>NC_044976.1:55781581-57044383 GCF_008728515.1 Papio anubis | reverse complement strand
CTATGTCGTGAGTAGAAATATATCACTTAAGAATATACTGGAGAATATTCTTATAATGCTTGCTTTTCAACCAATGCACAAAAATCACAAGCCACAAGGGAAAAATATTGACACATTTAACCATATATAAAGCTAAACTTTTATATGATAAAAATACAAACAACAGGTTGAAAAATATATATTTGCAATTAAACAATTAAAATCTGTAATATATAAAGAGCCCCTTAAAGACAACAAGTTTGAAACATTCAACGGCAGCAGGTCACCTACATGCTTTTCCATAGACTGGTGTGTTGTACATGCTGTATCTTCTGTCAAAAGAGCATTTCACCTCTATTAATATCTTAACCCTCTTAGTAATGTCTCTTCTTGATACATTGCCTGATTTTCTGTCTGTGGTGGATACTGAGGTGCATGGCCAGATTGCCCTTCAGGGTTGGGGGCTGGTCTCTCCAGCTGCTGAGACAGCTGAGTCTTGTACCTCTGCAGAAACAAGGCGCTTTGCCCAAGGTTACACCACTTCCCTGGAGGCAGCCTGTATCCAATGACTGGTAACTATAGGAGTACAAATACCTGGAGTCCTTGCCTCAATAGGACAACTCAGTAGAGGCATACCAGCTCCAGAGATGCTCATGGGATTGGCTATGGCCTCTGTTCAGCATTTCCTGTGTCCAAACAATCTTGCTTCCCTCAACCCGTACAAGTGTTGTTGCCAAGAGTACTTCCCAATCAAACTCTTGTATGCAGATCCCACCAGAGTATCAGAGTATGTCTGGGAACCTGAACTGTGAAACTCTACTGTTGATGGTTTATGGATGTTTCCATAGTGATATGTGTCAATTCGTTTCATTCATCTTAATGGCATCCCATTGTATAAACATACTACGGTTTAGTTATTATTCCCTTTTGATGAAAATGTAGGTCATTTTCCAGTATGTGTGATGTCACAAACAGTGCTGCTATTAATACCTTTTTGCATCTCTCTGTGAGCATGTGTGAGAGTTTCTCTGAGATGTATACCTAGAGATGGAACTGCAGAGTCAAAAGGTATCTGCAACTTCAAGTTTACAGAGATTGCCAAATTTCTCTTTGAAGTTGTATTATCCATAGACACTCCTGTTACCCTTGCATCAGTGTCACTTGGTATCGTCAGACTTTTAAATGCTTGCCAATCTGATGGGAGGGAAGTGATATTCGATTATTGTTTTAATTCTAACTTCTTTGGTGATTGGGGAGCTTGGGCATCTTTCATTTTTGTGGAGGATAATGGCGTATTCTTCCCCTGGGAATTACTTGTTCATTTTTTTTTTTTGCTCATTATATTAGGTTGTTGGGCTTTTCTCATTGATTTGCAGCAGTTTTTTATATTTGAGTTAGAGATCTTTGGTTGTTCCTATGCATTGCAAAATTATCTCCCTGTCTGCAGCTTCTCTGTTAATTTTCTTAGACTTCATTTCACATATATAAATTTTAAATTTTGAGAGAGCTGAAAATATTTTTATTATTTACATTATGACATATGGGATTTTGGGTGGGAGGGTCTAATTTCCTATACTAAGGCGCATAATGTTATTTTTATTTATTTTTTCCTCATGTGTGTACTAATTGTGTCATTTCATTTGTTGAATAGCCTATCCTTTTTTTTACTCATTTTTAATGCCACCTCTAGCAAGTGTTAAATTCCAATGGGTACCTGGCTGTTTGGGGCTCACTATTCTGTTCCCTTAGTCTGTCAATTTCTATGACAATTCATCATCATTTTAGTTTCTAGAGCTTTATGCTAAGTCCTGATAGGTGATGCAGCAAGTCCTCCTCCTTTTTTTTTTTTTTTTTTCAAAATTATCTTTGCTAACCTTGGCCTTCTAATAAATCACGTTAATTTTAGAGTCATAACTTTAGGGAAAACTTCAGGAAAAGTTTCACCTGAAACCTGCAGCCCAAAGTGAGAACTTCCATCCCTGTGTGCCCACTCTCTCCTGATTTGTTCTTTCTGAATAACGTCTTCTTACCAATCAAACGTTGCCTTTTCCAAAATTAACTACAGACTGCCCTGCTCCCATCCTGTACCTATAAAGACCCCAGACTCAGCCAGGAGAGAGAAGCATCTAGACATCAGGAAGAAGCAGCTAGGCATCCCCGAAGGGGAGTGGAGCAAAGGGAATGGAGGTGATTTATAAAATGAGCCTAATGTCCATAGGAGGAAATTCAAGTACATACTCTAATGTAGATGGGCTTTGTGGAGCAGAGGACAGGCATGTGCTCCCACGCATATGGTGAGAACCTCTCATTCTATCTTACTTGGAGCGTGGAGCAAAGTAGATCAGGAATGGAGAGTCGGGATGTGGAGGTGGCAATCTTAGGAGGCAAAACTCCCTGGTGTCATAGAGCCTCAATACTTGTGCAAAACACTATAAACTTTGTCTAATGGGAAGTAGACAAGGGGGCAACACAGAGGGAGGTTTAGGGAAATAAGGATGAGGCCCCTATTTAAAAGGCAAGAAATCTGTGTGTATTTTGGTTCACCTAGACCTTCAGGGAATCTGGGAACACATACACTGCCTCACATGTGAGAGCTTCTCTCCAGGGAAAGAAACTGAGGAAAGGAACTTGGCTTATGTCTTGTGGAAGATAACAGATATAGGTGATTCTCATTATTCACAGTACTTCCATTCTATAAAATCACTATGAACACAGAATTATGAAAATTTGCTCCTACAGGATGTACAGAATTAGGCTCCTGTGAGCCTGTAGTCACACCTTTTTCCTCAATCTATCAATACATAACCTAATCTTATGTGTGCTTTTGTTTAAAGGCACCTTATTTAATATATATTTTAATTCATTAACATTAAACTCATGGTCAACAGCAATATAACTCATGCTTTCACAAAACGTATTTAACACGCCTATTTTTTCCATAAGGCACATCACAGCCTTCTTGTATTTAGGAACACTAGACAGCACTTCAACCTCTGTTCAGGGGTCACTTTAAACTGCAAATTCAACTGAAATCATAAAAATATGAAAAGCATGGCACTATTTCTGTGTTGTTGGCTCTGCCTGGAATTTTATCCCTGCTCTGTCTTCCTGACTGACTGACTGACTTAGCACCAACTTCTCCAACAAGTTTCCCCTGACTTCTCATTTCCCAACACAGACTGAGCCCCAGCAACACTGGACTTGTCGCCACTGCTTACTTCTTAAATATGAAATTGTTGTTTCCTCTCTTTTTCACAAGAGGGGGTGCTCCTTGAGGGCTGAAATGACTCATCTCTATCTCCAGGGTCTAGCACAGCATCTGTCATATAGTAAGTGCATAGTAAATGTTGGATGGATGGACGGATGGATGGATGGATGGATGGATGGATACATGGATGGATTGATGGGTGATCTGTTTAGGATGCATGGCCAGCAGACAGAGTGACAAGGACCCAAAGGCAAACCTTCTTTACATATTCTTAATTCTGTATCATCTAGCTTTAAAATCAGTTCTCCAACCTCCCCAGTTTATAAAATCAGTTCTCCAACCTTCCTAGTTTACCACATTACACCTGCTATTGCAGGCTGCTACAGGTAATAGCTACATGCCCTAGAGCCCCAGTTGCTCAGATGGAAGGCTCCATGCCCAGTGAGTACAGGAGGTAATTTGTCGAGTAGGCTTTTTGTGTCCTGGACTGCATGTTGCAGACCCAGCTAATGAAATCTTCATTGCAATTAGAGAAAATATTCCTGTAGCAGGTTGAAGAGATAATCACTGTCTAATTGTATTTTCCCCAGTATTTTAACCCAATGGTTTAGAAAAATAATTTCGAATTGTAATTTTTATAATTACCTTTTTCAAGGGATCTGTTCAGAATTACATCATCATCATTTAACAGTTTTGAGAGCTTACAATGGTTATGCGCTATTCTGAAGGCTTTGTATGCATTACCTCCTTTAGTTATCACAAAACCCCCATGAGGTAGGTCCTATTATTTACTTTATTCTATAGGTGAGGATACTGAGGCTCAAACTGATTAAGAAACTTGCTCACCCCTGGGAATAGGGCTGAACTAGAACTCCATCTCAGGCCTGTCTGTTATCAACGAGCATGATTTTATCCACTTGTCTATGCTGCCACCACAATTTTCAAAGGGTTCATTTATCCAATCAATTTAACAATGTTCTTATTCTTAATTAGTGTCAGGCACTATTTTAGGTGCTGGGGATACAATAGAGAATAAAATAAAGTCCCTGTTTGCATGGAGCATACATTCTGAAGGCAGGAAAACAGGTAATAAATAAACCAATAAACTTATCATGTATCAGGTACTGGAAAGTGCTATGAACAAAGGTAGAGAGTATGACAGCACTATTTAAAGAATAGATATGTAGGCCAGGTGCGGTGGCTCATGCCTGCAATCCCAGCATTTTGGGAGGTCGAGGCAGGCGGATCACCTGACGTCAGTTCGAGACCAGCCTGGTCAACATGGTGAAACCCTGTGTCTACTAAAAATACAAACATTAGCCGGGCGTGGTGGTGCATGCCTGTAATCCCAGCTACTCTGGAGGCTGAGGCAGGAGAATTGCCTGAACCTGGGAGGCAGAGGTTGCAGTGAGCCAAGATCATGCCACTGCATTCCAGCCTGGGCGACAGAGCGAGACTCCGGCTCAAAAAAAAAAAAAGAATAGATATATAGTTACATAACTCAATATCTTAGACTACGTTCCTTGGAGACACACTCTGAGCCTGAGATTGCATGCAGGTTTGTTGGGAGGTGCTCTCAGGATATTTAATTCTAAGGAAGTGAAGACAGCAGGATTAGAGGGAGAAGCTGAACTGCAACTATAATTGCAACTGAGCCCTCAACCCATCCTACAGTGGGCCCTGCAGTTGAAAGGATCCTTCAAAGCTATCCAAATTGAGGCAGAAACGGCAGGGACTTTATATTCGGGCATCAGCCAGGTGGTGATCCCTCGCAGTTGCTGGGAGAGAGTGAGACAGCTCCCTCTGACCAAAGGCAGTGCCCGGTAAGGAGCACGTTTTGAAGTCTTTAGAGTTGTTTCTGGATGGTGGATAGTCCCTGTCAAGCCTTTCTTGTAGAGTTGTTCGCTGGTGCCAAAGAATTAACTGTCTTAGCCTCCACTCTCCATCTTTATATGCTAGAATAATAATACCTCTGTCAAAAGGGTTGCTAGGAGGGTCAGAATGATAAAATATTGACGAATGACCCTAGAGAAAAATAAAGGAGATTAAATGAATTAAGGAAATACATACTGCAGAATAGTACAGATCATGTATGGAAAAAAAATGATCTTGAACAACTTGAAGTGATGTGGAAAGACAAGACATATGACAAAAATGAGGAATACAACACTATGTATCCTACGATGCCATTTATCTTTAAAAGAGATCTATTTGTATCTATATAAAAAGATAAATGGAAAGACATAAACCAGAGTGTTGACTATGGGTACAGGAGTTAGCTGGGGGGCTGGAGAGGCAGGCAGAGCTGGAGTAGAAGTAGGGCTGGAACTAGGCTTGTCAGATGGGAGAAGATGGGCATAGAAGGGGTTGCAGCAGATGTGAGCAGTGCATGGCAGTACAGAAAACAAGTCTGGGCAGGACTTTAGAGATAATTTGCTATCCAGGCTCACTTGTGTTCCGGTGTCAGCATACCTGAGTTCAGATCCCTGCTCCAGCACTAAATATATAATAGCTCCATTTAGTGGAGCAGCTTGGGCAAGTCAGTGTCTCTGAATCTCAGTTTCTTTATCTTTTAAATGGGGCATGATAATCACTTTAAAGACTGTTGTCAAGATTAGACATGATTGCTTCTGACACATGTTCACAGGGGATACTGTCATTAACCCTAGGAGGCCACTCGGCATTTCTTCCCCTTCCCAACAAGGAGCAGGGAGTCTGAAGAACAGCTTCCCTGGCTCAACACAAACACTCCAGGATGAATAAACTCTCCAAAGGAGCAAGATTTCTGTATGCTTCCACATAGCTAGAGGAACAGTCAATTCACCTAGAACTCCTGGCAAAACAGTGGTTCACTTAGTTTTTTAACATTTTTCATTATAAAAAGTCAAAAAATAACAGATACTGGCAAGGTTGTAGGGAAAAAGAACAGTTAATACACTGTTGGTGAGAGTATAAATTAGTTCAGCCATTATGGAAGACAGTGTGGTAATTACTCAAACACCTAAAGACAGAACCATTCCACCAAGCAATCCCATTACTGGATATATATCCAAAGGAATATAAATCATTGTGTTTTAAAGACATATGCACACATATGTTCATTGTAGCACTATTCACAACAGCAGAGATATAGAATCAACCTAAATGCCCATCAGTGATAGACTGGATAAAGAAAATGTACATCTACATGATGGAATACTATGCAGCCATAAAAAAGAATGAGATCATATCCTTTGCAAGGACATGGATGGCGCTGGAGGCCATTATCCTTAGCAAATTAACACAGGAACAGAAAACCAAATACCACATGTTCTTACTTATAAGTAGAAGCTAAATGATGAGAACACATGGACACACAGAGGGGAACAACACACATTGGGGCCTTTCAGAAAGTGGGAAAAGGGCAAGGATCAGGAAAAATAACCAATGGGTAAAAGGCTTAATACCTGGGTGATGAAATATTCTTTACAACAAACCCCCATGACATGAGTTTACCTGTGTAACAAACCTACATTAGTAGCCCTGAACTTAAAAGTTAAAACAGTTTTTTCATCAGCTGATAAATGCACATAGTTAAAAAAAAAGTCATGACACTTATAATGAAACCCAGTTCCACACTCTAAAGGAAACCTCAGTTCACTCCTTGAGCTATCTCACCAGTTGTCTCATATTTCTAAACAAATGTGCTTCTTTTAATATTTCCTATTCTGTCAAAATTAGATGTCATCTATTATATTTCTATGATGACCCATGCCTTTAGCATTCTTATACAATCTCCCATCCCCCACCTGTCCCATATCATTTTAAAAATTTAATTGGAAATTAGTTTATATTATACTGACTATGTAAATATAGTTCTTTAATTTTGCTGAGACAGCTCATCAGATCTGCCATCTACCTATGCTTTGATTATTGTTTTCCAAAACTCTCATATCAGACTCTTCATTTATCTCATTACCTTCTCTTATTGTTTCAACATGGAGACATCTCTCCAGGAGCTCTGTCCTCCTGCTGTAGACTAGACAGGCTGCTCTCTATGCCTATTGCACAGTTGCCATCTGGGGAATTCTTTTTGTTACCCTCCTGGGTAGGATCCTCTATTGCCTGGATCTCATGTCTTTTTCTGTCCCTAGTTTTGCTGGAGTATACCCTTTAAAAAGAAGATTAGAGTATGTGTTAGTCTATTTTCATGCTGCTGATAAATACATCCCCAAGGCTGGGAAGACAAAGAGGTTTAATGGGACTTACAGTTCCACATGGCTGGGGAGGCCTCAGAATCATGGCAGGGGGGCAAAAGGCACTTCTTACATGGTGGTGGCAAGAGAACATGAGAAGAATGCAAAAGTGGAAACCCCTGCTAAAAACCATCAGATCTCATGAGACTTATGCACTACCACAAGAATAGTATGGAGGAAACTGCCATCAGGATTCAAATTATCTCTCACTGGTTCCCTCCCACAACACATGAGAATTATGGGAGTACAACTCGAGATGAGATTTGGGTGGGGACACAGAGCCAAACCATATCACTCCACCCCTGGCCCCTCCAAATTTATGTCCTCACATTTCAAAACCAGTCACACCTTCCAAACAGTCCCCCAAAGTCTTAACTCATTTCAGCATTAACCCAAAAGTCTACAGTCCAAAGCCTCATCTGAGACAAGGCAAGTCCTTTCCGCTTATGAGCCTGTAAAATCAAAAGCAAGCTAGTTACTTCCTAGATATAATAGGGATACAGGTATTGGGTAAATACAGCCATTCCAAAGGGGAGAAATTGGCCGAAACAAAGGGGTTACAGGGCCCATGCAACTCCGAAATCCAGAGGGGCAGTCAAATTTTAAAGCTCCGAAATGGTCTCCTTTGACTCCATGTTTCACATCGGAGTCATGCTGATGCAAGAGGTAGGTTCCCATAGTCTTGGGACAGTTCGACCTCTTTGGCTTTGCAGGGTATAGCCCCCTCCTGGCTGCTTTCATGGGCTGGCATTGGAGTGTCTGTGGCTTTTCCAGGTGCACGGTGCAAGCTGTCAGTGGATCTACCTTTCTGGGGTCTGGAGGACAGTGGTCCTCTTCTCACAACTCTACTAGGCAGTTCCCCAGTAGGGACTCTGTGTGGGGCTCTGACCCCATATTTCCCTTCAGCACTGCCCTAGCAGATGTTCTCTATGAGGGCCCCACCCCTGCAGCAAACTTTTGCCTGGGCATCCAGGCATTTTCATACGTCCTCTGAAATCTAGGCAGAGGTTCCCAAACCTCAGTTGTTGACTTCTGTGCACTCTCAGGCTCAACACCATGTGGAAGCTTCCAAGGTTTGCAGCTTGCACCCTCTGAAGTCATAGCCTGAGCTGTACATTGGCCCCTTTCAGCCATGACTGGAGAATCTGGGACACAGGGCACCAAGCCCTTAGACTGCACACAGCATGGGGACCCTGGGCCTGTCCCACAAAACCACATTTTCCCTCCTGGGCTTCCAGACCTGTGATGGGAGGGGCTGCTGTGAAGGTCTCTGACATGGCCTGGAGACATTTTCCATGGTCTTGGGGATTAACATTAGGCTTCTTGCTACTTATGCAAGTTTCTGTAGCCAACTTGTATTTCTTCCCAGAGAATGGGTTTTCTTTTCTATTGCATAGTCAGCTTGCAAATTTTCCAAACTTTTATGCCCTGCTTCCCTTATAAAACTAAATGCCTTTAACAGCACCCAAGTCACCTCTTGAATGCTTTGATGCTTAGAAATTTCTTTCGCCAGATACCCTAAATCATCTCTCTCAAGTTCGAAGTTCCACAAATCTCTAGGTCAGGTGCAAAATGCCGCCAGTCTCTTTGCTAAAACATAACAAGTGTCACCTTTGTTCCAGTTCCCAACAAGTTCCTCATCTCCATCTGAGACCACCTCAGCCTGGACCTTATTCATATTGCTATCAGCATTTTAGGTAAAGTCAACTCAGCAAGTCTCTAGGAAGTTCCAAACTTTCCCACCTTTTCCTGCCTTCTTCTGAGCCCTTCAAACTGTTCTAATCTCTGCCTGTTACCCAATTCCAAAGTCACTTCCACATTTTTGGGTATCTTTTCAGCAATGCCCCACTCTACCAGTACCAATTTACTATATTAGTCCATTTTCATGATGCTAATAAAGACATGCCCGAGACTGGGAAGATAAAGAGGTTTTAATTGGACTTACAGTTCCACGTGGCTGGGGAGGCCTCAGAATCATGGTGGGAGGCAAAAGGCACTTCTTACATGGTAAAGGCAAGAGGAAATGAGAAGGATGCAAAAGCAGAAATCCCTGATAAAACCATCAGATCTTGTGAGAATTATTCACTACTAGGAGAACAGTATGGGGGAAACTGCCCTCATGATTCAAATTATCTCCCACTGGGTCCTTCACACAACACATGGGAATTATGGGAGTACAATTCCAGATGAGATTTGGGTGGGGACACAGAGCCAAACCATATCTTGTGTGTGTGTGTGTGTGTGTGTGTGTGTTTGTTGTCTGTTCACATTATCCTCTGGATTTCATATATGTTTGCAATTGGCCAATAGCAAGATTGCTTTCTTCTTGGTAATGTACTTCATGCTCCTGAAGTCAAACAGTTATAACCAAAGTGTTACATACTAATTTATGTATTTATCAAATATGACTGGAACCAAGGCCTTGTACAAGAATCTGAAATAAATAAGGGAGAGTCTCTGTTCTCGAGATATTTGTTGTTGCTGGGAAAAAATATGTAAACAGGCAATGATATAATGTGGTCAATATTACAGTGAAAACTTTATAAGATAATGAAAGAGCCCCAGAAAAAAGGACTTAGCTTGAGGAGCTCTTAGAAGACTTCCTAGAATTGCGACTGCCTAAGTTGGGCCTAAAGAATGAGACTGCTTATTTATTTATTTATGTATTATCTTGTTACAACATGAATCTAAGATGTTGCAAAATGCTTATCACATAAGAAAATCTTTTCAGGGCCAGCAACTGTGCCTAGATCTTCCTAGCCTTCTGAGTATCAATACTTTCTCCAGCGACTCAAACAGAGCTTGGCATACAGTTGACTCTTTAATACATAGTTATTGAATGAATGAAGGTCAGACATGGTAGTATAGATCAGTGGGGGAAAAACATTAATAAATGGTCCTAGGACAGTATATTATTCATACACATACAAGTAAATAAACAAAATTAATTCTCTAGTTTACCTCATTTGTAAAAATAAATTCAAAATAGAGTAAAGAAAATAACCTTTAAAACTTTTTGAAGACAATATATTTATGATTAGGAAAATATTACTAGAATAGGACATAATGCATAAATCGTAAAGATTGATAAAATGAAACTATCAAATGCAAAATTTGGTACAAGACATCAAAGATACTTGTTTTAGTCCATTTTCTGTTACTATAACAGAATACCTGACACTCGGTCATTTTTAATAAACAAAAACTTATTTAGCTCACAGTTTGGGAGGCTGGTAAGTCCAAGAGCATAGTGCCAGCCTCTGGCAAGGGTCATCCCACGGTGGAAGGGTAGAAGGTACAAGTGAGCACAAAGGACCTAGAGAGAGGCACCAGGGGCCAGACTCGCTTTATAACAACCCAGTCTCATGATAATTAACCTGTTCCCATGATGACAACATTAAACCATTTATGACCCCACCACCTCTTATAAGTTCCCACCTCCCAGCACTGTGGCATTATGGATTTTTTCCAACATATGAACTTTTAGGGGATACATCAAATCAGAGCATTCCACCCCTCCCCACACACACATTTATATTCTCGGAATGAAAAATACATTCATTCCATCCCCGTGATCTCAAAAGCCTTAACTCATTCCAGCATCAACTCAAAAGTCCAAAGTCTCATCTAAATCAGATATGGGTGAAACTCAAGGCACGATTCACCTTGAGGTTAATTCCTTCCAGCTGTTTGCCTGTGAAATTAAACAAATTATCTGTTTCCAAACTATAATGACGGGACAGGCATAGAACAGATATTCCCATTCTAAAAAGGTAAAATAGGCAAGAACAAAAAAGCAGAAGTCCCCAAGTAAGTCCAAAACCCAACCTGAAATAAAATTAAGGCGTAAAGATGGAGAATAATATCCTTTGACTTCACGTCCTGCATCCTAGGCACACTAGCCTAGGGGTTAAACCCCCAAGACCTACAGCAGCCCCAGGCCCATGGCATTTCTGGGCTTACACTGGTAGCTCTACAATTCTCAGGTAGTCCTGCACCCATGGCTTCACTAGGCATTACCCTAGTGGCGACTCTGTGGTGGCTTTGCTTCCATGGCTCCATTCGGCTTGTCCTAGTGGGGGCTCTTCTATAGTAGCTCCATCACTGTGACAAGTCCTTGTCTGGGCCCCCATTCTCTGTGATGTACTTTAACATCTTGGTGTAGGAAGCCATGCTCCTACCACTCTTGCATTCTGCATGCCTCCAGACCTAGCACTATGTGGATCTTGCCAGGATTTGTCACTTCTACCTTCCAGAGCTATGGGTCAAGCCACACCAGTAGTTGTTTGAGCCATAGCTAGGGCAGCCACGAGCACTGCCCAAGCAAGATGCAGGAAGCAGAGATCCAAGGCAGCCATGGGCAGTGAGCCCATGAAGGGAACCTCGGGCCCATCCCCCAGAACCATTCTGCCTTCCTAGAGCTCTTGGCTTGTGATGGGAGAGGAACCCTTGAAGATTTCTAAAATGCTGTCTGGGTTTTTCTACCATTATCTTGATGAACAGACCTGTCTTCTTTCTATCCATGCTAATTCTCTTTAGCAAAAGGTTGTTTGATTTCACCCTTGCACACTTTTTTTGTTCTTTACATGACCAGGCTGCAAATTTTCCAAATCTTTCTGCTCTGCTTCCCTTTTAATGATAACTTCTGTCTTTAAACCATTCATTTCTTGTAGTATCTTACTGTAAGTGGTTAAAAGTAGCTGGGCAGTAGCCTGAGTGCTTTGCTGTTTAGATATTTCTTCTGCCAAATGACCTAATTCATCGTTCTTAAATGCCACTTTCCATAAATCCCTTGGGCATAGACACAGTTCAGGCAAGGTCTTTGCTACTGTATAACAAGGATGGCCTTTGATCTAGTTTCCAATACCTTGTTCCTCAGTTCCATTGGAGACTTCATCAGAATGGTCTTTACTATCCACAGTCGCATCAACATTTTGGTCACAACTGCTTAAGTGATTTCTTTTTTTTTTTTTTTTGAGACGGAGTCTCGTTTTGTCACCCAGGCTGGAGTGCAGTGGTGTGATCTCGGCTCACTGCAGGCTCTGCCTCCTGGGTTCATGCCATTCTCCTGCCTCAGCCTCCTGAGTAGCTGCAACTACAGGTGCCCGCCACTACGCCCGGCTAATTTTTTGTGTTTTTAGTAGAGATAGGGTTTCACCATGTTAGTCAGGATGGTCTTAATCTCCTGACTTTGTGATCCACCCACTTCGGCCTCCCAAAGTGCTGGAATTACAGGCGTGAGCCACCGCACCTGGCCTACTTAAGTAATTTCTAAGAAGAGTCAGACTTGCCCAAGTCAGCTCTTCTGAGCCCTCACCAGAATCACCCTTAATGCTCTGTTTATAGCAATACAATCTTTTACTAACCTGCTCTTCCAAATTCTTTCAACCTCTACCAATTACCCAGTACTAGGCTGCTTTCACAATTTCAGATATTTTTATAGCAACAACCCCCCTTCGTGGTACACATTGCCTCTCTTGATTCATTGCATGTTGCTACAAAAGGATAACTGAGACTGAGTAATTTATAATGAACAGAAATTTATTTAGCTCATGGTTCTGGAGGCTGGCAAGTCCAAGAGCATAGCACCAACATTTGGCAAGGGTCATCCCATGGTGAGAAGGACAAAGGTGGAAGTGAGAACACAAGACCGAAAGAGAGGCACAAGGATTAGGACTTGCTTTATAACAACTTGCTCATGATAACTAAGCCACTCCTACAGTAACAAAATCAATCCACTCAAGAAGGCTCTGCCCTCATGACCCAATCACCTTTTAGTAGTGCCCCTCCCTCTCCCCGGCACACACACACATGCACACACACACACACACACACACACCACTATTGCTTTAGGGATTAAGTTTCTAACAGATGAACTTTCAAGGGAACACATTCAAACCATAGCAACACTTATCTATCATAGGATATTGTCAAAAATTTCTTATCCACTCGAATTTGAAAGCCATATTTGTCAATCTGATAGACTTTGATTCTAAATGTAACCTTGCCTATTACTAAATATGTGACCTTGGTCAAATAATTTAACATCTCTGAATTTAAGTTTCCTCTTCTGTAAAATGAGAATAATATAATTTTGGAGCATTACATTATGTGATAAATGTAAAACTTTTAACAGTGTGCATGATTCATTTAGATGTCCAGTGTGTTAGGTGTTATGGTTTTTTAGGATGATTGAGCTACACTCTTATCCTTCACCTTTGAAGGACTTACAACCTATTGAGCAATTAAGACAAATAAGCAAATACCCACCTACAGGGTGACAACTGCTCTTCTCTTTACAGTGACCTCTTATAGATCAAGAAGTAATGCTCCCCAGTCTGAGGAGCCACTTACTGACCTCATGCATCAGTCCCATTCCTCAGGGCTTTCTCATAGTGCTCCTGTTATCAACATGTACTCTCTTCTCAAGGAATCTCATCCACTTCTGTGGCTATGCTGAAAATTCCAAAAATTTTATCTCCAGCCAAGATCTGACACATCTACTTGAATGTCTAATGGACATCTCAAAGTTAGTATATCAGCAACTAAACTCTTAATCTTTTTATGTTCCTAAATAAATTCTTTCTCCACACTGACTCAGCTCAACAAATGTCTCTTATTTCACTCAGGTACTGCGATTACTTATGACAGAAACTCAGGGCCATTTTTGAGAATTCCTCCTAATTTCTTGCCCAAACCACATTCATTCTCCCATCAAAATACTTCTTAATTTTATCCACTTCCTTCTACCTCCACTTTAACCACACTGGTCTAAAACACCGTCTCTCACCTCAATTTGTACTATAACCACCTGACAAGTCTTCCTGAATCCCCTATCACTCTTCATCCCTTTCTGGTTCTTCATCCAAATCTTTAAAAAAATGCAAATCTCATTGACTTTTTTTTTCCCCCATGAAATCCTCTTTCATGAAAGAGGATACCTGTTGTACTTAAAATTTAAATCTCTTGCCACTGTCCATAGGCCCCGGATCACCAGGCCTCCACCCATCATAATTGCCTTGTTTCATCCTCTTTGCTCATCAGCTTTCAGTGACATGGGCCTTCCTCAATCTCTGGAACACACTAGGTTCTTCCTACCTTAGGCCACGGGTGCATGCTCTTCTCTCTGCCTTGAACAACCCCAACCTCCTCCTTGGTCTTGCTAACCCATCTCATTCTTTCAGGTCTCTGCTTAAGTTTCCCTGTTGCCCCTATCTAAATCAGATACTTTAAATTTCAAATCATCCCCTCTTACTCCTTCTCTGTTTATCTATTTTAAAATATCTATTTATTTGTATGATCATTGTATAGGTTTATCTCACCTAAGAGACTAAAATTTCTATAAGGATAGAAACTATGTCAATTTTGTTGAATGATAAGATAAAAACTATTATTTTGTCCTTTGTTAGAGCTTTTATATTGAGCATATTTTACTAAGCATAGCAGGAGCTTAGTTAACATCCTGGCTGCACAGGAGATTTTTATAGTGCATTTTATAAATATATAGATTTGGGGGCTTTAAAACTTATTGAATCAGAACCTTTTGGGGGTGCAGCCCAGAAATCTGCATTTTTAACAAACTGCACAGGTGATTCATTCCTATTTAGTTAGCCCATCTCTGATGCCTAAAACCAGCTAATCTCCAGAAAAATTCCCAAGATTGGAAATCAAAAGACATGGGCTTGAACTCTACTTTGTAAATTACTAAGTATGGAATTTTGGAAAGTCATTTAATATCTCTGATACTCATTTCTATTTTTGGAAACTTGGAGTAATAAAAATATCTGCTTCAAAGTACTGCTGTGAAGCTCCAATGCACAATACATCTTAAAACACTTCATAAACTTCATATTAAAGAAATGTTAGAATTTTTATTCGTTAATGATCTCTTCCATATAGGGCTTGCCTCATCATTTCTGATAATCTAACTGGTGCAGCCCATACTTCTCCAGTGAGATAGGATCCCTTTCCCTGTACTTCTGAAGAAGGACTAATAATAATAATTCACTGAGCTTTTTGCTTTTTTAAAGTTCTGGGCCGTCATTAGTTAGATCTGCATCATACCATACCCACAGCCTCCCTAGCCCATTTGGCTGCTGGGGAGGAAACAGCTCAGGCGGCAGCAGCAAACACTGAGGGAGAAGGGGTGGCCCCACTTCCAGCAGGATGACAAGGATTGAATCTCTGAACAGTAACAATGAAAGGCCACAACCAGGAACTGCAGGGAACCTCTGGGCAGTTTCTTAACTCTGATTTTCCCATGCTGAATCATTATAAAACTCCCTCAATTATTATGGGCAATCACAAAATCAAGAAAACAGGACTCCCTATCAGAGATGTAATAATAATAATAAAAAGAACTCTCAAACCAAAGAAACTTGTTGTACAATCTGTGAAAATCCTGTAATCTCCCTGGCTTTTAGGAACCTTACATGTGGAACAGGTACTTGGACAGGATGAATATATAAACAAGTAAGTGAATGAACACAATTGCTTGCAAGACCATTGCTGGGTATACTTGTTTTTTGTCTCGGGGCATGGCACCCACAAGTTCTTAGTCTCTCAAGCATAGGAGAGACTAAGATAATTAAGATACCTTAATCTGATGATTCCTCCAAACAAACAAATGAATTAACCCACCTGCTTTGCAAGATCATTGCTGGGGATACCTGTTTTTTGCCTTTTCTGTGTTGGTGCATGGCATCCACAGGTTCCCAGTCTCCCAAGCCAAATGCCTTAATTTGATAATTCCTCCCAAGTCTTCTTAATTTCCCATATCTTCTTTCACTTCTCCATCCCTTCTACCTGGCCTAGTGTGCTAGTTGGGGTTCTCTAGAGAAACAAAACCAATAGGATGTATATACACAGAGAGATTTATTTAAGGAATTGATTCATGATTATAGTGGCTGGCAAGCTCAAAATCTGCAGAGTGGGCCAGTATGCTGGAGACACAGAGGAAAGCTAATATATCAGTTCAAGTTCAAAGGCTACATGCTGGAGAATTCTCCCTTGCTCAGGGAAGGTCAGTCTTTGGTTCTACTCAGGACTTCAACTGATCAAATGAGGCTCACCCAAATTATGGAGGTCAATCTGCTTTATTCAAAGTCTACCAATGTAAATGTAAATCTCATCCAACAGTCCTGTTACAGAAACATCTAGAATAATGTTTAACCAAATGTCTGGGCACTGTGGCCTAGCCAAGTTGACACATTAAATTAACCATGACATCCAGTTCAGTCTTTCATTATTTATCACCTGGACTATTTCTTCAGACCCTAAGAGGTCTACCTCCTTTTATTCATTAATATGTTCATGCATTCATTCATTCGTCAGTCTGAAAATCATTTAATAAAGTATCCTCTGCACCAGGCATATTTCTAGTGATGGGGGATGTGGTGGTGAACAAGACAACACCCCTGCTTTTATAAAACTTATGTTGTATTTGGGGGAGATGACTAAAAAACTGGCTAACAAACACATAGGAAATATAACCTGAGGCAGTAGAAAGTGCTATTCAGAGAAATGAAGTTGGGTAAAGGAATAGAGGGTGGTCTGCAGGGAGAGCTCTATTTTTTTAAGGTGGGGGTCAGGGGGTCAGGCAAGAAGCCTTTGAGGGGGACTATTCTAGTAGGAATTGATGAAACAAGGGGGAAGACCAGGCAGAATACCATTTTAACAGAGGGAAAAGCAGACGCCAAGTTCCTGACAACCTTGGTGTGTTCTAGGAATAATAAACAAAGACCAATGTGACTAAAACAGGTTGAGCAAGGGGAAGAATCCCAGGAAAGGAGTTTAAAATGTAGGCCTGTGACAAGATTATATGAGAAAAAGAAGATACTAAGGATGACTACATGCATTTTGGACTGAACAATTAACAAAATGGTGGTGCCGTCTATTTGGTGGAGAAGGTTCCGGAAGAATGGGAACAGGATGCGCAGTTTTAAGAGTTCTGTTTCCACCGATTTTGATGGGCTTATTAGATAAGCTAGAGCAGACATCAAGTAAGACGTAGCCTGAAGCTCAAGGAAGAAGCTGCAGGCTGAAGATGTGAATTTGGAGTTATCAAATGTTATTTAAACCCATGAGGCTGGAGAGGGTATGGTGAGAAGACATGAGAGGATTGAGACACAGGGGAGCTACAATCATTAGGAGGGGTTGTGCATCTTCTTCTTCTAATGACTGTAGTTCCTCCTGGAAGAAGAGATGAATCCTCTTCTAATGATTGTAGTTCCTCCTGAAAGAGGAGACACAACCAGAGAAGGAGATTGAGGAGGAGCGGCCAGTGAGGTGGGAGAAAACCAGGAGAGGGTAGGGAGCCGAGAGCCAAGAAAAGAAAGCATTTTATAATACTGTGCCAAGTGCTACTCCTTTTAACAGAGTATTTAAATCTATTACATTTCTTGTGAATACTGAGGTATTTGGACTTCTTTCTAACATCTTATTTTATATTTCTATTTACCAGTATTTTTTCTTTGCTTCTTTATTTCTCATCTCATAGAAACTCAATGTGTAACTGTTTTAGGGGGAGTCCCATTTTTTGGGTATAAACATGATTTTTTTTTTTTTTTCTAGGAGTTGCTTCCAAACTATGCTGTTTTGATGCTCTTCTCCCACTGGGTAGTGCTCCCTTAATGGCATCTTGGCTAGAATACTTAATTTTCAACAATTTTTAGTTTATAGTATAGTCTAATTATTTTTAAAACCTCAATTTTGTTTATTTAAAAGAATATTTTTCCTGCTGGGCACAGTGGCTCATGCCTGTAATCCCAACACTTTGGGAGGCCAAGGAAGGCAGATCACCTGAGGTCAGGAGTTCAAGACCAGCCTGGCCAACATGGTGAAACCCCACCTCTACTAAAAACACGAAAATTAGCCAGGCATGGTAGCAAGCACCTGTAATCCCAGCTACTCTGGAGGCTGAGGCAGGAGAATCAATTGAACTTGGGAGGCGGAGGTTGCAGTGAGCCGAGATCGGCCACTGCACTCTAGACTGGGTGACAGAGCGAGACTCTGTCTCAAAAAAAAAGAAAAAAAAGAAAAGAAAAAAAAATATTTTTTTCCAAAAGAGTTTTAACTTTTCGTTAAGAAAATTTAAAGGAATTTTCAAATATGAACAAAACGAGAGAAATCCTATTCATGTTCAACTTTGATGTCATATCAAGTGCAAAGCTCTCCTCTTGTGGAGGCTGGATAAGGATGAGGAGGAGACCCATCATGCCCTGCTGTCAAGGGGCTCATCCTCAGCTGCCTCCTCAACGATTTGTGCTCCCTTTGGAGATTCCATCATGTCTTCCGCCCTCTCACCATACCAATGTCATGAATTCCTCTGATACCTGCAGCTCTCTCTTCAACCTCTATTCTGTCCTGGGCCTGGAAAGATCACAGCACCCCCTTGCAATATATCTCTTAATCCACCTTCCATATCTCTTGGGAACTTGCAGCAGGGGTGG
The DNA here is from genome assembly GCF_008728515.1 of Papio anubis. NCBI lineage: Eukaryota > Metazoa > Chordata > Mammalia > Primates > Cercopithecidae > Papio > Papio anubis. The sequence goes on along the minus strand of NC_044976.1, from coordinate 57,025,511 downwards.
GAGCAGCAGTCCCAGACTCTGACCCCATGGCAGCGCCCATTCCCTCCAATTACTCTCCAGCTCTCTCTTCTTGCGCCTTTTACTCCATACCCTCTCCTATTTGTAATTTCATGATTTATTAAGTGCCTACTATGGATCCGGCACTTGGCTCAAAGCAGGGAACAGGTGGACATGACACTAAACTGTGATGCTGCATTATACATTTTACAGACTTGAATAATCATTTTTTAAATTCAATTTACATGTCACCTCCCTCCAGTACGTCTCTCCAGATTCTCCAGGCTGGGCTACATATCCTCCTGTGTATTCCATTCACATCTTGACATGTCTCTCCCAGAACACCCTGCATACTGCATTACCACCTGTTTACATGCCTGTCTTCCCGCAGTAAATGGTGGGCCCCTGAGGGGCAGGATTGTCTTATTTATGCCTTAATCCCTAGCTTGGTTCCTAGTACACAGTGGATTAAATAAAAGCTAAATAAAAGACTAATTGAATACATTTTCTTTATTAAGTCCTTCCGAGGAGAGTCCCCATGAATAACACTTCTGAATAGTTTGAGAAATAAGTCTATGAAGACGCAAGCCAGATAGCACTTTTACTCCTGATAGATGCTATGTCGGAGGATGTAGCTTAGTTTGAAGGCCAGGGAATCGTGGCATTAGGCAGATGCCCACCCAGGTGAGGGGACACTGGGAGGGAGAATCAGCAGAGCGTATGCTCCCCATGGGCAGGCTTACTCCCAAGAGCAAGATGTTTCCTTCACGGAACAGAAACATCAGGCATCAGCAAGAAACGTTCCGTATTATTGACTGTATTGTGCCAAGCACTGTGCTAGACTCCGTATCAGATTGCTTAATCTTTCCCAAAGCAGAGAGAAAGGTGGGTATCATTCCCATTCTACAGAAGAGGAAGCCAGCGTTCACAATGGGTAAGGAACTTTTCCGAGATTACAAATTGAGGAAGTGGTAGAGCCTGGTTCAGTTGTGTTATTAATAATTAAAGCTAATCCTAAGCCAAGGATTGTGGTGTGGGGGGTGGGGGAAATAACTACAGTTGAGATGTATTTAGGTGCTTACTGTGTGCTAGGCATGGGGATAACATTACCACATTTCATCCTCACAGCAACCCTATGAGGTAGGTCGTGGTTATTATTATTTCATTTTGGAGATGGGGCAATTTAGGCCAAGCTCACACAGCTCAGGGCTGAGACTCAACCCAGGATCTATCCTCTCCACAGCCTTGATTTTCAAACACCTACCTCTTGCCTCCTGACTCTCTTATCATCCCTGCCTTGGCTAAAGCGTCAGCAAATGAACAAACTACGCCCAACTACTGGACATCTTTGGATCCTCTAAGACAAAAAGCTCATTTCTAGAACAGAGATAAAATCTCCAAAGCCTGGGCTTGAATCTCGTCACTTGTCAGCTGTGGAATTCAGAAAAGTGAGTCCTCTGTTAACTCACCTACCAAGGGGAAATAATGATTCCCTCACAGAGAATGACTGACAGGAAGACCAGCGAATGTGCTTCTTCACTAAAAATCTCTTGAGGAGGCTGGGCGTGGTGGCTCATGCCTGTAATCCCAACACTTTGGGAGGCTGAGGTAGGCAGGTCACCTGAGGTCAGGAGTTTGAGACCAGTCTGGCCAACATGGTGAGACCCCATCTCTACTAAAAATACAAAAATTAGCCGGGCGTGGTGGCTCATGCCTGTAATCCCAGCTACTCAGGAGGTGGAGATTGCAGCGAGCTGAGATCGTGCCACTGCACTCCAGCCTGGGTGACAGAGTGAGACTCCGCTTCAAAAAACAAACAAACACAAACACCACTTGAAGAGGTTAAAGGATTGGGTGAGGTGACCTCTCAGGTCTCAGAGCCTCAGGCAGGAAGCAAGTGATCCTCTTGTTCCCTTGGAGAGCGGGTTCCTCTCGGGGTGTTAGTTTTGGTCCAGCAAGGCTGCTCCCCGGTGTCTTGTCCATGTCTAAGACGAAAGGATGCAGAGGGTCCCTGCCTTAGGGATGACACTGGGGTCCTGTGATAGAAAGTGAAGGGCAAACCTTAGGCTGGGGAGGGGCAGGGCAATGGGAGCGGTTGGGGGCGGGTCTATTTGCTTCTCAGAACACAAGAGCTCACCTAATCCTCCCAACAAACCTGAAAGGCCAGTATTATCTCTGTTTCTCAGAGAAGTGAAGATAATGAAATCAAACAAAACAAAACAAACAGGTGGGGGGAGGAAGTGTGTAGGATTGAGGGCTGGCGAAAGACTAGAAACAGAGTGAGGGAGTCACCCCCTTCCACTCTGCAGGTGGCCCATTCTACACTAGACGTGTCTGCACCTCTGTCTGCACAGGGGAGAAGTGGATTCTGAAAGTTGGCGGTTGCTAGTAGTGTGCCCACTTATAAGGTAAAAGGCCCGAGGCTGCCTGAGGTCCACAACTGGTGGGTGGTAGAGAAGAGGCTGGAATTCAGGCTGGCCTGATCCCTGCACCAGTGGAGTCTCTTTTTCTATGTTGTTACTTAAGGTGTTACCAGGAGCAGCGGCTTCAGCATCCCCAGAAAGTTTGTTACAAATGAGTAATCTCAGGCCTCTCCCCAGTCCTCTTGGCCAGAACCTTCATTTTAACAAGATCCCCAGGTGGGGAGCCCTGTCCTTTACCACCTCTGTGTTATCCCTCAGGTTCTCTTCCACCCAGCACTGGAGGGTGTGTCCCTGTCCTCGCCACTTCAGCCCTGGTCCCTCCTGCAGCACGCACAATTCCCACTGCTCCTCTGAGTCCGTGCCAGGCACCTGAGATTCTTGGCTTCCCTTCTTGTCCTGTCCCCACTCCAGCCGGTGAGCCCCTCAAGGGTATGAGAGTGTGGGATAGTGTGTGGCCCACACAGAAAAAACAATCCCTTACATCTCTCTATTGCTGCCTGCAGACCTCATCTCTTTCTGATCTTTACAGCAACACTTCCAAGCAGATATCATTATCAAAGTAAATGAGAGACTTGGCCAAGTTTTCAGAGCTGGTTTAGCTCAAGTGAAGGGCTCCTCCCAGTGTTTCCTTCCTTGCCCCTCCCCCCACAAAGGAAACCCCACTGCCAGTTTGGAGGTACTGAAACATGAGTATGTACTTTTTTTTTTTTTTTTTTCCAGAGAGCATGAAGTTATTGCAGGAATCAATCTGCTGGGATTCCCTCTGGTGGGCACATAGCCTGGTGCTTCTGGGAGAGTGGCCAGTCATGAGGCAGGCTTTCTTCCATGGCCAGGATCCCCGCTTTGGGAAAGTTAGCTCAAGCATGTGAGGCACTGAGCTCAGTAAGCTGCAACTCCTGTTGTTCCCTGGGCATCAGTTTCCCCATTGGGAAAATGAAGATGTTCTGCTGGAGCTCATTGTTTCAATCTGTGGTCCAAAGACCTCTGGGAATGGGACTTTGAATCTAAACTAGCTTTGAGTTAAAGCAGAAAAGAAAAAGCAAATGAATCCACGTTGCCCTTGATTTCAAAAACAGCAGCTAACTTGTTCCCCATTGAACACAGTAGGCTTCCTTATTAAAGTTTCTCTAAATACATATACATATATAGCCTAAAATAATTTTGAAAACCATGCGCTAAATATCCTCCCGGGTCTCTTCCAGTTAGTGCAGACTAGAATTGAGGCCTGATTCTCGTGACTTGGAATTTATTAAATGGGGCACTAGAAATATATTTGTTGAGTGCCATCCTGTCATTTACTGAGTGACATGTCCTCATCTCTATGCTATTCTCTTTGGCCACTGTAGGGAAAACAGACCAGGGGGAATGAGTAGGACAGAAACCTCAATATCCATTGAACACATTTTCTGTAGCAACAGAGCTGTGTTTCTTAGTTGGACTCCTAGATGCCCCGAAATAGCGTGCATTTTCCAGCCTCCCAGGTAGCTAATTTTGGCTATTAGCCAAAATTCTGACCATTGGCAGACAAATGGAAGTGGTGGGCACAATTTGTGAACCAGGCAGTTAAAGGAAGTGGGCATGCCTTCCTCTTCTCCAGGGCTTCCTCCCTACTGGACAGAAAGCAGACATGGAGGTGAGTAATACTGGATCATATGAGCAAGGGAAATACCCTAAGGAGGGCGGAACCATGAAAACAGGGTGCCTGACACACAAGTCCTGGACTGCTTCCACGCAGGTTGCTACATGAGTGAGAAACAAATTCCTGTCTTCTTTAAGCCACTGTTTATTTGGGTCCCTGTTAGAGTGACTAAGCTGTATGTGTGCACTCACAGGCACACACAGACTAATTAATTCTGTGGACAAAAGTGGCAGCAGAGGAACCAGTCAGAAGTTTTTGAAATAGTGCAGGCAAAGATGATGGTGGCTTGGAAAAAGGTAGTAGCTTTGTAGGTGATGAGAAACTCAGGCTCTGAAAATATTGCAAAGAGACAAGTGATGAAGTCTGATGGAATGAATGTGAGGAATGAGAAAAAGAGGAGAGTTAATTCCAATATTTAGTAGAATGTGTTGCCAGATGGGGAATATAGGGAAGGAACAGAGACAGGGTTGAATCAGTTCATTTTGGACACTAAGTTTGAAATGCTGAGTAGACATCTAAGCGTTGCTTGGGCATTTAGGGTTCAGGTATCAAGATTTCAGGGGAGAGGAAATTAAATATAAAAACAAACCCTACTTTAATGGCCATTAAACTCAATTCTGCTTCCAGACATCTTGGACAAAAATGAGGGGAACGAAATAGAGTTCCATATGAAAATCTGATTACACTGCTGCCTTGTGATTTTCCATAATTGTGATATGGCCTTTAATTAGCTGGCTCTGCAGAGCACCAGGCACTGGGAAACCCACAAGGCAAATTACTGCTCTGTGCACCTTGGGACGCATGTCCTCACATCTGAACAGCTCAGAGTCCTCAAGCACATAATTACCCGCTGAGAAAACTTTCCATGATGAACGGCATTTGGGAAAGTTGGGAGGTTGGAGAACTGGATTTTCAATCCAAAAGATACAATGGAAAGAGTGATCAGAAGATCTGGCTTGGAGTCCTGGGCTCTTTACATAAGGACCTGAAGATATGGGACAAGTCATCTAATAACCATACATCCATCCATCCACCTGCTTCTCATCTGAATAGACTATCTCCAGGATAGTTTCCTTTTTCTTGAATCTCTAGCATCTCTACACCATATGGTACTTATTGCCCAAGTGTGATAGCAGAGGAAACCACCTGGAACACAGAAATCTATAGAGCACAAAAGAAGGAAGGTAAGAAATAAAGGGGCTTCTATCAGACAGGAATGGGTAACAGAAAGCTCCTTTTGTACTGGGTTTAGGGCAGTGGAGACAGAGAGAGAAGTAAGCCCAACCTGAGGGTTGAACTCTCTGAAGCAGGAGGTTTTATGAGAGAGATGTGGGGATAACAGGGCAGAATCATCTGTTTCTTGTTTCTTAGGGCCAAGCTCTGAAAAAAATTCCAACTCCCAGGTTCAGCATGGCACCATGTCCAACACGGCACAGACATAGTAAGGAGGTGCTTAGGGGCAATAGCGCAAAGGCTGCACACTAGTTTGGTCAGAGAAACAGAACATTCCTGCAAGCTCCAGGCCTAGGAACAGGAGCTAGAAGCCACAGACAGCAGGAACCTCACTACTAGAGGGTAAAGTAGGGTGAAATCTTCAGCATTGGGGCTATGGATAGATGGATGACACCCAGAAGACCACAGGTATTATGAATCTCTCACTAGACATCCACTCAGAGTGCCCAGGACCATGTTAAACCTGCCAACCCTCTGGAATTCACTGAGAACTAAGGGAACTCAGACCAGGGGTTCCACCTTCACCTGTACTCTCTTCCCTGCCACCTTCTTAACCATGGAGATGCAGAAATACACATTTGTACCCAGATACAATCTTGGGAAAGAAGAAAAAGAGGAGTCTTTTGAATGAGGGGAGAAATGGTATTGATATTTTTTCAATGATCAACTCCAACATGACTGAATTAGTTGCAGACTGCATAAATGCAAAGCAAACTGAATTGTCTTTAATTGGCAAATTTAAGGATTATTTTTCACCATCAGTAGGAATGGAGATGCAAGAGCAAAGTAGATAAGTTAATGACAAAGAAAATTGTGTTATTTTGCACATCAGAGTTTGCACATTTTAAATTCTGCTATACTTCTTTCACTTACTCATTCTTCCATTCATTTCACAAACATTTACAGAGCGCTTACTTTCTTCCAGGCATTGGAGAGAGGGGGAGATACATAAGATTTGTCTGCCCTAGAGAAGCTTCGAGATTGGGTTAGGAGGCACAAGAAGTGTTGCAATAGAGGTGCCAGCCCAGGTGGCTGAGAGAGGCCAGAGGAAAAACAAAGGGCCCTCATCCCAGCCTGGGCGGACAGTCAGGGAAGACTTGCTGGAGGAGTTGGTGTCTACCCTGAGTCTTTAGGATGAGTAGGAGTTAACCAGTTAACCAAGTGGAAAAAGACAGTCAGAAGTGGTGGCATTTATTCCTGTGTTTCTTCATTCATTAATTCATTTAACTAATATTTGTTGGATACCTACTATAAATAAATAAATAAATAAATAAATAAATAAATAACCTATAAATAAATACAGAAATTGATAAAAGCAATGGGGATACAGCAGTGAACAAAACAAAAATCTCTGCCTTTGTGCATTTTATATTCTAGAATGAGGAGAGAGATAGTAAGCAAACAACAGAAGAAATATGTAATAAAACGCCAGATAGGGAAAAGTGCAATGAGGTTGACGAAGGAGATACAGGAGACAATAAGGGGAGGTAGGAAAGAGGCCAGAGTTGATTGTGCATAGAGTGGAGAGGGGAGGTGCTGAGGCAAGATTTAAGTGGAAATTCATTTGAAATGATAGACTAACACATTTGACCATCTAGAGGAACATCATTCAAGATAAAGGGAACCTCAAGTGTAAAATCTCTGAGTCTGGAATTTTTCTGGCAAGTTCAAGAAACAGCTAGGTTGGAGCATAGATAATTTTTAGGATTATTCTTACAATAATCTGTATGATACTGTAATGGTGGATACATGTCATTTTACATTTGTCCAAGCCTATAGAAAATACAACACCAAGAGTAAACCCTAATGTAAAGTATGGACTTTGGGTGATAGATGTGTCAATATAGGTTCATCAGTTGTAACAAATATACCACTCTGACAAGAGATATTGGTAATAGGGGAGGTTGCGCATGTGTTAGGCAGGGAGTATATGGGCAATTTCGATACTTTCCTTCCAATTTTACTGTGAACCTAAAACTGCCCTAAAAAAATTAAATCAAAAGAAAAGAGAAGGCCAGGTGCGGTGGCTCGTGCCTATAATTCCAGCAGTTTGGGAGGCCCAAGCGGGCGAATCACTTGATGTGAGGAGTTCGAGACCAGCCTGACCAACATGCAAAACCCCATCTCTACTAAAAACACAAAAAATTTAGCCGGGGGTGGTGGTGAGCACCTGTGGTCCCAGCTACTTGGGAGACTGAGGCAGGAGAATAGCTTGAACCCAGGAGGCAGAGGTTGCAGTTAGCTGAGATCATGCTACTGCACTCCAGCCTGGGCGACAGAGTGAGACTCAGAAAGAAAGAAAAAGAAAGAAAGAAAGAGAGAAAAAGAGAAAGAGAGAAAGAGAGAGAGAGAAAGAAAGAAAGAAAAAGAAAGAAAGAAAGAAAGAAAGAAAGAAAGAAAGAAAGAAAGAAAGAAAGAAAGAAAGAGAAAGAAAGAAAGAAAGATAGAAAGGAGGGACGGAGGGAGGGAGGAAAGAAAAGAAGAAGAAAGAAAGGGAAAAGAGAAAGAAAGAAAAGAAAAAGAAAAGAGAAGGAATATCTAGGAGGTCAATGGCTGCAGCAGGGAGGGAAGGAAAGAGAGGTAGGGAATGAGGTTGAAGTGGTATCCAGTTTAGACAGAGCCTTGCAGGCCGTGATTAGGAGTCTGGATTTTATTGAGTCTGAGGATTCCTTGAAGCCATTGCGGTGGCAAGGCACGAGAGAATTGGAAGCATTGAGAAACGTACAAATAGTCCGATATGATTTTCCTGTGAAGTTCACACTAGAGATCATAGAAAAATCAGTAGAAAGGCAAGCTGGAGGCTGAACATGACAGGCCTAGCCAAGAAAGAGCTCTAAGCTGAGGAAGTTGGGATTTATTCTGAGTGCAATGGAAGCAATTGAAAGATTTTAAGGAAACAAGTATTCAATTGACATGAGCAGATTGGGGTTTTGGAAAAATGATTTGTGGCCATTTTGGAAGATGGATTAGAAGAATAAGGAAATAGGATATGAGAGAGGAAGCAAAATAAGGCCATGGGAAACCAATCAGGCAAGATGGTGTACTCATCCAGGTGAATGTTACAGAATGGATAGGTCCGAATGCCTGCTGCACAGTAATAGTCCAATGCACTGAGATAGCAGGGTTTGCAGTAAAGAGCTTAATGATCACAGGGCACCCACAATGAGATGGAAAGAAACCCTCAAATCCTCCCCAGGAAGCTCTTGGCTGGGGTTTTAAAGGGGATTGTGGAGGGTGACAGGCTGGAAAATTGGGGTCATTGATTGGTTAGAGTGAAGGGCATAAAATCATAAGGATGTCGAAATTGTATTCTTTTGTGAGTCACCTCTCATGGGGTCCTTCAGACCAACTGATGTCCATAGTTTCATTGGCATGCAGGACTTGAAAGATGATCTCAAATAGAAAATGTAACATTGTATAATATTCAAGTTGTTAAGGGGAGAAGTTAAGTTGTTAAGGAGAAGTTAAGGGGAACTATAACCTGTAACAGGGTCTACGTGATTGTGACGCAATAGGCACCAAACAGCTATGAGGAAGCAGGTCAGAGAGCAAGCTGACCTAGTGATTAATGCTGAATGTTCTGCAAGATTGGCTTATTTTTATTTCACCTCCTCCCTTCTTCCTTGATTAATTTTGTACTATTTATAAGGATGGTTTCTGTCCCTCTGTGGGCTTGGTCACACCTCAATCCTGAAGTGAGAGCTAATATGGTGGGAACTGGGGGAAGATGACCCTAGCTTCTTCCTGTTGGCAAGGGGCACAGTTGAGGTAAGAGTCAGGATTAGAGGAATGAAACTGCATTGGAGTAACCTGCAGGTATTTACAAGTGCTCAGGTGGGGAACTCAGGGGTGCAGTACAAACACATTAGTGCTCTAATCCACTGTCTTAGCACAGTATTTAATTGCACACCAGATTATAAGATAATAATTTATCTTATAGTCTCTGATAATATTTCATGAAACACAGGGACAGAATTTGAAACTATTCAATCTCACTGGGTCAATCTGTTTTCCATTGCCAATGCACTGCTGCTAAAGCTATGCAATATCAAGCATCCTCTCTCTAGGCCCAGGGACCATGACAAAAGATGTGGGTACATAAAATTGTAAGGGCCAGTTTCAAGGGATAAAATTAATTCAGACCTTTAAATCAAGGACAGGTATACAGAAGCCTAAACAGCTGATAGTTCAATGCATATAACTTATAGATAATTCAATTATCTATAAGTTTTAGATAAATGTATATTTATAGATAAACTTATATTTATCTACAAATTATTATCTTATAATCTGGTGTGTAATTAAATTATTATCAGAGCTGTAAGCTCAAATTTCAAAGGTCCTTGCAAAATAAGACTGAAAACCCTGGAATATCCATGAGATCTTACTGATACAAGTCTGTTCTGTCAGTGGTATGATCTCTATTTTAACATTAATGCTGGTCAGTTGCTGTGTCTAGATGCTAAGGGGAGACAGTATAATGAGACATGTCTGACCACCCATCCCATCATGGCTAGGAACTCAGGTTTAAGGTCTTTCTGGGTTTCTGTTGGCTATAAGCAGAGTCTGTCCAGTTGGTAGGGGCTTAGAATTTTATTTTTAGTTTACACTCCCTTTTTTTGGTCAAGATATGCCACAAGCTGCATTGATGGCCAAGCTCTTATTCTGTCCCATGTCGTTGCCAAAGTGGTATGACTACCTGCCTTGGGTCCATCTTGTCCCTCAGTAGGACCCTATGGCCAAGGGACTTAGAGCCAAAAGACTTTCAGCCAATTAAATGTGCCAGTTGCACAGTGAAAACTCACTAAAGATGTCTTTCAAAACTGGAAACTGTTTCTTTGGTGCAAGCAATTTATGTGCTGAATGTTGGTACTGCCCTGTCAACAGCCCCTAGTACGATAGAACCTACGTGGGCTTGCCTCTGGTCCTGTCCTAATGGTGCGGGGGCACTGAGCCATGGACAAATGCCCACAAGGGGCTCCAAGCTTGACTCACCAAAATTTTTTACTGGACCAACAAGTTTGTAGTGCCATGGCACAGTAATAGTCCAATATACTGTGACAGCAAAGTTTGCAGCAGAGAAAGAGTTTAATGATCTCAGGAAGCTGAGCAAGGAGATGGAAGGAGACTCTCAAATATATCTCCACAAGGAGTTCTGGATCCACAAGGGGATCATGGAGGGTGGGAGACTGGAAAATTGGGGTCATTGAGTGGTTGGAATAAGGGGTATAAAATCGTAAGGATGTAGAAATTGCATTGTGAGTCAGCTTCTTGTGGAGTCCTTCAGACCAGCTGATGTCCATAGTTTCACTGGCATGTAGGACTTAAAAGATGATCTCATATAGAAAATGTAACATTGTATAATGTTCAAGTTGTTAAGGGGAGAAGTTAAGTTGTTAAGGAGAAGTTAAGGGGAACTATAACCTGTAACAGGGTCTACGTGATTCTGAGGCAATAGGCACTAAACAACTATGAGGAAGCAGGTCAGAGAGCAAACTGGCCTAGTGATTAACACTGAATGTGCTGCAAGATTGGCTTGTTTTTGCTTCTCCTCCTCCTTTCCTCCCTGATTAATTTTCTATGGTTTATAAGGACAGTTCATGAGCAGTGTTGACTGAGCAGGTGCAGCAAAATAGAGTATAAAAAAGAGGGGTGGAGTCAAAAGACAGTGAGGTAGAGCCAAAGCTTGATTGTATTTGGAAGGTGAGGGAGCAGGAAGAGACTGGTTTTCTTCACTCTCCCAGTTATCTTGTCCATTCCTGTGGACTTAAATGCCATCCTTATAGTAATTACTCCCAAACTTCTATTTCCAGCTCAGATTGCATCTCTTAGTTCTCATGGCCACCTGCCTCCTTGGCTTCCACTACCTCACAGATAACTCAGGCTTCATGGGTTCAAGCGAAAGTCTTGACTGGCCCCTATCTGCCCTTTGTCCTCCAGTCTTTCTCACCTTATTAACAGCAGCATCCACACAGCTGATCAAGCCAAAAGCCTGAGAGTCAGGCTTGATTCTCCTTCACTTCCCATGACCACTTCATTGCAGATTCTAAAACTTTAAAGTGCATTTTGAATCTGTTCACATCTTACTAGATCTACTGCCACCATCTTACCTGCAGTCACTGTCATTTCTTGGCCAAGCCAAAAGTCCAAAAATAGAACAAAAACAATCAAGGTCCAGAAGATATCAGGACTTTGATTTATATTTACTGTATCATATATATGTAATTTATTTTTGTGTTTATTTCATAACATACATTCTGCTTGGCAATATTGATAATGATAGCCAACATTTAATGAGCACCTATAATTAAACCGACGCTATTCTAAGCACTTATTCATTCATTAGCTCATATAGTTGTCCCAATAACTAGATTGGGTTGCTATTTTTATTATTATATTTATTTTGCAAATGAAAAAACAAGCTCAGAAAGCTCAAATGCCATAAGACCACATATCTAGTAGCAGCTGTGGCAGACAGAGGTGGGCTGTACTTATTCCCCTGCAAGAAAGGATGCCTTGCCGAGCTGTGAGAAGGTGGTGGGCTGACAGCTTCCACTTGTTCTTCTTTCTGGTCTCCTTCAGTTCTTCCTGGTGCAGCCCCAGCCAATGACTGAGCAAGGTTTAGGCACTTCCACCAACAGTAGGATTCCTATAATGGGCTCTTTCCTCCAGAGCTGCCCTTTAGGCAGAGAGGCTTTTTCTACTTAATCTGCTTTCACAAGATTAACTTGTGAAAGAAGAAACTCCTTTCACAAGTTTACCCAAATATGACTCTTGGTCCTAACTGCATCTCAGCATCTGCTTCCCAGTAGACACAACTAGCAGTATGATGTGGTTTGGCTCTGTGTCCCCACCCAAATCTCATCTTGAATTGTAATCCCCCAAATCCCCATGTGTCAAGGGAGGGACAAGGTGGGAGGTGATTGGGTAATGGGGGCATTTCCCCCCATGCTGTTCTCATGACAATGAGTGAGTTCTCAAGAGATCTGATGGTTTTATGGGGGCAGTTTTCCCTGCTCTTGCTCACTCTCTCTCATCTGCTTCCATGTAAGACATGCCTCTTTCCCTTCCACCATGATTGTAAGTTTCCTGAGGCCTCCCCAGCCATGCAGAACTGTGAGTCAATAAAACCTCTTTTCTTCATAAATTACCCAGTCTTGAATATATCTTTATAGCAGTGTGAAGATGAACTAATACACAACAGCAGAGCAGGATCCAATGCCTAGGTGATTTCAATGACTTTTCTATGCACCAAAACACCCATCCCTCCTTTCTGTCTGCATTTTCACATCATGCTGACATTTTTGGATTCAGAGTTCGATTTGCATGATAAAATATATATAACACAGAATTTGCTATTGTAATCATTTTGAAATGTACAATTCAGTGGTGTTAATTATAGACATCCCTCAATATACAAGTGGGATTAATTCTAGAACTCTTCTGCCCCCGACATATATCCAAATCCTGTATACTCAAGTCCTGCAGTCAGCCCTGTGGAAGCTATTTACATGAAAAGTTGGCCCTCTTTACACTGGGGTTCACATCCTGCAAATACTGCGTTTTCAATCTGCATTTGGTTGGAAAAAAAATCTTTCTATAAATGGACCCATGCAATTCAAACCCATGTTGCTCAAAGGTCAGTTGTACATTCACACTGTTGAGCTACCATCCTCACGATCTGCTTCCAAAACCTTTTCATCACCTCAAATAGAAACTCTGTAATCATTAATTAATAATTGGAGTCTGATTTTTAGACACTAAAAGTAAACTGAGCTCCATCAGGACAGCAACGCTATTTTACTGATCTCCATCTATAGTATCTTAGTAGTGCCTTGTCGTTACTAGGCAAACAAGATATTGCTTATTAAACTGAAGAATTAAAAGAAAATTCCTACTGAGATAACCTGAAAAAACTTCCTGGAAGAGGTGATATTCTAATAAGATTTCAGTAGGTGGGGAGCAGGGAAGTCCATCCCATGCCAAGGGAAGAGTAGGGAGACGGCAAACTGTTGATTGTTGATAGTCAACCCAAAGTCAATGTTTCCTTACCAGAACTGCAGTTTTGCTTAGGGTAGCAAAGTGCACAACTAAGACACATTTTATTTTTTTTAAGACACAACTATATACACATTTTCTAGCCTCTCATTCAGATTGAGGTAGCCATTTGACTGAGTTGTGACCAATGAGATGTAAGCAAAGGACTACTGGAGATTTCTCAGTCTGATTGATACACCTGATACAGGTAGAAACATTTTCTCTCTTCTTTTTCCTTCTACTTCTTGTCTGGAATATAGACATCATGGCTGGAGCAATACTAGCTGACTCACGGGCATTAGGAAGGTGCCTGGAATATTGTGGAGTCAATGGTCCTGACACTATTAACCCATGAGACTAGAAGTTCTAGACTTCTCTCTCTCTCTCTCTCTCTCTCTCTCTCTCTTTCTCTCCCTGTGTGTGTATACATACATGTGTGCATATGTGTAATGCCTAACTGTAAAATGTGGTTGAGTTTTTACTTGTTTGCAGTTAACGCAAGTCCTAACTGATACAATGGTTAAAGGCATGGAGACCTGTATCTGAGACTGAGATATCAGAGAAAATTTGATAAGAAAGTCTATCCAAACAAAGTAAATAAGATAAAGTATCTACTGAACAATTACTATGGCCTAGAGTGCCAGCTTCTATGTTTTTTATGTGCTCTGGCTGTTACAAAAGATAGAGTAAAGGAAATCCCATTGAGGGTGACTTGGGAAAAGCCCCTCTATAGAGGCAAATAAAATAATGAAGAAAATATATGAAGCCTTTGGGCCTAGTCAGGTACTTATTTTGCCCTCTCTGGGAAAATAGAATTTGCCAATGCTAAAGCCAGGAAATTTAGGGCTGGAAAGCAGATTCCAGATTGGAAGTCAGAGATGCAGAGAAGAATGAAGAGACACAGAAAAGAAAAAGATTGATTTGGCCAGGCACAGTGACTCATGCCTGCAATCCCAGCACTTTGGGAGGCCTAGGTGGGAGTATCACTTGAGCCCAAGAGTTTGAGGCAATACAGGGCATGGGCAATACAGGGAGACACCATTTCTGCAAAAAATAAAAAAAATTAGCCAAACATGGTAGCATGCACCTCTGGTCCAAGCTACTTGTGGAGGCTGAGGAGAGAAGTGGGAAGATAGCTTGAACCCAGGATATCAAGGCTGCATTGAGTCATGAGTGTGCCACTGCACTCCAGCCTGGATGACAGAGTGAGACCCTGTCTCAAAAAAAAAAAAAAAAAAAAGAAAAAGGAAAGAAAGAAAGAAAGAAAGAAAGAAAGAAAGAAAGAAAGAAAGAAAGAAAGATTAATTTATGGGGAATATTTTTCACTGATTGTATAAATGAACATTGGAGTGAAACATTGAAATGAAAACAACAACAATAATATGTAGAATAAAAGTACATTATGACAACAGTATATATGTGAGGGAGCAACAGTGGAAAGCATTCTGAAGTCCCTGCATCTAGTCGTATCTGTCACATCTTAATGAACCCACAGTAAACTGAAAAGAAAACCTTGAAAGAAGCTTTTTGGTTGATGAGGGAAAGTTCTTCTTTATTGAAGAAACCCAGCTAATAGGTGCAGAATGAAGGGTAGAATTAGAAAATCACTATTTTGCAAATCTTTAATGAAATAGTGGATCTAGCCAGCAATCATCAGTGACTGCAAAAAAATCATTAGGTGAAAAATTGATGAGAAACTTTATAATGCATCAGTAAGGCTGAAACACCTGAACCCACAGATCAACCTCAACAGCACTCAAAATTGGATAATCAGGACAAGACCAGGGGAAAATGGTGAATAGGAGACAGGGCTAATGTGCAGCTCCCACATGGATGGAGAGAACAGTGTATGCAAACTCACACCAGGATCTTTTGCTTCAAGAACTACCACAGGAACATACTGGGAAAACCAAAAGAATTCACAGATTTTTTTGAAAGAAGTTGCACACTGTTGCAAATTCCATGAAACAGGCAAAAAAACTGTGGTTCCCAAAGTGTGAGAGGAGGAAAATCTACCTCCAAACACGTATCCCCACTGGGGAATCTGAAAATCCAGATCACAGGACGAAGATTTAACCTTACCTAGAGATGAAACAGATTTATGGGGTTGCATGAAATATAAAAGTGGAAGTGGCAGTGGGAAGTACCTTGCACGTATTCCCAGTCTCCAGCTTGAGCCCAGGGAAGCCATCCCTGACTATATCTCACTGGGGCCCCTGGGGAAGGCAGTCAGTGGAACTGGGAAGGTGTCGTGGGATGAAGAAACATGCCAACTGAAATTGGTAGTGGTTTCAATTGGGCACAGATTTTCTTGATTGGGGTCTGGGGGATGATCAGGTGCTGCTGTGGGTATAAGTGAGCACAGGAGCTGCCACTAAGGGATTGGGCAGATGGGGAGGAGTCAGGTCTGGAAGCTGTGCTTATTCTCAGTGGGGTAGCTCGTGGCCTGGGGCAAGGTCTGAGCAGGGCACTGTAGTGGAAAATCAACCTCTCCAAGTGCATGGGGGCTGGATGAAGCCTATCACTATCAGCTATCCACCACTTCCCTGGACACAGCAGAGGCAGCCATAATCCTCTCTGGAACATAGTCCCATTGGCCTGAGAACCACCACCCACCCACCACAGTGGCATTGGGTAGTAGCAAACCCTACCCAAGGAGAATCTGAGTGCAGACCTGTCTAAACCTGTCCCCACCTGATGGTATTTCCCTACTCACCTTGGTAGCCGAACACAAAACATAGACACTTTTGGGAGCTTTATGGCCCCACTCATTACCTGAGAAACCAGAATATTTACCTGGGCTATCTTAGGGTATATTTAGAGTTCCATACCACTGTCATAGCTGGTGTTCTCTTGGAAATGCTACCTCTTGGCTGGAGGCCAACCAACTCAGGCCATTACAGCAACTCATAACAAAATAACCCTGATCCCAGAAAGGAGAATACAACACCTAATTCCACTGCCTGCAACATCCTGGCTAACTAGAGGTTTTGAGTGTGTCCATGTGACAACTTCACTGCTAATAGAACCAGAATTCAAGAAAGCAATGATATAGGAGTTAAGAAGAAATTATTTAGGTAGATAGTGAGGGTAAGGAAGTCCTGTCAGGCCTCTGAGCCCAAGTTAAGCCATGATATCCCCTGTAACCTGCATGTATACATGCAGATGGCCTGAAGCAACTGAAGATCCACAAAATAACTGAAAATAGCCTTAACTGATGACATTCCACCATTGTGATTTGTTCCTGTCCCACCCTAACTGATATGATATATTCTCCCCTGCCCTTAAGAAGGTACTTTGTAATATTCTCCCTGCCCATGAGAATGTACTTTGTAATATTCTCCCCACCCATGAGCATGTACTAAGACAGCACTACAAGAAATGCTAAAAGGAGTTCCAAATCTTGAAACAAAACCTTGAAATACACCAAAATAGAACTCCCTTAAGTGTAAATTTCACAGGGCCTATAAAATAAAAATAGAATGGGGAAAAAAACAAGGTATCAAGGCAACAATGAACATGATGAATAGAGCAGTACCTCACATCTCAATACTAGCGGTTAATATAAATGACCTAAATGCGCCACTTAAGAGAGAGAGGATGGCAGAATGGGTGAAAATCCACCAATCAAATATCTGTTGTCTTCAAGAGACTTACCTAACACATAAGGACTCAATAAACTTAAGGTAAAGGGTTGGAAAAAATTATTCCATGCAAATGGAAACCAAAAGTGAGCAGGAGTACCTATTCTTATATCAGACAAAATAGATTTTAAAGCAACAACAGTAAAAATAGATAAAGAGGGACATTATATAATGATAAAAGAACTAGTCCAAGAGGAAAATATCACAATCATAAATATATATGCACCTAATACTGGAGCTCCCAAATTTATAAAATGATTACTACTAGACCTAAGAAATGAGATAGACATAAACACAGTAATAGTAGGGGAATTCAATACTCCACTGGCAGCACCAGACAGGTCATCAAGACAGAAAGTCAACAAAGAAACAATGGATTTAAACTATACTCTAGAATAAATGGACTTAACAGATATTTATAGAACATTCTACCCAATAACTGTAGAATATATATTCATTTCTTCAGTACATGGAACATTCTCCAAGATAGACCATATGATAGGCCACAAAACAAGTCTGAATACATTTAAGAAAATCAAAGTTATACCAAGTATCCTCTCAGACCACAGTGGAATAAAACTCAAAATTAACTCCAGAAGAAATCCTCAAAACTATACAAGTACATGGAAATTAAATAATTTGCTCTTGAATGATCTTTGGGTAAACAATAAAATCAAGATAAAAATTAAACAATTACGGAGGCCAAGGCAGGCGGATCATGAGGTCAGGAGATTGAGACCATCCGGGCTAACATAGCGAAACCCTGTCTCTACTAAAAAATACAAAAAATTAGCCCGGTGTCATGGCAGGCACCTGTAGTCCCAGCTACTTGGGAGGTAGAGGCAGGAGAATGGCATGAACCTGGGAAGCAGAGCTTCCCATGAGTTGAGATCACACCACTAAACTCCCGCCCGGGTGACAGAGCAAGAGTCCATCTCACAGAAAACACACACACACACACACACACACACACAAAACAACAACAAAAAAATTAAACAATTATTTAAGCTGAACGATAATAGTGACACAACTTATCAAAACTTCTGGGATATAGCAAAAGCAGTGCTAATAGGAAAGTCCATAGCATTAAATGCCTACATCAAAAAGTCTGAAAGAGCACAAATAGACAATCTAAGGTCATACCTCATGGAATTAGAGATACAAGAACAAACCAAACTCAAACCCAGCAGAAGAAAATAAATAAAAATCAGTGCAAAACTAAATGAAATTGAAGCAAACAAGCACACAGAAATACAAAGGATAAATGAAACAAAAAGCTGGTTCTTTAAAAAGATAAACAAATTGATAGACCATTAGTGAGATTAACCAAGAAAAGAAGAGAGAAGATCCAAGCAAGCCCAATTAGAAAGGAAACGGGCGATATTACAACCAATACCACAGAAGTACTAGATCATTCCAGGCTACTATAAACACCTTTACATGCACAAACTAGAAAATGTAGAGGAGATGAATAAATTCCTGGAAATATACAATGCTCCCAGATTAAATCAGGAAGAAACAGAAACTCTGAACAGACCAATAACAAGTAGCAAGGTTGAAACAGTAATTTAAAAATTGCTAACAGCAAAAGTATAGGACCAGATGTATTCACAGATGAATTCCATCAGACATTCAAAGAATTGGTACCAATCTTATTATTCCAAGAGATAAAGAGGAAATCCTCCCTAAATCATTTGATGAAGCCAGTATTACCATAATTCCCAAATCAGGAAAGGACATAACAAAAAAAGAAAACTACAGACAAATATCCCTGATAAACATAGATGCAAAAATCCTCAACAAAGTACTAACTAACTGAATCTAGCAGTATGTCAAAAAAATAATACATCATGATCAAGTGGGTTTCATACCAGGGATGCAGGGATGGTTTAACATATGCAAGTCAATAAATGTGATATATCACATAAACAGAACTAAAAACAAATATCATATGATCATTTCAATAGATGCTGAAAAAAGATTTGACAAAAGTTAGCATCCCTTTATGATTAAAACCCTCAGCAAAATTGGCATAGAAGGGACTTACCTCAAAATAATAAAAGCCATCTATGAAAAACCCACATCCAACATTATACTGAATGGGGAAAAATGGAAAGCTAAAACTGAAAACCAGAACAAGAAAAGATTGCCCACTTTTACCACTTCTTTTTTTTTCTTTTTTTTAAAATTATACTTTATGTTCTAGGGTACATGTGCACAATGTACAGGTTTGTTACATATGTATACATGTGCCATGTTGGTGTGCTGCACCCATTAACTCGTCATTTACATTAGGTATATCTCCTAATGCTATCCCTCGCCCTTGCCCCCACCCACCCCACAACAGGCCCCAGTGTGTGATGTTCCCCTTCCTGTGTCCAAGTGTTCTCATTGTTCAATTCCCACCTATGAGTGAGAACATGCAGTGTTTGGTTTTCTGTTCTTGCAATAGTTTGCTGAGAATGATGGTTTCCAGCTTCATCCATGTCCCTACAAAGGACATGAACTCATCCTTTTCTATGGCTGCATAGTATTCCATGGTGTATATGTGCCACATTTTCTTAATCTAATCTATCGTTGACAGACATTTGGGCTGGTTCCAAGTCTTTGCTGTTGTGAATAGTGCCACAATAAACATACATGTGCATGTGTCTTTATAGCAGCATGATTTATAATCCTTTGGGCATATACCCACTAATGGGATGGCTGGGTCAAACGGTATTTCTAGTTCTAGATCCTTGAAGATTCGCTACACTGTCTTCCACAATGGTTGAACTAGTTTACAGTCCCACCAATAGTGTAAAAGTGTTCCTATTTTTCCACATCCTCTCCAGCACCTGTTGTTTCCTGACTTTTTAATGATCGCCATTCTAACTGGTGTGAGATGGTGTCTCATTGTGGTTTTGATTTGCATTTCTCTGATGGCTAGTGATGATGAGCATTTTTGCGTATGTCTGTTGGCTGCATAAATGTCTTCTTTTGAGAAGTGTCTGTTCATATCCTTTGCCCACTTTTTGATGGGGTTGTTTTTTTCTTGTAAATTTGTTTGAGTTATTTGTAGGTTCTGGATATTAGCCCTTTGTCAGATGAGTAGATTGCAAAACATTTTCTCCCATTCTGTAGGTTGCCTGTTCACTCGGATGGTAGTTTCTTTTGCTGTGCAGAAGCTCTTGAGTTTAATTAGATCCCATTTGTCAATTTTGGCTTTTGTTGCCATTGCTTTTGGTGTTTTAGACATGAAGTCTGCCCATGCCTATGTCCTGAATGGTATTGCCTAGGTTTTCTTCTAGGGTTTTTATGGTTTCAGGTCTAACATTCAAGTCTCTAATCCATCTTGAATAAATTTTTGTATAAGGTGTAAGGAAGGGATCCAGTTTCAGTTTTCTACTTATGGCTAGCCAGTTTTCCCAGCACCATTTATCAAATAGGGAGTCCCTTCCCCATTTCTTGTTTTTGTCAAAGACCTTGTTTTGCCAGGTTTGTCAAAGATCAGATGGTTGTAGATGTGTAGTATTATTTCTGAGGGCTCTGTTCTGTTCCATTGGTCTTTATCTCTGTTTTGGTACCAATACCACGCTGTTTTGGTTACTGTAGCCTTGTAGTATAGTTTGAAGTCAGGTAGCATGATGCCTCCAGCTTTGTTCTTTTGGCTTAGGACTGTCTTGGCAATGCGGGCTGTCTTTTGGTTCCATATGAACTTTAAAGTAGTTTTTTCCAATTCAGTGAAGAAAGTCATTGGTAGCTTGATGGTGATGGCACTGAATCTATAAAGTACCTTGGGCAGTATGGCCCTTTTCATGATATTGATTCTTCCTATCCATGAACATGGAATGTTCTTCCATTTGTTTGTGTCCTCTTTTATTTCATTGAGCAGTGGTTTGTAATTCTCCTTGAAAAGGTCCTTCACATCCCTTGTAAGTTGGATTCCTAGGTATTTTATTCTCTTTGAAGCAATTGTGAATGGGAGTTCACTCATGATTTGACTCTCTGTTTGTCTGTTATTGGTGTATAAGAATGCTTGTGATTTTTGAACATTAATTTTGTATCCTGAGATTTTGCTGAAGTTGTTTATCAGCTTAAGGAGATTTTGGGCTGAGACGATGGGTCTCCCTTTATTATTGTGCAGGAGTCTAAGTCTCTTTGTAAGTCTCCAAGGACTTACTTTATGAATCTGGGTGCTCCTGTATTGGGTGCACATATATTTAGGATAGTTAGCTCTTCTTGTTGAATTGATCCCTTTACCATTATGTAATGGCCTTCTTTGTCTCTTTCAATCTTTGTTGGTTTAAAGTCTGTTTTATTAGAGACTAGGATTGCAACCCCTGCCTTTTTTTGATTTCCAATTGCTTGGTAGATCTTCCTCCACCCCTTTATTTTGAGCCTATGTGTGTCTCTGCATGTGAGATGGGTCTCCTGAATGCAGCACACTGATGGGTCTTGAGTCTTTAAACAATTTGCCAGTCTGGGTCTTTTAATTGGAGCATTTAGCCTATTTACATTTAAGGTTAATATTGTTATGTGTGAATTTGATCCTGTCATTATGATGTTAGCTGGTTATTTTGCTCATTAGTTGATGCAGTTTCTTCCTAGCATCAATGGTCTTTACAGTTTGGCATGTTTTTGCAGTTGCCGGTACAGGTTGTCCCTTTCCATGTTTAGTGCTTCCTTCAGGAGCTCTCATAGGGCAGGCCTTATGGTGACAAAATCTCTCAGCATTTGCTTGTCTGTAAAGGATTTTATTTCTCCTTCACTTATGAAACTTAGTTTGGCTGGATATGAAATTCTGGGTTGAAAATTCTTTTCTTTAAGAATGTTGAATGTTGGCCCCCATTCTCTTTGGGCTTGTAGAGTTTGTGCTGAGAGATCCACTGTTAGTCTGAGGGGCTTCCCTTTGTGGGTAAGCCGACCTTTCTCTCTGGCTGCCCTTAACATTTTTTCCTTCATTTCAACTTTGGTGAATCTGACAATTATGTGTCTTGGAGTTGCTCTTCTCGAGGAGTATCTTTGTGGTATTCTCTGTATTTCCTGAATTTGAATGTTGGCCTGCCTTGCTAGGTTGGGGAAGTTCTCCTGGATAATATCCTGCAGAGTGTTTTCCAACTTGGTTCCATTCTCCCCGTCACTTTCAGGTACACCAATCAGATGTAGATTTGGTGTTTTCACAGTCCCATATTTCTTGGAGGCTTTGTTCATTTCTTTTTACTCTTTTTTCTCTAAACTTCTCTTCTCGCTTCATTTCATTCATTTGATCTTCAATCACTGATACCCTTTTTTCCAGCTGATCGAGTAGGTTACTGAAGCTCGTGCATTTGTCACATAGTTCTCGTGTCATGGTTTTCAGCTCTATGAGGTCATTTAAGGACTTCTGTACATTGGTTATTCTAGTTAGTCATTCATCAAATATTTTTTCAAGGTTTTTAGCTTCTTTGTGATGGGTTCAAACTTCCTCCTTTAGCTCAGAGAAGTTTGATCATCTGAAGCCTTCTTCCCTCAACCCGTCAAAGTCATCCTCCATTCAGCTTTGTTCCATTGCTGGTGAGGAGCTGCATTCCTTTGGATGGGGAGAGGCGCTCTGATTTTTAGAATTTTCCGCTTTTCTGCTCTGTTTTTTCCCCATCTTTGCGGTTTTATCTACCTTTGGTCTTTGATGATGGTGACATACAGATGGGGTTTTGTTGTGGATGTCCTTTCTGTTTGTTAATTTTCCTTCTAACAGTCTGGACTCTCAGCTGCAGGTCTGTTGGAGTTTGCTCGAGGTCCACTCCAGACCCTGTTTGCCTGGGTATCAGCAGCAGAGGCTGCATATGAGTGAATATTGCTGAACAGCAAATGTTGCTGCCTGATCATTCCTCTGGAAGCTTCGTCTCAGAGGAGTACCTGGCCGTGTGAGGTGTGAGGTGTCCGTCTGCCCCTAGTTGGGGGTGTCTCCCAGTTAGGCTACTTGGGGGTCAGGGACCTACTTGAGGAGGCAGTCTGTCTATTCTCAGATCTCAAACTCCATGCTGGGAGAACCACTACTCTCTTCAAAGCTGTCAGACAGGGACAATTAAATCTGCAGAGGTTTCTGCTGCCTTTTGTTTGGCTATGCCCTGTCCCCAGAGGTGGAGTCTACAGAGGCAGGCAGCCCTCCTTGAGCTGCAGTGGGCTCCACCTGGTTCGAGCTTCCTGGCTGCTTTGTTTACCTACTCAAGCCTCAGCAATGGTGGGTGCCCCTCCCCCAGCCTCACTGCTGCCTTGCAGTTAGATCTCAGAGTGCTGTGCTAGCAATGAGAGAGGCTCCATGGGCATGGGAACCTCCAAGCCAGGCACGGGATATAATCTCCTGGTGTGCCGTTTGCTAAGACTCTTGGTAAAGCAGAGTATTAGGGTGGGAATGACCCGATTTTCCAGGTTTTGTATGTCATGGTTTCCCTTGGCTAGGAAAGGGAATTCCCTTCCCCCTTGTGCTTCCCAGGTGAGGTGATGCCTCACCCTGCTTCGGTTCTCGTTTGGTGGGCTGCACTCACTTTCCTGTACCCACTGTCTGACACGCCCCAGTGAGAGGAACCCGGTACCTCAGTTGGAAATGCAGAAATCACCATCTTCTGTGTTGCTCACACTGGGAGCTGGAGGCTGAAGCTGTTCCTATTTGGCCATCTTAGAACCACCTCACTTTTACCACTTCTATTCAGCATAGTACTGAAAGTCCTAGCCAGAGCAATCAGACAAGAGAAAGAAAGAAAGAAAGGGCATCCAGATTGGTAAAGAGGAAGTGAAACTGTCACTGTTCACCAATGATATGACTGTATACCTAGAAAACTCTAAAGAGTCATCTGAAATGCTCCTAGATCTGATATATGAATTTAGTAAAGTCTCAGGATACAAAATCAATGTACACAAATCAGTAGCACTGCTATACACCAACAACAATCAAACTCAGGAACAAATAAAGAACCCATTCCCATTTACAACAGCTGCAAAAAATAAAATAAAATACTCAGGAATATACCTAACCAAGGAGGTGAAAGATCTCTACAAGGAAAATCTACAAAACACTGCTGAAAGAAATCATCAATGACACAAACAAGTGGAAACACATCCCATGCTCATGGAGGAGAAGAATCAATATTGTGAAAATGATCATACTGCTAAAAGCAATCTACAGATTCAATGCAATTCCCATCAAAGTACCATCATCATTCTTCACAGAGCTAGGAAAAACAATCTGAAAATTCATATGGAACCACAAAAAAAAAAAAAAAAAAAATCCCACATACCCAAAGCAAGACTGAGCAAAAGGAACAAATCTGGAGGCATCACCCTGCTGGAATTCAAACTATACTACAAGGCTGTAGTTACCAAAACAGTATGGTACTGGTATAAAAATAGGTACATAGGGCCGGGCACGGTGGCTCAAGCCTGTAATCCCAGCACTTTGGGAGGCCGAGACAGGTGGATCACAAGATCAGGAGATCGAGACCATTCTGGCTAACATGGTGAAATCCCGTCTCTACTAAAAAATACAAAAAAACTAGCTGGACGAGGTGGTGGGTGCCTGTAGTCCCAGCTACTCGGGAGGCTGAGAGGCAGGAGAATGGTGAGAACCCGGGAGGCAGAGCTTGTAGCGAGCTGAGATCCGGCCACTGCACTCCAGCCTGGGCAACAGAGCGAAACTCTGTCTCAAAAAAAAAAAAAAAAAAGGTACATAGACCATTGGAACGGAATACAGAATGCAGAAATAAAGCCAAATACTTTACAGCCACAACTGATCTTTGACAAGCAAACAAAAAACATAAAGTGGGGAAAGGGCAACTATTCAACAAATGGTGCTGGGATACTGGTAAGTCCATGCAGAAGAATGAAACTGGATCCTCATTTCTCACCTTATACAAAAATCAACTCAAGATGGATGGAAGGCTTAAATCTAAGACCTGAAATATTAAAAATGATAGAAGATGGCATTGGTAAAACTCTTCTAGATGTTGGCTTGGCAAAGAGATCATCACCAAGAATGCAAAAGCAAATGAAACAAAAACAAAAATAAATAGATGGGATCTAATTAAACTAAAAAACTTCTGCACAGTAAAAGAAATAATCAGCAGAGTAAACAGACAACCCACGGAATGGGGAAAAATACTTGCAAACTATGCATCCAACAAAGGACTAATATCCAGAATCAACAGGGAACTCAAACAAATCAGCAAGAAACACACACACACACACACACACACAAAAATAACCACATCAAAAACTGGACAAATGACATGAATAGACAATTCTCAAAAAAAATATATACAAATGGCCAACAAACAGGAAAAAATGCTCAACATCTTTAATTATCAGGGAAATGAAAAAGCTACAATGAGATACCACCTTACTCCTGCAAGAATGGTCATAATTAAAAAATAAAAAAAAATAGATGTTGGCATGAATGTGGTGAAAAGGGAACATTTTTACACTGATGGTGGGAATGTAAACTAGTATTACCACTATGGAAAACAGTGTGGAGATTCCTTAAAGAACTAAAAGTAGAACTGCTGTTTGATCCAGTAATCCCACTACTGGGTATCTACTCAGAGGAAAAGAAGTCATTATATGAAAAAGGCACTTGCACACACATGTTTGTAGCAGCACAATTTGCAATTGCAAAAATATGGAACCAGCCTAAATGTCCATCGACCAATGAGTGGATAAAGAAAATGTGGTATATATACACTGTGGAATATTATGCAGCCATAAAAAGGAATGAAATAATAGCATTTACAGCAACCTGGATGGAATTGGAGACCATTATTCTAAGAGAAGTAAAACAAGAACGGAAAACCAAATATCATATGTTCTCACTTATGAGTGGGAGCTAAGCTATGAGGACACAAAGGCATAGGAATGATGGGGAGTTTGGAGACTCAGAAGGGGGAGCATGAGGGATAAAAGACTACACATTGAGTACAGTGTACACTACTTGGGTGATAGGTGCACCAAAATCTCAGAAATTACCACTAAAGCACTTATCCATGTAACAAAAAACCACCTGTTCCCCAAAAACTAGTGAAATAAAAAATAAAATAAAACTAAAATTAAAATTAAAAAAGAAAGCTGACAACAAGCTTTCTTCCAGAAAAAAACATCAGATAATCAGATTTTATGTGGGTTCTAATGAGAACTTTATACTATAGAAGTATAAAGAAGCCACCTATGAAATATTGTTGTTCCCACTCCACCTGCCAAAAACACCTTGAATCTGAATCTCTTCAAGCCTCTAGGTCTAACTACCAGTTGACAGGAAATCTAGAGAATAAAGAAATGTATTGAATGATATGACAAACAGACAATTAGTCAAACCCAAAATGTAGAATTCTATGTGACAAATTACCCAGAGTATCCATCAAGGTCCCAGCAGGAAACAGAGGGCACATTCAAATTAGGTAATTTGAGAAGGGCTTAGTAAAAGGACTACATACAAAGATTTGGGTGGGATATAGGGAAACCACAAGGTAAAAGGAGATAGCACAGGATCCTAGAGCTAATTACAACTCAAGAGACATTGCTATTCTAGGGGAAAGGAACAGGGGAGGAGTAGTCACTGTAACAGAGGAAACACAGGGAGAGAGAGAGGGAAGGAAGGAAGACAGAGAGAGCACAAGCTGTGGAGAGGGCCTCCTTACAGTGGCTGCAACCTTGAGTTGAAGGACACAACTAGGTTGCCAAGAAATATTGCACACTGATGGTTAGAATGGTGATCACACTCAGCTGGGCACGGTGGCCTACACCTGTAATCCCAGCACTTTGAGAGGCCAAAGCGGGTGGATCACCTGAGGTCAGGAGTTCAAGACCAGCCTGGCTAACATGGCAAAACCTTATCTCTACTAAAAATACAAAAAGAAAAGAAAAGAGAAAAGTTAGCCAGGCATGGTAACTCCAGCTACTTGGGAGGTTGAGGCAGGAGAATAACTTGAACCCAGGAGGCAGAGGTTGCAGTGAGCCAAGATCGCACCATTGCACTCCAGCCTGGGTGACGAGAGTGAAACCCTGTCTTAAAAAAAAAAAAAAGAAAGAAAATAATGGTGGTCATACTCTATTTGGAATAAGATAGAAGAGGAAGTAAGAAAGATTTAAGTTTTACACAAATAAACTTAAGAATCTCTTAATTTTAACTACCCGTATTTCAACATGGAATTGAGTATTGATGTATGAAGCACATTCTGAATCCAGGACTAACACAGTAGATTCCAACTGGTGTTCTTGTACTCACTCCTGGCCTTCCATCTCTTCTCCACTTACTGGGCAGTGTGTTTGTAAAGTACAAATCTGGTTCTGGGGTCAAACTGCTGGAAAACCTTCAGTTGCCCTTTCAATAGAGATTTTCAGCCTGCTTAAAGACACTCCATGATTTAGCACTTTCTTGTCCCTCCAGTCCTTCTTCCCTTAAACGACTCTATCCCAGACACACGGGGGTCTCTTTGGAATGCTACCAGCTTTCTTCCTAGTGGACATTCACATAGGTGGTTCCTATGGTCTGTAAGTTGTTTAGGGATCAGTTATAGGAATGAGAAGTGATTCTAGTTAGATTAAGTAGTAAAGGACTTGTTTATTGTATGATATTACATGGTTCCAGAAGCAATGGCAAGCTGGGAAAATGAGACTCTAAGACAACCCCAAGAGCTGCAGGCAGCTCTGGCCACCTCGGGGGCTTTTGTCTCTTCTGCCGTCAGGGAGCTGGCAGCCAAATTGGGAAGCTGCCTCTGTAGCAGCTCTCTGCAAGGATCAAAAACCTACCAAAATCAGCAAACAGCCACAACCTAGAAACTGAAATAACCAGGAAGCCACCAAAATCAAGAAGTGCCTTGTGGTGGCCAGACTTCCATCCATGAGGAGCTTACCAACCAGCAGAAGCCACAGAAGCAGGGAGGTGAGACCACTGCAGCATCCCCATGTTCCAAATCCTGTAGGAATGCACTGACTGATGGAACTAATTCACATTCAGAATGCATACAGCAAAGAAACCAGGAAAATGTGGCTTTTAGCTTTCCAGACTAACACAGTAGAAAGAGGCTGGAGTAGATATTGAGTGCCAGTGGACTACATCTGCATAGCCTGGAATATTCTGTTCCACCTCTTCTCCTGGCCCAGTACTACTCATCCTTAGGTCTTGGATTACACTCCACTTGCTTAAGAAGATGTTCCCTGCCCCATAGTCTGTCTAGATGCCCCATCTCATTCCCAGCCCCTGCTGAGAATACCCACTTTATCACCCTGTGATTTTCCATTGCAAATTATACTCACTACCCTCTAAGAACTGGTCAGCCCTCCCTGCTAAACTCCATCATGGCAGGAAGTGTATCTATCATGTACACCCTGCTATTCTCAATAGCTTGCCCAGTGCCTGGAATGTGACAGTCTCTTCATGTGAAATGAATGCATGTGTTGAATGTATAAATAAACGAATGCACAAAGGAGAAAATCAGGATGAGTTTTGTGGGAACAGCTTGAAATAAGGCGATAATGACATCAGTTGGAGAAAAGTTCTTTCAACATGGGGAGGGTTGCAATCTCTATGATTTGTTTTTGCAGGGAGTGGATACACTCAGTGTAAAATGTAGCAGATGTCTTAAGTTGTTGGCAAACCTGGATATCATCTGGAAAAATCCATCATGTTTTAAAAAACAAATTTTCTTCAGCAGCCTTGAATGAAATCAAATTCTCGGAAGGGAACTGCGCTTCCCACTCACAGGCGTCCGTTGTCAATAAGGAACGTTGTTCCCTGGAGTATTTGCCTCTGAGGAGGCTGGCGCATGCCTGGCCACTTCGTAAGATCAACGAGATGCTCAAGAGCCTCGAAATGCAGGAATTATCTTTGTTCAGAGGTTGCCCAGTCCTCAGAACAGACTGAATCCCAGAGAGGGAATGTTTCCCATGCAGCCTTTGGAGGGCTCTGGTTTGAATACAGACTCACTTCTCCAAGGATTTGACCTGACAGCTTGTTTGTTTGTGAAGATTGGGTCTGTGTGGAAGCCTAGCCATGATACTGAAGAGTTTTACTTTTCAGAAGAAAGAGGCTGAAGAGCAGGTACATGTGTGGCTCAGCAATGCCTAGGTTCTGGCAAAATTGGTGGTCAAATCAGCCTGTCAGGAGCTCCTTTCCTCTAAGCAGACGTACCAGTGACATTGCAGGAATCAAGGTCTTATCTCAAAAAGATGCAGAACTCATTTTGGGATATCCAGCCCCTCTGCATTTTGCCCCGGTGACCTGATTACAGTTGGAAGTGTTAGCACAGTGAGTTCAGAGGCAGCCAGGAGGAAGTGAAGTCAGAGGGAGCAACTGGGGCTGATCAAGGGAAAACCACTGCTATAGGGCTTGGTTTTGACACCTGTTGTCTAGGGTCATAGCTTTCTCCCAAAATATGTTACCATGATCAACAAAACTAAAGTTTGAAAGGTCACATAGAAAACATTAACAGTAAACCTTCTGAGCACAGTGGTTCATGCCTGTAATCCCAGTACTTTGGGAGGCTGAGATGGGTGGATCACTTGAGGTCAGGAGTTCAAGACCAGCCTGGCCAACATGGTGAAACCCTGTCTCTACTAAAAATTAGCGGGGCATGGTGGTGTGCACCTGTAATCCCAGCTACTCCAGAGGCTGAGGCATGAGAATCTCTTGAACCTGGGAGGCAGAGGTTGCAGTGAGCTGAGATTGCACCACTACACTCACTCCAGCCTGGGTGATAGAGCGAGACTCTGTCTAAAACACACACAACACACACACACACACACACACACACACAAAATAAATCCATAGTACATATATGTATATGAATATGTAATAATGTAGCTATTTATAAAACATCAATAAGTAGTGTTCATGGGCATGTGTAAAATATTGAGGGTCCAGTTGGACCTCATAATTGATTCATTCACTCCCAAATCCTCCACATCCCCCATGAGTCGTCCTTTCTTTCTTTCTTTCTTTTTTTTTTTTTTTTTTGAGACAGCGTCTTGCTGCTCTGTCACCAGGCTGGAGTGCTGTGGCGTGATCTCAGCTCACTGCAACCTCCGACTCCCTGGTTCAAGCGATTCTCCTGCCTCAGCCTCTTGAGTAACTGGGATTACAGGCATGCACCACCATACCCAGCTAATTTTTGTATTTTTTTTTAGTAGAGTCGGGGTTTCACCATGTTGACCAGAATGATCTCGATCTCCTGACCTTGTGATCCACCCACCTCAGCCTCCCAAAGTGCTAGGATTACAGGCGTGAGCCACCTTGCCCTGCAGAGTCATTCTTTCTTACTAACAAATCTATAATACTTTTTATTTATTTTACTGGTGCTACTACTTTCCTTGTTACTACTTCCTTGGTTTAGAATAGTTGTTAAGAGACAGAGCTCGGGAGTCAGCCTTTCTCAGTTTAAATTCCAATTCCACCACTTGCTGTTGTGTGATCTAGAAAAAAATTAACTTAATTTTTTCCTGTCTCAGCTTCCATTCTGTAAAATGGAGATTAAAATATCTCTAACCACATGGAAGTGTTGTGGGAATTAAATGAGGTAATCCATGTGGTACTTAAAACAATGTTTGGCATATTGCAACTCCTCCATGATATTTGTTATCCTTCTTATAATTATTGCTATTAATATTCATTGGTAGCACTCTTACTGTTTAGAGCCACTGCTTTCATGTATTTTGTGTAGTAAGTCAAATTTATGGTTTAAATGATAGCTGGCTCAAAAATATTTCTCTCTTATTCTCCATTCTAGGGCTTTAACTACAGCAAGTGAGAATAGGTTGAGTTCAGGATAAGCTAGAAATTAAGAAATTGTATTTACCAACTAAACATCCATATTTCATAGAAAGGAACCATAACATTAAATTAAGTAGGTTGACTTAAGTAGCAAGCAAAAAATTCTGCACAAATTAGCTTAAGTTGGAAACTTAAGAATCAGTTCACATAGCACCTGTCCAACTGTAGGGTGGGCTTCAGGGTTGGTTGATGCAGTGATTCAATGATACCATTGTGGTCGTAGGTTCTTTCCATCTCTCCCCTCTGCCCTCAATAGCATTGGCTTCTTCCCAAGCCTAGTTCCCCTTGTAATCAGAAGGTGGCTGCTAATGCCAGTTGGGGTATGTGTCTTCTTTCACATCCAGCAAAGGAGAGAAAGAGACCTGATACCCATGAATAATCTTTTACTAGAGTGTTTAAGAGCCTCCCTTCATGACACAGGGGCTCACATTGTCTCAAGCCTCCCCATATCCACCTGGCAAACAGAATGATGTTAGCAAGGTTTACTTAGAACAATCAGCAGGGATGTAATGGACACTGGAGACTCAGCTGCAGTGGCCTCTGTGGGGATCACATGACAAGGCTTCCAGGTGGTGCAGGGGCTTGTCAACTTTGATGTTGCTTGACTGTCAACAAATAGGGCTGTTCTGTGTATCAACTGCTGAACAGCAAACAACAAAACTGGCTTGAACATACTAATATTTTACTATATCTCACCATTTATGGGTCATAAATTCAGGCAGGGCTTAGCCTGGAGATACTTATGCTTCATAGAGCTTTGACTGGGGTTACTTAGTGGTATTCAGGTGGCAGCTGGTCTGGTCTGAGGATCCTGGGATATCATCACTCACATGTCTGGCACCCCAGTGGGGACAGCTGGAGACTGGGCTGGGCTCCACTGGACCCCTCCCCCTCTCCATGTGGTCTCTCCAGGGGGGTAGATGGACTCATCGCACAATGCCTCAGTTTGCTACCCTCCTATG
Organism: Papio anubis; assembly: GCF_008728515.1. Lineage (NCBI taxonomy): Eukaryota > Metazoa > Chordata > Mammalia > Primates > Cercopithecidae > Papio > Papio anubis. Next base: position 56,993,802 of record NC_044976.1, on the reverse strand, counting down.
AGTGACAGAGAAATTGTGAAATAAAAGACAATTCAAATGATTTGAAATGTCATCTTCAGTACACATAATTAGCATAAAGCAATGGGCATGCAATTTTTAATAACAGGTCATTTGTTTCTCTCTATGCGTACGAAATAGATGTGTTTATGTTTTTTTTAAATATCAGTTTGAAGAGTGCTACTTTGCCATCCTGTCCAAGGTGCCACCATCACTACTCATCCTGTGGGAGTGAACTATGGGGCTCTCTTCCTTTCTCAACAGCCCACTTGGTCTAGGGCACCAATCCATCTCTCTCATGGTCTCCCAGCAACCTCCAATCTGATCTTGCTGCTTCCAGTCTCACCTCCTGCCACTCATCCTCCATATAGTTTTCCTGTGATTTTTCTGAAACACAAATCTGCTCAGACTATTCCCTTGCCTAAATTCAATTTTAGGTTCTCTTTTACCAACAAGATAAAGTTCAAACTCTGGCATGGCTCACAAGTTCCTTCACAAGTTGTTCCTATCCCAGGTCAAATTCCCCAGTCATCACTGGGATAAGCTCCAAAGGGCCAAGCATCTCTGCTGTTCACTGCTTTCTCCTGTAGCACCTCAACTGATGGTAGCACATACTAGGGTCTTAATAAGTATTTCTGGAAGGAAAGAAAAAATAGAAAAAGGGAGGAATGGGAGAGGGAAAGAAGAAAGGAAGAATGTTAGTTCCTATAGCACCCTATACTTTACCTATCAAAATGTTCATCTCTAGTTTAATGTCTACCTTCCTCACTAGATTGTAAGGGCCAAGGGGGTAACTAATATGTTATATTCACTACTCCTAGCACAGTGCCTGACATCAAGTTGGTGCCCAAAAAATATCTTTAAAGTCAATGAATTTATTCATAACAACGTGCAATGTGCTTAAGTCACACACAAAGAGGGGTGGAAGCCAAAGGGAAGGCCATCTGACCTTCTGGAGACCAGGGATAGGTATGGGAAGGGGGTAGGACATGAACAAGTCCTTGGAGAGCTATGACCCATGGCTGAGCAATTGGTCCCCTTTAGGCCTATGGCCCTGGAAGGTTGAATACTATGCTCAGTGCTCACATCCATTTTGTATACCCAGTTTTCTTATTTGGCATGAGTATCCAACCCTACCAGTATTTTTCCAAGAGAGTGAGTATTTTGAAGTGATGCGTGAACTGCCTTGCCTCAGCCTCCTGGAATGTGACCTCATTCCTTCCCCAGGTCTGTCCCCTCATTAATCAGCCTGCCCAGTCCTGCTCCATCAGGCAGGCTGCCAGGCATGCAGCTGACACTGGAGCTCCCAGTTCAGGGGCTGAGGCAGGCTTTGCTGTTTAACAGCATGAACTTCAGGGACAACACCACCAGGGTTTTGATCTTGAATTCATCCCTTACTAGATGTATGATCTTGGGCAAGTTTCTTATCTGTCTAAGTCTTGAATTCATCAGATGGAAAGTGGAGCTAATAGCAGCACCTAAATTCACAGTGTATTTGTGAGAGTAAGATAATCCATGAGCCTACATCACACAGAGTTCAATAACTGTTGAGTCTTATTTTTCTACTCAAGGACTTCTCTTGTCTTTTGGCAGGTTGTGAATTTCTCTAGGATGGAGCAGAAATACAGGGAGGGAAGTGGAAGGGAATGTGGTATACACTGAGAACCTGTGTCATATCAGATGCTCTGGTGGCATGTCTGTGTAACATTAGCCCCATCGTCCAGTGGAAAGAATGCAGATGGTAGAATAGACAAATCTGGGTTGAAATCCAGGCTCTGAAACTCACTTGCTATGTGAGTCTGGGCAAAGGTCTTCCCCTCTGAGCCTCAGTTTACCACCAATTATGGCATGCCTACTTCGTATTCATGCTGTATGGATTATATGAGCTAACATCATGTAAAATGTTAGGCAGATGATGCTCAGTAAATGCGAGTTTCTTTATTCCCAAGGGGACAGCTGGTTGACAGAAGGACTTGAATAGAGAGAGGGAGAACATGGGGATATGCCAGAAGGGAGTACCCCTTGGGCATAAGGATGCTGGAGGGGACACACTTCTCTACCGCCCCCCCTCCTCCCCCCGAGAACTGGGCTGCTATAAATGGCATGAGTGGACCTCTCCTTTGGGCTGGCAAAAAGACTCAAGATGGCTGTCTCCCTCCCTCCCTAACCTTTCTGGGCCCAGGGCATGGGAGAGGATGGTAATGACAGAGCAGAAAAGAGTCCAAACAGCAGTTATAAATGTCAGCACACCTGAATTTTAGCTCTGGCTCTACCACTTATTAGCCATGTGACTTTGGACAAACCTTTGTGATCTCCCTGAGCCTCAGTTCCCCGTCTAAAATGGGGATAATATCAGGTGTCTTCTGATTATCTACTGTGGCATCACAAACCACCCTAAACCTTAATGGCTTACAACAATTATTACCTCTCAGGGTTCGTGTTGACTGGGCTCAGCTGGGTGGTTCTTGCTTGGGGTCTAGGGCAGCTGCAGTCAGATGGCCCCCGGGGCTGGACTTATCCAAAGGCTTGACCGTGCTTGATGCCCAAGGTGGCTTTTTTACTCACCTAGGCTGAGAAGGCTGAAAGTCTGGAGGCTGGTTGGACACCTCTTTTGCCATGTGTCCTCTCTAGCTGGGACTTCTTCTTAGAGTAGTCAGACTTCTCACAAGGCAGCTGACTTCTCACAAGGCAGCTGGCTTCCCACAGAGCAGGCATGCCAAGATGCCAAGGCAGAAACAAAATGGTTACCTCTGACCTAGCCTTGGAAGTCCCTCTGTGTCACTTCTGCTACATTCTATTGGCTATAAATGAGACATGGGGCCAACCCGGATTCAAGGGGAAGTGAAGGGAGGAGTGCCAAAGATTTGCCACCATCTTGAACCCACCACACCACATATCCCATCTACCTCGCAGGGCTGTTGTGAAGATGAGAAGCAATGGCATGCATGAAAGCCCTTAGTGTAAATCATTACAGAGACATGAGGTTACTGTTCCATGTCCATCCCTTTCTCTCTTCCCTAAATCAGGCACTCATCCATCCTTTCTATTCTGTACCAATAGCCTCCAGAGTAGCCTCTCTGCCTTTTGCGTCTCCCTGTCAAATTTATCTTCAACAAATGCCTGCCTATAAGTCTATCCCAGGTGAAAATCTATCACTAACTTCATGATGTGGCTCTTACTTACCCGTGCAGGCTTGACTGGCGATATGCTCCCAATGCCCCAGCCATATTACTCTGTTCCAACCTTTGGCACCTTTGCTCACACCATTCTTTCTTTTCAGAGCTCTCTTCTTTTTCCACTTCTGCCCAAACTCTAACCCTTCTGGTTAAACCTGTCCTCATGTTTTAAGATTCCCTGCAAATATCATCCCCTTGTCCAGCTAGCAAATCTTGCTCTCACTACTGCTGCACATACCTATTGAATTCAAGTTCCCATTCTGTGTGCTCCCCTAAATCCTGTGCTCACTGCAGACTGGTCTTCTAGCCATTCATCCAAGGGCCAAGCACAGTCCTGACTCAGGGCCTTTGCACGTGTTGTTCCTTCTGCCTGGGATGCTCATTTCCTGAATATTCACTAAATATCTGGCTTCCTTACTTCATTCAGGTCTCTGTTCAAATCTTGCCCCTCAGAGAATCCTGCCTGACCAGCCAACCTAAGATAGCACAACCTCCCTCACTCTCCCACCCTATAACCTGCTTCTTTTCCTTCAGAGCACTTGTCATCTGTCTAGGGTCCATGCAATACTGGGCTGCAAGAGCCAACTGTGTGAATCATTCCTAAATTGACACTTGGTGACACCATGTTGACAGCTTGAAATTGGCCACAGGGAGAGTACACTAAGGACCCTCCTGCCCTCAATTTAGAATCTCTGATGGGACTCATCACCTTCATCTCACTTAAGAGGGATAGTGAAATGACTTGTTCAAGGTCACACAGCCAGTTAATGAAAACATTAGGCAATTTGGTTTTAAGAAGGAACTCAGAAACCAGTTGCTTGAGTTCAAATCCTGACTTCACCATTTACTAGCTACTTGAAAGTCACCAAGACAACAGGGTACTTTCTTTTTTTCCTGGAGAACTTGTTTTCAAACACTTATGTGCACACTATTCTGTGTTTATTTTTTACTGTGTATCTCACTAGATCATAATTTTCACAAAGGCAGAGACTTTACTAATGCTTAGTCCCAGCATCTAGTGCCATGCCTGACACAAAGTATGCGCTCAATAATGTTTGCTGAATGAACAAATATGCAAACCAACCAATGAGAAACAATAATCACACCCAGTTGTAAACTGAGCCTTTGAAAGAAGACATTGGCTCTCTTTTCATCTTTTGTGCTCAGCACACAGCCTGGCACGTAGAAGGAGCTCAAGGAATGTTGATAAACAGGAGAATACACTCTGAAGAGGGCTATATCTAGGTCAAATCCAGCTGCACTCTGATAAGCATAAAAAACTGCACCAGACAACTCCATTGGTATTTCCATTATGTGCCAAAGAGAAACCTGCAGGAACTCAGGCAGGAAAAAAGCACTGGCCTGGGAGGCAGGAGCCTGGGTTTTTAATCCCAGCATAACTGTGCCTGCTATGTGACCTCAGGTAAGTCACTTCTCCAACCCAGGCCTTAATTTTCCTATTGGTAAAATGGGGTGATTGGAAGTAGATGATGGAGTTCCTTCTAACTCATAACTGTGGTTGAATTTATGTCTGGAGCTGCCCCAGGCAGGGCTGCTCTAAAGTAGGGCAGGAGGTGGGTGATGGACAGAACTGGCGTTCTACAGGTACCAGAGGCAGGATGTGGCCAGGATGCCACAGCTGGAAGATAGCACAGTGCTCCAGAGTCTGGGACACCGCAGAGCTGTGGGATGGGCCCCTCTCTCCTTCTCCGGTCTCTACCTCTGCCCAGAAACCATTCCAGCTCCTCCCACCTGCCTTCATATGGCACCTGACTTGAGGCTTCTCTGAGAACAATTAGAATATTGGCTGCTTTACCTACTGGAGCAGGGCACGAATAGGAAGGCTCTGATACAGGGAGGAGCACGGAGATGTTTTACATCTTGGTAACTTTGGCTTGTGTCTAAACAAACAGGTTGGCTAAGTTGGTCAGCCAGCACTTTGTTTCCTATTATTTATGCTACATGGAGCATAAGCAGTTCAGAGCAATCGAAAGAGCCCTGATTTAGATAATAGAAACTACCATTTATTGAGCACTTATTGTGTGCCAGATGCTACTTTAAGCTAAGGGTCAGCAAACTACACTGACCAAATTCTGTTTTTGTGTGGTCTATGGGCTGAGACACTTTTAAATTTTGAGACAGGGTCTGGCTGTGTCACCAGACTGGACACAATCACAACTCAGCTCACTGCAACCTCTGCCTCCTGGGCTCAAGCCAACCTCCCATCTCAACATCCCGAGTAGCTGGGACTACAGGCACATGCCACGATGCTGGGCTAATTTTTGGATTTTTTTAAAGATGGGGTTTTGTCATGTTGTCCATGCTGGTCTCAAACTCCTGACCTCAAGTGATCCACCCTCCTTGGCTGCCCAAAGTGCTAGGATTACAGGTGTGAGCCATCGAGCCCGGCCGAGATATTGTTTACATTGTTAAATAATTATATAAGTACTTCATAATTACCTTGAAATTAAAAAAAATTTTTTTTTCTTTTGTAGACAGGGTCTTGCTCTGTTACCCAGGCTGGAGTGCAGTGGCACCAACATGGCTCACTGTAGCCTCGACCTCTTGGGCCTAAGTGATCCTCCCACCTCAGTTTCCCAAGTAGCTGGGACTACAGGCACACACAACCACACCTGACTAAATTTTAAAGTTTTTGTAGAGATAGGGTTTTGCCATGTTGCCTGGCTGGTCTCAAACTCCTGGGTCCAAGCTACCACCCACCTCAGCTTCAAAAACTGCTGGGATTACAGGCGTAAGCCACTGCACCCACTCCCATCTTGAATTTTGATCCTTAGTACACAAAGTCTAAATTGTTTATCTAGCCTTTAACTAAATAGTTTGCTAACCAACCCCTGTTCCAACTTTTTTTTTTTTTTTTTTAACATGGATTAACTCCTAATCCTCACAATAACCCTGTGAAGTAGGTTAACTACTACTGTCCCCATTTTACAGAAGAGCAAATAGAGGCAGGGGGAGGTTAAATGATTTATTGAGGCGCTAGTAAATGGCAAAGGCAAAATTTGAACTCAGGCAACTGGTTTCTGAGTTCCTTCTTAAGACCAAACCGCCTAATGTTTTCACTAACTGGCTGATGATCTTGAGCAAGTCATTTCACTGTCCCTGTTAAGTGAGATGAAGGTGATGAGTCCTATCAGAGATTTTAAAATGAGGTCAGGAAGGTCCTTGAAATGAATTTCAGGACTTCTATGACACTGGAATCTGTGCAAAATATAGTGTCTTTGTGCACAGTTGCATTTATTTGAAGAGAGAATCTAGCACTGTCTTCAGAAATGGATTCTGTGACTCAAAATAGATTGGAACTACTGGACTAGCTTTCTTGGAAGGCTATCTCCAACCTGAACATTCTTCAATGTTATTTATTTGGATTTTTTTCCTCATGTGCTATCTCTTTAGGTTGTCTTTTCTGCCCAAATGTTATTTATTTCAGATGCCTTTTAAAATACAAATGTATCTATTGGATTGTATTTGTTCCCACCTCCAAATTGCTACATACTCACTGCCTTTAAAAAAATGAGAAAAACAGACAACCTTAAGAGCCAGTGAGGTTCTGCTACTGATGTATCCTGCAACTCTAGATAAATCATCTGTATTAGTGGGGAGGACAGGAGATATGGTTTATAAATCCATATTGTAGTTATTCATATATTTCCATGTTATTTAACAAATATGTACTAAGCCCCCACTAGGTGGTAGTTGCTGTGTGGATGGTAAGCTCCAAGGAGCCAGGGGTTAGGTGTAACTTGCCATTGTACCCCCTCAGCCTAATACAGACCTGGCACCTGGGAGGCACTCAGTGAGGATGCCTTCTTGCCTGCCTGCCTGGCTGAAGAGATGGATGAATAGAAGACTAGAAAGTATATGAAAAATCAGTAGTGTGGGTGGGGAAAGAGGTTCAGGGTGCTGAGCAATTTAGTTGTGTTGGTTTCTGGTACCTTCCAATTGGCAGCTTCCCATGATCTTGGAGAAGCTTTTGAGGGCAGTCCTCATTTTCCCATCAGTCATGCTTTGAAAGATGCTCGTTGAAGATCAGCTGACAGTCAGGACTTCTCACATGAATCCAAAGAAATTAATCCAATTTCTTACATCCCACTAAGGCCAGAGGAACAACAAGGACTTTCTTGCCCTTTGTCTTGGGCCCACACATCCCGGAATTAGAGAACAATGAAGTCTCCTCTTTCCTGCCTGCCTCATTCTTCCCCGACTTCTGAACTTTTCCTCTCTCCCACTCCTCCTCGCCTCTACTTCCATCCCTGGTGTGAGTCTTGTAGCTCATAACCGCTGAGAGTAGGAGTGGAGTTGAGCCCCTCAGCACACTCAGCCCTGGACTGATGTGACTGAAGATGTCTTGGGATGGACAGGAACAGGGCCAGGGAGGAGCAGGAGGGTAAGCCATGCCAGGGATGTAGCTTGGGTATTAATGTCTGTGGGAAGGGCAGCACAAGAGCTAAGGAGAGTGTCTTCTACCAGGGAGACCGAAAGGTTCTGTCCTGCTTTCCTGTTTTGAACAAAACAAAACAAAATTCACCTGCACTAGGCTGTACTGTATTCATCCACAATGTCCATAATATCTTCCCAAAAGGAGAAGACAGCAAAACTTACTATCCTTACCGTCTAAAGATAATAAGTTGTCGGATAAAATCAAAACCTGATCCTTACTTGGATTGAGAGGCCATTTTTGATGTCCTGATTCAGCAGGAGTAAGAGAGGTTAGGGTATAACTTGAACTTGTATACCAGTGAACTTCTACACTACTGTGCTGGAGTTTTAAACATTTGGGTTCAGGAAATGTATATGGTCTGTAGCAGCATGATGTCACAGAAAAAGCATAATCTCAGAACCAGGCAAAAAGGGTTGTGAGCTAGGTGCAGTGGCACATACCTGTAGCCCTAACTACTTGAGGCTGAGGTGGGAGGGTCACGTGAGCTCATGAGTTTGAGGTTGCAGTGAGCTATGATTGTACCACTGCACTCTAGCCTGGGCAACACAGAGAGATCCTGTCTCTAAAATATGTTTAGAAAAGAATGTCAATTCCAGCTATTCCATTTACTATTTGTGTATTCTTAGACAAGTGCCCTTCTGCCTGTTTCCTTATTTGTAAAGTGAGAATAACAAAACCCACCCCCTTTAGATGTTATCGGGATAGAGGTAACACATGTTGAGTTGCTGGCTGGTAACAGGCTCTCAATACATTGTAGATATTTATTATAAGTATTGCCCAGAAACCATCTATTCCTACAAAAGAGGAAATTGGTAGATAGGTAAGGGGCTGTTGGGGTTACTCCTGCCTTCATAGACAGGGGAGTAGAGAGGCAAGATAACAGGAGTAAAACCTCCTCAAAGCTTCCCTAGAATCCTCTGCTGATCTCTCTCATAACGTCATTTGCTGGACTGGGTCACTGGTGGAGATGGTGCCCGCCACGACCCAGGGTGTGAGGTTGGCACAGGAGGAAGGATGATGGGATAGGGACGTTCCACTAGAGAAAGGCAATGGAAGAGGTAGGGAGAGAGCAGGAAAGGGGAAAGGCTGGGGACAGGAGAACTGGCTTCAAATACCTGAGGAACCAAGGAGTGAAAGGAGAAAATTACTTACTCTTTCTTGCTCCAAGAATAGAAATTTAGATCAGTTTGTGAAAATTACAGAGGCACTGAATTTCCTTAATTATGATGAACTTAGTAAAGCTGCTTGGGACTGGAATGGGTTGTCTTGTGGGGAGGAAGGATGTTTCATCATCACAGGTAGCCTACAAGCACCTGTTTAGCATTCTGAGCTACCTCTGGGTGGGAGACTAGAATACATGTCCTCTAAGACCTCTTTTGATAACTCTAAGGAGCATCACTTGGAGCAGGACTGCCCAGAAAGGCAGACGAATGTGTCACTGGCAGCAGCCCGCTTAAGACCTCTCACCACCTGCCCTTACCTCGAGGACAGCTCAAAGTGGTTAAAAGCAGCCAACACCTCCACACCCCCTTAACAGGGCATCACACATCACCAGGCCAGCTCTGGGAAAGGAAGCACTGTGACTCATCAGTGTGGGGTTCGAGCAGTGTGGTTGCCTCAGGAATGTAGGGAGAAGATTTCCCAATCTCTCTTTATTTGTTGCCAACTCTCTCCGGAAGCTGTTGGACCCAGTGAAATTAAAAGTCACTGAATGTTTTACTGGGTTTCCCCGGAGTGTAAAGCCCTTACAGAAGAAGCTGACTGCCCCTAGAGGAGGAGACCAGAATGAGAGGGAGGCCATTTACGGTTTGCAATTCAGAACAAGGACACCATGAAGAGAAGATGATGGCAGGATTCTGAAATGAAACCATGACACATACTTGTAAGGTGAAACTGCAGTCACTTTTCAAATCCAGATGAACCACAAAAACCCAGCAGAACTGTACACATCACAGGCAACCTCTCCTGAAAGAAACTGAGTAGGGCCCACGCAAATGAGCCAGCACAAACAGAAACATGTTGTCTTCCCAGCAAAGTGAAAAGATCAAACATTCCTGGGCAGCCAGGACCCAGACCACACCCAATTTACCAGCTGAACATCTTCCAACCTCTCTCGCTTATTCAAGACCCATCAGTGAGAGACTAAACTGTGCAATGGAAAAATGTCCCAGTCACCAGGCCTGGGCTCAGATCCTTCCTGGACTCGTTTCTAACTGTGTGACTCTAAGCCTCAGCTTCATGATCAGGTGAATGTGGACAAGAGTAATTATTTTGAGGCTTGCTGGGGGAATTACAGGGAATTTATATGATGATGATCAATAAATGACAACTTATATTAATAAAAATAACTACAGAAATGGAGAAAAAGATAAAAGGAAGCAGAAACAGAAAATATTACTCCCAAATACTTCCTCCGAAACTTACTTTGAGGAATTGATGTGAATTTTTTTATTACAAATATTTTAAGCAAACGAAATATGGAGAGTGCACCCATTCCCTAGCTCTTGATTTCCAGTATTTTGAAATACTTAAATCACATTTTTAAAGAAATGAAACACTGAAGATACAGTTGTGTAGCCCTTGTCTGTCCTGTTCTCCACACCTCTACCCTCTGGACCCTGTCCAGCTTCCTTTTCTATGTTCTGTTTCTTGGGGCTTCCTTCCTCCAGTCTGAACTAACAATCACCACAACCAACTTCTCTCTCTGCATTATCAGTATTCTGGCTGAATACTGCTTCTTCTAGGACTATAAGCTTCTGCTGAGGAGAAAGGGAAACTCTGGCCCTCCAGCACTGCCACTGTCTCAAAAGGTGCTCCTTAAAAGAAGCTGAAGCTAATGGTTGTCAGGCTAGAAAGAAGAGTGAGGACTCCTCCCTGGATAGCGCTGGGCATTAGGGTCTTCAGGTGTGGGCTCACACCTGTCCTAGAAAATAAATTATTTAATCATTCTTCTTGAAACCAGAACTTCCCAAAAATATTTATACAATTAAGGGAAGGAATGAAAAGTAAAAGAAAACCTGAGAAACATGAGATGAGTCTCTAAGCTCTTTCAACCCTTTGTTAATTCCATCTTTGTTAATTTCTATATACATTTGCAGTCAGGAGACCTGGATTCTAGGCCTGGCCTCACCTTTTATAAGCATGTGACCATGGGCAAATCCTTCTCTTCCCCCAAGGCCTCTGTTTCCACATCTGTAAAAGAGAGATAATAATATCTTCCCTGCCTAACCCCCAGAGGTGTTGTAGGGATCCCAGCAGATAGTGGGAGCAAATATATTAAAGCTCTATCTGCATCTAGATACTCTCCATATTGCTGCATCCTGGAGGTCAGGGGATGGTGGGGGCTCTCAGGCCACTCTCCTGCCTAGCACTCAGCTCCCTATACTTGATCTTCAGCAATCCCCATAATCACTGGCCTTGTGAAGAACCCTTTAATGATCTTAGAGCACCTTCACATTCCTGAGACAGCTGATAATAATAGCTAAGATTATTTTACTTAGCACATACCAAACATTATGTTGAGTATTTTATATTCTTTATCTGGAATCATTAAAATAATTCTCGACGGTAAGTGCTGTTTATTTTTAATTAATCAAACAGTTTTATTTTTATGTTTTGTTTTTATATATCATACCCTTTAATACAAAACTCACATGCTGGTATCGGTCTTATACCAAGGAGAATCAGATAATCACCAAGAGTTTATCAAAGAGCACAAGAATAGCTGAAGTGTGAAGTTCAATGGGGAAAAATGTGTTCTTAATTACAAGGTGGGAAATCATTTTTTTTCACAGGCATTGGTGCAGTATAGGCCCTGTTACCCCCATTTTACAGTTAAGGAAGCTGAGGGGCAGAGTGCTGAAACAACTTGCTCAAAAACACACAGCAGTGAGTGGTGTGAAGCCAGAATTTGAGCCTAAGTCTCACTGGATCCAAGGTCCATTTTCTTTCAACTACATTATACACTTGTTTACAGAATCTTTGGCTGCTCTTGGCATCCTCAGATCATATCCCTCATCCTTGCAGGCACAAGGCTGACAAATATTAAAGATTGTGCAAAAATGATAATAAGGGCATCATTACCCAGTCTTCCTTGAAATTTGGTGTTTGGAGGGTGGGTTAGGGTAGGGACAGAGATTCATAGTTGGGGCAGGTGGTAAGGCTTAGACAAGGAGAGAAGCACTGAAATGGTCCACGTGAATACTCCTAGGAGAACATATTGATACCGAAACATCCTGGGCACAACTCAATGTTAATCCGATAAACATTACTTAGTGCCTAATATATGCTGGTGCTGGGGCTACACACGGTGCTTAGATGTGCTTCCTGCCCCTCATAAACACTTGACGAGCCTGAAATGCTTGTGTTAAATATTTTTTAAATTAAAGTAAAAACATACAGGCCGGGTGTAGTGGGATTACGCCTGTAATCCCAGCACTCTGGGAGGCTGTGGCGGGAGGATCACCTGAGGTCAGGAGTTTGAGACCAGCCTGTTCAACATGGTGAAACCCTGTCTCTACTAAAAGTACAAAAATTAGCCGGGCATGATGTTGGGCACCTGTAATTCCAGCTACTTGGGAGGCTGAGACAGGAGAATCACTTGAACCCAGGAGGAGGAGGTTTCAGTGAGCTGAGGTCATGCCACTGCACTCCAGCCTGGGTGACAAGAGCAAAACTCTGTCTCAATAAATAAATAAATAAAACAAAAAGAGATAAAGCATTGGCATAATGCATTAGCATGCTATTTTGCAGAACTGGGCAGAAAAAGGACGAAGGGAAAAGGGAGAATCACAGCTGAGACTGTGTTTACATAATAAACTCATTGTGGTCTTTGTGAGCTGTTGGGGAAAGCCTGGCAGAACCAGAGAATTTAAGCAAGTGGATTCGGGCAGCGGGCGGAGGGATTAGGAGGTCATCTTTGGCTTACTCTCACTTCCACAGAAGATATTGAGGCTGGGCCCCTTCTATTCCTGTCCTGTCACTACCTAATATAATTGGAAGAAGCAAAGGCTTGGAGACCTCAGAGCACCAGCCCCAGTGATGCACACTCATCTGGGGCCGTTCTAGCTTGGTAGTCAAATGACACCATCATACAAATTCCTCAGCCCTGAGAACCCTCTCTCATCAGCTTTCCTCTTGCCAGCCTGGGACCTGATGGAATGGCAAATAGAGAACTCTGCTAGTTGTAGAGCACTGTGGCTACCTAGACAATACCTGGAAAAGCGAGAAGAGGGTAGATATATTTTAGAAATAAAAGTGAAATCTAACATTTTTACAGAGTCTGAGATTTTACAAAGCTTTGACATCTACCATCTCATCTCTTTGTATATGATTCTCAGCATAATCTATGAAACAGGCTGTATTTTGCCCATTTGACAGATGAGAGGACAAAAGCCCAGAAAAGTTAATGTTGCCATCTCAGTATGTCTGAGATTAGGGAAGAATAGAGGAGAGGCATATTCCTGAGTGTAACAGGGAGGGCCTCATTAGGGAAGGTGTCTTGGAGGTGACTCAAGAGCTGAGTAGAAAAACACAATTATGCACTAAATAAAGAAAGGGAGACTCCAGGTAGGTGACTTTGCAAAGGCTTGAAAACATATGGAGAGCTGGAGAGGTTGGCAGGAGCACGATGATGATGATAAATGACAACAGCTAACATCTATCTGTTGCTAACTATGTGCAGATACTGTTAGAACAGATACTCTTCAAAGCAGTTTATTTACATTAATTATAACACCTACCTTTTAAGGTAGGTACTTTTATTATCCCCATTTTACAGATGACAAAACTAAGGCACAGAGACGTAGCTTGCCTATAACATCATATAGGAATGACCTTAAGGGCTAATATAAGAAGGATGAATTTTATCTGGAGAGCCCAGAGCACCCCCTCACTCTGAACTTAGCAGAGAGGAGGTGGGCACAGACTTGTGATTTAGGAAGTCTTCTTGGATGCAGGGTGGACTGAGGTCAGAGAGGGGAAAAGAAACTGGAACCTGACTCAGATATTTGTCCAAGGAAGACCTGAACAGAGACAGTGGGGATAGACAGCAGAGGACTATCGCACAATTCCTCATGTTTGTGGCTAAGAAATTGTTCCTCATGCAGATCACGAGGTCAGGAGATCGAGACCATCCTGGCTAACACAGTGAAACCCCCATCTCTACCAAAAATACAAAAAAAATTAGCCGGGCATGGTGGCGGGTGCCTGTAGTCCCAGCAACTCAGAAGGCTGAGGCAGGAGAATGGTGTGAACCTGGGAGAAAAAAAAAGAAATTGTCCCTCACACATCTCTGCTTCCTCTATCTGTCAAGGCAGAATAGATTTTAATCTTCCTGCCTCAGGAATTGCATGAAAATTAATGGGACAGAGGTCCAGCTGGCTTTCATCTGCTAAACGATACCCTCGCACGACTGGTGGTGCACATTAAATGCTGAACAAATAAAATGTGCTTTGATGGAGGACCTGGGAATAATTATAGCTTGCTAATTATTGTTAATTTTACCACAGCTTTGAAACTCGGGAATTTCTCAATGACTCAAAAAGAGATTGCAACCTCTTTATGCCATGAAAGTAGCCACACAGTGGTAGACAAGCGGTTTCTCACAGGCTCCATTCTTTCATTATTTACATGGTTCAGCTACTTACGTGGGATACAGGAAAAGAAAAGCAATGATTTGCTGTGTTAGAATCAAATTGTACAAAAAACTCTTTACAGTCTTGCTGGCTCTTTAAGAATTTGTTCCTGTTTGTCTCTTTATAGCCAGTGCACACATAAATATTATGTGCGTGTGCGCCTGTGTGTGTGCGCTTCTGTGCAGGACAGAAACTTAGTGTTTAACAGAACTTTTAACCCTTTGGACGCCAGGATACCTGTGTGTAACCCTTGATATGGTGAGTAACAGAACTGCTTCCCTAACTTCGACATCTGACCTTCAGATTCTGCATCACTTCGTGTCCACAAACATTTTATTTAAGGTCTCATCACTCTTAGGGTGCCAAAGACCCCTCTCAGGAATATGGGGAAGTTGATAGCAGTGTGACTTCAGGTCTTTAAGCCTCCTCAGCATCACCTATAAAACAGGTCTGATAGTCCCTACCTGTCAGGACTGGTGTGAGGATGAGATAATGCTTGTGAACTGTAAACTATATAAATGTGTGCTACTGTGAGAACTGGACAAAGAAGAGAGGGAGTGAGAGAAATTAAGGGCGGGCTAGGGGCCGGGAAAGAACGAAAAGGGAGTCGGGGATAGGGGAGAGTGCGACAGTCGCGAGCCACACTTTGCAATGAAACTCTTTAGACTTTCTGCCGGGAGAGCTGCCCGGACGCGCCAGGAGTAGGAGGCCGCGCCGAGGGCGGGTCCCCAGAAGCCTGCAGGTGAGTATCGGTTCTCCCCTTCCCGGCTTTCGGTCCGGAGGAGGCGGGAGCAGCTTCCCTGCTCTGATCCTATCGCGGGCGGCGCAGGGCCGGCTGGGCCTTCCGTGGGACGGGGAGGGGGGCGGGATGTGTCACCCAAATACCAGTAGGGACGGTCGGTGGCGGAACCAGCCGGGCAGGTCGGGCCGAGTATAAGAGCCGGAGGAAGCGGCCGGGCGGCAGACGCCCGCAGACCATCCCGGACGCCGGAGCCCGAGCCCCGCCGAGTCCCCGCGCCTCATCCGCCCGCGTCCGGTCCATGCTCCTCCGCCCCACCATGGCTCGGGGCCCCGGCCTCGCGCCGCCACCGCTGCGGCTCCCACTGCTGCTGCTGCTGCTGCTGGCGGCGGTGACCGGCCACACTGCCGCGCAGGACAACTGCACGTGTCCCACCAACAAGATGACCGTGTGCAGCCCCGACGGCCCAGGTGGCCGCTGCCAGTGCCGCGCGCTGGGCTCTGGCGTGGCGGTCGACTGCTCCACGCTGACCTCCAAGTGTCTGCTGCTCAAGGCGCGCATGAGCGCCCCCAAGAACGCCCGCACGCTGGTGCGGCCGAATGAGCACGCGCTCGTGGACAACGATGGCCTCTACGACCCGGACTGCGACCCAGAGGGCCGCTTCAAGGCGCGCCAGTGCAACCAGACGTCGGTGTGCTGGTGCGTGAACTCGGTGGGCGTGCGGCGCACCGACAAGGGCGACTTGAGCCTGCGCTGCGATGAGCTGGTGCGCACCCACCACATCCTCATTGACCTGCGTCACCGCCCCACCGCCGGCGCCTTCAACCACTCGGACCTGGACGCGGAGCTGAGGCGGCTCTTTCGCGAGCGCTATCGGCTGCACCCCAAGTTTGTGGCGGCCGTGCACTACGAGCAGCCCACCATCCAGATCGAGCTGCGGCAGAACACGTCGCAGAAGGCCGCAGGTGACGTGGACATCGGTGATGCAGCCTACTACTTCGAGAGGGACGTCAAGGGCGAGTCTCTATTCCAGGGCCGCGGCGGCCTGGACTTGCGCGTGCGCGGAGAGCCCCTGCAGGTGGAGCGCACGCTCATCTATTACCTGGACGAGATTCCCCCGAAGTTCTCCATGAAGCGCCTCACCGCCGGCCTCATCGCCGTCATCGTGGTGGTGGTGGTGGCCCTCGTCGCCGGCGTGGCCGTCCTGGTGATCACTAACCGGAGAAAGTCGGGGAAGTACAAGAAGGTGGAGATCAAGGAACTGGGGGAGTTGAGAAAGGAACCGAGTTTATAGGTACCCGGCGGGGCAGGGGATTGGGTGGGGTACCGGATTTCGGTATCGTCCCAGACCCAAGCGAGTCACCCTTCCTGATTCTCGGCGCAAAGGAGCCGTTTATCCTTTCAAATTCCTGCCTTCCCCCTCCCTTTTGCGCACACACCAGGTTTAATATATCCTGGCCTCAGGGTCTCCTTTCTTTCTCACTTCTGTCTTGAAGGAAGCATTTCTAAAATGTATCCCCTTTCGGTCCAACAACAAGAAACCTGACTGGGGCAGTGAAGGAAGGGATGGCGCTGCGTTATGTGTAAAAAACAAGTTATCTGTATGACAACCCGGGATCGTTTGCAGGTAACTGAATCCATTGTGACACTGTGAAGGCTTAAATGAGTTTAGATGGGAAATAGCGTTGTTATCGCCTTGGGTTTAAATTATTTGATGAGTTCCACTTGTATCATGGCCTACTCGAAGAGAAGAGGAGTTTGTTAATTGGTCCTAGGTAGTAGCCTCATTAACCATCGTTTGTATTACTGACCACATATGCCTGTCACCAGGAAAGAAGCCTGTTTCAACTGCCTGAACGCAGTTTAGATGTCTTTGAGGACAGACACTGCCCGGAAACTCAGTCTATTTATTCTTCAGCTTGCCCTTACTACCACTGATATTGGTAATGTTCTTTTTTGTAAAATGTTTGTACATATGTTGTCTTTGATAATGTTGCTGTGATTTTTTTTTAAAAAACATGAATTTAATAAAATATGGGAAAGGCACAAACCAAAAGTTGGCATTTGTGAAAAGTCCCTCCAGAATTCTATCACTCTGGTCTCCTCTAATTTCCCAAGACTTGTATTTTTTTTAAATTTCAAATTATAACACTTTTTTTTCCCCCTAAAAATGGGTGTTTCATGTTGCTATTCTGGTGTGTCCTAAGATATCCTAACTGGCCAGTGTAAATGCTATTCTTTCTAAATAAGATTATTTGGAAACTTCCTTCAAACTTCAGGAGGGTGAGCATGAGGGAGGAAGCTAAAACTAGCTGCTTTTATGAAAAAGAGTGCCAGTCTTTGGTCATCTCTAAACAAGGCTTATCACCAATGGAGACAGAAAACTCTAGTTCAAGAGCTGTATCTCCTTTGAATCCCAACCCTACTTTGAAATAGGTGATACTATTTCCGTTCAGCGTTTGAGCAAATTACTTAATCTCAAAGTGTTGTGGCTCTAAGATTAAATGACTTTCCCACATAATTGGAACCAGCCTGCAGTGGGCCCTATGCTTTTGCTGGGTGTGCACAAGTTGTTTTCCTAAGACTTTTGCTTGCTTATTTATTTATTTATTTTGAGATGGAGTCTTGCTATGTTGTCCAGGCTGCAGGGCAGTGGAGTGAGCTTAGGTCACTGCAACCTCCACCTCCTGGGTTCAAGGGATTCTCCTACCTCAGCCTCCTGAGTAGCTGGGATCACAGGTGCCCACCACTACGCCTGACTAATTTTTGCATTTTTAGTAGAGATGAGGTTTCACCATGTTGGCCAGGCTGGTCTCAAACTCCTGACCTCTGGCGATCCACCTGCCTCGGCCTCCCAAAGTGCTGGTATCACAGGTGTGAGCCACCGCACCCAGCGATTTTTACTATTAATGTGCTTTAAAGATGTGTTTTATCTATTAGCTGTAAAAACTAGCCACTTGTCCCTCTTACATTTATCTCTTCCTTTTCACTCATTCACAGTCATTTATGTGTGTGGCTGTGGCGAACCCCACAAGTAAACAAGTTACTGCAGTAACTGAGAAATTGATACAATACTGGGTGTGTACAAAGGAGGGAGTGGTTGGTATATCACATATTCAGCAACAGCTAAGCTAGATCCAGGACTGCAGTTTCTTCCCCTGGAATCCATCTCATGCCCCTCCTCCCATGCTGTTTCTACAGTCTGTGATGACCTCTCAAGACTGAAACACCAGTAAGAACTGGGGGAGAGAGAGAGCTCTCACCCACTGGCTTCTCAGCTTAGGGCTGTGGCTGCTATGTGCTGGTGGAGTGGATACTGTAAGATTGCCAGAGATCTCAAAGTCTGTGGCCACTCACCAAGGGAGAAACTCCATCCAGGCTCCAAACTTCCTTCCAGGATCAAATGAGACTTCCCAAGGGGAGAGGGTGGATGTGAGCAGGCTCTCCCACAGTAGGAAGGATGGCCAAAGTACCTGATGTTAGAACTGGCTCTCTAACAATGAGAGTGAGACAGCCCACTCTAGGTCTCACTGGGTGCTTTCCACTTCTGAGTCACTGAATGCGTTGACGGAAGTGACCCTGGTGATCACCTGTGACCTAACCCCACTTTTCATACATGAAAAGAGCAAGTGACTTCTCAAGATAAATGTTTCTGTAGCACAGTTGGAACTAGAGAGTCTCATTGTTTCAAGAGTCACTTTTAAAAACTCACTTGTCTGCCTGGAAAATAAATAAAGGATCCAGTAGGCAACTGAACAAAGAAGGCTCCCTGAAAAAGCCCCTTCCTCCATCAGAATGTTGATTCTGGATGATATTTAGGTTTCTGCATTAATTCAGGACTATAACTTCTTATACTTTATAGCATTTATAATTTGCAAAGCATTTTCACACATATGATCTTCTTTGAGCCATTGACTTACTGGAAGTAACCCAAATGTTGACAAACCTGAGGTCAAATCTTACTCCTCTGGGCCAAGAAGTCACTTACCTCCCCTGTTTCCTCATTAGTTAAATGAAACTATAAATCCCTCTCTCACAATTGTGAAGATTAAATGAGGTAGTTGATATGAGCGTCTGAAACAATCTGGTACTTAGTGAAAGTTTCGTATATTTTAAATTTTCTCTTGTTTAGATTACATCCATGTCACATGTCAGCAAACTGAGATTTGAAAGACATTGAGTAAACTCATGAACACACACCCTGCATATACCAAATCTGGGGCTTGGGACTTTTGCCTTGTGTAGCTAAGATTTTTACTATTAATGTGCTTTAAAGACATGTTTTACCTGTTAGCTGTAAAAACTAGCCACATGTCTCCATTACACTTATTTCTTCATTTTCCTGCTGGGTACCCAGCAGGTTAAGATGCCTTTTTTGCTTACTTCTTCCGAGGAAGAGCCCCTTCATGCTTCTGTTTTGAAACTCAGCTTTCCTCTGCTGGGTCAGGTCTTAAGAACCAGCTATCTTCAGGGACTGAGCAGCTGCCTCCAAGATTCCACCCACCTCCCCACCAAAACAAACAAACAAACAAACAAAATACCTTACTGGTTCACTGGTTCACTGCCCAGAGCTCAGACCTGGGGCTGCCCTTGGAAGGAATGTGGGGAGCAGGTGTGGCTTGCCCAGCAAGTTGCAGCCTGCCTTCTGAGCCTCCTGAGGACACTCGACTGATTTCCTTGTGTAGGTCACCAGGGCTTTATCCATTCTTGCTGTTTCTTTTATTGAAGCATTTTTTTAAAGATCACCCATTCCTCCCTCTGCTTACATATTTTTTGCTTCATCATTTTTCAAGTGGAATCACAGAATGTAATGTCAGAGCTGGAAAAAGCTTAGAGGGTCATTTAGTTCAACATTCTGATTCTATAGATGAAGACACTGAAGCTCACAGAGGAGAATGGATTCACCCAAGTAAGACAGAGAGGGGTGGAGACACCCTAGAGCTCTAACACCCTGGCTTTATCCTATCTAATGTTCCACTTGCCTCCCTGGTTAGTCTCCCGATGATGTATTTAGTAAATAGTCACTCTTGTTAGAACTAGGGGAAGGTCCCCCAAGAACTTGGGAGAAAAATACTAGTAATGGGCGAGTTCTTTCTAATGTAATGTGAACAGAACTTCCACTCCACTTTCTGAAACAGACATCTCTCCATAGACTTCTGCTATTAGAGGGGGCTAGAGCAACCTTGGAAGCCTCCTGTTTATGTAAAACAAAGGACCCTGTAAGTACTGAGTAGAAATCCTTTACAATTACTAGCAGGTCCTGGTGGATATCTTCCAGTTGTAATTTCCCTCCTGGAACCATTCCCTGTCATTGCTAAATATCATTAGAGGTTTCATTATAGCCTTTTCTAGTGAGCTCAAAGGAGGAATTGTTGGGAGGGGTGGGGATGGATAGAGGGGCTGGGCCCATTGACTGTTAGAGAATTATACTGTAAACAGGGGGTTGTGTCCCCTGGCACTGCAGCAAGCCATATGTCATCAATTTCAGTGGAAATTCTCAGGTTCATGATGTACAAGGAGGCCAAATCAATCTGAGTAAGAAGGGAAAGATAATGATCCAGAGTGATAGCCCGAACATGTTAACCAGCAGTTTATCAGCAGGCAGCTCAGCTTACCAAAGCATCTTGTCTCCTTGCAAGGAAAGGGATCTGGACTAGATAAGCATTAACTCCTTGGAATCCTTGTGCCCACCCTTCTCCCATGCTGGATGTAGCTGAGTCTCTTCGGTGGCCTCAGCACTCTCAACTCCCTTGTTATCTGATACTGTTGGAGGAAATGTCCCGGCCACCCAAATATTTTTATGTGAAGCACATTGTCATATGCAATTGAAACAACATAATACAGAAGGTGGGAAAATGTACTAAACTATGCCAGCAGATGAGGCTTCAAGTCCTTGTTCTTGCTTTCCAACTGTATTATCTTGAATATGGCACTTCACCTCCCTGAACCTCACATTTGCGTTATAAAATGAGTCTAGTGATATCCACTCACTCTAGCTCATAGAGCTCCTGGCTCCTCATCTGATCTCAATGGGACTGGGGTGAACTCGACTAAGCAGCCAGTTTGACCAGTGTTGGCTCTAGCTGGAGTGCAAAGGCCCCAGTGATTGTCAGCGGTTACCCTAAAGCAGGCACAAGTTGGACAGTCTGTGTCCTCAGAGATGCCCAGCATTGGTCATTTATTTGTTCCCTCAAATATTTTTTTGTCTTATTTGATGTCAGATATCATACTAGTTTGGGGAACATATAATGAATTGAACAGATGTGGTTTCTCTGGTGCTTTTATTTGTTTTCTTACCTGGCATCCCCACAATGTTTTCAATGGGGGAAACGCCCACATTGTGTGAACCTTGATGGGAAGCCTGATGGTCCTGTTCCCTGGCAGGTGGGATATGGGCATGTAACATGGCTCAGCCAATTGAACTCTCCTGCCTGGGCAGAGTTCTAGAGGATATGAAGCCATAAATCAGGACAATTGAGAAATTTTCTCAGAACAGTACTGGCTTTGTCAAGAGCACAGCTGTTCCATGGGTGCCAGTGTCCAGTGGCAGCAGCGTTGGTAGAATATCCCAATTGGATTGCCCCACAGCTTGATGTTGGCCACATCCCCTGCTGCCTAGGCAACCTTAGGTCCTGGTCATTTTCTGTATCTGATTCACCAGCCTTCCCACTGATTCTGTGAACTTAATCCAAATCCTCCAATAAATTCCTTTTATGCTTAAGTTTAGCCAGAATCCTTTTCTGTTGCTTACAGCCAAGAATCCTGACTGGTAGAGTCTCTGCCTTTAATGAACTTAAAGGCTACAGCATAGACAGTCATTAACAACACCATCATGTAAATAAGGGTGCAATTTAAAAATGAGATACGTGCTCTAAAGAAAAAAAGTAAATATGAATGTTCTGACCTAGTCTTGGGGGAAGTCGTATCCTTAAGGAATTGATGCTTGATTTGAGATGTAAGGCATGAGCAGATGTTATTTATGCATAAAGGGAAGCATTTCAGTAAGGGAGAACAGCATGTGCAAAGGTCCTGAAGCAGGAGCAAGTGTGGATTATCTGAGGACCTGAGAGTAGACCAGCACGGGTAGATTGTGGGTACAAGAAGACTGGTGCTGCATGTGACTGAGGAAGTGGGCTGGGGATAGACAATGGAAGGCCTTTCAAGCCTACTACGTATTCTGACCTTGTGCAAATGACAAAGGGCATACCCCTTGTGCAGACAAATTAGAAGAAAGCTTCCTATCTAGTTGGACTTCACCCTGCAGTGCCAAATTTGGCAAATGGGCTGGTAGGTGCCTTTGTGTGAAGAAATAAGGGTCCCCTACTTTCCTGTTGACATAGTTTCACCCCCTCCCCTGTCAAGAGCATAGAGAAATCCTTGAAAAAAAATATTTGTTTTAAGGCAGGGGTGACATAATCAGATTCATGTTTTGAAAAGATCACTCTGGCTGGAGTATGGAGCATAGACTGAAAAGGAACAAGAATAGAGGCAAGGAAACTATAAAAGACCAGTAACAGGAGTATTTCAGGTGAAAGATAAAGGTAGCTTGGGAATGCCAAGTGCAGTGGCTCACACCTGTAATCCCAGCACTTTGGGAGGCCAGGACAAGTGGATCACCTGAGGTTGGGAGTTCGAGACCAGCCTGACCAACATGGAGAAACCCTGTCGCTACTAAAATTACAAAATTAGCCAGGCGTGGTGGTGCATGCTTGCAATCTCAGCTACTCGGGAGGCTGAGGCAAGAGAATTGCTTGAACCTGGGAGGCAGGAGGTTGCAGTGAGCTGAGATCCTGCCATTGCACTCCAGCCTGGGCAACAAGAGAGAAACCCCAACTAAAAAAAAAAAAAAAGGTAACTTGGATGAGGGTCAGGAATACAAAATAGTGATGATGATGGGGAGAAGTGGATGTACTGGAGGAATATTTCAGATATAAAATAAATAGTACTCGGGAATAGATTTTATATGGGGGTGGTGAGGACAAGGGAAGTGTTGAGAATAGTTGTAGTGTTTCGCTTTCATAACTGGTTGGTGGCACTATTTTCTGAGAAAGGGAACACAGGAATGGGAACATGTTTGGTATGACGGAAATGATGAGGATGGTTTTGGACAGTTGAGTTCAGACTTGCATCCAGAAGCTGACTATAGCAGTCTGGTGTTTTATGAACTGGAGATGGGAATTTGGGAGGCACTGGTTTATAGGTAGTACTTAAAAGCCAGGGTTAGAAATTCAATTGTCTAGGGAAAGGTGATAGACTGAAAAGGGAAGAAAACTAGCACCATGCTTTAAAAGACTGTAGCACATCAGGACCAGAAAGATGACAGTTGGCAAAGGAAACCAAGAAAGGTCAAAACCAGGGGTGGAGACTAAAAGACAAGCCCAGACTACTACCAGGGGATAAAGGCCAAGTCAGAAGTCACGGGTGGCAGAGCAGTTTCTTCACGGGGCATGGAAGCATTGGTGGAAGCAAAGCCCCAGACCAAGAGGAAGAAAGAGAGGATTGAAGTGGACAGTTAAAGTGACAAATCTGTGAAAGTGACATGGGAAATGGAAGTGATGAAGACTTGCTAGGTACAACTTTACGAGTAACCAAGCTATTTGCCTGTCTGTGATCTTCGATCAAGTTACTTAACCTCCCTGTGCATTTTCCTCACTTGTAAAATGGGAACAATAATATACCTACTTCCTCATAGGGTTGCTAAGAGAAGTAAATACGTTAATGCAGGTAAAGCACTTAGATTGGTGCCTGCACACAGTAAGCATTCCTAAATGTTAGCTGTTGTTATGGTTATATGAAACTTGAACACATGGTGTCCATTGCAAGCTCCATAAAGGAAGGAATTCCGGTTTCTGTTATGTATGTCTGTATTCCCAATGTCTCACACAGTGCCTGGAGCATACTGGGTGCTCAATAATTAGTGCTGGTTGAATGGATGGATAGATGATATGGGTGTAGATGTCTTGCAGAATGACTATCTCTGGTCTGGGCATTTAAACAGGGCCAAGTAGGTCCCTTTGACAGCTGGGATTAACTGTTCAAGGATTAGATTTCATACGTTTCTACCCACATTGCACCACTTAAAATAATATTCAGAAGCAAAAGGAAGAAAAACAAAGCTACTTAGAGCTCCACAAACATTTCTTAAGAAAAAGCAAAATGGAAGACGTTTAGATAACTTATGAGTCAAACAAATACAAAGCAATAAGCAAGAAAAATACAATCGCACAATATAACACTCAAAAATTTAATATAATAGCTTTACTATATAAAGAACCTTTTTTGTGTTTTTTGAAACCAGGTCTCACTCTACCCCCAGGCTGGAATGCAGTGGCATGATCACGGCTCACTGCAGCCTTCGCCTCCTGGGTTCCAGCGATTCTCCTGCCTCAGCCTCCTGAGTAGTCGGGACTACAGGCATGCACCACCATGCCTGGGTAATTTTTGTATTTTTCTGTGGAGATGGGTTTCACCATGTTGCCCAGGCTGATTTCAAACTCTTCTGCTCAAGTGATTCACCTGCCTCAGCCTCCCAAAGTGCTGGCTTTATAGGTGTGAACCACCACACCCAGCCTATATAAATAATTTAAACTCAAATTAATTAGAAACACAATTCATCTAGTTAAGATCTCAGCTTGGTACTTTTGTATAAATTAGAAAGGGCATCCTGCTTGCTCTGGGCAGACAAATTAGAAAAAGACAGTCCATCTAGTTGGACTCACCCTTGCAGTGCAGGGCTTGACAAGTGTACCAGGTGGGGAGACACCTTTCAAAGAAGAAAAAGTGATCCTTTCTCTGTGGAGGGTACACAGGTAGGTGATCAGAGTCAGGCTTGATTTTGGTCCCCACCCCCTGGGCCTTTGTGCAGCACATACACAAAGCAAGTTTATGAGATGAACTTCAGTAGAAAAGGAACAAAGGTCATAAATAGACAATTCCAGGAGAGGAATTCGAAATACTAATAAACCTCTTTTTAAAAATGTATCTAACATTACCAGTAACCAAATGAGTTAAAAGCACAATGGTATGACAATTTTCCTTTGTGAAATTGATAAAGCTGATGTTTTCCAGTGCTGGTGAGGGGTGTGTTAATTGGTATAACCTTTCTGGAAAACAAGTAGACAATATCTACCAAGAACGTGTTTAGTTTTTCTGACTTTCTATTTCCATATCAAAGAATTTATCTTAAGGACATGAATAATGATGCAAACAAGATTCACATGTATAACGTGTTGCATGCAGCACTTCTTATAATAGTAAAAAGGTGAAAAAAATATCTAACTACAGGGGGATAATTATATAGGTTCACAACTCCTTGAGACCCAGTGTGTTTCAGAATTCAAAAGTGTTCGGATTTTAGAAGGATAATTTGGGGCATGTTTTTTAATCCCTTCGGCAGGGTCTGTGACAGCATCTCTAATCAATACCTTTAGATTTCTGTCGTGAAACATTAACAGTCACACTAAGTGGTATAAACAGACCGTAAGTAGACTTAGGTCACTTCAGGTCAGTTTTGCTGCCAAACTTTTAAAACAACTCTTGGGTTTTCAGCTTTTGGGATTTGTGGTAACGGGGCTCAGAAATCGATATCCCAAAATGTAGTGCTTCATACATGCTAAACTGAAAAAGCAGCCTCAAGGTCTCTCGGACTTCTCTCTCCAGATCTGCCCCCACCTCCATCTCTCTCAAAGCACGCGACAAAGTTGCTCTCCAAAGCTTCCTTATCTACCTAAAGTCCAGACCTACAAAAAAAGAAGACAATTACCTCCAATCCTTTCCTTAAGTTTTCATTAACTGAACCCGTATTACAGGAAGGAAGACCGAAGTCTGACACCAAACCTGGACAGACTTTTGTCACAAGTCATCGTTCACTCTGTGGGCCCAACAGACCATTATATGTTCTTCAAGCCCATTGACTTCTCCTCCCATAACTGTTTTGCCAGGATCCAAGCCCCAAATTCTTTCTGTAACCTAAAGATGGTATACAAACTTCTGCACCCCCACTAGGGATTTGGGTCCTCATTCTGAAGGTTCCCATTGTATATATGTTAAATAAATTTGTATGCCTTTTGTCCAACTAATCAGCCTTTGTAAGCTGATTTTCCAGGGAAACTTCAGAGAGTGAAAAGGAGCTTCCTTTGTCCCGAACGGTGGACAAGGGATTGTGGTTTTGTGTACATTATGGTATAATCCTTGAGGACTTTCTAATATGGGAAAATGCTCACAATATACTGTTGAGTTAAGTGAGGGGGGAAAAGTAACAAAATTATGAAATGACTCCATTTTTTAAAAATGGGAACAAACTTATTTTAAATGCAAAATTTGTTGTTTTAAATCCAAATCGATTGTAACTGCTTTCATTTTCTCTTTTATTTTTTGTCTTTCTTTTTTCAAACTTCAAGGGAGTGGTATAGTTTTAATCAGTGGAGAAATCAATTGGTCTACTACACTGCCGTTTTACTGAACTCTTCACCCTTTGAAGAGCCTGCTAGGGTGGAGGAAAGGAAAACCTGCTTCATCTAGGCGCCTCCCATTTGGTGAGGCAGAGTCTGAGCCTTCCTATATGCAAAGGGAAGGCCTTTGCTTGGGTGAGGGGCGAAAGATCCTGAACTGCTTTGCATAAAGACTTGGGCTTGGTGGCTGGAGCCTGGAGTCCCAGTTACTGGGGAGGCTGAGGCAGGAGGGTCGCTTGAACCCAGGAGTTCTGGGTTGCTGTGTGCTATGTTGATTGGATGACCGTACCAAGTTTGACATCAATCTGGGGACCTCCTGGGATCGGGGAACCACTAGGTTGCCTAAGGAGGGGTGAACTGGCCCAGGTCAGAAACGGTGCAAATCAAAACTCTTGTGCTGATCAGTAGAGGGATCGAGCGTTTGAACAGACACTACATTCCAGTCTAGGCAACGTGGCAAAACCCAACTCCTTTAAACAACAAAAAAGACATGGGAGAAAATGTTTTGGAATTGGATGGAGGCTGGGTGGTGGGGGGAAAGGAAGGGTCACTTGGCAGAAGATTGGACCATGAATTAGTACCCTGGGGCTTCCATAGCAAACTACTACAAACTCGGAGGCTTAAAATAACAGAAATTAATTTCTTCCAGTCCTGGAGGCTAGAAGTTTGAAATTAAGGCTCTAGGGAAGAATCCTTCCTCGCATCCTCCAGCTTCTGCGGTTGTGGGCAGTCCCCAGTCTGTGGCAGCATAACTCCAATCTCTGCTTTCTTCACATCGCTGTCTTCCCTCTGTGTGTATCTCTGTGTCCAAATTTTCGGCTTCTCATAAGGACACCACTTGCCGAATGAGGGCCCACCCTAATCCAGCATGAACTGATCTTAACTTGATTATCTTAACTTGATTAAGACCCTATTTCCAATAAGATCACATATACAAGTTCCAGGTGGACATGAATTAGGGGAGGATACTATTCAACTGAGATCATGAAGTGGCTACATTACCTGGGGTATATTCCCCTGGGGTTCATTGTTGCATGCCAGAAAAATTTAGGACATGGACACACATGAGGCATTTAGGAGTAAAGGTTTAATAGGTAGAAAAGAAGAGAAAGAGAAACAGCTTCCTGTATGGAGGAAGGGGTCTCCCAGAGGAAAGGACAAGTTGGTGGTGAATCCCCCAAATTTTATAGTCCAGTTTGAGGAGGCGGTGTCTGATTTACATAGGGCTCATAGATTGGTTCCATCAGGTATGACGTTTATATAGTGCACGGGAAGGCTGGTCACCTCACCCTAATCTTCTTATGCAAAGGAGATTTCCACTTAACCTGAACCATCTTTTCTCCTCCTTTATAGTACATGTGGCTGGCAGACAAGGGAAGATGGAGCTGCCATCTTGAAAACGTCTAGTTCTTAGTTCCTGCCAGCATTCATCCATGCAAGTTCCCGGCTTGCTCTTTGTTAGAAAACGATTTGGGACTGCTTTTCATTAAAAAGAAAAGCCGCGCCATGGACTCCCATGCCCTTACTATCTGACTAAGTGATTTCTTCTTAACTCCCGTATCAATCAGACCCCTAGTTTGTGACTTGACTAAGAAAAAGGAATTCTAATATTCCATTTATTTTAAAGATTATGACTGCTGAATGAATACATGAATGAGTGATGTATATGGAACTGTGATATAAACACCTCCTTGGTTTTTCCCCTAAATTTTCAGTTTAAGCTGGCTAAGCAAGTGTACTATATGGGTATTGTTTATACCGAAATTAAACAAAAGGAATATTTTTGTGTGAGTGTGGTTTTTATTTTATTCGATATACTTTAAGTTCTGGGATACATGTGCAGAACGTGCAGGTTTGTTACATAGGTATACACGTGCCATGGTGGTTTGCTGCATCCATCGACCCATCATCTACATTAGGTATTTCTCCTAATGCTATCCCTCCCCTAGTCTCCCAACCCCTGACAGGCCCCAATGTGTGATGTTCCCCTCCCTGTGTCCATGTGTTCTCATTGTTCAACTCTAACTTATGAGTGAGAACATGCGGTGTTTGGTTTTCTGTTCCTGTGTTAGTTTGCTGAGAATGATGGTCTCCAGCTTCATCCATGTCCCTGCAAAGGACATAAACTCATCCTTTTTTATGGCTGCATAGTATTTCATGGTATATATGTGCTGCATTCTCTTTATCTAGTCTATCACTGATGGGCATTTGGGTTGGTTTCAAGTCTTTGCTATTGTGAATAGTGCTGCAATAAACATACATGTGCATATGTCTTTATAGTGGAATGATTTATAATCCTTTTTGTATATACCCAATAATGGGATTGCTGGGTCAAATGGTATTTCTGGTTCTAGATCCTTGAGGAATTGCCACATTGTGTTTCACAATGGTTGAACTAATTTACACTCCCACCAACAATGTGAAAGCGTTCCTATTTCTCCATATCCTCTCCAGCATCTGTTCTTTCCTACTTGTTAATGATTGCCATTCTAACTGGCATGAGATGGTATCTCATTGTGGTTTGGATTTGCATTTCTCTAATGACCAGTGATGATGAGCTTTTTCCATATGTCTTTTGGCCACATAATTGTCTTCTTTTGAGAAGTGTCTGTTCATATCCTTTGCCCACTTTTTGATGGAATTGTTTTTTATCTTTTAAATTTAAGTTCCTTGTAGATTCTGTATATGAGCCCTTTGTCAGATGGATAGATTGCAAAATTTTTCTCCCATCTGTCAGTTGCCTGTTCACTCTGATGATAGTTTACTTTGCTGTGCAGAAGCTCTTTAGTTTAATTAGACCCCATTTGTCAATTTTGGCTTTTGTTGCCATTGCTTTTGGTGTTTTAGTCATGAAGTCTTTGCCCATGCCTATTGGGTATTGCATAGATTTTCTTCTAGGGTTTTTATGGTTTTAGGTCTTACATTTAAGTCTTTAATCCAAAATGAGTTAATTTGTGTATAAGGTGTAAGAAAGGGGTCTAGTTTCAGTTTTCCACATATGGCTAGCCAGTTTTCCCAACACCATTTATTAAATAGGGAATCCTTTCCCCATTGCTTGTTTTTGTCAGGTTTGTCAAAGATCAGATGGTTGTAGATGTGTAGCATTATTTCTGAGGCCTCTGCTCTGTTCCATTGGTCTATATATCTGTTTTGGTACCAGTACCATGCTGTTTTGGTTACTGCAGCCTTCTAGTATAGTTTAAAGTCAGGGAGCGTGATGCCTCCAGCTTTGTTCTTTTTGCTTAGCGGGCTATGTGGGCTCTTTTTTGGTTCCATATGAAATTTAAAGTATGTTTTTCTAATTTTGTGAAGAAAGTCAATGGTAGCTTGATGGGGATGGCATTGAATCTATAAATTACTTTGAGCAGTATGGCTATTTTTCACAATATTGATTCTTCCTATCTATGAGCATGGAATGTTTGTCCATTCGTTTGTGTCCTCTCTTATTTCCTTGAGCAGTGGTTTGTAGTTCTCATTGAAGAGGTACTTCACATTCCTTGTAAGTTGTATTCCTAGGTATTTTATTTTCTTTGTAACAATTGTGAATGGTAGTTCACTCATGATTTGTCTATTATTGGTGTATGGAAATGCTTGTGATTTTTATGCACGGATTGGGAATCTCTTTAGATTTCAATCCAGATCTTCAGAAAATGTTCAAAGAACTGGCAGACTGGGTTCTCTCTTTCTTTAATCAGACTGCTAAATACTATTGAAGTAATAATCTTCATCCTCCATGTGCATAATTATCTTCTTCAAATTTTTCCTTTTGATCAGCCTGGGGAGTTTTAAAAAAAATTATTACAGTTTCATTTAGAACTCCCTAAGTAAAAGCAATTACTAGCTTTTATGCTAAAAATTAATCAGAACATATTACAATTGTCTAGTAACCATACAAAAACACTTACACTCGCTCATAATTTATTTTACTATAATTTTGAAAATCAAATGAAGATTTAAATCTGTGAATGAACAGACACTGGCTACCCACTTCATTCCATCACAATAGAAATGGGAATATAGCAATGAACAGAATATTTTGTTTCTGCTCTCGAAGATCTTAATAGTTCAGCGTGGTAGTGGTGGTAGAACAGGGAGAATAAATGAGACAAGTAATTACAATAGTCTGGGATAAGTGTTATGAGGAAATACAGGGCCTTATGAGAACATCCACCAAGGAGAACTGATGTAAGCTGGAGTGGAAATAGGAATCAGTTTAGGGAAGATCTGCTAGAGAAAGTTCTGCTTAAGCTGAGACCTGAGGACAAACAGGAGCTTGTCATGTATAAGAAGAGGAAAGGAAAATGTATTGCAGAGGAAACTAGATGTGCAATAACTGACTATATTAGCAAGGACTATTCAGCTATGAATGTTAGCAATTCAACTCAAATAAGTTTATGCAAAAAGAAAATGTGGTGATCTGTGTAACTGAAAAGTGAAGGGGCGGTGTTAGCTTTAGTCATGGCTGGATCCAAGGGTTCAATTAACATTGTCAGGACTCTCTTTCCTTCTTAATATCTTTATATTTTTTAAACAGACGTATTAGTTAGGCTTCTTCAGAGAAACAGAAGCAATAGGATAGTGAGTGAGTGAGTGAGAGAGAGAGAGAG
Organism: Papio anubis; assembly: GCF_008728515.1. Lineage (NCBI taxonomy): Eukaryota > Metazoa > Chordata > Mammalia > Primates > Cercopithecidae > Papio > Papio anubis. Next base: position 56,962,739 of record NC_044976.1, on the reverse strand, counting down.
AGAAATTTATTCTGAGGGATTTGCTCACGTGATTATGAAGGCTAAGAAGTCCCACCACCTGCCATCTGCAAGTTGGAGGCCCAGGAAAGCCAACGGTGAGTTTTAGATCAAGCCTGAAAGCCTGAGAACCAGAAGAACCAGGGGTGTAAATCCTAGTCCAAGTCTGAAGGCCCAAGAAGCAGGAGTGCCAATGAGTGAGGGCAGGAGAAGATGGATGTCACAGCTGAAATAGGAAGAGTGAATTCATTCTTCTTCCACTTTCTTGTTTATTGGGTCCCTCGACAAACTGAATAAGGCTCACCCACACTGGTGAGGATTATTTCTTTACTGTCTACCAATTCAAATGCTAATCTCTTCCAGACACACCCCAGAGGCACACCCAGAAACAATGTTTTACCAACTATCTGGACATCCCTTAGCCCAGTCAAATCAACCATCATATTAACCATAAAATTAACCATCACAATAAACTATATTTTAGAGCAGTTATAGATTCATAACAAAGTTTCACAAAAGGTGCAGAGATTTCCCATATATCCCCTGCCCCTCCACACATAGCCTCCTCCGTTATCAACAGCCTTCACCAGAGTGGTAGACTTTTTACAATTGATAAACCTAAAATGACACATTATTTTCATCCAGAGTACATAGTTTACATTAGGGCTCAATCTTGGTGGTGTACATTTAATGGGTTTGGACAAATATATGACATTATCTACCACTGCAGTATCATACAGAGTGGTTTCCCAGCCCTAAAATAATTCCTCTGGGCTCTGCCTATTCATTCCTCACTTTCCCCTAACTTGTGGCAACAATTGATCTTTTTATTGTCTCTATAATTTTGTCTTTTCTGGAATGTTATATAGTTGGAATTATACAGTACGTCACCTTTTCAGATTGGCTCCTTAATTTTAGTAATATGCATTTATGTTTCTCCCATGCCTTTTTCTTTCAAAACTTTATTTCTTTATTATTTTATTTAGTGATGAGGTCTCATTATGTTGCCCAGGCTGGACTTGAACTCATGGGCTCAAGTCATCCTCCCACCTCAGCCTCTGAAGCAGCTGGGACTACAGGCATGTGCCACCACAGCCAGCCTTTCATGTCCTTTCACGGCTTAATAGCTTATTTCTTTTTATTGCTGCATAATATTCCATTGTCTTGATGTAGTGCAGCTTTTTTTATCCACTTACCTACTGAAGGACATCTTTATTGCTTCCAAATTTTGGCATTATGAATAAAACTGCTATAAACACCTGTGTATAGGTTTTTGTGTGGGCATAAGTTTTCAACTTCTTTGGGTAACTATCAGGGAGTGCAATTGCTGGATCATTGATAAAAGTAGTATGTTTAGTTTGGTAAGAAGCTGTTCTTTCAAAGTGGCTGTACTATTTTTACATTCTTACCAGCAGTGAATGAGAATTCCAGTTGCTTCACAGCCTCACCAGCATTTGATGTTATCAGTGTGCTGCATTTTGGCCATTCTAATAGGTGTGTAGTGGTATCTCGTTGTTGTTTTAATTTGCATTTTCCTGGTGATATATGATGTAGGGCATCTTTTTATATGCTTATTTATCATCTGTATTTCTTCTTTGATGAGATATTTTTTAAGGTCTTTGACCCATTTTTAATCATATTTTTTTTTGTGTTTATATTGTTGAGTTTTAAGAATTCTTTGTATATTTTGAATGACATTTTAAAAATAGGTATGTCTTTTGCAAATACTTTCCCCGTTCTGTCACTTTTCTTTTAACTCTCCTGACAGTATCTTTTTCAGGGCAGAAAATTTTAATTTCAATAAAGTCCATTTTATTAATTGTTTTTTACATGGATCATACCTTTGGTGTTGCACTTAAAAAGTCATTGCCGACCAGGCGCAGTGGCTCATGCTTATAATCCCAGCACTTTGGGAGGCTGAGGCAGGTGGATCATGAGGTCAGCAGATTGAGATCATCCTAGCTAACACGGTGAAACACTGTCTCTACTAAAAATACAAAAAATTAGCCGGGCGTGGTGGCAGGTGCCTGTAGTCCCAGTTACTCTGGAGGCTGAGGCGGGAGAATGGTGTGAACTCGGGAGGCAGAGTTTGCAGTGAGCTGAGATCGTGCCACTGCACTCCAGCCTGGGTGACAGAGTGAGACTCCGTCTAAAAAAAAAAAAAAAAATCATTGCCAAATGCAAGATCATCTAGACTTTCTCCCAGGCTGGAGCAACACAGTGAGAAAATCTATTTTTATACTTTTGCATTTTACAATGCAAAATGGAGTTTTATGGTTTTGCATTTTACATTCACATCTGTAATCCATTTTTAGTTATTTTTTGTGAAGAGTGTAAGGTCTGTGTCTAGATTCATTTTTTTTTTTTTAATTTTACTTTAAGTTCTAGGGCACATGTGCACAATGTGCAGGTTTGTTACGTATGATACATGTGCCATGTTGGTGTGCTGCACCCATTAACTCGTCATTTACATTAGGTATATCTCCTAATGCTATCCCTTTTTTTTTTTTTTAATATGTGGATATCTAGTTGTTCCAGTATGTGGATATCTAGTTGTTCCAGCAGCATTTTTTGAAAAGACTATCTTTTCTCCCTTGTATTACCTTTGCTTCTTTGTCAAAGATCAGTTGACTATATTTATGTGGGTCTAATTCTGGACTCCCTTTTCTTTTCCTTTGGTCTATTTGTCTATTCTTTTGCCAATACACGACTGTCTTGATTACTATAGTTTCATAGTAAGTCTGGAAGTCTGGTAGTGTCAGTCAGTTCTCTAATTTTGTTCACTTTTAATACTGTCTTGGCCACTCTGGCATTTTGCCTTTAGAATCAGTTTGGCAATATCTATAAAATAACTTGATGAGAGTTTCATTGAAATTACATTGAATCTGTAGGTCAAGTTGGGAAGAACTGACTGACAATATTAAGTCTTCCCATCCATGAATATGGAATATCTCTTATTTAGTTCTCCTTGATTTCTTTCATTAAAATTGTGTACTTTTTCTCATATAAATCTTATAATTAAAAAGAAAAATTTACACATAAGTATTTCATTTTGAGTGGTGCTAATGTAAATGGCATCGTGTTTTTAATTTCAAATTTCACTTGTTTATTGCTGGCACGTAGGAAAGTAGTTGACTTGCATATTAATCTTGTATCCTGCAACCTTGCTTTAATTTCTTATTAGTTTTGGGAGGGTTGTTTCTTTGTTTTTCTTTTATTGGTTAACTCTTTTGGATTCTGTCTTTAGATGAACATGTCATCCACAACAAAGACAGTTTTATTTCTTCCTTCCCAATCTATATATCTTACATTTCTTGTTCTCATTGTATTGCATTAGTTTTGACTTCAAGTACAATGCTGAAAAGCAGTTGTGAGAGGGGACATCCTTGTCTTGTTCCTGATTTTAGTGGGAAAGCATCTAGTTTTTCACCATTAAGTATGATGTTAGCTGTAGGCTTTTTGTAGAGATTCTTTATCAAGTTTAGGAAGTTTCCCTCTGCTCCTAGTTTACTGAGAGGTTTTTGTTTTTATGAATAGATACAGGATTTTGTCAAATGCTTTTTCTGCATGTATTAATATGATCATGTGACTTTCCTTCTTTAGCCTGCTGATATGATAAATTACATTAATTGATTTTTAAGTGTTGACCCATTAATATCTAGAATAATTCCTATTTGATTGTGCTATAAGGTTCCTTTTATACATTGTTGTATTAAATATGGTGGCATTTTATTGAGGAATTTTGCATTCATATCTTTTATTTTCTTATGTCTTTGTCTGGTTTTTGTATTAAGGTAATGCTGGCTTTATAGAATGAGTTTGGAAGTATTCCTTTGTTTCTACCTTCTGAAGTAGATTGTAGAGAATTAGTATAATTTCTTTCTTAAATTATGTTTGGTAGAATTCACCATTAAATTCACCTGGGCCTGGGGTTTTCTGTTATGGAAGATTATTAATTATTGGATCAGTTTCCTTAATAGATATAAGCTTATTCTGATTGTTTGTTTCTTAATATCTTCATCTGCTCTTGGCTTCATTTTATTTTCTAGGCCAGCTTTTTCCTCATCATGGCCAAAATGCACATCAGTAGTACTAGTCTTGTATTCGCCTAATTTAAGAGTCACACAGCAGAATTTTTATCTCCTTCAATGATAAATATGATTATTAGTCTAATCGGTCTGTTTTGTCCATGTAGTGGTTTGAAGAGAGTCCCAAAATTTATGTGCATCTGGAAAATCAGAATGGTGATCTTACTTGTTGGGAGGCAGAGGCAGAAGAATAGCTTGACCCCGGGAGGCGGAGGCTGCAGTGGGCCGAGATTGTGCCACTGCATTCCAGCCTGAGAGACAAAGAGAGACATCGTCTCAATAATAATAATAATAATAATAATAATAATAATAATAATAATAAAAAAATGGTGATCTTATTTGGAAATAGAGTCTTTGCAGATGTTAATTAAGTTAATGATCTTGTGGGCTGAAATCCAATGACTACCGTCTTTATAAGAGGAAGAGAGACAGTAAGAAACACAGAGAATAGGGCAATGTGAAGATGGAGGCAGAGATTAGAGTAATGCATCTATGGGCTAAGGGGGCTCACTTATATTGGTTTAGTGGTTTCAGCTTGGGATGTGGAGTCAGGCCAACCTGGACTCAGTGCAACCACTTACAACCTTTTAGTAGGAGTGACATAAGCACAAAGTGCCCCAGGTATACAGAAGTAGGATAGCTCCCCAGGCCTGGTGCAGATACATGCAAGACTTGCCAGAGTGGACGATTTTGCCCTGTGTTTAATTAGCCAGGTGTTGATAGAAAAAGGCATTTGTAGCAGATGCCACTGGTGTCCACTCACATTTCCCTTTATGTTGGTGCCTGGCCTATATTTCTGCACATACTGGTTCAATTTGCCACTGCCAGAACCTGAAGCTCCTTGCTTGAGTCTTTCTCTGGCCTGTAGGAGCCCACTCTGTGTGCACATGCAGGAGGCCAGAGATGTCACAGAATTAATTATTACTAGGATGGCCCTCAACAAAGGCTACTGATAGGAATGGTGGGTAAATAGCCCAGCTTCCTCATCCTCACTTGGTAAAACTCTGTGGCCTGTTTTACACGTTCTTCTAGCATTCCTCAGAGGGACGACACTTCATTGGCCCCTTTTGTAACTAGTTTGTTAATGTATTCTTTATTAGCTTCCTTTCCTTCCATGTCTCACTTCTCTACTTACCAATGGGTGCTTCCTAGGATCACCTCCCAAATAAGTTACTTGTATTGGAATCTTTGTGCTTGTCACATTTGTATCCATGTCTTATACATGCTTCTCTTTTTGTGTGGGATGCTGTCTAATAGGGAGGTCTCCTTGGGAGACACACAGAAAGAGTAGCATGTACAAGAACACGGAAATTTAAGCATGGGCAAATTCCAGAGGTTATCCAAATTATTTGGAAATCTGCTACCTGGTCTAGTGATCTGATAGATGAAGAGTTACCTGTGCTTATAAATAGATACCATGATGTGATGACCCATGTTTTATTTTGGGAATTGTTTAGGTTGAGAGGAGGAGTAGGGGATCGCCTATTTTCCCTGGAGCAGCAGGTTCTGTAGAGTATCTGGCATATAGTATAGCCTCCATAGTATTATTGAACTTACGGATTTGTTTATTGTATCAAAATTAGTGAGTTCAAAATGCCTATAATATAAACTATGGACTTAGGGTGATAATGGCGTGTTAATTTTAACAAATGTACCTCTTTTGGTGGTGGGGGAGGCTGTGCCCACGTAGGGGCACGGAGTAGATGAACACCCTCTTTCTGCTCAATTTTGCTGTGATCCTAAAATTTCCCTAAAAAATAAATCTTAGTGATTTAAAATAAAAAGCCCAGTACTTACTAAATAATTCATGCTCAATAGATGTTTGTTGAACAGAATTGAGACTCCATGGAAAGGTAAAGGAATGCCTTTCTTTGAACAGGCATTGCATCACCTGATAGTGATATATGAGGAGGGGAACTGTGCCCCCAGTGGTGTGTGCTGTAGGAATTTGGAGACTTACTTTAGTTAGAGCTCAAGGTTGTGAGCTGAGTTGTTTGTGAGAGCAGAACAATAGAAATGGTTTAAATGTCCATCAACAGTAATAAGTGACGCAAAATCTTTTCCAGAGGACATCTTGTGGTGCTTAAAATGGATTAAATTGATCTACAAGTATTGATAAAGACATTTCTCCAAGGCATGTTGTGCAAGTGATAACCTGGAAGTTACAGAAAATATTCATAGTGTGATATCATTATGTTAAAAAAAAAAAAAGCACTAAAAATGTGCCGCATATCTTTGGCTGAGATGAGGACTCAGCAGCAGATGGGGTGAGGTGATTTTTGTTTTGTTTGTTTGTTTGTTTGTTTGTTTGTTTGAGTCTCGCTCTGTCGCCCAGACTGGAGTGCAGTGGCGCTATCTCCGCTCACTGCAAGCTCCGCCTCCTGGGTTCATGCCATTCTCCTGCTTCAGCCTCCCAAGTAGCTGTGACTACAGGCACCCACCACCATGCCTGGCTAAATTTTTTGTGTTTTTAGTAGAGACGGGGTTTCACCATGTTAGCCAGGATGGTCTCGATCTCCTGACCTCGTGATCCACCCGCCTCAGCCTCCCAAAGTGCTGGGATTACAGGCGTGAGCCACCGCACCCAGCCAGTAGGGTGATATTTAAGTCCTTTCCAGCTCTGAGATTCCGTAATCCTAAGAAGTAAAGTTTATAGATCCACTTAAAAATATACTGCTTTGACCCATGTAAGAAAACTGTAAGACTTTATGGAGAGACATAAAAGAAGACCTGGATAAATGGAGATGCACATATTTCCTTGACTGATAGTCAACATTGCAAAGATATACATCTCACACAAATTAATCCAAGATTAAAAACAACAACCATAACAGAATTAAAAATCCCCATTCCTTTTCTTTTTTAGGAAGGTAGCCGAAAAAAATTGTTCAAAAATTCATCTTGAAGGTCAAATGTGTAAGAGCCAGACAATATTTGAAAATAAAATGTATATTACAAAGTTACAATAAATAGAAAGAATCATGCACTAGCTCCAGAACAGTCAGACCAAGGGAAAAAAAAAGGAAACTGCAGAAACATATGTAGATATTTACAGGAATTTAGCATATTGTAACAGTGATGCTTTAAGTCAGTCAGGACACATTAAATTAATGGTTGGGACAGCAGTTACTTTGGTGGTCCTATCCATGGAGGGGGGCACATGCATGCATCCTTTGTAAAAGCTCCACTGGCCTAATTATTCCAAAAATATTTTAGGTTATTTTTTTTCCTCCTATTTTATGCTGAAATAAATTCCTGGTAGCTTAAATATTTTAAAAGATTTAAGAAAGAATAAAGTCATTAAAGTACTAGAAGAAAATAATGATAAATATTTAATCTTAATTTTGAGACAGACAGTAGATATGATCTTGAAGGCAGAAGCCATAATGAAAAGATGGATATCTTTGACTGTATCAAAATTTTAGCAATTAAGTATATTTTTCCCCTGAATCAACAAAGTTGAAAGACAAACTTCAAATGGGGAAAATGTTTGCTACATAAATGACAGAGAATTCTTAAATGTATAAAAAAAAATTTAAGTTTATAAAATACAAATGAATATATTACAGAAAAATGGGTTAAGGGCATGAACAGGCATTTGCTAAAGAAGAAATCCAAACAGCATATAAGCATGAAAAAGCATTTACATTATTATAAATCAAAGGAATGCACATCAAAACAACAAGGAAGCTTTGATCTCATCAATGTTTTAAATATTTAAAGTAATTTAAATCTTGCTTTTCAAGTGGGTTACGTATCCAAATGTCAATAGTGGTTATTTTAGGATAGTGAGATAAAGGATGATTTTTCTCTTTTTTGTTTTGCTTTTCTATGGTATTAGTATTTCACTTGTGCAATAAAGAAATAATAGTTTGCACTGACACTAAGGAAAGTGCTCACCTCGCATCTTTGAATAATTGATCTCTGGGGAGTGAGCAAGGGAATGTCCACGGTGAGACCTTCCCCCGTGGCCCTGCGTGGAGCTAACTGAGCCATACTGAATTGTCCCACACCCAATTTCAGGAGGTGGGTCCTGGTGGCTGCAGTATAGACAAGAAGGACGAGGCTGGAGATAGGGAGACCAGTCAGGATACTAGAGCATTAATAATTTAGATGATAATTTGTAAAAATAACACACTGGAACTTGGTGTGACCATTCTCTTCAAGCAAAAATTAACTTTAAAATGGCAGATTTATTCATGTTACGTGGGAAGAAGGGCTGGGATGACAAGAAAGAAAAAGAAGTGCGGTTGAAGAAAGCACTGAGCTGATTTTCGTTGGAGTAGAACGTTTCAATGAAGATGCTGAAATTCTCTGTGTTGGAGTGATTTCAAATTCACAATCGGTCATTTCAACCCTTTTGGACAGTCATGCCTGGCACATATTCAAGAAAAATGAAAGGCCACTTCAGTCAAGGTGCCACCCATAAATTGCAGCCTTCCAAGTACGTGACCCTCATCAAATCCTGTGGCTATTTCACCAGGTTCTCATCCTGAATCTAGATCATCAGAGGCCTGATTGTTGTCTGTTGAACTTCTGTCTAAACCTGTTATAAGACAAGCTATGCCTCATAATTCTTCAGAGTCATTCTCTTTTTTAACTCAGTATTCAGCATCCAGCACTTTCTATAGGAGGTGTGAATGAATGTCTTTCTGTGCCATGGCATTTAATATAGTTTTCCACTGGAGAAGACTGAATTGTTTTAGGCTGGGTTCCCTGGAAACAGATTCTGAGATAAATCTTTGTGTGCAGGCTTATAGGGGAGAGATCTCAGGAACAATACTTATTTATTTATTTATTTATTTATTTATTTAGAGACAGAGTCTTGCTCTGTCACCCAGGCTGGAGTGCAGTGGTGTGATCTCGGCTGGAGTGCAGTGGTGTGATCTCGGCTGGAGTGCAGTGGTGTGATCTTGGCTCACTGCAACCTTAGCCTCTCAGCTTCAAGCAATTCTTCTGCTTCAGCTTCCTGAGTAGCTGGGACTATAGGCACGAGCCACCATGTCCATCTAATTGTGTGTGTGTGTGTGTGTGTGTGTGTGTGTGTGTGTGTATTTTTAGTAGAGAAGGGGGCTTCACCATGTTGGCCAGGCTGATCTCGAACTCCTGACCTCAAGAGATCTGCCTGCCTCGGCGTCCCAAGTTGCTGGGATTACAGGTGTGAGCCACTGTGCCCGGCCAACGAACAACACTTAAAGGGAGTAAGGGAAAGAGGACTGGGTAGAGGGAGAAGTGGAGCTTCCAGTCCCATGGAGGTCTCTGCAGCTTGGATGGCCTTGCAGTGTTATCCTCAATCGAAGCATAGGAGTCAGGACTGTGTCCTCCCACAGTTTGTGGGGTAAGTGCTGTCGCTGGGCAGAGGGCCGATCCTTGGATGAAGCAGGTGTCTCCAGCCAAGGGAAATCTCTAGGGAGGCAGGCAGCTGCCAGAATGAGAACCTCAGTGAATGGCGATCTGCTGGTGCAGCACAGCACCTGCTTTCAGTGTTCTATCCAAAGTCGAACTTCAGTGATGCTGTCACAGGACACAGTCTTCAGTGTAACCCTTCAAGCAACCCTCTTACCATGAATGCTCAGTAAAGAACACCTTTAAAAGCTTCTCACACCTCATTAAGCTGTGCTTAAAATGAAGCCCTTTTCCCAAGGGCATATCCAAAGGAAATTATTCATGTCAATTATCCATCTCAATTATTCATCTCAATTCAGATGGGATAAATAGCTTGGGAAATTTGACAAAAGCAAAACTTTAAAGCATAGCAAATCAATATTGCTTGGTTGGAAGGTTGGTTCTGAGAATGGAATCTGATCATGTGTCACAGTCAGTTCAGGTTGCCACAACAAAGTACTATAGACTGACTGGCTTCAGCAACAAACTATTTTTTCTTACAGTTTGGGAGGCTGGAAGTCTGAAATGAAGATGCCAGCGTGGTTGGATTTGGTGAGGACCCTCTTCCCGGTGTACGGACAGCTGTCTTGTTATATCCTCACGTGGCAGAGAGGGAGCTCTCCGATCTCTTTATCTCCTTATAGACTCTAATCTCACTCACGAGAGCTCCACCCCCATGACCTAATTACCTCCTAAAGGCCCCCATTTCCAAATACTGTAACACTGGGAATTTAGAGGTCAACATAAGAATTTCAGAGGGATACAAACATTCAGTCCGTAGCACGTTGATTAAAAAATTGCTTAAAGGGCGGCACAAAGAAGACATACAGTCAGATCAGAAGACTTATTCAAACTCTAAATCCTCCAGCAGCTGTGATTGTGAAAATGTGCTGCTCAGATCTGCTCTGGGGAGCATGGTTGACTGCCAGGCCCTGCCCCTGACCTTCTGGCTCCCCAACTCCATTTGTAACAAGCGCAAGCTCCCCCTATACTGCTCTTAGCCAATGATCATGCACGGTGTGAACACTAGTGGATGCCCATCTCTGTGAAACATGGAACTCCTCTAGCAGGCAATTTTGGCCCAAGGACTCCTCATTTTCAAAACCTTCTTAGAACTGTGCTACAACCTGAGGTGCTTCTTATCCAATCTTTCTTCTTTCCCTTTCTCCTTTAACCAGTGTCATGATCTGAGGGCCCTTCATGTCTATTCCTGCTCCTGCTCCATTATCCTTCCCAGGATTTTCCACCCAGTAAATAAGTCTTGCACATCTGATTCCACCTTGGCATCTGCTTTTTAGAGGGCCCGTTGATACAGGTGAACTAGAAGTGGGGTGATTTGAGAAGATGGTAAGATTGGCTTTGAGAGTGGCTCACTAATTGCCCAACTGGCTACAAGAACTCCATCTTGTGTGGACTGTGGGGTCGTGGATAGTGTCTGGCACAAGATAGTGGCCCACATGTGGATTTCAGTGATGGTGACTTGGGAAACTGACCCAGTGGAGGGCAATGCCATTTACGTGGGATAGTTAAGGCACTTGAAAGATGGAGGGAGCAATGTCTGAAAGAACAGTGCAGTGAGCTTGTTATTGCTACGTTGTGTTGATGGCCTGCATGAGAAAATGAGAAAGAGAGGGTCATTAGTAAACAGTTAAGGCTGAGTGGGAGTCAGAGGTCTCCTTGGTAGGTAACAGACAGACTCTTATCTCCTGCAGTGGAGGAGTGTGGACAGCAGAGAAACAAAAGAGATTTTCATGATAAGAGTCGCAGAGCCCCAGAGATGTTTAAATGCTTAGCCAAGGCAGGTCTGGGCCCTGGTTGGGAAAATCTGGAACCTTGAAGCACAAAATGGGACATCCTGATAGAATCCCTGAGGATACTGACTCTGCAGACCCTGACAGCTTGCAGAGGTGGCTGATCCTTCCCTAGTCAAAGCTAACACTTCCCTCATGTAGGAAGGCAGTGTTGAAGCCTCTAGCACAAGGAATAAACAGGTGCCCACTCAGGAGCTGCCCCATCTCCCCTTAGATATCTGCCAGGGTGATAACTCAGGTTAAATTCCTGCATCACCCAGCTGGGGATGTGTTGGGCCTGGTAAGGTGGGAGGAGGAAGATCGCATAATGTAGGAGCCAAAAGAACTACTTAGCATGTACCAGCAGGAGCCAGGAGAGGACCCCTGGAATTGGATTTCTGAAAGTGCTTGATCAAAGTGGGCAGGAACTGTGGTGGGATTGATAAGGAATCAGAGAGACCGAGGGGTTGAGGAGGATTTATTATTTAGGTGCACTGGCCCAGTTGGATTAACATCCAAAGGACTGAGCCCTGAACAGAGTCAAGTTACCTTTTAAACATTTCATGGGGCTGGGGGAGATCTGTGTGGGGAGAAGCATGTTACAGAAGCGAGAAACAAAGACAGTTATTTAATTAATTGAGACATGCATTACATCATTTCTAACTTTTCAAGTAAAAACATGTTTTATGGCTTGAGTTTATCTGTCTAGTGACCTTGCAGCTGCACAGCTAGAGAAACAGGGTCTTCACAATGCCTGGGAAAGGGAGAGATAAGGCTCACTAGCCACGGAAAAACAGGCAGTTAATTTTTAAAGGACTCCAGCTCTTTCTCTTTCTCAGGGTGAACTGGGTTTTCTTACATAGAACTGAGTTTCTGCTTACACATTCTTTAATTTCTTTTAATTCCTGTTCCACAACAAGCCTGGCTAAATACAAATTCATTGTCTTGGGGGCACTTTCTCGACACTTGGGACTCTAGAAGATGGGGTAAACTCACTGCTAGGTGACTATTAGAAGCTGAGAGAAAGCCATGGTCCATGCAGAGTAAAGCAGGAATGCCTGAATTGCCCTTGGAAATGGTAGAGGAAGGACAGAGGAGCTGAGGGAAGTGGACTTGCCTGAATGAATTTTTTTGTGTAGAGCCCGAAGGCAGACAGAGGGGAATGCTTCATAGGAGGCCCAGAGGACGCATCATCTATATGGCCATGGGGAATGCACTGGCGTGAGGGGCACTAGAATCACTAAGAAGTTCAGAGAGGCTCTCCTCTGAAGGGAAAGGATGACGGTAGGAGAGGCGATCACAAGGCTGGGCTTGATAATATCCACTGGGATAACAGGATCCTGAAGTAGTAGAAGCCAGGTGGTGGCTTTAACCATGAGGACCCCAGAGGATGAGATTACTGCAACACCTGGCAAGGGCAGAGGTGCAGCCAAGAGGGCTTGATCCACAGGAGGTTGTGGAGGGCTTTAATAGCATAAGGTCTCTCTAGGGGAAAAATAGATGGGCAGCCAACAATAGTGTTGCTTAACATCTACAACTGGAGGAAGACAAGAAGCTATTTACCCTACGCAGGGAGCAGTTGTTTAATAAAAAGCACTGCTCATTGCTCAAGTCTCAGACCTGAGCCTATCTTCACACTGAGCCCATAGAATCTGTTGACTTAAGAGGTTGTTGGGTCCCTAGAAAGAAGAATCCTGCAATACTGAAACAAATATTTACTGTAATTAATGATTACTCTTTGGTCTGTGTCCCATAGCCATTTTCTTGACTGAATATATGTTGAGGAAAGAGGAATACCCAGACATTTCACAGGTGTTACCTAGACACCCAAAGTGTGTAACACACATGGCTCCTCTCTAAGTGTGGAGGCTTATGGGGATCAGGTAATAAGCAGAGTCCTGGATAATGTCCAGCTTACAGTGGGTCCAGAAATACACGGACCCATCCAGCAGTCATTTCCTTAGTTCCTGAGTGCATAATTGGGAGTACATGTTGGGCAGCTGGAGCAATCTCCACATTGATAAGAAGTTCAAGGTCCTTGGTCTTGAGTTACCATGGTGCGGAAAGCCAATGGGAAGCCTCTGAAGCTGTCCTTCTTTCCAAGTCAAGATAACAAATCAAAACCGATATTTCATCGGAGGGGATAGTGAGATGATGGTGGAGATTAATGCCATAATGAAAGACCTGAAGTATACAAGGGTGGTTGGTCATCCCTGTCATATCTCTATTTAACTTGCCAGTCTGGCCCCTTTGGAAATCAGGTGGATCCAGGAGAATGACATAATGGCTCTGCACAGTCCAAAACAAGCTGGATCACCTGGAAATTCCAGAGCACATCACATCCATCTATTTCACCAATGACATTATGCTAATCAGGCAGGATGAGCAAGAGGTGGCTAGCACGTTGGAAACTTTGGTAAGACACATGCACTTCAGAGGTTGGGAGATAAACCGTACGAAGACTGAAGAACCTCCTACTTCGGTTTTTAGGGATCCAGTGGTCAGGGGTTTTCCAGGATATCCCTTTCAAAGTAAAAAGCAAATAATAAAGTACACATAAGATAAAAGAAACAGTAACTTACAAAATTTCCAAAAGAGATATCTAGAATTGTTCATCGTGTTTATGTTCTTTGAGATGTTTTCATTGTGCACAAAGTATAAACATAATAAACTAATATGGGATCTCACTACTCATCCATCACAATCCAATATTTTGCTTGCTTATTTGTACACTTTTTTTTTTTAAATAGCCTCTTTCCTCACTGTGATATAAACTTCACGAAGGACAGGTCTGTCTTGTTCACTGCTACATCCCTGGCACTTAAAATGTAGTTGATGCTCAATAAATATGTCTTGGTGAAATGAATGAAACATACTATACACATAATTTTGGAGCCAGCTACTTTAACTTCCAGACATTTAAGATTATATTTCATCATTCTTAAAATGCGTCCCTCCAAAAATCATATGAAAGCACTGTTCCCACACTCCAAAGACTATTTCTATGAATGCAGCTTCAGAACCAGGAAGCCTTCGTCTTTTGGCAGCCTTCGAGTCTCTTCCCTTCTGGCCGGTACTGCCGTAGAGACTACAACGGACACATTCTTGGGTGGATCATTCTTTAGAGGACCCAACTCACCAAGGACAGGAGAAAGTTGTCCCCAGGCAAGCAGCCCAGCCCAGGGCCATGTCCCTCCTTAAGCCACACGGGGGCGCCAGAGCGCCGCAGTCCGCGCGGGGCCCGGGGCCACTGGGAGAAAGACTCAGGGTGGCTGTATTGACTGCCCGGTGTGGGCGGAGCGAAGGGCGCCCAGGCCGGTGTGGCGGGCAGGAAGTGCGGGTGCGCGCCTGCGCATAGGTCGGGTCGGAGGTGTCACAGCTTTCGCTTCTGCTTGAGTCAGTCCTCACGGTGACGCCTTTCCCCAGCTTTTCCGAGTAGGCTCGTGCCCGGGGCAGGAGGCAGAATGCGGGAGTGGGGAGGGGGCGGAGCGCAGAGCGCCTGCGGGGGCGCCAGGGCAAGGAGTGGGGATCCGTGGGGAAGGGGATACGGGAGGAGGCGTGGGTGGGCGACAAGGCTGCGTGGAGGGGAGGGGCGCGGGGCGCGGGGGCGGGAGACGGAGGGCATCTGTCCTGGGAGAGCCTGGTTTTCCCTTCGCCTGGCCCGGGGCACGCCGGCGACCGCGTGTGTCTGCCCCGCGGGAGTACTTTCGGGGGCCGCCTGCCCTCCCCCTCAGCCTGCCCTCATTGGCGGCCCCGCTTTCAGAGCTGCGTTTCTCACCCGCGTGGCCTCGGGCGCCTCACCCGGCACCTCCCGCCGCGTCGGGCATCCGTCTCTTTCACCCCTTCACTCTCCAGGAGAAACTGAACACGTTTTCCAGCCTAACTCGGCAGGGCAAACCAGAACATTCCCCGTCTAAGCAGTTCCGGGGAGTTTTAACAACTTCCTGGTAAACTCCTCTACAGAACTCACTGTATACTGTGTAAATGTCGTCTGTGTGTGGAGCAACAGTTTTATTGTGCCGTGCAATCATCAACAAGAAATTGTAGTCCAGGGAGATGAAAATCCCTTATTTGGCATTCAGGCGTTGATCAAGGCCGTGCAACCCTCGCTAAAAGGATTTAGGTTCATCTCCGTCATTCTCAGCCGGGGTGAAGGGGTGTAGTCTGACATTTGGAAGCTTAAGAACCAAGTCTGCTGCCGTCCAATTCTTTTTTAAAGCCTTCCATCATGTGTGTACTTTGCTTGAATGATTATTTTAAAGTACGTGTCCTATTTTTGCCAATCTGACAGCTGTTTCCATAGAAACTAGAGAAGAAATAGTCATTTTCAGCAGGAGTTGTTAAAACTGTCTTCCAGGCTTCAGCAGTGAGTGCCAGTGAGTGCTGCACTTGCTCATTCTGAGATGGTACTTAAAGAATTAAGGATCTGAAATGTTCTTAGAGGCTAACAATCCAAATTGTTTAATTTTCTCACATCATTAATTTTGTAATCCTAGAAGTCTGCCAGCTATGTTTGTTGACCCGCCACAGCTCTTTGAAGAGAATGTGTCAGCCCTGATTTTTTTTTCTTATGTGCTCCGTAGTCTAGTGATTGACTCGTTGAAAATGCATGAATAGATTTCTTCCCTCATTCTTTACCCTTTCTTCAGGATAACCCGCGGATTACAAAATATCAGGCACTGTTGCTATTCAAAATGACACTTGCTTGTCAGTGATAGCAATGATAATGGTTTTAATTATATACATGTAGTGTTGGGGCTTTTGCTTATACCTTCTGTGTCAGTAGGATTCTTTTTTAAAATTTTTACACAAGTCATGAGAAATGAGAAGGAGTTTGCTTGTCATGAGCAGAGCTAAGCAGTGTGAGTAGATGTGCATAGACACAGAGATGAGAGCTTTCCTTTTCTGGGGGCTGTAAGTGAATCAGGGAGGTTGGAATTTAGGAATGGGTGAAGGAGGGTTGGGGAAGGTGCCTGGAGAAGTAGTAGGAGGGCCTGGTTCACCATATGAAGGAGTTTATAAAAGCCATGGAAAACCAATGCAAGTCCAGGCTTGGTGGCTCATGACTGTAATCCCAGCACTTCGCAATGCAGTACGATCAGTTGAGCCCAGGAGTTAAAAATCAGCCTGGGCAACATAGTGACACACCGTGTCTACCGAAAAAATTTGGAAAATTAACTGGGTTGGCAGGGTGCGGTGGCTCAGGCCTGTAATCCCAACACCTTGAGAGACTAAGGTGAGCAGATCACTTGAGTCCAGGAGTTCGAGACCAGCCTGGGCAACTTGGCAAAACCCCGTCTCTACTAAAAATACAAAAATTAGCCAGGTGTGGTGGCGCATGCTTGTAATCCTAGCTCCTGAGGAGACTGAGGCGCGAGAATTGCTTGAACCCAAGAGGCGAGGTTGCAGTGAGCCAAGGTGGCACCACTGCACTCCAGCCTGGGCAACGACAAAGTGAGACCCTGTCGCAAAAAGGAAAGAAAAGAAAAACAATGGAAATTACAGAAATAGTTGCCTGAGCGGAGCCTTAAAAAAGTAATAATACATTCTGTAGAAATTTGAACTGCACAGAAATATATAAGGTGAAAATACTAATAATGCCTCTTAACCACCATCCTGCCATTCAAAATAATTGTGAATAGTTTGGTGTATCTTTTTTTCAGATTTATTTTTGTATATACTAGCATATATTCTCATTACTATTTTTGCAAACTGGGGAGGGATTTTTAAATCTATTTTGTTCTCTGCAGTATCTCTAGCATCCATAATGGTGCCTAGCATTTAGTGGGCACTCATTAAACGTTTTCAGAATGAATGAATAGTAATACAGTTCAGAGGTCAAAAATACAAAATCTGAATGTTTGGTTAAGGTCATTAAAATTTTTTAAGTTCATTGCCAACATTTAAAAATTGATAAATTTCACATAAAATCTGAAATTCTGGCTTTACTTGAAAGTTTTGAATCATTTGGCCACAGCAAGTTCAAATTCCATCATACTGTTTGCACTTCCTTTAGATGAGCATGAATCTGCATTCACATCAATATCGCTTTACTGATATTCACTTGCCTCGACCCTACAAACTTGTGCTGTGCGATACAGTAGGCACTAGCCACATATGGCCATTTAACTTAGTTAAAAATTTCATTCCTCAGGTGCACCAGTCACATTTCAAATGCCCAGTAGCCACCTGTAGGGGCTACCTTATTGGACAGTGTAGACATGAACATTTTTATCATTGCAGAAAGGTCTGTTGTATGGTGCTTCTTTAGACGTTTGAGTTTGCCACCTCTGCTATACAGAAGTTTTTAGGTAGCATTTATTATTATTTTTAAACTTGTGTATCCCTTTGCCAGAGATTGCTATCTTTTAAATCTTATGAAGATTTACAGATCACCATGTTATCTTTTAAATGATTACATGGTATTTACCAGGGTAGGACTGTATGTAAATTGTGGGGGTAGGATTCTGTTGCTGGGGTTTGCATTTTAGAAATAGTGCTTTAGCTGCAGTTTGGGGTCAAACTGGAGTGGGAGGGGTTGGTGGTGAAATCAGGCAGGGAGATTAGGTGTGTAGTGATCAATACCATAAGACCACAGAGCCCAGGAAAGGCTAGAATGAGATAAGAAGGAGGTGGAATTGACATGACTGATTTAATGTGGGCTGAGATATTTTGGATGCTAAAGTTGCTGTAGAGATAATCCAGTATTTCTGGAACTGATTAAATGTTGAAAATTGGTAAATTTGGCTTTGCAAAGTGTAGGAGGAACCCTCAGCTAGTTCCAGTAAACAACATGTATAATATTAAAATGCTGTAGATTTGCAAAAACAAATGTGCAACTGTTTTATACCATGTAAACGTCTTAGAGATCATTTATTTGTAGAATACAGAAACTCATTGAAGAAAGGGAATTATTTTGGGGATAAAGTAAAAGCTCATGAAGCTCAATTAAGTGTAGGAAGTACAATGGTTTCATGGGAAACAGGGAGGTCTTTTTCTCTCGTGTTCACTCTGGCTTCGTGGTCTCTCACTTATCTTCTGTCTGCACTTGTATTCCATTGTCTCTTCTGTGGATCCATTTTTTTTTTTTTTTTTTAGAAAAGCTTTTTGTTTGTAGTTCTTGCTTACATATTGCTTTGTTTGGCCATAGCACCTGCTGTAGACCCAACTTACACATGCCCTTATATTCCTGTGCGGGATACTGTTTTATGTAAAATCTTTTTAGTGTCAAATGCCTACTCCTAGTTCTGTAGCTAATGGTAGGGGTTGCTAGGGATGAATGTGGCCAACTAGGCTCATCCCCTAAACTGAGGCCATAAAAGCACATTTGGAAAAGAAGTTGTGCTTGGGCAAGTGTCTGAAGCTTATCTACTACAGTAAATCATCAGATTTGAGGTCAAGGAAAGAAAGTGGGCTTGTGTTGTTTTTGCAGTTTGACTTCTAGAAGACTTCACATTTAAACCTTAATACACTTTCCCATTGAAAACAGTTCTTTCCATTGTTTTTTCTCTTTCTGATCTGTCTAAATGGCATGAAAAATAATTGCTGCCTTCCTGAGCTCTTCAGCTACTCATGGATGTCTTTTTAAAAATGCATACAGTATGTATTTTTAATAACTGAATTTTATTATCCCCTAATAGTCTTACTTAGGTTCAATTTTGTCTCCTTAACTAGATTATAACCTCCATGAAAGCAGGACTATATTCTGTGCTGCATAACTCACATGCCTCCTAGCCACTGAAAACCTTACTAGCTACTCCAATATGAATTTTGAAATGATTTCTAGGCTTAAATTCTTTTACCACTTTTCAGCTTGGTTCAAAAAAGTAAAAACAAAGTATCTTGTTAATAATGTCAAACTATTATATATCAGCCTAGACTTTACTAATTTAAAATTGGTAGTATTTCAAAAAGGGTTAACTTAACTCAAAGTTAATGTTTTACTTAGCATGCCCTTTATTAACATTATACATTAACAGTGCAAGGGCAGGGTGTATGAATTTCATAAAAAATAAATTTGAGTAATTTTCAAATAGTTTGATATATAGATAATACTATTTATTAAAACTGGTAGTCCTGAAGCGTCTTTCTAGATAATATCGTATTAGCTTAGGTTGAGTTTTACATGTTTTCCCCCCCAACTTTTATATGAAGGTGTTGAAACATGCAGAAAAATTGAGGAAAAATTTAAGGAACACGTATGTAACTATCACTGAGATACAATGATTGCTGATATTTTATTTATTGACTTTATGTCCTTTGTGTGTGTACATTTGCTGTACAATTTGAAAGTGAGTTTTATTTATCATGAACAGATCCTTCAGCAAGTATCTCAGGAATAAAATAGTCACATAACCACAATATTATCACCTAAGAAAATAATAATTACCTAAAACAACTTGAAATTCAGTTCATATTTAGATTCCCTCAATCTGGGTTTTTTGTTTGTTTTTGGTTGTTGTTTTTTTTTTTTTTTTTTTTAAAGACAGGTTCTCATTCTGTTGCCCAGGCTGGAGTGTAGTGGCACAATTTTGGCTCACTGCAGTCTCCACCTCCCAGTTTCAAGTGATTCTCCTTCCTCAGCCTCCCAATTATAGCTGGGTTTATAGGCAAGCGCTACTCTTTGTAATCCCTTCCCCTGGCCCTTTTTCCTACCACTCCTCAAGCAGTCACTGATCTCTCTGTCACTATGGATTAGTTTGCATTTTTTGCAGTTTATGTTATAGAGGTGGAATCAGAGTATGTACTTTTTTGTGTGTTTTTCTTTTTTCTTTTTTTTTTTTTTGACAGAGTCTCACTCTGTTGCCCGGGCTGGAGTACAGTGGTGACATCTCGGCTCTCTGCAACCTCCACCTCCCAGGTTCAAGCAGTTCTCCTGCTTCAGCCTCCCAAGTAGCTGGGATTATAGGCAAGTGCCACCACACCTGGCTAATTTTTGTATTTTTATTAGATAGGGGTTTCACATTGTTGGCCACGCAGGTCTCGAACTCCTGACCTCAAGTGATCCGCCTGCCTCGGCCTCCCTAAGTGCCGGGATTACACGTCGTGAGCCACCATGCCCAGCCTTTTTTGTGTTTTTTAATGAATTTATACAGTTCATCTAAGATGTCCAGTTTAAGATTTTATCTTTCATTGATTTTAGGAAGTTATGTGCCTTGCAGTTTTTTTCCTTTGTGTTTCTTTTGTGTAGGGTTTGTTAAACATTTTGAATTTGTGGTTTTATAGTTTTCATCAAGTTTGGAAAACTTTTGGCCATTATTTCAAGTATTCTTTTTTCTGTCTGCACCTCCCCCGCCACTTTCTGGGGACTTCAGTTAGATGAATATTAGGTCGCTTGAAGTTATTACATACCTCGTTGATGCCCTGTGCCTTTTTTTATGATTGTATTTTCTCTCTGAGTTTCATTTTAGATGGTTTCTGTTGATACATCTTCAAAGTCACAAATCTTTATTTCTATAATGTTAATCTGCTATTGTCTCATCTAGTATGTTTTTCATCTTATGTCTTATAGTTTTCCTGTCTAAAAGTTTAGTGTAAATCTTTTAAAGAAATATATTATATATCTCTATGTAACATGCTCATATTTTCCTTTAGCTTCTTAAACTTGTGCATTATAGTTACAATAACTAATATCCTTGTTTACTAATGCTGTTATTTGTTTATTCAGGAGTTAGTTTCCACTGATTGATATTTCTTCTAATTACAGATCACATATCTTGCTTCTTGCATGCTTGGTGATTTTTAATTGTAAATTGCACCTTGTTAAGTGCTAAATAGTTTTGTGTCCTAATACCTGTTCTTGAGATTTTTTGTTTTGTTTTGTTTTTTGTTTTTTCTGGGATGCAGTTGTTGCTTGGAAGCATTTAATCTTTTTGGGTGTTGCTTTTAATATTTGTTAGGTGGGGCCACAGCAGCTTTTGGCCTAGGACTAATCTTTCTCTAATGTTGAGGCAAAACCCTTCTGAGTGCTTGATGAATGATAAGGTTTTCCACTTTGGTTGGCGGAGGGGACAGACACTATACCATGCCATGTGTGAGCCCTGTATATTCTTCTCTCCAGTCTTTTCAGGTGGTCCTTTCCCAGCTCCAGGGGATTTTCTTACACATATGCCCAGGCAGGACTTAGCTGAATATGGGAGGGGGATTCTCTGCAGAACTCTAGAGTTCTCTGTGCAGCTCTTTTCTTCTCTTGTCCTCTGTCCTGTGAGCTCTAGCAACCTTGGTTTGCTTGACCTCGCAGCCTTATCTCTTTGATTTAGGGGAATCACTGGGCTCCACCTAGGTTTACCCTGTCTGCATTGTGGCCTGGAAGCACTCTCCAGGCAATAAGCTAGGACAATTGCAGGGCTCTGTTTCCCATTTCTCAGGGATCACTGTTCTTCAGTGCCTAATGTCCAGTGCATTTTATATAAGTTAGATTTTACTCTTCCGTATTACATGCTTCCTTCCAGTTATTGCAAACTGATAAAAGTTTTACTATTGTTTTTATCTAATCCACTTTATTGCCCAAATAATTTGCCATTAAAATGAAAATGGCTCTCCCCTAACTACAAATTAAAAATGAAATGAAAAAAATGCAAGCTTCTAAAGTACACATTGCATAGTAAATGTCATGTTATGTATACTCTGGTTTATCTTGCTGAAAGGCATTGCTGTAGGGGTGATGAGTTGAAACCCAAGGTAATTTAGCCTGAGATGTGTTAGAAGAACAGCTGACACACCTATTTAATAAGTGTTATATTCCCAGTTTGGTAAGTAAATATTTTCCGCAAATATTTATAGTTTATTTTTTGTGTTTCAGGTAATCAAGTGAAAAAGATGAGCTTCATCTGTGGATTGCAGTCTGCTGCTAGAAACCATGTTTTTTTCCGATTTAATTCACTGTCTAACTGGAGAAAATGTGACACGTTAGCATCAACCTCACAGGGCTGTCATCAAGTACAAGTTAACCATATAGTAAATAAGTATCAGGGACTGGGAGTAAATCAGTGTGATAGGTGGACTTTTCTGCCTGGAAACTTCCATTTTTATAGGACTTTTAACAACAAAAGAACAGGATGCCTCTCAAGTACCAAAAATAAGGAAATTTGGATGATCACCAGCAAACGTACTGTATGGAATGACTCTTTTTCAAGACAGCTACTGATAAAAGAAGTTACAGCAGTTCCTAGTCTGTCAGTATTGCATCCTCTAAGCCCTTCTCCTGTAAGAGCTATTAGGAATTTCCACACTTCTCCACGGTTTCAAGCTGCTCCGGTTCCTCTCTTGTTGATGATTCTTAAACCAGTGCAGAAGTTATTTGCAATCATTGTAGGCAGGTAAAATGCTTTTTTAGAAAACTAAACTTTTGTATTAACTTTTTGCATTAGTATTTTGTGTTAACTTTTAGAAATTAAATTTTTTTATTTATAAAACTGTACTTTTAAAGAAACCTTGTTAGATCCCGTGTCCCCTCATTTAGCGCAAAGTGAAGTTTCTAAACAGTAGCTCCTGCCCAGTTTTGTTATGTATGATTTAATAATCCTGAAACAATCTCCTGCATATTAATTTATGGTATAGAAATATGGTCTCTTTAAAAAGTTATTCTTACGTATTGTATAGGCATTTTTTAAAAAGTCTTATATTTATGATTACAAGATCTTAGATATGTGGATCAGAAGTGTTGGTTATCGCTCACATATAAGAAGAGTACTTACAAACATTTCTTTTTAATTTGTGGAATTTAAAGGCAGCAAATCATAAAACTGAGGAACTTTACTTATATAAGGGTGGGCCCACTCCTAGTTAACTCTTAAATCATTAATGCTGCTTTTTTTTCTATTCTGTTCCCAACAGATCTTTGTTTTTTTTTCTTGAAGATCCTTTATAATAAACTTTCACAGCTTGATAGTACTTTAACCCTTTTTCTCTTACTTGTTTTATGAAGATTGAAGAAAGCGAATCGCTGTTTCTTCATAAAGCTTTCTTGTGTTTGATGACTGTGAAGTCCCTTCTAGCCTTCTTACTTCCACATGAACCAAACCAGTTTGCTTTTGATAAAAAAACCAAGAACTTCCATTTGTAATTTATTGTGTTCTTCATGATTTGGTGTTGGCACCCAGAGGAGATACAGCTGTACTGACTCTTGATTGAAGTAATACGCTCATCCCAGGTTCTTGGGATGCTCTTTCTGATTTCTGATGCGTTCTCATCCTTTTAAATTGTTTGTTTTTAACTTTCTTGTTTTCGTTACTATTGTTGATCACCTAAAATTTTTCATTTAAAATATGTCTTTCATACATTTTAAATAAATGATAATGTCATGTAAAGTTTTAAATAGGAAATAGGTGTACTCGATAGTTTGGTTTATGTCCCTTTAAATTGAGACTTTGTGTAAAGGCATTGGGGTATGTCACTTCACAAAGAGAACTTTAAGAAGTTATTTTGTAAAATAAATTTTTGTCAAGAGAGTCATGTATATATGGTAAATTTTCGTTGTGGTTTTACAGATCAACTCACAAGGAAAATGTTTGTCCCAGTATTGAAAATATTGCTTGTTGTCAGAAAAGTTTCTGAACACTGCTAAGCAGCAGACAGTATTGTTGCCTGGTAGAAATTGGACCTTCTCAGATGTTATCTACAAAATCTCCCACTTTCTTATGAGTACCTATGATATTATTATCTCTCCTTTTTCATTTTCTAAAGAGGATAGTGGAGTTTCTGCTACTGAGCACTATTTATTTCCAAAATGAATGCTGAGGCAGTTTTCCTTGTACCTTGTTGAATCACTGGCAAATTGTGTTGGAGGTCTGAGGAGCAGTGGGAAGAATAGTAGTTCCAGGTATAGATTTATTGTACTGTAACCTCTTACATAATTAATTAGACAGTTATCCCTATTAAGTGGCTAAGTGGTCAGACTCTGGAATGTCATTGACTTCATTGCTTGGTTTTACTCTTATTACTTGGGTGGCCATGGACAAGTTACCTAACAATTTTCTCTTCTGTGACAGGATTATTATGAAGATTAAATGAGATGGCATATATATATATATATATAGAGAGAGAGAATTTTGCATATAGTAGATAGTAATAAATGTTAACCAGTGGTAGTTATAGTAAACTAGCATCTCATTTAGTGTTTATCCTTAAAATAGCTGAAGAAGAAAATTTCGATGAGCATTAGAATTTTTTAGCTGTAACTTTATATCGTTGATGATTTCTTCATCATTTAGCTAAGAATTTTGTTAACTGGAAATGCGATGTATTCAGCAAAATATATAAATTCAGGTGTTTGAGGACATAAAATTCTAGTGTATGCATTTGAGCTTTAGTGATATGTGCTGTAATGATGATCAGAACTTTGAATTTTTCTTTTTGCTTTAGGGGCATAAGGAAATGGTGGCAGGCACTTCCTCCTAACAAGAAGGAACTATTTAAACAAAGTATAAGGAAGAATAAATGGAAGCTATTCCTTGGTTTGAGTAGTTTTGGATTGCTCTTTGTGGTGTTTTATTTTACTCACCTGGAAGTAAGTCCAGTCACAGGAAGGAGCAAGCTACTATTATTGGGGAAAGAGCAGTTCAGACTTTTATCAGAACTGGAATATGAAGCAGTAAGTAGTAAGAATTGTTTTTAATTAGACTGCTTAGTATAACACTCAGAGTAGGAAAGTATCTTAAATATGAAAGATACGTTGTTTTTAAATTTTAGTCTTTGATATGAAATTAGCATTTTTTTTTTCCAGAAGGCCTCAGACCTTTCACACTTAGTATTCCTACTGCCTACGTTGCTTTTCCTAGCATTCACCCAGCCAACTCCTGCTCAGCACATTTCTCCTTAAATGCCACTTTTCTCCGGAAAGCCTTCCATGATAACCAGACTGGGTTACGCAGGTGACTGGATGAGGCCCGAGGAGGTATCCTTCATACCAACTGAATTATGAACCAGCTCTTTCATAGTTGTGCCCATTGCTTGGCTTTACTGGGGTTAGGTCTCCTAGGCTTTTTTTCTCTGCATACTGTACTTTTCCTTCAAAGCACTCGTGAGAGTAACATAATTATTTGCATAATTATTTATTCGATAGTCCGTGTCCCTTGTTAGACTAAGCTTTATGGGGGCAGGGATCTTGCCTGTTTTTGTTTATGGTTTTATTTTAAATACTAACACAGTGTGTAAGAGTAGTGCTTAGTATGTATCTATTGGATAAATAGATTTATTGTCAGAATTTTTATACTTTGAAAATCAAGTAATATAAGATCATTTTTCTCCGAACATCAGTTTTAGAAATTTATTATGTTTTTTGAATCCAAACTGAAGTTGTAATTTAGAAGTCTTACCTCTTTGGAAAGTGTAATAACTCAGGTAGTTAAACATTTTATACCCTTGTTTTTTCGCGACAGAGGTCATCATTTTCTCTCCAGTTCATAGCACATATACATGTTATGTGCCCTGTGGCTCAATTAATATTTGTTGAATTCATATCCAGTGGCCTCACTCGACAGCTTTGGCATGGCTAAATCTTTTTTTTTTTTTTTGAGACAGAGACACTCTGTCGCCCAGACTGGACTGTAGTGGCGCAATCTCGGCTCACTGCAACCTCCACCTTCCAGGTTCAAGTTATTCTCCGGCCTCAACCTCCGGAGTAGCTGGGACTATAGACGTGCACCACCATGCCTGGCTAATTTTTTTTGTATTTTTAGTAGAGACGGGGTTTCACCGTGTTGGCCAGGGTGGTCTCGAACTCCTGACCTCAGGTAATCCACCTGTCTTGGCCTCCCACAATGCTGAGTTTACAGGTGTGAGCCACTGTACCTGGCATGGTTAAATCTTTTTATTCCAAATGAACTTCTGAGTTTGTCAATGGAAAGCTACTATGAAAAAAAGAAATAATGTTTTCTTAGTTATAAAAATTTTTCTTAATCCAGGCAAGACCAATCTCTTTTAGTAGAGTGTATACAGAGATTTGAGATGTTTCTTAGGCTTTAGTCAAAGGCAGGTTTAAGGAAAGTGTTCTGGAAAGATTGAGACAGGCCTAGTATTAGTGCATCTTTTACCATTCACATTGCTAAAAAATTTTTTAAAATTTATGTATATCTGTGTACATGTATATACATATAGACATAGATGCATTTTTCTTTTTTTCTTATTTTAGCTACAGATGTAATATCTGTGTGATAGGAAAATTTCAACACATGTTCTTATAGGGATATTATAAAGTGCTATAATTACGTTTATTCTTGTTTTATCTACTTCAGAAGAGTTAATAAATCCTGGGGGTTTTTGTCTGTTTTAGGCAGTTCACATTGGTGAATTATGCTTTTTAGAAGTCTTTAAAATAAAAACTACTTGTAAGTTCATATTCTATAAAATAATGTCTTTGTAATGCATCTCAAGGAGAAAAGTTACTAACTTGTTGATTCTTTTTTTGGTGGTGGTGTTTTGAGAGTCTCACCTCTGTCACTCAGGCTGGAGTGCATGGAGTACAGTGGGGCTCTCTCGGCTCACTGCAGCCTCCACCTCACGGGTTCAAGTGATTCTCCTGCCTCAGCTTCCCGAATAGCTGGGACTACAGGGCCTGCCACCACGCCTGGCTAATTTTTGTATTTTTAGTAGAGATGGAGTTTCACCATGTTGGCCAGGATGGTCTCGATATCCTGACCTTGTGATCTGCCCACCTCGGCCTCCCAAAGTGCCGAGGTGGCATGAGCCACCACACCCAGCTGCTTTATGAAAGTTAAAGTAATCTTTCAGAGCATTTTTAATTTTCTCAGTACACTTGAAAGAGCTCTCATGAATATAACTTCAGAAAAAGTATTTTCTATGATGGCTAGTCTTAATCAGCATCATGTAGAGACAGTGATATGCTCATTAGTTCTGAGATTTCAGTAATTTCCTTTCAATCTGTAAATAAAACACCTTAAAGTTAATGAAATATCTATTTTGGTAGTTTAACTTTCTTATTAAGTATAGGGTGTTTTTCTGTTCAATGCTTTATGAATGTAATTTTCTTTTGTATTTTACTTAGGTGAAATCTTAAGTTCTCTAGACTTTCTTTCCTTCTTTTCCTTTCTTTTCTTTTCGAGATGGGGTCTCACTCTTTTACCCAGGTTGGAGTTGGAGTGTAGTGGTGAGATCTCAGCTCACTGCAACATCCGCCTCTCAGGCTCAAGCGATCCTCCCACTTCAGCCTCCCATGTAGCTGGGAACACAGGTGCATGCCACCACCCCTGGCTAATTTTTTGTGTTTTGGTAGAGATGGGGCTTCACCATGTTGCCCAGGCTGGTCTTGAACTTCTGAGCTCAGGTGATCCTACTGCCTTGGCCTCCCCTAGTTCTGGGATTACAGGTGTGAGCCATCTTGCCTGGCCTAGGCAGTGTTTTCTAAAATGCTTAGGAAAGTAGAAATAATACTTAAGTATTCGTTTGTAGTTTAATCGAAAAGAGTGAAATTTTGGTGTCAATCTATTCAATCCATAAAAAATTCTTAGTATTAGAATTTATTCCTTTGCGAGAAACCACATTGTCTTTGCATGAATAATTCAGATTTGAGAAATTTGAGTGTTTAATATATGCAGAGTTTTATATAGTTAAAATGTTCAACAATAAATAGTCATATAACTTTCCATGAAGCAGAGTAAGCATTTCGTAGTGCTCTTTTAAAATAAGTAATTTTTAATCTTTCAGCACATGGAAGAATTTAAAAATGATATGCTAACTGAGAAAGATGCCCGATACCTGGCTGTTAAAGAAGTGCTTTGTCATCTAATTGAATGCAATAAAGATATTCCAGGGATTTCTCAGATCAATTGGATTATTCATGTGGTTGATTCCCCAATTAATAATGCCTTTGTGCTTCCAGTAAGTAAATGTTCTCAAATGCATTATAGTTGTTAAATTTATTGTCCTTGTTTTTTATGATGTTCTAATTGCTTATATTATTTTCTTTGTCGTGCAGAATGGACAAATGTTTGTTTTCAGTGGATTGTTAAAAAGTGTAACCGATATTGATCAACTTACTTTCCTTCTGGGCCATGAAATAGCACATGCAGTACTTGGACATGCTGTAAGTACCTAAAATGAATGTTCAGGTTTGGAAAAACTGCTTTGAAGTTAACAAGTTAAATCTTTTAAAGAACTGATTTTCTTTAGCTTTTTTTTTTAAAATGATGGACTTTTAGTTTTGAGTAATTGCCTTAATCTGCTACCTGAAAAAATGTGATTGGCTAATTTTGAGAATTTTTATGGTCTTTAGTATTTGATACTGAATAAGATTTTGCTTAAATACTATTTTTATCACCTGTCTCTTTTGCTAAAAAGTAATTATTCTTAACCCCTAATTATTTCAAATGAAATTTTAAACTTTCTGTAATTATTAATATACTTGTAATCTAGTCAGAAAATTAATTGTAGGAAAGTGATATTACTATTTAAGTGGGTAAATCATCTTTCTTTTTTATTCATTCTCAGAAGATAGCTTGGAGCATCTTTGAAAATTTCTAGAATGATGTGTCATGTATAATTAATGCAGAGTAATAACGATACCTTGCCATTTTACAGTTTACTGAGCTTTTTAGTTTATGTAGCTTCTCATTCATAATTTTAATACCAAATGAGGTATGTATTTATTATTACTATTTTATATAAGAGAAAACTAATGTTTAGAAAAACAGTAACATGACTAACCTGACAAAGTAACCGAATTGGGACTTTAACCTGGGTCTTCTGTATGTTAATCCAGTGTTTCTTCCTTTCACCATAGTTACCTGGTTTTTAGCAGCACTTTTCTTATAGGTCATAGAATTAAAGTTGATGTATGCTCCTGTGAATACCTGTCTGTTCATCTTGATATGAGTCCAGGAAAATAACACATCTATTTCACAGATTTTAAAAAATTGTTATTCATTTAAAAATATGAATGGCTCTTTTGTCTACATTAGAGATAAGTATTTTTTTAATTGTAAACACAAAGGTACATAGTGAAGTGACTGAAATGCTAAATCAGAAATACAAGTAACATTAACTTCAAATAGAAATGATAATGATTCTAATCCTTCTAAGAGTCATCTCAAATTCTACCTATTCCTTAGAGTATTAATAAAATAAGATGGGCCAAAGTGTTTTTCTGAAGCACCAAAAGTAATTATCTCCTTGATTTCTTCTGAGTTACAGGAAGATTTTAAAAACATTTTTCCTAACGGGTACAGTGGCTTACACCTGTAATCCCAGCACTTTGGGAGGCTGAGGCAGGAGGATTGCTTGAGCCCACGAGTTTGAGACTGGCCTGGGCAACATAGACTCTGTCTGTACAGAAAAATTTAAAAAATTAGCTGAGCATGGTGGCTTACACCTGTAGTTCCAGCTGCTCTGGAGCCTGAGGCAGGAGGATTGCTTGAGCCTGGGAGATCAAGGCTACAGTGAGTCATGATCGCACTACTGCACTCCAGCGTGGGTGGCAGAGTGAGATACTGTCTCAAAGAAAAAATCTTTTTTTCTTAAATATACACAAGAGTACATCTAAGCAGTGTTACTATATGCACTCTAATATCTTTCAAGTAATGGCTTCATAACTTGAAATCATAAAATCATAAAATCAATTTTGGCCATTTTAGCATTTGAAAGGTGTTACTATTCAGTACATTTGTTTTTCAGGCATCTAGTTCAGTGCCTCATATTCAGTGTATTGTCATCTCTATCAGTGCAAGAACAGTAGTAGGTGAGATGTAAAAAGCAAACAGCAGCCTTAAAAATAGAGCATAGTTATTAGTATGTTTTTGCAGATATCTTAAATATTGTCAGCACAATATTTTCTCTTTGGGGAGTCTCAATTTTGATTTTATCTAGGTTTTTATGTTTTCTTTATTCTACAAATACAGGCGTTTGTGTGTGTATTTCCAGTTTTCTAAGACTGTATAATAGCAATTATATTCTTTGATAACAAGGGCTTTCTCTTCTATAACGACTTCCTTATTTTGAGTTTCATGTTTTCATGTTAAAATAATTCCATAATTGGGCTGGATGTGGTGGCTCATGCCTGTAATCCCAGCACTTTGGGAGGCCAAGGTGGGCTGATCACGAGGTTAGGAGTTCAAGACCAGCCTGGTCAACATGGTGAAACTCCGTCTCTCATAAAAATACAAAAATAGCTGAGCGTGGTGGTGGGCCCCTGTAATCCCAGCTACTCGGGAGACTGAGGCAGGAGAATCATTTGAACCCAGAGGCGGAGGTTGCAATGAGCTGAGACTCACCACTGCATTCCAGCTTGGGCGACAGGGCAAGACTCTGTCTCAAAAAAAAAAAAAAATCCATAATTGTTTTTCAAAATACACAGTTGTGTTTTGAGGCAAAGTAATGAGGCAAATATAAGGAGGTAAAGTATGTTTTGTGAAGGTACAATATTTGTTAAGGGACAGTATTCTAAGTCATTGTTTTTAGTTTTCAGTCATTTTTCATACATTCAAGTAATGACTGCTATTTTTTCAGTTTCAGCATTACAACATTAACATTTACTAATCAATTTTACTGGCAAACCATGAACAATCTAGTTCATTAAACTTATATTTAGATATTACTACTCAAAACAACTATTTTATGAAAAATCTTTTTTGTTAACTGATATAAGTAAATACAAAAATTCATAGAACCCGATTCTCTCATGATAAATACTAGACTTACAAATTTACAAACTTGTATAAAGGAGTAATGTTTCATATATTAGGTCTTGAAGACCAGAATACATTTATTTAAAATAAACTTCCAGTCTTTTTCTGAGTTTTTTCTTGTTTTAAGTGCTTCATATGTTAGTGTTTAGTCCTCATCCAAAAATATTAGTAAAATGAAACATTTATTTGATATTTTAAAATGATGCAACTGTATTAAAAACTAGAACTGACCGGGTTTGATTTCTGGTCCTTTTAGTAATAGCTGTGCAAATGTGGGCAACTCTTTTAACCTCTATCTCAGTTTCATTATCTATAAATGTAGGGATAATTGTACCTATTTCACAAGATTATTATGCGTGTTAATGCAAGAAACTGTAGATTAATATCCTGTAATAATAAGTGGCTCAGTAGATACTAGTTAAACGAATGAATAGGTATATAAGTAGATAAACAAAGGCAGGGAAAAGCAGACCAGGAAAGAAAAAGCAAAAGAAGAAAAAGAGAACTCTCAGTCTTAGGTGGAGAAGGTCGGGTAATTGTAACACCTGATGAACTAGAAAATGTAAGCATATACTGTCTCGATGTATGAAATGTAATTTTTATTATTTTGATTATTCTCAGGCAGAAAAGGCTGGCATGGTTCATTTTTTGGATTTCCTAGGTATGATTTTCCTCACAATGATTTGGGCCATTTGTCCTCGAGATAGTTTGGCACTTTTGGGCCAGTGGATACAGTCTAAATTGCAGGAGGTAAGTCTGAGACAATAACTTGAATTGATCATAGCCTGTGGTGAGGATATTTTAATACTACTGTAAAGCAGCAAATCCAGAGATGTTTTTACATTTCACTATGAAATATGGGTACAAATTTTTAGTGTCTTATGTTTTCTCATTTTTAGGGGATATTCTTATATATGAATATTTAAGTTAAGGAATACTACATCTCTCAAATGGTGGGTATGGATAGGTTAGAAGGGCTTGGCAACTTTTGGCTAATATGATTTTCAAAAATATGTTTATTGGTTTTACAAAGAGAAAACCCAGCCACTGACCCTTGCTTTCATAGTAACTGAATGACTCCCCCATTCCCCAATTTCAGCCGTCCCTTGGTATACAGGACTTCTCGTGGATACCAAAATCTGAGTATGCTCCAGTCCTTGATAAAAAATGGCATGGTATTTGCATGTCACTATGCACATCGTCTCATATACTTTAAATCATCTCTAGATTATGTGTAATTCAATGTAAATGCTATGTAAATTGTTATTTTACTGTATATTTTTAATTTTGTTGTAGTTTTTTTTTAATTGTTTTTCATAAATATTTTCTATCCAAATTGGTTGAATCCATCAGATGCATAATCCACAGATATAGAGAGCCAACTGTATTTGCATTTTAATGGGGCAGTATTAAAACCTGTGAACTTTAATGGGCACAGAATTGGCTAAAGCTGCTTTACCACCCTTCCTTCCTTCTCTCTCTGTTGAACTATCATTGCTTTGAAATTATTGAAAGGAAAGTCTTACTAGGTGTTTGTTAACTTTTGATTTTAGTGCTTATGTATAATAATCATCTCAAAAATGTATTGAGTGCCTCGTTTTGTTCAAAACACTGTACTACTGAAAGTAGGTCTTGCAATCTTTATAACTACTTTGTTAACTATGATTATTTTATTTGACATCTTTCTTTGAATATTTCCTCTTGTCCCAGGAGGTTTGGTTATTTAGAAACAATCTGTTATTTGTTTATTTAATGATTTGTGGAGTACCCATCAGAGTGCCATCTGGGTGCTGTTTAAATCTAATGTGCAAAATTCTATGAGACAAATTGTTTTTGAGGTTGGATAACTAAGTCTGTTATTCAGCATTACCATATCATTTGGCTTCGTTTATATTGAAGTAAAGGTTCTTAAAGAGAGAACAAAAGAATAGTTATTCCTTAGGTTATAGGATCTCATATTTTGAATTTTGTTTCTGTCACTGAACTGCCAGGAAATTAAAAGAATTAATTTAGTTATTTTCTCTATCTATCTGTAGATTGCTTTTTTTGTAATGGAATCAGCAGAGTGGGTCATAAGAAAGATAACATGTAGCTATTTCTTTCTTTAAATATTTGATAAATTCTGCCACTTCACTGTAATTCTTCCGTGAAAATAAAGTAGGAATGATTCTGTTTGAATTCTTTTTCCCTAAATCAAGGCCCCTCAATAATTCTGGTGACAAGGAGATGTTTTTCTCTAGAAAGTTGCTCGCTGTGATTGGAGAACAGAGAGGAATGTTGATAGTGAAGTCATAAGGGTGTGGGAATTGCTGAGGTTCATTTGTTGTGAGGACGGAATGATACATTTAAAGCAAGATTTCTCAATCGCAGTACTGCTGATGCTTTGGACTGGATAATTCTTTGTTGTGGGGAAGTTGTCCTGGGCACTGTAGGATGTTTAGTAGCATTTCTCACCCCCATCCCCTAGATGTCAGTAGCTCTCCCTTCTCTCAGTTATGACAGTCATAAATATTTCCAAACATTTGCAAATGTCCCTGGAGGACAAAATCACACTAGGTTTAGAATCATTAATTTAAAACACTTAGCACAATACCTGGCACAAATAAGGACTCAATAAATATGAGCTATTATTTTTGTTCATTTAATCCCCTCTGCAGCTGTGTGAGCTTGGCACTGTTACTCATTTCATTTTACATATGATACTCCTGGGTTTAGTGGGGTTAAACAGTTAGCTCAGGGTTAACAATAAGTTAACAGCATTTGGACTTGAACTTAAGTTTCTGTCTTTTTAAAGCCAACGTCTTAAATCCTTATGCTATCAGTAGACTTGATGGAGGCACATGCAGCCTGCTCATGGAGAGTGAAGGCACTATATGATATACATCATCGACCTAAAACTGACTGATTGAAAAGGAAGGAAGTCATTTCTAATGGTCACATACTGTATATCAGATTTATTGTATTATTTCAGGCCATCACAGACATGTGGCTACCTTTGAAAGATTGCTTCCCCAATTAATAGCTCTTTTCTCAAAAGTCCTGCCTATTGATTCATCTCCTACAAAGTTTTAGTACTTACTGAAAATTAGAATTTAACTGGAAAGTGTTCACATAAGTACAAGTAATTAGGAAAATTAAAGTTACTATATCTATGT
The DNA here is from genome assembly GCF_008728515.1 of Papio anubis. NCBI lineage: Eukaryota > Metazoa > Chordata > Mammalia > Primates > Cercopithecidae > Papio > Papio anubis. The sequence goes on along the minus strand of NC_044976.1, from coordinate 56,928,687 downwards.
GTGTTTTTTATTGAAGTCAGAAGAAAATTTCATTTTCCCAACTAATCAATACTTAGAAAAGAAAAAGGAAATTAAGATAATTTATCAAAGAAAGAACATTCTGCTATATGGTTAATTTTCTTACTGAAATAAATTGTCTAGTAGTGTCATTGGATATTATATACCTACGTTTTCTTGATTTTCTTTTAAAACTCAAGGTCATAATGTTCCTTGCCCATATTAAAAGCCTTCATCAATAAGCTTTCTTAGTGAATCCTGTACTCAGTAGGTGGAGACTATAATTGGAAAAATAGAAGTAAATTCCTCATACTACAGACTGTCAAGAAATTGACTTCTATTCTTACCATGTTTTTAAAGTATTAATTTCTAATCAGGGAAATAAAGGCTGTGTTTATATTTTATATTATGGAGTTATTTTAATGTTAGTAGACAGTATAGGAATTTTATCCTAGATACTCCATGAAACTTTAAAATAAAAAAAAAAACCTCTGTTACTCCTTTTGTCATGAAAAAATTGTCTTAATGGAGCTTTTCTGTCCTGTTTCTTCTTAGTATATGTTTAATAGACCATACAGCAGAAAATTGGAGGCTGAAGCTGACAAAATTGGACTACTGCTTGCTGCAAAGGTAAAGTGTTTAGTAGTTGAGAATACATAATGCCCTTCCCAGACTGAAAGATAAATGTGTGCTATTTTAATGAGGCTTGGCATAAGCAGAGAATGAGAGTTGGACTGTATTAGCCCTTTACGCAATTTCTGTTAATCTAGAAATTTGAAGATTATGGACCTTGAAAGAATGTATAACTGAAGATACTCAATTCCCTTCTATATTTAAAGCTGTATTTTGCCTTAGACAGAATCCATAAGATTATAGTAATTATCAGGTTCTATTAAAAGAAAGTCAGTTCTTGATTAGAAATAATTTTTTGCATGTGTAAATTTTTTTATTATAGACATGAAACATATAAATTGAAATTTTAAAACATTTGGGTATGTAATGTGTCATCCCCTCTGGCCTTTTAACATTTGTCACCTCTGGAAAGCTAATGCTATCTTTATTTTACTCCAGTACTCCAATATTTTACCCCTTGCTTCTCTGATGTAAGGAGGCTTTTTGAGTAAACAGGATGATAGGTAGTTGTTTCCCCCACTTAAAGACAGGTTAATCCTGTTGTAGCTATGATCTTGGCTAAGCAAACTGATTTTCCACCATTTAAATAAACAGTAGACAAACAGACTTATTTAGATTATTTTTGTTGTAGCAGATGGCTTTTTTTTTTTTGCTAGCCATAGAGAGCAGCTCTGGGCCTTTACTTTTATTTAAGTTGACTTTGTTCCTATCTACTTAACAGGGCATCTGGCAGCTATTTTCAATCACCTGTGATAAGTGAGTGTTATTAGTAGCATTTAAGATTAGAAGTAAAACTGCATTTTAAAAAATAAGTGAAAACAATGCCACTTCACATATTAAATTCAAATTGTATTTGATCCTTTGTTATGTTTCTGGTAGTTGTTAAAACTATAATCATTTTATTTGAACCTCATAAGTTTTATGGATTTAATTTTGTAAATCAAGGTATTACTCCTTCACAAAAGCAAAATCAGTTCTTTGAATGTTAAATAAATATGGTTAAGTGAATTATCAGACTGCATACACTAATAAGTTCCCAAATAAGGGGGCTACAGATTGGCTGTATCAAGAATTTCCTAATTTTAATCTACTACAGTCTGTCAAATTTTCCCTATATGTTAAGTGTGTTCTGTGTTCTGGTTAGGAAATCTTTGGTTTGTCTCAGTAAGTTATTCCTGCTTTATTTCTAAGGAACTTTACTATTTTTTAAATATATATTATGCGGAGGAGGGCAACATCTTTTTTTTTTCCCATATGGATAACTAATAGACTCGGCACTGTTTATTGAAAAAAGTCTTTTTTTTTTTCACCAGACTTCTGTGTCTCTTTGTCATAAAGGTGGGTGTATATATGAGGTCTCTTTCTAGACACACTATTCTGTTCCATTGGCCTGTTTATGTTTCAGCCAATATCATATTATCACTGTAACTGTGTGGTAAGTGTTGATACCTGAAGCTTCTGTCCTCTACTGTTTTTCTGCAGAATTGATTTGACTATCCTTGGACCTTTGCATTTCTGTATACATTTTAGAAACAGCTTATTAAACTATACATACATAGAAAAACACATGGGGTTTTGACTGGAATTACATTGCATTTCTACATTAATTTGGGGACACTTGACTAGTGTCTATAGTATTGATTCTTCACGTCTATGAATATATTTTCCCATTTGTTTCGATGTTTAATTTTTCTTGGTGTTTTGAAATTTTTTTGTATGTAGGAATTACACATCTTTTGTTAGATTTATTGCTAAGTGTTTGATGTCATGATAAATAGTGTCATTTTTAAAGTAAATTGCTTGTATATAAAAATACAATTGATTTTTATAATTGGCCTTGTACCCAACAACCTTTATTTCTTCCCTTCCAATCTGTATACAGTTGACTCTTGAACAGCATGTTTTTGAGCTGTGTAGATCCACTTATACGCAGGATTTTTTTCAATAGATGTATTGGAAAGTTTTTTGGAAATGTGCAACAGTTTGAAAAAACTCAGATGAACCACGTAGCCTAGAAATGCTGAAAAAAATGAAGAAAAAGATATGTCACAAATGCATAAAATACATGTAGATATTAGTCTGTGTTATAATTTGCTACCATAAAATACAAATCTTTTATGAAAATTTATCAAAACGTGTGCCTACACAGACCATACATGGTGCCATTTGCAGTTGAGAGAAATGTAAACAAATGTAAAGATGCAGTATCAAATCATAACTGCATAGAATTAACTGTGATACCTATTGTACTACTCTTATAGTTTTGTATTCACTTCCTGTTGCTATTGCAGTGATCTCAAATGTTGTGAATATTTGCTTAAAACACCATTAGACACTAATCATCTCCATGTGAGCAGCTTTCTTTCCAGTAAATTGAGTATCTTAATAAATGGTCTCTTGCAGTTCTTGCATATTTTTCATTGTGTTTCGTACAATACTATAAACACCTTGAATAATACCATGAAACCCGTATGAGTTGCTGCTAGTGATATTGGAAATGTTCCCAAGAAGTAAACTCATGATATTACAAGAAAAAGTTGAGTTGCTTGATATATACTGCAGATTGAGGTCTGTAGCTGTGGTTGCCTGCCATTTCAAAATAAATGAATCCAGAATAAGGACCATTGAAAAAAGAAAAGAAAATTTGTGAAGCCATAGGTGCAACTATACCAGCAAGCATGAAAACCTTGCACTTTTTGCAAAAGACTTTCATCTTGTATAGAAGATGCACCCTTTATGTGGGTGCAGGATTGCCATAAGAAAGGCATATCTATAGACTGTAATATGATTCAAGAAAAAGCACAAAGTCATTATATTACAACTTAAAAGGAAGATGAAAGATCTAAAGCTGGAGAATTTAATGCCAGCAAAGGATGGTTTGATAGTTTTAGAGATTTGGCTTAAAAATGTCAAGATAACAGGAGAAGCAGCTTCTGCCGACCAAGAGGCAGCAGATGCATTCCCAGATGCTTTAAGAAAATCATTGAGGAGAAAGAACAACTGCCGGGACAGGTTTTTAATGCAGGTAAAACTGTGCTATTTTGGAAAAAAGATAATGCCGTAAAGGACATTTATTAGTAAGGAAGAGAAGTGAGCATCAAGATTTAAGGCAGAAGGAATATGCTAACTCAACTATTTTGCGGAAATGGAGCTGGATTTCTAAGTACTTTCCTTATCTATAAAGCTGGTAACCCCTGAGCCTCTAAGGAAAAAGATAATACCAACTGCCAGTCTTTTGGTTGTATAGCAAAAAGGCCTGCTGCACAATGAGAATGCTTTTTCTGGATTGGTTCCATCCATGCTTTGTTCCTAAAGTTAAGAAGTATCTTGCCAGTAAGGACTGCCAGTTCTTTTTACATTCTCAATTCCTCTGGCCACCTAGAACCCCATGAGTTCAACACTGAAGGCATCCAAGTGGTCTACTTGCCCCCAAACACAGCATTTCTAGTTGAGTCTCAGATCAGAGGGCCATAAGGACCTTTAAGCCTCATTACAGCAGGGTACTTTAGGGAAAGGTTGTTACTGCTATGGAAGAGAACCCCCACAGAACATCATGAAAGTCTGTAAGGATTACACCACTGAAGATTCCATCATTGTTATAGAAAAAGCCATCAAGCCTGAAATTTAGTAAATTGTTGATGAAGCAGACTGTCCAGATGTTGTGCGTGACCACACAGAGTCAGTCAAGGAAATGATGAAAAGACTGTGGATATGGCAAAAAAGGTGGGGAGTGAAGGGTTTCAAGATACGGATCTTAGAGAAATTCAAGAGCTAAAAGAAACACCTTGTCAGAGGAATTAACAGAGGATGACTTGATGGAAATGAGTGCTTCCAAAATGGTGCCAGGTAGAAAAGACATAGTAGTGCCAGAAAACAAATTGACATTAGACAATCTAGCAGAAGGATTCTGATTATTCAAGACTACTTTTGACTTATTTTATGACGGAAATTACAAAGTATTTCCATTAAGTTACACTGATTGTGCCTGCCTCTCCTGTCTCCCATTCTGCTGCTGCCACCCCTGGAACTGCAAGACCAACTCTCCTCTTCCTTCTCAGTCTATTCAGTGTGAAGACAAGGATGGAGACATTTATGATGATCCACTTCCACTTAATGAATAGTAAACATATTTTCTCTTCTTTATGGTTTTCTTAATAACATTTTCCTTTCTGTAGCTTACTTTATTGTAAGAATACAGTGTATAATACAACATATAAAACATGTTAATTTACTGTGTTACTGGCAAGGTCAACAGTAGGCTATTAGTAGTTAGGTTTTGGGGGAGTCAAATGTTATATGTGGATTTTTGACTGCACAGAGGGGTCAGTGCCCTTAACCTCCGTGGTGTTCAAGGGTCAAATGTACTTTTTAATTTTTGCTTTATTGCAATAGCCAAAAACTTTAGTACAAAGTTGGTGATGGGCAACTTTGTATCTTCCTGATCTTAGGGGCAAGAAAGCATTCATATTTCACCATTATGATATTTGTAGTAAGCTTTTTATCAAATGAAAGAGTTTCTCTTCCATTTCTAATATCCTAAGATTTAAAAAAATTATGTATGTATATTAAATTTTATCAAATGCATTTTCCGCATTTTTTCTTTAACTTTTAAGTTCCGGGGTACCTGTGCAGATGTGCAGGTTTGTAGCATTGATAAACATGTATCACAGTGGTTTGCTGCACAGATCAACTCATCACATAGGTGTTAAGCCCAGGAACCATTAGCTATTCTTCCTGATACTCTTCCTCCCCTTGCATTTTCTGCCTGTATTGAGATGATTATATGATTTTTCTCCTTTAATCTGTTAATGTGGCAAATTACATTAATTTTTTAAAAAGTTAAGCTGCTATTTTGGGGAAATCCATTTTGTCAATTATCCCATAATATATTGCTAGAATTAGTTTAATGCTTGGTTTAGAATGTTTATCTCTATGTTCAAAGGAGATAGTCGCCTAGAATTTTCTTTTCTTGTAATGTCCTATCAGGTTTTAGAATCAAAGTTATGCTGGCCTCATAAAATTGGTCAGGGAAGTGTTCTTCAATTTCTCTTCTCCAGAAGAGTTTTTGTAAGATTAGCTATATTTAGTTTTTAAATGTTTGGAGAATTCCTGGGTAAAGCCATATAGGCCTAAAGATTTATTTGTGAGTTTGTCTTTAATTATGGATTCGGTCTCTTTAATAGATATAGAACTATTCAGATTTTTCTGTTGTTTCAGTTTTTGTAGTTTTTCTAGGAATTTTTGTTTAAATTTTCAAAATGATTGGCATAAAGTTGTTTTAATATACTCTTATTATATTTTAATGTCTGAAGGATACTTGTATTTTACAGGCATCTTTTAAATGTCCCCTTTGTTAATATTGGTAATCTGTGTCCTGTCTTTTTTTGCCAGATTTTATCACTTTCATCAATCTTTTCAAAACCATCTTTTGGGTTTGCTTATTTTCTCTATTATATTTGTTTTCTGTTATGTTGTTATGTTGGTTACCATGTTGGTTTTTTTTTCATTATTTTATTCTGCATTCATTTTTTGGGTTTCACATGCGGTTCTTTCCCTAACTTAAGATGAATACTACCATCATTTATTTTAAACTCTTTTTTTTTTCCTATTACGTACATTTAAGGCCATACATTTCCCTCTGAGAGCGTCTTTACTTGTTATGTTCAAGGGTTGATATGTTATTTTTTCTTCAGTTTAAAATGTATTCTTGTTTTCACTGTGGTTTCTTCTTTGACTCATGGGTTAATTAGAAGTATATTGCTTAGTTTTTGAACATTTGATGATTTTAACGTTACCTTTTGTGTTCAACTTCTAGCTTAGTTACACTCTGATTGAATAATACACTGAATGATTGGAATCCTTTGAAAATTGTTGGGTCTTGCTTTGTGGCTCAGGGTGTGATCAATTTTGTTAAAATGATGTGCACTTAAAAGTGGATCCTGCTGTTGTGGGTGCAGTGTTCTGTGAATGTCAGTTTTGCCAAGTTTGTTCATTTTGTTGTTTCAGATCTTCTATATTCTTGCTGATTTTTTTTCCTTTTTTTTTTTGTAGTTATCAAGAGACGTTTGGTAATATTTCATTATGATTGTAGATTTTTCTTTTTTTCCTTTTAGTGCTATTAATTTTTGCCTTGTACATCTTAAAAGTATCTTTGGTATACATACTTGTTAGATTGTTAGATTTTGCTAGTGGATTGATCCTTTTCTCACAATAAAATCACTCTGTCTTTAGTAATACTTCTTGCCTGATGTTCACTTTTTCCTTTTAGTATTGTTATTTCAGCTTGCTTTCAGTTAGTGCTTGCATGGTAAATCTTTAATACTCTCTTATTTTCAAACTTCCTGTGTTCTTACGTGTGTAGCTCTTGTAAACAGAACATTGCTGTTGGTTTTATCTTTGCCCTTTTTGGGGAAAAGTTAGTCTATTTGTTTAATTTGCATTTCTTATTTATAATTATTTATATAATGTGGAACATTTTTATATGCCTATTGGCGCTTCATTTATATTCCTTTGTGAATTATCTTCTCAGATATTTTTTCCCATTTTCAAATTGGACAAAGAAGTTTATGTTCTTACTCTTGAGTTGTAGGAGTTTTTCATATACATGCTAGGTCCAAGTTCTTTGTCAGATATGTGTCTTGCAAATATTTTCTTTCATTCTGTGACTTGCTCTTTTTTTATTTTTTTCAACTTTTAGGTTCCAGGGTACATGTGCAGGTCTGTTACATGGGTAAATTGCACGTTGCTAAGGTTTGGTGTACAAATGATCCTGTCCCTGAGGTAGTGAGCATAGTACCCAAAAGGTGGTTTTTCAACCCTTGCTCCCCTCCTACCCTCCTCCTTCTAGTAGTCCCCAGTATCTGTTGTTCCCATCTTGTGTCCATGTGTAGTCAATGTTTAGCTCCCACTTATGAGTGAGAACATGCAATAGGCTAATCACTTAACCTCTGACTGTCCATGTATCAGAATGTATGTTTTCTACTACCTATCTTGAAGTTCATTAATCTTGTTTTTAGCTGTATTTATTCTACATTAAACTCGTATTAAGTTTTAAATTTCAGTTACTTTGTCTTTTCATTCTAGAATATCCCTTTAATTCTCTTTTATACATTTCAATTCTCTGGTGAAATTCTCCATTTTGTCATATGTTTCTTTGTTTATATTTTCTTGAATATGTTAATCATATTTTTAAAAAAAATTCATGTTAACTCTAATATCTGTATTATCTTTGGGTCCATTTCTGTTGTCTGTTTTTGCCTTTGGTCTTGTTTCTTGGCATGGTTGCTTATTTTTGATTGAATGCTGGATATTTCATATAAACAGTTCTGTTGGCTTTGAATGATATGTTTTTTTTTTCCATCAGAGGGATTCTCTGTGCTAAGTGGTCACTTAGAGCATAGCAGATCTCTTTACTCATTCAGAGCCTGAGCTGAGTTTGCATAGGCTGGGATGATGAGCTCTACTGTAAGATGATAGGATAGCGATAAGCTCTTTCTTTGGGGAACCTTCCCATAGAATATATATCAGCCTTTTCTCTGTGGTCATTCAAGTGTCTGCAGATGAATCCTGTAAAAACTGGCTGTTGGATATACCCCATTTACCCTGATGTGATTACTATACATTTCATGCCTGTATCAGAATATCTCATGTAACCCATAAATATATAACCTAGCAAGTGCCCACAAAAATAAAAAATAAAAAACAAGCAAAAAAACTAGCTTGTCATTGTTTGAGGATTGGCAGTGGAAAAGGGAGTAGGGTTTTCCCATTAATTGTGGAGACTTTTAAAAATTCTCTGTTATGACCCTTATACCTCAACCTTTCTCTCTTGGATGTCAAATACTAAATCTGGGATCTCTGTAGTGTGGGGTAATCAACCAGTTGCCAAAGAAGTGAGCGATAAGTGTAGAGATAATGCATGAACTCTGGAACTATACTGCCTAAGTTTGAGAATCTGCTTTGCCAGAGAGAGTACTAGCTGTGTGATTATGATCAAGTTATTTATTCTTTTTGTGCCTCAACTTTTGTCATCTGTAGGATAGGAACAGTACTTGGACCTATCTCATACACTTAATACAATTAAAATTCTTAGAGCTTCTGTGTTTTAATAATTCGTCTTTTTAAAAAAATTTTCTTATTTTTAAAATTATTATACTTTAAGTTCTAGGGTACATGTACACAATGTGCATGTTTGTTATATATGTGTACATGTGCCATGTTAGTGCACTGCACCCATTAACTCATCATTTACATTAGGTATATCTCCTAATGCTATCCCTCCCCCCGGCACCCCACAGCAGGCCCTGGTGTGTGACGTTCCCCTTCCTGTGTCCATGTGTTCTCATTGTTCATTTCCCACCTATGAGTGAGAACATGTGATGTTTGGTTTTCTGTCCTTGTGATAGTTTGCTGAGAATGATAGTTTCCAGCTTCATCCATGTCCCTACAAAGGACATTAACTCATCCTTTTTTATGGCTACATAGTATTCCATGTGTATATGTGCCACATTTTCTTAATCCAGTCTATCATTGATGGACATTTGGGTCGGTTCCAAGTCTTTGCTATTGTGAATAGTGCCACTATAAACATAAGTGTGCATGTGTTTATAATCCTGTTTATAGCAGCAAGATATATAATCCTTTGGGTATATACCCAGTAATGGGATGGCTGGGTCAGATGGTATTTCTAGTTCTAGATCCTTGAGGAATTGCCACACTGTCTTCCACATGGTTGAACTAGTTTACAGTCCCACCAAAAGTGTAAAAGCGTTCCTGTACACCAATAACAGACAAATAGGGCCAAATTATGAGTGAACTCCCATTCACAATTGCTACAAAGAGAATAAAATACCTAGGAATCCAGCTTACAAGGGATGCGAAGTACCTCTTCAAGGAGAACTACAAACCACTGTTCAGTGAAATAAAAGAGGCAACCTACAGAATGGGAGAAAATTTTTATAATCTACCCATCCGATAAAGGGCTAATATCCAGAATCTACAAAGAACTTAAACAAATTTACAAGAAAAAAATCAAACAACCCCATCAAAAAGTGGGCAAAGGATACGAAGAGACTCTTCTCAAAAGAAGACATTCATACAGCCAACAGACACATGAAAAAATGCTCATCATCACTGGCCATCAGAGAAATGCAAATCAAAACCACAATGAGATACCATCTCACACCAGTTAGAATGGCGATAATTAAAAAGTCAGGAAACAGGCCGGGCGCGGTGGCTCACGCCTGTAATTCCAGCACTTTGGGAGGCCAAGACAGGCGGATCACGAGGTCAGGAGATCGAGACCATCCTGGCCAACACGGTGAAACCCCGTCTCTACTAAAAATACAAAAAAAAAAATTAGCCGGGTGTAGTGGCAGGTGCCTGTAGTCCCAGCTACTCGGGAGGCTGAGGCAGGAGAATGACGTGAACCCGGGAGGCAGAGCTTGCAGTGAGCCGAGATCATGCCACTGCACTCCAGCCTGGACGACTGAGTGAGACTCTGTCTCAAAAAAAAAAAAGGTCAGGAAACAACAGGTGCTAGAGAGGATGTGGATAAATCATTTATCTTAAAATGACTGTCTGCTATCTCCTCTTTATTTCACAAATACATTGTCTCAAACCCAGTATGTTCAATATTAAATTCTTACTTTCTCCCTACACGTGTTTTTTCTTCTGGTCTCCCTTTTCCCAATAAATATATATATTTGCATTTCTTATTTATAATTATTTATATAATGTGGAACATTTTTATGTGTCTGTTGGCGCTTCGTTTATATTCCTTTGTGAATTATCTTCTCAGATATATTTCCCATTTTCTAATTGGGCAAAGAAGTTTGTGTTCTTATTCTTGAGTTGTAAGAGTTTTTCATATACGTGCTAGGTGCAAGTTCTTTGTCAGACAGGGGTGTTGCAAATATTTTCTTTCATTCTGTGGCTGTGTCAGCCTCCTGAGTAGCTGGGATTACAGGCATACGCCTGGCAAATTTTGTACTTTTAGTTGAGATGGGGTTTCTCCATGTTGGTCAGGCTGGTCTCGAACTCCTGACCTCAGATTATCCACCCTCCTTGGCCTCCCGAAGTGCTGGGATTACAGGCATGAGCCACTGCGCCTGTCCTGATACTCGCTTTCTTCAGATAAGACTTTAAGAAGACATTGACCAGAATTTTCCTCCAGACTTCCCTTTCTCACCTGACCAATCCCCCACTTCGTATTGACATTTAACGTTAATACAATCAAAAGACAGTTTGATCTTACAGACCTAGGTGCTAGCTCTTCTCTGATCCATTATGATGATTTTCATTTATTAATTGAATGTAATTAATTTCCAGATTATGGGGACATATAATATCTTCATGGACATTAGAATTCAAGAGACAGTAATTTAATAATTTTAACAAAGTTTGAAGTACTATGAATTGGAGATACAGGAAACATTCATTCTGTGGGAGAATATAGCAGAGATGTAACTTGAGGGATCAGGAAAACTTAGTCTTGGGATTAGACTGAGAAAGAAATAGTTAAAATGGAGATCCAAAAGATAAATAGTAATTATCCTGATGATATTGATAGGTGTAATGTTTGGCATGGTGTCTTCAAAGGCAAGAGAAACAATGGCTTATTCCAGGAATTGAAAATTTATTATCGTTAACATGTCAGCAGAGTTCAGGAGCACCAATGGCAACAGATAAAACTGAAGGGTAGGCAGAAACTTCTTTATTAGTAATTTTAAGGATTTTACACCTTGTGTAGCATAGGGGTCAGGACTTTGGGTTCAGTAGTCCAGATGTGTGTTTGAGCTCTTGTCTCCTCCACATGACTGTAGCAAATCACTTAACCTATTCAAATCTGTTTTATAGTCTGAATAGTGAGAATAATAATAGTACTTCCATCAAAGGGTTATTTTGGGTATCCTGGACTTGATTCTTTTTTTTTTTTTTTGATACTGTTATACTTTAAGTTCTAGGGTACATGTGCACAACATGCAGGTTTGTTACCTATGTATACATGTGCCATGTTGGTGTGCTGCACCCAAAACTCATCATTTACATTAGGTATATCTCCTAATGCTATCCCTCCCCCCTTCCCCAGCCCCACGACAGGCCCCGTTTTGTGATGTTCCCCTTCCTGTGTCCAAGTGTTCTCACTATTTAATTCCCATCTATGAGTGAGAACATGCGGTGTTTGGTTTTTTGTCCTTGCGATAGTTTGCTGACAATGATGGTTTCCAGCTTTATCCATGTCCCTACAAATTACGTTAACTCATCCTTTTTTATGGCTGCGTAGTATTCCATGGTGTGTATGTGCCACATTTTCTTAATCTAGTCTACCATTGATGGACATTTGGGTTGGTTCCAAGTCTTTACTGTTGTGAATAGTGCCACTGTAAACATAAGTGTGCTTGTGTTTATAATCCTGTTTATAGCAGCATGATTTATAATCCTTTGGGTATATACCCAGTAATGGGATGGCTGGGTCAAATGGTATTTCTAGTTCTAGATCCTTGAGGAATTGCCACACTGTCTTCCACAATGATTGAACTAGTTTACAGTCCCACCAACAGTGTAAAAGTGTTCCTATTTCTCCACATCCTCTCCAGCACCTGTTGTTTCCTGACTTTTTAATGATCGCCATTCTAACTGGTGTGAGATGGTATCTCATTGTGGTTTTGATTTGCATTTCTCTGGTGGCCACTGATGATGAGCATTTTTTCATGTGTCTCTTGGCTGCATAAATGTCTTCTTTTGAGAAGTGTCTGTTCATATCCTTTGCCCACTTTTTGATGGGGTTGTTTGTTTTTTTCATGTAAATTTGTTTAAGTTCTTTGTAGATTCTGGATATTAGCCCTTTGTCAGATGAGTAGATTGCAAAACATTTTCTCCCATTCCCATTGCCTGTTCACTCTGATGATAGTTTATTTTGCTGTGCAGAAGCTCTTGAGTTTAATTAGATCCCATTTGTCAATTTTGGCTTTTGTTGCCATTGCTTTTGGTGTTTTAGACATGAAGTCCTTACCCATGCCTATGTCCTGAATGGTATTGCCTAGGTTTTCTTCTAGGATTTTTATGGCTTTAGGTCTAACATTTAAGTATTTAATCCCTCTTGAATTAATTTTTGTATAAGGTGTAAGGAAGGGATCCAGTTTCAGCTTTCTACTTATGGCTAGCCAGTTTTCCCAGCACCATTTATTAAATAGGGAATCTTTTCCCCATTTCTTGTTTTTGTCAGGTTTGTCAAAGATCAGATGGTTGTAGATGTGTGGTATTATTTCTGAGAGCTCTGTTCTGTTCCATTGGTCTATATCTCTGTTTTGGTACCAGTACCATGCTGTTTTGGTTACTGTAGCCTTGTAATATAGTTTGAAGTCAGGTAGCATGATGCCTCCAGCTTTGTTCTTTTGGCTTAGGACTGTCTTGGCAATGCGGGCTGTCTTTTGGTTCCATATGAACTTTAAAGTAGTTTTTTCCAATTCAGTGAAGAAAGTCATTGGTAGCTTGATGGCGATGGCACTGAATCTATAAAGTACCTTGGGCAGTATGGCCCTTTTCACGACATTGATTCTTCCTATCCATGAGCATGGAATGTTCTTCCATTTGTTTGTGTCCTCTTTTATTTCATTGAGCAGTGGTTTGTAATTCTCCTTGAAGAGGTCCTTCACATCCCTTGTAAGTTGAATTCCCAGGTATTTTATTCTCTTTGAAGCAATTGTGAATGGGAGTTCACTCATGATTTGGCCCTCTGTTTGTCTGTTATTGGTGTATAAGAATGCTTGTGATTTTTGCACATTGATATTGTATCCTGAGACTTTGCTGAAGTTGCTTATCAGCTTAAGGAGATTTTGGTTTGAGACAATGGGGTTTTCTAGATATACAGTCATGTCATCTGCAAACAGGGACGATTTGACATCCTCTTTTCCTAATTGAATACCCTTTATTTCTTTCTCCTGCCTGATTGCCCTGGCCAGAACTTGCAACACTATGTTGAATAGGAGTGGTGAGAGAGGGCATCCCTGTCTTGTGCCAGTTTTCAAAGAGAATGCTTCCAGTTTTTGCCCATTCAGTATGATTTTATCTGTGAGTTTGTCATAAATAGCTCTTATGATTTTGAGATATGTCCCATCAATACCTAATTTATTGTGAGTTTTTAGCATGAAGGGCTGTTGAATTTTGTCAAAGGCCTTTTCTGTGTCTATTGAGATAATCATGTGGTTTTTGTCTTTGGTTCTGTTTATATGCTGGATTATGTTTATTGATTTGCATATGTTGAACCAGCCTTGCATCCCAGGGATGAAGCCCACTTGATCATGGTGGATAAGCTTTTTGATGTGCTGCCGGATTTGGTTTGCCAGTATTTTATTGAGGATTTTTGCATCGATGTTCATCAGGGATATTGGTCTAAAATTCTCTTTTTTTGTTGTGTCTCTGCCAGGCTTTGGTATCAGGATGATGTTGGCCTCGTAAAATGAGTTAGGGAGGATTCCCTCTTTTTCTATTGATTGGAATAGTTTCAGAAGGAATGGTACCAGCTCCTCCTTGTACCTCTGGTTGAATTTGGCTGTGAATCCATCTGGTCCTGGACTTTTTTTGGTTGGTGAGCTATGAATTGTTGCCTCAATTTCAGAGCCTGTCATTGGTCTATTCAGAGATTCAACTTCTTCCTGGTTTAGTCTTGGGAGGGTGTATGTGTCCAGGAATTTATCCATTTTTTCTAGATTTTCTAGTTTATTTGCATAGAGGTGTTTATAGTATTCTCTGATGGCAGTTTGTGTTTCTGTGGGATCAGTGGTGATATCCCCTTTATCATTTTTTTGCTACATCTATTTGATTCTTCTCTCTTTTCTTCTTTATTAGTCTTGCTAGTGGTCTATCAGTTTTGTTGATCTTTTCAAAAAACCAGCTCCTGGATTCATTGATTTTTTTTGAAGGGTTTTTTGTGTCTCTATCTCCTTCAGTTCTGCTCTGTTCTTAGTTATTTCTTGCCTTCTGTTAGCTTTTGAATGTGTTTGCTCTTGCTTCTCCAGTGCTTTCAATTGTGATGTTAGGGTGTCAATTTTAGATCTTTCCTCCTTTCTCTTGTGGGTATTTAATGCTATAAATTTCCCTCTACATGCTGCCTTAAATGTGTCCCAGAGATTCTGGTATGTTGTGTCTTTGTTCTCATTGGTTTCAAAGAACATCTTTATTTCTGCCTTCATTTCGTTATGTACCCATTAGTCATTCAGGAGCAGGTTGTTCAGTTTCCAAGTAGTTGAGCAGTTTTGATTGAGTTTCTTAATCCTGAGTTCTACTTTGATTGCACTGTGGTCTGAGAGACAGTTTGTTATAATTTCTGTTCTTTTCCATTTTCTGAAGAGTGCTTTACTTCTAACTATGTGGTCAATTTTGGAATAAGTGTGATGTGGTGCTGAGAATAATGTATATTCTGTTGATTTGGGGTGGAGAGTTCCGTAGATGTCTGTTAGGTCTGCTTGGTGCAGAGCTGAGTTCAATTCCTGGATATCCTTATTAACTTTCTGTCTTATTGATCTCTCTAATGTTGACAGTGGGGTGTTAAAGTCTCCCATTATTATTGTGTGGGAGTCTAAGTCTCTTTGTAGGTCTCTAAGGATTTGCTTCAGGAATCTGGGTGTTCCTGTATTGGGTGCATATATATTTAGGATAGTTAGCTCTTCTTGTTGAAATGATCCCTTTACCATTATGTAATGGCCTTCTTTGTCTCTTTTGATCTTTATTGGTTTAAAGTCTATTTTATCAGAGACTAGGATTGCAACCCCTGCCTTTTTTTTGTTTTCCATTTGCTCGGTAGATCTTCCTCCATCCCTTTATTTTGAGCCTATGTGTGTCTCTGCATGTGAGATGGGTCTCCTGAATACAGCACACTGATGGGTCTTGACTCTTTATCCAATTTCCCAGTCTGTGTCTTTTAATTGGAGCATTTAGCCCATTTATATTTAAGGTTAATATTGTTACGTGTGAATTTGATCCTGTCATTATGATGTTAGCTGGTTATTTTGCTTATTAGTTGATGCAGTTTCTTCCTAGCATCAATGGTCTTTACAGTTTGGCATGTTTTTGCAGTGACTGGTACCAGTCGTTCCTTTCCATGTTTAGTGCTTCCTTCAGGAGCTCTTACAGGGCAGGCTTTATGGTGACAAAAATCTCTCAGCATTTGCTTGTCTGTAAAGGATTTTATTTCGCCTTCACTTATGAAGCTTAGTTTGGCTGGACATGAAATTCTGCGTTGAAATTCTTTTCTTTAAGAATGTTGAATATTGGCCCCCACTCTCTTCTGGCTGGTAGAGTTTCTGCCAAGAGATCCACTGTTAGTCTGATGGGCTTCCCTTTGTGGGTAATCCAACCTTTCTCTCTGGCTGCCCTTAACATTTTTTCCTTCATTTCAACTTTGGTGAATCTGACAATTATGTGTCTTGGAATTGCTCTTCTCAAGGAGTATCTTTGTGGTGTTCTCTGTGTTTCCTGAATTTGAATGTTGGCCTGCCTTGCTAGGTTGGGGAAGTTCTCCAGGATAATATCCTGCAGAGTGTTTTCCAACTTGGTTCCATTCTCCCCGTCACTTTCAGGTACACCAATCAGATGTAGATTTGGTGTTTTCACATAGTCCCATATTTCTTGGAGGCTTTGTTCGTTTCTTTTTACTCTTTTTTCTCTAAACTTCTCTTCTCGCTTCATTTCATTCATTTCATCTTCAATCACTGATACCCTTTCTTCCCATTGATCGAATCGGCTACTGAAGCTTGTGCATTTGTCACGTAGTTCTCGTGCCATGGTTTTCACCTCCATCAGGTCATTTAAGGACTTCTCTACATTGGTTCTTCTAGTTAGCCATTCGTCTAATCTTTATTCAAGGTTTTTAGCTTCTTTGCGATGGGTTTGAACTTCATCCTTTAGTTTGAAGAAGTTTGATCGTCTGAAGCCTTCTTCTCTCAACTTGTCAAAGTCATTCTCCGTTCAGCTTTGTTCCGTTGCTGTCAAGGAGCTGCGTTCCTTTGGAGGGGGAGAGGCGCTATGATTTTTAGAATTTTCAGCTTTTCTGCTCTGTTTTTTCCCCACCTTTGCGGTTTTATCTACCTTTGGTCTTTGATGATGGTGACATACAGATGGGGTTTTGGTGTGGATGTCCTTTCTCTTTGTTAGATTTCCTTCTAACAGTCAGGACCCTCAGCTGCAGGTCTGTTGGAGTTTGTTGGAGGTCCACTCCAGACCCTGTTTTCCTGGGTATCAGCAGCAGAGGCTGCAGAACAGCGAATATTGCTGAACAGCAAATGTCGCTGCCTGATTATTCCTCTGAAAGTTTCGTCTCAGAGGGGTACCTGCCCATGTGAGGTGTCAGTCTGCCCCTACTGGTGGGTACCTCCCAGTTAGGCTACTTGGGGGTCAGGGACCCTCTTCAGGAGGCAGTCTGTCTGTTCTCAGATCTCAAACTCCGTTCTGGGAGAACCACTACTCTCTTAAAAGCTGTCAGACAGAGACATTTAAGTCTGCAGAGGTTTCTGCTGTCTTTTGTTTGGCTATGCCCTGCCCCTAGAGGTGAAGTCTACAGAGGCAGGCAGGCCTCCTTGAGCTGTGGTGGGCTCCACCCAGTTGGAGCTGCTTTGTTTACCTACTCAAGCCTCAGCAATGGCAGGCGCCCCTCCCCCAGCCTGGCTGCTGCCTTGCAATTTGATGTCAGACTGCTGTGCTAGCAATGAGCCAGGCTCTGTAGGTGTGGGACCCTCTGAGCCAGACGCAGGATATAATCTCCTGGTATGCCCTTTGCTAAGACCCTTGCAAAAACGCAGTATTAGGGTGGGAATGATCCGAGTTTCCAGGTGCAGTCTGTCACAGTTTCGCTTGGCTAGGAAAGGGAATTCCCTGACTGACCCCTTGCACTTCCTGGGTGAGGCGATGCCTCGCCTGCTTCGGCTCATGCTCAGTGCGCTGCACCCACTGTCCTGCACCCACTGTCCAACAAGCCCCAGTGAGATGAACCCGGTACCTCAGTTGGAAATGCAGAAATCACCCATCTTCTGCATAGCTTGCCCTGGGAACTGTAGACTGGAGCTGTTCCTATTTGGCCATCTTGGAACCGCCTCCTGGACTTGATTCTTATTTGTGGCTTGTATCTTTTTTTTGGACCCTGATGCATCAGGCTCCCTTGACTTCTTGCCATTGTAGCATTCAAATCATGTCAACATAATCCTCCTTTTCCTCATTCTCTCCTTCCTAGGCAACCTTTTGATTATAGCCTGGCTTCCTGTGTAACATGCCTAAAAGGGAGAGAAAATGCTGACCCAAGGACATAGATGCTTGTGCTCTTGCTGGTTTGGGCAGCTGTAGTTATCTCTGTAAATTAAGAAGTTTGCATTCTGATTTTATGTCAATCTTGTGAGCTTGGTTAATGGGAACTATTTCTGAGAGATGGTTCTATTGGTCATGTGCAGTCCCACTGGATTTATGAGATTTCAATATGCAAAATTCACAAAAATGATGTTACTCATGAAGCCTCTTTCAAAGTAGGCAGCCTACTTTCCCTGGGGTTCTCTGCTGCTCCTCTGCTCTTGGCTATGAGTGATTTTATTGTGCATATTTACGTTTGTATGGGCGTTCTTTTAATTTTTCATTTGGAAGGCATTTAATTTATCATTATATAAATTATCAGAATGATTAATATAGAATTAGTAATGACTGGTAGGACCAACATGTGAATTAAGCATAGAATAGCAAGCTGTTCAGTCATCAGCTGACAAAAGATGTCCTGTTAAGTATTTGATTTTTTGGGATATGAATATTCATTTGTCACTGTAAAGAACTTTTGACACTTTACAGTCATTATGGAAATGACTTTTTAAAAATTTCACAAGCAACAAAACTGTCAGTTTTAATTTTTTCATAACAATTTCTTAAGTTTGGAAAACTGAGTTTCTTTTGGTGGTTCTGAACTGGGATGGGGTAGCTTTCTTGGATGACATTGTGTATGATTGTTTTTGATTGTCACAGTTATTGGGGAAGTGGGGGGAATTATTGATGTTTAATGGGAGGGGAGTGGGGATAATAAATATCCTATGGTGGCTTGGAAAGCAGTCACTGGAAGTAATCCCCAAAGCCTGTTAAGTGGCCCGTTTGGGAAACACGGCCTGCTAGTTTCCTCAAGTAACCTGAGATAACTGTGCCAATAGCACCATCTAGTGAGGGTATTAGGTAATAAGCAAAATCTACTTTTCATCACAGAAATGAGAAAATTTCAAATTCTAAACTTTATTTAAAATAGTACCTTGTAGAATCGTAGACTTTTAGAGCAGGAAGGAAAATTGGAGCTAATTTAATCTACCTTCTCATTTTACAGATAAGAAAACCAGAGTCCAAAGATGTGAAGTGATTTATCTAATAACCTATACCTAGTTAGTAGGAAGACCCTTAGTTCTTGTTTTTCAGGTTAGTATTCTGAGCTTTCATCACAGCAGACTATCTTTGTGTTTTATTTGGGTTACTGTTTTAGGTTCTTTGCTTAATGATTCTTTTAAGAAAGAAAAGAATCAGTAAGTAAGGAGACCATCTTATTTAATAGGTATGTTGTAAAGTAACTTTCATAATGCATACATTATTTTGAACTTAATTTTATCACCCAGATAAATGAGATAGGCTTTTGTGTATTCATCTGATTTTTCATTACTATGATTTGAGCCGTTAAGTCTTATGATAAAACTTTACCTAAGATAGAGGGAAAAAAGTAACATGAAAATTTATTAAAATTTAATTTATTGATTGGTGAACTGACATGCTGGCAATCAAAAGATGCAGAAAATTGGGCAAAAAATCAAGATTAAATGACCAACATATGTCTTTCATTTCTATGTTGGAACACGTGAAGTATTTTTGATAAATTTTCTCTTAGTGTGAGGGATTGGCAAATACTGCCAATGGCTTAGCTGAAATTACCTCAAGATTATGTTGCATTTAGTTGGAAAAGAGCAATTTTAAATTATTGACTAGAAAAATGTTGTTTAGAGAATAAGTGGGTTACAAAATAAAATGAGCTTTAAGAAGTGCTGCCATCAGCAATATTGGAAAATGATGAACCTATGGAAGTATGTGAGACTGAAATGAACTAGTTTCTGGTAGATGATGACAATAATGATGGTAGTGTATAATAATCAATAACATTTTATTTTATTTTATTTTATTTATTTTTTTGAGACGGAGTCTTGCTGTGTAGCCCAGGCTGGAGTGCAGTGGCTCGATCTGGGCTCACTGCAAGCTCCGCCTCCTGGGTTTATGCCATTCTCCTGCCTCAGCCTCCTGAGTAGCTGGGACTACAGGCGCCTGCCACCACGCGCGGCTAATTTTTTGTATTTTTAGTAGAGACAGGGTTTCACCGTGTTAGCCAGGATGGTCTCGATTTTCTGACCTCGTGATCCGGCCGCCTCGGCCTCCCAGAGTGCTGGGATTACAGGCGTGAGGCACCACACCCGGCTTCAGTAACATTCTTAATGTGCTGGGCACTGTCCTGAGTGTATTACATGTGTTCATTCTTTTGATCTTCATAACAACCCTATGAGGTATGGGTAAACCTGAGGGATGGAGGAGTTAAGTAACTTGCCAAAGCTCTCACAGACAGTAAGGTTTCTGCTTCCCAAAGTGGAGATAGATTAGTTTCTGAAAGGGAGCTTTCCATCTTATATTTGCCTGCTGGAAACAGTTTTGGTTTTCTGCAGTATTGCCTCTAAAATATTGATCATTTTTATATCTGTTTTGGTCCCTTTAAATCTTATAACAGCCTCAGTGTATTTTGCTAGCTGTAGGAGCCCAACTCCCCCGGCCACAATCCTTTGTAGTATTGTCTCAGATGATTATTTTACCTATCACATGTCTATGTGGAATACAGGAGAGGATGCTACAATGACTGGGACAAGTATAGGGTGTTAATGGTTTCCTAAAAGAAGATTCAGATTCATTCAGTGTCAGGATTTACTTTTGGAAGGGGGTGATGGCTAAGAGGAGCTTTGTTGGAGCGTCTAGTGAATACAGACAGCAAAATTCAGAGATACTTTTCATCTTTGCATTTCTAGTGAAAACGTTGGCTACAGGTAACGGTACAGTTAGGCTTTTACTTGGTCTAGATCTATTTATACATATTTCTCTAGTATTGTTTTGGCATTGGGAAATGGTGAAATTATAAGAACAATTTTTATACTACTGTATTCTTTATGAATATGTCCCACTGAGTTTATAATTTAATAGTAGCAAATTCTTTCTCAATATGTGCATTAATGCATATTCATATACATTTATATTCTCTGGATTGTACTAGAACCTTCTTGTAAATTCATGACATCATCACTTAGGACCAAACATAGCATCTCGCAATTACCATAGGCCTCTGGTTGCTCACCAGGGGAAAGGAAGGATAGAAATAGTGTCCACTATGTTCTGAGTCCTAGACTGGCTGCTTTGCAAGAATTATCACATTTTAACTTGATAATTCACTGCTTTAATTTAGTTTTACAGATGAATCTGAGACTCCTAGAGACTAAATTATTGACCTAGGGGCAAAAACTCTGTCACCAGACTACTTGGTTTCAAATTAACTAGCTGTTTGAGCTTTGTCAAGTTATGTAGTCACTGTGGATCTTGGTTTCTTCATCTAATGTGTAAAGTGAGGGTCCTACCAATATCTACCTCATGAGGTTATTATGAGGATTAAATGAGTTAATATAATGTGTTAATATTTGTAATACACTTAAAACAGTGCCTAGTATGTGGTGTCCTATAAATGACTGTTAATAAATAAAATAATTAGTATTTTGAACCCAGATATTTCTGGTTCTAAAACCTGTAGTCTTTCCATTATCATAGTTTACTGTCTCAAAAAATGTTCTAGGACCAAAGTATTTCACTGAGACATATTTTCTTATGTTTCTCTGGCCAGTGGTAGCCATTATTAGTTGTGTTTTAAGAAGGAAAGGTTACCTAGAGTCTAATTCTTTCTTTGTGTACCTCCAGTTGCTTAATAAGTTATTTAGTTCAGTTCAATAATTTTATTGAAGCAGTGAGTTAGACCGAATTTGTTGCTGTATTAGTCCATTTTCACAGTGCTGTAAAGAAATACCCAAGACTGGGTAATTTATAAAGGAAAGACGTTTAATTGACTCACAGTTCTGCATGGCTGGGGAGGCCTCAGGAAACTTACAATCATGGTGGAAGGGGAAGCAGGTACGTCTTACATGGTGGCAGGAGAGAGAGAGAGTATGTAAGAGCAGGGAAAACTGCCTTATAAAATCATCAGATCCCATGAGAACTCACTCAGTATCATGAGAACAGCATGGGGGAACTGCTCTCATGATCCAGTCACCTCCTACCAGGTCCCTCCCTCGACACATGGGAATTAAAATTTGGATTACAGTTGTTGATGAGATTTGGATGGGGACACAGCCAAACCATATCAGTTGCTTAATAAGTTGTTAGTTTTCTTCAATAATTTTCTTGACGCAGATGAGTTAGACTTGTGATTAACTGAGTATTTATTTTTAAAATGTCTTTATTTTGATCTATCCTTGTTACATTTTTTCTCTTTTTTAGTAAGTACATTTAACATGAGATCTACTCTCTTAACTTTTTAATTATACAATACATACTTAACTATAGGCACATGTTATATATTAGATCTCTAGATCTTATTCATTTTGCATAACTGAGACTTTATATCCATTGAATAGCAACTCCTCATTTCCTCCTACTTCCAGTCCCTGAGAAACACTATTCTTTTCTCTATTTCTACAAGCTTGCTACTTTAGATACATACCACATCTAAGTGGAATCATGTAGTATTTGTCCATTTGTGACTGGCTTATTTCACTTAGCTTAATGTCCTCAAGGTTTATCCATATTGTTGCATATGACAGGATTTCCATTTTTAAGGCCACATAATATTTCGATGTATGTTTATACCACATTTTCTTAATCTGTTCATTTGTTGAGGAACATTCAGGTTGTTTCCGCTTCTTGGCTATTGTGAATAATGCTGCAATGAATGTGGAGTGCAAATCCCTTTGAGATCCTGATTTCAACTCTTGGATAAATATCCAGAAGTGGGATTGTTAAATCATAATGTTAGTTCTTTTTAAACATTTTTTGAGTAATCTTCATACTGTTTTTCATAAAGGCCACACCATTTTATATTCTCACTGACAATGTACAAGAGTTCCAGTTTCTTCACATCCTTGCCAACACTTATCTCTCTTGTTTTTTTAATAATAGATATCCTAACAGGTGTAAGGTGATATTTCATTGTGATTTTGGTTTGCATTTCCCTGGTGATTAGTGATATTGAACATTTTTTCTAATACCTGTTACCTACTTTTGAATGTCTTTTTTGAAGAAATGTCTATTGAGGTCCTTTGCCCATTTTTTGAATTGGGTTTTTTGTTTTTTCGCTATTGAATTGTAAAAATTCTTTATATATTTTAGAAATTAACTGTTTATCAGATATTTGGTATACAAATGTTTTTTCCCATTCCATAGATTGCCTTTCACTCTGTTTCCTTTGCTGTGCAGAGCTTTTTGGTAGTTCCACTTGTCTATTTTTGCCTTTCGTTTCCTGTGCTTTTGCTATCGTATTCACAAAATCATTGCCAAGACCAAAGTCATGAAACTTTTCCCTTATATTTTCTTCTAGGAGTTTTATAGTTTTAGGTCTTACGTTTAAATCTTTAATCCAGTTTTAGTTGGATTTTGTGTGTAGTGTAAGATAAGGGTCCAGTTTCATTCTTTTGCATGTGAATATTCAGTTTTTCTAGCACCATTTGTTGAAGAGATTGCTCTTTCCTCATTGTGGGATGTGTGTGTGTGTGTGTGTGTGTGTATGTGTGTTTGAGACAGGGTCTTGCTCTGTCACCCAGGCTAGAGTGCAGTGACGTGATCACAGCTTACTCTAGCCTCGACTCCCCAGGCTCAGGTGATCCTCCCACCTAACCCTCTTGGTCCACAGGCGTGTACCATCACACCTGCCTAATTTTTTGTAGAGATGGTTTCACCATGTTGCCCAGGTTGGTCTTGGACTCCTGGTCTCAAGCAATCCATGTGCCTCAGCCTCCCAAACTGCTGGGATCACAGATATGAGCCACCATGCCTGGCCTCCCATTGTATATTTTTGGTACCCTCATCAAAGATCTGTATTTGTGTGGGCTTAATTTTGGGCTCTCTATTCTGTTCCATTCATTGAATGATTATCTTTATGCTAATACTATACTGTTTTAATTACTGTAGCTTTGTAATATATTTTGAAATCAGGAAGCATGATGCCTCTAGTCTTACTCTTTTTCAAGATTGCTTTGGTGATTTGGGGTTAGTTATGGTTCCATATGAATTTTAGGATTTTTTTTTTCTGTTTCTATAAGAAAGTGCCAATGGGATTTTCATAGAGATCTCATTGAATCTGTAGACCACTTTGGGTGGTATGGATATTTTAACAATATTAAGTCTTACAATCCATGAACATGGGATGTCTTTCCATTTATTTGAGTTGTCTTTAATTTCTTTCATTGGTTTTTTTAAAAATACTTTTTAGTGTACAAGGCTTTCACCTCCTTAGTTTGGTTTAATAAGTATTTTATTCTTTTTAATGTTCCTGTAAGTGGAATTGTTTCTTAATTTCCTGTTTGGATAGTTTGTTGTTAGTGTGTAGAACATAACTGATTTTTGTATGCTGATTTTTGTATCCTAATTTTACTGAATTTATTTATTAGTTCTAACAAGTTTTTGTGTGTGTGTGTGTGTGGCGTCTTTAGTTTTCTACTTTTAAGATCATATTATCCAGAAACCATTTTACTTCTTTCTTTCTGATTTAAATGCCTTTTATTTCTTTCTCTTGCCTAATTGCCCTGGCTAGGACTTCCAGTGCTATATTGAACAGAAATGGCAAGATTGGGCATTCTTGCCTTGTTCCTGGACTTAGAGGAAAAAATTTTTGTTTTTCACTATGAAGTGTGATGCTAGCTGTGGACTTTTCATATATAGCTATAATTACATTGAGATAATTTTTTTCTATCTCTAGTGTTTGAGAGTTTTTATCATGAAAGGATGTCTAATTTTGTCAAGTGCTTTTTCTGCATCTGTTGAGATGATCATGTGTTTTTTTATTCTGTTAATGTGATATATCACATTAATTGATTTTTGTGTGTTGAACCATTCTTGATTACCAGGGAATAAATCCTCCTTGGTCATGAGGTGTGATCCTTTTAATATGCTTTTGAATTTGGTTTGCTAGTATTTTGTTCAGAATTTTTGCATTTATGTTCATCAGGGATATTGGCCTGTAATTTTTTTTTTTTTTTTTTTGTAGTGTCTTTGGCATAGATATCAGGGTAATGCTGGCCTCATAAAATGAGTTTGGAAGTGTTCCCTCCTCAATTTTTTGGAAGACTTTGAGAGTTATTGACATTAATTCTTTAAATGTTTTTGGTAGCATTCACCAGTGAGGTCATCTGGTTCTGGTTCTGGGCTTTTCTTTGTTGGAAAGTTTTTTTTATTATTGATTCAATCTCATTAGTTATAGATTTGTTCATATTTCCTATTTCTTTATTATTCAATCTTAGTGGGTTATATATTTTTTGGAGTTTATCCATTTCTTCTAGCTTACCCAATTTGTGGGCATATAATTGTTCAGAGTAGTCTCTTATGATCCTTTGTATGGTATAAGTTATAATGGTATGTTGTAATCTGTCCTCTTTCATTTCTGATTTTGTTCATTTAAGGCTTTTTTTTCTTAATTACTCTAAAGACTTGTCAATTTTGTAAATCTTTCCCCCAAAAGCTCTTAGTTTTAGTTTTTTTTCTATTTTTTAATTCTCTGTTTCCTTTATTTATGCTCTAATCTTTATTATTTCCTTCCTTCTGCAAACTTTGGGCTTAGTTCTTTTTTTTTATTTTTAGATCTACAGGTATAAAGTTAGTTTGTTTATTTGCTTTCTTCTTTTTTTAAATGTAGGTGTTTATCACTATAAACTATACTCTTAGAACTGCTTTTGCTGTATCCCATCAGGTTTGTTATATTGTGTTTTCATTTTCATTTGTCTCAAAATCATTTTCTTTTTGTTTTTTTCCTTGACCCATAGGCCGTACAGGAGTGTGTAGTTTGGGAGTATGCTTCAGAATTTCTGTTTAGTACTTTTTTACATTTTCTGAGTCTTTGTTGAAATTCTCACTTTGTTCATGCATTGTTCTGACCTCATTGAGTGTCTTTATGATGGTTATTTTGAATTCTCTTGTTAGATAAATAATATATTTCCCTTTCATTAGGGTTGGTTTCTGAAGATTTATCTTGATCCTTTGGTGCATATTTCTCTGTTTATATTGTTCACTCTTATTGTTGATATCTACACATTAGGAAAAAACAGCAACCTCTTAGCCTTTACCGACTGTCGTTGTACAGGAGAAGATCTTCATCAATCAGCACAGCAGAGATTCCGAGAACCTCTCAAACCTTCATGGTAGTCCAAACTGCTGTCTTTATTCTTAGTGGTGCCTAGGTGTCTAGGGTCCTATCTGGTTCATCTGGTCCATATGCTGGGTTCTAGCAGTGCTACAAGACAGATGAGACAGAAGCCAGTCCCTTGGACAGCCCTCAGAAATGTTAGAATGTTGGACACGTGATCTACCTCTTCCCCCAAGCCCTGCCCCAGGAGAAACTGGGCTCTGGAGTTTTTCTTCAACTCATTTAATGCTGAGCTTCAGGGAGTGGTCATGGCAACTGCCTGTATGCTTGTTCAAACTTCTGTTGCGTTATCACTGGCCCCTAGACATCTAGTGTGTTCTAGATTCCATCAGTGCTACAAGGCTGGCAAGACAGGAGCCAGTTCCTAGGGCGGCTCTTAAAAAAGTTGGAATGTTAGATACACAAGCCAACTTTTTCCTTCCCCAAGGAGTGGTGGGGAGCTGCGGGTGTTCTTATGATCATATGGTGCACTGTATTGAGGGTACGTAATTGCTCTTGCAGATTATGGCAAGAAGGTATCCAATTTTCTACCAGGTTTGATGTGGTTCATTTCGTATTTGTGCAGGTGCAGAAGCATTGCACCTTTAGTTTCAGGATTTCTCACAAAGGGAATTTGTATGTTATTGTTGAATCAGTGTGTTCATGTGGGGAAGGAGGGTTCAGGGCGTCCTATTCTTCCGTCTTGCTGATGTCATCCTGTTACTTATTTTTCCTAAATTGGAAAAATATGAATAAAATACTCATTTTGGAAACAAAATTATCTGACTTTAGTGGGTCTTTGAACTGGGTTTGAGAAGTACAGACAAACTCAACACTCTTATCTTAACATTAAAGTAGATATCTCAAGTCCCTTTTTAATACTTTTAGTTTGGAATACTTTCTAGTCTGTGGGGATAATTAATTTCTTTTTCTATTTCTGCATATCAAATATTGCTTTAAAGATTCCCTTCAGCTGTGTTACTTAGAGATTGAATAGGGAAATATATTGTCTTTTGATTAACAGTTTTAGGCTAGAAATATTAGATAAGTATGCTTTTGGTTTGTATACCACACAAACTTCATGTTAGATAATTCACGAATTTGTAGTCCATTCAAATGTTTATCTTCCAGTTTTCAGAGGGGTTTCTTGTTTGTTAGAATTCTTTCGAGTCATTTTATATTTTTATGAATTATTTTAGAAGAATACTTGTTAATCTCAGCTTTTATTTTTATTGTGAATGTGATTACCTATTATTGAGGGACATATTCCTGTGGGTGTTTCTAATTCAGCATCAAATAATTATTTCTGCATAGATATATATGTTACATATGTACTTTACACATAAGCACACACACATCTTGCATATATAGATAAGTATATGTGTACATGTTTGTTATATACATTTATCTTGTATATTCCTGTTTATATACATATAAACATGTATATCCATATCTGTGCAATAGTGTGTAAAGTACCTTGAATTCTTTTCAACTTAAAATACTCGGAGATCTTAAGGAATTATATTTCTTTAAATATTAAGATTTACTTGAATTTAAAATTTTTTATTTTGCTAACATTTGGAAATGTTTTAATGGCATTTGTTAAGAAACGATGTAGCATGGATATTGACTAGCATGCCGTGTTCTATTAATATATTTGCCTTTTGGGGTTTCACAATTACACTATTATAAACCTTTTTGAAAGTACATTTTAGTCAGTATAGTATATATCTTTTTTCTTAGTTTTAATGAAAAGTAAAATGGTTGGGAAATATAATCACTTTTTTTCCAGTTACTTATTATAGAAAGAATAAGTTAAGAAATGTGAATAAATTGAACAAATTAATAAAATATTTATTAATAATCCACCTTATGGAGGATTTAAAAATAATTTTAATTATAAAATAATGTATTTTAATATAGTTCAGAAATAAAAGTCCTGCTCCCTCTCCACTATCAGATACCTCAGATACATTCTTAGGGTAGCTACTGTTAACAATTTCTTAAATAGCTTTTCAGATATGTTCTGTGCATATACAAGTATATATGTATGAGTATGTATATGAGTGTATGATGGAATTGTGCATACACATACACAATATCTACATATATTCTTTTAAAAAGCACTAATGTACTTTTATATTATACTTTTATAAGGTACTGTGTTTTATAAGGTATAATATGAATTAAATATATCCTCCGTATACATTGAGAAAAGTGGGTAAATTGATGTGCACAATAAAAATGTCTTCTCTTTATGTTTATTTGAAGTTTTTTTCTGATTGGTCTAGTGGCATAGAAGTAAAGTTCCTTTAATGCAATTTAATAACAGATTATATTTTAAAACTTTATTTTTATGAAAACAAAATTTTTAATTTGTGTAAAAGATTTTACCCTTAATACATGTTCTTAATATTCATCATACTGAAAATAGTGAGCTATCTTTGGTTAGCAGGGTTATCGTGAATGTTGTATATGGGAGGGGCAGGCATTCTGTTACTTCAGTACTGTGATACCATGTTGTTTGAGGTGGGTCTTTTTCTAAGCAATGGGCATGTTCTACTTTTATTAAAATGATGATAGAAAATGCCTTTAAAGCATGTAGTGACATAAAGTTGTATTTAAAAAACAATCCTCAAAACTGAACTCATTGTGTGGTTTTACTAATTTTGGTTTTAGGCTTGTGCAGACATAAGAGCCAGTTCAGTGTTTTGGCAGCAAATGGAGTTTGTCGATAGCCTGCATGGCCTACCCAAGATGCCAGAATGGTTATCTACACACCCTTCTCATGGCAATCGAGTTGAACATCTGGACAGACTTATACCTCAGGTGAGCTGACACTGTAGAAGGTGGGACATTGTTTTTACTGTATCATTTATTTTTAATGCTGTCACTTCTGCCTGGTAAAAGAGAGTTCTAGCCTATTAACTATTTTGATTACTATAATTATGGATTATCAGTTGTCAAAGAATTTGACTGAAAAGCAAAATTCTGCTTGTCCACAAGTCTTGGAGAATAAATTGCTGTGTACGGTTGACTTTTCTTAATAATGAAGGTTTAACTCCTTTAGTATGAGACTTGAATTTTAACTGAGTTGATGAAAGTTTAAAACTCAAGGCATATTAAGTTTTTTAAACATGTTGATGATAATTTAATCTTTCCTTGGTGATTTAAGCTTTTTGTTAAAAATACTCAGTTAGTGAGCTGTACAAAAGTTTTGGGTCAAATGGATATTAATTGTAGTAGCGATGCTGGAATTTGTTTTTTTAGGAAAAAAAAATCTTCATGTTAGTTTGTTTCTGGTTATTTATTTCTTTATGAAGATAAGAGTGAAGCATTTGCTCTCTGGCTTTTCTTTTTGTAGAATTCATAAGTGGGTCAAGCTGAGGTGGCTTTCTGCCAAGCAGTTTTCAGTATCCTCTGAAAATCTTTTGATTTGTTGACATCATTCAAAATGTTCTTATGGTTTCCATATCAGGACAAAATGGATGTTAGGCATCTCTGAGGCAGGTTACACGCTCTCTTCTATCTCACTTGTGTTAAATTTGGTGGCTTGTTATGAAAGCAGAACATTTTTTAGCGATTTAAGAATTGGTACTGGGCCACGCGCTAAAGCATAGCACAACAGATCCAGGTGTATTATAGAAGTATCTTTCTCATGCCTGTAATCCCAGCACTTTGAGAGGCTGAGGTGGGTGGATCACCTGAGGTCAGGAGTTCGAGACCAGCCTGGCCAACAGGGTGAAACCCCATCTCTACTAAAAATACAAAAATTAGCCCGGTGTGGTGGCATGTGCTTGTAATCCCAGCTACTTGGGAGACTGAGGCAGGAGAATCGCTTGAACCCCGGAGGCGGAGGTTGCAGTGAGCCGAGATTGCTCCGCTGTGCTCCAGTCTGGGCGATAGAGTGAGACTCTGTCTCAAAAAAAAAAAAAAAAAAGTATCTTTCAGTATAACTTCAAATTCAGCCCAACAAATACTGAGTACCTCTTAAAAGAAAGAAATGATGCTAGATGTGGGGGATACAAAGAGGAATAAGACATGGTTCTTGATATTTACAGGACGCTAAGATACATAAAGAATGATTATTAATACAAGGATATGATTTGTCATAAGAAAAATAAAAATATAGTGGTATACAGTTTGAAGGAAGATGAATCTGCATCTGGTTTGGGATAAGAAACTAGTGCAAGATTATTCATTCATTCATTTGTTCAATATTTATTGATACTTACTGATAATCTATTCTGTATTCTATTGCTGGGGAATGAGCAAGGAACAAAACAGTCTGTTCTCTTGGAGTTAACATTCTAGTTAGGTAATGCAGATAAGAAACAAACATGTAGTATGCCTAGCAATAATAAGCACTTTGGGAAAAAATAAAGCAGGTTAAAGGTATTAGAGAGGGGCGGGCGGCAGAGAAGGGGTATTAGTCTATGTTCTGTTGTCAAGGAAGGCCTCACTAATCAGAATCTGGAAGGAAGCACGGGAGCAAGTCCTCTAGCTGTCTGGAGGGAGAGAGAGCCTTTCAGGCTGAGGAAGCGGCTGATGCAGAGAACCTAAAGTGAACGTATGTTTGATGTGTTCAGGGAATAGCAAGGAAGACATTGGGGCTGAATGGAGTAAGGGAGGGGAAGAACAGTTCAAGATGAGGTGAAGGGGGACCAGACCATGAAGGATCTTCTAAGTCGTTTTAAGGACTTGACTTTCACTTTAAGTGATAGGGGAAGCTAGTTGAGGATATTGGGCAGAGGAATGACTTGATTTGACTCATGTTTTATTGTGATCACTGGCATTATTATGTGGAGAGTAGACTAGTAGGCAGGGAGTTTATTTAGGAGACTTGTAATCCTGGTAGGAGATGATGGTGGCTTGGACCAAGGTATCTGGTAGCAGAAAATGGGGGAGAGAATCAGTCAGATTCTAGATATATTTTGAAAGGAGTAATGACAGGATTTGTTGGTAGTTTAGGCATACTTTGTGCCTTTTGTGAGCATTGAGGACAGCCAAGCTTGACTTCTTAACACCTATTTTAGTTTGTTCAGGTTGCTATAACAAAATATCATAGACTGGGTGGCTTATAAACAACAGAAACTTACTTCTCACAGTTTGGAAGGCTGTGAAGTCTTAGATCCAATTTCCAACAGATTTGGTGTCTGGTTAGGGCCCACTTCCGAGCTCATAAAC
The DNA here is from genome assembly GCF_008728515.1 of Papio anubis. NCBI lineage: Eukaryota > Metazoa > Chordata > Mammalia > Primates > Cercopithecidae > Papio > Papio anubis. The sequence continues at coordinate 56,897,405 of NC_044976.1, read as the reverse complement.
AGCCATCTTCTCCTTGTAACCTCACATGGTAGAAGGGGCAAGGGAGTTCTCAATAGCTTCTTTTATAAGGGCGCTAACCCATTCATGAGGGCTCCACCCTTATGGCAATCACCTGCCAAAGGCCCTTACCTCCTGATACCGTTACACTGGGAGTTGGAATTTCAACATACAAATTTTGGCGGGACACAAACATTCAGTCTATATCAGCACCTATCTTAACTAGATGTCATTTATATTCTTAATTTGAATAAAAAATATTTGAGAAAGAAGTAGCAGTGAAATTTACCTGATATAATATGTAGTAATTATTCCTCTTAAAAAGGGACTATAGGCATGGGACATTATGTATTTCATCAGTAACTGACTTGTACTGAGGATCACTGACTATAAGGTCCTTCATGCTATCCAAGGCCACCGGGACTTTATTGCACCTGGGAGGCCTGGGCCTGTCTCTAAAGCAATAATAACAGTATGATTTTCTCTTGGATTTTTTCTTTGTATTTTTGCTCAATGAAATTCTAAAAATATGTGGTTTGTTTAATTAGATAATAAATTCTGTTAGCCAACTTTTCATGTGAAGACTTTCCTAAATTTTGAGTTGTCATTTCATCATCAAATTACTGAGCATCTTCAGAGAGGTAAAAACTGTGCTTTAGAGAAGTCTTTAAAATAATAATGAATTGATTAATGAGTAGGAAGAAAAATGGCTAGAGAAACAAATGTTATTTGTGAGCCAATGATGAAGACAAAGACATGACACATTTTGCTTCTAAAAATAAACTATCCTAGTTCAGAAACTTAATTTGAAAACCTCATATAATTTCTTATATTCCCCACCCCAAGTGATTAAATTCAATTTGAAAGTAATAAAACTCTATTGCAATATTGGGAATAACTCAGTGGTTGAAGTGAAACTGATAGTACAAGGGTATATTGTTAATTAGAATACACAGTCATAACTCAAAAGATTGGAATTCCCTATTATCGTAGTCTAATTTCTGTAATGAAAGAAGGCAGTTTCTCAGGCAGTGTATAGAATTATGTGAGTCTATATACTACTACTACATTTTAAAATTATATTTTATGTAGCATGCTCTAGTGCGTATGTTATGTTCTACCTAAGGCTCCTGTCCTTTGACATCTCTAGCAGTATGGTGAAGTGACGATCCCCTCAAAGGCAGTTGAGAATACAGCACTCGAGAGCACAGACAAGTCCAGGCCAGAGGTTTCAGAGTTTCAGAGTCATCTAAACAGAAGCGATAGTTGAAGCAATGAGAATGGATGAGTTCCTGTAGGAAGTGATTAGAGAAAAAGATCAAAGTAACAGTATTACATATTTTCCACATTTAATGGATGGGAGGAAGACAGAGCCTGTGCTGGTTCAGATTCATAGGAGGAGAACCAAGAAAGCAGGATTCTGTGGTTCTGTGATTAGAACACAAATTTTGACCATTGTGATTTTTAAACATTAGCTTATTTAAGATTGCATATTTTTATTTCTTATTGGATTCCTTGCATATCGTCACAAAAAATGTATTGTTTCTTACTATAAATGTATTGTTTCTTCTTATAAAACTACTAATCCTATTGGATCAGGGCCCCACCCTTCAGACCTCATTAAACCTTAGTTACCTCCTTTTAGGCCTTATTTCCAAATATAGTTACACTGGAGGTTGGGACTTCAAAATACGAATTTTAGAGGAACACATGAGTCCTTAGCAGACAGTTATGTTTGAGCAGAGATGGGAGGGGTGCAGGAATAGCAGTGTAAAATGGGGTCATTCAGCAATCAAAGAAGGTTTCATTGAGAAGCTGATACTTGAACACAGACTTGAAATAAGTGAAGGAGCCAGGCTTGTGGCTGTCTTGGGGAAGAGTACAAGGCTGTGGGGCAGGAGCAACAACAAGAAAACCAGTGTGGGTGGAATGGGGTGAGCAAGGGAAGGAGGAGGGCGTGGGCCTTTGGCTTTTGTTCACAGAGATGGGACACTAGTGGAGGGATTTGAGCAGAGGACTGGAGGAGTGACAAGGTCACTTATGTTTGAAAACAATGTGATCTACAACTCCTGCAAAGCAGTACCGTAATATAATTTTGGATCATTTTACCATAGTATATTGTTCAGAAAATAGATTAGTTCCTTCTTGCTTTGTTTTTAAGTCAATTTAACATATCACATTGGAAAAAAAAGCAAATCTTTGCTTTTTAAAATGTGAATTTCAAGATTAAACATGTATAAATTGTCTAGTTAAATATGATCTTGTGATCCATTAGCATTTAAAAAGGATAAATACAGGTTTGTAGCAATTATTACTTGTAGTTAATAAGCTGATGTTATAATTTTATTTAGTTGAAATAATCAGTTAAACACATATTACACATATTTTGGTTATCATAACAACTTGGGTAAAAAATGAAGAGAGATGTATCAATTTGTTGATGTTTAATAGTATGACAGTTTTAAAACTATAGTTAGACTGTTCAGACTTTATGTATATTATAATTTGCCCTTGAGACACCTTATTTAACTTTTTTCTATAAAGATTGTTATAAAATATGAATAGATGTGAATAAGAGAAATCTGCTTCAAAGATTTATTTTAAAACTGAGAATATTTAGACTGAATTTCTTATTCTCCACTTCACTTATGAACCCCGTTTCTCTCTGCCATCCCCTCTTTGTTGGGTGAAGGGTATGGAGAATGATAGAACGTATAGGAAAAATATTTAATTTGAACTTAGTCATTGTTTATGGTTATGTTTATAATCATAATTTGAATAGGATATATATTTGAACGTTTTTAGAGCTTTCAATTCTGGCTTTATTCAGAAACTGTAAAAAATCTTTTTCAAATTCACTTCATTCAATTTTTAGATATCAGAATCACTTGATGGCTGCATTCATATTAATCTCATTTTATTCTGAATCCTTTACACTTTCAGGAAGCCAGGGGTTTGAACTCATGTAAATCATTCTTATGCATTTATAATTGGACAAAGTAAATGAATAAATCATTAATATTATACATCTCTTGAGCAGAAAATATGAGAGTGTTTAACATTGAAGTGAAATGTCGTTGTTGGCCAGTGTACACAAACATACACTGTTCACCTTACAGAATTTCATTTTGTCTGACATAAAGAGTGTTGAGGAAAAGGCAAATATCATAGCAGCTACTGTAATTGAATTGGCCTGTGAATCATATAAAGCCAGGAAGCCTGACAGTAACATTGTCTAAACCCTTAAAAAAAACATTATGGTGCATGCAATGTGTATCTACTTGAGGCTGAAATGAATGGGCTATTAGAAAAAATTGCTTTTGAGGGGAAAGGGGAAAGGATTGATATTTTTAGAAAAACATGCTAAAAAGTAAGATGATTTTTTTCCCCCTTGAAATGTCTTGCTTTCTGTTTTCAAAGGAAGCTTTTAGTCCAGTCATGAAGACTCTCTGGTATTAGTTTTTTTCCATTTTTTTCTTTTTTTTTAAACTTACTTTTTTTTTTTGTGGGTAAGTATTTGATGTTTTACTTGATATGTAATACCTGTCAGAATACTGATGTGTATTAGTAGTTGTTTTGTAAATACTTAGTTGTTACTGGGAATAAGTATAGCCAGTGTTTTTTTTTTTTTAAATACGAGTGTTTATTTTTTTATTTACTTTAATTTTTTAAATTTTATATATTTATGGAGTCCAGCGTGATGTTTCAATATCTGTATACATTGTATAATGGTTGAATTAAACCAACTAACATATTCATCACCTCACATATTTATTTTTTGTGGCAAGAATGTTTAAAATCTATTCTCTTAGCAATTTTCAAATATACAGTACAGTTTTGTTAACTGTAGTAACAGTGCTGTATAGCAGATCTCCAGAAGCTACTTTTCCTAACTGAAACTGTGCTTTTTAGTATGTATGTATGTATGTATGTATCTATCTATCTATCTACCTACCTACCTACCTACCTACCTACCTATCTGGCTGGCTAGCTAGCTAGCTAGCTATCTGGAGTCTGGCTTTGTTCCCTAGGCTGGAGTGCAGTGGTGCGATCGTAGCTCACTGCAGCTTTGAACTCCTGGGCTAAAGCAGTTCTCCCACTTCAACTCTCCAGAGTAGCTAGGACTATAGTAATGTGCCACAATGCCTGGCCTTTTTTTTTTTTTTTTTTGTAGAGATGTGGCCTTGCTGTGTTGCCCAGGCTGGCAAAGCTTCATACTTTTTGACCAACACCTCCCCATTCCTACTCTCCAATCCCCAGCCTGTGGTAATCATTATTCTACTCACAATTTCTCTGAGTTGGACTTTTTTAGATTCTACATGTAAGTGAGACCATATAGTATTTTTCTTTCTGTACCTGGCTCATTTCACTTAGCATAATGTCCTCCAGATTTATCTATACTGTTGCAAATGATAGGATTTTATCATGTTCATATTTAGGAGTAGTTGATTATCAAATGCTTTTATAGGTTTGTTTGAAAACCTTTCCTAATTATTTTATCATTCCAGAGGATAATTGCCCTATGTCAAGGTGGCCTTAATTTTTAATTTTTTATGTTTATTTACTTTAAAGTATTTACTTCAGTTATTTATACCTATTTACTTTAGAACACTTCAAAAACTAGTCAGACTCCAATTTCCATTGCAGTGTTTGTGAAAGGAAATTAAATGAATTAAACAATAATTTTTTTAAAAGGTGAAATCATGAATCATTCAAATATAAAATGAACACATTTCTGAGATTTTATTTAACTCATTAATGAGAGAAACTGTAATATGTTACAACTAGTTCAAAAGAGAATTCAAGAAACATAGATATATAGACAATAAGGAATGCCGAAATGACTTAGAGATTTCCTTTGTAGAGTTTTTGTTCTGTTAATAAGTAGCCATGTAGGCATTATCCTTGTTGTATTTCTTTTCTGTCTTTTAAAGTAGTTACCCAGTATTCTGACTAATTTCTGTTAAATCTATTGCATAGTGAGTCTTTGGATTAGAGTCATTGATACCTAACTCCTTAGGCCTTCTGAAAAGTATATGCTTGCTTTTAGAAATTAAGGGAGAGAGTTGGAAATAGAGGTGGTAATAAAGTGACTAGTTTTATTTTCCAGGAGAAATATTTAAGATTTAAACCTCTCATGAGCCATTTAGAACTAAAACATAGTTATAAAATCAAGAGTGAAGTTATAGGAATGCAAAAATGGTAGAGGAGAATGGAAGACAATGGAAAAGGTTTTTGTTTTTTTTCTTTAACTTTTAGTTTTACTATTACTATCAATGTTTAAAACACATGTCAAGATAGAGAATAATTTGAATAGCTTAATGAGCCCCTATTTTTCACTCACTGATACTGAACAGTATAATCCTTTTGTACACTTACTTCATCTGTCCCATCTCTCTGTTTTTCCCAGAAGTATTTTGAGATAAAGCCCAGATATCAGGGCTTTATAGGGGAGGAAAAATTATTTTCTGTCTATGCTTCATAGTTCTTAGTTGAGATGAACCCCTGTATTGAAAGACAGATTAACAAGAGGTAAATGGAAGTTTATTAACAGGTATACTTCCTGTATACCTGGGAGATACCCACGGAATGAATAATTCTCCAAGAGGTGGCTTTGAGTTCAGGCATAAATACCATCTTCAACTGAAACAAAGACAGAAGGGTGTAGGGAAAGCCAGGTTGTAGAGGAGGTGGTCAGGAAAAGCACAGTGAGCAAGGGTAAGGTTTGTTAGGTAGATTGTACCTTCTTTGTTGATAAGAGTTTCCAGTGATTTAGAGTCATCCTTCTCTTCCTGGTACAGAGAGGGAGACACACTTAGAGATTTCCTGTATAAATACATATTTTTCTGAGAAAAGGGTAACTTCTTCCTGTTTTCAGAACTTCCCCTATGTCTGCTAGTTCCCAAAATAATTAGTAGAAAATAACTCTTACGCTCAAGAGGTATATTTGGGGTGGCATAGTCTGGTCTCCTGGAGTCATATTTTGGAATGATATGTCCTGTGCTCCATCAACTTTAGTATGCATTTCAGAAAGTAGTATCATTTTCTTCCACAATCATAACATTATCATGCCTGAGGAAACTCATAGTGATTTTTTTAAAATTAAATATTCTGTCTACATCAGATTTCTCTATCTCAACGGTTTTACAATTGGCCTGTTTAAATGAGGATACTTCATGATCCACACACTGCATTTGGTCCTTACGTCCCTAAAGTCCTTTTGACTTTAGAACAGTGCCCCCCTCCCTTTTGTTTTGTTTGTTTTAAAACTTGTCATTGAATTGTTGAGTACATATAATCCCACATTGTAGATTCCGGGTTTACTTGATTGCTTCTTCATGGTATTTCTAACTTGTTTCTATGTATACCTGTAAATAGAAGTTAAATTTTGGGAACGGTATTTTATAGGTGATACAACTATGCTTCAAAGTGCTTTGCATTGGAAGTCTCTTAATACCTGGCTGCCCCACATTTGGTGATGCTGAAGGCCATCAGGGAGTTGGATGGTGATGGCCTGGTTCTTTGTTTGTAAAGGTGGTTTTCTTCCTTGTGGCCAGCAAGTAATTGTGGGGTGATAATTTAGCACCCCTCTGCAAATAATCAGTTTTCAAACAACCTGAGAAGTGTGCCTTCAGGAGAAATCTATGTAGAATCTATTTAGAACTCAGACCAGACAAATTACGAATAAAAGATGTTGCAGACACTTTTCTCTTATTTAAGAATAGATTTAAGAGGTAGGTAAGAGAGACTTTTAAAAAATCAGAACGGTAAGTGTACAAGAGTTGGAAAAACAGAGTTGAAAGGAAAAATGAGGGTAATCTTAGTTAAAAGAGTATTGAATATCTAAGTGTCTTTAATAACTCTACAAGGACCCTCATGTAAACTAAATTCAGCAATAGCAACACAAAACAAAGCCTCTGAAATATTCATTGTTCCCCAGTGAGATAAGTTTTAAAGAGCAGAAATATGAAAAACAAAACCAAATCTCAGGTCAAACTTAAAAATGTTACTTTATGGGAGAGGATGGGCAAGGTGGCAAGAACATAGAAGCAATGCCACTTGAAGCTGGCATGATAAGATTGATTTAGCTGCACTGAAAGTGACAGAAGCTGAAAGAACATCTTTACAAATGTAAGATAAATCCATTTCAGAAAATTGTTAAACTTGTGAATTCAGCAGAGAAGCTGTAAAACTTTTGGTGGAGGCTGTAAAGAGCAGAATTGATACCCCAGAGCACAGACTCATTGATGCGGAAGATAGAGGAACATAGCACAACCAAATTAAAAAGCCCAAAGCAAAAAAAAAAAATGTCTAAGAAAATGAAAGAATATTGAAAAGGCACCAGGAAATCCAAGCTGCATATAACAATGGGAAAGATACATTCGTTCATTTGTACATGTCTTCATTTCTTTGATTGTGGTTTCTATATCACATTTTTTTATTTAGGTAACATTTCTTAAGATGGATTTTTAGGAGATTCCCAGAGTATCATCCATGAGAAGGCCTGAAATGACAATGCTTAGATATTTAAACTTATGAAGTGTTTAATCTTCATTGCAAAGACAGGCTCTTACAAGCTACCTAGGTAAAAAGACAAAACTTAAAGACATACAAGAGTAAGAATGACTTTGGACCTTGCTTTTCGTAAGTATAAGGAAGATGTTTCTTTCCCTCTAAGTTCTTATACTTCTTGCTCTTGGAGGAAGTGTAAGAGTTTAGGAGAAAAGAAGCAAAACAAACAAAAAACAGTGGAACTAATACACTTTGGTATGATATCTAGAAAAACTAACTTTTTTTTTTATGATGGAAGATCCTTAGTAAATGAAACACATACAATATGTCAGTGAAGTGCTTGGTTGCAACAGTGCTGTTTCCAGAATCTACTAACCATCAGGATTTAGATAAAATATACAGTTTTGTTTTTTTGTTTGTTTATAATTGTAACTAGCTTGCACCCTGCCATTCTTAGAAAACCACGGATCAAGTAAGGAACTACCAAATGATTCAGCTGAATAGTATGAAAAATAAATTTTAAGTGGCATAAGAATTTTAAATCCTAAAAAAAAGAATGTATTTTCAAATACACATCTTTCATGAAAATATTGATTATAAAACTTGGACAAAAATATCTGTACATGATATAAAAATGTTATGTTCTCACTCATAAGTGGGAGCTAAGCTATGAGGATGCAAAGGCGTAAGAATTATACAGTGGACTTTGGGGACTCAGGGCAAACAGTGAGAAGGAGGTGAGGGATAAAAGACTACACACTGAGGCTGGGCAGGTGGCTCATGCCTGTAATCCCAGCACTTTGGGAGGCCGAGGCAGGAGATCACCTGAGGTCTGGAGTTCAAGACCAGCCTGACCAACATGGAGAAACCCTGTCTCTACTAAAAATACAAAAATTAGCCAGGCGTGGTGGCGCATGACTGTAATCTCAGCTACTCGGGAGGCTGACGCGGGAGAATTGCTTGAACCCAGGAGGCAGAGGTTGCAGTGAGCTGATGTCGTGCCATTGCACTCTAGCGTGGGCTACAAGAGCGAAACTCCGTCTCAAAAGAAAAAGACTACACATTGGGTACAGTGTACACTGCTTGAGTGATGAGTGCACCAGAATCTCAAAAGTCACTATTTAAGAACTTACTCATGTAACCAAACACTACCTGTTCCCCGAAAACCTATTGAAATAATAAATAAGTAAATAAATAAATAAAAAGTTATGGTTCCAATCATCAGAACATAGTATAGTAAAATTAATATAACAAAAATTAAAAGATGGATAACCGCATGAAAATTAAAATTCTGCACATGTAAAGCAAGAGAGAAATCTATAGACAATAAGAGGATGCCTTAAAACCAATGAACTTTATAATGATGTAGTTATATTTTCATGAGTGTTTAATAAATCTGTATTTAAAGAAAATTTTATCAGTTTAAATGTCTATATTAGAAAAAGAGAAAAGAAATATAGAACTATAAGTGTCTCAAATAGGGTACATATAATTAATAAAATTAAGCAGAAATAAGCAAAATGACAGTTCTTTGGGAAATTTAGTCAAAGTCATAATCATTAGATTAGTTAGACAAAGAGTAAAATGTAAATAGGATCAGGAGAAGAGGTATGGTAACATGCAAGAAAACCAAAATATTTGAGAGAATGTTATTTTTAGTTAGATGATGTTAATTATTAGCTCGGGTCAAAATCAGAAGTAATTGAAGTGTATGTGTGTTGAGGGGGGAGGGGAATTGCCAGAGTGGTTGCAGCTAGGAGTAGAAATTATAGCTAGAATGAAGCTTCTCAAATTAATTTTAGAAAGAAGTAAGGTATAAATAAATCAAATTTTAAAAACTATATTAGAGCCCATAGAGTCATAATAAATTAGCAAAGAAAAGGACGCCTAGCCCTGATAGGATTTAATTTGGAGAATTTTTTCAAAAATTCAAAGAACAATTGCCTAGTTACTAATTAGTTTTACCTTCAAAGTATAGAAAGGTATGTTATTAAGTTTCTGATTAATTTTACGAGCATAAATGATTTTGTTTTGACAATTTGATAAAAACAATAACTTTAAAAGAATTTATGGGCTGGGGTCATTAATTGACAATATGATATTACATTATAGTAATTATTTACTGTGAGCAAGTTAATTATACTCAGATGCATGAGCAGCATCATAAAAGAAAAGCTATTAAAACAGAAGAGGAAATTTAAGACTCATCTTCAATTCCTCTTTCCTTCACTTCCCTATCCTATTCATGAAAAAATCTTCTTGACTGCCTCAACAAGTACATTAAGAATCCATGCCCTTCTCAACTTCACCACTGCTCCTTTCCCAGTAAAAGTCACCATCATCTCCTCCCACGTTACCCAGTCATTTCCTGTTGCCACTTTTCACCTCATGATGTCACGTTTCACCTCAACTCCTGACAACCTATTTTCAGTATGTAGCCAGAGTGATCACTGTAATGTCCTTTCCTTGGTTAAAACCCTCTAGTGACCTCTCATCTTATTCCATAACTTAGAATAAAAATCCAGACTCTTCCTAGGTCTTCCAGTCATGTAATTTGCATTAATGTCACCACCAACCCCACCATACATGCCCCTTCCTTAGGCTTTCTGTCCAAACATACACCAATGTATGTTCCCCTGGCTGCTTATAGTGTCCTCCCTTTATACCCTCTACTCTTGCTGATTTCTCTGAAACATTCTTCCCTCAGTTCTTTAGGCAAATGTCACTGCTTGGGAGGCTTTGATCCTCATTAACTTAAATTGCCTCCCTTCCATGTACTCATTGTCCGTCCAACACACCTCACTCTTTAGTTTCTTCATGTACTTAACTAAAATTACCTTATTTGTTCATTGTCTTTTACCCTAGAGTGTAAGGCCTTTGTACACTGCTGTATCCATAGTACCTATGACAAGTTGAGATGCTTAGTGATTTTTTTTTTTTTGATGGAGTCTTGCTCTGTCGCTTCCCAGGCTGGAGTGCAGTGGCGCTGATCTCCACTCACTGTAAGCTCCACCTCCCGGGTCTGTGCCATTCTCCCCTGCCTCCCAAGTAGCTGGGACTGGCTACAGGCTCTCACCACTGTGACTCAGCTAATTCTTTTTTGTATTTTTATAGAGACAGGGTTTCACTGTGTTAGCCAGGATGATCTCGATCTCCTGACCTCGTGATCCACCCGCCTTGGCCTCCCAAAGTGCTGGGATTACAGGCGTGAGCCGCCGCACCCGGCCGTGAATATTTGTTAAATTATTGCATGATGTGTGATAATAGGCAAGATAAGCAATATAATAGTGGGTGAAAAATAGAAAAATTGGCAGTAGAATTGAACAGTACTTCCACTCCCTTATAGAAATTTAGCATGTAGGAAATTAATAGTTGCGGGAGAAAGATGGTCACAGGAAATAGTAACATAAAGATAACAGTGGTCTTAGGGGTCTTGGGTTTTAATTCTGACTCAGCCATCTAACTTGAAGAAAGTTAACCTAATCCAACCTTTAGTTTTCTTCATATGTGAAATCAGGAAAGCGATATCTCCTGGATGTTGGATGTACATACTTGTGCATTTCTGTAGGTAAGGTCCTGCTGCCTTCTCTCCCTTGTCCTCCTTTCTTTGGCATAGACACTTTAATGATAAGTGTTTTATGCCAGGCCCAAGATTTCAAAAGCGGTTCAAATTCCAATGTCAATTTAGATGTGTAAAATACCTCACACAGTGAAAGGTACATAGAAAGTGAACAGTAGATGTTAGTTTCTTTCACTTGCGGTCTTTAGGCTGGCTAATTCTATATTTAACTTCAAATCTTCCTCAGGATTCTCAGAACCATACTTTCTTGCTATTAGAATACATTCCTGCTTTTTCTTAAACCATAAACTCCTAAGAGTATTTTCTCTATGACATTTATCATAATGATTTATTCATAGCTGGTGTTCTATAAATGTTTGTTTAAAATTTAGCATGCATTTGTTAAGTGCCTATTATGTGCAGTGCATGGAGTTAAACACAGAAAGCAAAGTAAAGGAAGTGGAAAGACATAGTCTAGCTATATGGTAGGAAAATTTTGCTCACTTTTGAAGAGATGAAGGTATATTTAATAAGATAGAATTTATAAAAATAAAAAGACATTGGCACCCTGAAATGTATAAAATGAATGTGGAAAGGAAAGGAAAAAAGAAAAAATAAGTTACCAAGACATCCGATAAAATCTTACTATGCAAAATAGATGAAGATTTGATAGAAATATGTATGGTCATAACACGATTCTGCTTGATAGATAGTTGGAGAGGAGAAGCAGTTCACACATGAAGGAGTGGTGATAGAAAACCTGTATGAAGAATATATAGTATTTCTAGCAATTAAAGAAACCTAGCTCAGACATCTCCAAAGTACGTTTATTCAGTAAAAAATTCACTCAAGAAACATCATGTGGTGCAAAAAAGCATGAGCACAAAAAGCATGTAGGGTAAAAGCAATAAAAACAAATCAGGTTCTAAACCCAGCTTTTTTACTTCCAGGCCAACTTTTTTTTTTTTTTTTTTTTTTTAATAATAGACTCTTTTATTTTTAGACTCTAAAGCCTCAACTTTTAGGTTGAGTAGAAGGTATAGAGATTTCCCTTATGTATCTGCCCCTGCATACTCACAGCCTCCCATACCATCAAAATCCCATGCCAGATTGATAATATTAGTTACAATTGATAAACCTATGTTGACCCATCATTATCACCCAAAGTCCATTAGGATTCACTCTTGGTGCTGTACATTCAGTGCATTTTGATAAATGTATAATGACATGTATCCACCATTATAGCATCATGCAGAGTAGTTTCACTCTCATAAAAATACACTCTGTGCCTACTCATTCCTCCCTCCCCCTAGCCCCTGGCAACCACTAATCTTTTTACTGTCTCCATAGTTGTGCCTTTTCCAGAATATCATATAGTTGGAATTATGTAGCCTTTTCAGATTAGCTTTTTCTCTCTCAGCAATATGCATTTAAGGTTCCTCATATCTTTTCATGGCTTGATAGCTCATTTCTTCTTAGATCTGAATAATATTCTTTTGTCTGGATATCCCACAGTTTATCTATTCACCTGTCGAAGGACATCTTGGTTATTTCGAAGTTTTAGCAAATAAAGCTCTTAAAAACATTGATCAAGCCAGCTTTTTGTTCCTTGCCTGGCATTTAACTTCTCTGAGACTCAGTTTCCTCATCTGTAAAATTGAACTGATATTTTCTAAAGATTCTGAGGTTTGAAATTCTGTCATTATCTACATAAAAGTCATGAAATCTTATGTGAATAACTGTGAACAACTCAAGTATGCCTGTATTGCTGGTGACATTAAAGGTTGATAAAGCCTTTCTGGTAGAACACAGTTTGGTCCTATATAACATAAATTATAATCTACCTGCACTTACTCTTTGATCAGATCATTCTGTTTTGGGTGTTAGACTTCACATAACTCCAAATGGAGGTGAGAAAATAAGATTTTTTTAAACAAAGATTTTTATAGCAGGGTAATTTATAAAAGCCAAATAGACACAACTATGGGGACAATTCTAATGCCCAGTAATGGCGAAATACAAAGTAAATTATATCAGGGCAGGGACCATGACTATTCTGACCAATGTGTACCTAGCACTTTACTCACTGTGGTGTTCTAAATATTTGTTGTATTAAAAAGACTGAATAAGAGAATTTAAGAAAAATAGAAGAGTTTTTACTGAATACACAGAGATCATAGGGGATGGCATCCTATTCCTCTCTTTGTTGCTTTGCATCTCTCATTGCCACACTCAGCTGTGCCAGCTGTTACCTGCTGGAGTCTGTACTCTCCCCCTTTACTGATCCCAGTGCAGTGCTTAGATGTAGGCACTACACTGATATAGCAGCCATGACAGGTAAACTTCTCACTTGGGAAAGAAAATTAACATGGTTGTAAAGGAGCTAATGCAAGAGTGACCGTACGTCCCAGTTTTGCGGAGACAGTCTTGGCTCATGCCTGATGTCTCAGTGCAAATCTCACTAGCATTCTCCTTTCATTCTCAAAGGTATCCCAGTTTGGACAGTAGGTCACCATTTAGCTGAGGGTCTGATTTTCTGTTTACTTAAGTGCTGTATGTGCTATAGTTGGGAAACATTTTCTTTTTATGTCAATTCAGTTTACTTAAACATTTCCTTAACACTCAGTAGATATAAGGAACATCTTAAATCTGCTGTGAAATACAAAGAAAAATAAGACAAGGCCACTGCCACTGAAGAATTTCATATTAAGTAATGCTTTTTCAAACTCTCTAGCTTACCTTAACGGTAACTCATAGCCTCATGGGAGCTAGAAGTGCTCCTAGACCCAAGCTTCTGCCCTGACCCCATTCACTTAGAGGACGTCTATCTGGCTCGTCTCTGACTACAAGTCCCCCTCTCCTGTGGTACTCAATGAAATGTTTGCATACAAGAACCTGTGCCCCTACCACACCCAACTCAGGGTATCTGGGATAATGGAATTCCTTGCCCAAACATGTTTGAGCTTGCTTTCAGGGCCCATGTGGATCTCTTCCTTGGACACATGCACACAAGGCCCTTTACAGTGCCAGATAAGCTAGGACTGGGAGAGGGCCAGGCTAGTGTCAACAGCTACACAGTAAGCTCCCTGCAGTCTTACGTGTTCTGAAATTCAAGAATTCTAATTTTGTACCTGGACTTCCAGGTAATTTTGAATGTGTATTTCTCAAAGTAGAAGAATAGAACAGATTTTATGTAGTAATGTATTAGCTTGACTTACTGCTTTTAGGTGTTTAGAGACATGGTATCTGGGCCTTCATTTTCATTCTTGCCATGGACCCCACAAATATTAGAGGCAGGCTGTTTAGAGTAAAACTTAAAATCCTTAGCATGACCTTAGCGTGAGGTCCTACATAATCTGCTCCTGCCCTCCACCCTACTCCACTTAGCTGTACCTGCTTCTTCACTGTTCCAAAACACCCCAGGCACACTCCCATCTCCATTGCACTTGCAGCTCCCTCTTGGAATGGTTTTTCCCTAGGTTGCCACATGGTCTCTTTCCTCGTGACCTTCAGGTCTGTCCCCCTCTTGACCCCCCAAATCATTATCTTATCAGTGAGGCCTTGCCTGGATAGTCTTTCTAAGATTTTACCTGTCCCCCAAACATTGTCTCCTTTACTGCCTTATTAACTTCCCTTAAGACACATCAGTATCAGAAAGCCAGAAGTAGTAAAAAACTAAATTAGCTTTTTCTCCTAAATGTCTTTCTTTTAAAACTCCTTAAATACTGAGGCCATTTTTCCTTAAAAATTATTTTAGTTCTTAATATCTTAAAATTATCCGTATACCCACTTTGAAGAGTTAAATAGTTCTAAGGCTAGTTACTTAAATCAGCAGCCAGTCCTCCGACCCTGCCATTCGTTTCAGGGATAACTATTTCCAGTTCTATTGGATGATTTGTTTAGTATTTCCCATTGTGTCTAAATAACATGCTTATGTTGCTACGTTCTAACTTCAATTTTGGGCCTTACTTATTTTCCACTGTACAGGATGAGATGTAAGCCCTCTCTTTCCAGTGTCACACCCTGTGCATGCACACACCCATGCAGCTCTCCCCTTCTCAGTATGATGAAATCGTACTTTTTGGTTTTATCAAGATTTGATATTTTCAACTGTAAGCACTAGTCCTAGCTGAGCTCCATAGTACACCGTGATTACTTTTCCTTCCTTTGCAATGTTTTATTCTCATGCTGCTACTAAAACATACCTGAGACTGGGGAATTTATAAAGGAAAGAGGTTTAATTGATTCACAGTTCCACATGGCCGGGGGTTGGCGGGGGTGCTCACAATCACGGTGGAAGGCAAATGAGGAGAAGAGTCATGTCTTATATGGCAGCAGGCAAGAAGGCATGTGCAGGAGAACTGCCCTTTATAAAACCATCAGATCTTGTGAGACTTAATCACTATCATGAAAACAGCATGGGAAAGACCTGCCCCCATGATTCAGTTATCTCCCATGACGTGGGAATTATGGGAACTGCAATTCAAGATGAGATTTGGGTGGAGACGTATCCAAACTGTATCACTAGGTTTTTATCATCAATTTTACCCAAGACTATATCAGTTATATATATCTTTTTTCAGTATATTCAGTCATCTATATTCTGCAGTTTTCTTTTTCTTGAAAAAAACCTCTCATAGAGTCTTTTAAAATCTGAATGATTGTTCTCAGGTCAGCTAGAGTTTAACTGAAACCACAGAGATAGCTCTAAGATTTGTTTACCCTCAAAACAGCATTTGGGCAGTGGTTACAGATTATTAATACTATTGTTGTTGTTTTTAAAATAATACTATTTGACCAAATCATGAAAACAACTGTTCACTGTGGATTTATCAGTGGTTCCCTTTTATGTGTCATAATCAAGATACCTTTTATTAAAAAAATACACAATGCATTCTTTATTTGTTTTACATGGAACATATTACGGATTACTGAAACAATCTGAATATATTGATGTATATATAGTTTTTTTTATCTTATTATGTCTTTATAGGCTCTCAAAATTAGAGAGATGTGTAATTGCCCACCACTGTCTAAACCAGACCCTCGATTACTATTCAAACTCAGCATGGAGCATTTTCTTGAAGAATCAGAGAAAGAAGACCTAAATATCACAAAGAAACAGAAAATGGATACTCGTCCCGTTCAAAAACAGGAGCAAATACCATTAACATACGTAGTTGAGAAAAGAACTGGCAGTTGAATTAAAATTTATGAGACACAAGATATATGAAGAATGTTGCAATCCTTATCATTTTATGTTACTTTTTAAAAAATGATGTTTGAAGTGAAGAAAAAAAAAGGATATTCAGGGTCAAATCATGTATATTACAGATATTATCTAAATTCTTCTAGAATTTATTTTTCATGAAATATTGATATATTTTAATCTATGTTAAAATATCTTGAATGAGGAAAATGTCACAGAATAAATTTATATTATACATTTTACTCTGTCTTCTACTTGCTTTTGATTTAGAAGGCAGACCCCTAGTGGATGAGAAATGAGCACATACAGTAGTTTTTATTGTAGAGAAGGTTTCAACTGAGCCTAAACTGGATTTTTAAGTCTGGGTGGTTTTGATGAAGTAGGAAACAGTCTGAAGCTATCTTTTTGCAGGAAATAGTTTGCACTGGGGTGGCATTATGTGGAAAAGGGGGCCTCAGGATAGAGAATGTCCTTGTCTTCACCTGTGGATGACTGGAGAAAATGCTACTGGCAGAAGCCATTTTCTTTTTTTTCTTCTTTTTTTTTTTTTTATTATACTTTAAGTTCTAGGGTACATGTGCATAACGTGCAGGTTTGTTACATATGTATACTTGTGCCATGTTGGCGTGCTGCACCCATCAACTCGTCAGCACCCATCAACTCGTCATTTACATCAGGTATAACTCCCAGTGCAATCCCTCCCCCCTCCTCCCTCCCCCCTCCCCATGATAGGCCCCGGTGTGTGATGTTCCCCTTCCTGAGTCCAAGTGATCTCATTGTTCAGTTCCCGCCTGTGAGTGAGAACATGCGGTGTTTGGTTTTCTGTTCTTGTGATAGTTTGCTAAGAATGATGGTTTCCAGCTGCATCCATGTCCCTACAAAGGACACAAACTCATCCTTTTTTATGGCTGCATAGTATTCCATGGTGTATATGTGCCACATTTTCATAGGGAGGCAAAAGAAGTACAGTTAGCGGTTCAGATGACAAAGCAAGAAACAGAACTGGGAAGAGGGCATTTCCACAGAGACACAGCATGTTCCTGGTACACTGAAGTCTTAACAAGGTTGTGTCATTTGATTGCTCCATGAGATTACCATTTGGGAATCTCTGGGGTTCCCAGAGAAGAAAAAGAGGCAAAGGCAAGGCACTGTCCCATCAAAAGAGGCTGAGGCAAGGCGCTGTCCCCAAGTTGACCTTCCTGAGCAGCGGATATCAACAAGGGGACTGGAGGAAAACGACAAGAGAAGCAGCACAAGATACACCCCCAGTGGTGCCCAGAACTTGCTGCATTATATAAATGTGGAAATACGAGTTATTTAATATTTGTATTCCCAAACTAGTGAAGTCTAGTTATGCTTAGGTTATATTTCTAAGAAGGACATTTTTCTTGAAATACATTATATTAAATAAATATTTTCTTAGAGAATTAAAGAGGAAAGGGTCTACTTTGTATTGTGTACCTACTATGAACGGGGCCCTGTATTTATCTTTATTCCATAGCCCTACTAGTTTTTATTATTCTCGCTTTACAATGACAAATAGGCTTGGAGAAGTTACATATATATATATATATACCCAATGTCTCTCACCTAGATAGAACAAAGCTGAATCTGTCTGACTACAAATCTGTCCATTTTTTCACTCTCAGATATCTAAGACTAAGCTATCAAGACAAGGAACAAGCTATTCTCAGTTGTTCATTAGCTTCCCCACATATGGCTTCAATATAAGTAAAAATCTCATAATTATGAAATCAGGGACCACTTGTGTTTTCTGCAGGTTGATTTTATAGGTTCTCCTCTCAGACCCTTCTATCAAAATTGACATGAAAAGCTGAAGATGAGGCAATGTAGGAGAGTAGAACCTCTCCCCCTGCCTGTGAAAGCCTGTGAAATCTCATTTGGGATGTGTCCTGACACTATTAAATCCTCTTAGACAAAATATCTAGATGTTAAGAAGACAAGTTCAGAGGCTGTTTATGTTTCTCAGGGCTTATTATACATTACTTGTAAGGAATTTCCTGATCTGCACATAAGACAACATTGGTCATAAAGAGGTTTACATTAACTATTCTCCATATAATCATTTTTTACACGCCTTGTGATTGGAGTATTGTAAAAGGCACTCCATAACACATAAAGACACTTGGAGAATGTCACCTAAAGGTAAACAGTAAAACACAGCATTAGATTTTCCTGCAGATTTCCTAAGAAAACAATGTAGCAAAGACCTATTCTTCTTCCATCCCATTGTCACTTCTAATAGTGTTGTTCAGACTTGCTAGAAACATATATAAGTTGACACCATGTCAGAAAGAGCAGAGATAATATCTTTATAGTATATGAAAAAGACTTTTTTTAACCAGTGGAATCAAATGTAAAAGGAATGTTACAGTTCAGTTCAATGTTTTAGAAGAAATTAAATAGCAGTTGAAATACAAGATGTGTGTGTGTGTATGTGTGTGTGTATATATATATATTTAATTTTATATGGAAATAAGCTCTATGTTCTACACTTAGTTGCAGAACTACTTTGTTCATGTCAATACTTTTCATGTGCCTATAGGATTTAGATGATAGGCTGGTTAACTTAGTTGTTAGGAGCATGATGCTAATAAATCCAAGACACAAACTCAACGTGATCTTCTCTATAATTCAGATAGTGTGAGACTATCCTCTAAAACTGAAGGACAGCATATATATTTACTGCTATATACTTATAATGCTTTGCACATTATAGGCATTCAACTAACATTTTATTGACACTGTACAATAATCATCTGTTCAAAGGATTGAAAAAAAGGAGAAACAATCATACTCTGTAAAATCTCTGCTTCTGTAGTTATGGAACCCTGGACAAGTCACATAAACTCTCCAACCTTCATTTCTTAATTGTAAAATGGGGACCATTTTACAATCCTAGCTTGACCAATGACCAAGTGAAATGATATACTTAAAGCATTTAACACAAAGTTTAGAGCTGCAAATGTAATAAAAATTGTTACCATATACTGAATGCATACTTTGTACTGTTAGTCCATTTTCACACTGCTATAAAGACACACCCGAGACTGGGTAATTTATAAAGAAAAGGGATTTAATTGACTCACAGTTCCACATGGCTGGGGAGGCCTCAGGAATCTCACAATCATGGCGGAAGGGGAAGAGGCATGTCTCACATGGTGGCAGGCAAGAAAGAGCGAGCAAGAGCAGGGAAAACTCCCCCTTAAAACCATCAGATATGGTGAGAACTCACTGATTATCAGGAGAACCGCATGGAGGAAACTGCCCCCATGATTCAATCACTTACCTTTCTTGACACATGGGGATTACAATTTGAAATGACATTTGGGTGGGGACACAGAGTCAAACCATATCAACTATGCATGGTGCTAAGCATTTTTCAAGCACTGTCGAACCACACAGTGACCCTATTTATTGTAGGCATTCTATTCTACTATGCCCTGTTATCATGAAACTGAAGTTTAGAGGGTAAGGGAAGTTGCTCAAGGTTACATGGTGTATTTCTTAAGGTTTTTTACTTGCAAGAACAGAGAAACCAACAGAAACCCAACCAAGAAAATTTGTTGCCTCAACCTAACAGAAAAGCCCAGAAGTATGCTGCTTCAGGCACAGTTTAATCCAGGGGCTCATGATAATTGTCAGAGCAAGGGCTCTTTTCTTTGCAATCTTTCTCAGCTGTTCCCTGGTGATATCAAGATGGCTGCCAGCAGCTCCCAGGGTTGCATGCTTTCACATCCAGCTGGATGTGTGACTGACTCACACCCCAACTATTGAAGCAAAGCCTTTAACACTCTAACTGCACCCCTGAAGCAATCGCCTGGCAGGGGATGGCATTATCTCGATTGGCTTGGACTTATCAGGATCCACCATTGGAGCTGAGCATGGGTACGAGTCAATACCACTCAAAGAGAATGACTACTGCATGGTGGGAGATATGCAACCACAGGGCTTACGAAGTAAGTGCCAGAACTAGAATTAAAACCTAATGTTTATCCTTTCAGTAGGCAAAGAAACAAGATAGATCCCTTGAGAATTTTATCTGAAATGACATTTAATCTGATAAAAAAAGTAGCTTAAATTTTATATTGATATGATAGCAGATTTTCATTAGCATATTTGCTTTACTATTTACAAGGTTTTTTTGTTTGTTTTGTCTTGTTTTGTACTGAATTATATCCTCAAAACCAGCCTATGAAATTGAAAGGACAAATGGCATTATTTACTCATAGGGGAGAAAACTAAAGCTTGGAGGAATTAGGCAAGTGATCCAAGTATGCATTCAAGTAAATGGCTGAAATGGGATTGGAACTAAGGAATTCACTGATTTGTAATCCAGTGTTCTTTCTGCAATACTGCATTCTTTGGAAAGGGAGCTGTTACCTCCACTTACCTGGAAACTGAAGCTCAAAAATATTAGTCAATGTGTGTCCAGCACTACTCACCTCTCAATGGCAGAACTGGTTCAAACCCTCTCATCTTCTGACTCCAAAGTCCGTCCTCTTCCTCCATGTACTGCCACTTCCTTGAACAAATCTCATATAGGAAGTGAGGATGAAAAATGTGCACTTCCCTCCACCCTTCACTTGTGAATAGCAGGGCGAATACTTCTTTTTCCCTTATTTAAAAGCACCCGTTTTAATAGTCTATGACAGATGGTAAAAATATCCATTTTAAGCATAGGTATACATGTGAAGGATGAAATTCCTGTTAATCACCTCGTAACATGGCATGTTTTGTTTTAGTTCGCGTGTGTGTGTGTGTGTGTGTGTGTGTGTGTGTGTGTGTGTTTGATTAACCTAACTCAACCAGGCACAGTGGCTCACGTCTGTTATCCCAACACTTTGGGAGGCCGATCACTTGAGGTCAGGAGTTTGAGACCAGCCTGGCCAACATGGTGAAACCTTGTCTCTATTAAAAATCCAAAAATTAGCCAGGTGTGGTTATGATGGCAGGTGCCTGTAATCCCAGTTACTCGGGAGACTGAGACAGGAGAATCACTTGAGCCCAGGAGAGGCAGAGGTTACAGTGAGCCGAGATCATGCCACTATACTCTAGCCTGAGCGACAGAGCAAGACTCAGTCTCAATACTACTACTACTAATAATAATTAACCTAACTCTATTAATCCATTACGGCTCCTTGTGGTCTGGAGATTGTTCCTGATTTCCTTCAATTTCTACATTCTAATGTTTAAATCTGGCGAAATAAGGCCAGTCTTTTCCTGGAATCACCAATCCATTCGCCAGATGATGGACTGGGAAAATGGGAATTAGTATTTGTTGAGCCCTACTGAGGCAAGATTCTACAACTTCTCCCTCCTTTTAATCTTCACAGCAACCCTGTGAGGCATGTTTTATTCTCCTAATTTACAGATAAGAGAATGGGGGTTCACAGGACTGTGTAACTTTACCGAGGTCACACAGTAGTCCAGGACTTTAGCTAGGTCTGTGAGACTCAAAGGCTTTCACTGTCTTTAATACGCCTCCCTTCACACACAAGAAATGAGAGCAATTGGCAGGGCAATGTGGGAAACATTTATTTAGGATCTTTGCTTTGTTCGCATGCCTAGAGCATTTATCCTGCTCCATAGTCCCTGAAACTTTCCATGATCTCATCTCTCAACACCAGCTCCCTTTGCAATGAGCCAATCAACTAACTAAAAGGTATTCATGAAACAGGCCCAGCAGCCTCAGGAACATACAGTTGACCCTTGGCGACACAGAGGTTAGGACACTTTTTGGACCCTAATAGCTACCTAAAGTCACATGGGCCACCAGCTTTGACTTGAGCTCATCACAATGAACCAACTCCTTCTCCCAGGGGGAACTATTAGGTTGGTGCGAAAGTAATTGCTTTTTTTTTTTTTTTTGTCATTACCTTTAAATGGCACTTTTTAAAAGGCAATTACTTTTGCATAAACCTATAGTTTAGGAAACCACTGAGGATTCAAGGTCAGAAGATCTGAGTTCACATCCTGCCTTCCTTACCTGCTGTGAGATCCACCAAGTCACTAAGCCTCTCGAAAGCTCAGTTTATCGTCACCTGTATGTTGTGGCAATGGAAAGAGCTGTATTACTGCAGCTACCCCATTGTGCTGCAAGCTGGCTATTGTCCTGAAAGCTCCTTGAGGGCAGGAGCTCTTTCATCCTCATCTTTTTCATCCACACTCCACAGGAAAGCTTGATACTTTATTGGTGATTCCTAGGCTCTGGATTGGGAATGACCCTAAAAGCCACCATGAAGTAGAAGTTTGACTCAGAAATCAAAGTCCAGGCATAAAGTGATATTTACATGCGTGTGACAGCTTGTCCGGGAAGAGAAGTTTATTGAACAGCCAGAACAGATTGCAGAGTTAGCGCTCAACAGCTTCATCCAGCACACAGAAATCTTTCGGAGCTGAAATGTGAAGGAAACGCAGGCTGGGAAGACACACCAGTCTTGGGAAGCATGCTTGGTGGTGCTCAGACTTTCTCTGCAGAGTGTCCTTGGGTCAGACTGTTCTGGAGATGGGGTCATTAGGGCTTGGTAAGATCAAGTTCCTAACAATAAGAGCAGTAACAAAAGCAATAATAATGGCCACCATTCATTACTGAGACCTCTTACAAACCAAGCTCTGAAAGCACTTGACATGCAGTAGCTCGCTTGACTCCCGCAACAATTCTATGAAGCAGATAAAATTGTCCCATGTTATTTATGAATGAGGAAATCGAGCCCAGAGGGTCTGAGTGACTTGACTCAGACTTCCCAGGTAAGACTTACCTGGGCCTCGCAAGCTCTTGGGTCCCAGATGAAATGCCATTTGGAAGCATTAAGCATTGGGAGGTTGGCTCTGGCTGGCTGGATGGTTTGTAAAGCATGGCAATACAGTGCAGTGCGGGGAAATGTCATTTAAATTACTTTGTTTTCCTGGAACTACTTCCTCTCTTAACAAATCTTCTATAGCACCTGCCCATAGAGCACCCTGAGAAGGCAATGGGTTTATGCCTGTAGGGGCCTGGCACATGGTGATGGCCACTGCTAGCTGCTGCTCTTTGCTTCTTGCTTTGTGGTATATGCTCCACCTACTTCCACACGTGATTTACAAAGGAAAATTTGGGGGCCAAAGCCTGAGAGCATATTCACTTCTTGCCAGGACTGCATTTATTTAAGAGATTCTTTAGTAAGGCAGAGAACTTCAAGAGACAAGTATAAAAAAGGATTTTCATCAGTCTTTTGTTTTTTACTCAAGATAGCTTTAAGTAATAACCAGCCATTACCCACCTTGGATTTTCTGTCCTCTACTGGTGAGGTCTCTTTCTTTGAACTATTTCAAATGTCCCAGCATAGCTGGGGAGGCCCCCTCCCCACATCACCACTGACCTAAGAAGGACAGATAGCGCACCCATGGTCAAGCTCAGGGGCCACAATTGGTCACTGACTCACTTGAAGGGAACCGCCTCTCCCTCTTTTACCCATGATGTTGAAAAGTTGATTCAGGCTAAGTTTCTAAGCAAGACTTATGAAAAGTGCCAATGACAAAAATACAACAAAATAAAAACTATAAAGTTATATCAGGACCAAATATACCAAGGACGAGGGGAGGCCACATCTCAGATAAGATGAAGTAGTGAAGACAGATGAGGAAGAACTATTTTACTCCTATTCAGGATTGAGGCTGGCAGTCACACCTCCAGAGGGTACATTCTCCTGGAGTAACGCGTGAGTAACACTCCATGGGATTAGGCAATAAGATAGCCCTACCCAGGGTGTCTTTTTCTTCCAAGGAGCGTGACTATCAAGGTAGGGCATAATTGAAGGTGAACAGAAGTCCTAGGTGGAGAAGAGATGATCAGAGGGACCCCGGTTACTTTTTATGAAAGTTTATGATAATACTAGGCAATAGTAATAGTCAACATTTATGAAGCAGAAGGTGTTGGGAACTCTACTAAACACTTTGCATATGTTATCCAATAATGCTGTTGTTGCCCAGCTGTATTAGTCTGTTCTTGAATTGCTAAAAGAAATACCTGGACTAATTTCTGAAGAAACTATATTTAATTGGCTCATGATTCTCCAGGCTGTACGGGAAGCATGGTGGCATCAGCTTCTGGGAAGGCCTCAGGGAACTTAAAATCATGGCACAAGTGCAAAGGGGAGCAAGGCACCTCAGATGGTGGGAGCAGGGCGGGGGGGAGGTGCTACACACTTTTAAAACAACCAGATCTTGTGATAACTCACTCACTATCACGTGAACAGCACAGAGGGGATAGTGCTAAACCACTCATCAGAACCTGCCTCATGATCCAGTCACCTCCCACTGGGCCCCACCTCCAAAAAGGGGATTGGGGATTACATACAATTCGACATGAGATTTGGATGGGGACACAGATCCAAACCATATCACCAACCAACAGCCACTCTTCCTCTTCTTTTTCTGCAAACCGTCATTTTGTTTAGGTGGCAGTGTGCCCTGCCCGAGACATCATGAATGTCTAAGTCAATTATGTAATGCTATTCACCTAAGCCAGGACCAGGTCTAGGAACGGGTGTGTAGCTATATCTGATGAATAAGAAAGAAAGCAAAGTCAAGTACTTTCCAAGAATAGCGAATATTTTCCTCCCTGAGAAGAGAGAGGTCACAGAAAAGTCTGTTTTGCTTGTTTGTTTTTACCTATGTCTTTTATCCTTGCCTTCCAAATGTTGTGTGAAGATATGATGGGGGGGAAATCCCCGGGATACCAACCTAGAACCCGAGAACCCCAGTGGCACTGGGTTGCTGGGGTGGTGCTGGCACTGCCTGCCTCAAAACTTCTTGTGAAGTGAGATATTAAATGTCTTTATTATTTATGCCACTATTAATTTGGTATTCTCTTACTTGCACCTACAAGTTTTCCTACTGATAAAATAGTATTGGTTCTGTTTTATAATTGAGAAAACCAGGACTTAAAAAAATGAAATCCCTTCCTCTCTGTCACACAGCTCATAAGTGGGAAGGCCTAATAAGCTTTTGCTGCAACGATTCTGCCTGGATCCAAGTCTATACAGTCCAGAGGAATTACATTCCAGGGGCAATAGGTTGGTTCAATCAAGTAAGAAGAGCTCTTGACATTGGGCAGCCGAGTAGGGAGTTCTCAGTCATAGGAGAAGCTCAAGCAAAGATAAGACAGCCATTCATAAAGGTCACTGGAAGGAGAGCCAGGCTCTAAGTAGACAGGAGTCAGGAAGACGGACCGCGTGCGAGACGCAAATGTATCATAAATGTGCTCTGGAATAGAACCGCATGGGCACAAAGAATAGGCAAAAAAGAAACTGCAGTCTTGGCTAACCAGACTTCCAGTTTGGTGATGAGACAGTGCTTCAGACATCTGTGCTGCAGGAATGGGTTTGACAGTGCTGCTCCTGGACCACTGAGGGTGATGGCATGGTGAAGGGTAAGGATCAGGCCTGGATCTGCATGAAAGTCCCAGCTCTGGCCAGGTGCGGTGGCTCATGCCTATAATTTCAGCACTTTGGGAGACTGAGGCAGGTGGATCACTTGAGGTCAGGAGTTCAAGACCAGCTTGGGCAACATGGCAAAACCCTATCTCTACTAAAACTGCAAAAAGTAGCTGGGTGTGGTGCTGCACACCTGTAATCCCACCTGCTTGGGAGGCTGAGGCACAAGAATTGCTTGAACCTGGGAGGCAGAGGTTGCAGTGAGCCAAGATTGCACCACTGCACTCCAACCTGGGTGACAGAGTGAGACTCCATCTCAAAAATAAATAAATACATAAAATTAAAAATAAAAATAAATAAATAAAGAGAAAGTCCCAGCTTTGCTATTTCGTACCTGCCAACCTCAATTTCCCTCTTTCTCAAATGGGAATAATGGCCTCAGTGTACTTCCTGGGACTGCTGTGAAGAGTAAATGAGATGATCGTACACTTCTACAAACGTTTATGGAAGGCCTACTACATGCCTAGCCTTCTGTCAAGTCCTGATGTCTGTGTAAGCCGAAAGAATTTCACAAATTTAAAATATTAAGTATTATAATTTATTTTTAAAAATTGTCTAAGTCCTCTCTTCCTCCTACCTCACCAAGGAACTCCATCCATCTATTTTGAAATAAATTGAGCTCTCACCCAGGAAAATAGAAGAAAT
Organism: Papio anubis; assembly: GCF_008728515.1. Classification (NCBI taxonomy): domain Eukaryota; kingdom Metazoa; phylum Chordata; class Mammalia; order Primates; family Cercopithecidae; genus Papio; species Papio anubis. Next base: position 56,870,986 of record NC_044976.1, on the reverse strand, counting down.
GGCTCCAACAGAGAGAGTTTCCAGCAAGACAAATCCCCAATGGCTTCTCCCTGCCACCGCTCAATAATGGTGTTTGCTATAAATCACAGAGCTTCTTTATCAAGTGCCTTGGAAGCGCTTGGGACTGATTTAGCCCTCGAGTGAGATTAATCACAAATTGCTGCTTTAGAAAGAGTGATGGGTGTGAATTAGAAGGTTCAGTGGAGATCATTCTGATTCACCCCGATTGCTATAGATAACTGGAGTTTACAGAACTAAGACCCTAAGTTTTTTAACATTTATCAGTTTGAGAAAAATTACTACATGTAAGAATAGATCTCTTTTCCCCAATAATGTCATAGTGGGATGGGGAAGGAACTAACATTTTTTTTTAAAGTACCTACTGTGGGTGCCAGACTCTATGCTTACACCATGTTTTTAATCCCCATAACAACTGCATGAGATAGGTCTGGCCATCCTCATTTTTCAGATAACAAAAGTGAGACCTACATCAGTGAAAAGACTTACGCAATGTTATGCAATGCCCAAATGGCTGAGATGAGAATAAAATTCAGGTCTGTGTGATTCCAAAGCCTTACCATGGAGCCTCTTGGATCATTGATGGCAGATTCCTGGCAGCACAGATCAACATAGATACAAAAAATAAATGAAAGGGACTTGCTGTGACTGCTGGCCAGCAATGATGCCTGCGACAGTCCCTTAAGACCCAGCTTTAATGACACTGTCCTGTGATAACCTTCTCTAACATCTCACTTTTCTTTTCATAAGATAGAGGATAAATATAGAGTGTAGCGGCCATGGAGGGGTACCACTCAGATCACTCTTCAAGTGAGTCCTCTGTGGAGTGCATGACTGACAAATGCTCTAGCTGCCACACCTTCAGACCCATAGTAACTGAATATAGCAGGGGCACTAGAGCTGGGCCATTCCTGCTGCACATGAGATGGTGTCATGGATGACTATTGCATGAGGACTCCCTGTTGACCTGGCCAAAACTTTCTTACAACTGCACTGTAGTCACAGCTCTTCCTACTTCCTTCTCCTTCTTTCCCACTCTCCTTTCTCGCATGTCAGACCCACATCATAGTCTGAAGGCTCTCCCTGCCTGCTCCTGATCCTCTCCTTTGTCATGCACAAGAGCTTCTCCAATACATCTCATGCACAGCTAATCCCATCTTGGTGTCTACTTCCTGAAGAATGCTAATGGAAAGACACGGTGACTCTGTTTCTCCAACCCACATGTCTGTCACCTGGGAAACAGATCAATTCTATGATATCATCTTGCAATGGAATACTATATGGCAGTCAAAAATGAATGAATTAGAGATATAGGTATCAACATGCATACATCTTAAAAACATGTTGAGCAAAAACAAAAATGTTGCAGAGTGATACCTACAGTATGTAACATTTATACAAAGTTTTAAAACTTGTGAAACAATGTCATATATAATTTGTAGATGAGTACATATGTGACAAAAGCATAAAAACACACTAAGGGCCGGGTGCAGTGGCTCACGCCTGTAATCCCAGAACTTTGGGAGGCTGAGGAGGGCAGATCACGAGGTCAGGAGATTGAAACCATCCTGGCCAACATGGTGAAACCTTGTCTCTACTAAAAATACAAAAATCAGCCGAATGTGGTGGCGCACGCCTGCAGTACCAGCTACTAGGAAGGCTGAGGCAGGAGAACCACTTGAACCCGGGAGGTGGAGGTTGCAGTGAGCTGAGATCACGCCACTGCACTCCAGCCTGGGCACAGAGAGAGACTCCGTCTCAAAACAGACAAACAAACAAACGAAAACAAACCAACAAAAAACCAAAAACACACTAATGAAAGATAAACCCAAATTCAGGAGAGAGGTTACCACTGAGGAGAAAAAGAAAAATGCAAACAGGTTTTGTATTTTAAACTGCGTGGTTGGTACACAGTTGTTCATAATACCTCTGCTTTTTATATGCCTGAAGTATTTCATAATAAAAATTTAAAACATATTAAATCATACCCAACAAATTGCCTCGAGTGAAAAATAATAAAATAATTTGAAATTGGCTATGTTCTGGGAAATTTCGGATATATGTTGTCACATGCCAGCAGTTGAGTCTTACTCTATTGTGGCTTTTACTGCACCAAATAGCAATTATTTATTTTTATGTTTGTTTCTATTCTCTTTCTCTCCCCAACCCTCACTGGACCACAAGCTCTAAGAAAAAAGACTCTCATCTCCTTATTTCTTAATCCCCAGTGGCTATGACAGTAGCCAGGGAGCAATATGTGTTTATTATGTTTTTAATAATCAGGAGAAGAGAAAACGGGGACTGGGGAGAGAGATGGCAGGTAGTGCAGACGGCAAAGCCTAAGTAATTATTTTTTCAATATAATCAAAAAAGCAGACGTTGTGCTTTTGTTTGAGCGCTGCTACGTATGGGCAATAGGTCTGCAGTGGGGCAGCTGGGGGCCAGGCCAGAGGGCCTGACGTGTTTGAGTTCCTGTTACAGTGGCAGCCACTTACATGTTTCAGGCAAAAAGTTTGGCATTATCCTCACAACTTGGAGAGTTCAGCATTATCACTGCTTTTCACAGATAAGGAAACTAACGCTCAGCGAATTTGAGAATGGCCAGAGCCACCCACCTGCTCATTAGCAGGGTCAGGTTCATATCAGACTCTCTGGTCCCACTTGTCCCCTGGGAGGCACTGCATCCAGGCACTGTATCTGCGTCACACAAGGCAAGCTGCGGATCTGCTGTGGGACCACTCACTCACGTATTCATGTATTCATTCATTGAACAACACCTGCATTCCAGGCACTACTGCGCCAGGCACTAGGATACAGTGATGAATGGCTCAGACTGACACCCACCACAAGGAAGCCCCAGCTACTGGGGGCTTAGATGCACAAATATGGCACTCCCTGCAGTCACAGACCAGTTATGGGACAGGCGCTGGTCAACCGGGCTGTGGTGGTAAAAGGAGGCAAAACATCACCCATGTAGAATGTCAAGGCTTCCTGGAAGAATGACCTCCAGATGAGACCCAGGTGAGGGTAGGTGGAGGGAAGACTGGAGCCTGTTTGGCAGGGGAGGAGGATTGTCCCTTTCAAGAAAGAGCAGCCTCTCTGAGGCCTGAAGATGAAAGAGCAGAGTGTCAGGGCTTCCCGTGACCGCCGCTTGTGCATTCTTCCCAAGAATCCCATTCATCTGCCTTCCAGGCTCTGAGTCCTTGGCTTCAGGGACCTCCCCTGGGCCCCGACATTGCTTCCACACAGACCTACCCACCCACATCTGTGTTAATCCAGGCCCTCCGAGAAGGCAGAAACCGAGACAGCATTAAACATGCAAGAAATCTGTTAGAGGAAATGCGTGTGGGGAAAAATGTGGAGACCGGGGGAGGCTGGAAAAGCCACAAGTCCACCATGCAGCCCTGACTCCCGGCGAAGGAGCAAGGGAGGGGAGAGGGGGATGGGGGAAGTGTTTTAGACAATCCTACGGAAACTTTGGCAGGGCTGTCTGGGAGTCCTGGAGCCAAGGTTGCCCACGAGAGGAGTCCCAAGTCTCTAGGAAGGGCCCTTCCTTATTATCCCTGCCCTGCTCCTCCATCGGCTGGGGGTGGCCAGGGGCAGTCAGGACAGTGTTTGTGCTGGATTTTGGAAAGCAGCTGTGGGAACCGCTGGGCAGTCATGCTCCCTGAAGCTAGGTATCTGAGAAGAGTATTCTCCATGGCCACCACATTCCCCTAGGTTTGGTATCCCTCCACATCTGGCTTCTGCTTCAGCCCCTGTTCCTGGGCTCTGCCAAGGGAAACAGTCCTGAGAAAAGGTGGCATCGCGTAGTGGTGAGGGGCACAGCTTTGCAGCAGCCCCCATTTCTGCCACTGACCATGGGTATCATGGGCAAGGCACTGAACCCCCCAGTTTCCTCGTGGGAAAGTGTGGATAATAACGGTTCCTGTCTCCTAAGGTTGTGACAGAAGTACATGAATTAAAACACACGGTAAGTGCCCAATAGATGGTACCTATTATTATTTTAATAGATCCGTTTTTGATTTAGGGGGCATTGCAATGCATTGGTTTGATGAGGCTGCATCAAAATGTAAAAGCCCTGTACTCCCACCGCTGCTGCGTGCCAAATATACCTACACCTCGCTCTGTCCTGAATCCTTCACCATCTTTCCACGAAGCTGCTCCTGATCCTGAGGCTTGGTTTGGGGTCCTCCTCTGAGCCTGTAGCCTCCCTTTCCCACGGAACTTTTTACAATGATTGGTTGCATGTTTTGTTGTTGTTGTTTTCATTTCTTGCAATAAACTGAGAGTTCCTGTGGGAGTGAGGACGATGTCTTGTTTCCTGCCGCATCATCAGTGCCTACATGTTGGCTGACCCCTGCCCTAGCCAGGCTCAAACCCAGGGCCACTCTCTAGGGTCATGCAGGGCACTTGCCTGAGAGGAGAGGGGGACTGCAGTCCACCTTGTGACTGGGTGACCAGTGGTGGGCTCAGGGGCTGTGCTTGCCTGAAGGAGGCACAGTGTTCTAGTTCGCATTCACACAACATTGCTTACAGCTTGTCATGCGAGTTTCTGATGGACTGCACCTGTCCAGAGGCGGGTACTTTTCTTATTTGATAAAGATACCGTATTGGTTAACAACAGCTCAGCCAATAACCCAGGCTGAGAATGTGAGGCACCAGCATAGTGCCTCACACTGTGTCAGCTACTGCTGCAAACTTCTGGAAAGGCTTCGATGAGCTCTTCTGAGTCTGTTTCTGCCTTAGCAACATGATGGGTTAGATTCAAGTTTCTAAGGTCCTCTCCTGCCCCGATATGCAGTGATTAGAGGAAGCATGGTGTTTGGATACTGCTGAGGTGTGAGGGCAAGGGTTGCCAGATACGGAGTTTAGGATGGTCGCATCCTCTCCTGGGCTCGGGTTAGCTTTGCCCATCACCCTGGTCAGTTCTCACCTTCTCCTCCAAGGAGCCTGCCTGAGCAAGCCCACATCCATCGTATTTGCTTTGTACTTTATATTTTATTAGGTCCTTTGATATATTACTTCCTTTAATTCTCACAGCAACCTAGTGCTATATCTTGGTGTTATATTGATGCTATGTCTGATAGATGAGGGAAAAGGAACTCAGAGAAGTTAAATAACATTCACAAGGCCACACAGCTAGTACAAGGCCAAGTTCAGGCTCAAACACAAGTCTAGGCAGAATTCCTACCCTTTTATGCTGCTTATAGTTTTTCTCTGCATTGCATATTTCTCTGTTTCTGGCCCCATTTTGAATATAAAAACCTCAAGAACAGGGGACATGATCCCACTTCATTCCATTCTCTCCCAAACACATCATGCACACAGTAAGTGCTGTCTAAATGCTGTCCGAGTAATAGTGGAAATCCTTGATGTGCAATCACATCATATGTCAAGCCCCGGGAAGGACCTGTACAAACACAGACCTCAGTGTATACACGACAATACACACACTGATGTCTTCCATGCATACACACGATACAGCTGGTATGATACCTTTAAGGAAGCATCTCTAATTAAACGACGAAAATCCTGTTCTGCCTGTGCCTGCTTGGCAGTTGTGGATCGGTGCCCAGAGCACTTTGCTTCCACATTTCTGCAGTGTGTTCTTCCCTGCTCTTCAACTCTCCTCTTCACAGCCCAGGCTCTGCACCTCCTGTCCTTTAGTATCTGGTCTTCCTTGACCCCTATGGCTGGATACAGGATCCATTTGCTTGGAGCTGTGAGCTCAGCTTCTCTCATGCAAACCTTCCTATCTCTTCCTAGCTTTGGGGCATTCACCCACAATCTTGGAGACCCAGCTCCACAAATGGTCCCGGTGGACAACCCCACAGCCTGTCTCAGATTCTCAAACTCTACTGAAACACATGGCAAGGACATGTACAGAATTCATATATCTGTGATGCCATGGACTCACACAGGTGGGTCCACATGGCCATCCACATCTGTACGTGTCCACCAGGCCAAGTGCAGAGACACAGATGCACATTTTTGCCCATGGAGATAGAAGCAGCATTCACATGCAAACCCATTTATGCATGCAGATTGTGCCCAGGCCATAGATACATGTACACACAGACTCTCAAGCATGCATATGACCTTATGCATGTGAGACTCAGTATGTGGGTGCGCATACCCCTTAGAATGTGGATACCAGTGTATGCAAACACCATATGCCTTGAACATGAAGATTTACACACAGCCATGGAAGGGCCAGGAAGGCAGCCTTAGCCTCATTCTCCCCGGGTGCCACACTCGAACAGATTTCATCACAGATCATGGCCTTTCAAAGACACAGGTTCACACCTTCTCCTTGGAGCCAGCTCTTCCCTTGTCAAGTTGTCTGGCCCTAGGAAGGTGACGGAGCTTATGTCTAGGAGTCCCCAGGCACTCATACGACGACCTGTCAGCTCCGCACTCAGCTACTCCTCTCACCAGGAACTCTCTGCTCTCGGTGGGGAAGGCACTAAGGCTCAAGGTAATTAAATCTCTCTCTTTTCACTTCAGCAACATTGATCTGTGCAGGGACACACTCTGACTCCAAAGGAACAAAGCTTTTAATTTCTTGGCTGGAATACACTGTTCTTAGACTTGTTTCATATGTGAGACATAGGAGTGAAAATTACAGCATACTTTCTCATCTGCAGAGCATGATATTGCTTATGAAGGACTTTTTCACCATTTCATTTGAGTCTTAAAATCATCCTATGAGGTTGATAGTATATAAACCACCCCCATTTTACAGACAAGGAAGCTGAGGTTACAGCAATAAGAACAACAGTTGTCCCTGACTTCCTACTATGTGTCAGGCACGGTTTTAAGTTCTGTACATGTTTCAGTTCTTTCAGTCCTTACAATAACACTCGGGTATGTCTGTCTTCATCCCTGTTTTACAGAGGAGGAAACTGAAGCACATAGGTCAAATGAACAGCCTGAGGTTACCTACTTAGTAAACAGTCTGGCCAAGTTGTATGCTGTTAAAGTTAAAGAGATTTAATGTGGGCTCTTTGTCTTCTGGGTGAAAATCTAAACAATGGCTCCCCATATTCTGACCACTGCTGACCACGTATCTGATTTTCTTGCATCATTAATTCCACCTTTGAAAGACTTCATCCAATACAAACACTATTCATTAAAAAAAAAAAAAACAAAACCCTGTATCGTGCCATTTTAATGAGACTTTTGAAGTTTTGAGAACAACTTGGGGATACCCTGAACCTCTAAAAATTGCTACTGGTTGAGATGCCTTGGGATTGAGGGTATCCAGACTAACACCTAGAATACAGAAAAGAATTTAGTTAAGGTACCTTCTCAGATCGACGTGGATCCCAATCCTGTCTCTGCCAATTACCCCCAGGGTCCTTGGGTAAGTAACATCACGCCTCTCAGCCTCAGTTGTTTGCCTGCAGCGTCAGATGGAAGTAATAGCACCCAGACTGCAGCATACAAGGGATAGCAGCATGATTGTGGATGCCTCACAATTCCTTGGAGTGAGGAGAGAAACATTTGTAATTGTCAGAAACATGATACAACTGGCAGAAGGATATGAAATCAGTTACATAAATTGTGAACTACATGTCAAAGTTCTATTTGTCCTGAGACAGGGTGAAAATCTGCGCATTTCTCATCAGAATAGAAAATAAAAACAGAAAAAAATCAGGAGCAGTTGGGAATAATTTAGCCACGGAGAGAGTTCAGCGCCTTCATCGGTACTCTTTGGGGTGCTCACAGAACCACCGTTGTTCATATCCACACTTGCTGGCTCCGCATCCTTTGACGTGTACCTTTCTGACCCTTTTTTAGCTGCTTAGTAGGCTAGCTGGGGTTGACTGTGGTTTTGTCCTTGGCTACTGTGATTATGTGAAAACAGCTTCAGACAGATTTTTCTCTTGCTTTCTCCTGGGCCATCCCTGAGTAGTGCTGGCCCTCCAAAGCCTTCATCTCTTCTGTGTCTCCATTTTTGCTTTCTCCCTTCTAACTACCCCTGCCTTTTCCTTACTTTTAATTGCTTCAAAAGAATGAGAGCAAGTTTCAATCACCGTAAAAGAAAGGACTAGACTCTAAGGCAGTGGTTTTCACTCTTTTTTGATCATATTCCTCTACTGGCAATAAAAATTTTGAGCTTCTAGTACCGATGTATATATATTTCTGTATTAACACAGTACACAGTTAACTTCTGTACTAGTATTTTCTTTCTAAAACATACAGAAGTGGACATTTTTAAGATGAAGTTTTAAAAAGCGTGAGATAAAAATAAATAGTAATTTAAAATAATTTATTAATGGAAGAAAAATGCTTGCTTACACGGAAGACTCTTTTAAGTACCCAGCCCACTGGGATAACCAGTGAACCTCTAGCTGATACAGAAGGTTTTCATAATCTTTTCTCAGCTGTAGTATTTTAAATAATATAATCTGTAACTCTACTTGACTGGGCACAAGTCATCCCTAATCAACCATAAAATGTTGAAAGCCAGACATGAAGTGAGAGTGTTATGGGTGGCTCTTCTGCACCATGGGGCACTTACACTTTCTCCGGGATCTCTGACAAACAGTAGGTGACAAATACTGAACATCAGTTTTCATCTGTAAGTTGCATCTTAGTAAACCTTCATAGTCTTTACATTTAAATATCTAAATTGAAAGGCCAGTATGTTTTTTCCCCGTAGCTCCCATGAATCATTACACACACGGTCTGGGTGGAGCCCACTCAGAGAACAATGAGATTCAGGACTACGGACAGCTACACACATGCGTGGGAAGGGACCCTCTTTCTAATCTGCTTGTGACACCTAACTGATAAGATAGTTATGAGAAATAAATAAAATGGCATAGTAAGTGTTCAGTAACTATTCATTTCTTCCTTCTCCTTCTCACTATTCAACCTGATGCCAAGTGAAGGAAGGGAGACAGGAATTCAGTTCTGGCCAGAAATAAAAAACAATGCAATTTTGGAAATGTTTCTCAGTAGAAGTATTTCTGGTCCTACCTCTCCAAACACAACACCCCAATTAGAAGAAAGGTTGTATGGGTACTGAGTGTCATATCCTATTAAAATACAGATAATGCACCCTCCTTCCCTGCCCAGTCCCACGTATGTGCATCTCTACCACAGATATGTCCCACTGGTGCCAATTTCCTCCTCTGACAGGATCAGGCATCTTAATACCCTCTAGGTCTGACCCAGAGCTCCTGGATAGTAAAATGGTATATACATACCTAGCCTTTGTGCTTCAATTCTGGTGGACTCATCCATGCTCTCTGCTCAAAGGGAGCTCTGGGCACTCAGCCCAGTTCATGTTTGTGGTAGTTTCAACATATGTCCACAAATTCTTCCATACTCTTCCTTTCAAGATGTGGAGTATAAATCCTCTCTTAGTCCAGGTTGGACTGGACTTTGTGATTTTTCTTCTTTTCCTTTTTTTTTTTTTTTTTTTTTTGAGGCAGAGTCACACTCTACCACCCAGGCTGGAGTGCAGTGGCATGATCTCAGCTCATTGCTACCTCTGGATCCTGCATTCAAGTGATCCTCATGCCCTCAGTCTCCTGAGTAGCTGGGATTACAGGCATGCACCATCAAGCCTGGCTAATTTTTGTGTTTTTAGTAGAGATGGGGTTTTGCCATGTTGGTCAGGCTGGTTTTGAACTCTTGGCCTCAAGTGATCCATCCACCTTGACTTCCCGAAGTGCTGGGATTATAGGTGTGAGTCACCATACCCAGCCCTGTGACTTGTTTCTAATAAATAGAATATGGTATTAATGATAGTATGTGATTTGTGAAATTACGTTATAAAAAGACTGGATGCTCCTTCTCTCTCTGCACTCTTATTTTTGTTCCCTCTCTTTTTATTTCTTTCTCCTTTGGGCCTCTTGCCCTTGGAAAGGCCAGCTGCCAATCTTAAGAGTACTTGGGGAACCTTGCGTAGAGGCCCATGTGGCAAAGATCCAGGATGATCACCAATAGCCCAAGAGAAACCAAGGCCTCCTGCCAATAGCCTGATCACTAAATCCTCTTGCAAGTTGATTCTCCTGCCCCAGTCAAGCTTTCAGATAATACAGCCCCAGCCAACAGTTATTTTGCAACCTTGCAAGAGATCCTGAGCCAGGGCTACCCAGCTAAGCTGTTCCCCAATTTCTGAACCTCAGAAACAGTGAGATAATTAATGTTTATTGTTTTAAGATCCTAGGTTTTGGTGATTTTATAACATTGTAGTAGATAATACAATGCTCAAAATCCTGAGCCCACTCTCTATGTTCTTCAGTGGTTTTAATTTTTGTCTTCTCAAGTTTTCCAAAGAAATGATTTCTGGACTAATCTTGTTCTGGTCCTAAACTGCTGTTGTTAATTCTCCTATCTTGAGCTCAGCTTTCTCATCAAAAACAACAGCTACCATGCATTGAGGACTTTCTCCATTTCAGGCATCATGCACACATATATTATCTCACCACTCATTTCTACCTTAATATGAAGTGACTATATGACTGTCCTTATATAATGAGGAAACTGAGGCTTAGAGAGGTTAACAAAACCTGAGCCATATTAATATTTAGACTTTGGTAAGTAGACTGCAAACCGTGTTTTTTTGTTTTTGTTTTGTTTTGTTTTGTTTTGAGACAGAATCTTTGTCGCCCAGGCTGGAGTACAGTGGCATGATATCAGCTCAATCTCAGCTCACTGCAACCTCCACCTCCTGGGTTCAAGTGATTCTCCTGACGTAGCCTCTCAAGTAGCTGGGATAACAGGCATGCACCACCATGCCCAGCTAATTTTTGTATTTTTAGTAGAGAAGGGGTCTTGCCATGTTGGCCAGGCGGGTCTCGAACTCCTGAGCACAAGTGATCTGCCCACTTTGGCCTCCCAAAGTGCTGGGATTACAGGCCAGCCACTGTACCCAGCCTGCAAAATATATTCTTTTAACCACTTTGCTACCTGTAGCTTTGATGCTGGTAACTTTCTGTTACTTACAGATTTTGGAGTAGAACAAACCTGGATTCAAATTCTGGCTCCAAATTGACCAACTGATCACTGTTTCCTCCTCTCTAAAATGGGGAAACAACACCTACCTCCAAAGGATCTATGAGGGGTAGAGGCAAGAATATATAGAAAGTGTCTGCCTGTTCCACTAGACCAGTGCTGTCTGATAGAACCTTCTGTGACAATGGAACTGTTTCCTGTCTATCCAATATGGCAGCCACTAGTCACATGTGGCTATTGAGCACTTGAAATGTGGCTAGTACAAACGAGAAACTGAATTTTTAATTATATGTAATTTAAACCAATTTGAATTTAAGAAGCCACCTGAATCTTGTGACCACTGTGTTGGGCAGCACTAGACTCTATGCTCCAAGAAGACAGGGGTCATGCCTGTTTGGATCAAACAGCATGTTCATCACTTAGTACAGTGTCTGACACAAATGAGTTACTTGTAATTAATTATTGAATGAATTAATGTATGAATGAGTGAGTGGTCCATCGTGGGCTTTCAATAAATAGCATCTATCAGCCAGGCAGAGCGTTGATGTGTAGCGGACCCTTCTTGCCTTTTCTCCCCACCTTTCCCCGTCAACAACAACCAATTATGCTCTCCTGAAGAAATGTCATGTGGGCACCAGGAATTGGACAGAATAGATTTCAGGTGACTGGGGGGACAGAGGGAAATAAAAGAAGACCCCTACATCTTTAATGGGCCACAGAGGACAGGAAGCCCCCACCCCCACTCCAAGACTGACTAGGAAGTTTGTCTGTAACAGAGATGGTTAAATTAATGATGAGACTCCATGACAGGGAGGCCAGAGCAGCCCTAAATGTCACCTTCGTTATTTTTCAAGCCAAGACAACGAACTGCCTTCCCCGTTGGCTTCCATGTTGTTATTGCTCTGCCTCGGGGTTGAGGAATTTTTTTCCCCTAATCTCTACAACATGAGTTGTGTAAGTTCAGCAAGGGCAGGAGATGAGATGGCACAGGCCGCTTAATAAGGGGTTTCGCTGTCACTGAGCTGGAGCTATTGTGCAGACATGAGGAGGTGGCCAGCTGGGGCTCCTTTTCTCACTACCTCCCTGAAATACGGTGCCTGTCTTTCCAGCCTTGGGAGGGAGGGAGCACTGTCTTACTCTCGGGTGGTTTTCCTCACTACTTCTTGGATCAATATTCTAGTCTAAAAGAGAATGCAGCCTGACTGGGAAGAATGAATTCTGCGCAGAGGGCCAGGAGAGGCAGGTTGGAGTCTGGACTCTGACATGACTGGTATGGGTGACCTCTGACAATTCACTTCCAATCCTGGGACCTCGATTTTCTACTGTGCAAAATGGGAGGCGATGGAACAGGACAACCTTTAAGACTCCCTTACGCTCTAAGCTTGCATAGTGGCAGAAAGGATGGATTTTGCGGGCACGTAGACTAAAGTTTAAACCCTGGCTCTGCTCCTTCTGAGCGGTTTCTTAGCCTCTCTGAGATAATAATAATAGAACCTTACCAGGATGCTGTAAGAATTAAATGAGATAATGAATTCCAGGGGTCTCAATTCTGAATGCATATTAAAATCACCTGGAATGTTTTTTAAAAATACCAATGCCCATAGCTTCACCTCCAGAGATATTGACTTAATTGTCTATAGTGAGGTCTGAGTGCTAGGATTTTAACAGCGAGCTCCTTAGGTATTTCTGAGCCATACTTAAGGCCTAATTGGAGGTGGTGGAGCTTATATGTAGCTGGAGTTTCTTAAGTATTTGGTGACTTAATGGATATTTTAAAGATTTGTGTCATCATCTTTCTGCAAACCTTGCTCTCTGGCCCTAAGTTATACATGCCAAAAACCAGCCACAGGCTTGCCAAATACAAATCCCCACTGATCCTTTCTTCCTTCTCCCCTTCTCCCTCAGCCTTCCCCAGTCCTCACACTCCTCCATTGCCACATCCCTCCTGTCCATGCCTCCATTCCACTCCCACCCCTGCCTGCTCTGCTTTGGACCATAGTTAATGCATTTCTGAGTTCTTGCCTTACAAAGAACCTATTTCATCACCTTCCCACTTCTAGTATTCAACTCACACCCTGCCCTCAGACAAATCAGTAAAGCATAGTGTTTATGAGTGTAGACTCTGTAGCCAGACAATCTGGGTTCTAATCCCAGCTGAGCTGTGTCATCTGGGATGATTTTCTTGACCTCTCTGTGCTTCAATTCCCACGATCCCAGTCTTTGAAATCAGTTGCTCTCCCCGCTTTTGACCCTCCCTCACAGTGTTACCCTGAATTTAGGGAAGAAAAGAAAATTGAGAGATTCCAAGTATTGAGCATAGTACTGAACACCTTCCATACCTTATATAATTTCATTTCCACAAAACTAAGTGAGATAGATGTCTGTTTTGTAGATGATGCAAGTGAGGCACAGACAAGTGATGTAATCTGCCCACTGTCTTACATGGAGTGGAGGTAGAGCCAGGGCCCTGCTCTGGGCTGACTTGGAGTCCCTGCTGCATGTGTACCCCTGACTGATGAAGAGCTATCCCTTTGGGGACATTTTTTTCTGCTCTGATTGACCTCACAGCTCTGCGAGAGATGCTTATAGAGGGGAGGAAGGAGAGAAGGAGACACCCACCCACTCACTCAACCACAGAGTCAGAATCAACTGTCCAATGGGTGACAGATACCCAATTAGAGGATATGTTTGTGTATTTGTATTTTAAAGGAAACGCAGTTGGGAGGGAATAGTACACCAAAGTAACCAGCCTAAGATTCTCTGCAAATTTGTAAATAATTAAGTAGAATAACATTCATTTTTTTGTGTATCCCTTTGTAGTGATAGAAAAGAAAAACAGTCAATTCCCAAAGACCTTTGAAGTTCATTGAGCATAATTCAGTAGGTGTTTACTAAACTGCACCACCTCACCCCTCTCCCTGCCTCCTGACCACTTCATTTCCAATTCTGCCAAGTTCCAATGGCCATTTGCCTGCATGTCTCTGCTGAGGACCATCTCTGACTGCTGCCGTGCACTGTGCCAGTCTGTGGGGGGGGGGGGGCCTGCAATCCTAGGGTATTAAGGCCACCTAGAAGCACCCCTCCCACATGGCTGACAGGTATTGGTGAGTAACCACCCCAGCTCCCTTGCCCTGTGGAGGGGCGGCTCTACAGTGTGTATCCTGCACTCCCAGGGCTTTCCCAGTGGGGCTAGGCTCCAGTTGCCCAAAAATCGTAGCTGGATTTTAAATGCATCAGCCCTTGGCTGCCTTTCTTTCCCCCTCCCATGCTCCTGTTCCGCTACAGGTGTTTCCTGGGATCCTCTCCCAGTTGAATTACTTGCCCTCGCGCAGAGTGGCTTCTGGAAGAACTCAAATGTAGACACTTCCTCAGAACTGTGCAAGGTGATAGGGAAACAGATGGAAAAGACATTCTCTCTAAAGAGCTCATGAGCTGGAGAGAAAATGTGCAAATGCAGTTTTGGACGGTGCAAGTCACCGCTGAGTGACCTGAAGGCGGCACGAGGGCAGGTCAGGCTAGATCTGCTCTTGGGGTGGTAGGAGAAGGGAGGGATTTCAGTTTTACAGAACAAATAAATATTCAAAGGTAGGAAGAGGGTGTGACCACATATTTTCTTTCCTGAGAAAGGAGAAAAGCACTTTACTGTCACAAACTGGGTCTGGAGAATTGTTTTGTCTGTGAGCAGGCGGAACTGATGAAATCTCAGACAGGCCTAGAGCAGACGGGACAAGGCAGCCGCCTCTCAATCAAGCCCTGGGTGAGGAGGGAGGGTCCCCAGGTGGTGGGGAGCAGGAGGAGGCCGATGCTACTTAGAAAGCAAGAAGGTGTGGCCCTCGGACGTGGGTTTCTTTCCTTGCCTCCTTGAGTACCCTTCACAGACACGCCCCTGCATCCACCCCTGGCCTGCCCCGACATCTGTCAACAAAGCCTTTCTGTGTTGCTGTGGCGTCTGTTGCTCAAGGTGAACTCTGAGTTTGGGTCAACGACTCCTGCAAGCCTCTGGCTCTAGCAGGCCTCCTGACCTCACCCACCCAGGGCCTCCTCTTGCTCTGGCCCATCTGAATGGGTCCGAAGCTGAGGCTTCATTGGCTGCCCCCAAACTGCAGTTGCTCCTGCAGCTGGATGTTTGGTCTTGACTTTGCATCCCAGGGAGAGCTGCGTGTTTGTAGCCTGCCATTTCTGTGAGCTAATTCCAGAGGCAATTATTGTATTGCCTGCTCTTGCCACAGCCCCTCAATGGAGCAACTCATAGGCCATTTGATCCCGTTCTTTATCCAATTGCTAATTGGGCCAGAAGTGAATGCCCAATCCAAGCCCAGAATTGTGTAGCAGATTTAAAAAGTTGGGCTGAGCCAATTGATTTTTCTCTCCAAGATTTGGAATTGAAAACTTAAAGAGACTGCTGCTAGTGTGTAGCGCAGGGGTGATGTGGAGCTGGAAGACTTGGGGGCCTTGTACAAGCTGATGTGCAAGCAGGAGAAAGCAGGTGTAAGGGAGAGCTGGGGCTTGGAGCAGACCCGTGGGGAAAAGGAGAGGCTGGGCAGGCCTGGGAGCTAGAGGTCAGGTCTCCATTCCTGAGTCCTGACTCTCCTTAGTTTTCTGTCACAGGTTCTGTGAGATCTTTGTGAAGTCCTACAATCAATTAATGCCTTCTACTGGAGCCAGCACTAGGTGGGGGAGGTTCTCCTCCATACAGCCAAGAATCCTGGTGGAAACAGAACCCGAGGTAGCTGTAGCCCCTGGAGAGCACCTGAGGGCAGTGAGCAGTGTTTCTGCAGAGGCGAGGATGGCATCCCCAGCGCACCAAGGAGGCTGACTCCAGAGGGGCTTATTTCACAAAGCCTTTGCAGCACGCCTCGGGTCATGGGCCACCTGGGACAGCAAGATTCAAAAGGAGAGGAATTTCCAGAGGCAGGATTCCAGGAATTAGTCGAGATTGCTATAGGTACAGATAGGCTGACAGGAGTGAAGGAGATCCTTTCAGGTCGGGACAGTGTGAGCAAAGACTCGCCAGTAGGAATACAACCATTCACCATTGTTATTATGCTATTCTCAATTGTAATTATTATATGAGCTTACATACAGTCAAGTCGACTTCCTTTCCCTGAGTAAACATGTATAGATTAGTGACACTACCATCACCTTCAGGACACAGAGGAACCTGTCACCCCCAAAACTCCCTGTGCCCTTTGCTTTGAGTGCTTCACACTCCCCCACCTCTACCCCCTGGTGATCACTGGTTCTCTCTGACTGTGTTTTACCTTTTCCGGAAGGTCATATAAATGGAATCATGCACAGTATCATCTTTTGAGATGGTCTTTTCACTCAGCACAATGGCTTTGAGATTCATCCATGTTGTCTGGTATTGTTTTTAATTGCTAAGTAGTATCCCATTGTATAGATAAACTGCAGTTTGTTTATCCACGCCGCATTGTTTCCAGTGTTTGGTAATTATGAAAAGAGAAGTTATACCATTTATGTGCAGGATTTTCTGTGAACATACTTTTTCATTTTTTTCACATTAAATATCTAGGAATGGGACTGCTGAGCTATATGGCAAGTGTAGGTTTAGCTTTGTGTGAAACTGCAGACTTCTTTGCAGAGCGGCTCTGTGATTTTGCATTTTCATCAGCAGTGAGTGAAAGTTTCAGTGGACCCACATCATTGTGAATACTTGGCTTTGTCTTCTTTTTTCTTAGCCATTTTCACAGGGTTATAGTGGTGTCTCTATCTCACTGTGGTTTTTAATTTGCATTTTCTTAGAGGCTGATAATGTTTAACATCTTTTTATGTGCATATTTACCATATGAATACTTTCTTTGGTGAAGTGTCTCATTTTTTTGCCCTTTAAAAAAATGGATGCAGGCTGGGCGCAGTGGCTCATGCCTGTAATCCTAGCACTTTGGAAGGCCGAGGTGGGTGGATCATCTGAGGTCAGGAGTTCGAGACCAGCCTGGCAAACATGGTGAAACCCCATATCAACTAAAAACACAAAAATTAGCCTGATGTGTTAGCGTGCACCTGTAATCGCAGCCACTCAGGAGGCTAAGGCAGGAGAATCACTTGAACCCGGTGGGGTGGAGCTTGCAGTGAGCGGAGATCGCACCATTGCACTCTAGTCTGGGCAACAAGAGTGAAACTCCATCTAAAGAAAAAGAAAAAAAAATGATGCTTTGCTTCTAACTGTTGAGATTTGAGACTTCTTTATGTTTTTCTGAATATAAGTCTTACATTGACTATGTGAGCCGGAAATATTTTCTTCCAGTCTTAACTTGTCGTTTGTTTTCTATTGCTCTGTTTATCATTAACTGTCTCTCCATCTGTTTATCTTTGCTATTTTTTTCTATCCTGATGTTTACTAAAGCCCTTCTAGCTTTCTTATGATCAGTATTTGTAGAGTATGTCTTTCCTTATCCTTTACCTTTTAAAATATACTTTTTATTTTGGAATAACTTTATGTATTCAGGGAGTTCTCATGTATCCTTCACCCATTTTCCCCTGATGTTAACATCTTACATTATGATATGTTGTCAACACTAAGAAATTAACACTGGCACAATACTATTAACCAAATTATAGACTTTAATTTGGATTCATGAATTTCTTTACTAAATACTTTTTATCTCCTCTAGGATCGAATTCAGGATTTATTACATTTAGTTATCATGTGTCAGGTATGGGCTCAGTGGCTCATGCCTGTAACCCCAGCACTTTGGGAGACTAAGGTGGGAGGGTCATTTGAGCCCAGGAGGTCAAGATCAGCCTGGGCAAACAGTGAGAACTTGCCTCTACAAAAAATCAAAATAAAAAAAAATTAGCTCGGTGTATGGCACGTGCCTGCCATCCCTGCTACTTGGGAGGCTAAGACGGGAGGATCACTTGAGTCTAGGGGGCTGAGGCTGCAGTGAGTCGTGATTGCGTCATGGCATTCCACCCTGAGTGACAGAGCAAAATCACATCACTAAAATGATTAATTAATTAATTAATTAAAAAGTTATTGTGTCTCCTTGGTCTCCTCTGATTTGTAACACTTTCTTGGGCTTTTCTTGTTTTTCCTGACCTTGGCAATTTTGGTGAGTACTGGTCAGGTATTTTGTAAAATTTCCCTCAATTTGAGTTGTCTGACACTTTCTTATGATAGAATAGGCTTGCACAGGTGAAGTGCCTGTCTCATTGTATCATCTCAGGAGATACTTGATACCAACATAACCGCTGACCTTAACCTTGATCACTTGGTTACAGACTTGTCTGCCACATTTCTCTCTGTCAAGTTACTGTTTTATTTTTCCTTTCCATATTCTGTTTTTTGGAAATGAGTCATTAAATCCAGCCCACATGCGGGGGGAAAGAAATTGAGCTCCACCTCCTGGAGTGGGAAGCCACTCCGTGGACCAGGATTAGAAGACTTTTCTTAGGGCTTCTATTTTCACCCAGTGCATGGTTCTAGATTTCAGGCCACCTTTGAGTCAAGGGTGCAATGGGGGACTCCTAGAGGAAAAATCAACAGGAAACTCACCAACAGTTTGCTGTTACTTGAAGTTGTTTCCTTTGCAGATTCACCTGCTATCATTTGCTTTTCAGAGTCCTTAGATAGCTGCTCTATGATTTCTTTGCAGGGTTTTCAGTTGCTTTTAGTAGGAGCAAGACAGAGTGAAGGGTGAATATACCATCTTGATTGGAACAAGAAACCCCTTATTTATTTTTTACTCTCCAATTATGTCACTCCCATTCACTCATTCACATATCCCTCATTCTTTTATGCATTATTATATACCTGCTCGTAAAATCATATATATGTCAATCAATACCCCTGATTTGACCACATAATCAGGTGTTATGCTAGTCACTGCAGATACAGACATGAAATATAGTTCCTATCTCGAAAAAATTCTTGGGCTAGAAGGAAAACAGACGAATTATCAGATGTAAAGACAGTGGAATGACTGCTATGATATATGGAAGCCGCAGCTGCCTTAAATGAGGAGATCTGTAAGAAAACATCCTGGCTTCAGGGAGTTGTCTCCTTTGGGGACAAATCAATGTGGGGTAGGCAAGCATTTCACTTTGGAAGGACAGCATGCACTGAGACACTGGATTAGGAAATCAGGGGGGCATGTTTGAAGAAGTGGTGTCTTACCTCCGACCTAGGCCTTCCTGAGATTTCAGGACAGGGGTGTGACTGAACACAATCCTAGACTGGAGCACGAGGACTCCTCCAAGGTCATCCCTGAGTTTAGAAAATTTACTTTTGGTGGTTGGTCTGTCCTATCCTGTTCTCACCCATCCTGGGAGGTTCCATCTGCTTGGTTTTCTGTTATTTGCAGTAGTGTCGGCTTTGTTTCAAGGACCCTAGCCAGTTTGTCAGAGGACATGCACATCATCTATGAAGGGCAGAAAGGCAGCAGAGCCTGACTTTGCAGCTGCATCTGAAAAAGGGTGGGGGTAACCTGGCTCCCACCCATGTTCATGTCCAAGAGGACCCAAGACCTGAGATTGACCAGTTATCCTCAAGAGCATTCCATCTGTCTCTTTTCTCATCGATTCCAACCCCTGGGAGCTAAGATTCATTCCCATTGTATATGTAGGTACTACAGCCTCTCTGGCCCTTCCTCTGTGCTTGGCCAATTCATTCAACCATTTATTCATTCATGCATTCATGGATGTATCCAAGTGTATCCCACTCATATTCTATGCCAGACCTTGGTTTGACCATCCCTTTGCTATGAAAATTTTGTTCTGCCTTCTACACTATTTCCATTTTTTCTACCTCAATGATTATTTCTTCCACTTTCTTTTGATTGATTCTATTTTTTTCTCTACTCTGTAAATGTGAATGGACTACCTTTGAACTGTTCTCATAATCTGCCCTACTCTCACATTCTTTAGCCCTGCTGTCCTCACAGCTGAGGCAGCTGTGCAGTTCATTGGTGAGACGGGAAGGAATGCAAGCATTTTACTCATTCCCTTAGTCTGCCTACCAGAGCCTGGATTCCAGTAGCTGGGATTTTCCCCGTATTTCTGAGACATTAATGGGATCCCTAGTTATAGTTTCTTGTGCTTGTGTCCCCTGTCCCCAAATTTCTCCCTTGAAAATGTACTGGGCTCTTGCTGCTCCTAGCCTTTTGTTTCCTCCTGTAATTGGAGCTCCTTCACCTGCAAGCTCAACACCAGGGCCAGCCCCCCATCTTGGAGCACAGAATCAGTTCCCTGTGATTCTGTGCTCATTGCATGCTTCAGTATAAAGAGAAAAGCACAAACTGGGGTCAGATTCATCTGTGCTCCAATTCAAAATTGTGTGAGGCAAGTTGTGCAACTCTTTGATCTCAGTTTTCTAATTGTAAAATTGATCACGGGCAAAATTTCTGTTATCTACCTTCTGTTATCTACCTATCTATGTGTCTACCTAACAAAACTCTATTTTTATATAGATATCAAGTAATCACACACTTCTGGGGAGGAGGTTGAAGCCCCCAGTGGGTTAATCTTGATCTAAGCCAATCATGGTAATTCCTTTATTTTGCCAACAAGTGCTTTAGGAATGTTCATGTGTTGAAATTCTGGCCAGTGAGGCATGAGGGATATGTTTGCTGGAAGACATAGGGAAAGTATTTCTGCAAAAGAAAAAGGAGCCTCAGGGAAAGAAACACATACTTTTCTGCCCCAGAATGTTGTTATCTTATGTGGTGCCTGGAGCTGTGGTAGCCATTGCATGAGGCTGCATGTGGCAGACCAAAAGGACATGCCGTACCCTCAGGGGAATGGCAGGGTAGATTAATGAGAAAACTAGTTCTCGATAACATTGTTAAGCCATTTAACCCTGAAACTCTGCCTCCTCCAGTCTTCTTATTGCATATGACCTTTTTTTAAAATTTTGATATATGGTATTAGAATACCTATCTTGCCATGTTCAAATAAGAGACTTTCTGCTCATCTTTTAGATCTCAGTCCAAATGTCACCTCCTCAAGCAAGTCTTCCCTGATTCTTCATCCAAGCTCACATTGTTCTGTCACACATTTGCCATTAGCACAATGTATCGTTCCTTCTTTTCTTTCATAGCACTTACAAGCATTTGTTTATCTGGTTATTCACACTCTCCCTTACTAATCTATAAGCTCTGGGAAGGCTGGCAGTGTTTCTTTTGATGACCACTGTGTCTCTTGTGGCTAGAATAGTGCCCAACATATAATTGATTCTTAAATATTTGTTAAAGAATAAAATTAATAGGTGAATATCAGTAGAAAAAAAAAACTGGTACATAGCAGGAAAGTTTATCTTTGTGTCCTTTCTGAGACTGAAAGTTGATCAACTCTCTCCTTTTTTTCATGTTGACAGATGACTTTGTACCCAATCATTGGCTGATGTATTTCAAAACAACTTTAAATGTACTTTGAAATGCACCATTATTTCATCCCCTCAGGAGCTGGTACAATTCCTGCCACCCCTTGCTACTATTCTTTTAGCATTCATGACAGCTAAGCAAACCCCTTCTTTGATTTTTCTTCTTCTGCAGGCTCTAGGTGACTGATTAGTCAGTACTTGTGAATAATGGCCAGGGAGGTTGCTGAGCCATGGAGGAATCTGGCCACCTGGTCACTGAGCACTCAGCTTTCAGCTAGTAAGATAACAGCAATTTTGCCACCATCACCATCCTAATAGGATGTCCAAAGAGTTTCCTTCCACTGTTCAGTAGGGACCATGAGGATCATGAATAGAAGGTGATATGAGGGTTTGGGGAAGAATAAACTGGAACAGCTTGACATCCCTCAGGAGTATTTCAGAAACAAGCCAGCACACCATGGTAATTTATTTTTATGACACATTAGTTTGCCTTGGAGGGAGAAAGTATGGGAGTTTGGAGAGTTAGAGCTTACAGGGAGAGAGGCAGAGCTTATCCTTAGTTCTCTCTTATCCATTGACAAGGAACAACAAGGATGGCATTAATAACAACAATAATAATTACAGGCTCAAAGGAAATGGAGTTGGCAGCAGAGAGTACACATAGTTAGTTATCTAGTCCAGCATTTCTCAGAAGATGTTTGGCAGAGCACAAGTCTCTCAAATGCCCTTTGCTAAAAGGGTTCATGGTTAAATTACTGTTCTTGGAGAATAGTGTGCACTTACTTGTCCACCACCCCACCTCCAGCCCTTTTGACTGTACTTTGCTCAGTAAATATGAAGGCCCCTGCATTATAAATAAATCAATTGGCTTTGTCTAAACCAGTGTTATGGTGTTTATTTCACCAAGGAAACTCTTATTTAAAAAAAATTAATATTAACAGCTTGTGGAAGGAAGATATTTTAGGAAATGCTGATGTGAGCAAGAGTGGTTACTAGCTATTCTTATCTAATATTTACTGAGAAATTTATTCATTCATTCATTTAATAGAGAAAGATATATTGAGAGACTCCTTTGTATAACATAATGGGCCGGGAGCAGCGGACACAGATTTGGCCAATGCCTGCATGAAACTTACAGTCTAGTGGATAAGACAAAATCAATTTCCCAATTAATTTCTTTTTTATTCCTGTGGTGAGTCTACAATGAGGAGCATAAGATATATATAAATTTAAATAATGGTATAAAAGAGATGGTTAAGAGTAACTAGGGAAGCCATACTGGTTGTCCATAACCGGGGATGGTCCTGTGATGGGTGACTTTCAAGTTCTAAAATCAAGACAGTCCTGAGCAAATCAGAGTGGTTGCTTGCCCTAATAGACCATGACTTCTGAAGTGCCATCTGAAAATCTTATTATGGCAGAGAGACCTCTGCCAGGCCGGAGACGTGTTCTCTGGGTTGCTTCAGCTCCTTGAGCCTGACTTTCTGTCTCTGGGGAATGGAGGTGATGAAGTCTGCTTTCTCTTATGTTTTTTGGGAATAACAAGTGGAGTGATTCCTATGGAAAGCCTTTATCAGATACCACGCGCTTCCTAAGTACAAGGGATGAGTATTCCTTTAGGGAAACGAGTTTGTCACTCCCTGAAGGAAAGCCCCTATTTCTCCAGAAGAGGTTTTTCAGAGCACATCTCTTGCCACGTATCCAGGTTTCTAAATCCTCCAGCAAGAAGCATTTTTCACGGATGCAAGAACAGGAGTGCCTGCGTAAGTTCACATGGGAAGCGTAAATCACAGAGGGGAGCCACTGGGATGCCGCAGGACAGCACTTCCTCCCGGCCAGAGAAGGCCTCAGCCCAAGAGCAGCTTCCTGCTGCTAGGCAGGGCCCTAGGCGGGGTGGGGCCGGAGGGCAGTGCCTGGCCTCTGCAGAACCAAAGAGCAGGCTTGCAGTGGGCTTATGTACTCAGGCGAGTCTCATAATCTGCGGGGGTTTTAATGTCTTCCTCTGTAAGGTAGGAATATTGATATTTATTTCATCCAATTATTGGGAACTTTATACTACTGCTACTAATATAGTCAGAATTTAATGAATTTACCATGCACAAGAAATTGTGCCATGTGTTTACATATACATTTAACCACCAAAAAAGTAAACTTGGTTATCTTCCATCTGACAAATGTAAAAAAATGGGGCTTAGTAGGTTAAGAGGCTTGCCAAGGTAGGTAGGGTGACCAGTTGTCATGGTTTGCCCAGGACCAAAAGTCCCACATCGTGGGCAATCCCTTAGCCCCAGGGAACCTGGGATGGTTGATCAAGGTAGAAAATCATACAATTAGCAAGTAGTGGAGCTGATATATATTTGGGGTAGAAGGTTATTTGTTAAAATTGCTAAAAACACAACCAACAATAATTATTATTGCCATTTTATATAATATGTATATATCATATGCTTATATATAATGCATACATAAGATACATATTATTAATACAGTAACACTCATTATTTGATGAACTGCCATTTCAATATAAACA
The DNA here is from genome assembly GCF_008728515.1 of Papio anubis. Classification (NCBI taxonomy): domain Eukaryota; kingdom Metazoa; phylum Chordata; class Mammalia; order Primates; family Cercopithecidae; genus Papio; species Papio anubis. The sequence continues at coordinate 56,847,122 of NC_044976.1, read as the reverse complement.
AAGTGCTTCTGGCCTTCTAAGAAAACCCCTTTGCATTAATAATGATCATCTAACATTAGTGCTACTCATCAGTATTTATAGTTTTCTTCTTTCTGTGCCCAGAGCCTTTGATCTCAGCCATGACCAGGTGATTTGTTTCGACCAATGAAATGTGAGTGCAAGAGCTGTGCCTCACTTCGGGGCAGAAACATGCAAGAATCAGGGTGCAGTTCTTCATCTTCCTTGCAGTAAATGCGGATGGTGCCTCTCCCTTATCATTTTTGCTGGCTGGGACACACTCCTCAGCTGCTGTGAGAGTTGGGGTGCCAACAGATCATAGCTGTCTCTGCTCAGGAGGGTTAAGAGCACCAAATCCGGAGTCAGACCACCTAGTTCAAGTCCAGCTCTGACATGAAAGGCTGTGTGCCCCTAGGCAAGTTGCTTAACATCTCTGAGCCTTTGTAGTCTTATCTCTATAAGGGAGAATTCCTACCCTATACTGTTGCTGTGAAGATTATATGAGTAATGCTTGTAAGACTCTTGTAACAGTTTGGCACACAGTAAGCTCTAAGGTTGGCTATTTTTATTTCTCCTGCTTTACTTGTTCTCTAGCACAGTATGACAGTGAATACCAAGGTTCCTTATATGTTGCTCAAAAGACAATTTTGATTAACATGTGAGGAACCAAATTCCAGGGATGCTGAGCAATTTCTTCAACATCACATCGGGCTTAATACTGGAGTTTGAGTAAGAACCAAGACAGGAGAATGAGAGTAATAACAACAAGTCAGCAGTTACTCTTCACTAGGGACTGCATTATCTCATTTAATCTTCACAAAAGCATCCGATCTGGACATTATTATAATCTTCATTTTACAGATGTGGAAATAGAGGCAAAAAAGGTGAAGTAAATGTTTACAGTTAGTAAGTAGTGGCAGAGTTAGAAAAAATAGAAATTTGATATTTTAGGATGAACTATTATTGAGCAACAAAAATGGGAACTGTAATTACGATGTTTAAACAATGTGTTGATTATTAGTTTCTTTTTAGAAGAGTAAACATGATTGCTCATTTATTTACACAAGTATTACATACAACCTACACTATTTTATACTTTGCTCTTTATAAAGTGACCTTTTAATTTTAAGAATACCTAGATTTGCAGAAAGGTTGCAAAGATAGTACAGGGAGTTTCCACCTACCCTTTGCCTGAATTTCCTCAAGGTTAATGTCTTGCAACGGTACACTTGTCAAAACCATGGAATTAACACTGGTACATCACTATTAACTAAAATCCAGACTTTATTTGGATTTTGCCAGTTTTTCCACTAATGCTCTTTGTCTATTCCAGGGTCTAGTCCAAAGACTACCAAATCTTAAGTGAACAAAAAGCCTTGACGATAATGTAAAAGTTTGTTTGCTAATGGAATAAAGATTTGACATTAGGGCAGTGTAATGATAGGTGATATATTTTTCCTATGTTTAAAGCTCTAACACTCTTGTCACATTAACTATTTAGGAGATGTTATTATTGGAAGCCTCCTGTACTGTGAGAGGCTGGCATTGTCCAACTCAAACTAAGTTGTGGACTAGAAGGGGTGTAAATTATCTGCTGGACCCATGGTATGAGGGAAAAGCATGTGTGAGTATGTGTTGAGGGGTATAGGTGATGGGGGAGCTGATCCACCATTTGTCACTAAGGAGGAACAGGAAGAGGCAGGGGCTGGATGTACCTAAATTCTGCCTTGTCAGTCTGTAATCCAGTGATTGGTAAATCTGGAAGTGACTTCAAAGATTTCTTCAAAATTGGCTTCTGTGGTTCTTAGAACAAACATTTATTAAGCATCTGCAGTTTTCCAAGCTCTCGGTTGGCTGCCTTACATATACTGTCTCCTAGAATCCTCAAAATAAGATGTCTGTATTCCATTCGTATTTTATTTTGTTTATTTTTGAGACAGAGTCTCACTCTCTTGCCCAGACTGGAGTGCAATGGCGTGAACACAGCTTACTGCAGCCTCAGCCTCCCAGGCTAAAGTGATCCTCCTGCCCTGCCCTCCCAAAGTGCTGGGATTACAGGAGGGAGCCACAATGCCAGGCCCATATTCCCATTTTAAAGTTCAAAAGAGAGGTCAGAGAGGATAAGCGACTTGCCCAAGGACACACAGCTTGTCAGTGGCAGAGCAAGAATTTAAACCCAGGTTTTTCTGAGTTTATTGTTTTTTGATGTTCCAAATTATACTTCTTTGACATCTCCTCAAAAAAAGTCTTTTTGGAATTTGACATCAAAGAGAGGTCCTAACACTCTACTGGGCATTTGGCTAAGAGGCCTGAAGGGATACTTAGGGAAAGAATAAGAAGGTTTCAGGAGGCACAGTGGAGTTTTGCGTGCGGATGTTTGTTTGCAGAGTTGATGCAGATTTCAATCTCTTACCGCTCTCTCCCTCAGCTGAGCAATAATAAGACATCTCGTATTAGCTCCTGATTAAAACTAGCATTCTGGAGGTTTTGGAGGGGGGCCAGCATGTGCATGAATGAGCAGGGCTCAGTCAGCCTCCAGGTCCATCCAGGGGTTCCCTTGAAACTGGCCAAGTTGTTTCCTGGGTCGGATGCTTGGGAAACCTCCAACTTGGGTTTGAGGGTTCACACATGCATTCATGCACACATACGTGCACATGCATGCACATTCACACACACGTACATGCACACACGCACACACAATAAATAAAGTAGAATGAAAAAGCTGGAGGCACCCCAGTGTGCCCTATTTACAAACCGCTTAGTTCCTTCCGGGTGTTATTTGATTTTCTCCTTCACTGAGAAATGGGGAGACATCAGAATGAGTGATGTGCTGGAGAGAGGCCTCCCGACCATCCCTCAGCCTCCCTTGCCCCCTCGGTCTCTTTCGTGTGACAGGATGCCCTCAATTACTCTCTCTGGGGGGGTCCCAGTCAGAAAGAAGATGGAGCCAACCATCTGTTACCGACTCCAGTGAGCAATTTAATTTCCTCTTGTTCCCAATGAGGAGATTTTGTAAGTACATAAATTACCGTCAGTCCTGCTTAATCAGAAACTGGCCGTCTAAAGGGGCGGAGACGGTCAAGCCGGAGACACCCACTGACCGAGACTTACCAGGAGGACATTTTGCACGCTGGTAGGAAAACCATATGAGAGAAATGTCAGACACAGAAACTTCCTTAGAGATCATCCAATCTGACACCTCTTTTCTAACTGAGGAAATCACAGCCAGAAGGAAAAACGATCTGTCTAGCTAGACAGGGCAGAGTTAGGACTCGAACTAAAGAGCCCAATTCCCAAATTCACTCTTCCCAACACAACACCAGGTAGAAAGAATGACTTGATTACTTGACCTTTGGTTTAATCTCTAGAGGTAGAATAAGAAAACAATAGTCATGGTAACAATGACAACCACAAGAGCTACACTGTATGTAGCCAGCACTGAGAGAGGCAGACAGTGTGGATTTATAGAGTGGGCTCTGGAGCCAGGCTGCCTGGGTTTAAATCCCAGTTCTGTCACTTAATAGCTGTGTGGCTGGAGGGCACGTTCCTTAACCTCTGGGACTTAGAGCAGACATTGTGAGTTCTTGGCATCGATCCCTTCAGATCCCTTCAGTATTTGCATCTGATCCAGCCCCACTTTCTATGGCCAGCACCTGCATCTTTGTTGGAGGACTGTGTTTGGGCCTCCAGAACCCACTTTGTCAATGTGCATTGCAGGCCCAGTCTTCTAGGGGCAGCTTTTAACCAACAACTGACAGATAATGAGGGTACAAATGCCCCAACTCCCTTGCCTCTTGACTGGGATAGTTCCAAGGCATGTGTTTTGCACTATTTTTCACAGATTCCCCGAAAGATTAAGCACTAGTTACCCACTGCAGTAGCTGACTTAATCATGCAATTATTGGCTGGCTGCCCTTTTCCTGATGTTACCCAAGCTCTTTGCACCTCTCCAGAAATTATTTTGCACTTGAGCTCTTGTCTCAGGATCTGCCTCTGGTTGGTTAGTCCAAGATCAGACAGTGCCTCAGCTTTCTCATCTATAAAACGATGATAATAATAGTTCTTATATCACAGAGTTGTTAGGGCTAAATGGCTTAAAATGCAAAGAACAATGCCTGCCACTTGGTGAGAATTCAACAAATATTAGCTATGTGTCTGATAAACACTTATTTCATTAACTACCTCATTAAGTCCATACTATACATACTATCACTACCATTATACAAATAAGACCATCCGAGCTCAGAGAGGTTAAATACTTCTCCCGAAGACATGCAGTTGTAAGGAAAATGTCAAGATCCAAACACAAATTCGCTTTCAAAGCTCCTTCCGTTTTTGCCTTGGCCAGGAGGTTCTCCTCAATACACCCAGTCTGGGTCAAGGGTCCCTCCTCTTGTGCTCCTGCAATCTCAGCCATAGCATTTGCTTCAGGTTATTAATATGGCCCTCCTGCTTGTTGAACTATTCCTTTAAGCTATGAGCTAGGCATCTCTGTAAGCTCAGCGTCTAGCCCAGTGCCCAGCACGTAGTAGGTTCTGGCGAGTGCCGAATAAATGAGAACACAGACCCTAAGCAGTGTGTAAGCTGCGGAGACAGGCAGAAGGTAAAGCCCGGCATGAAAGTCTGTCTCATGGCCTTCAGATTTCAACTGGAAGCATCTTGGAAATCTTCCCAGGAAATTCTCTTCTCCTCCCACTCCTGCTGCAGGCAGGATTTGTAAATATGGTTGGTTGGGTCTCTTGCGGGAGTTCCACAATTTCATCAAGGTGTCTAGTCCTCCCTAAAATCTTGTCAGGAAGATGAGGATCTCCCAGGTGACCACGTAGAGATAAGCAGGAATCTCACCACAGTCACTGCTCCATTGTGAAGTCATGCTGGACTGGCAGAAGCTTCCAAGGGCTGTTACAAAATATGAGAAAAAGCAGGCAGGAGACGAAAAGTGGGTTAATGAGGCTGAAAATACAGATCTTCTAATGATAGTGATCGTCATAATCACCCCCAGCTCTTTTGGATGCTTTCTACAGACTGGCCTCAACATACTGTGTAAGAATCCACATTCTGGAGTCAACACTGCCTGAGTTTGAATCTTTCTCTGTCACTTACTAGCTATGTGGTCCTGGACAGATTATTCAGTCCCTCGGTGCCTCATTTGTCTTACTTGTAAAATGGGCATGATACCTACTTTCCTCACAGGATTGCATAGATAAATAGCATATACAATGCTGGGGGCAGTGGTCTTGCACAGAGTAAGTGAGTAGGCAATTTCTGGTTTTTACCAGGCACTGAATAACACTTGAAGGAATAAAGAGTGGACTAAGACAATCTCTGTTCTCAGGAAGCTCCAGAATCTAGGATTGAGGTTGCTAACCTTTTTTGATTATGTACCCCATCTATAATAAAAAGTCTGAGCATATTCCTCCAATAAATGTTTCTTTATTGAAGGGGAGTGGGTGATGAAACTAAAAAGAAGATACTGAGGAGCATAGAGAAGCAGTATCCAGCCCAGCCCTGGGGGTGGTGACCAGTGGAAGTCATGAAAGACTTCCTGGAGGAGGTGATACTTGAAGTGAGTTATGTGGGATACATCAGTTAACTGAGCAGAGAGGTGGGAGAGAGCTTTCCAGACAAAGGAAATATCCTGGGCCCAAGATGATAACTGGGTAGGGAAAGGACAGTTTGAGAAATGTTGAAAAGCATGGTGAGGCTACGATGTTGGGTGGGTGGGTGGGGAACCGTAACTCTGCTGCTTGGGATATAGACCTGAATCCTATACAGAACCTGTTAGCTCCCAGGCCCTGGCCCCAACCCCCTCACAGTCCCACCTCATGCCACCCTCCCTACGTCGTGCTGCCTCGCCCACAGTGACTGTCTTAGGTCCAGTTCTTCCAAACTGGACTCAAAGCCACGGATTCAAATGCAAGTGGTTTCTGCTCCAAGTATTCTCTGGAGAAAGCAACAGAAGCAGGAGAAAGAACAGGAAGAAGCCAAGTCAGAGGGTGATTTAGGTGGAGTTTCAGATTCAACTTAATCCAGCAGGAAGCTCTGGTGTAGAACTAACATCCCAGAATTTGTCCTGTGTTTTTTCACACTAGCCAGATACTGGCGCTGGAGACCCGAGGAGCATGTGAATGTCCAGGCACTGCTGGCTCTCTGTACACGTGTGGTGTCTCCAGTGTCGGGCAAGCCTCTGAAGGTCACAGAAGTGAGTGAGCTGCCAGCAGCAAACACATAAGCAGGAGGGATCCCAGAGCATGAGGGCAGGGGTGCAGTCAAGGAAACCAATAGTGCCCAACACCCTGGCCTTCTTTTAGTTCACTGAATGATCCCAGCTGTCTCCTTCCTACCTGAGGCCCTTCGTACCTGCTGCACCACTGCCTGGAACCCTCTCTCACCCATTTCATCTGGCTAACTCCTCTCATCCTTTCCATCACACCTAAATGCCATTTCCCCAGAGAAGCAGTCTGACCCTCAAGACTCGATTAGGCCCATCTATTATTTGTTCTCAATGCAGCCTACACTTTCCTGCCTGCGACTTCATAGCAAATTGTAATTAATTATGTATGTAATTAGTCCCCATGTATTAGGCAGAATTCTGTCATATGCAAATGACAGAAAACTCAAACTAGCTGAAGCGAAAAGAGTGAGATGGCTTGGGTAGCTGGAAAGGGTGTGAGTGCGCCTCAGAATGGAAGGACAGACGGACTGCAGCCACCAGGGCCTCAGGGAGAGGACGGGGCCTCCACACAGTCAGGTTCTTTCTCTCTCCTCATCTCTGAGGTTTACTTGGCCTCCTCTGCTAATACTGCACATGTAGAGGGAACACGGTCACTGGCATCTCCAGGTCCACACCTCACAGCTGCTGGAAAGGTGTGATCGCCCTGCATGAGTCAAATGCCCACCCACAGAACTGTCTCCACCCAGGACATGGAGATGGGCTACTGCGAATGGCTGGGCCTTGGCCATGTGCTCACCCTGCTCAGAACTGCCACTGAGAGGGTCCTCAGAGTCACGTGACCTGAAAGGGCAGTGCTACTCCTCAAAGGACGTGTTGGCGTAGGACTGGGCCCACAACATTTGTATCTTGTTTAATGCTGTATCCCCCACAAATACTTACAGGTATTTTCTACCAGGTGTCAGCCACTGTTCTAGGTAATGGAGGATATGCAAGTAAAATCTAAGTTCTTGCTTGCATTAGAGCTTATACTGGAATGGGGGAAGACAGAAAGCAAGCACGTTAATAATCACAAATGTCTCAGGTGGTGATATGTGCTGTGGAGAAGAACAAAACCGGATACAGAGGGTGGGGGACGGTGAGGGGACGCTATATTCCACAGCATGGTTAGAGATGGCATCTTGGAAGTGGCACAGGCAGGTGCCAGATGGTGAGGCTCTTCCTGCCGTTCTGATGGATTGGAACTGAGTCCTCCTGCCCGGCCTTCTCCCTCCTTTTCTTCTCTCCCTTCTTCTGTTCATTCTTTTGCAGTTTTTCTTAAAATGCGTCTTTAGACTATATATATCAGAATACCCAGTGGGGGCAGGGTACTTGTCAAAAATGCAGGTTCCCAGGCCTCTCCCAAGACCCAGAGATTCAGACTCCCCGGGGTGAGGCCTGAGAATCTGAATCATTAATTAGCTCTCCAGGCGACCCTTAGGCACATTCACGTTTAACAACTATTTTCTGAGGTGGTAATGAGATAAGAGAGGCTCTGAACAGGGAAGAAAACTGATCTCATGTGTGTTTTAGAAAGATATATCTGAAATCTACACAGAGGGTGGCTGCAGGCCCAGGGACTGGGCTGTTGTCAAGGTCCCAGAGACTGAGAGAAAACATGTGGCCGGAGGTGGTGGGACAGAGGGAATGTTCAGGTGACAAATGGAAAGGAACTGGTGACTGCTTGAGTGTGGGGATGAAGGAGAAGAAGCGGTTCAAAGGCTTCCTGTGGTCTGACTAGTGTATGTGGGGGTAGCAATACCATTCACCCAAATGGAAACTGTGAACATCACTGACATTGCACTTCCTTATTTAAATACTCTACATCCAAGAAGTCATGTTAGAGTCCCATATTAGAGGAGCAGCATTTGACTACATTGAGCAGATGGACACAAAAATTCTTAATTGTTTATTTTCTTTCTTATCTTCCTAGTATTTCTTCTTTTTTGAGCTTCTGAACCTTTAATGGAAAGGGGTTGGTGTTAACCACTTGTTTTTCTAATCTCTGACATTAGTGTGATTCATTTGCCAAGGGGAGACCATTAAGAAGAAACCAACTTCATTTCCATGGAATGGAGTGAGAGATGGGGAATGATACTGAAGAGCTAAGAGATTCAATGCACTATGAATATGGTGACCAGAACTTCTGGTTATTCCAACTGGGAATCTTGGGTGAAGTTGGCTGCTCTGCTGGAGAAAGCTCCCCATTTCCACATACCTGTATAGAATCCTATAGGATAAGGGATATTTCCTTATCTCTCTTCACTCTCCTCCAAAGCTCCAATGGATGTATTCTAGGTACAACTAGCTAATAATTGGGTGTAAGAATTATATTAGATAATGCTTATAAAATTCTTGGCACTCCATGCCACTCCACTTCATTTCCTCAATGAAGGAGGCTGGGCAGATATTATTAGCCTCCTTCTACACATTCAGAGAAGTGAAGTGATTTGCCTGTGATCACACAGCCAAGATAAAGATATGACTTCAAATCTTGACCAGTAGTATTTTAAAGTTTCTGTGTTTTTCACCACAGAGTAGGTGAGGCTGGGCAAATTGTGAGGACCTCAGTTAAACAGGCTGGTGCTGGGGATGGCTTCTATGCCAGGAGGAAAGATCGTGACTAGTCTGAAGCTGAAGCAGCAGCCGTCTGATCCTCTACCCCATGGTGGCCCTTTCCAGACCACAGACTGTGGTTTCTCTGCTCATCAGCAACCAAATCTAAATTCTCTCCGATATTTGTTCAATAACTCAGACGTGCTAAGGTTAGCTGTCTTATAAATTATAGAACAGTTTAACTGAGTTAGGCCTGAGGCATAAATAACAGAGACTCTCCACCCAGTGACAGGGCACAAGGCTGGAGGCAGCAAAAACACAGTAATAGTGACAGAAAAAAGGACTATCTTCCTCTTTTAGGAGAAGGCTGACAGGGAAGAGGAAAGCAGACGAGAAGGGGGCTAGGCAGGAGGGAATTCCAGGACAAGGGGGTGACAGAGCAAAGGAAACAGGCCCTGGGGAAGAGGAGGGAGTAGCTTTGTGGAGGCAGAAGCTCGGTTTACTGGTGAACATGAAATCATCCTTGGGGGTGTCTGTGGGACGTCCAGTGGAGGTGTCTGATGAGTGCCTGAACACACGGGTTACCACTCCACTGTTAAAATGTGGGAAACAGCTATAATGCATAAGGTATGAGTGGTAGCTACGACCATGGGGGAAAAACAAGGTCATGGAGGGCATATCGAGTGAGAAAAGAAGAGAGAATGGAACATCAGCAATTGAGTATACAGGAGAAAGATAAGTCTGTCATAGAGACTGGGACAGAAAGGCTAGAATCTGAACAGAAAAAAGTTCTACTAGAGTTCCGAATCCTGAGGGAGGAGGATGCAGTCATTGCTAGATATGGGGAAATATACAAAAGCAGAGAAAAAATAGCCTGACTACTCTCCTCCTGCCTACCAATCTCCCATTGGATGAACCCAATCTGAAGTCAATCAGTAAGGGGGTCCCAAGTAATGCAATCCACAAGGCCTAACTCTCAAAGATACAAGTCCTTGAGGGCATCTGCTATTTCCTACATTCTGGAAATGAGAGTTTTGAGAACATAGGAGTGCTCAGGGAACAATGTCAAATGATACTAAAGCTCCTTCACTGGAAGTCTTTGATGACTTTGGAGGAAGAAGTTTTGGTAAAATGGTTGGAGCTGAAGCTTGATTGCTGGGTGGGGAGACTGTGGAGACTGTGAAATTAGGTTATTTTTTCAAGAAGTTTGACTGAGAAGGAAGTGAGTGAGCTGGGGCATACAGGGGATGGACTTCATTTAATTTTCTAAATGTGACTCATATCTTTGGGATGTCAAAGCAACCTCTTAACTTTGCAGTGTACCAGGCTGGACTTTGGTTCTTTTCTCCACCTATAACGTTACACACACTATATTGGTGACCTATCCATTCTAATAGCATTAAATGCCATCTATATGGTGATAAATCCCAAATTTATGTCTCCTACTCAGATCTCTTTCTTAAACCCAAGACTCATAGATATCCCCAACTCAAGAAGTAAAAAACAAATCCTCCATCTTCCTTCTTCCTAAATCTGCCCCATATGCAGCCTCCTCCATCTCAGTGGAAGCAGCTTCATCCTTTCTACTTCTCTGCTGTTCTCACATGAAATCATCCTTGTGTTTTTTCTTTCTCTCATGTTCTACATCCAAGCCCTCAGGAAATCCTGTTGGCTCTACTGTTTATATCCAGAGAGCCACTACTACATTCACAGAGCTACTACTTCTCACTATCTCTACTTCTATTACTGTCGTCTCAGGCATCATCCTTGCTATTCTTGCTTGGATTATTTCAATAGCCTCTTATGCTAATTCTGCCTTTCTTTGCCCCTTAAAGTCTGTTCTCAACACGGTAGTAAGAGTGATCCTTTAGAAATGCAAGTCAGATGTCACTTTTCTGATCAAAACCCAAACATGGACCCCATTTCACCCAATCAAAGCCAAAGTTCTTCAGTAGCCTACATGATCTGTGCCCTTATATTTCTCTTTCTGATATCACCTCTCTTTTTACTTGCCCATACTCTACTCCTACCTCATTGACCTCCTTGCTGTTTTTCAAGAACTCCAGGAAGCTCCCACTTGGGAGCATTTGCATTGCCTCTCCCTTCTGCCTAGAATGTTCTTCCTCCAGATACTCATGTGGTTAACTCCCCGCTATGGTTTGAATGTGTCCCCCAAAGTTTATGTGTTAAAAAAATTTATCCCCAATACAACAGTGTGGAGAGGTTGGACCTTTAAGAGGTCTTTAGGTCATGAGTGCTCTGCCCTCATAAACGAGTTAATACTATTCTTTCAGGAATGGGTTATTGTGTGAATGGGTTCCTGATTTAAAAAATCAGTTCAGCCTTCTCTCTCTCTCTCTCACACACACACACACACACAGACACACACACTCTGTCTCTCTCATGCATGGACTCTCTTGCCCTTCAGCCTTCTACCATGAGATGACGCAGCACAAAGCCTCTTGCCAGAAGCTGGTGTCATCTTCTCGGACTTCCATACTCCAGAACCGTGAGCCAAATAAATTCCTGTTCATTATAAATTTCTCAGTCTGTGGTATTCTCTTATAGCAGCACAAAATGAACTAAGACACCCCCCACTTCTTGAAATCTCTTCTCAAATGTCATCTTCTCTGTGAGACTTACGCTGACCACATTATTTAGAATCACAACCTATCCACCTTCCTCTTTCCCACACTTCTGACCCTCTCACCCTCCCTACTGTTTACTCATAGGGCTTTTTGTTAAGAGGGATAGTTAAGACTGCCTGTGTGAAGTACCCACCAAATGTGCAATCCTGCCACCTTCTTGAGAGAAGCCCTACAGTCTGGCTGGTGCCCTGGGTGAGAACGAAATAGGCGGGGTGTGGGAGGCCCCTCTTGGCTGCTCAAGCTCTGCTTTCTCACACAGCCTACAACCTCATTATCCACACATGGGAGCACAGGCACTCGCCTCCGGGTACTGTATGAGTCGGCTTGCAAAGAGGAATGCCTGGGAGGCAGACAGGATGCTGAGGCAAAGCTGGCAGCCAGCAGGAGGGGCCAGCCCTCTTCCCTGATGTCATCACATGAAGGCAGCTGTGGGGAGGGCCCGCAGAGCAGGAACTCTAGCTGTGGAACCCCAAAAGAAGCCCAGTTTATGTAGACTCCATGAGTGGGGAAGGATGATTTAGAGCTCACAGAAAGTGCCCAGCCTCCTCCTACCTCCAGGAAAACACTCCTGTTATTGGGGCAAAGTGTCAGTTTGGGATGCATTTGTGCCAGGCCCTGAATGGGAGAGAGCGAGGTGGTCCTGGTCTTTAGGGAGCTCTTGGTTGGGGCAGGGGCAGGGGTGAGAGCAGGCAAGTAAATACTCCCTGTTTTGTATTATTAGTAAGTGCTATGACCGGATAAGCACAGGCACTATGGAAACACACACAGCAAAGAGACCCTGCTCCAGACTTGGCAGGTAGGCCTGGTGGAAGAGGTAACCTCTAATTGATGTCTTGACTCATTTATTCCTTCATTCAACCAGTATTTGGGAGGAATCAGCCATGTGTCAGGAGACATTGTGTCAGGTGCTGGCGATACAATCATGAGTCAACAAATTTTTTTCTTTGATTTTGAGGAACTTAGGGTCTAGGAGAGAAGACGGATGTAACAAGTACACCGAAAACGATGTAAAATTAAAATGTGTTTTTGTTAAATGCCATTAAGAAAAATAATAGGAACTTTAGGTGGAGTGTCTAGGGTAGGGTTCCTCCCATCCCTAAGAAAGAGAGATTCACACCAAGAGCTGTAGGGTGTCCAGAAAGCAGCCATGCAAAGGATGGGCATGGAGAGCATTCCAGGCAGAGACCCTGAGACAGGAGGAGCCTGGGGAACCGAGGAGAAGTAGGGACAGCCTGGAGGTGGTGTTCTTGGCATGACATGGCAATGAGTGGGGAGTCCAGGCCCTTACACATTTGTTCCAAACCCATCCCTCCAGAGCTTCTGGGAAATCTATGCTCAAGCCCTGGTCAGCTTCACACCAATCCTCAGGCCATTGGCCCATAATCCCACATGTCAAATCCTCCTGAAGTGGTCACGCTTTCCTCTGAGTTCTCAGCCTAGAGTTATAACTCATCAGTTCACATCTGTCTCCCCAGCAAGAGTGTCAGGCCTCTCTGTGCAGAGCCCATGGCTTAGACCAGGTGGGTGATCAACAAATGTGTCCAAAGAAGGGAGGAAGGAAGAAAGGAAAGAAAAAAAAAGGGAAGAAGAAAAGAGCTAACTGTTAAACAACAGCATAGATACTTAATACTTGCAAAGGATATATTCAAAAACCTTCGTAAATCTAGATATTTGTAAATATCTGTGTAAAATATATATTTTTGTTACAAAACTTTTTCTTTTTCTTCTTCTTCTTTTTTTTTTTTTTTTTTGAGACGAAGTCTCGCTCTGTTGCCAGGCTGGAGTGCAGTGGCACGTTCTTGGCTCACTGCAACCTCCGCCTCCCGGCTTCAAGCAATTCTCCTGCCTCAGCCTCCCGAGTAGCTGGGATTACAGGCATGTGCCACCACATCCAGCTAATTTTTGTATTTTTTGTAGGCACGGGGTTTCACCATGTTGGCCAGGATGGTCTTGAACTCATGATCTCGTGATCCGTCCGCCTCAGCCTCCCAGAGTGCTGGGATTACAGGAACTTTTTCTTTTTAAGTGCCTTTGCTTTCCTAGTCTTCATTGGTTTTTCTTTCCTTCAATCACCGGCATTAGCTCTTGGATTTCTTTTTTTAGGACCGTGATTCACAGAGAAGCCATTTTTGGTACTTTTTAAGGAATCACATCATAAGCATTAACTTGTAAACCTCAAAAGCCATGCTGAGATCTGGATGGTGGAGTTCCCAAATCCAGTCAGTAGCAAAACAAATGGTTTTCAAAAACCAAATTAATGATTCTGCAAAATGACAAATTACTATGTGTCATAGACCTCAGGGATCCCCAGTGAATAGTGAAAACGGAGAATGGTAAAGCCAGGAATGCTAATGGCATCTGCGTTCACCTGTGAGGTGTGAGGGGGCCTCTGGGAAAGACTTGGCAACTAGTTCTTCTCTCCAGATGCAGCTTGCTCTCGCTCACACTGAGCCACAGGTTTAGCTAAGTACTTGGTTACTAAGGAAACCCAAGTTGTCAGTCCCGAGCCATATGGGAATAATAGTGATTTATTTAGGAAAAGCAAGGTTTGTCACTTTAAGCTTACTGCTACAAAATTGCTTTTTGATTACCTCCCTCCTTATTGCATTGTCTTGTCACAATAAACTACAGAAACAAGTGGCAAGGTTAATAATTATGGGCTCCGTTCTTGTCACTCTCAGGGCCCAGCAAGGTCACAACTGCAGCCTGAGTGTAGCTGGCAGGCTTCTTCAAACTCCTCTGGAGAAGAGGGCTTCCCAGAGCCTCCTGACTTTACACTGCCCCAGGACACTTCTGGTGCCACAGAACTCCTAAAAATCAGCCTTTCCAGTTCTTCTTCTTGTCCTCCTTTTTTTTTAACCTGATATAATCTCTTACATTGTTTATTTCAATTTTTCCCTCTAGTCCTCCCAGTTCTGAATGCACCCATCCTCCAGACCCAATCAAATGCCATTTCTTCTCTGATTGAAGTCCTCCACTCAGGCCCACAGTTTGCACTCTCTGTCAAGACAGCTTATTGAGTAACTACCAGGTGCCCTGCACTATGCTAGACTTTTCACATAAGTTACCTCATTTTGCCTTCACAACCAACTACAAGTTGGACATTGCTGGGTGTGCCCCGGCTTTGTGTCTCACCCAAATTCATATGTTGAATTTGCACTGGCTTTGTGACCCCTGCAAATTCTAACCCCGAAGTGGTTATTAGGGATGGGGCCTTTAGGAGGTGATTAGATCAGGAAGGTGGAGCCCTCTTAAATGGGATTAGTGCCCTTATATAAGAGGCCACAGAGAGACCCTCACTCTTTTCTGCCTTGTGATGTGACATAGACAAGACCTCGGGGATGCCCTATGGGACCTATGAGCAAGGAAGTGGATGCTCACCAGATACCAGATTTACTAGCTCCTTGATCTTGGACTTTCCAGCCTCCAGAACTGTGCAAAATAAATCTCTGTGGTTTATAACCTACACAATTTAGAATCTACACTGTTTTGTTATAGCAGCATGAGTAGACCAAGACAGACATCATTACTACATTTGCTTTACACTCAAAGCAAACAGCATGCAGGGAGTGGGGTTCCTTGCCCCTGACCATAGTTTCATAAGTGGAGACACCAAATTGGACCATCCAGCATGGTCAGGTCCCTTCCACTACTCCTTTCTCTCTATCTATAAACTTCCTCCACAGGAAGCCCTTTCTTGGCTGCCTCCCTTTCTGTCCTGGTTGCTCCCGAAAGGGTGTACTCAAGAGCACTCCTCGGTCTTCATCGGACAGTCCACCAGCAGCCTCTGACACGACAAAAGCCCTTCCTCAGTTGCCTTCCAGGACATCTCACTGTGATTGTCCTCCCACTGCACTGACTGTCCTGCTCTGTCTCCTTTGCTAGTTTCTCCTCAATTCCTGGACTCCTGCAGGTTGAAGTGCTCTCCAACACAATACTCCATCCTCTTTCCTGTCCCCACATGCTCTCTTGTTGATCTCATCCAGTCTTATAACTTTTGTTGCCCTTTATGTCCTGGTGACTCTCCTAACCCCAGCCCCCACCATTTACAATTACAAACAAATTTTTTTAGAGACAGAGTCTTGTTACGTTAGTCTTGAACTCCTGTCCTCAAGCGATCCTCCTTCCTTGGCCCCCCAAAGTGCTGGAATTATAAGTGTGCGCCTGGCTTCCCTTCTGTCCTTGCATATAGTAATTGTGTACAATATAATTTTACATATAATCTAATTTCACATATAGTAAACTGTGCAAACATTATAATCTTAAGGCTCTTATACTACATGATTACAAAACATATGTAACCATCACCCAGATCAAGAATGAACATTGCTATTACTCTGGAAAGTTCCCTTGTGCCCCTTTGTAGTCAGCAGCACCCCTCCCATAGGGGACTCTTTTACAATGAGTTTTACCTGTTCTTGAATTTCTTGTGTATATTCTTTTTGTGTTATTTGTTATCTAAAAACTACTTCACTAGACCTTAAAAATTATGGATAATTTCAAACACATACAGAAGTATAAAAGATGGTATTATAAATATACATGCTCTAGCACTCTCTTCAACTTTCCCCTCTTTCAAATAGAGTGTTTAGAAGCAAATCCTAAACATAACACTGTTTGAACTATAGATATTTTAATATATTTTTTAAAGATTAGGATGTTTTTTATTAAATGTAATCACATACCACTATCACACCTAATAAAATGGCAATAGCTTCTCAGTGTTATCAAATATCTCTAGTCAGTGGTATGGTTTGAATTGGGACCCAAATGGTGTTTATATACAACATTCAGTTGACATATAGCTCTTCTGTCTCTAAATGTGTGAATACCTTTGTTTTATTTTATTGCAATTTGTTTGTTGAAGAAACAGGGTTGTTTGTGCTAGGAGCTTGTCACATTCTGGATTTTGTTGACTGTATCCACCTAGTGTCTTTAAACGTGTTCCTCTGTCTCCTGTATTTCCTATAAATTAGTGAGCAGATCTGGAGATTTGATTAGAACAAGTTTTTATATTTTGGCAAAGTACTTTATAGCTGGTGTCTGATAGGAAACACGCTATGTCCAGTTAGTGGCTTTGTGATGCTATTGATGATTACTGCCTAGGGTCAATATTTCATCAGGGGGTAACAAAATGGTGATCATCTAACTCTATTATTCTTTCTTAGTTTATCAGAATACTTCCCTCATCAACTATATGATTACCTGGAAGTGCAATTCAAAAAGGAAAGGCAGTTTAAATGCTTAATTATTTTCTCTTGTTTCCCAGTTTTTGAATAATGAGTTTATTCTTTAGCATCCTCAAAGGGACCAATGATATATTTTTCAGTTTCATTATGAAGGCATTGATTTGCAAGCATATTATGTGCATGTCAACCCATTACAGTTAATGTTCTTGTTGAATGAATTATTCCATCTTTGGCTGGTGTAAACCTCTTCACGCTGGCTGAGTTGATGACCCTTACATTTTTATCTTTATTTGAGGTCTCTCCCCTAAACTCTAGATTTACATGACCAACTCCCTATCTAACATTTTAAGATAAGGCACCCCAAACTTAATATTTACCAAGTCAAACACTGGATCCCCAAATTCCTGGCACTGAAGACCTCCCAATCTTATTCAGTGGCAACTGCATCTTCCCGGTTGCTTGAACCAGAATCTTGGAGCTATCCTTGGCTCTCCTTTTCCTCTCACACCCAAAATCCAGCACATACTGCTGGTTCTGTTTTCAAAATATATCAACAGTCAAATCACTTTTAACCAGCTCTACTGCTGCCGCCCTGAACTAAACTTTCAGCACCTCTCACCTGAATTAAGTCCATAATCTCCTGTTTCCCTCGACTCCACTCTTTCTCCCTACAGTCTTCTCAGTAAACAGCCTTCGTGGTGCTGTTCAAATAAAGCCATATCATAAAACTCTTAGGATCAACACTGTTAAGGCCTTCCTGTCTCATTTGGAGAAATAATAAAAGTCCTTAATATGTCTAGAGGGCCTTAAGGTTCTATTCAACTCCAATAGACCGCACTACCTTGGTCTTAGGTACCCAATATTTCCCCTCCTCACTCTACTGCACCCCTTCTTATCTCACTCAGATCTTCTCTACCCCATACCACCTTACCTGCATGACCCTAACCACATGCCTGCCTGCCTCCAATCCACAGTACCCTCCCCACTGCACTCTACTCCACCCTACCCCACCACACTGCATGTACACTGGTCTCCCTCTAGCTTCTTGACTGCTCCTGGCACGTGCTCACTTCAGAGCCTTTGCGCTTGCTGTTCCTCTTCCTAAAAATATCCTAAAGGTGCATATGCCCTCACCTCTTTCATTGTCTTGCTCAAACCTTTTCTTTGCAGTGAGACCTTTTCTAGCCACCCTTTTAAAAATTGCAATCCTCCCACTCCAGCAGTCCTGATTCCTCCATGACTTAATTTTTTTCCATAGCACTTATCGTCATGTAATAGAGTATAGAGTTTACTCATTTATTTTTTAATTTTATTTTGAATTATGTTCACTGTCAGATCTTTAGGCCCTAAATAGAGTCTGGAAGATAGCGTGCATTTAATACAAGTGTGCTCACTGCAGGAATACAGGAAGGTGTCTTGTTTGTCTGTCTCTCTCTGGTAGAATGTAATCTCCATAAGGGCAGGGGTTCATTTCTTTGGTTTCCTGCCTTTGGACTTGAACTGAAACAGTAGCCCTTTCTGGGTCTTGAACAAACTGACCATCAGCCTGGAACCACGCCATTGGTTCCCCTGGATCTCCGTTGACTGCAGATCCTGGAATTTGTCAAGCTCCAAAATTGCATGAGCCAATTCCTGGTTCCTACACCTGGCATGTAGTAGTTACTTAATAAATATCTGTTGAATGACTCTTAGTCTTCAGCATAGTGTCAAATTCATGGCAGGTGTCCTCAATATGGGTTAACTGTCTTTCTGCCTGTTTCCTGAAGTCCCCTGTCTAAATCCAGGGTGGAGGCCAACACTACCCTGAGCAGTAAGAAGCATGTGGTGTGGGAGACAGAGCACTGGGCATAAGATCAAGACACTGTCTGAGTCCAAGGCCCACCATTTTACCATGGGACCCTAGGTATGCCACTTAACTTTTCTAGGCCTCAGTTTTATCACTGCAAAATGGAATAATAATAATCTCCCCAGGAACAAACTCCCAAGGGTATTAAGGGAAAGAGCAAAGATGTGTCAAAGTGCCTTGCAAACTTTAAATTCTACTCCTGTGCTTTGGACCCTTTCCGCTCCCTGTAAGGGCGTTCCTTCTTCCGTTCCTTCAGCACACAGACAAACTCCAGACCTCCTCATTATTTTAAAGATCTGTCCTAACCCCACATTGGACCACCCAGATTATTCTTCTGTACCCCTACTTTCTGTCTCTTATTTCTCATCTCCCACTCATCCTCAGAGTTGGGGCCAGAAGGCTTCTCCCCTGCCAATCTGCTTGATTAAATCTAATGGATTTTTTTCAATGTTGAACTCTGCCATGTTTGACTGTGTTGACCAGGCCTTTGAGAAAGTTTGCGTTCCTTTATTTCAATGATCATACTCCACTGATTCTTCTTTCACCTTTTAAAACTCCTTCTCACTCTCCATACGAGATTTCTTTTCTGCTTACCCTCAAAATACTAAGGATTACTCTGATTCTGTCCCTAGCTCCTTCTCTTTCCATCCTATGCTTGTCCTATATTTCATCCTATACTTGTCCTTGGTAAGTTCTTTGCCCTAAAGGCTCTAGTTACTGTTTCTCTGCTGATGTGTCTCAGATCTGCATCTAACACTGATGCTTTTCTGAGCTTCAGACCCCATAAAACTCTACGGCAGAATGCCAACATGGGCTAGCTTAGGCAAATACTAACAGAAAGCACTGGCACACAAAGCTAGCCTAGGAAAGGGCAGGGACAGAGCTGGATCCTGTGACAGCTAGAATTAGGGATGTGAGCACTGTCAGGACATGGCTTGTCTTTCATGTTGGCTCCATTCTCTCAGTCTGGCTTCAGGACTTTCTGGCAGCCCAGAAAATCTTCAGGCTCACAACTTTTATAAAAAGGAATGAAAGAGGCTCCCTTGACCTGGTTAGAAAATCCTGGTGAAGAATGCAGTGGGGCTTGTCTTGGTTCAAGGGCCTATCTCTTCATGAATTAATCTAGGCAGAGCCTCAGACAAAGATATCAGCTTCCATTGAGATCATTTATTTAGAACAATATCTGAAAACAGAGGGGCTGCAGGAAGGGATTCTGGGATACAAAATGACAAATGTCCATTAAGGAGCCCTATGCTCAATGCTTAACTGTCTACTAGTATCCTATGGAAAACACCTTCCAAACTGTATTCATCCACCCACCCCCACCACCTCATCGAATGACATCACCCTTTCAGTGCTCCTCAAATCAGAGGCTTAGAACTCATCACGGATGCCTCCTTCTCCCTCATGCTTAATGTTTGACTGGTCCTCAAGCCCTATTATTTTATTTTTTAAATGGTTCTGGATCCCTTCCCACTCTCTGTCTTTCATCTTTGTGACTCTTATTTTAGTTTTGAGCCCCCGTTCCTTTATCCCAAAACAATTGTCACTGATCTTAACTGGTCTCCTTGTCTCCAGTTTGCTCCCTGTATCACCCAGGGTTCACTGAAACAAGTGCCATAGAAACAAAAACTACCCTAGGTTTTCCTCAAAGGATATTTAAACAGAGAGAGCATAATTAAGGATAAGGATTATGTTGGACCATGTTTTCCTGGAGGATTGCACTATGTGGGAGGCATCTAGAAAGGTGGGTGCAGATAAAACAGAGAGAATTCTCACAATAGGTGGTGCAAAACGGTTCATTTTATGTGTCAATTTGACTGGGTGAGGGATGCCCAGATAACTGGTTGTGTTTATGGGTGTGTTTATGACGGTGTTTTTGGAAGACATTAACATTTGAAATTGGTAGACTGAGAAGGTAGATTGCCCTCCTTAATGTGGGTGGGCCTCATCCAATCAGTTGAAGGTCCAAATAGAGCAAAAAGACTGAATTAGAGGAAACTCTTCCTGCCTGACTGCCTTCCAGCTGGAACACTGCTTTTTTTCTGCCTCTGGACTTGAACGAAAATGGTAGCTCTTCCTGGATCTTGAGCAAACTGGCCATCAGCTTGGAACTAAGGCTTCTCCCTGCCCCTTCACCTCTCTGCTGAGACAGAAGACTGCTTCTGGTCCAAGAACATGGCAGAACTCCTTTAGGAGAGACTAGAGAGTTTAGTGGGGGGACTAAATGGGGAATAAATGAAATAAGCCTTGAGAAAAGGAGAAATGCTCTCTCTTAGATCCTTTCCTTGGGGCTGGTATTTGTTACGAGCCTTGCAGGAAATAGTATTTAACTAAAGAGATTATTTAATAATTGAATTGAATGGAGCTGTGGGCAAGGTTAAACAAGCCAAAAAGTCATGCTGATGCACTCAGGGGTTAGCAACGGTTGAAAGTCATTATTTCCCCTGTGCCTTGCAGCAAAAGAAAAGATAGTGGTGTTACTGGAGCCCAGGAAGAAGATCACCTGGCAGGAGTTATAGCCATAGAGGGATGCAGAAACTGCCAGAAATTCAGTGCTGAAATCTGGAGGAAGTGGGGCAGAAACGCCCGCTCGTTTCTCCTCTTGCCTTGGATCTTCTGCCAGTGGCATTGACTGATCCAGCTGGGAGCTGAAGGATAGGGAACCCTGGTGCTGCTCTGCTTGGAGGTCGGCCTCATGGCAGAAATGGCAGATGGTGCAGCTGGCGAGTGGAGAATAACCAGCACAGAGCTGGGGCTGGTAGAAAAGCCTAAGTCTACCTCCAGTTGGAACTTCCCTCCCCCTCTTCCCCTCTCTTGGAGCACAGACAGATTTGCAGAAGGAGGAAATGCTATCCAGCTTAGGTGATCAACTCTATGCCAGAGGGAGAAGCACTCTCTTTTTTTGGTATTGGACTTGGCAAGGCTCTTCTTGCTGTGGAAATGATGAGATCTAGAGGTCTAAGACTGGGAGGAAGTCAAGGGAATGGCCC
This sequence comes from Papio anubis, assembly GCF_008728515.1. NCBI lineage: Eukaryota > Metazoa > Chordata > Mammalia > Primates > Cercopithecidae > Papio > Papio anubis. The sequence goes on along the minus strand of NC_044976.1, from coordinate 56,825,682 downwards.
AAGGAGCAGTTTATTGCCCAAATTCCTGTCTGGCTTTTAAGCTGAAGGAACAAAAGAAGTTTCTCAGGCTTTATATGGACAACCAGATAGGGCTCTGGGACTGAAGACCTGACTAATAGCAGACATCACATTTTCCTAGAAGATTATTCACCTTGGACCAGGGCAGAGGTGGTATGATGGAGAAGGGGGTTGGAACTCAGTGGCCATTCTACCTTCCTTCTAGTGCGCTTTTCTGTACTGCAGCATCTCAAAAGATAAAACTTGCCTATCTCAGATTTTCTTGCAATTGGGGTTCTAGCTGTCTTTGGAGTTTGGCCAATCAGATTTGCTCCTGTTAGATTTAGAAGAAGTGAGAGAAGCCTTGCTTTTGCTACTTCTGCTGGAAACCATAGTTGCAAAGGCTTGATTTTTTTCTTTTTCTTTTTTTTTTTTTTTTTTTTGCAGTAGCATTAGCAGAGGTTCCACTGTCCACCAAACAGCATAATGGGTGTTGGATGGTGGATGTCAGGCAGCAAGTCAGCTGGTGTGGGTTGTGATAGGCACAATGTGGCCAAACACCTGGCAGTAATAATAGTTGCCTCCTGATAGTGGCAGCTTCCTCATCGCATACCTTCCTGACCATGACCATGAAGATGGATTAGAGCTGGTGGCTTCTGGATGGTAGAAGAGATAGCAGCTTTCTTGGGGCCTGTGATATGGCTTTGGGAGTTTATTCCTGAACAACCAAACCTTGAACTTGTCCTCAGCACTCAAAACCCTCATGGCCATTTAATCAGTGTAATAAATTCCATTTTTATCTCAACTAGCTAGGGAATATATTGTCCTCTGCAGCTGGATGTTAAATAAAAGAAGTGTCCACAGCAATACTAATACTAGATAACATTGAGTGCTTACTATGTGCCAAGTACTCCAAGCATGTTCCATGAATTATTTCTTCATTCAATTCTCATGACAACCCTGTAAGTTAGGTGTGATATTATATTGACTCTCAAGTTGTAAATCTGAGATCCAGAGATTCAATAACTCACCCACCATCACCAGAAAGAAATGGTGGGAATAGGTATGAAATGCGTTCTCGTTCTAATGCCTAGGTTATTTAACCTTTGTTCCATGAGGCAGGTTGGCTGAGGATTCTGGAATCCCAGAACTCAGAAATCATATCCTTTTCTTTTTTTTTGAGGTCTACTTAATAGCACCCAAAGATAAAACAGGGTTCTAGAGACATTGTGCATCTCATACAAGGTCATGTGCATAGTAAGTGGCTGAGCTGGGATTCAAACACTTCTCCTTGACTTCAAAACCTATGTTGCTGCCCACTTCACAGTCTGTTGCTGCGGCCTCATCACAGCCCTTCAAATCTGAGAAAACCACTTTCTTATCTCTGTGACTTCTCTTCTGCAAGTTAAGCATGCTGAGGACTCTCAAGCTGCACCTCTGAGTCCTCTCTCCACTAGGTCACCCTCCCCTGTTTGTGAATGTCCCTCTTCAAGTACGTCACCCGGGACAGATCACAGAACTCTCCGTGTGGTCTGACAAGCCCAGCGAAACCCCCAGCATGAAAGCTCTTACTCTCCACCAGACTCGAAGTTGAGAGGAACAAATCTCTCTCCTCCTGCTACCTTCCCCCACATGTCTTTCCCAAGGGACCCCTTCACTTTTCCTCTAAGGAAGACATGACATATATATTTCTACACAAATTAAGAGCTTTTTTTTTCTTTTCTTTTCTTTTTTTTTTGCCAGACCATTTTATGGAGGAGGGTGTGTTCAGTCTCCCTTCTGCTCCAGAGCTGGAGTGGACTTTTGAGGAGCTATTTATGGACAGAATGCTAATTACTTAACTACAAATATGTAAATACTTTGAGAATAAATTCATCACAATATATTAGGCATCACATTGTAATTAAGCCCAATTAGGTATTATTAGCAGTATTAATGTCATGTTGCTCATGCCTGTCCCTAATGAATATATTAACCCAGCCTTGCTGCCACCATCCATGTGGGTGCATTACGATGATGGTGATAACAGACACATAATTAGAGCATTATTGCTTTGCTTGCAAATTGTGACGAGAAATAAGTCAATGTCTTTGGAATCTGAACGACTGCTGTGGATATGTTCGAGGTGGCCTGGGGGTTGTGTGATCTGGAAATAAGAGTTAACATCTTGGCATCTCAGTTTGTAGCCCTTGAAAGAGAAAGGCTTCTGGTTTTCCTTCATGGATTAAAGTAAACAAAATGGAAATGAGACCCGGTGCAGGGAGCCACCAGGAAAGCGCTTGGCATACCAGGGTGCTGCGTTTATTGTTCCAAATCACTGCAGAGGAGAGGAGTTAGGTTTGGACCGTGGAAACAGAAGGGGAGTGGAAAGTGAGGTGAGATACAAGCTTGCAGAAGGTCAAAGTCCAAGGCAGAGGGAAGAAAATGACCGTCTGCTCTCTCTGTTCCAACAACAACCCTACCAGGTTGTTGAGCCTGGATCATGCAAACTAGGAAACATCTCAGAAATGTTAAGTAAAGGTACCCAAGGTCACAAAGAGGCAGGATTTGGACTCAGTCTGTCTGACAATAGGTTATAAAAGAGTGCAAGGCAGGGCGCTAAAAAATGTAGAGCCAAGCAGATGTGTGATGTGGCAAGTATTTATTCACTAAGCTTGTAGTAAGCACGTTCTGTGAACCCTTGCTCTGAGTTAGGTGATTTCTATGTATACACCCATCCAAAATACATGCAAAATATTTACCTCCAGAAGGATGAGAGAAAGACCTGATGGACCAAGGGAGAACAAAGGGAATCATACAGTTAAATCTTTTACCCATGACTTGGGGCTGGGTTGGGAGATCTTTGGTGTTATAGAGCCAAGTTTTGAGTATTGATGGTGAGGTGGAGAATATTACTGGAGCCAGCAAGATGGCTGTGGCTAACAGGGAAAGAACCTAGCAAGAAAGGTAGATGGGACAGCTGTGAAATTCTTTTCTGTGAAATTCTTTTAACAACAGCAACAAAATTGTTGACTATAAAAAGTGGAAGATGTCTTAGATATAATCCTTAGATGTATTCCTTTGACTAATGAAATAACTCTCAGAGTATCAATCAGGGTCCTGAGAATAAAACCACTCCAGGAATGTCTTTCTATACAGGAGATGATTACATAGGAAATGATAAAACTGAGAATCCAAATAGGATGGAGAACCAACCTACAGACTGGTAAAAGTAGTTAGTGGCTACTTTCCTTAGGGCTGGAGGGCCAACAGGAGGAGGTGTTATCACAAGCCAGAAGCCAGGCCCACCTAATAGGAGCTAGCAGCTTAGGACCCTGGAAACTTCAGAATTCTGAGAACCCAGCAAGATCTGGAGCTGTGGTGCATACACAGTGGCTACGAATACAGCAGCACCCGAGACACAGTGGCTACAAGACACAGCACCTGAGGGAGAGCAAGAGAAGAAAAACACCCTGGGTTCTCCCCTTCTCCCACTGTCCAGTCTTGTAGTTGGGCGTTTGGATGGCTACACCTACTGGGAAGCCAGTAGGCAAAGGAGCCTGGGAAATGTAGTTCCTGACATAGAGAAAGGAGAAGAGAAGAGAGAGATGTAAGAGGAGCCTGATAGTATATGGGAAGAGTTGGGAATAGAGTTCACGTTGCTTGACTTCCAGTACAGTATACTTTGCATTGAAATGAGAGTGGTTTATTCATTAGGAGAGATTCTCATTAAGAGGTGATAGGAAAACAATGGTAATGGATGATGGTCTAGCTTATATTTTCATATTTCCTTATAGTTTACCAGGAACTTTCCTATCAAATATTTTATTTAATCCTTTCAAATCTTGTGAGATAAACACCATTAGTCCTATTGTATAGGCAAGGAAATGGAAGCTAAGAGAGGCTTAGAGAGTCTTATGGTTTCATACTTCTTAAGTAGCAGAGCCAGGATTTGACCCTAGATGTATCTTACTCCAAGTACAAGGAACTCCTGGGGAGATTGGAGGAGATGCTAAGACCCAGGGGCCCCTGAGTTTTCATAAACATGGGGCTGGAAGCTGAGCTGGTAAAGATAAATGCACACTGCCCTTCTGCCAAAGGAAGCTTTCTGCAAGGTTGATCCGATAGGCTCCTCTCATTTACATGGGGTCAGGAGGGTGCTGGAGGCCCCAGAGCTGATATGCTGGCTCTTAAGAATTCACCCTAACATCTATCTCCATAATATACTGCAATTTTCAAAGAATGATCACAAAGAATTATATTTCAGTTTTTCTACCATCCCTAGAGGCAAAAAGACTGGGGGCAATTGTCCCTTTTTGATAGATGGTGGAACAGGCTCAGAAAGATGAAATGACTTATCTTGGCCTCCTCACTTAATATCCCTCTTGCAACTTATGTTCAGCTAAACTTATGTCTACTCTCCAAACAAATAGCACCCGTCATGACTTTGCATTTGCTCTTTCCTCTGCCTAGAATAAACTTCTCCCCAAAGAACCTCCCCAAGTAGAGTTTGTTGATTCCTCCTTCAACCCCCATAACAATTTTTTGTTGCCTCTCAATTTTTTCCTGTATTTCTAGGTGATTATTTGCTTACTTGTCAATCTCCTGTAGCAGACTGGGAACCCTTTAATGACAAAGACTAGGTCTTACTCATCTCTGTCTCCCTACATTTTGCTGAATGCTGAATAAATGAATAAATGCATATATACATATATGTATAACTGATACTCAAAGCCAGTTCTCTTGGGTCCTTCTTGCCACTGGTCTCTGTACTGAGGAGGCACTTTAGGAAGCAGAGGAAGAAGCCATTGACCAAGGAGTGTGATTGAGGCTGACATAATGGATTTTATAGAGTTATAAGGCTTTTTCTCCTATTTTAACAAGAGAGATCCTGCAGGGAATTAAATTCTCTTGCTTAAGAGAAAAAATGTTTAGTTTTGCTGAATTAGCTATTCGTTATCAATTAAACTAAAGGGCTTTCTTTGAACATGGAAACTCTTGGACTTTCTATTTTGCAGCAAAGCTATAAGAGAGGATAAGAGAATAGGGAAGGGGCAGAGGGTCTCAGGCACAGGAGACAGTTGCAGAATTGCACAGTGCCTTGGTGTGGCGGGGTATTGGGCTGGGAGAGTCGCTGCAGCTGAGCTCAGTCAGCCAGAACTGAGTCTTCCCTTCCAATAGAGTACAGGGACCACCTAGTGTTTCTAGGTGGGGTCCAGCCCTGAGAAGTGTAAGAGCAAGAGTTAAAGGGATTGGGATAGCTTCACTGTGTGAGAGAACCCAGCACTTCTACTCTCCTCTCATTTTCTAGTTGAGGAAATAGGGGCTTCAAGTGGCAGTACAATTCCCTCAAGGGTGCAGTGAGTCAGTGTCAGAGCAGAACTCACTCATTGCTTGCTACTTTCCCTATTTAACATCTAAGCATTTCCCTGTGCCTAGGCCACTGCACTAAGTAGCATCTGTGGCTCTTGCCTTCCCAGGACCCATTTTTTCCCCCTAGCAGCAGCACCTCAATTGATTCATGGTTACATAGGAAGTGGAAAAGCTGAGAAGTCAAATGGGACGGAGAGGCAACCTATAGACTGGCAAAAGCAGGTAGCTGCTACTTTCCTTAGGGCTGGAGGGCCAACAGGAGGAGGAAGAGTTAGCCTGTTCTGCACTGGATATTGCTAGGCAACCAGATTCTCTTCCCTTGGCATTTGGGGTGTTGTGACATGGTGATGGAAAAGCATTACAGATCAGACATCCAAGAGGCAGGGCCACCTTTGCACCCTTCTCCCAAGGTCCTGCCCCTTATTCTTTCCCAGGCCTGATGCATCAGCCCTTCCTTAGAGCCTGGGAGTATTCTCATGTCCTTCTTCACTTGGTTAAGATAACCATAGCTGGTTTTTACTGGTTGTGACCAAAGACTCCTAAGTGGTCCACTCTCCCACCCAGTATCCTTGAGAACAGCCAGAAGGCAAGAAGAGAAGGGAGGATACCCTTCCAGGTGTACAGCCCTTTACTAAGTGCTTTCCAATGGATTTGTCAAGTCAATAGGAATTTTAAAATTTGCTAGTAGCCACATTAAAAAAGTGAAAAAGAAAGGGTGGCATTCATTTCAAAACTACATTTTATTTAACTCAGTATCTTCAAACGATTCTAATTTCAACATGTAACCAGCATAAAAATAATTAGTGAGATACCTTACATTCTTTTTTTAATACTAAGTCTTTGAAACCCTGTATTTTACACTTTGATGTTTCAATTTGGATGCTACATTTTTCTCAGAAACACTACTTGAGCTCATGAAGGTAGGGCCTTCATAATAGGATTAGTAGCCTTTTAAGCAGAGGACAATCTGTCCCTCTCTCTCTCTCTCTCTCTGAATGCATGCACCATGTGAGAACACAGCAAGAAGGTGGCCACCTGTATTAAGATTTTATAAAATAGAGATAGAAAAAAAAGTAGATTCACACACCCAAACTGTAAATACTTGGAAGTTTTCCAATAACCAACTTGAGTATTAGTTTCAAACCTTACATTTAACTTGATTAAAATGAAATAAAATTGAGATTCAGTTTTTTGGTTGCACTAGCCACATTTCAAGTGCTCATAGCTGCCTGTGGTTAATGGCTACTGTATTGGACAGCATGGCCTTTTACAATTACTACACCTTTATCATATCCTATATCTCATGGGAGCCTTCCAACTATGAGAAGAATTGTAACTATTATTGATACTCTTGCTATCACCATCATCATTAGCATTATCATACCCAGTCTCCAAATGGAAAAACAGAGGTTCAAAGGGATTAAATAACTTTCTTGGGGTCATGCAGCTGGGAAGGGATAGGTTCAGAGCTTTAACCCTGGTCTGTGTGACTAGCAGTGCTAGGCCAGAGGCTCTTGGGTGATCCACATAGAGATGGCCTTGGATCAGAGTGCAGTTGAGGCTCTGACATGAGTACGCTGTGTGAGCTGGGACATACTGCTTGTCTTCTCTAAGATGCATTTCCTTATCTGTAAAACAAGAGGGTGGGATTGCATCCTCTTTGCTGCCTTAGCTTTCTACCTTTCTCTGAGGGGATATGGGCAAAATACAGAAGGTAATAGAAGGTATTGCTTATGGACACTTACCACATGCCATAAATGGTTCTAAGCACATCGCTTGTGTTGCCCCAGATAGTCCTCACAGTAACACTATGAGGAGAGGTCTAATTATAACCTATTTAATGGATGCAGAAACTGAAGCAGAGCAACTTGCTCAAATACAACATTCAGTTGGTGGCAGAGCTGAGATTAGAACCCGGACAGTCTGGCTGCTGAGGCAGGTGCTTTTTCAGCAGGCAGCAGGGCCCCCGAAATGGAGACTCACTGAGGGCAGAGATTCTACTGTGTTCAATGCTGTGATCCTAGGGCCTGACACACAGTTGACACTATAATTGTTGAATGAACAAACAAATGAATGGGTAGGAGGAAGATAAATTCCATGCTATGTAAATATAGTTCTCAAAGCTGGTCTGTAAGTACAAGTAGGTATTTGGTGTTCAAAATAAACTTCTGAATGCATACACATTTTTGACTGAAGTGAGGTGTGATTTCTGTGTCCACTTAATCCACTTTTGTCTCCATTCTAGTACATGCATGTATCCCCAAGGGCAGCCAGGGAGTTTGAAAGAGCCCAGTGGAACCTACACCTAAGTGGAAATGGAATTCTTTCCTTTTATTAAAACCTTTAGTAAATCATAAAAGTTGTGATGCCAAGTGTCTTAGTCTGCACAAACTGCTATAACCAAATACCGTCGTCTGGGTGGCTTAAAGCCAAATTTATTTCTCACAGTTCTGGAGGCTAGAAGTGTGAGATCAGAGTGACAGCATGGTCTGGTTCTGGTGAGGACTCTCCTCCTGGCTTGCAGGTGGCCATCTTCCTGCTATGTTCTCACATGGTTCATGCTTTCAGAGAGAGGGGTGAGGACAGATCTTCCTCTTCCTATAAGGCCACAAATCCTATTATGAAGGCCCTACCTTAATGACCTCAGCTAATCTTAATTACCTCCCAAAGGCCCCATCACCAAACACCATCACATAGGGGTTAGGGCTTCAACAGTTAAATTTGGAGTTAGACACTATTCAGTCCATAATATCAAGTATTACAATCCATGCAACCTTGTGACACATTTGTTGTTACCCAAATATTTTCTACTATTAAAATTTTTATTTTTTCAGACGCTTCATTTCCTTAACCTAGATCTTTGGCTATAAATAACTAAAGATTTTACCATATCATGGAATAACAACTAAGCTTAGAATTAAAAGACCTTTTCTTTCTTTTTTTAAATCTTTTTGCTTTCTACTTGCTGTGTGACCTTGTGCAAGTTTCTTCACTTCTCTGGTTCCCCTCACTTTTTTTCTCATCTTTAAAATTAAAGGAAGGTCTAAAAGGCTTCTCAATATGTCCTTCTATAATTCTATGTTTTCCCTCATACCTAGTCATAGAAATAAAACATTATTGCTTACATATGCTATCTTTGAGTATGTTTTCCATTCATTCATTTATTCATTCATTCAAGAAACATAAAACACTTACTGTATGTCAGGCATTATTCTAGGCATTGGGAATAGAGAAATAAAAACAAAACAAAACATATTCTTTGCATTCGAGTTGCTTCAGTCTACATGGAGACTCACAGAATAAAACAGGCAATTACAGCACAGTGGGGTGAGTTCTATGCTAGAAGATGCTGAAAGAGCACATCACATATCAGTGGTAACTAACATCAGTTTGGGAGTCAGAGAAGTCTTTTAGAGGATGATGGCACATGAGCTGCTTCTAATGGATGAGTTAGGTGAAGATGTGAGAGGAAAGTATTGTAGCCCGAGTTTGGGGACTGGGCCATTGAGTGGATGATGACACTTTTCACCAACATGGGGAATGCAATAACAGTCATGCATCACATAAGAGTGTTTCATCAATGACAGAATGCATGTGTGACAGTGGTTTTGTAAGATTATAATATTGTATTCTTGCTGTACTTTTCCTATATTTAGATATGTTTAGGTACTGAAATACTTACCACTGTATTACAATTGCCTACAGTATTCAGTACTATGCTGTCCAGGTTTGTAGCTTAGAGGCAATATGCTATACCATAGAGCCTAGGTGTGTAGTTAGCTATACCATCTAGGGTTGCATTAAATACACTCTATGATGTTCACAGAATGACAAAATTGCCTAATGATGCAACCTTTCTCAGAAGGTATCCCCGTTATTGAGAGACACATGACTCTATGGAGGTCCTGCGATTCTGTATAGTCGAGGGGACAGGTTCTTAGCAGCTCAGACTCTGTTCTGTTTAGGGGGTGTTTCTATTCCATTTAGCTTCAGAATATGTTCTATATTAAATACCATCAGTGTAATTACAGAATATGATACACTGTAATTATGCTCTGTAATTACATTTTCTTACATTAGCAGCATGGCATTCCCACTCAACGCAGACCCCCAGCACCCTGGACTGTTAGCATGGTTGGGACTGTACAGGCCACCAGGAGCAGACACAGATCTCCCTTTCCCAGCTGTTGTCAAGTGATATAGCGGGAATCACAGGGAGGCAGTGCAGTTTGATGGATAGGAGCATGGGCTTTGAGAGAAGGTCCCCCAAGTTTGAATGATGACGTTACCACTCTTTATCTGTGTGGTTTAGGCATGTTACTTAACATTTCTGTGCCTCAGTTTCTCTGTGGTCAGAAAGAGGATAATAGAGTGTACGTCATAGAGTTGTTTTTAAGAATAAGTGAGGTAATTAATGCAATTACCTAGCATGGTGTCTGCTGAATTTAAGCCCTCAATAAAAGATTATATGATGAGAAGGGGTGACAAATGGGGGGCCCTGTTCATCTTCAGACCCTTGGACTAACATCTTGCCTCCACTGACATGAGGGAGATACTAATATACCAAGTGCTAAGCTATTAGGAATGATATTGTCACCGAATCATAGACTGTTCCTAAACTCACCTAATGCTCTCCTCCAGGTCCTCATTTTATAAATGAGGTCCAGGGACAATCGCCAGCTTGCCATATAGATTATTACTCTCAGAGATGTCTTGAACCCAGAAATCCAGGACTCCTTACCCTTTGATCAGTACTAGGGACTAAAGCTTTAACTTATTTAAATCGGTCTCTCTTCATTTGACAAAGCATGTAACATTCATTCTCTTATTCCCGCCTAAAATGACTGTTTTATAGATGAAGTAAAGAAGTATAGAAACTGAGTCTAGGGGAGATAAGTGGCTTTTCCAAGGATACTCATTTAAGAAATATTAGAACTGGGGTTTGAATCCTCCTGTCCAGTGCCCTTTCTTCACATTCCTTTTCTTTTTTTCTATAGACATTTATTGGGCAGTTGCTCTGTAGTGGACATTGTAATACTCACCACGGGGGATACAGTGCTTCTTACAAAGAGTTTCCCTTTCAGATGCTAGACCAGATTTATGTACCAAATTCTAACATGAAAGGTAGATTGTGATAAATGCCATTTGGCTACTGCAATCCTGAGTGTCCATGATTAAAAACAACGTGGTGGGTGGGTGGAGGCCTTTGCTTCTGGCTGCAATCATCATGGAAGAGTTGGTAATTGCACTAAGCTATAACTGGTGGTGAAGAGGCCAGAGGTGAATTAGAATCCTTTTTGAAGTGACAAAAACCCAACTCAAAGCAGCTTAAGAAACAAACAAAAGAGAGAGAACTTACTGGGTTACGTAACTGAGAAGTCCAGGAATACAGCTGTTCTTGGCAGGTCTCCATCCAGGAGCTCAGGTGAGATTATCTTGCCTCTGTCTCTCTTGCCATCTTATGGTTCTGCTTTTCCCTACTTAGCACTATTCCTCAGAATGACTCCTTTGTGGGGCAGGAAAGACGGTCTGGCAGTCCCAACTTATATCTTGCCAGCTGAGCAACACCAAAGGAATGCTAATTCCAATGGAAAAAGATAAGGGAGGACTCTGGGTGGCTCAGTGTGGGTTATGTGCCCATCCCTGAACCCATCACTGTGGCCAGAGAATGGGTTATTCTTTGTGCCACATAGCCTGAAAGTGGGTTCGGATCATGGTGAACTCACCTGAATCACATGGAATGGGTGTCCTGTAGAAAAGAGGGATTCTGTTACCTCCAAAAACGGTATGAGAAACTACAAACCCTAAGAGCCCACCATAGGAAATGTTCCTTGGTGGGGAGACAGCAAAAGCAAAGTGTACGAAATAGAGAGATAAATTTGCAAAAGTAAGTTAGGACCAACTTGCAGAAGCCTGTAACTGCCATGCTGGGAGTTCAGACAGAAAGGATTTTCCATAATGGAGATCTCTGAAGAGGAAGTGGCTAGGTCATATCCCTTCTTTTCTTTCTCTATTCCAGCTATGCTGAGCTCTTATAACTCTTTGAACATTCCACACTTTCCTTTATTTCAGGATAGTGTCTGCAGTTCCGTTTCCTCATACTAAAATAGTTTTCTTCCTCTTTGCTTGGATAATTCCTGTTTGGCTATAATGTCTCACTTAGAGGTCACTGCCTCTAGGAAGCCTTCCCTGACCACCAGCCCGAATGGATTAGACGCTCCCACAGCATTCTGTACACTTACTTCATTGCATTGTAGATGTCTGTTTACTTGTGTATATCACTGGTATTAAATGCTTGTAATATGCCAGCTTGACAGTATTATTATTTCTATTTTCCATGTGAGGAAATTGAGCCACAGAAAGGGTATGTGCTTGCCCAGGGTGATGTAGCGACTAGATGATGGAGTTGGAATTTGAACTTAGGCAATCTGATTTCAGAACTTTCTCTTAACTACTATGTTTAAGTACGTGATATTCAGGATTTTGTTCCCAGGCTTGACATCATGCCTGTCCGGTAAAAATCTGTTGTTTAGATAAAAGAAATTAAGTGAATAAAAGAACGAATGGAATAAAAAAGAGTAATGAGATCCCCATCACTGGAGTTATTCATGCAGAGGCCGGAGGGATATCACTGTGGTAGAGTACATTGTTGCATGGTACAGAGAATTAAATTAGATGGTCTCTAAGTTTCCTACCAACTCTGTAATTTTTCCCTTTGAGCAAAAGGGAGACCGAAGGCTTTTTAGCAATAAAGAGACCCAGTCACACTTGTGCTTTGGGGAAATAACTCTGGCAGTGTCATGTGCGGTGGATTAAAGCAGACTGCAAATGTTTGGCTGACAGGCTTACCACCGCAGTCTATTGGTGGCTATGGGATTGGGAAGGCGGACAGCAGTTCTCCTCCATCATTACTAAGACAATTACTTTAATTCTTGGGCTATACTTTGAGAAATTCCACCCTTTAAACCTGGGTTACTTCTAAGCTCAGGAATAGAAATGAGGCCATACAGTAATTAGGGGCGCATCACAGCATGTTGGAAAGAAACTTGGAATCAAAAGAAGTATTTTGGATCCTGCTTCTATTAGGGGTCTTCGTTTTCTCATCTGGAAAATGGGACTAGTAAGACCTGCTTGGCCTATTTCCAGCCTATTCATGCTGATGAAATGACATGAAGGATGTTAGAGCATTTTCCAGATATAAAGCGCAGGGTGTCTGCATTCAGTGGTAGAAGTTGTCAGTTCAGCTCCCTCCCCTCCCACTCCCTTTCCCAGATCCTTCAAGAAAGGGGTGGGTGGGATGCTTGAAAGGTAGAAGAAAGGGCCACATTAGGATGAAGGAGCCATTCCCTAGAACCATAAATTCTGTCTTAGGACCTTAACAGACTATAAAAGTGTTATCTGAAGGCTGGAAGTGATTTATGGAAAAATAAAAACTCCCCCTCCACTGCAGAAAGCATCCTTAAAGATCTTATATATGATTTCATAAAGCCGCATGGCATCTTTTCAATTCCTTCCCGGGGCTGGGTGGACCCAGAGCCCAGCATGCTGATGAAGTGGAGGGGCGGCCGAGGCTGAGAAGGAGAAAAATCCAATTACTCTTGCTCTGGGATAAAGGAATTCCTGGGATTCAAAATCACTGGAGCATAATTGGAATTCTAATAACACGAGAGGTTTTGTGAGGAGGATTGTGGGGAAGGAGGTGGTGTGTGGGGAAGTACAGGTTCCCAAGCCGGCTATGGGAATGGCTCCAAAACACTTTGTCATTAAACCAGTGCTTTGCTGCCTGTAATTTTCCACAGTACGGGATTGTTTGTGGCCAGTTGGAGACAAAATTGGGAAGGAAGTAAAGTTCCGAAGTTCCCAGGTCCCTTGGCTAAACAGGCCCCTCAGTGAGAGAAATCTAGCCAGTGCTCAGTGTCCTTGGCCTCCATGTCTGCCCTTTAAAACTGGGAACCTTTTAATGCAAGGCCTACAAGGCACCTTAATGATCATATAACTCCAAGGAATAAAAATGAGGTCTAGAGAGGAGAAGGATGGTCCGAAGGCCATGTAACTGGGAATAGAATCGTGAGCTGTTACATCCAGAAACTTAGAAGTTATCAGTTTAATATCCCTATTCACAGAAATCACTACCTCATCTCAGACAAATGATTTTCCGGCCTCTGTTTGGATGCATATAACAACAGAGAGCTCACTGCTTCCTGGGACAGCCCACTGTGTGGTCGGATAGCCTTGCTGCTTGGCTAGTGTTTCCTCACCTAAAGCTGAAAATGGCCTCTGCATGACGTTCCAGGGGAAGGGTGGCATAGTGGAAAGAACCAGAGTCCTCAATTCCTTTTTTGTTTATTTTTTTTGAGCAGAAGTGCTCTATTACTTTGTGCAAATCACTTCACCTCTATGAGGTTCAATTTTCTCATCTGTGCAAAGGGGATTATGATAGTAAATGCCTCCTTGGAATGGTGTAAGAATTCAATGAGAATTCTTAGAAGGCCTTTAGCTTTAAACAGACCAAATGCTCAACAAATGTTATCATTTTATTATCACCTGAAAAATGGAGATACTTAACAGAGTTTTTGTGGATATTCTGTGGCATACTTTCTATAAAGCACCAAGGAGATGCTGTATAGAGTACATAGCTGAGAAATATGTTTTCTTTCTTGGCATTGTCTACCTTTTCACATGATCACCTCTGTGAGAGTCTTACCTTCGACTTAAACCTCAAGTTTCCTGAAGACAGGATTCGTATCTAATTCATCTCTGTGTTCCCCCCAGAACTTTTTTGTGTGTGTCTGGGACTTCTATGTGTGTTGAATGAATGCAGAACATTCTTGTGTAAATCTCTTCAGTCCCAGGGACCCACATCACCTCTGCACAAAGTCACCTTCTACCCAGCACAGTTCAGCAGCCCTGTAGGAACTGAGTCTCCACTTGGGTGTTTTGTAACATCAACAAGAACAAGTCTCAGAAAACCCTTTCCTCCTTCTCAAGCATCCACTCCTTCCATCTCCAAGAGTCAAAATTCTTAAATATCCCAGTTTGAGTATTTTTTTCTCTTTTTTCCTGTCTCCAGTTCTCAATATAATGTAAATTGAAACCTTCTTTGGTTTTAGTTTCTCCTCTGCTTTCCCACCAACTTATTCAATCACTTAATACACATTTTGACAGACACTGCCCTGGGCACTATGTACGGAGCAACGAACCCTGGAGATTCCTTGCTCTCCAATGGAGCTTACATTGTATCAGAGAGGGGAGAAAATAAATGCAAGCAAATGACTTACAATATAATGAAATAACACTTCTTACAAAGGAATGTGATATGAACTTGGGCCAGAGGATAGCTAGATAGAATGTTCAAGGAAGGCCTGTGTGAGGAAGTATCAACCGAGTTGAGACTTGAATAAGGATTTTATCAACTGAAGACCTGGGAGAAAAATAATCCAGATAACGAGAAGAGCAGGTGCAAAGGTACTGAGGTAGAATGAGCCTCTCTGTCAGGTCGCTGGGTCTCAAGCATGGACGGCCTCTTCAACCAGAGTGCTGGGTCTTCCTCTGGAGTTTCTATTCAGTGGGTCTGGAATGGGGCTGGAGAAATGCATGTCTAACTGATTTCAGGTGATGCTGAGGCTGCTGGTCCAGGGAGTACATGTTGAGACCCACCATGTTGGAGAAACAGAGTCGATGTAGTTGGAGCTGAGTGAGTGAGGAGGCAAGTGGTGGGAACCGAGAGCAAGAAGCCAGTGCAAGTCAGATCACATAGGGCTTTGTAAGATGCAGTAAGGAGTTAGGCTTCTCTTTGAAGGGCAATGGGAAGCCATAGGTTTTTGGAAGGGTTTTTAGTAAGAAAGTGACTTGATTTTTAAAACCTTACTTTGGCTGCTCCATGGAGAGAGTAGATTTCAGGGGACAAGAAGGGGAGCAGAGAGGTCTGATAGGAAGATATTGCAGGGTAACAAATGAGAAAGGACAGTGTCCTGACCCAGGATGGTTGCAGGACAAAGCTGCCTAGACATGGAGTGTAGCAGTTTCTCAACCTCAGCACTATTGACATGTGGGGCTGGATAATTCTTTGTTGTAGGTGGCTGTCCTTGTGCGTTGTGGGATACTTAGCAGCATCCTTGGTTTCTACCCACTGGAGGCCGTTAGCACTCCCTTTCAGGTGTGACACCCGAAAATATTGTCCGCATTGCCTGGGGAAAGGGGGCAAATCATTCCTGATATCATCCCTTGGTATTGAAGATTCATTATTCAGCAAATATCCATCCATGCTAACAAATATCTACGTGCTGGGACTGTAGTAGATGCCAGGACAGGGCTATAAACAACACAGACCAAGTCCCCACTGTCATGGAGTTTGCAGCTCTAGTAGAGACAGAAAAGGGGTGGAAGGGAGACTGAAAGTCTCAGGGGTGCCATGGTGTCTGAGCACTAACCATTCCTTCTCCCAGCTCTGCAGCACAGAAATCTGACAAAGACCGAAGTCTCCCCGAAGGGTGGGGCTGGGGAGAAGACAAAGACAAAATCCGCTCTAGCAGGTAGGGGATAAGAAGGAGGTGGTTGGGGGAGAGGAGAAAAGGCTGAAACACATATTAATCATTTGGTCATACAGGCATGAATGGATTTTTGAAGACCAGAAATATTTAATAACAGTTCAAAATGTCACATCTCTATTTCTCTGCTACTGGCAATGATAACATTAGCACACCCACCCCGTGTCAGCCACTGTCACCAACATTCTAGATGGCCTGCCGGGTAGGTACTATTTGATATTATTCCTCCAGCTGAGAGGGTCCAGAGAGGTTAAGTAACTTGCTTAAGGTCACACAGCAGGTAGGGAGCTCAGTCAAGCTTCCCACTCCCAAACCCATGGTATTTTCATTAAACTCAGCCACTAAGAAACATTCTTTACTGCAGCTTCATCAGGGTGGGAGGCAGAGGTTGGTGAGATGGTGGCGGTCGGGGAGGGATGATATTATCGTTCTTTTCTAATTATCTTGGAGCAGAGTCAGAGGGAATCAGAACAGGAACCAGAGGAGCTGACCTTGAAGGCTATGTCTCCTGAAGAGCCCAGGGCCAATGGGCCATTGTTGTCTGTGGCATATATTTCTAGTGCAATTATCCCATCCTCCTCTTACAACTCTCTCAGAAGTTCCTCCCGTGATCATTAAAACTGGCTCTGGGCTGTGGCTTTGAAAGTGGCCGGAAACGCCCAGGGCTGGACTATGTCCTCGTTAAGCAGGGACTGCCTTCCAGAGACTTCAACCAGATTTCTGCCCTGTTACAAATTGAGGGAGATGCGACAGGGCTGTGCCAATTACAGGTGGGCGACTCTCAAAAGAGGTCGTTCTCTTTTTGCTTTCAGAGATTTTAAGATTTTCAGCTCCATTTAAACTCAAAGGCAATTCTGTGTCTCCTACGGTCTGTTGCAGGCCTGAGGGTCACAGAGCGGGAGCTGAGAGAGGAGCAAGAAGGGAGTGGGCATTCAGATGGGGAGGCAGCATCATCCAGTGGTTCACCCAACTGGGGGTCTGGTGGTCTCAGATTTGCTGGCCTGTTCTGCCACAGTTTTCCACAAGGCACTAGAATTCTTTGTGCCTCAGTTTTGTTTTCTGAGACAAATAGGTCACCACAAAGGATTAAGTGAGATCGTGTATGTCAAACATGCAGCACAGTGCCTAACAATTGGTAGCACTCAAAAACACTGTGTTCCTGAGGCTCTGGTTCGGGGATGTCTCCTGAGACATGGCCTATTCTTTCCCTGGGACACAGTCAGTCCGCAATCTCCTAGAGCAAAGCAAAGAGACATGGGGAGTGTTTGCAGACAGGTCCACAGTTACTGTGAGAAATGAGGCAAGTCTCCTCCAAGTCTCTGTTTCCTCATTCATAAAATGTGATGATAATGTTCATTTGTCCACTCACGCACTCATTCATTCATCATGCTGGTATGCTAGTTTCTGGGCTTCAACAATGAGCAGGAGACATGAGGATACTTTCCTCTTGGAGTTTACACTCCAAAAAGATGGCCTTAAAATAAACAATTAAACATCCTAGCACTTTGGGAGTCTGAGGCAGGCGGTTTGCTTGAGCCCAGGAGTTCAAGACCAGCCTGGGCAATGTGGCAAAACCCCATCTCAAATCTAAAAATTAGCTGGGTGTGATGGTGCCTGCCTGTAGTCCCAGCTACTCAGGAGGCTGAGATGGGTGGATCACTTGAGCTTAGGAGGTTGAGGCTGCAGTGAGCTGAGATCACATCACTGAACTATAGCTTGGGTGACACAAGACCAAAAAAAAAAAAAAAATTAAACAAACGCAGAATAGATTTATAGGTTATGATCATCGGTGCTTTGAAAGAAGCAAAATAAGATGATGTGACAAAGAATAACTGGGAGAAATCTGCTTCCAACAGGGTGGTCAGGGAAAGCCTCTTTGAGGGGTGACATCTAAAGGAGCCCTCGTGATGAGGAACCAGCCATGAGAAGAATGGGGTTAGGGAGAGTATTCCAGGCAGAGGAAACAGCAAGTGCAAAGGCCCGAGGCAATTGAAGGGCTTGATGTGTCTGAGGAATTGACGGTGGTGGGTCTTTCTGGGAGTGGGGAGGGGGAGGTGGCAGGGAGTAGCAGGAAATGATCCTGGAGTATTAAATGCGATGGCGTGTGTGAATGGTGCTTCACAGACTGACCACAGGGAATTAGGATGCTCAATATGGCTGGAAAGCCTAATAGGGAACCAGCCCAGTTGGAAGATTACTGTGGGCTGAAGGGTCTTGGAAACTGGAGGAAGAAGGAAAAACAAGCAGAGTCCAGGAAGAAGGAGGGAGAATGGATGGACTCCTCCTCCCTGGACATGACTGTTACCTAGGCACTGTGCTAACAGTGTTTCTTCTCTTCATCTTCCGAGCCATCCTGTGTGTTACAGATGAGGAACTTAACAGAGAAAAGGGTTAGTGATTTTCTCTGACCATTTGAACCTAGATCCTTAGGGTCCCTGAGAGTGGGCTTACAACTTTTGTAACACACCGCTTCCCACTATGAATCCATGGCTCTTGGTCAAATGGGCGTTGGCTTTTCCTAACAGTCCGCTCTGGGCCAAGCACTCTCCTGGGAAAGCTCTGAAGGAGACAGACTTAATCCAGGTAAGCCCTGAAGGCTGACAAGGGACGCTGCCCTGCTGGTCCCCAGCTGCCCTGTGAGGCTATGTGATGATCACATGATTGGTCCTGATGGTTAGAGAGGTGAGACCTATAGAACCCAGGACTCACCTCAAAGATGACAAATGGTGCAGCCTGTCTACTTTGCTCTGTAATATTCCACTAAGGCCACGACTTTTTGACAAGGACTCATCTGCTTGTGAAAGCTGATTCTTGAGGCACAGTGTCTTGTCAGGCTATCTCAAGTACATCTAAGAGTGTATCTAAGAGGGTCTTAGACTCTTAGACTCACAGGGCGTGGAGGAACTTAGGTCCCATGCCAGCATTCTTTTGACATGCCTTCTGAGTAGGTCCCCGAGTTGGCTTGCTCAGTGCCAGTGACATGTCTCACCACCCCTCTGGATGGCTGCATTGTTGGCCCTGAAAAAGTTCTTTATACTAAACAGAAACCCAGTAACTTGGCCCTAGTTCTACCTTTGAAACTCACTGTGTAAATCTGTTGTCTGTTCTCTGGGATAAACCCATAAATGTTCCTTGGAATCTTCTCCAGACCAAATAAATCCAAGTTTTTCCATAATGTGAATTTGAGTCTTTCTACTATTCTGTTCACAGCTTGTGAGTAGCAAAAAGAGTGAAGATTCTGGAGTCAGGAGATCAAGGTTCAAAATCCTGTTTAGTGACTTATGCCTGTTCAAGTCACGTGTGTGTGTGAATGTGTGCACATGCATGTGCATTCGCAAACATATATAGGGGATAGGAAGGTAGTGGCAGGGGACCCTGAGCACTCGGGAAGCTGTCAAGGGCTAAGTTTGTCCTTGGAGCTTCACATCCAAGATCTAGTTCATCCTCACAACCCCGTGAAAGTGGGATAACTGCCCTTCCTTGCATTTTACACACGAGGTAATTGAGACTCAGAGAGGTTAAATTACTTGCTCAAATTCCACAGCTAGTGACAATAAGTGGATTTGAAATGGGGTCTTTCTGATATCAAAGCTCTGAAATAACAGTTGACATTACCGAGGGTTAGATTTTTCATCTGTAGGTGGGAGTAAATAATGGTGCTTTCTTCATAGTTCTTAATGATGCTGGGACATTAAAAGGAAGTGATGCAGGGAAAAGTCTTAGGAAAATTCTAAAGCACCCTATAAATATTACTTACTTTATTTTCTTTTTTATTGTCTTAATTATCTAGAGAGTTGAGGAAATGTTTTTGTTTTAGTGATTTTTTTTTTTTTTTTTTTTGGCTGCAAAAAATAGGTACCAACTTTGGTTAGTTTAAGCAAAAAAGGGAATTTTCTTAGGAGTCCTGAGGGTATATACAGAATCCATAAGAATCAAGTGACCAAACCTCAGTATGGGCAAGGACCAGGGACAGTCTTTGGACATCACCAGCAGGAATTCTAAAAGTTCTAAAAGTTTTACTTTAACATAACTCAACTGCAATGAATCCTAGTCTCTGTCTCTGAGGTCAAAATTCCCTGTTTTTGTTAAGGAGATCGACTGGTTTAGCAGAGTCATATGGTATTGATATTGCCAGTGGAGACCCTGAGAACTGGAAGCATGGTTCAGGGCTGGGGAGTTATTGTGAGCCAGACAGCTTGTAGCTTGTCCAAGAGAGGTCAAGAAGATGTGTGGTCCCACAGCCTTCAAAGGCATTCCTCGTGGGGTTGACTTATGGCAACCATAATTATTTCATTGTTTACTCCTTTACTAGAATATAAGCTCCCCTGCGGCAGGAAGTCTGTCTGTTCATTATTATAATATCAGCTCTTAGCATAGTGCCTAGTACGTGACGCTAACTCCATAAATAAGTGCGGAAAAAGTTCTGGATCCGACACAAATGAAATCACCCTGTCTCCCTCTCTCTCCCCGCTCTTCCTCCTTTTCCTTCTCTTCCCCTTCAATGATTCATTTAACAAACATTTATTGAATGCCAACTACATGTCAGCAACTGTTCCAAGTATTGAGATACAACAGGTTTTGCGTTTATTGACATTCTTCTCTCCTCCCTCCATTTCTTGTCTCTTTTTCTCTCTGTGTGTTTCTGTCTTTCTCTTCCATGGCAGAGAGGCTTCCTGCACGTGAATGAAAAGATGCCTATTTGTGGTCACTAATAACAAATCCTCCCATCTTCATTACTGAAAAAACAGTAAGAACGTTACCCTGTTAGTTAAGCATTTTTTTTGGGGGGTGGGTGTTGCGGGAGGGAAGAAGTTGTTGATTAGGCCACCTTAGGACTAATCACTGGGCCCAAGGAAAGAGACCTTGGCCTGGGTCGCACAGTGGAGGGCAGGAAACATGGCTGGTCCTGTGGCTGGCAGCTCTGCTGGAATGATACGGCTAGAGTGGAGTTTGAGCTCTTTTAAGGGAGCTGTATGAACAAAACAACAGATGTCCACTCCAGGAGCATATAAATGCAGGGCCCCTCTCATGCCTGATGCCAGAGTATACTCATCTCCACTCTTTCTCAATGCACGGATTTCTTAGTATACTCAAGACTCCATCAAGAATTGCTCATTACAAGTGTTGGCAGCTGTGAGTAGAACATTTATTTTATTTCTTTTCCTAGGACTTGGATAAATAAGGGAATTCAGCAAATATGGAGCACCTTATATGTCCACACAACATGTAAAAAGGCAAGGATAGAAATAAAGACAGAAAAATATTCTGACATGGGGGTAGCCTGAATATGGAATATGTTATGTATTTTAAAAAGACATCAGTTACAACTAACATCTAACTTAGACCTTAGGAAAAGTAATTGTTTCAGAAGCTGTGGAAGGAAGAAGGTGATACTGAGTACCCATTATATGCTGAGTTTTTTGTTCTAGTTGTTGATTCATTCAATCAATCTTCATCAAGTTGCCTTCTATGTACCAGGCATTGTTTTAGTTGCTGAAATACAGTAGTGGACTCAACAGAAATAAAAGTCCACACCTTCTCAAAGACTACATTCTGGTGGGCAAAGACAGACAATAAATGAACTAAATAAGTATATAGTCACGTAAAGGTGATATGCAAATAGAGAAAAAGCAGGAGACAGAGATAAGATGTTCTAGGGAGAGAGATTACAGTTTTGTGAGCAAAGAATTGAGGAAGGTGATGGTTGGGTCTTAAAGATGTGAAGGGGAAGAGCTTCTAGGCAGAAGGAAGAGCTGGTATCTTCCCCTCCCACCTCGCTTATGGGAGCCTGCCTGCAACATTTGAGAGACAGCAAGGAAGCCAGTATGACTGAAGGGACTCACCGAGGGACTGAATAGAGTGGGAGTGGAAGACGAGGTCAGTTATGTAATGGTACAGGGTGGAGGCAATGGGAAGATCACACTTGGGCCTTGCATGACACGGGAAGGACTTTGATCTTTCCTTGGAGGCTTCTGCGCAGAGAAGTGGCATGAATTGATTCACATAAGTTATGCCAGTCACTATTCTCAAGAGCTCTGAGAGTCTGGAATTATTGGCCCCAGTTTGTGATGTGGAATTAGCATCAGAGAGGGCATATAACTTCCCCAGCATCACACCACTAGTGAATTTTAGAGCTGGGTTTCAAATGCAGCTCTTTCTGATGAGAATGCTCTTTCCATTAGACCACAGTGCCTCCCCCAGTCCTTGTTCCTTTATTTTGTCATGGTTAAATATTAAAAGACCCACCTTGTCCATCTTCATTTAAAATTTAACATATTAATTTTTAATATCAGAATGCATAATTATCCCCCAAACACCCAAATAATAATTATCAATTGTGAATTTCAGAGAATTATACTTATATATTTCATAATCTATAGTTATAATTATAATAAAATGTGCTTTATAGCCTTTGTTATGCCCACACTATCATTTAAAACTTCATTGCTTCTGAGGTTCTGATCATTTTTTTGTGTAACGGTTAAGAGTTCTTTTCCTTGATTTTCCTGGCAAAATTGACGGTTTCCCCTCTGAGCTGTCTCAGTACTGTAAATACATTTCTTCTAGGACCCTAGCAAGACTGGATTATGATTCCATTGTATCTGCCTTTCTGTTTCTCTAAACTTCGGTTCTTTAGGGGCCAGGATCACATCAATAGTAAATACCCTTGGAGTGTCTGTCCTGCCCAAGACCTGATTATTCCTCTCCCTTAGATGGCTGCTCCTCTCCACAGCCACCCTTGACTCATGCATCCCCATCCTAATGGCCACTGTTGCTTGGACCAGGGATGGGTGCCTGATCTGAGCGGGGCCATTCAGATGATCTTCTGGAACTGAGAGGTGGCCCCTCTCAGAGATTCTGAGATTCTGGCTTTGTCTAGACTGAACTCTTGACAAAGGAGATGTAAACTCAGGAGTATTTCTATGGCCATCTTCTGCTTGCCATATAGAATGACTGGGAAGTATGGAAAGCTGGTTTCTGTTGAGAGAAGCGAGATGCAGAGAAAGGCAGAGGCTAGGGACCAGAGAAAGCCCTGTCTGGGATGCTGACAGATCTCTATTTCCTTTGTTTAGCCTTTTAAAGGGCTGGCTGCACTCTCACCTTTAAGATTCACAAAATATACTATATTCTTATGATAAACCCCATTTATTTATTTATTTGTTTATTTATTATTTATTTTTGCTTATGCTAGCTTGAGTTGGTTTTTGTTACAACCAAAGACTACAAAATAATCCAATGTCTGGTTCATTTGCATAACCCCAGACCTAATTCTATATCACAGTGTCTCACTCAAAGACAAATCTTGGGTTGGCATTTTCTAGACTTGAGTTTAAGTGCCAGCTCCACAGATTACCTTGGCATATTGCTTCACCACCTTGAGCCTCCATTTCCCCATCTGTAAAATAGGGATAATAAAGGGGTTATTATAGGATTAAAGTGTTGGGCATGTATTCGTTGTTGCTCAGTATCTGGCAGTTGCTATTATTAATGCAAGTTTTGGAATGTATGCAAGGAGAGACAATTGTTCTTGACCGCCTTGCTTCGGAGTGGACCTGGATGGTAGATGAGTGGTTAGAGCTTGGACTTTGGAGTCGGACTTCAGGAGTTTGGTTCTCAGATTCACCATTTACCAGCTGTATGAACCTGAGCAAATTATTTGAATTGTAAACCCTACTTGGTTTCCCTACCTAAAAATCGCCCTTTCTCTATCTTTGGCACTGCAAGCACATAGACCTCAGCCCAATCTGACTCTCTGATAGCCAATTTGGCCCAAGAGGTGGGAGGTTTGGATCCTAGCCCTGCTTCTGTCACTGGTCATAACCTTAAGCAAGTCATCACATCTCAATGGACCTGAGTTAGGAAAGTGCTCATCTGCAAAACAAGTCTAATCTGTGTTCTGCTTGCTTCATGAGATCATCAGAGAAAGGTCACAGAGGATCGAAAACAAGCAACGCATTATTTTGTACACTTCAAAGCACTCTCCAGATGTAAATTAAGTACTCTGAATTATTCATATGCATGCGTGTCTCCCATGCTGGCTTGACTTATCTGTAAAATGGGACTGTGAAATGCTGACATTGCATGGTTGTAATGAGGCTGAAGTGAGATAATATATGAAAGCACAATTTCAATTTCTGGCACTTACTTGTACAAGCCCAATGCGTTGTGGTCTTCCTTTCTCCTTTAGATTTTACTAAGCAGTTCACTGCCTTTTATATTTTTTAAAATTTGGTCCTCTGTCTGGTCTTGGAGTTAGGGCAGTGCGACTTTATCCCTATTTCACAGATGAGTAACTTGAGGCTCTGAGACATTAAGTAACTCAGCAAAGTGATACAGCAGTGGCAGAGATAGAACTGGGAATCTATTCTCCATTCACCCCGTACGGCAAGTAAAGAACTGCACTGTGGAGCCAGTCTGCCTCTGCTTCCTATCCCAGCGCCCCACTTACTAGCTTGGGAACTTGGGCAAGTTACTCAACTTCTCTGTGCTGTTGTTTTCCCATCTGCAACCTGGGCAGAGTAATTATTCCTGCACAATTGCAGCTACCACACAGAGTGGTTGGAAGGATTAAACAAGGCAATGCTATGCTGCTTAGCATGTGCCTAGAATGTGGTAACTGCTCTCCAAGTGTAAGTTATACTCCATGATCTGCTGGGGATGTGCCACATTGGGTACAGATATGAAAGCAGAGGGCCCTGGGATTAAGTCCAGGCTTGACCTCTTACAACTGTGTGGCTTGGACAGGCATGGAGCCTCCCTTCCGTCTCTAATGTGGAGAGGACAGTGCCTATCTTGGGAGATTAGAAGCCATGGCACATGTGGATTCTTTAGAAATGTAGCAAGGTAGGTTGGTGGGATGAGGCAGGGCTTGGGGAATAAGAGCAGGGAGGTTGAAAACAGCCTGATGTGCACAGATGTGTCTTGAGGAGCAATGAGGAGTGGCAGGAATGAAGAGTAGAGGTGTAGACAAGCCTGGATCATGGAGGACTCTTTATGTCAGCAGAGGAACTTGAGTCTCTTCAGACTCACTGAATGCTTTTATGCGGGGAAGCAGGGAACAGAGTTGGCCTGTTGAGAGATCATTCTGGCAGCTGTGAAGATAGATTGGAATCCATGTGCCCAGTGCAGGGGCTCCATTAGAAAGTGTTTTGGGCGAGAGATGACAGTGACCTGAAGGAAAGCCAAGGGTGTGGGATGAAGAGAGGGAACGGCTTCTGTGACTACTAACTACTGGTTGAGGGTCTACTATAGACTTGGAACTCACCATTCCAAGTGCTTTGCAAATAGTAACTCATTTAATTACCTTAACAATGCAGTGGGGTAGGTACTATTATCCCTATGCTACAGATTCAAAGATGAGGCCCAGAGAAACTAAGAAATGTTAAGGGGATTCACAAGACATGGTGAATACTTTGATGCAGGGCAGTGGGGAGCAGTGAAGGGGTAGGTGATCAGCTTTCTGGCTGGGATGACGGGCTGGAAACTCAGACACCCAGCAGAAAGAGTAGGTTGGGGAAGGAGGCAGGAAAGCTATGAGTCAAGCTGTGTCTATGTTGAAGGTACCAGTGGCTCCTGTGAGACGATCCCTGCGTTGGATAGGTATGTGGAGCTCAAGGGTATGCCAGATGTGGAGGTTTGGCCTTCAGCCTGATTTCAGAGGGTGCAGGGAGAGATGGAACCCTCTCAGGGCAAACTGAGGATTGGTGAGAAAGGTAAGGTCTGAGCCCTGGAGTATGTGCCCTTCACAGACGTTTCTGTATCCTGGGTCCAAAGCCTATTCTGGTCCCAGGGCCTGGACTGAAGTGCAGGCTGCATGCCTCTCAGGAGCTCTCACTCCCACTTGTGGGGAAATTAACGTTTCTACATGAAATGTCAGAACAACCAATCGCCATCTGCTTTGGGGTCAGGAATGTTGTGCCTGGGCCAGGTATGGGCTGGACACAGGTTCTTCTGTGAATCTTCTCAGCACTTGGATCTTGACGGAGAAGGGGGTTGTGGGAGTGTTACCGCTTTCCTCCCACCCTGCTCTCTTCCTCCCTCTCTCCCTTTAGCTGCGTTTCTCTTGCCCTCTCTATTTCTTTATGTCCCTGTGCTTTGCTGCTTTGTTTCTGCCGATTTCTGTCCTTCTGTCATTCTGTTGCTCCCTCTCTCCCTGTCTCTGACTCCTTTTTGTCTCCCTCTGCTTCCCTCTTTCTCTCTGTCTCTATGAGTCTCTCTCTGTGTCTCTCTCCCTGAATATCTCTATGTCTCTCCCTTTGTCTCTCTCCATCTCTTGTCTTTGTGTCTATGCACTGCTCCCCCACCCTCTATGCTTTCTTTCTCTCCTTCCTCCCTCCTGTCCTGCCTCTGGGAAGAGGGCAGAGATCACTGGGCAGGATTGGATGTCATTAAACGAAAAAAAGGAGAAAGGACTCCTTTTCTCCTGCTTGCCCCTGGGGAATGCCTAACAATGAGAGACACTTTGGTGGGTAATCGATAGGAACAAGATGCAACTAGACATCTTTGTTGGGCAGTGCAGCCGGCAGTTTCCTCTGACCGGAGCCCCTGGGAATGGCTGGCCTCTTGACCAGCCTCAAACAGTGTATCACAGTGCAGCGCACTTGAAGTGTGAGCCCAGCACATCCTAACCTAGGGGCACCTCATTTCCATCCCCCACTCCCCTCCCTCCCCTGCCCTCCTCCCGCCCAATACTTCACGAATATCATGAATAGAAAGAGACACTGTAACAGACAGGACACAGATTGTAGGCAGCATAGGTTGTGGGGCTGGCTAACAATCAGGGTTTCTCTAGCTGGAACACTACTCTTAATCTTTCTAAACCCCAATTTTCTTGTGTGTAAACCAGGGAGACTAACAACTATAATCCATTCTAGGCAAGGTAGCTGGTTTTCTTTCTGAATACCAAGTTTGATCAGCACCTCCCCCACTTAGACCCCCACAGCATGGATCACAGTCTTCTTTCAATGCTGAATCCCAGCACCAAGCTCAAAGGAGATGCTTAATGAGTGTGTGTGGCAACACAGTAGGTACTTCATATGTGTTTGTCAAATGAACAGACTACCTGCTTCTAGACCTGTACTGCCCGGCCGTCTTCTTTCTGCCTCTAACTTCCACAAAAAAAGAGCTCCAGGCTAGACTCTAGATCTTTGCCCTTGCTTGCCAGCTCTGTCTTCCCTTTTCTGCCTTTTTCCTCCCTGCATGTAGCCCTCTGAGGTTATGAGGATGAAAGGAAAAGGAAGTGAGTCACACAGGCAGGAATTCAGAACACTGGTCTCTTGGATACAGCCAAACTAGCAGAAGAGTTCACATACGGTATCATGGAAAGTTAAAGAAGGAAGAAAACTTAGAGATCATCAAGTCTGCTCATTCTTCTCCCATTTTACAGATGAGCAATCCGCGCCCAGAGAAAGGGAGTGGCTTGCACAAAGTACTATAACTTATCCCTGTGGCAGAGAGAGGAACAGAAGAAACTAGAGTTCTACAATTTCTCAAAGTTCCTCAAACATTATTCTTGGTCTTTAGTTCTACACACCCTTTTGCATTGGTAAGGGCAAGCCCCACTGAACCCCATTCTCCATTTTAGTCTTAGGAATTGCGCTCACAAAACCTTCCCCATTCTTCTAAATGGAATCCAACCATAAGATCCATTACTAACAGAGGCAAACAGGGCCTCTCACGTTAGAAGAACCAGCCACAAGAAGCTGCTTTTTCACAAGCTGTGTCCACTTATTCTGATTCAGCTAGACTATCAGAGGCTTTCCATGACTCCTCCATTCTGACTAAGATTTGCCTTTTTTTTTTTTTTGCTTCCTCTATACCTTGTGTATATCTTTTCTTTGGACTTCCCACATTGCTTTTTTTAAAAAAATCAGCTTTATAACATGTAATTTATGTGCAATAAAATTCACCAATTTTATATACAACTCAATGAGTTTTGACAAATATGTACAGTAATATGACCCCCACCACAATCAAGAAACAGAACACTTTCATTGGCCCCTTAAGTATAATAACATCCATACTCTCTTGAAGTCAATTTCCTACCATAGCCAGCCCGGGCAATCATTGATCCAATTTTAGCCGCGATAGCTTTGCTAGAAGTTCATATAATTAGAATCATTTTGTATCTGGTTGCTTTCGCTTAACATAATGTTTCTGTGACTCATCAATGTTGTTACAAGTATCAGCAATTCCTTCGTTCTTATTGCATTACAATGGTTATCCAGTTGTTCCAGCACCATTTAATTAAAAGACCATTCTTCCCCACTGTATGGATGTACTGCAATTTATTTAACCATTCACCAGGTGATGGGCATTTGGATTGTTTCCAGTTTTTGGCTGTTGAGAATGAGGCTGCCATGAGCACTCATGTACAGATTTTGTTTTATTTTTATGTGCTTTCTTTACTTCTATGAGTTTTACTTTTTTAGATTTCACATATAAGTGTGATATGTATCTTCTCATATTTTCAATATAAGTGCTTCATGATGAATATAATATTTTCTCCTAGTCTATGGCACCTGCAAGTCCAGCACCATTTATTTCATCATGGCCAGACCTTAGGTTTGTTAATCATCTCTCTGAGCCTCAGTTTTTTAATATGTAAAATGATGTTATTAGTGTATCTATTTATTAGAGTTTGTGAGGATTAAAAGGAATAGTGCATACAGAACTCTTAGCCTAATGCCTAGAACTTAAATAAGAGCTTGAAAATCATCAACTAACTGCTGTTATCTGATTTGTATTCATTCCATCTCTGCTCAATCAATAATAGTACTCTTTGGGTATGACCTCGTATTATCTGCAGCTGGTAGCTGGAAATAACTGGAGCTCAGGAAACCAGTCTAGACTAGAACTAGAAATTTGGTTGGGAGGCCAAGGTGAGTGGGTCACTTAAGCCCCAGAGTTTGAGACCAGCCTGGACAACATGGTGAAAACCTGTCTGTACAAAAAAAAAAAAAAAAGAGTTGGAAGTAAATAGCATGTAACGTAGCTATCATTTGGAGTCCGGAGCCTGAGTGAACTCAGAGTGAGAGTGTGTATAGTGAGATGATGAGACAGCCACAGCTGGAACCTTGACCAATCCCAACATTTGAGGGATAGGCAAAGGAAGAGAGGATGATGGAAGATAATGAGATTGTGTAGCCTGAGAGGAGGAGGAAAGCCAGGAGAGAACAGAGTCATAGAAACCAAAGAAGGAGTAAGATCTAAGATGGAAGGGAACACTAACAAAGTCAAATGCTATAGAGATGGTGAGCCCTGAAGAAGAGACCAGTGCATTAGCCAAGAGCCAGTGCTTTCAGTGGAGAGCTGGACAGGAAGTCCGATGACAGGGTTAAGAAGCAAGCAGGTGCTGAGGTTTGGGAATCATCAAGCATATAGCTCATGTTTCCCCCAAATTTTGGTTGAGACAGTGAGAGGAGAAAGGAGATGGTAGCTTTCTTTAGAGGGTAGCAGTTGTGGAGGGCAGTCTTCCTTTTATAGTATGGGAGAGACTGAAACGTGTTCCTGGACAGATAGAACAGAACCAATGGACAGCAAATGGTTGAACGGACAGAAAAAGAGAGTGGATAATAGTGAGTGTGAGTCCCCTAAGGTGGCAGGAAGGAATGGTGTCTAGAGTGTAGAATCAGTTTGCGGCAGGGGAGTGGGGTGGCTTTATACTATGTCAACCAACTGAAATGGAACAATGTTTCAGTTTATAGTTGAGGGTTAGGATTGA
Source organism: Papio anubis (assembly GCF_008728515.1). Lineage (NCBI taxonomy): Eukaryota > Metazoa > Chordata > Mammalia > Primates > Cercopithecidae > Papio > Papio anubis. Next base: position 56,796,063 of record NC_044976.1, on the reverse strand, counting down.
CCAAAAGAGAAATTTGCATATGATTTGAAAGAAGGGCAGAGCCATTAGTCTTTGAAGGTCACTGTGGTTAAACATGGTGAGAAGTACATGCAGAGGTGCTGACTGACTTCAGCTTGTTTTTGGTCTTTTGTAGTAAAAGTAAGATGCCAGAAAAGTTGAGCTTATCTTTCTTGCACTCAACTCTGTGCTTAGCTCTTCTTCCTTCCTGCCTGCCCTGCTAACTAATGTTAACCCCAGAACCATAATCTGATGCAGCAGCAACAGCCCTCCAAAGAATTTTCTATCAGCTTTCTTTTGCAGACCCACTCCATCAGATGCATGTGCCTGGCTATGCATATTCCTTCATGAATGCCCACATGCCCACTCAATCTGGTATTTCAAGAGGGCGGCTTAGTGACTTTTGATTTCCCATCTCCCTGTTTGGGTGCTTACTTATCCAGTTTCTACTACAGTTATAAAATGTGTTAATTCTACAACAAATTCATATTTTAGGATATTCATAGAGTTTCAGCTTTCCTGATTGAATCTTGGCTGATACGGGATGGGGGGACATTCTTACACATATTGCAAGAAGACACTAACAGGGTGGATGTCAAAGGAATTTGGGTCACATGGTCTTGATGTCGTATAAAGACACAGGAATCAGGTCAAATAAAGAGATTAGGGTTAGGGTAGAGTTTGAGGCTTGAAAATCTTGGAAAAGCTCTAGAAAATGGCACAGTAAGTGGAAGACAGAGTTGAGAGAATCTTTTTGTTGAAAAGCCAAGGAGTTGGAATGTATACTGGAGGAAAGTAAAAGGAAGGAGGCCCGAATTCAAGTCCTGGCTCTACCCCTTCTTAGCTCAATGGTCTTGGATAAGTCACATATTTTCCTCCCTGTGGTTGCTTTTGTCTATTTGGTCTCCCTCCTCCTCTGCTCTGCCCTGTATTTTAGGAAACTACATTCCCAAGCTCTCGTGCCATCTGGCTTCCAAATAGGCCTGGTCGGTGCATGGCACTAGTGGAAACCTGGAGGAAGGAGAAGGGACACAGTCTGGCTATTGCAGTCTCGCTGTTCTGCTCCACGGCTTTGACTCTGAGTAGCCTTTTCCTTCAGATCCCGGCTGCTGGCTGGCCGGCAACTCTCTCCACAGCTGCTGCCCCAGCCAGCAGGCCTGGAAATGGTAGCAATTTCCTGCTGTACTACTCTGGGTTGCCACTTCTGCTTTTCCATTACCTGTGTAATGAGGCCCCTGAAGAGTTTTCCTCTGCTTGAAATACTCGAGTGGATTTAGTTTTCCTGGCTGATATATTCATCTGTATGATGGGACTGCTATTGCCTACCTCCCAGGATAATTTTGAGGTGACGAATGTATTATTATGGCATATGGGGAGAAGGAAGGGAGGTAAGAGCTGCTCTATTAATTTAGGCACACTCCCCCGGGAGAACGACCACTGAGTGATTCCCACTGCATGCCAGACGCTTTCCATTTGTTATGCATTAGACTCACTACCTGTGTGACCCTGAGTGACTTGCTTCACCTCTGTGTGCCTCAGTTTCCTCGTCTATAAAGTAGGAACAATAAAAAGCCTACCTCACCTACTATTGGGAGGATGGGCTGAGATATGGTGCAAAAAAGGCCTAGAACAGGGCCTGGCATATATGAAGTACTCAGTGTTACCTATAATTATTACAAATGTGAGCATTTATTATTGCTTTTTCATTTTTGCTTCATAAAAAGCTAGAGGACACCAAGGAGCAGTGAAGTTATATGACTCGATCATCTGAGAGACAGTATGTTATAAGACTTGATCCCAGGTTCCCCTGACTCCACAATTGCATTCTCTCCGCTGCTCCCCTCTTGGCAATGTCAGTTACATCGAATTGTGCAGACATAGGTCCACAGGAGCGGTGACTGCTGCATTGAGCAGGTCTATACTTCTTTGCTTCACCTTCCCCTCCCTTCTAGAGCCTCTATAATTAAACTCAAGTGAAACCAATGCAGGGCCCTAAGAACAGGATGGACTTGATCCTGGTAATAAGCCCCTGAGAGGCCTTGGCTAGCAAAGGGGCAGCTGGAGGTTCACAGAGGAGGGAAGCTGATGGCTGGGGGTAGGGGTGGGGTACGGTATGTGTGTGTGTCTTCCGCCTGGCAGATTCCCTCCACATCTGCCTCAGTAGGAGCTGGGTGCATTCTGGAAGCTTTTTATTACCAATAGATAGCTCTCAGCTCAGCTCTCCCTTCCCCCAGCCTCCCCTCAGCCTAAAATATATCGAGCTGTGTTAGAGGCAAAGTATATTTTCAGCCCTGCTAAGGCCCTCAGGGAAATGGCTACCATGGAGAGGAGCCAGGGAGCTACGTAGGACTTTGAATCCCCTTCTTGCCCCTGCCCCCCTTACTCCCAAGTGCTGCTGCCCGGCAGGCAGCTACCACCTCACGAGCTTAGTGATCAGCTCTGCTTCAAGGCTGGTTTTGACCTAAACAACCTCCTCCTTGGCTCTTTGCAGATCAGTGATTCTGTATCTTTAGAATTCAATGTATACCTGTAACCAACTCCTTCTCTCCTCTGCCCTCTCCTCGCTCCCCTGCCACCACTGAGCTTACTATTCTAGCAGACGAAGTGGAGAATACAAATAACAATAATGAATCTGTGCAGGTCGAACATACTTGTATCTGTTATCTCATTTGAACCTCTTGACAACCTCTGTGAGGGAGATGGACCGATGAGGAGAAAATTAAGCCTCAGAGTGATGAAGTAATCTGCTCTAGGTCATGTAAGTATAAGTAGAAAGTGACACAGCTGGGATTCAAACCCAGAACTCTTAATCCTATGCCATGCTGCCTCCTAAGTGGTTGACACTAATTTGGATGCTAAAGTGCTGGCCTGTTGGTGTGACAGGCAGTTCTTTTTTGAGATATGTTCTCACTCTGCTGATCAGACTAGAGTGCAGTGGTGTGATCATATCTTTCTGCAGCCTGGATCTCCTGGGCTCAAGCAATCCTCTTGCCTCAGCCTTCTGAGTAGTTGAGGCTATAGGCATGCACCACCATGCCCTGAAAATTAAGAAAATATTTTTAGAAATGGAGTCTTTGTATGTTGCCCTGGCTGGTCTCAAATAACTAAGCTCAGGCAATCCTCCCTACTCAGCCTCCCAAAGTACTGGGATTAGAGGCGTGAGCCACTATGGGGCAGTTCCTACTGTTCTGTAGTACTCTGTCAAAATAGGGTTTGGCCAAACAACTAGAAAGCACGTGTTTTCATGAAGGACTGATGACCCTCCAGATCAGGACCTTGGACTGCTATTAGGGTCTCCTCTGCCCCCACTGAAAGCATTATCTACGTTTGTTGAGTACTTCATATGCACCATGTCTTTTTCATTCGGAACTCCTCACAGCATGTATATTGCTATCGTCATTTTGCAGTTGGGATCCTGTTTAAGATTACACAGCTAGTAAAGAGCAGTTATAGAATCCACACTCGAGCTTCTCCTGGTCTCTAGGTTACTTCAAAAGTACCTGTCTCTTCCTATTGTGCTATACTATGTCATATTCTTTAATGAATCTGAGGGTAAAATTTGCAGTAAAGAGCACTTCTCTTGTTGCCATGATTAGCACCTATTGTCAACTAGGATTGTACTTGGTTTGCGATGATAGAAACCTGACCACAGTGGCTTCACTAAATGGAAGTTTTTTGTTTGTTTTGTTTTGTTTAGTGAACAAAAGGGTATATGATCTTGAGCTAGTGCAACTGCTTGAGCAAGTAGTCATGCTCCAGGCTCCTTCTAGCTTCCTGCTCTGACATTGTAAGCATAGGGCTTTTGTCTTTATGGTTGTAGGTTGGCTGTCTTATTTCTAAGCATCAAGGCTGCACTCCAGGCAGGAAGAAGGGTGAAAGATAGGAACTACATGACCATGGAGTTTGTCTCTTCCCATCAGAGAAACAGTAGCTTTTCTGGAATCTCTAATCAATAGTCTTTTACTTACATCTATTGGCTGAAAATGGTCACATGGCTATCCCTGGCTAAAAGAGAATCTGGGATGTTAGTATTTCCAGGTAGGTGCATGGTCTCCTGAAACAGAGTTCTGTTGGTATAATAAGGAGAGTGGTGTTGGAGCTCAGAAAATGATACCCCAAAATATAGTGAACTAGAGAAGCGCTCTAAGGACTCTCTGATCTTCCCTTTCCTCCTTGTCTTTCTGATCTTCTCACCTTCCTGAAGCACCAGAAGGGACTCTTTCTGGAATTTCCTTATCTGACTAAGAAAGCTTCTTTCCAAAAGAAATGTAATTGTCTTAAGATGCCCTCCCTAGCACTCTCATCAAATAACCAGGAAAGATTAACCCCCAGAGAAGAGAAAACACTGGGGGTCCTCACCATGTCCAGGCAGACTTTTCATCTATTCTTCTGAGGGCAGCTCTGAAAGATTATCTGGGGAACTTTATCTACATAATAAGACACCTTTGTTCACAGCAAAATTTTGCCCTTCACTTTCCCACCACCCCCCTAAGAGCTCAGAGGAACTTTGTCTTAGGCCATTGTTCTTTGGGCTTATTTATTTTCCCTAAAAATCACTCACTCCTATACCCCTCCATTCCCCTTCCCCCATGAAAAAGAGCATTTAAAATCTGTACTCCATTGGGTTATTGACTAATCATCCTCCTGTGATTTCCTTGTGATATGCATGTTAAATTCATTTGGTATGCCTTTTTCTCCTATTAATCTGTCTATTGTCAGTTTATTTTCAGCGAACCTTCAGAGAGTAGAGGGGAAGCTTTCCTTTGACCTCTGCAGTGAATGTATAGGAAGAGCCAGCAGTGTTTGCCACCAGTTTGCACTGGACTGTACAGTAATGAGTTTCATAATCTCTTACCTTGACATGAGTTTTAAATTTCCAAAACACTTTTTTTTTTTTTTTTGAGATGGAATTTTGCTCCTGTGCTCTTGTTGACCAGGCTGGAGTGCGATGGCATGATCTTGGCTCACCACAACCTCTACCTCCTGGATTCAAGTGATTCTCCTGCCTCAGCCTCCCGAGTAGCTGGGATTACAGGCATGCGCCACCATGCCCAGCTAATTTTGTATTTGTAGTAGAGACGGGGTTTCTCCATGTTGGTCAGGCTGGTCTTGAACTCCTGACCTCAGGTGATCCGCCTGCCTCTGCCTCCCAAATTGCCGGGATTATAGGCATGAGCTACTGTGTCCAGCCCTCCAAAACACTTTTATGTGTGTTATTCCTTTTAATCTGTATGACAGCCTTCTAAAAGAGGTAGGGTATGGATCACCCAGGAGTTGTGCAGATCTGGCATCATATTTCTTTGTCTTAGGCCATTGTTCTTTGGGCTTATTTTACAAAAGAGGAAACTGAGGTTCAAAGAATTAAATGGCTTGCTGAAAGTCATGGAACTAGAAAGTAGTAAGAACTGAAGTGGAGTTCAGTGTCTGGAGACTCACTGTGACTTTGGATAAGTCACTTAACCTCTCTGCTTGTTCTTTCACTTGTCAGATAGAAATAACAATTTTACCAACCACATAAGGTTGTCATGAGAACTCAATAACCCCTAGTCTTTGCGCATCTTAAGTGCTCATTAAATATGAGAATGAACATTTAATATACTCAAATACATTTTCCTTATCATCCCAAAGCAAGTTAGAACCTTTTCTCCAACTTACTATTTCTCATTAACCTTGAGTATAGAACTTATCAAACTATTTATACATTTTCCCCATGCACAAGCAATACTTAATTCCCGTTAAACTGAGAGGTCCCTGAGGGAATGTTTTGAGGGAACTCATTTCCCAGGGCTCATGTTTTACTAAGAGTCTTGCACTCCATTTCCTAGGAGGAAAGGATATTTGGGCAACACCTTTAACTTAACTCTTTGACCCTCTCTTACTGCGCCTAAGGAAGACCTTCTTCCTTTCTTCCTCCTTTGCTTCCTTTATTTTAATGATATGAAAATGCTCCTTGATGGGTAGAGCTAACGTGCTATAAAACATGCTTTGCGGGTGTGAACAAAGCACCTTTCCCATGTAGTTGGCTGAGTATCTATTCCGTAGAGTCTTTCCTCAGTCAGATCTTAAGGGCTATGCTTGGTGGGAGGGGCAGGTGGTGGCATAGGAGGAAGCCTCACTCTGACATTTCATTCACACAGTGTTCACCAAGCAGCTCTACAAGCAACAATGTCGGTACCTTGATCTCCATTTGACTCCCTTGTCATTTTTCAATTGGTTCAGTACTGAGAAGCAGAAGGGTCTGATTATCATCTCAAAGCAACGCTTAACAGCAGAGACAGCAGTTTTCCTCCTCCTTTGCATCCTGGGTCCATTAGGACAATATCTGGGTTTAAAAATGAATGATAAAATGGATCATGAAAGTGAAAGCACCTTATAAACTGTAAAGTTCTGTTGGATAGAATTTATTAGTGTTACCACATGTTTAATAAAATTCTCCTGTAGCTGAAAGGAATAGGTTGGGTTTTGGATAGAACATAATCTCTTTGGGAGGTCTTGGCAGTGTGGTGGGGGTGGAGGATTGGAAGAAGGAAAAGGAAGAAAAAGTGATCTCAACATGTTTAAGCAATGCATATAAAATGCTTTTGGAAGGTGAATGAAACCTGGTTAGCAAGGGTCTAGTGAGCAAGCATACACATGCAAGAGTAACTCTAGGATAAGACATTAAGCAAATACTATGAAACTTACAGCTAGGAAAGCACCTAAAAGGAGAGAATTAATTTCTCTTTAGCTTTGTTGAGGCATAATGGGTACACAAAAACTGCACACCATAAATGTATACAATTTGCAGAGTTTGGACGTATGTATACACTCCTGCTACCATCACCACAATCAAGATAATGAAGCTGTGCATCACCGCTAAAAGTTTTCTTATGTCTCTTTGTTTTGTTTGTTGTTGTTTGTGTGTGTGCTTGTTTTTATAGTAAGAACACTTAACATGAGATTTACCCTCTGTGATGGTTAATACTGTCAACTTGATTGGATTGAAGGATGCAAAGTATTGTTCCTGGGTGTGTCTGAGGGTGTTGCCAAAGGAGATTAACATTTGAGTCAGTGGACTAAGAGGCAGAGTCACCCTCAATCTGGATGGGCACCATCTATTCAGCTGCCAGTGTGGCCAGAATAAAGCAGCCAGAAGAAATTGGAGAGAGCGGACTTGTTGAGTCTTCCAGCCTTCATCTTTCTCCCACGCTGGATGCCTCCGGCCCTCAATCATCGGATCCCAAGTTATTCAGCTTTTGGACTCTTGGACTTAACACCAGTCGTTTGCCAGGGTCTCTCAGACCTTCGGCCACAGACTGAAGGCTGCATTGTCGGCTTCCCTACTTTTGAGGTTTTGGGACTTGGACTGGCGTCCTTGCTCCTCAGCTTGCAGACAGATAGCCTATTGTGGGACTTCATCTTGTGATTCTGTAAGTCCATACTCCTTAATAAACTCCCCTTCATATATACATCTACCCTATTAGTCCTGTCCCTCTAGAGAACCTTGACTCATACACCCTCTTAACAAATTTGTAAGGTACAATATTTTATTTTTAACTACAGGCTGTGTTGTACAGCAGATTTCTGGAACTTCCTTATTTTGGGTAACTGTAACTTCATACCCATTAAACAACAACTCCCCATCCCCTCATAACCACCATTCTATTGTCTACTTCTATATGACTCTTTAGACATCTTTTGTAAGATAAATTTGCAGTGTTTGTCTTTCTGTGACTCACTTATTTTACTTAGCATAATTTTTTTCCAGGTCCATCCATGTTGTGGCAAATGGTAGGATTTTCTTATTTTTAAAGGCTGAGTAATGTTCCATCGTATGTATTTGGCCAACACATTTGTACCAAGTTGTTTAACATTGATAATCATTAGAGAAAGGCAAATCAAAACCACAATGAGATATTATTTCACATCAGTTTAGATGACTGTTATTAAAAAAACAAAACAAAACAAAACAAAAATCACAAAAGATAACAAGTGTTTGTGAGGTTAGGGAGAAGTTGGAACTCTTGTCCACTGTTGGTTAGAAAGTAAAAATAGTGCAGCCTCTATGGAAAACAGTAGTGCAGTTCCTTAAAATAGAGCTACCATATGATCCAGCAATCTCACTTCTGGGCATATATCCCAATGAATTGATATCAGGATCTCAAAGAGATACCTGCACACCCACATTCATTGCAGCATTATCCACAGTAGCCAAGATACGGAAACAACCCCATGTTCATCGACAGACGAAAGGGAAGATTAATTTTAACCTAGAGGTAGATGTGAGCATAGGGTCAGGGAAGTCTTAGAAAAGGCAGAAATATTTGAGCTGAGGTTAAAAAAAATGGTCATTTTAATAGGTAGTATTTGTTAGTAATAATAGCAACGACTATATTATTGAGCGTCATGTGTCAGATACTGTACTAAAAAAATGTATCTGAAACCAGATAATGCTCATGGCAACCGTATGTGGTAGCTACAATTTTCATTGCCATTTTTTCAGATGACAAAAATGGTATTGGCAGAGAACATTTATCAAAGCCATGCAAGCCATAAAAAGGGTATAATTCTTGTATGACTTTTACAGGGCCTAAGATATATTAAAAATCAACTTTGTGTTTACTGTTTTGGGGCCACTAGGAGTCCACTGTGAGTGCTGGGAGGGATTTGGGGGCACATAGAACTCTTGCCAGCCATCTCTCATGAGCTTATACTCTCTAGAGTCAGAAAACCTGAGTCTGAATCTTGACTCTGTCATGCACTTACTATATTTGATCCTTTTAAATAATTTAACCTATCTGTACCCAAGTTTGTTTATCTATATAAAAAGGGCATAATACTCTGCTCACTAACAGAGCTAATGTGGGATTAAATGAGAAAAGGTCCATGAATACTTTTTGTGTATAGCGAAAATACTGCTAGCTCATTCCTGTTCTTATGCTCTTGTAACTCTTTGCTATCTGTCCCTTGTGTGCTAGGTGCTGGCTAAGTCCTCATTATACATTAGCACAAAGTCTTACAACAGATGCACCAGAAAGGAGTTATCTCTAACCTCGTTTTATAGATGAAGAATTGAATGCTGGGAGAGGAGTGTGATCACTCAGGTGACATGTGACAGAGCTGGGTAAAATTCAGGTCTGTGTGGTTCTCATCTCTGTGTCATTTCTACCACACCAGTCCCCTACCAAGACAAGATGGTAAGTGCAACTGATATACAATACACAGCTCACGGTCATTTTGCAGAAGACAGTTTGCCAAATGTCCTGTCTTCCAAATGAGCAATAGCCAAATTTACATGCTTCTTTTAAAAAGCTTTAAAGTGTATAGCAGTTTACCTGTGTTTTAAAAGCTTTCAAGATTTCCCATTTTTCATTGACCAATATCTATTTTGTCTTCCCAGCAATATTTTGAAGAATATTCCAGTAGTTTCTGCCATAGTTCAGCAAATGGAACATGGGCTGGACGTCTGTCCCCACCTGCTCCCTCAGCTGGGAGCCCTTTCAGGGCTATGAATCATTCAGTCATATGTGATAGCACTTGGTGACATCCAAGTTGGCTTTGAGTAGTTTCATTTTTGCAGATTAGTCCATGTCACAGTGGGGTCTTCTGACAGTCAGATGGAGTTTGGACCAACTGTGGCTTATGCTGTGACTATTTCCCCAGCTGTATAATTGAATAGACACACTCAGGAATGGGCAGAATCCCCGCCTTGGCTCTCTAATCTATGGAGTGAGCAAGGTAGGAAAGACCAAGCAGAAGCCCCTGGAACTTCCCTTCCACACCAAGATATGAATAAAAAGCAGTACCCAGACCTGGGAGAATGATACAGATTTGTGCCATCTTTAGATATTTGAAAGATGCATTGCCTCCCCCATTTAACTTGCCTGCCACATTGTGTTCTCTTCCTCCATCCGCGCTCTCTTAGTTGGGTTTCTCAAAGCAGAGCTAAAGTCAAAGGTTCAAATACAAATAGTTATTAGACCTTTCTTTAGTATCTATCTACTGTTTCTTTTTTGATAATGTCATTCAGTCTCACTTCTTTGATGGTGTCATTCATTCTTTTTTACCATTGATATGCTGATGACTCCTAAATTTATATTCCCAGGCTTGTCCTCTCTACAGAGCTTCAGAATTGTATTGTCCAACTGCCCACTTAACATCTCCATTCACAGTCTAAGGGTTAGCACTCACTTAACATGCCCAGAAAAGAACTATAAGCTGCAATACTCTACCTCCCAATCTACTATTCCCTATTTCAGTTATCCCCCAGTTTATTTTAAAACCTTGGAAGCATTCTTAATTTCTGTGGTTTGGTCTTCAAACTGTATCCTGAATCTGAGTACATTTCACCATTTCTGTATCTGCCACTGTACTTGAGGCTACAGTAGTCTTTCCCCTGAACTATTTACAATAGGTCCTAACTGGTTCTTGACTTTCATTCTTGCTACTCTATAATTTATTCTCTATATAGCAGCCAAATGTGCCTTTAAAAATGTGTATGAATTATTGTTATTCTCCTGTTCAAAACTCCTTAAGACCTTTTCATAATAGGGTAAAATCTGAACCCTAATCATAGTCTTAAAAGCCCTACTTGGCTGACCCTGGCCTACTTCTCCCATCTTTTTTTTTCTTCAACTTTTATTTTAAGTTCAGGGATGCATGTGCAGAATGCACAGGTTTGTGACATAGGTAAATGTGTGCCATGGTGGTTTGCTGCACAGATCATTCCATCACCTAGGTATTAAGCCCAGCAGTCATTAGCTATTCTTCTTGAAGCTCTCTCTCCCCACCATTCCCCCTGAGACAGGCTACAGTGTGTGTTGTTCGCCTCCATGTGTGCATGTGCTCTGATCATTTAGCTCCCAATTATAAGTGAAAACACGTGGTGTTTGTTTTTCTGTTCCTGCATTAATTTGCTGACAATAATGGCTTCCAGCTCCATCTATGTCCCTGCAAGGACATGATCTCGTTCCTTTTTATGGGTTCATAGTATTCCATGGTGTATATGTATGACATTTTTTTTATCCAGTCTGTCATTGATGGGCATTTGGGTTGATTTCATGTCTTTGCTATTGTGACTAGTACTGCAATGAGCATATGCGTCCCACCTTATTTTCTAATAAGTTGCTCCTTTAACTTACTCCATGCCCATCATGGGGTCCTTTTTAATGTTTCTCAAATCTACCGAGCTTATTCTGGCTTCAGAACCTTGTACTTCCTTCCCTTCTGCCTGAGATGTTTTCCTCTTAGACCTTTGAATGACACTCTCCTTCACGCTAATTAGCTATCTGCTCCAATGCCTATATTCTAAGAAAAGCTGATGACAACCTAAGAAATATTCATCTCTGCTGTCTCAGTTAGGGGACAGAATAACCTACTACATCAAAGAGATACAAATACATGCCTCCAGCATAATAGATGTTAATATCTTTCTCATTTAACAATCCAGGGCTGTATTAGTCCATTTTCACACTGCTATGAAGAACTGCCTGAGACTGGGTAATTCATAAAGAAAACAAGTTTAATTGACTCACAGTTCTGCATGGCTGGGTAGGCCTTAGGAAACTTACAATCATGATGGAAGGTGAATGGGAAAGTGAAGTACGTCTTACGTGGTGGTAGGTGAGAGAGAGAGCACTGGGGAAACTGCCATTGATAAAACCATCTGATCTTGTGAGAACTTACTCACTATCATGAGAACAGCATGGGGGAAATTGCCCCCATGATCCTATTACCTCCCACCATGTCCCTCCCTCAACATGTGGGGATTACAATTCCAAATGAGGTTTGGGTGGGGACACAGAGGCAAACCATATCAAGGGCCCATAAAGTATCTCCGACATCCTTCCCAGGTGACATCCAAGGATGCTATAGTTGTTGCCACTTCTTAGCCAGCTGAGGAAGAGAAAGTCCAAGGAAAGTAGTTTTGCCTCTAGGGGCTGACATGAAATTTACTATTGCTTATATTTCATTAGCCCAAACGTAGGTACATAGCCACACCTAGCTGCAAGAGAGACTGAGAAATATCATCTCTGGCTGGGTGACCTTGAGCTTAGTTAATGAAACTGAGAGGTTCTGTATAAAAAAGAAGATGGAGAGAATAAATACTGGGAGACAATTTCTGACCTCTGCCTCACCTGCATACCTTAACTTCCATTTACCTTCTTCTCCTACTCCATAGTACTCATCCCAACTTGACTTTATATATGTTTTTTTGCTTCTTTGTTAATCTCCTGTCATTCCAACTCTATAGACTATCAGCTCAGTGGGGAAGAACTGTGTTTTCACCACTGTATTGCTAGAGCCTGGGATGGCTGCACCAAGAGGTATTCAAATATATTTGTTAAGCGAGTGAACAAGAAAGAATTTGTCTATTTTTCATCTAATTTGTCCTGATAGGTAATTATTAGAAATAATGTTAACTTTGAATTTTTGTTCAACCTGAACAAAAATTTATCTTGAAACAGTTAGCTAATTAAAGTTTCCAGTGGGAGTATTTCCAGTAGATATTAATACATTTCACTGGGTTGTAATCCATGGCTAGGGGGTATAGCAAATGAGTGCTTGCTTGTGCCAAATAAATTTTGTATTTCATAGAGCCATTGTAGTAGTATGTGGTATTGCTACATTTAGTAAATGATTTTAAAAGTATTGACTTAAACAACCTAAGTGTTTATTACATTCCATGTATAATATAATCACTTACTGCTACTTCCAAGATAGTCATAGCCATGGAAGAAAATAGTAAGCTGGATACTTTGGTTGGAAAAGTATTAGTAAACTTTATTAATTTTTATTATTTTAAGAAACTTAGAAATACCGAGAACTACAAAAATTAATACAAATACTCCTGTTCCTTCCATAAAGAATTAAGAATTATTAACGTTTTAAAATATTTGTTTTCAGGTTTTTTTCTTGTGTGCATATGTGTGTGTATATTAGTCCATTTTCACATTGCTATAGAGATGCTACCCAAGACGGGGTAATTTATAAAGAAAAGAAGTTTAATTGATGCACAATTCTACATGGGTGGGGAGTTCACAGAATACTTGCAATCATGATGGAAGGTGAATGGAAAGCAAGGCATGTCTTACATGGTGGCAGGCAAGAAAGAGAAGACAAGGGAAACTGCTAAACACTTTTAAAGCATCAGATCTCATGAAAACTCACGAGAGCAGCTTGGAGGAAACCACCCTCATGATCCAATCACCTCCCACTAGGTTCCTCCCTCAGCATGTAGGGATTACAATTTGTATTATAATTCAAGATGAGCTTTGGGTGGAGAGATAGAGACAAACCATATTATTATTCTCCTGACTCCTTCCAAATCTCATGTCCTTTTCATATTTCACAACCAATCATGCCTTCCTAACAGTCACCCAAATTCTCAACTCATTCCAGCAGTAATTCAAAAGTCCAAGTCCAAGGTCTCATCTGAGACAAGGCAAGTCCCTTCCACCTCTGAGCCTGTAAAATCAAAAGCAAGTTAGATACCCCCAAGATACAATGGGGGTACAGGCATTGGATAAATGCTCCCATTCTAAATGGGAGAAATTGGCCAAAACAAAGGGGCCACAGGCCCTATAAAAGTCTAAAACCTGTCTGGGCAGTCATTAAATCTTAAAGCCCCCAAATCTTCTTTTGATTCCATGTGTCATATCCAGGAAATGCTGATGCAAGGAGTGGGCTCCCTAGGCCTTGGGAATCTCTGCCGCTGTGGCTCTGCAGGGTACAGCAGCTATAGCTGCTTTCATTGGCTGGCATTGGGTGCCTGTGGTTTTTCCAAGTGCATGGTGCAAACTGTCAGTGGATCTACCATTTTGGGGTCTGGAGAACAGTGGCCCTCTTCTCACAGCTCTACTAGGCAGTACTACAGTGGGGGCTCTGTATGGGGGGTCCAACCCCACATTTCCCCTCTGCATTGCCCTAGTAGAGGTTCTCTATGAGGGCTCTGCCCCTGCAGGAGACTTCTGTCTGGATGTTTTGGCATTTTCATACATCCTCTGAAATCTAAGTGGAGGTTCTAAAAGCTCCAATCTTGTCTTTTGCCCACCTGCAGGCCCAACAACATGTGGAAGTTGACAAAGTTTGGAGTTTGCACTCTTTGAAGCAATGGCTGGAGCTGTACCTTGGCCCCTTTTAGCAACAGTTGGAGGTGGTGCAGCTGTGATGCAGGTCACCAAGTCCTGAAGCTTCACAGAGCAGGGGGGTCCTGGACCCAGCCCACAAAACCATTTTTCCCTCCTATGCCTCTGGGCCTGTGATAGGAGGGGCTTCTGTGAAAGTCTCTGAAATGCCCTGGAGACATTTTCCCCATTGTCTTGGTGCTTAACATTCAGCTCCTCATTACTTATGCAAATTTCTGTAGCAGGCTTGAATTTCTCCCCAGAAAATGGGTTTTTCTTTTCTACCACATGGTCAGGCTGCATATTTGCCAAACTTTTCTGCTCTGCTTCTTCTTTAAACATAAGTTCCAATTTCAAACCATCTCTTTGTGAATGCATATTGCTGTATGCTGTGAAGAGCACCCAGGCCACATCTTGAATGCTTTGCTGCTTAGAAATTTGTTCTGCCAGATACCCTAAATCATCCCTCTCAAGTTCAAAGTTCCACAAATCTCTAGGGCAGGGGCAAACTGCTGCCAGTCTCTTTGCTAAAGCATAGCAAGAGTCACCTTTGTTCCAATTCCCTATAAGTTCCTCAACTCCATCTGAGACCACTTCAGCCCAGACTTCATTGTCCATATCACTATGAGCATTTTGGTGAAAAATATTCAACAAGTCTCTAGGAAGTTCCAAACTTTCCCTCATCTTCCTGTCTTCTTCTGAGCTTTCCAAACTGTTCCAACCTCTGCTCGTTACCCAGTTCTAAAGTAGCTTCCCCTTTCTCAGGTATGTTATAGCAATGATCCACTACCTTGGTATCCATTCTCTGTATTAATCTGTTTTCACACTGCTATAAAGAAATACCTGAGATTGGGTAATTTATGAAGGAAAGAGGTTTAATTGAGTCACAGTTCTGCATGGCTGGGGAGGGCTCAGGAAACTTAGAATCAAGATGGAAGGTGAAGGCAAAGCAAGGCATGTCTTACATGATGACAGATGACAGTGAAGGGGAAACTGCCACTGATAAAACCGTCAGATCTTGTGAGAACTCACTCACTATCACGAGAACAGCATGGGGAAACTGCCCCATGATTCAATCACCTCATGCTAGGTCCTTCCCTTGACACGTGGGGATTACAATTTGGATTCCAAATTGAGATGAGATTTGGGTGGGGACACAGAGCCAAACCATGTCAGTGTGTTTATACAAATAATACCCGAATATATTCTCCTAGAAAATAAAAGTGAAACCACAACAGATAATGTGAATAACTCCTTGACTTTTCCTCCCAGCCCAATTCTCTTTCACTCCTCTCCAGAGGCAGCCATGATCATGAGAGTGGCTTAGATTCTGGAATTCAATTTTAAAAAATGCCTTAGCATACACACACACACACACACACACATTCATAAGTAACATAGAGTATCTTTTTATATTGTAAAGTTTTATGTAAATACTACTTTGCTTTCCTCATCATGCTGTATCTTTCTTTTTTTCACTCATTATATGTTGAGGACCTATCAAGATTCATCTGTGTGAATTTGTTCTATTCACATTCAGTACACTAT
The DNA here is from genome assembly GCF_008728515.1 of Papio anubis. Lineage (NCBI taxonomy): Eukaryota > Metazoa > Chordata > Mammalia > Primates > Cercopithecidae > Papio > Papio anubis. Next base: position 56,780,413 of record NC_044976.1, on the reverse strand, counting down.
TCTTTTACAAGAATACACCAAATTTTAAAAATCTGTTCCCCTATTGATGGCTGTTTGAGTGTTCCTAGTTTTTGCTTTTATATACAATGCCACATTGGCAATCCTCATTGAATACATATGACAATATTTGCCTGAGGCATATCTCTAAATATGGCATCACTGGGTCCTAGAATATACACATTTAAAAATTTTTTTACTAGATGCTGCCAAGTGCTTTCCAAAGGTGCTATAATAAGTTATACTTTTGCTAGCAGTATGTGATAATACCTGTCTTCCCATATTTTTTATGATACTTGACATGATCATATTTTAACACTATTGTCCATTTATTACAATATTCTTAATTCTGATTAACTGAAGGGAAAAATAAACCAAGAAAATTCTCGAATTCCAGTCACCAATGCATTTCAAATACAAATTGTTTTGACAAATAGTTTAGGGCATTGTAGTACAGTGAAAGAACTTTGAGATCAAATCTTTAGGTAAGTAACTTAATTCACTTAACCTCAATTTTTTAGTCTGTAAAATAGAAATAAATACTAATACTCCAGCAAGGTCATTTTGAAGACTAACTGAAATGTGACAGCTCCTTGCCCATGCTAGGCATGTGACTAGATAAATGAGCATTTGTTATCTTCACATAAATTGTCTGAATAACATTGGAAGTTTTTCCAACAGATAGTACCATGTGCAATTCACTAACTCTTAAGATGTCATAGATTATAAGATGCACCATAATTTTTGTGCCTTTAAGAAAAAAAAGTACTATCTATTAAACTATAAAATAACATCAGTTGTAAAGTTCATCAAGATCTCAGCAATGTTAAAATATGATTTTAAAATGTGTCTTGTAACTAATTAATGTGTACCATTAAAACAATGGTATTATCTTAGTTTTGTTTCCCCAGAAGGAAATGGCCAGACAAATATTCAGAAGCTAATATTTTATTTGGGAGATGATACAGGATACACTGGTAAAGGAGAGGGAATATGAAAAAGGGAGGAGAAAAAAGCCAATAAAGGGCCTCTACAAAACAAATTACTTTTGTGGGAAAATGGAGTATACTTTCACTGAGAAAATTCTAGGAGCCAGTACTGAAGATGTACCTCAGAGTTATTTTACCCAAGGTGCAAGCTAGGATATTTATGCACCAATTCCTGTTAGTACTTGGTTGAAGCCTACTTTTTTTTTTTTTTTTTTTTTTTTGAGATAAGGTTCCACTCTGTCATCTAGGCTGGAGTGCAGTGGCTTGATCACAGCTCACTGCAGCCTCGACCTCCTGGGCTTAAGCTATCCTTCAGCCACACAAGTAACTGGGACCACAAGCATGTACCACCACGCCCGGCTAATTTTTGTATCTTTTGTAGGGTTGGCGTTTACCATGTTGTTCAGGCTACTGCTAATTCCCTGATATTTCTGCTTGCCCCATGTGTGGACAGAGAAGTTTCCAGTGGCCCCAGAGAACCATGAGGCAGAGTTACAGATACTGATAGTTGAATAGGGAGCTTGTATAAGTGGAGATGGTCAGGCTGAGGATGCTGACACTGTATGCTACAGTCCACCCCTTACCCAGGCCCATTGCTGCCCAGGTTTACTGCATCTTCTTACTGATTCTTCAAGAATGTGGCCTGTCAAAATTCTAAATACAAATGAATGAACAAAAACAAACAATTAAAAATACTCCAACAGCAGGGCTAATGGGAAAACAAGAGTCTTTGCTACTGTGGTTGTCACTAAGGCCATACTGATAATCGCATCACCCTCCTCTCTACTTATTCTAAATTTCATTTACCCTTGCCCAGCATTTCTACTAGGCTAAGTTGCTTGCCCAGTGGGGCAACCAAAATTTTAACCCTGAGATGTCAGAACTCTTGGTTACCATGCTCTCCTCAGGCTGGGGTCACTACAATTTCTAATTCATTGTTATTACCGGGCATGAAAGTACTAAGAGATGTCCTAGTAAATCCTATGAATTCCAGACATCCTCCTCCAGCCCCTAGTATGTAGCACCAACCTCACTGGCTTATGATAATCATAATTAATCACCCCTGCCAGCACAGTAAGTACATTTTAAATTCTGCTTATCTACTAGAATGAGGAGTTAAAAATATCCAGAAAGGAAACATTTTGTACAAGCTCCCCAAGTGTGTCACTGGTAGTGGTAGTGACACAGACCATTCCTTCTATCCTTTTGTTCTTGAATCTATGTATTTTACCTACTAGGCAAACAGTGCCATGTAATGGCATTGGTTCAAAGTCTATACTGCATCCGGAAGGACAGCAGCCCAACACTGAAAGGAGTCATCTTCAACCTGGTGCTTTAGCTGTACCTTAAAGAGCCATTTCAACATTGTATCAGGCCAGCAGCTTTGGATAGTAGTATTAATGAGTATATAGTAGCATTAGTGAGTCCATGGTCATGTAACATAACCACTATCTTACTTCTATTGACATAAAATGGACACCTAGTTCCAAGATCACATTATAGAGGATGTCATGGACCCATGAGTCCCTTTGATAGTAGTACTGGCTAAGATGCTGTGGGAAAGGAAGGCAAACCCATACCTGGAATTCCAGTTGGAACAAAAAACTTCCCCCTCTAGGTTAGAAGGGCACTGATGATAATTAACTTGTCACTAAGTAGCTGGCTAGTCTACTCAAGAGATGGTACCAAACTGAATGCTCAAATTTGGTTTCTGCTGTTTATAGATTGGATATTCAGCAGCAGGTAGGTCAGTCCTGGTGAGAGGGACTCATGCTGTGGGGCATGGCCTGCACTCCTCTGTCACATAGATACATGATTTATGAGTTTATTGGCAAGCACAGGGTTGGCTGAGGACAGAAGCTGGCTGCTCTCCTGGGATGTAGTGTCCTGTCCAAGTAGTTAGTTAGGGCATTTTCTATGGTGGATGTTTTCTTGTGAGCATTGATATGAGACATCTAAGGAAGTAGTGCTATTGCGCAAAAGAAATACATTTTCAGCTTTTGCCAGTATGTGAAGTTGACCCACTCTTGAACAGGCCTGGGCTTTTGAAGGAAAGGTGACAGCTCCTTGTCCATGCTAGGCATGTGGCAGGATAGATAAGTATTTATTCCCTTCATATTAACTGTTTGAATAATATTGAAAGTTTTTCCAACAGATAGTACCATATGTAATTCACTAACTCTAATATGTCATGGATTAAAAGATGCACCATTATTTTTGTGCCTTTAAGAAAGAAAAAAGTACTGTTTATTAAAATATGAAATAACATCAGTTGTAAAGTTCATCAAGATTTCGGAAATGTTAAAATACGATTTGAAAATCTGTGTCTTATGACCAATTAATGTGTACCATTAAAACAATGGTATTATCTTACTTTCGGTTCCCCAGAAGGGTTAATATAACCTTGATTCAACTACAAATGTTCAGTGCTGCCTTTTTCAAGTGAATTACCCTTACTAAGACAGCGACTCCACATCTTGCCTGCTGGTCCCTGGACACAAGAAGCACAGAGCACCCAAGAAACAGCAATTATTTATACTTTTGTATTTTTGCTGCATCTCCTGGCAAAAATGTTGCTCCTTTGAAAATCAGGAGCTCCAACTCTCAAAGCCTAGAGCTGAGGAAATGAGAATCACAAAGTCCTTCAATGAGGTACTGGGAGGAATGGGAAATACATCCACTCGTATTTCACTCTTGGGTTCCTGGGCCCATGTATTCTTCCTTTAGGAGACACAGAGCCATATCAAAGTCTCTGACTGATGCCTATATTATGTTCTAGAGGATGCATCCATATGCACAGAGCATTACCTCTGAGCTGGTGTTTTAGCTGTGTTGTTAGTAGGCCCTTCCAGTGCACCATAAAGCCAGAAGATTCTGGTATGTGATATGACTAGTGGATCCCTTAATCAGCGGCCCTGTCCTGCATCTGCTTTATTCTAAAGTGGGTCCTGTGACCTGGCATGATGATGGATGGGATCCCATGCTGGTGGATCAAACACTCAGCCAGCCCATCACTGAGCTAGCTGAGAGCCTGCAAGAGGTAAAGGCAAAACCATACTCAGAATGAGATATCAATCACTGTGAGAATGAAACCCTGACTCTTTTAGGATGGAAGGTGCCCAGCTAGTCAACTTGCCATCCACCAAGTGGCTGGTTGGTCTTCTTAAGGAATAGTACTATATTGGGAGCTCAGTGTTGATCTCTGTCACTGGAAGGTTGAACATTTGTTGGCAGCAGTCACTGGTAGCTTTTGCCAGGGCCTGTTTCTTGTACCTACCACTAGTGATGGGGTCCTCATTGCCTACTAGACAGTGAGTGATCTGGCTTCAAAAACCCAACTTGTCTCCTACTTTCTTGGACCACTCTTCATACCAACTGTCACAAATTGCAGGGTCAGGACTAGGGTGAGGCAAATGAGGGGCTTAGGACACAAAATGTAAGGAGGTACTTGATCTCAGTTTTGTGCAAGTATAGAGTTAGCAATAGAGAGTGAATGCCTCCTTAGATTTTGTGCCCTTAGTGCTTATCTTGCCTCATCCTAGTCCTAGTTCTAGAAAGTTGGATTTTCTGTAAGTTGATGTTGAGTTGGAGTTTGGGTTGCAAGATCAACACCTATGAAAAGAAGGAGGTTGAGGCAAAATTGGTCAGAGGCAGAATTCAAACAAAAGTTCAGACTCAATAAAGCATTGGTCAACCAGGGAAGGAACTGAAACAAGTGTTGCCCATTAGAGCTTTCTGCATTTGGCAGAAATGGCGAGATCTGTATAGTTCTACCTCACGCAGTCACCAGATACATGAAGCCCCATGAGGGGTGTAATTTTGTTAAAGTGGCTCTTTGCATCTGAAGTGGAGCCTAAAGCTGATAGCTCCAGACTCTCGGTAGACCACACCCCTCACAACTGGGCAGTAAGCATTCCTTGAGGAGTTGGTCTGGGTGACATAACTCCCTATTTACTATGACCCTCTTGTGGAGTCTTTGGTTTTTATCTTGGAGATGTTGTGTTCTGTTGACATGGATGTCTTTATTCCCATTAGAGAAATGCTTCTTCCAGGGGACAAAACACTAATCTCATTGATTTGGAAGCTGCGACTACCACTTGGCTGTTTTAGTCTTCTCATGCCACTGAACCAAGAAGAGAAGGAGGTTACTGTACTGATTGGAGTTACTGAACCTAATTTCCAAGGGGAAATTGGGTAACTTCTACTCAATGAGGACAGGGAGAACTGTGAAGTCAGGGACTAGAAGTTAGGGAATTCTCTGAAACATCTCTTGGTAAGTGAATATCTAATGGTAAAAGTTAATGGAAAATGACAGCAACCAGAGTAAGACAGGACAAATTATTTGGACTCCTCAAGAATGAAGATTTAGGTCACCGAGTCTGCTGAAGAAGCTAGCTAGGTGAGGTCCTGGCTGAGGACAAAGGTAACAAGAAATAATAGAGAAGAAAGAAATTAAACACTATGGCCTTTGGCCAGTCACAGAAACCAAGATAGTGGAAGTTATGAGGATTTTTTTCCCCTTGTTTGTTACAAGTACACATACACACACGTATATAAATGCAGACACATTTTCTCTCTCCTCTCTTTCCTTTATTATTTCATATAAGGAAGGATATTGGTGATTAACATTACAATGTGGTATATAACTTACAGAATATTCGGGAGTAACTGTGACTAATTTCAAATATGCAAAAAAGGGTAGGTGTGGAGGCTGAGTAGCCAAAGGAGTGAACTGTGCCAGGTATTAAGCTATTAGCATCTCTAGTTCCAAACCAACCATCCTTTCTCTGTTCTGCCGTGCTGGGATTCAGACTATGAAAACACATTTCTCTGTTGTTAGCTGGCTTCCTGCTAGCTTCTGCCAGACTGGAAGACTGGAAGAGGGAGAAGGACTTTCTGCTCCTAATTTGTTTGCTATTGTAGTTTCTGTTATCCCAGGAATAGCTCATTACCTTAAAATGCTAATTGGTTCCAGCAGCGGTTGGTTTCAGTTTCCAACCTCTCTTCCTACTCCCAAGCCAACCTCTTCACACCGCCTCAGAGGTATCTGCTCTAGATGGGACATGCTTCCCTCCTCAAAGATTCACATGCCAGTTCCAGCATGACACAGCAGTGTATTAAAGGTGTGTCTGGGTTGGAAGGCAGTAGTTTAATGACCTGCAGAATCTAATTCTGTAAACATTCTCCAAGTATTGGTCCTTCAGACATCACTCCAACCTCCTGGGTCATAAAGTGAGCCTGCTGACTCCATAAAGAGGGCAAATATTGCTACCTCTAGGCATAGAGCTACCTACCTCTGCTCCAACCTAATACCCAATCCATACACAGTTCTATAGAAAGCCCCAGGGTCTCTCCAGGGCTAGAAGAGAGATAAGGGCTCCCCCTGAGGCTCCCCAGTGCAGCCAACAGAAGAGAATAAAAGGGCAAGAGGAAGCTGGATGTGATTATCCTCAACTTACAGTCTGAGACAAGAAAGTAAGGCAGTGATCCATGCTGACCTGTCTTTCCAGCTGTCTGGCAGCCTTTCCCCTGGAAAATGAAACTTTCCACAGTGTCTGTCTTAATTATGCATGGACACAGTTGATTTGCATATCCAAATACTCAGGGCTGTGGAGCGGACAAATAATTGGTGATTGGCTACAGAAGAATGTAAAAAAAAAAAAGGCAAAGCTTGCAAAGTCCCCTAACCTGTACACTAACTTGCATGGATCAACCTCCTTCTAACAAAACTGTGAGTTTCCAGAATCGGCTAGATTCAGTTGTCCTTACTTATGTATCGTTATTCCCTCCGCATTAACAGGCCACACCAGTTGCCTCACAGCAGCTTCACATACTTCTTGCTGCCCCTAGATTTTCTTAGCGTATCAGAAGATAATCTGACAGGTAAAGTCTGCCAGTAGGTCATTATAGGTCCTTGGAAAATTTCTATACTGCTTGGTCTTTAATTTTCCCTTTACTTGCAAATAACAAATTTGGATTAGATGACCTTTAAAGATATTTCCAGTCTTGCAAATTCTAAAGCTGTATATTATGGATTAAACTGTGCCCCCAACCCAAACCCAAATTCATATGTTGAAGCCCTAACCCCTACAATGTGATAACATTTGGAGATGGGGCCTTTGAGAGGTAATTAGGGACAGGTGAGGTTATGAGGATGGGACCTGATCTGATGGGTTAGTGTTGTTATAAGAAGAGACACCAGAGAGCTTGATTTCTCTCTTTATCTGCCATGTGAAGAGACAGTGACAAGGCAGCTATCTGCAAGCCAGAAATTGAACCCTGCTGGACCTTGATCTTGGATTCGCTGCCTCCAGAAATGTGAGAAAATAAGTTTCTGTTATTTAGTCACCCAGTCAATGGTATTTTGTTATGGAAGCCCAAGCTGGCTAAGACATTGTAGTTCTGCCTTTTCCCACAGAGTGATTTGGGCAAACTCTATCCCCTCCTTGGACTGCAGTTTTCTCACTGGTAAATGAAGAGTTTGGATTAGATTAGACCTAAGGTACTTTCCTCGTTTGAAGTTCTCTGATTCTAACTTATTCTAAGATGCCACTGATGTTGCCCCTTCTGGGAGTATTAAATTGAGGTAATAATCTCTGTCTCCACCCCCACCCCCCCATTCAGCTACAAGTGATAGAAAGCAAACTTGAGCATAAGCAAAGAGAAAATTTACCGGCCCTGGGAATCCAAGAAATGGTCTAAATACCAACATTCAGGAAGGACAGGGAGGCAACTGTGTCTCTGCAACTCCTAGATCATGGGCTCAAAAGCTGGGCTAGTCCACCTCTCACTTGAGCTTCTTTTCATGTATTAATTACTTGCTCTCAATGTAGGTCAGTATTTTTCCCTCAAAGGATGGGAGACATAATGGGAAACTTGAGGTTTTCATCTTTGAGCATGTGCCACTAGGAGGGACCAACCTTGGCAGTCTGGGTTTAAATTTTTAAATCCCAGAGAAAAGAGTCTTAACCCAGCTAGGCCCAGATGCCACATCTGGATCAATCAACTGTGGCCAGGGCCAGGGAATTTAAATACCAAATCTCACTTAATATTCATGGAGACTGGGATGGGGCAGTTTCTGGGAGAAGGGAGCATGTATGTACTAATTTAACATTCCATGGGAATATGATTATCCTAAAGGTCAGGAGTTCATGACCAGCCTGGCCAACATGGTGAAATGTCATCTCTACTAAAAATACAAAAAATAGCTGGGCATGGTGGCGTGCACCTGTAATCCCAGCTACCTGGGAGGCTGAGGTAGGAGAATTGCTGGAACTCGGGAGGCGGAGGTTGCAGTGAGATTGCACCACTGCACTCCAGCCTGGGCAACAGAGTGATGCTCCATCTCAAAAAAAAAAAAAAGGGGGGATCTTTGATGGTGGGATGTTAGGCTACAATGAAGGGGCCATGAGAATGAGGGCTGTGGGCCTCAAATGTTAGTAATAGCAGAGAAGGCAGGTAGGACTAGGGTTCTCCCATTTTATTAGTGAAGCAACTGAGGCTCAGGGAGTTAAATAATAAGTAAATGGTAGAGCTGAGACTGAAAGCCAGAATCCAATCTTACACCTCATGTTGTTAACCTCTGCTCAGGGTCAGAAAAAAGGGCAAGGCTGCAAAGTCCCCAAACCTATACACTAACTTGCACCTGATCAACTTCCCCCCAACAAAACTGTGAGTTTGCAGAATTGGCTAGATTCAGCTTTAAAAAAATATAACCCCTTACCAGGCACTGTGATAGATCCTAAGACGAATAGGAAAGACAAGGTCCCTGCCCTGAAATACAGTACAAAAGAGATACAGGCAAGCATGTGGGTCATTGCACGACAGTGAGGTGGGGGTTGTGGACACAGTGAAAGCCTTTCCTTAGTGGTCCGATCTGCAGGAGAGCAGAAAGCACTTAGTGGGGACACCCCCAGACCTCGTTTGTTGGGGTAAGCCATGAAGTTATTTTCTCTCCAACCACACGCTTTGAATGTGCTAGCATGGAGCCCGCCCAGTATTAAAGAAGCAGGCAGGTCCTAGGAGGCCAGACCCAGGGGCAAGGCTGTGGTCTGCTTCAGGGGCCCATGGTCTCCCTCCTTGCAGCTCAGCAGCCACAGCAATCATGGTACACACCAGGGCTTCAGTGTCTGCAGGGTTTCCCTTCTTAGGCGGGGGGTTGGGTTCATGGGCATTCATTATGTTACTTTCTAAATCATCTTTTATATCTAAACATTTCAAAATGTAAAATATCGTGTTGCAAAGGAATTTCATGACATGGGGAAAATGCTCACAAAAATAGCTTTAATTTTAATAAAACTGGTGACAAAGCAATTTATTTAGAATAATTCTAATTTTGTAAGAAACAAAATATAAAAAATTTCAAAGTTATTTAAGTGATGAGATTTTGAGTATTCTTTTTATTTTGCAGAAATTCCAAATACTCCATAAGGAATATATATTATTTTTGTATGAAAAAATAAGTTACTATAGGTTCTAATGTGATTGCTCCTGAGCCTCATATCCTCTCATTAGCACAGTATTTGACTTTCTGCAAATGTTCTGAACTGCTTCTGTTGCCCACCCTTTTGCTGTGTGTCTCTGAGTGACTCCTCTACATCCTTTCACAAAATCTTATTTTTTCTGCCTTCTTTGCTTGAAGGAGTCTAGCTCCATGGTTGTTGAAGAAGGGCTGTTATTTTCTGGAAAGTGCAGTGGAAATCAGTCTAAAAGCAGATAAAAAGATGAAAAGGCGGCAAGGCCAGACTTAGTCTCAGTGCCTCATGCTGGTCATGGATCCATGTCAATGTAATGTGTCCCTAAGTGTGCAGAGATGGTGCTTTATGGCTTTCACAATGCCTTCACATTCACAAACTGTTTTATAGTCACAAAACAACCTGCCGTTCCCACAATCAGCCACTGTTTCAAACTACTGTGCATTTGCATTCACTATTCTCTCGTCTACCTATACAACTTCAACATGGTTCACCTTAAATGCCTCCTCCTTGCAGCCTTCCCTTGGCCCAGGTGGAATTAATCACACCTTCCTCTGTGCTCCTAGAACTCACACATACTGCCATTTTCATAGGTAACTTACAGTAGGTATTGGAATGTAGCTCTGTCTTCCCCACTAGAACACAACCTTTTCAAGGGCAGGGGTGGAATCTTATTCATCTTTATGAACTGAACATTTAGCACCATGTCTGGTGAATGGTAGGTGCTCAATTTGATTGACATGAAGTAAGCAACCCAGTAAGGGCAAGCAAGGTAGTTGATATTGCCACCATCTGAGAGAGGAACAAGTTGAAGCTCGAGGAAAGATGAATCACCTTGCCTAAAATCCCTCAAAGAGTAAGTGAGGAAGCTGGGATTTGAACTTAGGTCAGTTTAACTTCCGAACTTTTACCCTTTCAATGCAATGATGGATGGTCCTCCATCATCATCTTTATCATCATCATCCTCTCCCAGTGGCAATGTTGAGCCAGGAACATAGGAAATACTAATTGAATAAATAACCCTACTACCGCCATCATTGTTAATTATCACTCTCACCCCTTGCTGTCATCACTCTCATCCCTTGCTATCGCCTCTACCTATCATAACTCCTCCTCATACCTTTCTCCATGAGTCAGCATGTGTTGATTAATGAAGCATGCAAGGCCAGGTGGTAGGTACGCCTTAGGTTTCTCTGTGTCCCCTGGGGTAGCTAGAACAGCTCTGGCACTGACACTGAGCAATAGACTTACTAACTTGACTTGCTGGTCTTCATGTTCTAGAATGAGGCAATGTCTCATAGTTGAGAACTCACTGCATTTGGGGGAAGTAGATGCCCAAACTTGGCCATATCTTGAGGACTAAGCTGTCACTCTTCACATCTCCAACCAAAAGTTTAAAGTTTGTGTGGCTTAGTGGAAAGAACACCGATCATGAGTGCCAAAGTCCGTGGTTTATGTCCTGGCTCTTTCACTGATTTACAAAGTAATTTTAGACAAATCTCATTATATCTTCGAGTGTCTTAGTTTCTTCATATATGAAAAAAGGGGCAACATTTCTGACTTCCTTCACAGGTTTGGTAAGAAGGCTTGCCTAGGATCATGAATGTGGAATTGCTTTGCACTCTGGGAAGTCCTCCCCATAAGCCAGCCATTCATGTTATTAAAAGTGCTAGGAATGGAATCATTGGCTAATGAAATGGTATATCCTCTTCTCTTTCTACCCTACCCAAGTGTTTTGCTAAATCATAGATCTCAAACTCACTTTCTCTCTTCAGACCTAATCTAGATCCCAGCATCCTTTGTGTGTGTGTGTGTGTGTGTGTGTGTGTGTGTGTCAGAGAGAGAGAGAGAGAAAAGAGAGAGACACAGAGAGAGAGACAGAGAGAGAGAAAGGAAAGGGAGAGAGAGACAGAAAGAGAGGCAGGTGGGTCAGGGTGGGGAAGAGAGAGAGAGACAGAAATAGAGAGACAGAAAGAGCTGGGAGAGAGAAGGAGACAGAAAGACAGACAGAAAGAGAGAGAAGAAAGAAAAGGAGGCATAGCACCTTATTCTGGCATTCTGGAAATCATGTCCAAAGGGGATCTTAGGATTTGACTGGTATATATGCAGCTCTTATTTGATGGTGCTATTTTAAACAGTTCTCAGTTGGGAGGCTGGCAGCTCTGATTGCTTTTCAAAGCCCTGTCTTTTATCACCATCATTTTCTTCATACATAAATCCAGGCTGCATCCCCACCTTCTGTTTCTTTTCTGTCTTCGAGCTGAGGAGTAAGCAAGATGCAATTTAGTAGCTGGGCTACAGGGGGACTGAATTGCTTCAGAGACATCACTCGTTTAATTGACTTGTTTGCTTTCAGATGAGTCATGTTCAGTCTGAGTTGTTTTCCCTTAACTAGATGTTGGTGGCAGTGCTTTTTTTCCCCCTCCTGTTTCTTTCTTCCTTTCTTTCTCTTCCCTTGTCAAGCACAATAAATATTGGTTCTGATGGAGCATAGTCCTGGCTGTGAAGGACACAATCTTCCTCCTCTTTCTGGAAATTAGAAGTGCCTACTCCACACTTGGTTGCATTTGGATAATGGGTGAACTTCTAACTCCCCAGCTGTTCTCATCCCCAAGGTCAAGCTTAGCCAAAGCATCCTATCCCCACATTTTCCTGCTCCCCATCTACCATCTGCGTAAAGGTAGTTAAGGTTCCTAAGGGGATCCTATTAAACAGGTGTTTACATTCTTAAATTTCTAATCTGGATATTTCTGGAAACAGGTAAACAGAGCCTTTGAGTTCGGCAGAAAGATCTTAGCAGCAGGGAGTGGCAAATTTACTTGTAGAATAAGAGACTGAATTAAGGTTTGGTGAACTTCAGTCAATAAAGGAACATAGGAAAACTGTTGAACACCACTTCTGACACCTAATTGGTCTCATAAATGTTTATGGGTGGAAGGAAGGCAGGGAGGATGGAACGAATTGAGGGAGGGAAGGAGAGACATATCCTTTACAAGTTCGTCCTTTACCCACTATAGATGTTGGATTTCACAGGTCTCTGTCCTGGGCCAACTTCTCTATCTACCTATTCTCTCTAGATTCTTGCTAGGAAAAATGAGGTCTCTACATAGCACCTGCATTACCTACCAGCTCATCAGATATGCACATTATCAGGCTGTACCCCAGACCCACTGCATCAGAATCTGCATTTTAACAAGATCCCCAGGTGATTCAAATGCCATTAACATGCTGTTTTAGAAAGTCTTATCATCTTAAAGCTTCAAGTGCCATCTAAACACTGATGAATCCTCTATATGCCTCTTTAACCCTGATGTCTTCAGGAACTTTAGATCCATGCATCTAAATGCCCAGTGCCTATTGGACTTTCTCTTTTGGAAGTTAACAGGTTATATCAAATTTTATATGACTAGCAGACAACTCTTGACCCTCTAGGCTACTTCTTTATTTTTCTGTTTGTGCAGAAATGGCATCACCACCTACCATGTTCCTTGAGCCAAAAATGGGCATGCTAATTTTGAATTCTCTCTTTTCCTCACCACCAGCACTCAATTTGTCAGCCAGTTTGGTGCATTATTCCTCTGACTCTATCAGTTCTCCCACTTCCCTCTGTTCTCACTGCTAGAGACCTAGGCCAAGCCACTCATCACTTTTTGTTTGATTTACTATTCACTTCCACTTTTGCCTCATACAATCCATTTGCCTAAAAGCTGTCAGAGAACTCTTTTTCAAACATGTGTCATGTCCATTCCCTGCTTAAAATCTTCCCATGGCTTCACATTTCATCTAGAATTAATGAAAAATCTTTACTTTTTTTTTTTTTTTTTTTTGACACAGGGTCTTGTTCTGTTGCCCATGTTGGAATGCAGTGATGCAATCATAGCTCACTGTAGCCTCAACCACCCGGGCACAAAGCAATCCCCCCACCTCAGCCTCCTGAGTAACTGGGACTACAGGCATCCACCACCATGCCCAGCTCATTTAAAAAAATTTTTGTAGAGCCCAGTTCTCCCTATGCTGCCCATCCAGACTGGTCTTGAACTCCTGGACTCAAGCAATCCTTCCGCCTTGGCCTCCCAAAGTGTTGGGATTACAGACATGAGCCACAGCACCCAGCCAAAAATCTTTAGGGGAAAAAAGTCCTATGGGATCCACGGCCTCCCTACTCCCTGATCCAAACTTTCAGCTCTGGTCTTTCAGCCTTTTTCTACTCTGCTCCAGCCACAGGGCCTTCCTTCCAGGGCCTCTGTATGAGCTATTCTCTGCTGACTGGAATGGGCTCTTCTAATCTTACATGCTGGTTCTCTGCTTGTCATTCAAATCACAGTCCAAATGTCACTTCCTTAGAATAGCCTTTCTTAATGATATAATCTAAATTAGCTCCAGTTACTTCTTACAATAATGATCTGCATAATACACAACACTGACTTTGTGTTGTTTGTTTGTTATTATGTATGCATGTATATATTTTTGTCTCGCTCTAAAATATAAGTGTCTTGTGAGCAGATCTTCCTTGCTTGTGCCAGCTGTAGTGTTATAGTGAACAAACAGACAAGGTTGCTGCTGATTTTAGATAATATACAGGTCAATACTACCATTTTACATACAGGTTGTGGAGTAGATCTTTTCCATCTGCCCAGGGTTGGCAACTAGAACCCAAAGCTGAGGACAAAGGGAAACCAAGCACCAAATGAATGATGCACACGCTAGTTTGAGGACTCTGGACTCCTCAACCATCATCCTGGTTCTCTCCCATCTCCACCTATTTGCACAAAGCTTGTATAAATAGATGTCTAGGGATTAGAGGAGAATGGCCAGAGCAGAAGTTGTTCACTTGGGAGGAGTACTGTGGTTTTTCCTTCCTCTCCCTAACGAGTGGTCTTCCACCTGAGTGAAGCATTTTCAAGAGAATTACTCACAGAGATTAGAGGGATTGGTAGCTCTTTTCAGGTGTGCTGTCTATTAATACAGCTGATCAGACCCATGCCTATCTAAGCAGGGTGCCCTTGAGACTTTGCGTGTTCCTGTGATTAGAGGCGTTACTTGCTTTCTTATAACACAGGAGGTATGAATGGCAGCTAAAGTTAGTCCAGAAAAGAGGGAAATAGCCTGAGATAAGAGATGTTTATCCCATGGCATTTCTACCTGTACCCCACTATCCCAGGAAATAAGGGGGAAGAGGAGGTCTCCAGGGGGCAGATGCTTTCTCTCACTTACAAGTCTCTCATACCTAAGCCTACCAGGAAAGGAGTGGGAGGAAAAAGTGAGCATCACATTGGATGAGATTAAAGTTTTAAACTAATCTAATCTGGACATTTTTATTCATGAAAATGACAAGAAAGCTGAGAGGTCTCTCAGGCTTGTTATTAAGGGATAGATTCATCAGCGCTTGAGAGAAAACAGTGATGGGGAAAAAAATTAAACTCTTCCATGGCTGCATCCCATCTGCTCAATAAACCATCTAGAAATTTCCACTGATAGTCTACAAATGGTACACTCTATCTAGAGATAATTAAGGATTGAACAATATAGCCTTTCAATTCACATTTCCCATTGCATGCAAACTCTGAAACAGAACTGTGCCACTTTACAGATGGAGACTGGCTGGTGAGTCTGGAAAAAGGCTCACGGTAGGGTTGTATTCAGGAGAGTTGAGTTGTGTGTTTGCTTCCCTCTCTTTGAAGTCTGTAGACATCTCTTTGACAACCTGTGAACTCTTTAGATCAGAAACCATTTCTCAGCTTTTTTAAGTTTCTTATAACACCTAGAACAGAACACAGGAGACGTTCAATAAATATCCATTGAGTTATTCAGGAAATAAATGTATACATTCCATTTGATGATTATAGCCAGACTTTGACCAGTATATTTTAGCTGAAAAATCAACTAACTTAGAGGCGAAAGATTAGAGCACAGAGTCTGATAATGCTATTTGTCAGCTGTGTGATTTTGAGCAAGTTACACATTTTTCTGAGCCTTGGTTTTCTCTTCATAAAATAACAGCAGCCATACCTGTGTCACCGGTGTGGATAAAATGTGACAGCACATGTGAACACACTGAACACAGGACAGTTACCCCAAAGCACATTTCTGATGTTGTGGACTCCAGCACAATCTTCCTGGATTCTTATCCTCTGTGATTGTTTGACAGACTTCCCCTCCTCCCTCTTCCTTCTTCCTCCTCTGTGTCCTCCTAGATTATAAATGCAGGCTGAATCCACCCTCTCAGACACATAAGAGACACGTGTGAGTAGGCTGAAAGACCTTTAAGAAAAGACCAATATTTGCATATCTATTATAACTACTCACTGTTCGACTTGTTTCATTACAATTTCTATTTGGATAATATGTAAGGTCAATACTGTCACTGTTCTGGAAAATTCATTTTTTATTAAAGCAAAATGCACTGTATTTATAGAGATAACACCTTAAATGCTACAAGAGAAGGTGCACCAATTACACTGGTTCCCTTGATGGGGCAGGTTTATGTGCTACGTGTTTTATAATATGTTACAAGGAATGGGACCTTAGCCCGTGTTGACGTGTCTCAAGTGTTTTTCCTCAGCTGAACTCGAATAGGTCTGACCATTCTTCCTCCTAGACCTGGGAGCACTGAGATAACCATATTGAAAAAACAACAGCAAGGAAGAAAGCTCTCTTTTCTGCACCCCTCCATCAGTTTATTCCCACCATCATTACATTCCTATCACAGTCTCCCTGCCTCTTCCGTTAGACCATGAACTACCGGAGGTATCAGGTAGAGCATCTGAGACATACTAGAGCCTCAATAAATATTTGTTCAATTAGTGAAAATGAATGCCTGACACAAAGCAAGAGCTTGGAAATGGTTCTTTGAATTGTTTTCTTCATAGGGAGGTAGAATGGCACAATGCACCAAAAATGCACCTACATGTTCAACCAGGAAATCTTGAATTCAAATCCTGGCTTTATCACTTATTAGATATGTGACAATTTACTTAACTAAATGAAACTTCAGTTTTGTTTTTTTATTCAACAAGAAAAATTCTTGTGATCATTATCCTTTTACAGTTCCTTGCACATCGTAGATAAAATACATGGTAATTCCATTTCTTCTTTTCTTCCTTTTTTTTTGAAGAAGTCTTCAGTTTTTATTTTTTATTTTTATTTATTTATTTTTTATTATACTTTAAGTTCTAGGGTACTTAAACTTAAATGTGCAGGTTTGTTACATATGTATACATGTGCCATGTTGGTGTGCTGCACCCATTAACTAGTCATTTACATTAGGTATATTTCCTAATGCTATCCCTCCCCACTCTCCCCTCCCCACAATAGGACCCGGTATGTGATGTTCCCCTTCCTGTGTCCAAGTGATCTCATTGTTCAGTTCCCACCTATGAGTGAGAACATGCGGTATTTGGTTTTCTGTTCTTGCAATAGTTTGCTGAGAATGATGGTTTCCAGCTGCATCCATGTCCCTACAAAGGACACGAACTCATCCTTTTTTATGGCTGCATAGTATTCCATGGTGTATATGTGCCACATTTTCTTTATCCAGTCTGTCACTGATGGACATTTGAGTTGATTCCAAGTCTTTGCTATTGTGAATAGTCCCGCAGTAAACATCCGTGTGCATGTGTCTTTATAGCAGCATGACTTATAATCCTTTGGGTATATCCCCAGTAATGGGATGGCTGGGTCAAATGGTATTTCTAGTTCTAGATCCTTGAGGAATCGCCACACTGTTTTCCACAATGGTTGAACTAGTTTAGAGTCCCACCAACAGTGTAAAAGTGTTCCTATTTCTCCACATCCTCTCCAGTACCTGCTGTTTCCTGATTTTTTAATGATTGCCATCTAACTGGTGTGAGATAGTATCTCATTGTGGTTTTGATTTGCATTTCTCTGTTGGCGAGGGATGATGAGCATTTTTTCATGTGTCTGTTGGCTGTATGAATGTCTTCTTTTGAGAAGTGTCTGTTCATATCCTTTTCTCACTTTTTGATGGGGTTGTTTGTTTTTTTCTTGTAAATTTGACTGAGTTCTTTATAGGTTCTGGATATTAGCCCTTTGTCAGATGAGTAGATTGCAAAAATTGTCTCCCATTCTGTAGGTTGCCTGTTCACTCTGATGGTAGCTTCTTTTGCTGTGCAGAAACTCTTTAGTTTAATTAGATCCCATTTGTCAATTTTGGCTTTTGTTGCCGTTGCTTTTGGTGTTTTAGACATGAAGTCCTTGCCCATGCCTTTGTCCTGAATGGTATTACCTAGGTTGTCTTCTAGGGTTTTTATGGTTTTAGGTCTAACATTTAAGTCTTCAATCCATCTTGAATTAATTTTCCTATAAGGAGTAAGGAAAGGATCCACTATCAGCTTTCTACTTATGGCTAGTCAATTTTCCCAGCACCATTTATTAAATAGGGAATCCTTTCCCCATTTCTTGTTTTTGTCAGGTTTGTCAAAGATCAGATGGTTGTAGATGTGTGGTATTATTTCTGAGGGCTCTGTTCTGTTCCATTGGTCTATATCTCTGCTTTGGTACCAGTACCATGCCATTTTGGTTACTGTAGCCTTGTAGTATAGTTTGAAGTCAGGTAGCATGATGCCTTCAGCTTTGTTCTTTTCGCTTAGGATTGTCTTGGCAATGTGGGGTCTTTTTTGGTTCCATATGAACTTTAAAGTAGTTTTTTCCAATTCTGTGAAGAACGTCATTGGTAGCTTAATGGGGATGGCATTGAATCTATAAATTACCTTGGGCAGTATGGTCATTTTCACAATATTGATTCTTCCTATCCATGAGCATGGTATGTTCTTCCATTTGGTTGTGTCCTCTTTTATTTCACTGAGCAGTGGTTTGTAGTTCTCCTTGAAGAGGTCTTTTACATCCCTTGTAAGTTGGATTCCTAGGTATTTTATTCTCTTTGAAGCTATTGTGAATGGGAGTTCATTCATGATTTGACTCTCTGTTTGTCTGTTACTGGTGTATAAGAATGCTTATGATTTTTGCATATTGATTTTGTATCCTGAGACTTTGCTTAAGTTGCTTATCAGCTTAAGGAGATTTTGGGCTGAGACGTTGGGGTTTTCTAAATATACAATCATGTCATCTGCAAACAGGGACAATTTGACTTCTTCTTTTCCTAACTGAATACCCTTTATTTCTTTCTCTTGCCTGATTGCCCTAGCCAGAACTTCCAACACTATGTTGAATAGGAGTGGTGAGAGAGGGCATCCCTGTCTTATGCCAGTTTTCAAAGGGAATGCTTCCAGTTTATGCCCATTCAGTATGATATTGGCTGTGGGTTTGTCATAAATAGCTCTTCTTATTTTGAGATACGTTTCATCGATACCGAATTTATTGAGAGTTTTTAGCATGAAGGGCTGTTGAATTTTGTCAAAGGCCTTTTCTGCATCTATTGAGTTAATCATGTGGTTTTTGTCTTTGGTTCTGTTTATATGCTGGATTACATTTATTGATTTGTGTGTGTTGAACCAGCCTTGCATCCCAGGGATGAAGCCCACTTGATCATGGTGGATAAGCTTTTTGATGTGCTGCTGGATTTGGTTTGCCAGTATTTTATTGAGGATTTTTGCATCGATGTTCATCAGGGATATTGGTCTAAAATTCTCTTTTTTTGTTGTATCTCTGTCAGGCTTTGGTATCAAGATGATGTTGGCATTGTAAAATGAGTTAGGGAGGATTCCCCCTTTTTCTATTGATTGGAATAGTTTCAGAAGGAATGGTACCAACTCCTCCTTGTACCTCTGGTAGAATTTGGCTGTGAATCCATCTGGTCCTGGACTTTTTTTGGTTGGTAGGCTATTAATTTTTGCCTCAATTTCAGAGCCTGCTATTGGTCTATTCAGGGATTCAACTTCTTCCTGGTTTAGTCTTAAGAGAATGTAAGTGTCCAGGAAATTATCCATTTCTTCTAGATTTTCTAGTTTATTTGCGTAGAGGTGTTCATAGTATTCTCTGATGGTAGTTTGTATTTCTGTGGGGTCGGTGGTGATATCCCCTTTATCATTTTTTATTGCATCTATTTGATTCTTCTCTCTTTTCTTCTTTATTAGTCTTGCTAGCGGTCTATCATTTTGTTGATCTTTTCAAAAAACCAGCTCCTGGATTCATTTATTTTTTGGAGGGTTTTTTGTGTCTCTATCTCCTTCAGTTCTGCTCTGATCTTAGTTATATCTTGCCTTCTGCTAGCTTTTGAATGTGTTTGCTCTTGCTTCTCTAGTTCTTTTAATTGTGATATTAGAGTGTCAATTTTAGATCTTTCTTGCTTTCTCTTGTGGGCATTTAATGCTATAAATTTCCCTCTACGCACTGCTTTAAATGTGTCCCAGAGATTCTGGTATATTGTATCTTTGTTCTCATTGGTTTCAAAGAACATCTTTATTTCTGCCTTCATTTCGTTATGTACCCAGTAGTCATTCAGGAGCAGGTTGTTCAGTTTCCATGTAGTTGAGCGGTTTTGATTGAGTTTCTTAATCCTGAGTTCTACTTTGATTGCACTGTGGTCTGAGAGACAGTTTGTTATAATTTCTGTTCTTTTCCATTTTCTGAGGAGTGCTTTACTTCCAACCATGTGGTCAATTTTGGAATAAGTGCAATGTGCTGAGAAGAATGTATGTTCTGTTCATTTGGGTTGGAGAGTTCTGTAGATGTCTATTAGGTCTGCTTGCTGCAGAGTTGAGTTCAATTCCTGGATATCCTTGTTAACTTTCTGTCTCGCTGATCTGTCTAATGTTGACAGTGGGGTGTTCAAGTCGCCCATTATTATTGTATGGGAGTCTAAGTCTCTTTGTAAGTCTCTAAGGACTTGCTTTATGAATCTGGGTGCTCCTGTATTGGGTGCATATATATTTAGGATAGTTAGCTCTTCCTGATGAATTGGTCCCTTTACCATTATGTAATGGCCTTCTTTGTCTCTTTTGATCTTTGATGGTTTAAAGTCTGTTTTATCAGAGACTAGGATTGCAACCCCTGCTTTTTTTTGTTTTCCATTTGCTTGGTAGATCTTCCTCCATCCCTTTATTTTGAGCCTATGTGTGTCTCTGTATGTGAGATGGGTCTCCTGAATACAGCAAACTGATGGGTCTTGACTCTTTATCCAATTTCCCAGTCTGTGTCTTTTAATTGAACTATTTAGTCCATTTACATTTAAGGTTAATATTGTTATATGTGAACTGGATCCTGTCATTATGATATTAGCTGGTTATTTTGCTCGTTAGTTGATGCAGTTTCTTCCTAGCATCAATGGACTTTACATTTTGACATGTTTTTGCAATGGCTAGTACCTGTTGTTCCTTTCCATGTTTAGTGCTTCCTTCAGGATCTCTTGTAGGGCAGGCCTGGTGGTGAGAAAATCTCTAAGCATTTGCTTGTCTGTAAAGGATTTTATTTCTCCTTCACTTATGAAATTTAGTTTGGCTGGATATGAAATTCTGGGTTGAAAATTCTTTTCTTTAAGAATGTTGAATATTGGCCCCCACTCTCTTCTGGCTTGTAGAGTTTCTGCCAAGAGATCTGCTGTTAGTCTGATGGGCTTCCCTTTGTGGGTAACCTGACCTTTCTCTCTGGCTGCCCTTAACATTTTTTCCTTCATTTCAACTTTAGTGAATCTGACAATTCTGTCTTTTAGTTGCTCTTCTCAGGGAGTATCTTTGTGGCATTCTCTGTATTTCCTGAATTTGAATGTTGGCCTGCCTTACTAGGTTGGGGAACTTCTCCTGGATGATATCCTGCAGAGTGTTTTCCAACTTGATTTCATTTTCCCCATCACTTTCAGGCACACCAATCAGACGTAGATTTGGTCTTTTCACATAATCCCATATTTCTTGGAGGCTTTGTTCATTTCTTTTTACTCTTTTTTCTCTAAACTTCTCTTCTCACTTCATTTCATTCATTTGATCTTCAATCACTGATACTCTTTCTTCCAGTTGATCAAGTCGGTTACTGAAGCTTGTACATTTGTCACATAGTTCTCGTGTTATGGTTTTCATCTCTATCAGTTCTTTTAAGGACTTCTCTACATTGGTTATTCTAGTTAGCCATTTGTCAAATCTTTTTTCAAGGTTTTCAGTTTCTTTGTGCTGGTTACGTAGTTCCTCCTTTAGCTCTGAGAACTTTGATCAGCTGAAACCTTCTTCTCCCGACTCATCAAAGTCATTCTCCGTCCAGCTTTGATCCATTGCTGGCGATGAGCTGCGTTCCTTTGAAGGGGGAGATGCGTTCTGATTTTTTGAATTTCCAGCTTTTCTGCACTGCTTTTTCCCCGTCTTTGTGGTTTTATCTGCCTTTGGTCTTTGATGATGGTGACGTACTGATGGGGTTTTGGTGTGGGTGTCCTTTCTGTTAGTTAGTTTTCCTTCTAACAGTCAGGACCCTCAGCTGTAGGTCTGTTGGAGTTTGCTTGAGGTCCACTCCAGACCCTGTTTGCCTGGGTATCAGCAGCAGAGGCTGCAGAAGATAGAATATTGCCAAACAGCGAGTGTTTCTGACTGATTCTTGCTCTGGAAGCTTCGTCTCAGGGGTGTACCCAGCCGTGTGAGGTGTGAGGTGTCGGTCTGCACCTAGTGGGGGATGTCTCCCAGTTAGGCTACTCAGGGGTCAGGGACCCACTTGAGCAGGCAGTCTGTCCGTTCTCAGATCTCAACCTCTGTGCTGGGAGATCCACTGCTCTCTTCAAAGCTGTCAGACAGGGGCATTTACCTCTGCCGAGGTTTCTGCTGCTTTTTCTTTAGCTATGCCCTGTCCCCAGCGGAGGAATCTACAGAGGCAGGCCAGCCTCCTTGAGCTGTGGTGCACTGCACCCAATTCCAGCTTTCTGGAGGCTTTGTTTACCTACTTAAGCCTCAGCAATGGTGGACCCCCCTCCCCCAGCCTCACTGCCACCTTACAGTTAGATCTCAGACTGCTGTGCTAGCAATGAGGGAGGCTCCGTGGGTGTGGGACCCTCTGGGCCAGGTGTAGGGTATAATCTCCTGGTGTGCTGTTTGCTAAGACCCTTGGTAAAGCGCAGTATTAGGGGGGGAGTTACCCGATTTTCCAGGTATTGTGTGTCTCAATTTCCTTTGGCTAGGAAGAGGAATTCCCTAACCCCTTGTGCTTCCCAGGTGAGGCGATGCCTCGCCCTGCTTCAGCTCTCACTGGTCGGGCTGCACCCCCAGACCAGCACCGACTGTCTGACATGCCCCAGTGAGATGAACCTGGTACCTCAGTTGAAAATGCAGTAATCACCCGTCTTCTGTGTTGCTCACGCTTGGAGCTGCAGGCTGGAGCTTTTCCTATTTGGCCATCTTGGGCACACCCACCCCCTGTTTCTTCCTTTTTGTTGATTAATAAAGACGAATGCAGAATTGTTGGCATTTTCCTGTTTTTCATTCTATTCTGCTCAAGTTAACAAATCTAATTGAAACATGGAAAATATTTTTGAGTATGTGTTTTGTGGTATTTTCTACAAAGGCCTTGACTTCTGTTTTTCTTCTCTTTTCCCCCTCCACTAATTTTTAACTCAATAAACAACTAGCTAACCTTGCCATTTTGGTATGGGGAAGTCTGTGGTTCCTAAAGCTGAATGTTGTAGACTAATACAATCTGTAAAGCACTAATGTCCTGGTAGCAGTCAGCTTCTTTAGTTATTCTTAATCTATCAGAAGGCCTAAAGGAAAAGAAATACCTGTTTTAAGGTTTCACAGGCTAACTCAAATGTCAAATCTATGTGTGTTTGGCTGGAATGAAATCAACTCAAAATAGTAACCGTGGTTATCTCCTGGTGATCAAAATATCAATGAGTGTTTTAGTGTAGTTTGATTCATTAAAATGATGGGAAAATAATTTACTGGTACTTTAAAAATTCAGTCTATTTGATCAGAAAACATATTTCAAAACAGAGTTTATGATAGAGGACACAAATAAAGAAGGGGACCTTTGGAAAAAGCGGCATTAGGCTTTCTTGATGGAGGCTCGATTTGGCAGCATGGCATAACTCCAGACAGTGGCATTTATGTAGGTGTCTGAGTCTGTTTGGGCTAAGCAAAAATACCATAAACTCGGTGGCTTATAAACAACAAAAGTTTACTTCTCACAGTTTTGGAGGTTGAGAAGTTTAAGATCAAGGCACCAGCAGGTTCAATGTCTGGTGAAAGCCAACTTCCTGGTTCATACACAGTTCTCTTTTTGCTATACCCTTACATGGCAGAAGGATAGGGAGTCTCTGGGCTCTCTTTTGTAAGAGCACTGATCCCATTCATCAGGCTTCACTCCCATGATCTCATCACCTCTCAAAAGCCCCACCACCTAATACCATCACTTTAGCGGTTAGGATTTCAACATATGAATTTTTGGAGTGCACAAACATCCAAGCCATAGCAGTAGACTACAATGTGAATAGCACCCCCTGGAGTTGTATAATGTATTAATTGTGTTTAGACCCACTTTTCTGATAGTTTCTTGTTACTGTGCTGGGCTGAGGTGGAAAGAGTGGAGTTTGGAAAATTAGACCTTGCCCCTATTAGCTGTTGCCCTTGATCAAATCTCTAAACTTTATTCATCCCTAAATTGTGGTCCCTTTCTCTGCAAGTGTTAGATACATGCCAGATGGCTATGTACTTAGAGTCTGACCATATTAGCAGATGACTAATTCTACTTCCTCATCAGCATTTTGAAACATTCAATATACATTTATTATTATTACTAATAGGAAAATTGAGTGGCAGACATGATTTCAGGCACAGTATTTTGAAGAAGACTGTGTCATATACACGGGATTGCCATTTTCCTACTTTATGTCCCCAGCACAGATGAATTTAGAGGAGGCAGGAGAAGCATCTAGGCATAAGAGAAAAATAGGGATTTCTGGAGAGAAAAATCAGTGCTTCCTATGCGTGTCCACTGTAGAAAGTGCTTACATATGTAAGTTAGGCCAGACTGAGACATGTCTGAGATAACAGGATGCCTTGGGCCGGCCTTCAAGCTGATGGATTTAAAGGAGAGGCTAGGGCTTCATGGAGGAGGAGTAAAGAAGAAGACCTAGTGGCAGAAGTGGCCAGTGGCTGCTGATTTGTCCTATGCCATTCAGTTATTTCACTTTGGCCCTTAACTTGCATGCCCATCCTACTCCAACTTCCATGAAAATATCAGCTCTGAGGTTACCTAGACTCACCGTCCTTAGAAAAGCATTCATCTAGTATGGGTCAACAGGCTTCTTAGGGGTCTCAACAGCTGCCTCCTCTCCGCACCTCTCTCCCTACATGTCCCTGCAAAGATTAACATTTATCTTTTAACCTTACAGGAAACCTGGTAAATCTGAAATTTTCCTTTTTGTTACATTCCCAGTGATGTTACTGCCCCAGGAGATAATCTATCACATTTTCTAGGTTGGCATGGGAGTCTGCTTAGCTCTGCATGCATGAAGAGTACATTGTCCTCTCACCTTACCAATGAGGAAGCTGAGACTCAGAGAGGCTGGATGACTTACTCTAGGTCAACCCTTAGCCATCTACCCAGCCAAGATTCAAACACAATTCAATGTGTTTGAAGTCTGTTCTTCTTCCATCTCCTTCCATCTCCTTCACTCCCAATGATCATTAGGCTATAAAATGGAGAGTTCTTGAATCTTAGGGTCAAAATCTATCAGGGCCCCTTCTTGCAGATGTGAGTGAGAAGGACGTGAGATATTTGAGCCTATGAATCCCTTTTGATCTTTCTGGCTGTTTCACATATTTGACTCTTTGAAGGTTGTAACCATGCATGGGTTTATGACAAGAGCCCCACTTGAGCCTAAAATATGAGTTCATTTCTTTAAATAGATATATATTCCCTTAAACGAGCCCATTCACAATTGCTACAAAGACAATAAAATACCCAGGAATACAACTTACAAGAGATGTGAAGGACCTCTTGAAGGAGAACTACAAACCACTGCTCAAGGAAATAAGAGAGGACACAAACAAATGGAAAAACATTCCATGCTCATGGATAGGAAGAATCAATTATTGTGAAAGTGGCCATACTGCCCAAAGTAATTTATAGATTCAGTGCCATCCCCATCAAGCTACCATTGACTTTCTTCACAGAATTAGAAAAAAACTACTTTAAATTTCATATGGAACCAAAAAAGAGACTGCACAGCCAAGACAATCGTAAGCAAAAAGAACAAAGCTGGAGGCATCACACTACCTGACTTCAAACTATACTACAAGGCTATAGTAACCAAAACAGCATGGTACTGGTACCAAAACAGATATATAAACCAACAGAACAGAACAGAACAGGGGCCTCAGAAATAACACCACATACCTACAACCATCTGATTATTGACAAACCTGACAAAAACAAGAAATGGGGAAAGGATTCCCTATTTAATAAATGGGTTGGGAAAACTGGCTAGGCATATCCAGAAAATGGAAATTGTACCCCTTCTTACACCTTATACAAAAATTAACTCAAGATGGATTAAAGACTTAAACATAAGACCTAAAACCATAAAAACTCTAGAAGAAAACCTAGGCATGGACAAAGACTTCATGACAAAAACACCAAAAGCAATGGCAATGAAAGTCAAAATTGACGAATGGGATCTAATTAAATTAAAGAGCTTCTGCACAGCAAAAGAAACTATAATCAGAGTACAGGCAACCTACAGAACGGGAGAAAATTTTTTACAATCTGTCCATCTGACAAAGGGCTAATATCCAGAATCTACAAGGAACTTAAACAAATTTGCAAGAGAAAAACAACCCCATCAAAAAGTGGGCAGAGGATATGAACAGACATTTCTCAAAAGAAGACATTTATGCAGCCAACAAACACGTGAAAAAAGCTCATCATCACTGTTATTAGAGAAATGCAAATCAAAACCACAGTGAGATACCATCTCATACCAGTTAGAATGGCAATCATTAAAAAGTCAGGAAACAACAGATGCTGGAGAGGATGTGAAGAAATAGGAATGCTTTTGCACTGTTGATGGGAGTGTAAATTAGTTCAACCATTGTGGAAGACAGTGTGGCGATTCCTCAAGGATCTAGAACCAGAAATACCATTTGACCCAGCAATCCCATTACTGGGTATATACCCAGAGGATTATAAATCATTCTACTATAAAGACACATGCACATATATGTTTATTGTGGCACTGTTCACAATAGCTAAGACTTGGAACCAACCCAAATGCCCATCAATGATAGACTGGATAAAGAAAATGTGGCACATATACACCATGGAATACTATGCAGCCATAAAAAAGGATGAGTTCATATCCTTTGCAGGGACATGGATGAAGCTGGAAACCATCATTCTCAGCAAATTAACATAAGAACAGAAAACCAAACACTGCATGTTCTCACTCGTAAGTGGGAGTTGAACAATGAGAACACATAGACACAGGGAGGGGAATATCACACACTGGGGCCTCTCAGGGGGTGGGGGGCTAGGGGAGGGATAGCATTAGGAGAAATACCTAATGTAGATGATGGGTTGATGGGTGCAGCAAACCACCATGGCATGTGCATACCTATGTAACAAACCTGCACGTTCTGCACACGTACCCCAGAAGTGAAAGTGTAATAATAATAATAATTAAAGGAGCCAAGTCAATGTTGAACTAGAGAACTTCTCTTTTAGACAGGGCTCAAATAGCTACCAGCAATAATTGCTGCTCACATGCTTTTCTCCACTATGCACTGGTTCAGACTCAGTGGCTTGCATCCTGGAATATGGAGAGATGATTCAGATACAGGTACTTCAGTATCTCAGGCACTGAGGAAACCAGACTGTTTGTGATTTCATGGAACTAAGGGAAGAGCAGGGGCTCAGGCTCTGGAGCAACCCAGGAGCTCAAGCAAAGCCCAAGCCAAGAAGAAGGTCTGAGTGATCTGCATCCTGATGTCATGTACCAGTAAGCTCCTAGGCTTACAGATTTCTCTGAATAGGGTCAGAGTAAGTTTTCAAAGACTTAAGTGGGGATGGGACAGCAGGTAGAGGCAGGGAGCCAGACACTCCTCTCTCAAAACCGTGTTCTGAGCTCACCTTTTTCATGAAACTTTTCCAGATGGACTGCAGCCAGCTCCAAGCAGTCCAATCTTCCTAATGACATCTTGACAATCTAAATCAGGGTCAGACACCTCTTTGAAGTATCCTGCCAAGTCTTCCTTTGTTCATTTCAATCCAGGATCTAAAAACCTTTCATGAGCGGCATGCCAAAGACTTCATTTATTTACTCTAATTTAGCATTTCATGTGCCAAAAGAAAACTTTCCAACATGTGTAAAATCTCATTGCAGGGTGAAGTAAAAGTCAGTATAAAAATCACATAATTAGAATCACAGAATCAGAATGTTGAATTATTGAGTCTAAAACTTCATTTTAAAGATGAATCAGGGCCGCAGCAGGATAAGGTGTTACCTACCTGGAGTCTAATAGCCAAGTTAGGGGCAGACCAAAGCTAGAGTCTACTGAGTCTTAAATTTTCTTTTTACAAGCAAATTTGAGTCTTAAACATAGAGCATCTGCTAGCAACATCAAGAAAACCGAAACCTCAAACAAAATCATCACTTTTTTTGTAACTACAACCATGAATTTCTCCAGCATTTAGAGACTTCTAGCCTCATGTTGTTTTACTGGTCTCTTTACTGGCTTGCAGTTCGTTGGAAAAAGCACTGACTTACTTAGAAGGCTGAGTTTGGATTCAGTTCAGCCATTCATTTTTTTTGAATCTTGAGTACAGTATTTAGCGTCTTTAAGACTCTGCTCATTCAAAGGTAAATAGGGAAAAATCACAACCTCCTAGAGTCGTTAGGAGGTGTATTTTTCAGGGGTTTGGAGAAAACAGATCCCGTGTTGGTTGGTTCAATAATTGGTCACAACACGGCAAAAAGACCAACAGAGCAATGAGGGCAGGTGAGGTCATCCTAGGATTAGCAAGTAAAGAAGCCACTACCTCTTCCAGAGCTGCAGGTACAAAGAGAGGAGGCAATGCTAAGAGCCCTGGCATCAGGGCCTAGTGGGAGCTGGACCCTTGGAGGATAGTCATTCCCAGGGGAGTCAGGCAGGACCTGGAGGTAGTGGTAACGCTGCCTTGCAGGAGCTCAGATCATGGTTTGAGGGGCTGACTGTTGGGAGCTAGAACCTGGAGGAGAAGCAGCCACTGCTCAAGCCAAGGGAGCAAGGTGAGAAATAGTTGGCTTCTCTTTCCCTCCCTTCTTCCAGTCTCTTTCTATTGCCTGCTATCAGCTGAACTGAACAGAGGTGAGGTCTTTTGGCAAGGGAACATTGGAATGTTGTTTGCAGAGTTTGGCCTACCTGTGATAAAGAGTAAATCAGGGAAGTGCAAGAATTGTTCTGGGTGCAGAGGAGTTGAATAATTTCCTGCATATCAAGCTCCTAGCACTGTGCACAAAGGTGGTTCTCCTCCACCTGTGACACATTACTGGGCTCCACAGCACTGAAATAAACCTCCAAGGATTGTCTTTCCCGGCTGGCTCAGGCATTTTTTGATCTTGAGGTGGTAATTGACAACCCCCTACCAAGGTCAAGGTGGCTGAAGCTGGTTTCCTCTGTGCACCCTATTCATTAAAATCATCAGGTGGGCGTGGTCGCGCATGCTGGCAATCACAGCACTTTGGGAGGCTGAGGCGGGTGGATCACCTGAGGTCAGAAGTTTGCGACCAGCCTACTAATGTGGTGAAGCCCCATCTCTACTAAATGCAAAACAATTAGCCAGGCGTGGTGCCACATGTCTGTAATCCAAGTTACTTGGGAGACTGAGACAGGAGAATCGCTTGTACCTGGGAGGCGGAGGTTGCAGTGAGCCGAGATTGCGCCATTGCACTCTAATCTAGACAACAAGAGTGAAACTTTGTCTCAAGACAAACAAACAAACAACAAAAACCATAATCATTTCTTATGCTTTATAAAGTACTTTTTCTATCATGTATTTAAGCTTGGCAACAACCCAATGAGTCATATGATAAAATGGACCATACAGTTGAGGCACAGAGAAGTTAGGTAAGTAACCCAAAGTCAAACAGCTAATAGATGGTGGAGTCAAACTTGAATTGCAGTCTGACTCTAAGTTTAGTGCTTTCACTTATACCTGTAGCCTAATTCGCCAGTGTAGCCACAGAATTCATGAATTTTAAACATTTCACACATGGTATTTCATCGTTTCCTTCTAGCAGGCAGTTGCTATTATTTTCTCTTATTTCTAGATGAGGATCCTGAGGTCCATTGAGGTTACGTGACTTGTCCTTTGTTAGGGGAATGATATTATTTGTGATGTAATGAGCTTCTCATCATTAGAGCTAATTAAGCTAGTGATCACATGTCTGGCTATGGCAGCACAGATGCTTATAGATACTTCATGATTAAAATGAATCATTGCATTTCAAAGGGCTTTTTCTGGAACCCCACATTTCTGAAGAAGATTACTTATCCAGAGAAACTCCATTTTTGTCCATTTCCTGTATTAAGCTACCATGTAGGATGTTTTTTGCAAAAAATGGTTCTGCTGCTATAAAACAAAACCAAATTGAACCCGACTGACTTAATGACCCTCAAAGTCATTTTTACAGCTCTGATTCTACAATATTATGAAATAACAAGCACCAACACACATCACCATTGCAACTACAATATGAGGACCCTAGGCAGAGGACAGGATCCTCTCAAAGAAGCTGAATAAATAGCTATTGTGAGGAGTTCAGTGGGTGATGGCACAGGGGCCTTCATTTCCGCTTCTAGCCAAAGAAAATTTTGATCAGGCTGCAGACCGCCTGCCCATTCATCTGCAGCAGGAAATGGATTTAGTGTCTGTATGGGCCGGACTCCTGTATCTATCATCCAGTTAGGCCTAATCAAAATGTTTTCCGTTTCACCTGGTAAGTGCATAGGGCTTGGAGGAGGGTCTGAGTGATGGTGATGGGGTCCCATCGCTTTCTCATCACTGAACTGCAGTTGTTAAAAGGCCCATTTCTCCTCAGTGTCTCACTCTGAGCTGAGGCAGGCAATCTCTCCTGTCCCTGGAAGCTGCTCTTGGCAGCAGAAAAAAAATCTATGCAATTGACCCAGGATGGGGAGGGAGGCAGGGCACATTATAACCCCAAGGAAGGCTAAGGTCAGAGGTGAAACTCAGCACTGATAGATGAAATGAAGCTCCTAGCAGGAGCCTCCTTATATAATGAGGGGCTGCAACCTCCTGGGCTGGGGATGGGTGAGGAAGCAGAGGCCAGAGGTCCTCTTAGGCATTAG
The DNA here is from genome assembly GCF_008728515.1 of Papio anubis. Taxonomy (NCBI): domain Eukaryota; kingdom Metazoa; phylum Chordata; class Mammalia; order Primates; family Cercopithecidae; genus Papio; species Papio anubis. Next base: position 56,749,720 of record NC_044976.1, on the reverse strand, counting down.
GGAAGCTCAGGAAAGGGGATTGGAGTATCTTTGGCCTCTTAAGTACAAAGAAGGTGGGGGAAGGGGCTGCTGATTAGAATGAAAATGTGACAGTCATGCAAAGCTTCCCATTGGATTTATGCATCCTTTGCCAGGATTTCAGGAGGAGGATACCTGACAGCCCCCATTAGAGCTGGAGAAATGGAGGAAATTACACATTGTTCTGTTAAGGGAACCCCCAAGACCAGGGAATGGAGGCATCCCTGCTGAATTTGTTACTGAGGGAATATTGATTTCAGGAGAAAAACAAATAATGCAGAAATGTTTCCACTTTGATGCAGCACATTCTGATTTGGACTGCAGTGTGGTGAAACTTCCTTGTGTGACTCTCAGTATTCCAAAGCAGACATAATTCTTTTCCATTGAAGGATGTTATTGGTGGCATGGGGGTGGTGGAAAAAATGAGCTTGCAGTTGATTTTGGTTCAGCTGGGAAATGGGTCGTTCCAGGGAGTGGCAAATTGAGACTATTGAGGTAGGCTAAGTTCTGGGAGGGCCTTAATTGTAGGCTAAGAGATGTGGTCAGTGTTTCAGGGTAATGAAAAACAATGAAAGTCTTTTGACCAGAGAACTGATCAGCTCAGAACTGTGCTTTTGAGGATAATTCTGGCAGCCCAGTGGAGGGTGTGCTGAAGGGGTGGAAAGGGTCCTTTTTCTCTTTTCACTTCATTGATGAGCAAATGCATCTATGGGTGCTAGGCTGGGATGCCAGTTAGGAGCCTGACACAATGGCCATGTAATAGACAGGCTGAGAGACCTAGCTGAATTTGGGAAAGGTAATGAGAAAAAGACAGAGAATAATAATATTTTGAGTAGTCAGTAAGAGCCTATCTTGTGCCCATCATTAGATGCCTATCACCTCATTTAACCCTTGCAGCAATCCTGCAAGCTAGGCATTAATATTCCCCTGTTACAAATGTGAAAACAGGCTCTCAGTGATGTTAATTAACCTCTCAATGGTATTTAAACCAACACACAGTTTCATCTGCCAAAAGAATAGAAAAGTTTCTAGTTCAAGTCCACTCAATTCAGCCCACCATTATGCTTCCTCTTGATACACAGAGTTTTATATCCAGAAGGGGCTTTTTGGATTATCTAGTTCCCATCCCCATTTTATAGAAGAGAAGACTGAGGCAGGGGATGGAGGGAGAGACAGCTCAGGCTTGCATTCTTTTGATTCTTCCAAATGCCTTCTCATTCTCAGTTGTCAATATGAGCCCTCATTTCATCCAAAGCTCACACCACACTCCCAACAGATAGGAAATTGAGTGACACCAATTATGTCCCTGGCACAGTTCAAGATGAAGTGATTGTCAGCAATACCATCACAATTTTCTTCACTGGGCCACTAATTTCCTCTCTTACCCCTTTAATTGCTGATGCTCGATGATCTTCCTTATTCTTTAACACAAGGGTCACTTTAAGGCACCTACTATGTGTTCAGGAGCTCCCTTGCCATAACATTAATTAATGCAATCCTCACAACAACCTTCTGAGATGAGCAGCACTGCTTGTCTTGCCAGTCGAAAACACCGAGACTCAGAGATGTTAAGTAACTTGCCTAAGGTCACATAGCTGGAAGTGGCATAGCAGGATTCAAATTCAGGTTGGTCTCATTCCAAAGCCTCTTCATGAAAATGTCTCTCCTCCTGTTTTATGTCAATTTGTCATTAAGGAGACATTGTTGAGTGCCCACTATATGTCAGGCACAGTGACAAGCACTGAAGGTCTGCACTGCAGGTCAGCAATGCATTCAGTGCTCTCACTGAGTCCCAAAGGACAGAGGTTAAACAGCAATGTTTCTCCTCTCCTATTTCTTAACAATGGTCAGAACCCATGTATTTACAGCACTTGACAACTCACAAAGCATTTCATATCACTATCTTGTTATACTCAAGCAACCACCCTAGCAAGCACATAATTTTGGCCCCTCTCTTTCAATATAGAAGACAAGATGAAAAATAGAGTAAATGACTCAAATAGATTAGAGAAGTTAAGCAATGTGTGTTATCCTACACTGCTGGCAGTGTGGTTTAACTTTTTGCTCACTACTCTTCACACAGCACAACATGAATTCTGGGTCTTTCTCTCTTTTTCCCTCCCAAGTTTTTGTCACCCAAACTTGAGCCTTCCATTTATTTGTGTTGAAGCTTTCTCTACAGTGTCCCTTGCAGCAATAAGCTGATATTTTGTGCTACCGCACTCTAACCCAGGGCTATGTATATTCACACTCTTCAGATCTGTGACTCCTCGTGTGGCTTTTTTTCTTTCAGATTTGGTGGGTCTTGAATGCCCCTGAAAACCATTCTTCTCCATTTCAAAAGTGTAAGTCTAAGGAACTATGTAGAGGACACACATTTCTCCCTGGTTTTCCTTTTCTCCATCCATCCATCCATCCATCCATCCATCCATCCATCCATCCATCCATCTATCTTTATATTCCAGTGACAGAGACAAGAGCTCAGCATCCCAGTGGCAGAGAAAACTCTAGCAGCTACTGCTAGATGTGTCAGAACCATGGACTGTCACCCCCAGCATTACAGACCTGAAGGCCTGTGGAAAAGGGAGTTGGGGCTGGATGGAACATTTGAGACAAATAAGAGACTATTGATGGATGAAGCTAGGGAGGTAGGCAGGGACCAAATTGTGAATGGCAAGATAAGAAGTTTGGACATAAGCCTATAAGCAAAGGAGGCATGAACAGGCTTTATGCAGGGAGGGACCTAGCCAGATTTTAATCTTAGAAGGAATACTTTGGGTGTAGTGTGGAGACACCAAATTTGAACAACCAATGTTAGACTCCAAAAGATCATTTAAGATAGAGTTACAACAATTTAAACAAACAGTTATGAGGGCCCAGCTGGGTCTATGGGGTGGCAATAGGGGAAAGAAGGAAGTTGGAGAGATTAAAAAGGAGATGAAATCAGTATGTTTTGGTGGAAAGGGACTGAGAGAGGTCTAGGATGCCTCCAGGATTTTTGTTTGGGTTATGAACTGTGATATAGGGTACATTGGAGAAACAGTGAAATTGAGAGCCAAAAGATGTTGAATTCAGCTTTGGTACATTGAGTGAACTTGAGGTGTCAGTGTGACATCCATGTGGAAATGTCCAGCAATCAGTTAAGTATATGAGCTTGGAGTTCAGAAGAAAGGATGATATATAATGAACACTCAATGGATAGTAGTAATGTTGCTGTATTGTGCTAATTTAGCTCAGACCCTAATAATTGATTTATCCACATTCTCATTAGCATGTTGCTGATTACTGCAGCCCACGGGCATTGCCTATTGATGGTAAATCCACACAGTCTGAGGTTGTAAATCCAAGCTGACCAATTCAGTGGGACACTTTTTAGTCTTATAAGCCCTTCCAAGGTCATCTCCCTCCAAAGTTCCCCAGATTCCACCTGAGTTCTGGCTTCCTCTGCTTACAAATATCTTATCATCATGGCTTTAGTTTGCTAGAAACTCAAGTGCTACTGTCTTTAAGTAGTTTCACGTATATAGACATTCTAAAACAGTGGAACTCACACGATGTCTCTTGGTGCTTCAGAATCAAATGTTCAGAGAATCTCAGAGCTGGGCAGTCATCTTGCAGATCATGCACAGCTTTTTAATTTTATGAATGGAAGTTGTGAGGCCAAGGCAGAGAAAGTGACTTACTGAGGCTCCCTTCCATTCAATAAAATGTTTATTTATTGTGTGTCTACCATTTTTCAAGCTATCTGTCTTAGATGCTGGAAATACAATGGTGAAACCGAAATATGTAGACCCTACTGTGTTCTTTACAGCCTATCAGGATGGAGGTAAACACTGTTAACCAGACTAGAGAAAGTGGTAATAAAATAATCATTAACTATCCACCCATATCACCTTAGAAATAATTTCTTGTGAGGAGCTAGTGTGTAGCAGAAAGTCAGGGTCATCTAACTCTAATTCTAAGTCCTTTCCATATATCATGTCGCTTCCTTCATTAGTAGGTAATAGAAGCTGCTAAAATCATTACTGAGAAGTGGTTAAAGGCATGGGATTTAGAGTCAGATTACCTGGGTTCATATCTCAACTACCACTTTTTGTGATCTTGGGCAAGTTACTCAGCCCATCTTGGTACTCCACTTATCTGTAAAATGCAGATACGATCTATTTCATAAGGATATTGTGTTTAATAAATGGTTCTGAATTTTTTTTTTTTTTTTTTTTTTTGAGACAGAGTCTCTCTCTGTCGCTCAGGCTGGAGTGCAGGGGCACAATCTTGGCTCACTGCAAGCTCTGCCTCCCGGGTTCACGCCATTCTCCTGCCTCAGCCTCCCGAGTAGCTGGGACTACAGGCACCTGCCACCACGCCCATAGAGAGAGAGAGAGGGAGAGAGAGAGAGAGAGAGCACGCAAGAGAGAATCTCTGCTTCCCGCTATCAGAAGTGGTAGAGTAGATTGAAAGAGCATGAAACTGGGAATTAAGATTATTGGGTTTCAGTCCAAGTTTTGCTTCTAAGTAGCTGTCAATTTTGGAGAAAGATGTGACTTTTCTGGGCCACAGTTTTTCCATCCTCCTGTTATGACTTCAGAGCAGATAACCTCTGAAATGCTTTGTTTTTAACTGATAGACTGTTATGAGAGAGATGAGCCTAATTTTGGAAATCACAAGAAAATAGTTGTAAAAAAATAAACTTGACTGTCACATGACACGTTTCTCCTCTCTCTTAATTGTTAATTATTTTTTGCTTCAAATTAATGCACATTGTTTTTATCCAATAAATGATACTTACGTGGGTAATACACCAGCATTAGCTGGGTCCATAGGGAGCCCAGAATATATGGATAGAAACTGAGAAAAAGATACTGGCAGTCACCCAGCTGTTCTACCAGCATAGGCCTCAAGCACACAGCCCTTTGAATCTGCAGTCTGGAAAACGATCGCCATTTCAACAAACATTCTCGATATTTATCCTTTTCCAGCACCTCCGATGTATCCAGTTTTTCTGCTTATGGAAGACAATGCTGAGAAGTATGTATTCCATTTCACACACGAGAACACCTTATCTAAGCCTTGGGATAAAGTGACTTGACTACAAGCACATTAAGAAATAAGGACAGATATGAATTTCAACTCAACATCCAATGTCAAGTCTTAGGCCATTCCTGTCCTACAGCCTAATGTCTATGTTTCCATGCAGGGTAGGCCCAGCCACAGCAAGTCAGCCACTTATTGTGATTTGAGGAGTGGAGAAGACTCACATTTGTTCAGGCCCTGGTATCCATTCTAGATGAGGGAGAAGTTTGATGATTAGAAGGCGTGGCTCCGTCTTAACCCAGTGGCAGCCCCTCATGAGTTTGGGCTCTTACTGTATTACTGTTCTAATGACCTCATCATATGCATTCTCTTACAGAAGATTGAGTGCAGGAGGAGTGAACAAAGGAGGCAGAATCTAATAAAAGTTTAAAACCAGTGATTCTCAGCTGAAGGCTTCTTAGTTTAAGGGGCCTGGCTCATGAGGGTGACAAGATTTCCCTCTTAATCCTCATTCCTGCTACTCTATTGTTGTCCTAGTAAGACTGGGGGGATGGATGTCTTTAGCACCTAATAAAGAACAATAGAAAGACATAGTGAGTGGGTTGGGGGAAGGACAGGAAGAAAACCGCCATAGCAGGGGCTGGGAAATCCTTTCTGCTAATATTCTTGGACAAATGGATAAAATAGAAAGTCTATATAGAAAAGCACCAGAATGTATTCGATTTGAGATGTCTTTCTTTTGCCTATTAGTTCTCTCCTTATTATTATTATTTTTTTTACAACTTTTACTGCAGAGTTAGTAAAATCAATGTTGCTTTATTTTATGGGGTAGAAATCTTCTTGAAAAATTAGCTGTGATTAGAATTTCTAAAAGCAAATCCTATTCTTAACTCAAATTAAAGAATTGAAGAAATATTCAGCAGAAAACATATTGGTCTAATCATTCCTAAAATTGCAGGAGGTCATAAAATCTTCTATTTAAATTTTTAAATATTAATTTTAGATGAGGTATTAATAAGCTGAATAGTATCAAAAAATCTTCAGTGATAAGCAACTAAAATATTTCTGTTTGGAAAATTATCTTGAAGTCTTACAGAATAGGGACATACTAAGAATAACACTAAAGTTTTAGCTCAATAGGTTAAAATTAACTGAGATAAGGAATAAAAAAGAGAAAGATTAAGCTGGCTCTGGAAGGTGAGCAATCATATCGTCCATATATGAGGAGAAATAAATTTTACAAAGTTTAGTGAGAATGTCAGACTCTCTTTCCCCTGGGTCTTTGAACATTTTCCCCTTTGTCTGGATAATTTCTCTATATTCCACTATCCTCTGGAACTCCCCTTACTAAGCCTTACTCGGTTATATTTTTTTCATAACACTTATCACCTTGTAACATAATATGAAAAATGTTTATTATATATTTGGTTGCTTCCATTTCATCCTGCCAAATATAAGCTCCTTGAGGAGCAGAGCTTATGATATTAACAATGTGTTCATTGCTGTATATCCATGATCTAGAACAGGGCTTGAGATGTAGAGAAAGTTTGATAAGTATTTGTTGAATGAATGAAAATCTCACCTTGTAGAACACCTCCTTCATGAATCTTATCCTAAACAAGTTTCATCTTGTAGTTACTCCATCATAGCCCTTTTTACACCACACATTAAAAAAAATTATGTGGAATTCACATGCATAAAATTCAGCACTTAAAAATGTAACATTCAGTGACTTTCATAATGATGTGCAGATACTACTACTTGGTAGTTCCAACACAGTTTCATCACCCTAAAAGAAAACTCTGTAGCCATTAAGCAATCACTACCCATTCCTCTTTACCCCTTGAACCTGGCAGCCATCAATTCATTTTCCGTATCTATAGATTTACCTATTCTGGATATTTCATAAAAATGGAATGGTGCAATATGTGACCTTTTGTGTCTGGCTTCTTTCAGTTAGCATACTGTGTTCAAGTCTCATCTATGTTATAGTATGAATCAGAACCTTATTCCTTTTTATGGTTGAGTAATTTTTCATTGTATGGATATACCACATTTTGTTTATGAAGTTATCTATTGATGGACTTTTGGGTTGTTTCCACCTTTCAGCTGTTGTTAATAGTGCTGTATGAACATTCCTATGCAAGTATTTGTTCACACTAGGTTTTCATTGCCTCTTTTTTCCTCTGTCACTCCTGCAAAACCATGAACTCTACAAGGGCAATGACTGAGTCTGTCTTATTCGTGGATGTATTCCAAAACTGACTTGTGGCCTAGAAAATATATGTTCAATGACTGGCTGAATACAAAATGTTCAAGACTCTTAAATTACTTAGTGAAATCAATAATTGAAATTTCTTAAACAATAGGGAACCAAAACCTTTAAAGATTCAATAATGCCACAAACATTAAAGAATATCTATGCCTTAATTCCATATGAAGGTTAGCTGCAAAGGAGAAGGGAATGAGGATGGGCAAGAGGAATGAAGGACTCCAGCAGGGTCAGAGAAGAGGAAGAGTGAGGTGACAGTGGGAGGGGAAGGAGAGGTGAGGGAGAGCAGGAGGAGGAAGGGGACTCAGAGATGAAGGAGCTGGAGCAGCTCTCAGGTTGCTGTGTGCCTCTCACGCAGCTAAGAAAAGTCCTCTGTGCCCCCAGGAAACAGCTCTTTATCTTTTATTTTCAAACATCAAAGTTTATTTCTGAAATAAAGGTTTGCTTTGTGTGGAATCCTGAAGGTGTTCCCCAGATGTTCAAGAGTGACTTTGGCTTTTAGAAACAAACTTTTGAAATGAAGAATTGTCTTCAAATGTTAGTCACTATTATTTTTTTCTTGGCTAAGCTTTTCTACATATATATATATATATATAGACACACACACACACACACACAGTGGAAAAAACACGTAAGTTTATCCTCTTGCCAACTTGGAAGTGTACATAATAGTATTGTTAACTGTATACACATTGTTGTGTAAGAGATCTGTACAACTTTTTCATTTTGCATGACTGAAACTCTATACTCACTGAACTTAAGTTAACATTTATTGAACACCTACCATGTGAATGCAATGATGACAAACCACCGTCTCTCTGGGTTAATATGCCCCTTTCTCCATTTATATACAGAGATTGTGCCCATTTTCATATATGAATAATACACATGTATTTTTATAATGACTTCCAATTTATAAGGTGTTTTCCTTATATTTCCTTATAAGGTACTACCTCTTTATTCCATTATTTGATCCTCCCTCAAACTGTTATTCTCACTTTACAAATGAGGAAGCCAAGGTCAAGAAAACATAAGTAGTTTACCCAAGGTCACAGAACTAGTAATGGCAGAGCTAAGATTTAAAATAGATTTTTGAACACAAATTCTTCCACACTGTATTATGCTACCAATGATTTATTCCAAATAACATTAAAGAATAACTTTAGCACTGCCTCTTGGGTTTCTGGAAAAGAGAAAAATGCTTATGAAATAAACTTTATTATTCTGGTTTAAATTATTTACTGTATAAGCTGCTTTTTCTTTTAACCACCACATTACTCTAATTTATTTTATTTTTTACTTTGCTGTTTTTTTTTTTTTTTCTTTGAGACAGAGTCTCACTCTGTCAACCAGGCCGGAGTGCAGTGGCATAATCTCTGCTCACTGCAACCTCTGCCTCCTGAGTTCAAGCGATTCTACTGCCTCAGTCACCTGAGTAGTTGGGATTACAGGCACGCGCCACCATGCCTGGCTAATTTTTGTATTTTTAGTAGAGATGGCGTTTCGTCATGTTGGCCAGGCTGGTCCAGAACTCCTGACCTTAGGTGGTCAGCGTGCCTCGGCCTCCCAAACTGCTGGGATTACAGGCGTGAGCCCCACACCCGGCCTTTGCTTTTATTTATTGTTCTGAGCATTATTATTTTCCAAGTTTTAGGCACTGCATTCAATACATGCTAAGGTGTTGGGGTCAGATCTGGGCTTAAATCCTACTACTAAATCAGTTGTATGACCTAGGAAAAGTCATTTAACCTCCAACTTTCAAAGGCCCCATCTGTAAAATGGAGCCAATGAGCTAATGCATCAAAATTGCTTAAGATATTTCCCTAGCTATTAGCAAACATGTAATAAATGACAGATCTTATTATTAGTATTCTAAATATAAACAAATGAATACTTCATCCAGTTGAACCATTTTTTGATAAAGGGTTGAAGTCTTGCAGCTAGAACATATGAAACAAGCCTAGAATTTGAAGTCAAATAGAGTTAAGTGCCAATCTCATTTCTGCCACTTATTAGTCGTATGGACTTGATTTTCTCATTGCAAAATGGGAATGATAATACCTATCTTGCTGGTTTCTTGGGATGATATTTAGAAAGCTCATGAAATATAAGTGTTCAATAACCATAAACTACTATTATTACTATTGTAAAGATTATTATTTTAAACAAAACATCTCAACCTCACAGATCAAGTGATCTAGGTACTCAAAGAGGACATCTGAGGCAAATGCCAGCAGGGTATAGAATTCTTTCTTTTGAGATCAGAACCCAGACAACCCTCAAGTTCCAGAACAGAATATGACCATGATGATTAACAAGATGCAACCCTAGACCCCAACATACAGAGGGAATTTGTACATCCTGCATGTTTGCATCTGCATCTTCTTCTTCCTTCTGGTCCAAAGATTTTACATCCAATTTAACAATCATTTATTGAACACTGACTACATGCCTGATCCTGTGCATGTCACAGTGGAAAACACAAAGACAAATGGGGTGAACCTTGGATCTCTTCTCAGTCCACATTCCTCTTAGGGGGTGATTTATTCAGTTCCATGACTTTAAACACATCTAAGTGCTACAACCAAATTTATTTCTTCAGTTCCTTTGACTTTCAGACTCACTTCCATCTGCCTATTTTCCACGTTCATTCAGATGTGAAGCACCTTGTAGGCAATGCAGCCAAAACAGAACCCTTGACATTCTCTCCTCCCCCGCTTTATAAACTCACCCCTCCCTGACTGGATCATATTTAGTAAATCGCACCATAATTCATTCAGTTACTCAGGCCAGAATAGGAATAATCCATGACCTCTGTCTTTCTTTCACACCCTGTAGCCAGTGTATCAGCAAGAATCGACAACTTTACCTTCAGAATATAATCCCCACCCAACCAGTTCTCACCAATCCCCTTTCCACTTCCACCCTGCCCCCAAACACCAGTCCCTTGCATGGCTAGCTTCCTAGTGTGCTAGCTTCCTGGTTTATTCCCCTGTTTCCACCCTGGTCTCCAGGCCAATGCCTACACCCACATTCACTGTGCACAGCATTGCCCCAGAAACACCATTCACAGAGACTGCAATGTGTGGAGCGCCCCCTTGAGTTGTGCAGTGCAGTGACCCCCACTTGCCTAGCTCTAGTCTACACTCCATGGAGCCTACTTTCCAACTTTAAGGCAAAGTCTGCTGTTGCTTTGCTCAGAACTCTCCAGGGCTTACTTTTCTGTTTAGGGTAAAACCTGAAGTCCTATAAGTTGCCTGAGGTTTTGGCTCCAGGCCACTCCTCCACCCTCATTTAATTCCTTTTCTCTCACTCACTGTTCTCTTGCCACAGAAATCTGCTTGCCTTTCCTCAGCCACTCCAAGCAAATTCCTGCCTCAGGGCCTTGGACTTTGCTAGTCCCTCTACCTGGGATGTTCTTCCTCCTGGTTTTTGCACGACATGTACCCTCATTTTAGTCAAATCTTTGCTCAAATATTCCTTTCAAGAGGGCTTTCCTGATCATATGTGACTTCATTTGATATTCTCTTACCCTGTTTTAGTTTTCTTTACAGCACTTATTCTACCTTACATTATATATTTACTCATTTATTTTGCTGTTCTCTGCTTTACCCATAAGCACTTACTCTTCAGGAGGATAACAATTTTGTTCATTTTCTTCATCACTCTGTTCCCCAGAGGTGCTAGTGCATAGTAAGTGTTCAATAAATATTCATAGATTGAATGAATAGAATATGAAATTCATTCATTGGTTCACGTATTCCTTCCTTCCTTCATTTAACAATCATTCACTAATACACTACTCTATGCTGGCATCCCACACATATTGTTTCCCTTCGTCTTCACAATGATGTGAACCTCATTTTTATGAATTCACAGAGTTTTGTGATGAGAAATCCAAGCCACAGCAGGTTATCAAAGTCTATATAATATAATATAATATAATATAATATAATATAAATAGCTCAAAGACTCCATTGCCTGTTAGCTTTCCACACTAGCAAATCATCACCTTCTTAACCCATGCTGGCCAGTAGCTCCATGAGGCAGTTGATTAAGTAAGAATTGGGAAAATGAGTTATGACAGTATGTATGCTTTATTTTATTTTATGAGTGTATTAGTCAGGTTTTGTTGCAATAATAAACAACTCCAGTATCTCAGAGGCTCAGGATAACAAATATTTATTTCTTGCTTATGTTACATGAGGGCTGTGGATCAGTTGGGATGGATATATATTTCAATATTGCAACCCAAACAAAAAGAGTGACCAATGTTTAGGACATGGTGTTGCCATGGTGGAGGTGGGAGTGAGAAGGATTAAGTCAAGCCATACAAGCACAGTTAAAACTCCTGATTGGATATGGCAAGTGTCTAATATTTCTGATATTCCATTGGTCAAGATATGTCATGTGGCCAAGCTCAACGTCAATAAGGCAGGGAGGTATATTCCTTCCTTGGTTTGTACAGGCATCTCACATGGCAATAGGTTGAGAATAGATTGTCTTATTACAGAGATGGAGAGAGTAGTTCAGAAAAATTATCCCCCATCTATCATACAAAGATAAAATATTTTTTAAAATGGGGTCCACAAGACACAAATAACAAAAGCCCCCTCTAGATATCCTGATGGGGAGATATCACCATGGTTTAGAGGTTGTCTTCACTTGTGCAAATTTGGATTGACAATATTATTTCTGCCAGCAGTGAATGACTTCAGAAGGGCTTATGCATTCTTTTATGCATCAAGGACTTTGAGAACTTACTCTGTGTTAGGTACTGGGGAAACTGAGATCAACTCATAAGATATTTATGTGAAAACCCGCTGTTATTTGCTTACAATTGGAGCTGTACATTTTTTAGCATACAAAATACTTGGTCCACTGTTCAGAAGATCTTTTTCTCTTGAATCCTACCAAGCCAAATTAGCCCTGGTGAGCAAGAAATTAGAATAAAAGGAGTTAAAGGTGTGCATGTGCACACATACACTCAGTTTTGGAGATATTCTTACATATTCATGCTCTTTGCATCCTTTCTTACAGACTTCATGTATAACTCTTCTGTTAACATCCTCTATCGAGATTTTAGTGGACAGCTATAATTTTATTTAACAACTCCTCTCTCATTTTTATGGGAATAGAGCACATTTTTTCTTTTTTTCTGGGAACTGTTTCTTTCCCTTTCCCATACTGCCTCTATACGGTCTACAGAAGCCACCATCTTCTCACATGATTCCTTCCCTACCACTGTTGATTGGTCCATGAGTGGGCACATGCTCTAAGCTTGACCAATAGGAACTCTTGCCTTATGTTTTTAGAACTGGGACTGGGAAACTGCATCAATTCCCCTCTCCACAGGGAAAAATAAGCATGTCTGGAGTTTGAGACCAGCCTGGCCAATATGGTAAAACCCCATCTCTACTAAAAATACAAAAATTAGCCACGTATGGTGGCACATGCCTGTAATCCCAGCTATTTGGGAGGTTGAGGCAGGAGAATCACTTGAACCCAGAAGTGGAGGTTGCAGTGAGCCGAGATCATGCCATTGCACTCCAGACTGGGTGACAAGAGTGAAACTCCATCTCAAAAATAAATAAATAAATAAATAAATAAATAAATAAATAAATAAATAAGATTTTAAAAGGTTGACATAAGCCGAAACAGATTTAGGATCCCATATTTCTCCCTTGGGAGAGAAAGCATGAGAGAAAATAAAGCTGACAACTGAAAGCGTGAGAGAGAACACTGCCATGTGCCATTATAAGTCATTTTCAAGTCCCATGTCCAGTTATTCTTCATGTCCATTCATATTTCTCTTCTGATTGTATTTGATTATCATTCCTTTCTTGGATCTTGCGAATAATTAATTCTTCTACTTTTTGGCCAAAGGTTGTTCAAATTGTCCTTCTGCTTGTTGCTAACAGGTCATTCTTTGAAGAATGATGGCATTCTTCACAGTTTTTAACAACAAGTATTTTAAATTTATGTATACACAGTTTTTAGAGACAATGCTATTGCACACTTAACAGACTACTATAGTATAGACATAACTTTTATATGCACTGGAAACCCCAAAAATTATGTGACTTGCTTTATTGCAGTGGTCTGAAACCAAACTCCAACATCTCCACGGTATTCCTGTATGGAGAAAAGCTTTGGCGAAAAGCTGCCTGAAGAAGGAAACCTGGGGAAACATGAAAAAATCTCTATCAAGAATGGGCTGAGGAAGGAAGTCTGTGCAGAGAAGCAAGATGGGAACGAGGAGCAGGAAGAGGTGATGTCATAGATAATTCAGGGAGGAGAGTTTCAAAAGGGAAGGTGGAGTCTACAGCAGTAACAAACACTTCTGGGAGAATCAGGCAAGATGTAGACCAAAAAAATACTGGAGTTATCCACATCGAGATCACTGACAATCTTAGTATACGCCATATATGGTACAGAGGAAAGGTGATGCAGGAGTCAGTCAATATGGATTAGGGAGTAAACGGGAGCTGAAGAAGTTCAGATCGTGAATATAGACAGTGTTATATTTCACAGTAAAGGCAAGAGATGAGGTTAGCATCAAAAAGTACATTTTTGAGGAATAGTTTTAATTCTCTCCACTTAAGATGGAAGAGATGTAATCCATGAACATTTATTGAGTAGATACAGGAATACCTTGGAGACGTTGGAGTTTGGTTTCAGACCACTGCAATAAAGCAAGTCACATAATTTTTGGGTTTTCCAGTGCGTATAAAAGTTATGTCTACACTATAGTAGTCTGTTAAGTGTGCAATAGCATTGTCTCTAAAAAATGTACATACCTAAATGAAAAATACTTGTTGTTAAGAAGTGTTAAACATCATCTCAGCCTTCAGCAAGTCCTAATCTTTTTGCTAGTGGAGGGTCTTGCTTCGACATTGATGACTGCTAACTGATCAGGGTAGTGGTTGCTGAAGGCTGGGGTGGTTGTGGCAATTTCTTAAAACAAGACAACAATGAAGTTTGCTGCATCAGTGGACTCTTTCTATCATGAAATATTTCTCTGTAGCATGCGATGCTCTTTGATAGCATTTTACTCACAGTATAACTTCTCTCAAAATTGGACCAATCTTCTCAAACCCTGTTCCTGCTTTATCTACTAAGTTTGTCATGCTTTGTTGTCATTTCTACAGGGTTCACAGCATCTTCACCAGGAGTACATTCCGTCTCAAGAAACCACAAGAAGCAATTCCTCATTTGTTAAAATTTTATCATGAGATTGTAACAATCCAGTCTTATCTTTAGGGTCCACTTCTAATTCCAGTTTTCTGGTGATTTCCATTGCATCTGCAGCTCTTTCCTCCATTAAAGTCTTGAACCTCTCAAAGTTATCCATAAGGGTTGGAATCAACTTCTTCCAACAACCTGTTAATGTTGATAGTTTGACTTTCCTCCCCTGAATTATGAATGTTAATGGCATCTAGACAGGGAATCCTTTCCAGAAGATTTACAGTTTACTTTGCCCAGATTCATCAGAGGAATCACAGTGTATGGCAGCTATGGCCTTATGAAATTTATTTATTAAATAATAAGACTCAAAAGTCAAAATTATTCCTTCATCAATGGACTGCAGATTGATGTTGTGTTAGCAGGCATAAAAACAACATTAATCTCTTTGTACATCTCCATCAAAGCCAAGCTTGAGTGACCAGGTGCAGTTTCAATAATACAATATTTTGGAAGGAATCTTTTATCTGAGCAGTCAATCTCAATGGTGGGCCTAAATTATTCAGTAAACTGTGCCGTAAAAATATGTGCTCTCATCCAGACTTTGTTGTTCCATTTTTAGAACACAGGCAAAGTAGATTTAACATAATTCTTAAAGGCCCTAGGACTTTGGGGATACCAAATGAGCACTGGTTTCAACTTAAAGTCACCAGCTGCATTAGCCCCTAACAAGATAATTAGCCTATCCTTTGAAGCTTTGAAACCAGGCATTGACTTTTCTTCTCTACCTCTGAAAGTCCTAGATAGCATCTTCTTTCTCCCAATAGAAAGCTGTTTCATCTAAATTGAAAATATGTTATTTAGTACTTTCATAAATTAGCTTAGCTAGATCTGGAGAACTTGCTGCAGCTTTTACATCAGTACTTGCTGCTCCACCTTGCACATTTATGTTATAGAGACAACTTATTTTCTTAAACCATATGAAATTTTAGCATCCAACTTTTCTTCTGCATCTTCCTTACCTCTTTCAGCTTTCATAGAATTGAGGAAGAGTTGGGGCTTTGCTCTGGATTAGGCTTTGACTTAAGTGAATATTGTGGCTTGTTTGATCCTTTAGCCAGACCACTAAAACTTTCTCTATATCAGGATTGAAGCTGTCTCACTTTTTCATCATTCATGTATTCACTGGAGTGGCACTTCTAATTTCCTTGAAGAACTTTTCCTTTGCATTCACAAGTAGGATAATCATTTGGTGCAAGAGGCCTAGCTTTTGGGCTATCTCAGCTTTCAATGTGCCTTTCTAACTAATCTTAATCATTTCTAGCTTTTGATTTAAAGTGAGAGATATGTGACTTCCTTTCACTTGAATATTTATAGGCCATTGTAAGGTTATTAATTGGCCTACTTTGAATATTAGCATGTCTCAGGCAATAGGGAGGCCTTAGAAAGGGAGAGAGATGGGGAACGGCCAGTGGTGGGCAGTCAGAACACGCACAACATTTATGGATTAAGTTCGTCATCAAAAATGGTTGCATTCATGGTGCCCCAAAACAGTTGAAATAGTAACATCAAAAGACACTGATTACAAATCACCGTAACAGGTATAAGAATGACAAAATTTTGAAACATTGTGAGAATTATCAAAGTGTGACACAGAGACACTGAGTGAGCTCATGCTGTTGGAAAAATAATGTTGATAGACTTGCTTGTCACAGTGTTGTCACAGACTTTCAATTTGTAAAAACTGCAATGGCAAAGTGCAATAAAGAGAATCACAATAATACAAGGTATGCCTGCCTCATATTTCAGATATTAGGTTAGGTTTTGGATAAAAATATGACACAAGCGAGACTACATAAGTTATGGTAGATCTATAAAATTAAAAACGATCTGCTCTAAAAATGATATTGTAAAGGAACTATTTAAACAATAAAATCTGGACTATGAAAATGATGTTGTAAATGAACTATTCAAATAATAAAATCTGTTGGAATTTTAATTATTTTAAGAAATCAGGTTAAAAATCAGAATGCGTGTAACAAGACAGATATGTATGCATAGAAAAAAGCCTGGAAGGATACACAGAAAAATACAAGTAGTGGTTACTAGTAGTGCTGAGATATATAGGCAACTTTCATTTTATTGCTTTGCTTATCTACATTTTCTTAATTTTCTGCACTTATCCTCTATTACTTTTGTAGTAAGAAAAATACACAAAGAATATATTTCTAAAAATAGACTTATGTAGAGGCTGGAGTTGGCCACTGATTAATAGAAGAAACAATAGCATGAACAACCAAGCACACACAACACTACTTATTACATTCAATGACAAGAGCTTACACGAAGGAGGAGTGATTATTTCTGCCTGGCTGGAGAGGCTTCTCAGAGGAAGCAACATTTAAGTTAGGCCTTGAGAAATGAGCAAGAGTTGGCCTGGTTAAAAAGAAGGCAGGATTGGGAGGCCGAGGCAGGCAGATCACGAGGTCAGGAGTTCAAGACCAGCCAGGCCAACATGGTGAAACTCCATCTCTACTAAAAATACAAAAATTAGCCTGGCACGGTGGCAGGTTCCTGGAATCCCAGCTACTCAGGAGGCCAGGCAGGAGAATTGGTAGAACCTCGGAGGTGGAGGTTGCAGCGAGCCAAGATCACTCCACTGCACTCCAGCCTGGGTGACAGAGCAAGACTCTGTCTTGGAAAAAAAAAAAAAAGAAAAGAAAAGAAAAAAAAAGGCCAGAAATTGAGCACCAAGTGAGGAAGCACATGAAGTGAAGGAGCAGAGGGAGTGTGGCTGCTGGGGCAAAGGGCCTGGGATGCCCCCTTAAGAAGTCGACATCGCCCTGCAGTGCAGCCATGCAGATCAAGCAGAGTCAAGCCGATGCTGCTGGAGAGCATTCATGGGAAAGGAAGGGGACAATGTGGATGCTCAGAGTCCAAGTGTAAAATGGTGAGGACCTGAATTAGGAAAACGGGAGTAGGGTTGGAGAAGCAAAGCTGCTTCGAGAGCTACTTAGAAAACGAAATTGATAGGCTTTCATAAAAATAGGAGCTACGGTGGCAGGTTAGGTTCTCCAGAAGCAGATGGCGTTAGGATGAATTGCAGGGTACAAGATGTTTCTTAGGGATCCACACATGTGAAGGGAAGGGAGAGGAAGCATGGTTGGGCAGAAGGAGAAGTCGGACTGCAATGCAGGCCTGACAAATCCTTGGCCAAAATAGCGGGCACTCAGGAGTAAGCATTGCACATCAGGGCTGAACTGTGTTAGGCCCAAATACCTGAATCTTTACACCTTTGCCTCCCTCAGCCAGGGGACAGGGCTATGGAATTCTGTGACCTCAAGTGGAGGCACCCTAAGGAACTGACAGCTGGAGATGGCAATCTTTCCTTGAAGGGGGGTCTGGGTGGTTTATCTCCATAACTATGAGAACTAACAAATGTGGACTGCTTACTAACATGATATTGCTCATTTCTTCTTCACCTGCAACCGTGCCCAGCTAATTTTTGTGTCTTTAGTAGAGACGGAAGTTTTACTATGTTGGCCAGGCTGGTCTTGAACTCCTGACCTCGTGATCCACCTGCCTCAGCCTCCCAATTCTACCTTCTTTTTAACCAGGCCAACTCTTGCTCATTTCTCAAGGCCTAACATAAATGTCGCTTCCTCTGAGAAGCCTCCCTGCTTACCCTGTGAAGCAGTACTATTTAGGGGGAGAAGCAACAAGCACAAAGAAATCAAGAAATTTGTCCAAGGTCATGCAACTAGCAAGCAGTGGAGTCAGGGTTTAAACCTCCAGAATCTGGCTTTGGTGTCCTTGTCCTTAACCATTGCTCCACACTGCTTGTCACTGACACCGCTGGGAAAGAGTAGGAATAGGATCATTAATCAGGAGTGGGTTTGGTCTGGGCCTAACAGTTCTATAACATTATAGCCTGAGAACTTTGGTATTGCCTGCCTCCTCCTCTTTCTTCTCCCCTTCCTTCCTTCCTTCCTTCCTTCCTTCCTTCCTTCCTTCCTTCCTTCCTTCCTTCCTTCCTTCCTTCCTTCCTTCCTTCCTTCCTCCCTCCCTCCCTCCCTCCCTCCCTGCCTCCCTCCCTTCCTCCCTCCCTCCCTTTCTTCTTTTTCCGCCATATTCTATTTATTATCATGGGAAGAAAAGTCAAATTCAATAAAGTGCACATTGATTTATCAAACAAAGTTCAACGTGGAAATTAACAGGATAAATACAGACTTTGGTGAAATTAAGCTGTGTTCAAAAAGGTTATCCATAGGAATTATGGAAAATTTTAATCAAATGACAAGAGTAATAGGCACTAGTTGTAATGGGAAATTTTTATGTTCTGGGTTTCTCAATACTTAAGTTTTTCAGGTAATTCCTTCTTTCTGAAAAGTGATATGGTCCCTTTAAAGCATGGTTCACATGGGGAAAATTTTAAAGCATACACATACATAATTTAGTACTTTAAAAATCAAAGCCAAGAGGGATTTTTGTAATTGTCTTACTTGCCAGGGATCTGGCAGAGTGTCTGGGATGGGGAGTGGGGCTGAGGGGTTTGGAAGGTGGGTTGCAGGAAAGTGCAGACCCAGAAGACAATAAGTGACCAAGGAGAAGGCATGAAATCACCTTTCAGGGGACCTGGTCAGAGGACCTGTGTATAAACTTCAGCTTCTCGCCCTCACTTGCTGTGAACAGTGACATTATCTCAAGTTTCTGGGCCTTGGTTTCCACAACTAACCATGCTGTGTCATCACTGGTTTGCTGTCAGAATTAAAGGAGATGATGCCTGTGAAAGAGCCTGGCTCTCAGAAAGGACTAAGAAGCATCTGCTGAATGTGACTCAATAACACAGTTCCTCCATCTTCAGGTGGAATCTGTTTGCAATTCCAGACCATCTTCTTCCACTCCTTCCTTCATCTTTCTCCTCCTCAAGTCCTCCTGCACGATGGGGATTTCTGCATTCAGGGGGCCCCAGGCTCTGAGCTCTGGCCGAGAGGATAATTTCTCTCCTGCACTCAATCAACCTGGCATTCATCTGTAGCCAGGGAGAGCAGCCAGTCTGATTTCTTGACATAAACACACTGAACAAGCAAGACAGGCCCCACTGAGTTATTTAAAAACCGCAATCTGAAAGAGAGCATCTTGAATCTGAAGTTCTTGCCTAAATATAAATGGCAAAGCTTATTCAACATCAAATCAAATCAATGATAATTTGAGGACTAATTAGCATTTGGGGCTTTTTTCAGCAGTGTGGTGATGTGGTGTAGAATGCTACATGATTGGGGAGAAGCACGTAATTACGAAGCTGAATACATTGTCCCCTGGAGACACGTGAAGGAGTAGATTTCCTTAGCCAAAGAGGCCTCTGCCACCTTCAGAGGGAGGGATGGGACGGGGTGGGGTGGCTGAATGGCAGAGTCCATATCTGAAGTCTGCTGCAACCGTGGGAGCCTCAGAGGGTGGTACCATCTCTTCTCTCACTGCCGGATTTTTACTTCCACTTGGGTCAATAAAGCTTCACCTCTCACTTTAATCCTAAAAGGTAAAAGGTGAGATAAGATTATTTTTAAAAGGAACTAAACAAAGGAAACTAAAATTTGGTACATGTTTGCTACAAGCCAGGTCTCAAAAGAATCACAGCAACAAATATTTCTGGAGTATTTTTCATGTGCTTATGTTAAGTTCTTTACATACAGCACTGATTCAATCTTTAGAATGGTCCTATGAAGTTGGTAATAATATTGTTATTATTTTTTTCTTAATGGGAAAACTGAGGCCCTAAGAAGTTAAGAAATTTCCTCAAGTCTTATAAATAGAAATGGGCAGATCAAAGCTTCATATACTTAATATGCTTCTGGCTCCAAAGGTTATGTTGCTAATTTCTGTACTATACCGATTTGCATAAATTATATTGTTTTATAATCTCAATAAGCCTATGGAAAATTGTATATTCTTAAAGATGAGGAAGCCCTGGTTTAGAGAGGCAAGGAGATTCATTCAAGGTCACGCAGTAGTAAGTGGCTAGGTCTAAAGTCTAAGAGAAAGGTAAAATCAGAACAGAAAAAATAATTACAAAGAAATACTAGCTCTGATTTTCGAAAATGGTAAAAGCCAAAGGGCACACAGCCCCCGTGGGGTAAACCATTCTCCTTAAAGAGGAGACTTAGTTGAAGTGCAGTGTCTGTAATCTTCTCTCCTGTCTCCTGTGAATCAGCTCCTTTAGGCTTGGGGTTTGTCACCTGGGGCCCCAGGATTCAGTTGTCCAATCAGGGACTCTAGCCTGAGAGCTACAAGCAGGGAGAGGACAATATCTGACTGTCTTTTACATGCCATTTCTGACCTATTGGTGACTGCTGCCTGGTGTATTGTGTTAAGAAAGATTTGAGGCCACATTAGGGCTCAGTAGGAAAGAAAACAAATTGGTTAGTCAGGTTGGTGGTGTCCACAGCACAGTGGAACGGTGGCATCTGTGCCTGGTATTGGCTATGCCTGCCTTATCTTCTAATTATTCCAGCTGCTCCTGTAGTTTCTTTTTGCACAGTGAATATATATGTAGGGGGATATATTCTGATGAGCCTCAGGTTGAAACAGCTGAATTCTGCAGGAGGCCCCAGTGTGCACAGGCAACACACCCAGCAGTTAACCACATCCCTTTTTTTCAAGGGACTCTAAGTTGCTTCATTTTAACATTTAGACATGATCAGCCAAGAGGCAGGTGTCTTGGAACAGAAAGGCACAGTAAGAAAAATAAAACACTTTGGGTTGAAATTGTTTCCCCAGATTGAATACTAAGAGGCCAGAGAATGGCTGCTTTTCCAAGCATGATGAAGGTGATTTAAATTCTGCTTGATCAACTGGGGATGGCCTGATGGGGGTCCAATTGCTGAGTGCCATGTTGGACATAAAAAGTGAGACGATTAGTCTTCTCAAGAGCAATCGGGATGTCTTAATTGGTGGCAGGAAACAGGGTCTGCTTTTTCAAAAATAATATGATGAGAAAAACTCAAAGAGCTGAGACCTGAAGATATTCATACAAACAATTGTTATGAATAGATTAGCAATTGCATTAGGTTATGGTTTGGATTACTATCTGATTTGGACAATAAATCAATCCTTTACTGAACATCTACTATATCTCTAGGCATTTGAGGAGGTCTACCACTAAAGATGCATATGCAACAAGGCTGTTATAATACAATTAGATGATATTTGTGGAGGAAGGCGGAGGCAAAATTTACTAACTCTGTAGGCTAATATGGTTACTATGATTGACAATTAAGATTACCTCTGAGTTCCCTGGAAAACAAGGCAAAATGAGGAGCATGGTGGGTACATGTTTGCACTACCAGTTAGACATAAGAAAATTTGGAAATGTAACTTTTTCCTTGTTATTAATTTTTTTAAAAAATTGATGGTCACCTTTCTGATAGTAGTAACTAAGTCTTTTTTTGTGTATGTGAGATGGAGTCTCGCTCTTCCGCCCAGGCTGGAGTGCAGTGGCGTGATCTTAGCTCACTGCAAGCTCTGCCTCCTGGGTTCACGCCATTCTCCTGCCTCGGCCTCCCAAGTAGCTGGGACTACAGGCACCCACCACCACGCCTGGCTAATTTTTTGTGTTTTTAGTAGAGATGGGGTTTCACTGTGTTAGCCAGGATGGTCTCGATCTCCTGACCTCATGATCCACCCGCCTCGGCCTCCCAAAGTACGACTAAGTCTTATTTATCTTAAGATCTCAGACACCTAGTAGAGCGCATGGCTTGTACTCAATGGACAATAAAAGAGAGTGTGTTGAATGTATCCCACTGATACACTGGTTGATAGGAATGTGGAGAATGAGAAAGGCTATTCAAAATAGAGTGGTGTTATGGTGTCTCTTAGGGAAGCCTTTCTGTGGATGTCTAAGTTAATTTAAAACTTACAACTACACAGGTTCTTGGTTATCTGCCTAGATACGAAGATAAGACTCAGAATACTAAAAGGAGAACAGACTTAAGGCAGACTGTTGAGTATTTTGGCAGCAGCAAATTATAATTCTTCAGGAGACCCGAAGGGAAGTGATAAACTCACCCTAATACCAAATGGTGAGAAAGGCAAGGAGAATGATGAGTATTTTATTATTATTATTATTATTATTATTATACTTTAAGTTCTAAGGTACATGTGCACAACCTGCAGGTGTGTTACATAGGTATACATGTGTCATGTTGGCGTGCTGCACCCATTAACTCGTCATTTACATTAGGTATTTCTCCTACTGCTATGCCTCCCCAAGCCCCCTACCCCATGACAGGAACCTATATGTGATGTTCCCTGCCCTGTGTCCAAGTGTTCTCATTATTCAGTTCTCACCTGTGAGTGAGAACATGCGGTGTTTGGTTTTCTGTCCTTGAGATAGTTTGCTCAGAATGATGGTTACTAGCTTCATCCATGTCCCTACAAAGGACATGAACTCATCCTTTTTTATGGCTGCATAGTATTCCATGGTACATATGTGCCACATTTTCGTAATCCAGTCTGTCACTGATGGACATTTGGGTTGGTTCCAAGTCTTTACTGTAGAGGACTAGGTGCTTGCAAACAGGGTGTTCCCCATAAGTCCTGCTCTCGCAAACGAAGCAAGGCGTTCCCGATAAATCCTGCTCTTGCAAACGAAGCAGGGCGTTCCCGATAAGTCCTGCTCTTGCAAGTGAAGCAGGGCGTTGGGGGCTTGTTTATGTGTAAACATCTTGAAAATCCAGAAAGTCAGGGAAAGGTCAGAAAAACAACAATGTGTCTTGTGACTTGGCAACATTCCACAAACGACTGTATAAAATAAAGCAGAGCGCACCATTCAAGGCAGCCGCCATGCTTGTCTTGTCTTGTGTTGTCTTGTGTGTTCATTCCTTTGTTTAGGAAACACGCAGACCCCAACATTTTACTATTGTGAATAGTGCCACAATAAACATACGTGTGCATGTGTCTTTCCAGTAGCATGATTTATAATCCTTTGGGTATATACCCAGTAATGGGATCACTGGGTCAAATGGTATTTCTAGTTCTAGATCTTTGAGGAATCACCACACTGTCTTCCACATTGGTTCAACCAGTTTACACTCCCACCAACAGTGTAAAAGCCTTCCTGTTTCTCCACATCCTCTCCAGCATCTGTTGCTTCCTGACTTTTTAATGATCGCCATTCTAACTCATGTGAGATGGTATCTCGTTGTGGTTTTGATTTGCATTTCTCTGATGACCAGTGATGATAAGCATTTTTTCATGTGTCTGTTGGCTGCATAAATGTCTTCTTTTGAAAGTGTCTGTTCATATCCTTTGCCTATTTTTTGATGGGGTTTTTTGTTTTTTTCTTGTAAATTTGTTTAAGTTCCTTGTAGATTTTGGATATTAGCCCTTTGTCAGATGGGTAGATTGCAAATATTTTCTCCCATTCTGTAGATTGCCTGTTCACTCTGATGGTAGTTTCTTTTGCTATGCAGAAGCTCTTCAGTTTAATTAGATCCCATTTGTCTATTTCCGCTTTTGTTGCCATTACTTTTGATGTTTTAGTCATGAAGTCTTTGCCCATCCCTATGTCTTGAATGGTATTGCCTAGGTTTTCTTCTAGGGTTTTTATGGTTTTAGGTCTAACATTTAAGTCTTCAATCCATCTTGAATTACTTTTTGTATAAGGTGTAAGGAAGGGATCCAGTTTCAGCTTTCTACTTATGGCTAGCCAGTTTTCCCAGCCCCATTTATTAAATAGGGAATCCTTTCCCCATTTCTTGTTTTTATCAGGTTTGTCCAAGATCAGATGGTTGTAGATGTGTGGTATTATTTCTGAGGGCTCTGTTCTGTTCCATTGGTCTATCTCTCTGCTTTGGTACCAGTACCATGCTGTTTTGGTTACTGTAGCCTTGTAATATAATTTTAAGTCAGGTAGCATGATGCCTCCAGCTTTGTTCTTTTTGCTTAAGATTGTCTTGGCTGTGCGGGCTCTTTTTTGGTTCCATATGAACTTTAAAGTAGTTTTTTTCCAATTCTGTGAAGAAAGCCATTGGTAGCTTGATGGGGATGGCATTGAATCTATAAATTACCTTGGGCAGTATGGCCATTTTCACAATATTGATTCTTCCTAACCATGAGCATGGAATGTTCTTCCATTTGTTTGTGTCCTCTTTTATGTTGTTGAGCAGTGGTTTGTAGTTTTCCTTGAAGAGGTCCTTCACATCCCTTTTAAGTTGGATTCCTAGGCATTTTATTCTCTTTGTAGCAATTGTGAATGGAAGTTTACTCATGATTTGGCTCTCTGTTTGTCTGTTATTGATGTATAGGAATGCATGTGATTTTTGCACATTGATTTTGTATCCCAAGACTTTGCTGAAGTTGCTTATCAGCTTAAGGAGATTTTGGGCTGAGATGTTGGGGTTTTCTAAATATACAATCATGTCATCTGCAAACAGGGACAATTTGACTTCCTCTTTTCTTAAGTGAATACCCTTTATTTCTTTCTCTTGCCTGATTGCCCTAGCCAGAACTTCCAACACTATGTTGAGTAGGAATGGTGAGAGAGGGCATCCCTGTCTTGTGCCAGTTTTCAAAGGGAATGCTTCCAATTTTTGCCCATTCAGTATGATATTGGCTGTGGGTTTGTCATAAATAGCTCTTATTATTTTGAGATATGTTCCATCAATACCTAGTTTATTGAGAGTTTTTAGCATGAAAGGTTGTTGAATTTTGTCAAAGGCCTTTTCTGCATCTATGAGATAATCATGTGGTTTTTGTCATTCGTTCTTTTTATGTGATGGATTACATTTATTGATTTGTGTGTGTTGAACCAGCCTTGCATCCCAGGGATGAAGCTGACTTGATCGTGGTGGATAAGCTTTTTGATGTGCTGCTGGATTTGGCTTGCCAGTATTTTATTGAGGATTTTTTCATTGATGTTCATCAGGGATATTGGTCTAAAATTCTCCTTTTTTGTTGTGTCTCTGCCAGGCTTTGGTATCAGGATGATGCTGGCCTCATAAAATGAGTTAGGGAGGATTCCCTCTTTTTCTATTGATTGGAATAGTTTCAGAAAGAATGGTACCAGCTACTCTTTGTACCTCTGGTAGAATTCGGCTGTGAATCTGTCTAGTCCTGGACTTTTTTTGGTTGGTAGGCTATTAATTATTGCCTCAAGTTCAGAGCCTGTTATTGGTCTATTCAGAGATTCAACTTCTTCCCTGTTTAGTCTTGGGAGGGTGTATATGTCCAGGAATTTATCCATTTCTTCTCGATTTCCTAGTGTATTTGCATAGAGGTGTTTATAGTATTCTCTGATGATAGTTTATATTTCTGTGGGATCAGTGGTGATATCCCCTTTATTATTTTTTTATTGGGTCTATTTGATTCTTCTCTCTTTTCTTCTTTATTAGTCTTACTAGTGGTCTATCAATTTTGTTGATCTTTTCAAGAAACCAGCTCCTGCATTCATTGAATTTTTTCAAGGGCTTTTTGTGTCTCTATCTCCTTCATTTCTGCTCTGATCTTATTTCTCACCTCCTCCTAGCTTTTGAATTTGTTTGCTCTTGCTTCTCTAGTTCTTTTAATTGTGATGATAGGGTGTTGATTTTAGATCTTTCCTGCTTTCTCTTGTGGGCATTTAATGCTATAAATTTCCCTGTACACACTGCTTTAAATGTGTCCAAGAGATTCTGGTACATTGTGTCTTTGTTCTTATTGATTTCAAAGAACATCTTTATTTCTGCTTTCATTTCATTATTTACCCAGTAGTCATTCAGGAGCAAGTTGTTCAGTTTCCATGTAGTTATACAGTTTTGAGTGAGTTTCTAAATCCTGGGTTCTGATTTGATTGCACTGTGGTTTGAGAGACAGTTTGTTGTGATTTCTGTACTTTTACATTTGCTGAGGAGTGCTTTACTTCCAACTATGTGGTCAACTTTGGAATAAATGTGATGTGGTGCTGAGAAGAATGTGTATTCTGTTGACTTGGGGTGGAGAGTTCTGTAGATGTCTATTAGGTCTGCTTGGTGCAGAGTTGAGTTCAAGTCCTGGGTATCCTTGTTAACCTTCTGTCTCGTTGATCTGTCTAATGTTGACAGTGGGGTGTTGAAGTCTCCCATTATTATTGTGTGGCAGTCTAAGTCTCTTTGTAGGTCTCTAAGAACTTGCTTTATGAATCTGGGTGCTCCTGTATTGGGTGCATATATATTTAGGATAGTTAGCTCTTCTTGTTGAATTGATCCGTTCACCACTATGTAATGGCCTTCTTTGTCTCTTTTGATCTTTGTTGGTTTAAAGTCTGTTTTATCAGAGACCCCTGCTTTTTTTTTTTTTTTTTTTTTTTTTTTGCCTTCCATTTGCTTGGCAGATCTTCCTCCATTCCTTTATTTTGAGCCTATGCGTGTCTCTGTACATGAGATGGGTCTCCTGAATACAGCACACTGATGGGTCCTGACTCTTTATCCAATTTTCCAGTCTGTGTCTTTTAATTGGGGCCTTTAGTCCATTTATCTTTAAGGTTAATATTGTTATGTGTGAATCCTGTCATTATGATGTTAGCTGGCTATTTTGCCCGTTAGTTGATACAGTTTCTTCCTAGCATCGATGGTCTTTACAGTTTGGCTTGTTTTTGCAGTGGCTGGTACCAGTTGTTCCTTTCTATGTTTAGTGCTTCCTTCAGGAGCTCTCGTAAGGCAGGCCTGGTGATGACAAAATATCTCAACATTTGCTTGTCTGTAAAGGATTTTATTTCTCCTTCGCTTATGCAGCTTATTTTGGCTGGATATGAAATTCTTGGTTGAAAATTCTTTTCTTCAAGAATGTTGAATATTGGCCCCCACTCTCTTCTGGCTTGTAGAGTTTCTGCTGAGAGATTCACTGTTAGTCTGATGGTCTTCCCTTTGTGGGTAACCCAATGTTTCTTTCTGGCTGCACTTAACATTTTTTTCCTTCCTTTCAACCTTGGTGAATCTGACAATTATGTGTCTTGGGGTTGCTTTTCTCGTGGAGTATCTTTGTGGCATTCTCTGTATTTCCTGAATTTGAATGCTGGCCTGCCTCGCTAGGTTGGGAAGTTCTCCTGGATAATATCCTGAAGATTGTTTTCCAACTTGGTTCTATTCTCCCTGTCACATTCAGGTACACCAATCAAATGTAGATTTGGTCTTTTCACATAGTCCCATATTTCTTGGAGGCTTTGTTCGCTTCTTTTTAGTCTTTTTTCTCTAAAATTCTCCTCTCGCTTTATTTCATTAATTTATCTTCAACCTCTGATACCCTTTCTTCCACTTGATCGAATCAGTTATTGAAGCTTGTGCATTCGTCACGTAGTTCTCATGCCATGGTTTTCAGCTCCATCAGGTCATTTATGGTCTCCTCTACACGGTTTATGCTAGTTAGCCATTTGTCTAATCTTTTTTCAAGGTTTTTAGCTTTGTTGTGATTGGTTCAAACATCCTCCTTTAGCTGGGAGAAGTTTGTTATTACCGACCTTCTGAAGCCTTCTTCTGTCAGTTCGTCAAAGTCATTCTCCATCCAGCTTTGTTCTGTTGCTGGTGAGGAGTTGCGATCCTTTGCAGGAGAAGAGGTGCTCTGGTTTTTAGAATTTTCAGCTTCTCTGCTCTGGTTTCTCCCCATCTTTGTGGTTTTATCTACCTTTGGTCTTTGAAGCTGGTGAACTGCAGGTGGGGCTTTGGTGTGGATGTCCTTTTTGTTGATGTTGATGCTATTCCTTTCTGTTTGTTAGTTTTCCTTCTAAGAGTCAGGTCCCTCAGCTGCAGGTCTGTTGGAGTTTGCTGGAGGTCCACTCTAGACCCTGTTTGCCTGGATATCACCAGCAGAGGCTGCAGAACAGCAAATGTTGCAGAATAGTAAATATTGCTGCCTGATCCTTCCTTTGGAAGCTTTGTTCCAGAGGGGCACCTTCCTGTATGAGGTGTCAGTCAGCCCCTACCGCGAGGTATCTCCGAGTTAGGCTACACGTGGGTTAGGAACTCACTTGAGGCGGTTGTCTGTCCATTCTCAGAGCTCAAACACCATGCTGGGAAAACCACTGCTCTCTTCAGAGTTGTCAGACAGGGACATTTAAGTCTGCAGGAGTTTCTGCTGCCTTTTGTTCAGCTATGCCCTGTCTCCAGAGGTGGGGTCTACAGAGTCAGCAGGCATTGCAGAGCCCAGTTCAAGCTTCCCTGGCCACTTTGTTTACCTACTCAAACCTCAGCAATGGCGGATGTCCCTCCCTGGGCCAGGCTGCTGCCTGGCAGGTGGATCCCAGACTACTGCGCTACCAGTGAGCAAGGCTCCGTGGGCATGGGACCCACCAAGCCAGGCGTGGGATATAATCTCTTGGTGTGCCATTTGGTAAGACTGTTGGAAAAGCAGAGTATTTGGGTAGGAGTGTCCCAATTTTCCAGGTGCAGTCTGTCACAGCTTCCGCTGGCTAGAAAAGGGAAATCCCCTGACCCCTTGTGCTTCCCAGGTGAGGCATTGCCTCGCCCTGCTTTGGCTTGCCCTCCATGGGCTGCATCCACTGTCCAACCAGTCCCAATGAGATGAACCAGGTACCTCAGTTGGAAATGCAGAAATCACCATCTTCTGTGTCAATCACCTTGGGAGCTGCAGACCAGAGCTGTTACTCTTCGTGAATGATGACTATTAAGAGAACTCTTTCCAGACACTGCTGCAGCATAAAGAGGAAGGAAGTTATGTCAGTTAGGGTCTAAACTGGAAAACAGAATTTACATGTATTCTAAGTATATAAATTGGAGGACATTTAATATAGGGAATTGACTCCATAGTTAATGGAGGCTCTGAGAAGGCAAGAGGGGATGATGAGGTGACTCAGAGATCAGTAATACCAGGAAGCCACTACAACTTAAAAACTAGGGAGAGGAGGTGGTCTTACTAGAGCCAAGAGATGGGTCACCTGGATGGAGCTGGAGCTATGGCATGCCTGCCAGGTGGGAGTCAGAGCTATTAAGAGGGTTCAACCATTGCCAAAGATGCTGCTCTAGGAGAGAGGGAAGAGGAGAATGAGCTGGCCTTTTTTTCTTTCCTCCTCTTCCAATCTCTTTCCTCCCATTGGCTGAACCCATCTGAAATCAGCTCATGTGGGATCTGGGAGGAAACACAGTCTCAGGTCTCAGATCCTCTGAGATACAGCAACAAGAAAAGAAAAGAAAAGGTAAAGATGGAAATAAGAGTGAAAGTCCAGGACTGGCACGGGTATGACTAACAATCTGATTTACCTATATTCAACCTGACCAGGCTTTGAA
Organism: Papio anubis; assembly: GCF_008728515.1. Classification (NCBI taxonomy): domain Eukaryota; kingdom Metazoa; phylum Chordata; class Mammalia; order Primates; family Cercopithecidae; genus Papio; species Papio anubis. The sequence continues at coordinate 56,719,963 of NC_044976.1, read as the reverse complement.
TCATTAGTATTGTAAGGGCCCTAGATAAGTTGAGGTCAGGTTTCTTTTTCTCATTCTCATTCATGGAAAATATAATAGGCTACTGGCAACCTGGAAGGTGCTTTGAGAATGTGATTTGATTGCAGACATGTCTGGATTTCAACCCCAGCACTGCCACTTAAGCCATGCTCTGAACTTCACTTCTCGAAGTCTCAGTTTGTCCATCTCTAAAGTGGCAATGATAGTGCCTGCCTCAAAGAGTAGTTATGAAGATTCAATGAGAAAAGGAGTGTATACACATAGCACAGTGCCAGGCACATTGGAAGAGTTAAGCCCTTGGCAATTGTAAGATTATTATCTGTAGTCAATCACTGTTTCTCACTCACACTGCTGTTGCTTTCAGAGCTTACTTGGCTTTCAGTATTCAGTTTGTGTCACTGCCTGCATGAAGCCCTTCCATATGTCCTTCCTGTGTGTTCCTGCATTCTGAGTATATCTCTATCAGGGTACATTTCATGCCATGTTAGAAAGATCTCTTCACACTCTATGTTCTTCACTAAGATGTGAGCTTCTTGCAGGCATAAGAGTGTGGATTTCTGTCTCCACAGCATACCTAGCATGGTGTTTGGCAAAGAGTATTAGCTCAGTAAATGCTTGTTGAATTAATGAATAAATGACTGCTATAATGAACAATTTCCCCAGCCATGGAAACTTGTCTTCTGTGACCCGCTCTCTATTATACACATCTTCACCTAGTTTCCAAGGAAATCCTGAACAAGGCACTGAGGCTGTCATGATCTAGTGAACAGCAGATGGAAGAAAAATGAAATACTAGAGTCAGTTACAACAAGTTGGGAGAAAGATATTGAACACTTATTGGACAACATGTATTGTGCAGCACTTCTTTCCTAGAATGACCATGGCAGTCACTATACTTTTACAAAGAGATGTTGGCCACTGTGCTCAGTTTATTGTCCTAATGAAGGATGTGAGACCCAAGTGGGGTGAATCAGTTTTGATTCCTTGGAATTTTAGAATGGAAACCTGTAAAGAGAATCCAATCACTTACCAACAACTGAAGATGTAATATATAATACAAGCTGTTGGCAGCCATACTTTTTCTCATGGTAATATAAAGAGAAGTCATTCTGCAGACAGGGAAAAGAATAAAGGAATTGTTTAGAGAGGACTGGAGAAGAGAGAAGGAAGAGTCCTGAGAATGTTTGGGGTCCTCGGTTCAAATTGTCCCTGTCACTTTTCTGCCTATTAATTATATGAGTCACAACAATAATTATAAAAACCCCTCCTTTTAAAGCTAGTTCAAGTTTGGTTTGTTATTTGTAGGTGAAAACATCCAAGTGCAAAAGGAATGTGAAAATGAAATAGGAAGCAGAAAAGTAATTTGAGACTAAAATATCAATAGCCATGAATACAAGATATTACCTATGGATTTTATTCTGTAGGCAATGTGGAGCCTTTGCAAATTTTTGAGAGGGGGAGTCAGACAAACCAGCTCATGTTTAAAAGGCCTTAGATGACACCTAAGCAAAGTGTGCCATCTCTTTCCCTGCCCCCAGCCCCCTCTTCCTCCCCACACACCACTCCCCACTATAGTTCACAGGTAATAATCAGTCAGTAATTCTAGAAATGTGCTCTTCTCCTCTCACAAATACCTATGGCTCATATGAACACCCAGTACTTATCCCTGCCTCCAAAACCCCCTTGTCTTGCAAATTGGTCATCTCACAATGATCTGCTCTCTGGCTGTGAGAGAGTTGTCCTTCTAGAACCAATGTGATCACCATGGAAAGATGCCAAAGGTCTGTTCGCTGCAGAGGGGGTTACGTTCAGTACCTTGGAAAGGGGACAAAGATTTACAGTGCATGCTTGGATTAGCTAAAAAATTCATTCTTCCTGCCTTCCATTTTAAATTTTGAGGTGAGTAAGGATCTGAATTCCCTGGGAAGGAAGGCAAGCCTGAGACCATTAGTCAAATAGATGATGGGAGGCAGTGAGGAGGTGGAAAGAGTACTGGCTTAGGGAATCAGAAACCATGGCTGTAGACCCAGCTCTCCTACTAACTTGCTTTTTAGGTAGAGGCAGCTTAATTCCCCTTTTGGCTTCTAGGACAGTTTCCTCATCTGTAAAATGTGTGTTCAATTTGGTGACTCTATGTGTCTGAATATGCTCCGGAGGGGAGGAACTCAGACCCACCTTGGGTCTGAGTCACAATCCTTGAGGATGACCTTCTTAGAGTCAGCCCATCCTCAATTCCTGGGCAGCTCTGTAGACCAGGCCTGTCCATGAACTTAAAGGAAGCCCTCCTGGGCTTCATCATAGTCAATGGACACTAAACATCTGTAGGCTGTCCACTCGAGATGCAGCCTCAGCAAAGACATACAAGTGATGCCTCAAAGGACTGTGTGGACTCCAGGAGTATCTGTCTCCTCCAGTACCAGCTCAGATTTGATTTGCATGTAGGAATGAGTTGCGGTTAGCATGAGGTGAAAAGTGAGGAGGTGCTTAATTGGACACAACTACTCATCTCTTAAATCTCCTCTGGCAGTTATGGTCTGAGCCACACAATCTAGCATTAGGCCATATGGTTTCTTGAATTGTTCTCTCCTTTTTTTCTGTGTGCTCAGCTAGGATCCCTAACCTTGCTTTAATTTCTTTAAGCTCAAGGGCAAATATTTATTGGGAACCTACTCTCTGTCAGGCATTGTGCTGCTCATTAAAGATCAAGAGACACAAAGCACAGTCTGACTTTGCAGAACTCACTGTCTAGAGAGATATACAGATGGGGAAACATGTTTACACAGAGGGTGCCAGGGTACAGGGGTATGTTCATTTTCTATTGTTGTGTAACAAAGTACCACAAATTTAGCAACTTAAAACAACATCCATTTATTAGCTTACAGTTCTTCTGTAGGTTCTCAGTCCAGATAGGCTCAGAGGAGATCCCTGCTCAGGGACTCACCAGGCAAAATCAGGGTGTCCTCTCACCTGGGCTCTTATCTGGAGGTTCAGAAGTGGAATCCACTTCCAAGCTAGTTCAGATCACTGGCAGAATCCAGTTCCTTCAGGTTGTATCTGTGGTCCTAGGTTCCTTGCTGACTGTCAAGCCACGGGGGCGCCACTGTCCTTAGAGATTGCTCACATTTATTCTCAAGTGACCTATTTTTTCCATCTTAAAACCAGTTGAATCTCTCTGTCTTCCCCTTCCTCTGCTACCAGCCTGAGAACACACTGTATTTTTAAGGCTTCACATGATGAGATCTGGCTCACCCAGATAATCTCCCTTTTTCAAGCTCCCTGTGTTTTATAACAATGCAGTCATGAGAGTGAGATCTCATCATAGTCACATGTTCCAAGGCTTAGGGTGTGAGATCTTGAGGGTCATTCTGCCTGCCATAATGGGCATTATGGACATTAGGGAGCACAGAGCGGGTGAGACCAAACACTCAGCTCCCGTGGAATCATGGAAGGCTTCTTGGCAGAGGAGATACCTGATTGGATTTTCTAAGGATGCATTCAAGTTAAGCATGGGGAGAAAGCGAGTGAGGGAGATAGTTAGACAGAACAGATGGAACAGTACTGTGGCGAAGGCAATGCTCTCTCTTCCCTCCCCAGCACCTAACTAATTGCTAAGCACAGAAGAATTTTTACTAGTTTCTTAGTGAATGAACTGATTGGTTATGGATCATTGTAATGATTAAGTTAGACAATTCTCAGAATGTACTTAGAACAGTGCTTGGAACAAACAAAATGATAAATATGTACTAGCTATTGTCATACAACTCAGAATAGAAAAACTCTTGCAAATAGATCTGGAATATTTATTCATTCATTTACAAATATTGTTAAGAATAAACTCAGTGCCAGTGTGAGGTACTGGGAAGACAGTGGAGAATGAAGCAGACACCCCTGACCTCATGGAATTTACTCTCCAGATGAGCAAATGAGCAGGGATAACAACTGTGCTGAGTGCTGCTGTGGTCCACGTGCTACTCTGTTCATGGCTCTGATCTCTGAAAGGTTGTTTCCTTCTTGCCCACTTAGTTACTGAACACAAGCATCCCTCCTTCAGATCAGTATCCCTCTCTTCTCCCTAGCACTACTCACCATACTCCCTTTTTTCTATCTCTCTGTTGGCTCCTGGTGGTCTTGCCTGCCCTCTCCTCTGGATTTGAGCACCACAAGGGCAGAGACTGTGGTCTATTCACTATGTGTCCCCAGCACCCAGCACAATGCTTGACTCATGGTAGACCTGAGTAAATGAGTATTGAATGAATGAACTTGGACTCTCGTTCCTTGCTTGGATCAAACCCACCATTTTTTGTTTAGTTCATTTTAAATAAATATTTGCATAGCACCTGTTGTGTGCCAGTAAGTAAGCAACAGAGCCAAGATTCAGACCCAGACAGTCTGCTCTGCTTGACACAGGTAAGTATGCAGCTTCAGATCTTCCTGCCCAGCTTTGCACCTATATTACTAACAACGACAACAAAACACAAATAAAAACTGCAACCATTTATTGAGTGTTATAATACAGGTCCTGTATTGAATTTGTAGCAAAAATTCCTACAACCCTGGGGAGTAAGAATACTATCTTCATGTTAGATATAAGGCATCTGCCTCTCAGAGAGGTTAAGTTACTTGCATATGGCCACAGGGGCAGTATGCGGTAGGACTTAGGATTTAAACCACTTTTGATTCCAAACTTTGGCTCTTTGGGACGATTTAGTGCTTTGACTGATTGTTTTCACTGAACTGATTATTCCTTTTCTTTTGCAATGACTTCCCAGTTTAGCCTTCATGGAATCACATGGATATACTTAGATAATATTCAGGAAAACGTCAGAATCTTAGCATCTTGAGTACAAATAGCATAAGCCAGTTCACAGTGATGCTCTCATGATTTACGAGAATGAAGATCAGCTTCTCTTTGTAAATCAGTTCATGCCCTATCTCTTCTGCATCCCCATCTCAGGGATGCAGCCCTATAGTTGTGACAAATAAAGGAATTATACATTTCCAGAACATCACAGATAGCCTGAGTTACTTCATCAGTTCACTCTCCAGATACTGGCCTTTTCCTTAAATCACTTCTTTGTTACCCAACATAGAACCATGAACACTACAGATATCAAACTATGTATAAATTCCTCCAAGAGTCAGCTATACAGGCTCTATTTTATTCCTCCTGCACCCCAGCACCCAACACATGGTCAGGCACATAGAATTTGCTCAGGGAGTGTTTGTTGAATAAATGAAAGGAAAAAACAAAAACTGAAAACACACACTCCCCTTGTGCTTGGCAGTGGGCTGAGTCTGAAAGAAGGAGCATGGGGTGATGGAATTTGGCACAAATGGAGTAAGCTGGAGCATTGCTTCTCAAATACTCTGTAGTGATGGCCTAGATTCTTCTTTTATTTCTAGTCAGCCAAAGATTAATACATGGTCCTCCTGTTAGTATGTGCTTCATACCATTGTCAGCTCGTCTCTGTGAATTCAACAGCACCCTTACTAGTTAGTATGCTGCGCAATGAGACAAGGCTACTGATCACAGGCTGGGAAATAGAGCAATGTAAATTTGCTGTAAGAATTTCTAAAAACTCACCCTCAATTTCTAAACTTATTACAAACCACAAATAAGTAATTCACAATCTAGCTCTTGTCCTTGAATCACACCTTGAGTGGCACTATTTTACAGCATGGACTTGGATTCTTATTAGGGTTAGTCTCACTGGATGCTCATTGTTTGAAAGAAATTACTTAAACTCTCTCAACCTTCTAAGTTTTCTCATCCATAAAATTAGAAAAATAGCAATCCCCCTCTCATGTAGATGTGATGGGGATCAAATCAAATCCTTTACTCAACATTCATCCAACAGACATTTATTGAGCTCCTGTTATGATAGACACTCTTAAACATTGGAGAAAATGTTGTGAACAAAACAGACAAAAATCTCTGTTGTCATGGAGCTTAGATTTTGGTGCGATAATCTATTTAAAGAAGGTAACCTAGTGCCAGTAGTCGCCAGCTGTGTGTTATCTGGCAAATCACTTCACTTTACCGAGAGTCACTTTACTAAAATGGAGCAAGAATAACACATACCTCCTACAATTATTCTGAAGATCCAGTGAGATGAGGCGACGGGGGCGTCACTTGCTGGGACAGTAAGTAAATACAACTCAATCGTAAGTGCAAAATATCAAGTCTCTAGATCCTGAGGGAGGATCAAGGTCATGGGGAGCTTCTACCTGAAACAAAAAGGGGGCACAAAAGCTGGAGAATCCAAAAGAGTCCCAGGAAGCAGATGGGGCCAATACCTAAAGCCAGATGCATGGCCAACTGAATAAACAGAAAGGACCCAAAAAGGACTGAAGGAAGCTGTCAAGGCCATAGAACAGAATCAGGCTTTTGGAATCAGGTAGATCAGAACAAGAACAGACCAGACAACATGGCTTGTGACTTGCTTGGAGTGTGTTCTGGGGCCTGTTATATGGGCATGAGACAAAGGTTACTGGGATAGGTTAGAACAGACCCCTTTATCTAACAGATATTACCCTAAACATAACTAGAGGGCCCGATCTTCAGTCAGGTCTGTGGAGTGAGATCAAGTCCAGGACTGAGCGATAACCAGATAATCAGAAACCACAAAAAATCAAGAAAGGAGAATGAGGCAAAGAAAAATTATGATATTGGGTCAGAATTCATGCCACGTGCTGTGGAATGAATGTTTGGGTACACACCAAATTCATATGATAAAACCCTAATCTCCAATGTGATGCTTCTTGGAGGTGAGGACTTGGGAGGGAGGTGATTAGTTCATTAGTGCCTTTATAAGGTACTGAAAGTGCTTGAGTGCTCTCTCTCTCTCTCTCTCACACACACAGACACACACACACACACACACACACACACACACACACACACGAAGATACGAGAGGATGGCCAGCTGTAAACCAAGAAGAGGGCCCTCACCAGGAACCAATCCCACTGGCACACTCATCTTGGACTTCCAACCTCCAGAATTATAAAAAATAAATGTCAGCTGTTTAAGCCACCCAGGGTATGGTATTTTGTTATGGCAGCCTAAACCAACTGAGATACCGGGTTACTTCTGTTAGCCGCTCCAGATCTACTGTCTTCTCTTCTTCATCCTGCTCTGTCCCTGGAGAGGCAAAGAAACACTGGGAGTAAATGAATGCCTTATCCTCCGGCTTCTGGATGAATTCAGCCAAAGGTGGGGAGAGACAGGAGATTGGAGGGAGAGAGTTGAGGAGAAGAAGGTTACAGGATTTGTTCTCTACAGTTTCTCCCTTTAGGCCATTGTGGGATGTCTGCATCTGTCAGCCACAGGTCTCTGTCCCTGTCATGCTCTGGGTTCTGGTAACCACTCCCCCCTCTTGCCCCTTCAGATCTAGAGATGTCAAGGTGCCCCCTCCTATTACTAGCCCCAAAGTGCCACACTTTCTCCCTACAATTTTGTAAATAGTACTGTTATTCTAATTAAGTGTGCCATCTGTTTTCTGCTGGGTCCATGAGTAATACAGAAGCTCCAGGGCTTATGTCCAAAGCTCTGTCTTATTGGGTCCTGTTTGCATAAACTATGAGTGGGTCAGCCTAATTTAAAGAGACAGTATTGGAAGAATTCATAGTGGACAGCAGGGAAGGCTGGAGTTAGGACTTGGAAGTAGTGATGCTGGGGTCTGGGATCATAATCTGACTAGGCCCCAAGGGTTAAAATAAAAAAGATAGCTAATATTTAACATTGCACTTCCTGTATGCCAGACACTATTCTAAGTGCAATATAGTTGTGAACTCTTTTTCTTAAAACTTTTATTTTAAGTTGTGAACTCTTTTAATCTTTGTAATAATGCTATTGATTAGGTAGTACTGTCAACATTATCTTGCACAATGAGGAAACCAAGAACAGGGAGGTCAAGTAACTTGCCTGAGATCACACAACTAGTAAGTGGGTACAGCTGGGATCTGAACCCAGATAGTCCCAGAATAGAGTCCATATTCTTAACTACCAAGCTTCTAAACATCTGTTATTCATTTCCACATACTAAGCTTGTCCCTTCCTGGCTCTTCTTCTTATTCTGAAAGTTGCAAATGACACCCTTTGCACTGACTCTCACACTTAAAAGTTTTAGCATATTCTGAATCTCCTGTTTCTGACCAAGTTCTCACAGGTTCCAGAATGTTTCAGATGCATCAAAAGGATAAACATCAGCCCAAGATTTCATAGCCAGTGAATAGGGGAGGCTGTTTGTAAGCTCAGTTCTTCTTAAGCTTTTCTACTCTGTCTTGTGAACCTTGGAAGCTCCCACAGGGAAAGGACAGTGCAAGTCTTTTTCACTGCCATATCCTAGTATCTGGTTCATGTGAGTAGACTGATAAACATTTTCAGGATGAATTGTTCTGACATATCCTTTAAAATTCAGGGTTTATTAGAATGTATGAAGAAAAACTACATTATTTTCTTTAAATACTCCTCATTTATTAGAATCCATCCCTTTGGGAGCATCAGAACTGCCTTTTGCATCGCCCTGCTCTCCTGGGCTATCTTCTTTTCTTAGAACCACACAGAGAGCAGGGATTATGCTTGCTTGGTAGCACCTTGGCCTCATCTGCAAGTTCACCAGCTTTCTCAGCCAGTGATAACAGGGAACTTTGTGTCTCATGGCAGCTTTTTCTTGCTTCCTTTATCTCACATTGGTCATAGAAGTGGTTAGATGCTAATGCACTTATTACAAAAAGCCATACCTGGGTTTGAATCCCTGCTTTGCTATCAACTATGCGTCAACTACCTAATCTTTGTATGTCTCAATTTCTTTATCTATAAAATGGGTGTAATAAGAGTATCCCCCCGCCCCCCCCCCCCCGCAAGGTTGTTGTGAAGATTAGAAGATATAATATGTATTTATCAGTTCAGGCCCTGCAGGAAGCAGACGTCAACATAGAGTTAGAAGTGCAAGAGACTTACTGGGGTAGCACTTATGAAAGATAAAGGGGCCAGGGAGCAGGAGTCATCAGGGAGAAGCTGCAGACCATGATGCAGTCTGGCACCCATGGAAGGAGAAGAGGGAGAAAGGGGGGTTGGGTACAAAGTACCCTAGACTATGGTTTACTTGTGAAAAGTCTCACCCAGGTCAATCAGGAGCTCTGAAACTGAGATTGCCCAGGCAGAATTTCTGCACTGGGTAGAAATGGTCAGGCCCTATATCCCCATCACGCTCAGTCTTTGGTTGGAACTGCCTGGGAATGGTAGACCTCTAAAGCTGCCACAGTGTGTAAAGTTCTTAGCACAGTGCCTGACCTCAAGCAAATCTTCAGTAAAATGTTAGCTGCTGGCATTATTATTTTTATTAGGAGCCCAAGGAATGGAAATAAATGTTATCATGCCTTGCACTATAGTTAGCTGTGTACCCATCTGTGTCAAAGAGAAATTATTCACTATATACTTGTTAAAAAAAGACAGATCTTATTTGAGCTACTGTAGTAGGGGAGAGAGACTTCATGATAGAATTGGGCTTTACTTTGAATGAAGCAAAGACAGCTGAATATTTATAGCCCATGCACAGAGAGAGGAGGTCAGTGGTTAGAAAACTACTAAGAGGAACTTGATTAGACATCAAGAATAGGGAGATACTGGCTTAACAAGTTCTTGCTAAAGGCAGGCCAAGGACTTAGATATAGGGTGGGGGATGATGAACTTGATCAGATATCAAGGATTGGGAAATTCCTGCTAAACTGACTTAGCAGGATTCTTTGCTAAAACTGGACTCAGTAAGCTAGAGACAGATTCAAAGTTGAGGCCTGCTCAAGGAGAGGGCTCAGAGGAGTCTTACTAAAGTCAAGGAGGGAGTGTTTTTTTGCCTGTCATCTCTGCTAGATGAAGGGCACCTCAGGCAGGAATGATGCCTGGGTTACCTTTTTACCTGACCTCTGTCTCTTGCCCAATGCCAGACCATAGTAGGACTCAGCAAAGGTTCATGGAATGATTATATGAGTGAATACTGGTATATGTAAGGATCGAGCTTACTAAACTGAACTTGTTGGTCAGGACCAGCACAGGTAAATGACACCTGTGGGCAAGGTGCGAGTGTGTTTCCTGAGTCTCTCTTAACTTGCAATAAGAGGAGTCCCCATGGGCCTAAACTCAGGGTTGAACAACTGGGTAGTCTGTGTGCACAGGACACCTGGCAGCCATATGAGGGTGAGTGGAGACATCTGGAAATGACACATTGCATACAATTTGTTGTAAGGAGCTACAGGCAAAGGCATTGTTGAATTAAGAGAAGGCCAAAGCTCTAAAATTCAAATTCTTAATTCTAAATTTAACTTCTTTTCAGCAAACAAGTCAGCGTATTGAAAAATCTACACACATTGTACTCTCCTATGTTGTCCTCTGCAGACTGCAGATGCTTAAATTCCTTCAAAATCTTTTTGAATGTCTTCATCACATTTCAGCGTTATTCTGAATACTCTTCTATATCAACTTAAATTAAAACAAACTTTTTAAAATATCTACCCTCAACTTATATATGAAGAAATAGGTGTTCAGAGATGGCATAGGTCTTTCCTTAAGGTCAGAGAATAAGCACAAGGAAGAATCAGAAATTGTATGCTAAACTCCTGACCCCAGCCCCATGTGATATTCTCTTTAGGGCATGTGTGTGTGAGCATGTGTGTATTTTAATAGACTGATAGTGATCAGCCAAGTAGTCACTTGACAAATTGCTTTGATCAAAATTGTCCTGGGGGAAAAGGCACATTATTTTTGAAATGAAGATATTGGAAATAATTAAGCAAGATCTGGCCAGGAATCATCAAGATTCAAATACTTCCAGCTGTCTGCCAGTTCAACAACTTGCTTATTTTGTTAGTCTCCAGTGTGAGATCCCCTTTCTCCACTTTTGCTGACTGGTAATTAGTATATTACCTCTCTGAGCAGTTCCAGTTCTGCTCCTGTCCATTCACACACAGGTCTCTGAAAATGCTTAGAGCATTTATTAATGCAGTCATTAGTATTCCTGGGCCAATTTCAGGGTCTTCATTATCATTGGGAAAGAAGCCCATTGCAGGGTAATGTGCACTTTACCCCATTCCAAGATTCACTCATGGGCCTGCCTAGAAGATGGAAGGTAGCAAAGGAAAAAGACAAGGCAGTGGACTTGTAGCTGGAAGACCTGGATTTTAATATATGCCATAGTTTTTTTGTGGTTATGTATCTGGGACACGTTACTGAGTCTGTTTGGGCTTTAGTTTCCTCATTTATAAAAACCAAGAAACAGTTCAAAGTGAGGCTTATTCCCTACCTTGTGAAACCCTCATCCTTTCCAGTGATGTACGGGAATGAGATGTTAAATATCTCAGGATACCTACAACATATTTGTGGTGATACAGTTGAGAAGAGTTGCTCTATTAAAATTCAAGCAGCCCATGGGAAGGGTAATATGCTAAATACCAAGCATTTCGGGCTCCAAAAGTGGTTTTGTAATACAATCCATTGTATGACACATTATGCCTGTCCAGCATCTCATCCTAGCTTGGAAAAACCATGAGATTGTTTGTGTATGGAATATTTATATGTGCCGCATGCTTTACGTAGCATTATCAAATCTTATATTACTTCAAAAAGAAACAATATCATCTGCATTTTATAGTTAAGAAAAATAGTGCTCAAACAGGCTCTAAGGCTAAGCTTTTTTCTTCTTTCTTCTTCAGCTCAATTCTAGTCTCTCTCATCTCATATTGCATAATTATTCATTCACTCATTGGACTACAAGACCCCTCAGCTACTCTTAGAGGTTGCGCACAATTTAGGTGATCAATAAAAGCTTGTGAAATAAATGAAGGAATACATGTTATCTTTCTTTCTGGAGATTTGACCAGGTAGACCCTGGAATATGGGAAGTGCCTGAGTCTCATTGCATGAAGTAGCTCTTTGTCCCGCTATAGGTAGAAAAGGAGACTATTTTGTCCTGGGTAAGGAACACAGCCAAGTGTTCTAGCGATTTCTGCACACAGGGAGAGCAAAGCGGCAGCAACATTGGTCCAAGCTAGCTAGCAGGTTGCTAAGTCCTGCAAGGAGTAATTTGAGGACTAAGTACAGCAAACTAAAGCCTGGTTATCTAAATGAGAATCCTTAAACAACTTCAGAGTGGCCGGATGCTGAGTGCATCTGCTTAAATCCTTTCTGCTTGAGACTCATGTGCATTCTGGGAGCTGAGGACTTACTTAAGCCTGTAGGTGAGGGACAGGTGCTTCCACTGTGGAAGGAGGAAAGAGGAGAATGTCAGAAAACAAATTGGGTGTCCTAGCTCTAGGGCTTTGATCCATTCAGGCAGGGTTGTGGTGTCAGGTGTCATGCCCACATCACCGCACTCCCCCCACCCCATACTCACCCACTAGAAGCCAGAATATTTGCATTTAAAGTGACTCACTAGGGCCGGGCGTGGTGGCTCAAGCCTGTAATCCCAGCACTTTGGGAGGCCGAGACAGGCGGATCACGAGGTCAGGAGATTGAGACCATCCTGGCCTACACGGTGAAACCCCGTCTCTACTAAAAAATACAAAAAACTAGCCAGGCGAGGTGGTGGCGCCTGTGGTCCCAGCTACTTGGGAGGCTGAGGCAGGAGAATGGCGTAAACCCGGGAGGCGGAGCTTGCAGTGAGCTGCGATCTGGTCACTGCACTCCAGCCTGGGCGACAGAACGAGACTCCGTCTCAAAAAAAAATAAATAAATAAATAAATAAATAAAATAAAAAAATAAAGTGACTCACTGAAGAGCAAGCAGCTTCATCCAAAGGAGTAAATATCTAATAAGAAGCCTCTCAGATGCTTGGATAAAAGGATGTGAGGGCATCCCTTTTGAGGTCAGGCCTTCCCAGCAATCTCCAAACATGTGAAGGTCGCTGTGTTTAGCTATGTGGACTGGGTTCTGCAAAACTATATGTGGCAGCCCTGAATCTCACCCTGGAGCAATGTGTTTCCTGGAAGAAAATTCACTGAAATGTCACTCTGTATGCACAGTGAACAGAATTTGCACTACAGAATAAGCTGAATTTTTCTAGAGTCTCCTTTCTCCTTCTATATGGGGGTAAATCTCTCATGTTCCTCAAGGTCCTGTTCCAGTGCTATTGCCTCCGTGGACTCTCCTTGATGGCCTCCTGTGTCCCCACAGAATTATCCATCCTCCTTTCTTCGTCTTCCTATAGCACTTTGTTAGCTTAAGCTCTACTCTGATGTGGTCCCTGGCCAAGTCTGCAGCTCATTTCCTGGCCCCCTTTCCTGGGTATTTACGCTCTAGCAATGCTGTTCCTCCCCTCCTCCACCCCCACCCCCACAGCACTCACTTCCCCCCAAAAATGCTGCTTGATGCTTCACAGGCTCTGCATATGCTTCTTCCCTCCATCTGGAAGGCCTTTCCCCACTCTCTTTCTGGCTAACTTTCAGGCATTTCTTCCAAGGCTTAGCTCTGGCCTGAGACAGGGACTGCAGCTGGATGATTCGCTAGTGTAATCCAGGCTCCTAGCGTGCCACCTGGAATCTAGTAGAAACTCAGGGGATATTGGTTGCATGCATGAATGAATGAACCTCCTCCAAGAAATTCTGACACCACTCCCCCAGTCTGAGTTAGATATCAGTCCTCTCTGTTTCTGTATAACTTTATGCCTGTTTTCTCAGTTATCACTTTTATTGGAAAGTGTGTCTATGTCTGTCGGCCTCCCTCACCTCTCCTTTTCCACTACTAGATTCTAAATTTCTGAAGGGCAGGGGCCAAGTTTCACTCATCTTCAGGCTTTCAGTGTCTAACAGACTGCCTGGCATGCAGTAGGCCCTAAATAAATGCTGATAGTAACTAATGGAACAGAACTAGATGACTGCTACTTTTAAGACATTGCCTTATGGTGAGTAATTTTCTTTCTTTTTCACTGGACTTGGAAATCCTAGTGCCCCACACAGTGCCTAATAGGGAGTCAACAAAACGTTATTGTTTGATTTGTAAAATAGACTTCTGTGTAGAGTAGAGAAAACACTAGCTGAAGAGTCAGCTTTTGGTCTGATGTTGCCACATGACAACCCAATGACCTTGGGAAAGTCATTGGAGTTCTTTGAAACTCAGTCTTCTAATCTGCCAAATGGACATACAAATTTTCTGCTATCTTAGTTTGGTCCTCCCATAAGTAGGCCCTTGATAAGGACTTGAGTTACATAGTTTATTTGGAAAGGGGTCTTACACAATACAAGGGAGAAGTGAGTAAAAAAGTGAGACAGGGGAGAGAGACAGGTCAATACTGTGGGCATTAATGGTGGGGTGCTGCTGTAGACAAGGTGGACCCAATTCTGCTGGAGATCCTATGAGAAACCATGTAGAATATGCCTCCAAACAGTCTCTAGAGATGAGCTGGAAGGATCTTTTTACCTTCATTCCCCATTGAATGGAGGTGGCTCTGGGGTGTTAACATCCTCCCAATTCTGCAGCCAAGCAATCCCCACTAGGTGCTGGAGAAACCCTGCGGCAGAGGAATGGTGAGATGCAGAGACTTGAGATGGGAAGCTATTAGTATCTTTGAAACTAATAGATGCAGGTGGTCGCAGAGGTGAGCTGAGGGGAATCAGCATAGGAATTGGACAGCATTTGTCTACCAACTCAAAGCGTCCTCTGATTATCAACCACATCCTTACAAGGAAAGATGCTGTGTGAATTTAACATTACTATTAAATGTCAGATATTTAAATGTATTATTTCCTTACATTTCAATATCCTCCCCCAAACTTCACCTTGCCCCTTCCAGTCCTCCTTTTCCTCCTTCCTCCTTCCCCACTGACGAATTGTTGTCAAATTAGCCTAATCAAACCTAGCTTGTTTTGCTCCTGAAGGAACCCACAGAGCTCCAGTGACACTCATTATTTCTCCAGGAGAATCTGAGATCTTCAATAATGAGTGCTCACTTGAGGTTCTTCTCTCTTTCTGTCAGGGAGACAGCTCCTCTTTTCCCACCTCATCACCCACACAGGCGAACCCTGACCAATGTGTGGCTGCCTTGGAAGGGCTGATTCTTCCCTTCATAGGAGGAGGACTACAATGTGTGTGTGTGTGGCGGTGGGTGCGGGTGGGCGGATGCTCCTGTCACAGCCCTGCCAGGCCCGAGAGTTCACTGGAACTCTGGAAAGACCCTCATTATGAAGCTTTCCCCTGCATGTCAGCACCACAGCACCACTGCAAGGACAACTCAGATTCAGCCTTTTAATGAGCTTTCCATGTGGCCTGTTCAAGGCATTCTTTGCACATTGGTGATTTTGAGATGATTCCTTTAGCAAAATCTGTTTAGTTTTGTAGTCTAGAATTACATATTCTGGAAACAGAGATGCTTGGGGAATGGGCTGACCTACTTGATAGAAGTTTTTTGGTAATTATGAAGACTTGATCTTTTTTGAAAAAGGAAAGTGTTAAATATTCATATGCTTTGATCTGATAACTTTTTTTCTTTGCATGTGTTGTGAGAAGATACTCAAATATTAAATGCTTTACACACAGAGATGTTGGTCACAAAATTATTTGTAAGTGGAAAAATGACTAACAATAGTAGCTCAGTGGTCAAGTTTTATGAAGAGTATGTAATAGTGTAGAAAAAACAATGCTACCACAATGTGAAAGGTACAGATTTTAGTACTGCATATGCAACATACTTATTCCAGTAAAAATAAACAAAATAAAAATGGCTCCTAAAAAACAGAAAATAATTGTATCTCGAAATGTTAATAGTGGTTGTGTTAGGGTGCTGTGATTCTGGGAGACTTTTTCTCCTCTTGACTTTCCGACATTTTTATGTTCAGCAGACATTTCAGTTCAAAGAACAGTTATTTTTTGCAGGGCACGGTTATGCACACCTGAAGTCCCAGCTACTTGGGAGGCTAAAGCAGGGGGATTACTTGAACCCAGGGACTCAAGACTGTAGTGTGCTGTAAATGCATCTGTGAGTGGCCTGTGAATTGCACCTGTGATTACTTGAGCCCAGGAGTTCAAGACTGTAGTGTGCTATGACTGCACTTGTGAATAGCCACTGCACTCCAGTCTGGGCAGCATAGCAACACCTCATTTCTAAAAAAAAATAAAAATTAAAAATCAAAAAGAACACCTATGTTTTTAGTGTTGTATAAAAGCATTTGTGTCCAAAATTGAGTAAATGCTATCCTTACAATTAAGTAAACATATACATGTGAAAAGAGAGTGGAAGGGAATAGAGAAATGATCATCATTATTGTGATAGGCAGTATTCTCAGTCCTGTTGCATCAGAATCCCCCAGGGAACAGTGAGAAACAAGGGATTCCAGACCCTCAGAGACTCCGTAAGTCAGCTGGGGTCCTGTGATCTCTAATTTTAGCAAGCTTCTGGTGATTCTAATACAGTTTTTCTGTAGAGCAGCAATGGACAGCCACTGTCATTTGTGAACTTAGAGATCTTTTTTCCATATCATAAAAGTTCTGTACTGCTGCCAAATTATTTTTACAATTAGAAAATGCACAAGCAAGTTTGGATCTAAGTGTTCAGCATATGGAAATGGCCTCCTTCCAATTGTATAATCTGCTCTTGACTTTGAGCATTAAGAGTTTCTCTTCCTACTTCATAATGATTATTTTAGTGGTTACATATTATTCTACCTATGTATGCACTGTAACTCATTTGCCATTCCTCTGCTTCAGAAGTGTCACAGGAGGAATGGCTGAAGAAATTAGGAATTTTTGTTTTAAGAGCAAAGATACCTAAAAATAGACAGAGTACATCTAAGGGAGCAAATTTGTTTCCCATGGTCCCTGCAGGTGAAACCATGACCAGTGAGTGGAAATTACCATTAGACAAATGATGGCTTTCAAAGCTACACTTGGCATGCATTTGGACAAGATGCTCTAAACAGTGCCTGAGTATCAAATATTTGAGATGATTCCTGACTGCTCTAGGGTCTTTCTAGCCCTTATATGGCCTAGAATCATGAATTTTTCCCCATACTTACCCAGAATGCATTGCTACTCACCCTGGGCAAGTCTATTTGCAAGGCTAATATAATCAAAATTTTACTAAACTGATTGTGGTTTATTCCAAACAGTGCTTAATTCAAAGCAACTGTTCATCCCCAGCTGAGTTGGGCCCTATTGTTCCTGGGTAAAAATAAATAAATAAACAAAACAAAACAAATATAGGAAAATCCAAACATAAGCAAATAAATTAGGGGGGTAATTATTTGCAGAACAAAAGGACACCCCACAGGGCTTCTTTAAATTGTGAGCTCTCCTATTACATTTACAGTGTAATTAAATTATTAGCCACAATGTGGTTAACACCCAACTTTCTGTCATCTCTTGCTCAGATCTTGCCTAGTTTCCTCTTCTCCTTATAATCTAAATCCCTGATTTCCACCTGGAGGCTCAGTCCTGCCTTGAGATTTGAGTGCCAACTTCCCTTTAAAAAGGAATGACATTAAGATTCCATATGTATTTCTTGTGTTTGTGTCATATCACCCATCTCTGGTTTGGACATCATCTTTTGGATTTCAGCTATGATGCTTTGGCTCATATTTTGGCTTCTGGAGAGCCCAAGTTCTTTCCTTGCTACTTTCGTTAGGATCAGTCCTGGTTTTTCTTACCTGTTCTGTTCATCTCCATATTAAACTTGTATCAGTCAGGGTCTGGGAAGGACCATCAATAGGTGGAATTCAATCCGTTGAACTCGTCATAAAAGTGTTGGAAGTACTGAAAAACCAAGTTAGGTCAACTGAGGCACTCCAGAGATTCTTCAAAGATTAGCAACAGCAGGAAGCAGCTCTATGGCTGGGCTGAGGAAGGGAGGAGGAGACTGTGCTCCCAGAGTCCAGGATCAGGGACCATCCAGCTGGAACTGGAAACCAGGATGGAGGTTACTTGGAAGGAGGTTGCATCACAGAGGTAGAAGGCATCAGATGAAAGCTGGAGTCCTGGGGGAGAGGGAGCCACTTCTTCCTGCCACCAGTCTCCAGCATCTTCCTCTTGTTTGCTGAGTCCAGGTGAAAGCCAGTTGGCAAGGAATTCTTAAAAATATAGTTTGCAGAGGTCAGCCCCCTGTGGTAAGAGGAGAATAGAGGAAAGGTGGGTAACTGATCTGGATGCAAACAGACAACATACTTGGCACAACACATAAGAAACTGAAATTAGTGAGCTATTAAATAGTAGTTTGAATTCTGATCTGGGTGATGCCAAAGCCCCACAGGGTGAAGATAAAAACAGTAATTTAAAAATACAGTAATGAAAATAGCAACAATAATAATATTTATTCATTATTTACTGTGGTCATTTTCATTCTAAGCACTTTACATATATAAATGTGATAAATGCAGCAGCCCTATAAAGTACTTTTATTTTTATCATCTCACTTGACAGATGAGAAAGTGAAGACTCAGAGAAGTTAAGACATTTTCTTGGAGCCACACAGCTAGAAAATGACTGAGTCCATACATGAACACAGGCAGCCTGGCTTAGGAGCCCCTAATATAGATTACTAGCACAATGCCTGGCACATAGGAGAAATTAAAATATATATTGGAATTTTTACACTATAATTGATTTTTTCCACCCCTGGAAAGAAAAATTGCATGAGCAGTTTTCTGGGTCAGGCTCAGTTCAGGTTTCCCCTGCGTTTCTTTGCTGCCCTCCACCTTCTACTCCTCTCTCTCAAGGCCCCAGTTCCTGAACCAGGGCCTCAGTTAGGGCTCATAAACACCATCCAGTGTCCTTCATTGACATTAAATGGCCATTCTTTATATAGGTAATATTCTTGAGAAAAGGGATTTACTTGGACTATAATGAGAATGTGTTCATTTCTTGCTACTGCTGTGTCTTAGTGCAATGGTGTATAATGAGGAGAGATTAATTTTGTGACATTTTCAATGTCATCTGTACTCATGAAAGGTCTAAGTGTACACCAATTTCAAAGCTATCCCTTAGTTTCAGGGTAGTCAAATTCCCTGATCCCACATCCCACCCCACAATTTCTCTATCATTAAGCTCCAGGTTCCTGATCTATAAAATGAGGAGGCCAGACTTCCTTGCTCAGCTCCCAAGGTGGTGGTGAGAATTAAGTGAGATAATAGAAGGCAAAATAATAATACTAATAAGAGCTACTATCTCCATATTGCTTATACACAGAATTCTTACCACAGCCCTATTGAGTAGATGCTTTTATTTTTCTTATTTTACAGATGAGCATCTGAGGTACAGTAAGATTAACTGTTTTGGTCCAAAGTTACAGAGCTAATAAATGACAGAGTCAGAATTCGAACTCAAAGCAATCTGGGTCCAGAGTTAGAAAGAATAGTAATCCCTCCGGGTCCCAGTTTCCTTGTGTGAGCTCTTTCCATTCTAAACTTTTGTATCAACAGGCAATTAAGGTCTTAAAGATACTGAGAGGAGGGAAAAACAATGCGTCTATAGCAGGGGTGTCCGATCTTTTGACTTCCCTGGGCCACACTGGATGAAGAATTGTCTTGGCCCACACATAAAATACACTAACACTAATGATAGCTGATGAGCTAAAAAATTCACAAAACAATCTCACAAGGTTCTAAGAAAGTTTATGAATTTGTGTTGAGCTACATTCAAAGCCGTTACGTGTAGCATGTGGCCCGTGGGCCGTGGATTGGACAAGTTTGCTCTGTAGTAACCTAGAAGTCTCATGGATTCTCCCAGAGGTTGAGATAAACTTGTCTGAAACCTACCTGCTTTATGATCCATGTGGGTTTAGTGCCTTCCACAGAACTTTTGTGAGTTATTGACTTAGTTGATTTCATGACCCACCCTCCACCCCCACATATCTGCTCTTCTATTAGTCTTGAACCTGGCATATGCCAATCAGAACTCAAAACTCCACCCTTGCAGGCTTCCACAGGTGATCTAGTGGTTGCCAGCATGCTATACTTGTAGATTTCCTGAACATTTTTGAACCATGATGTGGAGTCACATTATGGAGGGTGAGTCCCTCTATCCATGGCCACTGGTAGCCCATACTCCGCCTTTGCAAAAATTAGAAAAACAGCCCGACCTCACCATCTCCAGGACCAATTAGAAAAAGGACCTTCTCTGAGAAGACGATGAGGAAAATCTCCCGCTTCTTCGCTAATATGGATCCATTCATATTATTAGTTTTATAACAGGGAGGTGCAGATAGGGACAGATTTTAGGCCCATTCCATTCCCTTCTCTTTCTTCTGTCTCCTGACTGAACGATAGGCATTACATCACAAACAGAGTAGATCAGGACATTGAGCTTTTTGTTTCTCCCCTCAGGTCTCAGGATCTCCTATGAAGCCTCATTTTTATTTCTCTCCTTTTGTTTTTGTTTATTTTTCTATTTTTCTTTTATCTTTTCTTTTTCTCTCTTCTCTCTTTCTTTTTCTTTTCTCCCCTCCTTCCCTTCCCTTCCTTTCTTTTTCTTTTTGAGATTCATTTTGTTGCCTCAGGCTGAGGCAAATACGGCATACGATCTCGCCTTACTATAACTCTGCCTCCTGTGGTTCAAACGATTCTCCTGTCTCCCAGTCTCCTGAGAGGTTAGATTACAGGCTGCCTACCACCACTATGCCCGGCTAATTTTTCATATTTTTAGTAGAGATGGGGTTTCAACATGTTGGTCAGGCTGGTCTCGAGTTCTGACTTAGGTGGACTCCATCTGTCTTGAAGCTGCCGCCTAAAGTAAGTTGAGATTATATGGAGCCACTGGTCCCAGACCTCGCCAGTTTTCTTAAAGCAGCAATACCTTCCAAAAGCTCATTTCTGACAACTACATTTCTTCACCATGCTGGTGCCCTTGAAAAACATATCCCAGAGGCCCCTTTTCCTTCTAGGCAGAGCCCCCCACTACCCAGTTTTCTACATTATCCTGAGTCATCAGAGCATTCACATTTTTGCCTAAATCTAACTTTGTCTACTCAGTAAATTTGGTTTCTAATGTGACCCTTTCTTTTAGCAACTCCATGGAGCTGAGCCATAAATGAAGTAGAAATCATGGGAGAGACAGAAAGGCTTTTATCCTATCCTTGAGCCTAGGGGCTTGTGCCACTCTCCCCCACAGAGAGCTGCTTGCCTCTGCCTTCAGGAAGCACGTGGATGGAGAGGACCTGGGTATGTGGCAGATGAAAGTATGTACTAGCAAGCCCAGTACATTACAATCAGTCTTTGGTAGGCAAGAAGACAAATGTGCAGGCCCTACACGTTCTGAGCAGAAGTGTTTAATCCTCCTGCAGTAATTCTGCTCATTCATCTCTTGCTCTGGCCCCTGAGAAGTCCCAGAGAGATGTGTTACACGCCATGTATTATGTGTATTCATTTATTCATTGCATACATGCACCTCTGCACCTATGCTTATATGCCATAAACATATGAAAATAAAAATAAGAAATGCTGTATTAAAATAAATGTGAATAGATGTTCTAATGTGTTCCTTCCACATCTGAGTTGATTATATTGCACACCTCATTGAAAGTGCACAGCCTACTTAGATACCACTGAAGTAAACCACCATACCACCTTGCTTAGGACTGTGGGAAGGACATACTCTTTGGAATCAGTCAAATCTGAGTTTTAAATCTGGCTTCTCCAATCTCTAGACAGGTGCTTTTGTATAAGTGATGTAATTTCTTGTGCCTTAGTTTGAGCATCTGCAACATAACATATGAGACTCTGAGCCAGAACTTCTGCTGGGTGCTACAGATTAGAGACAGGGTAAATGTTCCTTTATCAGTAGTCCAATACAGACAAAATTTCCCAGGATCTGTGAATGACTGCCCTCAGATGACTTGGGCTGTTGGTTGAAAATGGTGATTCCCGAGCCTCACCTTAGACATAAAACCAGAATTTTTTGGAATAGAACAAGGGAGTCTGTGTTTTACATGTCTCCTAGTGACTCTTATATACATAAAAGAGATAAGTAATTATACTGGTAAATAGATGTAGTGACATACTTCCACGCAGAGTAAAGTAATAAGAGGTGCTACAAAGAAGGATAAACATGGAAAGGTCTGGGAGCCCAGAGAAGGGGTGCCTGCTCTAGACTGGGCAGCCTCCTGGAGACAGTGATGCAAGACATTGCCCTTGCCTCCTCCAGGCCTGTCTCAGTCTCAGAGTCAGCCTTTGGCCTGGGCCATGCCCCCATCAGAGCATTTGTTTGGCTCATTTCTAGTCCTCGGACTCTTCCTTCTCTTTCTAACTTCTCTTATCATCTCCAGCATGTGTGCAGTGACAAATTGCATCCAGACCTACAGAATGTCTGTCCCACCTACAACTCCAGTCTGAGAGTGATGACAGAGCTGCTGGAGAGGCACAGGCTCCTTCTGTAGGCTGTATGCATTGTTACTCTGCTGAAAGCCTTGGGCTACAATAAAGAGTATACTGTTGATAATTTGTTTGTACCCTATCTCATTCCCATTCCAACAGGATTTGAAGTGTCTTCAAGAGATACAAATAATACAGGTAAAAAGATGAGATAAATGAGCAAAGGTGGGCAAGGGAACAGTAATAGAAAGAAAGTAACTTAAAGACAATCAGTGGAATCAGTCAACAAACTTGAACATGTAATCCTGTGCACCTGGTACAAGTGGCCATTAATTTGGCTTTAAGCTCTCTAGCCAGGAAAAAAAGAGAAACAATATTAGTTTTATAGTATTCATAGCACCCATTTGAGTAAGCTGAAGTTGCTAATGAGCAGCACAACTAGAAAAGTCTTGGAAAGATTGCAAAGATACAAAGCATCCAATATATGCTGATATGAATGATAGCCTCAACACGATTTCAATAATTTAAAATGTTGTCAATATATAATATTCTTTAATCATATTTTTTCAATCATAATACTTTACTTGAAAGCGCTTTTAGGGTCATCTGGTTGACCTGACAATGAAGGAAACTGCCCCAAGTGATGGGACCCATTCTCCCAATCTCCCACTATAGATACATTCTTTCTCAGCTCTGTGTTCTCTTGCACCTTGTCCAAACACAGTTGAAGATTTCCCAACATTCAGGCACTCCATAAAACTTTGTTCAACCTGCTTCTACTATACTTTCAAATGTCTTCTTTCTCAGCGCTGTGTTCTCTCCAAGCACCTTATTCAACCACAGTTGAAGATTTCCCAACAGTCAGGCACTCCCTAAAACTTTGTTCAACCTGTTCTACTATATTTTCAAATGTCTTTCTCATTAAGTTATAATCATCCTTCAAGACTCAGTTCAGATATTACCTTTTCAGGAAGCCTTCTCTAATCTAACCAATTAGATTTACTTTCTTCCTCACCATTCTTCTATATTACTCTTCTAGGGTTTCCATTTTAACATTTATTATAATCACTGTTGATCCAGAGCATATATGAGGCCAACCATTAGATATGTCTGTCCCATTCCCTGTATTCCCTGTATCTCCTGAACCTGAGAGGAAGTGGAGAAAGAGCCATTTGGAACCAGAGTCAGGAAGCAATGCAAGAGCCTGCCATTGAGCACTAACTCTGTACCAGGCATTGTGCAGTTGGGTTGAGAGCATTCTGAGATAAATGAGACCTAGTCATTGCCTCCAAACCAATGCAACAGTCCACTAGACCATGGGCTCTTCGAGGACAGGGGATATTTATACTCATCATTACACCTATGGGGCCTTATGTACACTTGAATTTGAAGCAACCTATCCAAGTAACACCAAGTTAGAGGTCATTTAAAATACTCATCTCAGCTTTCATTTATTCTACTAAATTATGCATGTTCTCACTTAATTCTCACAACTCTAAAATAGGCATTATAAACCCTATTTCACTTAAATATAAGTGAAAGAAGCTTAAATGCTCACCATTTAAAAATCCTATTAAGCTTCCATTTCTTCAAGGGAAACATTGATTAAATACTACTTACCTTGCAAGGTTGTTGAGAAGAACAATGAGATGACATACATAAATATATCTCAGCACAGCACTTGACCTAGAGAAGATGGTTGGGATTGTAGGCTGCACACTCTAGAAGCTAACATTTTACTGAATCTTACTATTTGTCAGGCACTCTCTAAAGTATCTGAAACATTTAAATTAATTAATATGCTTCTCTGAACAACTCTATGAAGTAGGTGCTAATTAAAATTTCCTTTTGAAAGATATAATGGAGAGTTTAATCATTTGCCCAAGATAAACACAGCTAGCTGGAAGTGGATTGGGATTCAAACCCAGGTAGTCTTGCTCCACCCTGGGTTTTTAATCATACAACAATTCTGCCTTCCATTAAGGCTACAATCCAACATAACAAGTGTTATGATAATATGGGTTCACAGTACCATGGAGGCATAGAGAAGAAATGAGCTAGAAGGAACTGTTTCCCGTAAAAAATGATGGCCTGAGCACAGTCTAATCAGGCAGATATTGAGGAAGAGCACAAGGATGAAGGGAACAGCGCAAATAAAAGCACAGTAAACATATGCATGAGCCTCCAGCAGGATGTGCCACTGGAGTCTTGGAACATGCATGAGCTACACTTTGTCCTGACCTGTCCTTGATACTCTCTCCTGCCCCAACCACTTGCAGCTGCCTACCTCCTGTTGTTTGGTGTTTGATGTTTTTGTGCATAGCCTTTGCCAGGTGATCATATTACTGGGTCCTTTGGGAGGGACCACAATCAACCATTGCTGCTTGGCCAAGTATCTGCCAGAAGACTATCTCACTTTTCTTTCTTGCTTGCTTCTTGCTTTTTTTTTTTTTTTTTTTTTTTGAGACAGAGTCTTTCTCTGTTGCCCAGTCTGGAGTGCAGTGGCATGATCTCAGCTCACTCCAACCTCTGGCAACCTCTGGCTCTGGGGTTCAAGTGATTCTCCTTCTTCAGCCTCCCAAACAGCTGGTACTATAGGGATGTGCCACCATGCCTGGTAAATTTTTTTGTATTTTTATTAAAGACAGGATTTCACCATTTTGGCCAGGCTGGTCTCAAACTCCTGACCTCAAGTGATCCGCCCCCCCTTGGCCTCCCAAAGTGCTGGAATTACAGGCATGAGCCACTGCACCAGCCGATTGTCTCTCTTTTGATATCCATGTTCCTGTTTGTAGCACCTCTGCCCCTTGCCTTCCATAGTGTTTATTCTCTAAGTCATTCAACACACATCTATAGAGCCTCCACCAGAGGCCAGGCATGTCCTCTGTGCTAGGCATAAAACAATAAATAAAACAGACAAAAAAATCTCTCATCTACTCTTCTTTCAAAGGAGAAAGGCGATAAACAAAAAATGAAGTATGTAATGTAAGTCACATAGAGAAAATATGGCTTGAGCTAGAGATTGAGGGGAGAGGGAGTAGTCAGGAAAGGCCTCCCTGTTGGGGACATTTTGATCAGTGACTCCAAAAGCTATTGTGGTCTCTCTAGATCTAGAATTGACAGAGAGGGTTACAAAATGCTTTCCCCTGCCGCCTCCACTCCCATGAAACGAGGACATCTAGAAATAAATTTTGCTATGGCTGGCCTTGTGACTGAAACCAATTATTTTCTCTCTCAGGCTTCAGAATTCTCACCTATGTGAGAAATTATGACAAAGGCACAAAAGGCAATTGTAACTCATTAATTCAACAAATTTCTTCCAAGTACCTACTATGTGCCAGGAATCTTGTTGGCATGGGAGTTCTGTGAATAAAGTAGTCATTGCCCTCAAGTGGCTCACATTTTGGAGGAGGAGACCAGGAGCAACAGAGAAATCACAATACCAAATCTCAGAGACTGTAGTTCTTCAGAGGAGGCACCTAATCCACCAACAGGTGGTCAGGAAAGGCTTTCCAAAGACCACAATCTCTGAGCATACAGGGGTCCCCATAAAATGCTTTGCTAATGACTAAGAAAGCCAAAAGTGAACATGAATCCTCTGTTATCAGCCTTAAATCTTTCTCATCACCACTCACCACACATATGCACTCATACACACTTGCAAACACACACACACACACACATGCGCACACACACACACACACACATACACACACGTTCTGGACCAAGCATGCCATTTTGCCCGTTAGAAGAGTGTGCATCCTGCATGCTAGCTTTGGCATTTGTGCATCCTCTACCTAAGTGTGCCCTATGTGTAGCTACCAAGAGTCCCATTCATCACAGCTCATATTGCTTTACAGAAGCCTTCTCCACTCTGTGCTGGTTGTAATGAACCTCTTCTTTCTAAGCTTCCATTGCAGTCTATATCATGATTATGATACATTTACCATGAAATTGGACTTATGTTTTCCATGACATGTTTCTGTGACATCTAGCAAAGACTAGATGGTAAGCCCCTCAAAGACAGAGCTGTGCCTCCCTTATTTCTATATCCTTAAGACTGTGCATAGTATCTGGCAAATACTAGGTGCTTAACAAATGTTTATTTATTCCCTTTAAAAATCTTTTCTTTATTAATTGGCTATGAATATTTCTTAGCTCAAATTAAATTGAGTTGAATGGAACAGAAGCATGTGGGAGTTGAATTAAAATTTCCCTTCAGCCACTTGCTACTGAAGATGCTATGAACGGAGATTTTAAGAATTAATTTCTACAGGATTTATATAAATAAGTAATTTTTTCCAAAAATTCAGATTCCCTCCGGCATTTGGGAGATTTTTTCATAGTCAAAAATGGTCAGGTCCTGTCTGATGAAATTCAAGTCCTGTCTGATGAAAAGTGATATTGTTTGTCTATTGGTGGAACTGGGTAGATTAGGAGGCTGTCAGTTACCTGAGTACGCTAGGTTTAACTAGATTGTAGTATCTGGCAAGATAGAAAAGATTAAAGGACCCAGCCATGAGTGAGAAGTAGAAGAGAAAGCTGAATGAAACAGGAAATAAGCCACCAGTTACAAAGGGCCAGAGACCAACGGGATGGGTTCCGATGTCATCAAAATGTGCTGTCAAAGTCCGAATAACTGTGAGCTCAGGAGGGCTCTCAGAGTATCTCACTGAGGAGACAGTCCTGCTCTAAAGAGTGCTAAACGGATTTCACCAAAATATCCATTTGTTACTTCACATTGGGACATTTCCGAGATGTTTTGTCTTGGGTCTTTCTAAGACTGACCACTTTGGAAGAAAATGAGACAGTTCAACAAAAGTAAGGGGCTTATGGCTTCTGCCTGTTGGCCAATTTGTTGTCTGCAAACAACCCTCTTGGGCACCAGACATAGGCTCTGGGTGCTCTCTTCCATGCTGGAGAGCTGGCCTGTGCAGCCGGTAGCTGGGTCATCTAAAGGTTACACTGCCTATGCCAGATTCTCCTGTGGTTTCCAGTGGCAAGTAGGAAAAAGATGATGCAATTCAGCCTCTCCATTGCTGTGCAGGCTTTATTTATACTCTACTGGGTTATTTTCTCCTCTTATGACTGCTGCCATCTCTCCTGGGGCTTTCTGAGGCTGCTCTAGGAAGGTATATTTTTGATTTTGAATTTTTGGGGCTCTGCTGAGGATTTGCAGAAACAATAAACAAATGGAAACAAAATGCACAATACATGGGAATACAGGGGACTACTGAGAAGCTGCAGTGAGAGAGAGCTGATGTCAAAGATTTGGACTTAGGCCTTCTAGGCTCCTCTGGCCACTGGCGGATGTTATGAAGATATCTGTATAGTCAAGCCAGACTCAAGCCATGACTTCCATCTAACTACCTAACTAGGTGACTTTTTTCTTTTGCCTACCAAAGAACTTTTACAACACATCTTTGTTCACTACTCACTCATTTGTTCAATGAGCATTTCTTGTAAGGTGGCAGCAGACTCAAGCCTTGGCTCTGAGTTTGTGCTTTATCATTGCCTCACTGTGCAATCTTTGGCAGGAAACTCTACCTCAATTTCACTTCAGTTGGGTCTCATGTGGGTCTCCACTTCACCATTTGCAAGTGTAGAATTTTAGAATGTGATCTCAGCGAAGGCAGGAAAACATCAACTTGCTCATTTTTACATTCCGAGTGCCAAGCACAGAGACTGACTCCTATTAAATGTTCAGAATACTTGTTAAGTCTAAAGATTGCAGAAAGTGTTATATTAGACTACAGAATCTCCAATATTTCAAGATGGTCCACCAATCTTTGCATGTATCTCTGGGGACTTTCTCCACCTTTTGGCCTGAGTACCCAATCAACTTCTCAGTCATGGAGTTTCTGAGGTCTATGCAGAGAGCACATATTATTTGCAGCACTCTAGCCCTTAACCCTGAAAATGCACCTGCTTTCGGAATTTCCATAGCACCAGCACTAACACACTCACTTATATCTAAACACACATCAGACCGTCTTGTCTTTTACTTATCCCTGCTCCTCACTAGATATGAACACATTGAAGACAGGTTCTCTTCTTATTTCTGTATTATCAGTGATCAGCCTAGTGCCTATGTGTTGAATGGAATTGATGAATTATTATTATTTTTCATCCTTAATCCTCATAGTATGACAGCATAGGCTCTGATAATATTTTAACAGTTTTGATGATACTTTATTTCTTGATGTGGTATGTGCATAACTGTCTCTTTCTGATTTTCTCTGTGCATCTCTCCATCTTTTCCTCTCATCAGTGTGGTACAATGGTCAATGATGAGGTTTCTCCAGAGCACATGATTATGGAAACTGAGAAATCCCATGATATGCCATCTGCAAGCTGGAGACCCAGGAAAGCTGGGGATATAATTCAGCCTGAGTCTGAAGGCCTAACGATCAGAGGAGCAGATGGTATAAACCCCAGTCGAAAGGTAGTAAAACATGAGACAAAATGTCCCCAATCAAGCACTGAGTCAGAAAAAAAGGGACAAATTCTTCCTTCCTTTGCCTTTTGTTCTATTCAAGGCCTCAGTGGATTGAATGATGCTCAACTGTATTGAAGAGGGCAATCTGTTTTACTGGGTCCATCAATCCAGATGATAATCTCATCCAGAAACATCCTCAGAGACACACCCAGAAATAATGTTTAAGCTGGGCACTCTATGGTACAGTCAAGATGATACATATAATTAACCATCACAGTTAAGGATATGGGTTTTGGATTTAGATTTTTGTGGCTTCGAATCTTGCATTTTCTAGCTATGTGACCTTAGGAAGTTAATGTCTCTACGTCCCAGGTTACCACAATGAAAATTGGAACAATAATACTGTCTACCTCTTTCTGCTCTTATGAGCATTAAAGGGATACAGAGAAGCACTTGCCACATAGTAAACATTCAGTAAGTGTTAGTAAATATTATTGCTGCTGTTGTTATTGATTGCATATTTTGTGTTAGACACCATTATAGGTCCTGTGAACAAGACAGAAAATTTATCTGTTCTCATTGAGCTTAATTTATAGTGAATCAACCCCTAAGCTTCTGACTTTCCTGTGAGAGACAACTCTAAGTTTTAGCAGCCACTTACACCTTAGTATAAATCAAGTAGTGGAGCCTTCTTGGAGAGGAAGTTTTGATTGTGGAAGGAAGAAACATGAGGCCATGGAGCACCTATCTTGAACGTGAGAAAGAGAAAGAGAAGAGAAGGCTGTGTTGTTCAGGAAATAAACCACCAGTTACATAATTTTATTGTGCCTCCCCCTGTCTCCAGGCCATGGTCAGCAAGTTTAATTTATTGGTTTTTGTGAGCAGCCGCAAGGCTTGTCCCATCAATTCTTTGTTTTTGATGGCTGCGGAGTGACTCAGACTACTAGCCTTGTATGATTACAGCATCTGTATTATGATGTTGAGGACATGTTGCTGCTACAATTTATTCCTTTTATTTAGTTCACTTTGTCTCACTCAGCGTATCACTCAGCTTCTGTTTAAGAGAGCATTGGTGATGGACAATTTCTCTTTCTCTCTCCTCTCATGATATTCCCTCTCCTTTATGCTCTTCTATCTTTGTTGATGTCTTGTTTAAAGGAAGATTTGTGGATCTCCTGGTTTTCTCTACATTGGCTGACCCTCGGGTCTGCAGTTCTCAGCAATGCGGCACCTCTCCATGGTACTGAAAACAAGCACGTGTTTCTAACTCTGCAGTAGCAGCCAGGAGAGCCTGTAGGATCCTAACTTGCAGCAGCAGGCAGTGGCTTGAGAAAACATCCTGTCCAGTCCCCTTTATTTCAACAAAAATGGACTAGAGACCCAGAAATGAGTAATGATCTCCCTAAGGATGATGTACATTTCTTGTGAGACCAGAGTACAGCTTTTCTGGAGACATATTCAGAGCTTCAGAGACGATCTAAGAAAATGATTTGATCTCCTTGGCCTTCATTTTACTCATCTGTGAAATGGAGAAATACCAATTTTTTACAACTCCTGTGATATATAGATTAGATAATGTGTGTAAAGTCCTTACTGTACTGCATGCCTCATGTCTACTTCTCTAACCTTACCTTCTGCTGCTTCCTGACTGGCATGCTGTGCTTTTGTAATATGAAAAAATTTACAGTCCCCTCTTCCCATATCATTCTGCTTTATGGCTTGCTCATACTGTTCATTCTGTCTATGATGCCCTTACAAATCCTCTGACATTCCAATACCCACACTTTGATCACAATTCAGATCAACTGACATCTTTAGAAAGCCTCATCTGCTCTTCCCTGATCCCCTCAATGTGGATTAGGTGTCCTTCCAGGTGCTCTTATGTCACTCTATGCCATTAACTTTACATTTCTCTCTATCATGACACCCAGTACATGATCATGAATATCTTGGTGTCTCTGACTTATTGAACTGAAGGCTCTTTGAAAGAAAGGGTCCTATGCCATTATCTCTAGCACAATACATGTCACCAAATCAGTGCTCAATATTTGTGGTTTTTAACTGAACATGATAGGAGCTTAAAACATACGAGTTTCTTTCTTATTCCAAGTCCAGGGCTCTCTTTCCATGTTGCACTGTCTCCAGCTTGTTGGAAAGCTTTTGTGCTGGATACAGGTGAGAATATCTTTATTTGCTAATACCAAATATTGTAGGTATTATTTGGTTTGCTGTGTGCCATTTTTTGGGTAGGATGGATTTATATCAGTGTGGTTTGTCATTGCTTTTACCATAGATTCTCTCCAAATCAGATAATTCACACAAGCCATGAATAAGATCCAGAGGGGAGAGGGTATCTGCCTCCATGAATTAACTACAAAGTCATCATGATTTCAGCATGTAAGAATCTGTAGCAAATTCTAAATCATCACAAGACTCCTATTTAATATTCACTGGGAAGAAGAGCTTCTCTTATTTTAGGAAAATTAATTGCCTTTCAAATTGATCTAGAAGTTTAAGTCCATTTTTATAGTTCAGTGGGGCTAAGTATTCACTTTTAATATCAAGTTCATGAAAGTCCAAACTTTAATGGTTTCCCTCAGACTTTAAAATCAAGTGTTATTGAACTCTCAGTGACATCACTAAAAATAACTTAGTTTAATGGGGGCAAAATGACTGGAATCTAAGCCAAAACATCGAGGTTCCATTCCTGGTCTGATAATGTTCTATGTAAATGATCTTGAGGAAGTCACTTCACCTCTCTTAGCCTTTTGTCAATCATCTTTAAAATGGGAATAGTTACAGCCATCATGTTATCTTTACTAAGGATGCTAAGAGGATACACTAGGTTGATGCAAAAGTACATTGAAAAGTGTAAAATACAGATCAAGGCACAGAAAAAAGCTAATACCTTGGAAAGGTAGAAACTGGTAGTTGGAAAGAAAAAGGGGTAAAACAAAAGTGAATGGCAAAAGCTACAGAAATGTTTGTTCAATGCAAATGCATGATAGGAGAAGAAAGTCTAGAGACAGCTACAGAAAGAAAGCTCTAGAGAGACCATAGCATTATTATGTCTAAGCAGGGGATGGATAGGGAAACTAAAATTAGTTATGGGTTGGTGTCAGACTGGGACTGACAGAGCCACTTCAGGGTATTCCTGCATTAAGTTATTTGGTGCTGAACTAAGGCTACATAAGCCTGTGAATTATTGAAGGAGCAGAGAAATATGACCAGCACACATAAAGATTTCCCCTTTAGCAATAAAAGGCTAAGCGAGCCAAATAAAGAAGCCTCAAAGATTACTTTGTCTCAAGTTTCCAAGTTAATTTGTTTCACTAGAATGTAATTGCAATGGGTCTTTTAAATGGGAAGCAAAAATATAAGGAGAAGAGAGGTCAAAGGAGGGGCTTATGAACTTAAAATAATAGCAGTGTTTATTTTCACTTATTATGTACCAGGCGCTATACTAAATGAGTAACTTTTCACAGTAACAGTAGAGGTATGTGCTTTCATGCTGACATTACATGACTGTGTACATATAGCTGGGAGAATACTCAAGAAGTAGACCTTTATCTGCATAAGAGTATTTTGAAAGCTGATTCTTCCCACTTCAGGGAAGCCATTGTTATTAAATTGTAGACTTTTAGAGACTAGGGGATAGAAGTTCAGAAGGCTGAGATTGCTACCGGGCACCTTTTCCAGCCATACTGGAAAATTTTCCATTTCATTATACTGTTGTGCTGATGTATTCCTGATTTATAAAGAGATCCAGACAGAAACTTCAGATAAACAGGAAGAGATATTTTTGGAAAATACATTTACGTCAGTTGGAGTAAAAGACACCAGAGATTTCAAGAGAGTAAGTGGAGGCCATTAAAGTTGTTCCAGACATAATCTCCATCCACATAATTTGTCAGTTTGAATGTGAATGAACAAATATTTATTCTTTGTGTATACTATTTTAGGTGTTGAGACCTCAGAGATGATGAAAAGACTCTAAGTGGAATGTTAAACATGCTCTTTTTTGTTGTTGTTGTTTTGTTTTGTTTTGTTTTTCGAGACAGTCTTGGCCTGTCACCCAGGCTGGAGTGCAGTGGTGTGATTTCAGCTCACTGCAGCCCCCGTCTCCCAGATTCTCCCACTTCAGTGTCCTGAGTAGCTAGGACTACAGGCAGGCATTACTACACCAAGTGAATTTTTGTAGTCTTAATAGAGACAGGGTTTCACAATGTTGGTCAGGCTGGTCTTGAACTCCTGACCTCAAATGATCTGCCTGCCTTGGCCTCCCAAAGTGTTGAGATTATAGGCATGAGCCACCATGCCTGGACTTTGCTACTCCTTTTGAATCTCAGCTGACTTTAGTGACTTGCTTGACCAATAGAATATGACAAGTGAAACAGTGGGACTTCATTGAGGGTAGGTCATACAAAGCCTTGCATCTCCTGATTAGGCCCCTTGAGGCAGTTGCTCTTGAAACCCAGTTGCTGAGCAAAGCCCCTATCCCATGAATATGCCAGTTGGTGACCCTTCCTGAGCAGCAGCCTGTATCAACTGCAAACCATGAGAGCATGCCATCTCAGGCATCCAGCCCAAGGTAGTCTTCAGGTGACTCTGTTCCAGCCACTGACTATAACCACATGAGACACCCAACTAAAGAACCACCCAACTGAGCCCAGTTAATGCATAGAACTGTGAGATATAATAAAAAAGTTGTTTTAAACCTGTATTTTTTAAAATTTTAAGTTCTGGTGTCCATGTGCAGGATTGTTACATAGGTAAATGTGTGCCATGGTTATTTGCTGCACCTATCAGCTCATCACCTAGGTATTAAGCCCAAAATGCATTAGCTATTTTTCCTGATGCTCTCCCTTCCTCCAGTCCTGACATGCCCCAGTGTGTGTTCCCTCCTCGTGTCCATGTGTTTACATTGTTTGGCTCCCACTTATATGTGAGAATATGTGGTGTTTTGTTTTCTGTTTCTGCATTAGTTTGCTAAAGATAATGGCTTCCAGCTCCATCTATGTCCCTGCAGAGGACATGATCTCATTCCTTTTTATGGATGCATAGTATTCCATGATGTGTATGTACCACATTTTCTTTATCCAGTCTATTATTGATGGGCATTTGTGTTGATTCCATGTCTTTGCTATTGTGATTAGTGCTGCAGTGAACATACGTGTGCATCTATCTTTATAATAAAATGATTTATAATCCTTTGGGTATATACCCAGTGATGGGATTGCTGGGTCAAATGGTATTTCTGGTTCTGTGTCTTTGAGGAATCACCACACTGTCTTCCATAATGGTTGAACTAATTTACACTCTCACCAACAGAGTAGAAGTGTTCCTATTTCTTCACAGCCTTGCCAGCATCTGTCGTTTCTTGACTTTTTAATAATTGCCATTTTGACTGGCGTGAGATAGTATCTCATTGTAGTTTGGATTTGCATTTCTCTAATAGTGAGTGATGTTAAGCTTTTCTAAAATGTTTGTTGGCTGCCTAAATGTCTTCTTTTGAGAAGTGTCTGTTCATGTCCTTTGCCCACTTTTCAATGTTTTTTTTTTTCTTGTAAATTTATTTAATTTCCTTGTATAATAGACTGGATATTAGACCTTTGTCAGATGGATAGACTGCGAACATTTCCTTCCATTTTGTAGGTTGTCTGTTCACTCTGATGATAGTTTCTTTTGCTGTGCAGAAGCTATTTAGTTTAATTAGATCCGATTTGTCAATTTTTGCTTTTGTTGCAATTGCTTTTGGTGTTTTCATCATGAAATCTTTGCCCATGTCTATGTCCTGAATGGTATTGCCTAAATTTTCTTCTAGGGTTTTTATAGTTTTGGGTTTTACACTGAAGTATTTAATACATCTTGAGTTAATTTTGTGTAAGGTGAGTTCAGTTTTAATTTTCTGCATATAGTTAGCCAGTTTTCCCAGTATCATTTATTATATAAGGAATCCTTTCCCCAATGCTTGTTTTTGTCAGGTTTGTTGAAGATCATATGGTTGTAGATGTTTGGTCCTATTTTTGAGTTCTCTATTCTGTTCCATTTGTCTACATGTCTGTTTCTGTATCAGTACCATGCTGTTTTGTTTACTGTGGCCTTGTAATATAGTTTGAAGTCAAGTAGTGTGGTGCCTCCAGTTTTGCTCCTTTTACTTACAATTGTCTTGGCATGTGGGCTCTTTTTTGGTTCCATATTAATTTTAATATAGTTTTTTCTAATTCTGTGAAGAATGTCAATGATAGTGTAATAGGAATAGCATTGAATCTATAAGTTACTTTGGGCAGTATGGCCATTTTCATGATATTGATTCTTCCTATCCATGAGCATGGAATGTTTTTCCATTTGTTTGTGTCCTGTTTGATTTCCTTGAGCAGTGGTTTGTAGTTCTCCTTGAAGATTTCTTCACTTCCCTTGTTAGCTGTATTCCTAGGTACTTTATTCTTTTTGTGGCAATTGTGAATGGGAGTTCAATCATGATTTGGCTCTCTGCTTGCCTGTTGTTGGTATAGAGAAATGCTTGTGATTTTTGCACATTGATTTTGTATCCTGAAGTTGCCTATCAGCTTAAGACGCTTTGGGGCTGAGACAATGGGTTTTTTCTCTAGATATACGATCATGTTAAATACAGGGATATTTCTAGATATGAGATCATGTTATCTGCAAGACAGTTTGACTTCTGATTTGAATACCCTTTATTTCTTCCTCTTGCCCAATTGCTCTGGCCAGAACTTCCAATACTATGTTGACTACAAGTGGTGAGAAAAGGCATCCTGTCTTGTGCTGATTTTCAAGGGGAATGCTTCCAGCTTTTGCCCATTCAATGTGACATTGGCTGCGGGTTCGTCATAAATGGTTCTTACTATTTTGAGATATGTTCCTTCAATATCTAGCTTATTGAGATTTTTTAACATGAAGGGATGTTGAATTTTATCGAAGGCCTTTTTCTGCATCTATTGAGATAATCATGTAAACCTGTATGTTTCACATGGTTTGTTATGCAGCAAAAATATCTGGAACACTGTTATAAAGAAAGAAGAAAGTCCCAGTCAGAGAATGGGAAGCAGATATATGAACAGATGATTTCAACATATGTAGTAAATGTTACTGCAGTGTAAGCATAAGGTGCTCTGGAGTTAGGCTAGACCTCAAGCAGTCAGAAGGTGTACCCTCTAGAACCAGCTCTGCTGCTTTTATTCATGTGTGCATGGCCAGGATTCCATCATCTGGAGGGCTGTTTCCTTTCCAATGTTGAGACTTCATGATTATATAGACCTCATATTATTTCTGAGCCTCAGTTTATCCCTTTGTAAAATTAGAGATAAAAAAGAGGCAAAGAATCTAAGATAGGCTGTGGAGATGAAACAGAAAGAGGGATAGGAAAAACCCTCCATCTCACTGAAACGACTTTGAGAAGACTTATACTGTAGCAAAATGAACACAAGCTCTGTGGTCAGAGGCCTGGGCCAGGTAACTGTGCCATGGGCACAAGGTAAGGCTGACAGCTTTATGCATTGCCTTCCTTCCATATCTGTGCTTAATACCAGCTCTCTTCTCATGTGGCTCTGTGTGACTGGAGAGGCCAGGTTGGGGGAACTGAGAGAGAGAGGCAGGGTAGCAGTGTAAACATCATGAGGCAAGAAGCCATGTGGGTTCACGGCAAAGCCAAGCAATACAGAATATTGGCAGAGCCATTCAAGGGCAGGCTGGAAAGGGTTAACAGAGCCCATGGGCCAGCTGGCGTCTGTGCTGGCACTCAAGGAGAGAAAGGAAAGAAGCCCCAGTGTCAAGCTAAGAAAGAGAAACAAAACAAAATACCAGAATTTTAGCCAAATTCCCAAGTTCCCATATGGATGGAGAAGGAAACATCCAGCCAACTCCATGTAACAGCCTCTGGTCAGAAAAGACCACAAGACTAGGCAAGTCTGTCAACCCACCTGGAAAACTCATCTCTGTTGGATGGCTTGCCAGAGACCCAGATTCTCCCTGATTCTATGTGACAAGAAAAGGGTAGATTTTCCCCTCTATTATTTATGCATCTACCTACCCATTCATCTTCCCATCCATCAATTTGTGCCTTTTCACAACACATATGTATTAAACACTTACACTGAGCCAGGCGCTGTGTATTAGGTAACTAGGACTGTAGACAAATCAGTATGACAAAGACGAATAAAACAACATGGTCTTTGCCTTCGAGGACAAAATCTGTCAAGACTAGACAATGTGGGCAGCTCCAAAATAAGCTGGAAGATGAAGCTTGTGGGAGGAAAAAATAACACTTACTGATCATTTGTTATGAGCCAGACACTGTTCTAAGAGGTTTACAGGAATTATCTCATTTAATCCTCACAATTTACCTACAAGTTTGGCAATGTTATTAGCCCTGTTTTACAGCCAAGGAAACTGATGCTCAGAGACAAAGTGACTCTCGCAAGTTTGCACAGTCACTTATGTGTCAGAGTTCTGATCTGAACTGAGTCAGGGCTAAAGAGAACCTGGACAAGGACGAAGGCAGGAACTGGGCCTCAATGTGTCACCGAAAGTCTTGTCTCTGAGTGGGAATGGATGAGTGGATGAAAGGGGTAAGGTGGTTAGGGTAGAAAGCTATGGGTACAGAGACAGGTTCTGCCCCAGAAACCCAAATGACAGAGTAGCATCTACATTTTAAGGGTCATTTTTAGCTGAGCAGATACTACTCCAGACCTGCCACCCTGTTCTGTTTTGGCAGAAGGTATTTTCTACTCCTCTGCTGAGAACTTGCTTATGAAATACAAATTCTTCTTCTCTCTGCTTCCTGGCTTGCCTCTTTTACCCATATGTGCACTGACAGATGGATGGGCTACTGAGACAGCTGAAAATCAGAACAAGAGAGGAGAGTGCTGGGGCTTGGGGGGTGGGGAAGGACTCCAGTGCAATTTTACCAAGCAAGGCTGTTATGTCTGAATGTTTGAAGGAAAGTTCTTTTTAAAAAAATTCTGTCTACTATTACTCACATGGTGGTTGGGGAAGTGAAAGGCAATTGGGGTGGGGGGATGGGTCACTGGCATATTACTCCCTGTGAGTTTCCCAGCAAAGTTGGCTTCTCCCTGCACGTTATTTTCCTTGTCTGGAGTCAGTTCACACCTAATATGGAAGGATCGCTTTTAGTCTATACTTGTTGCTATGGCAGCTTCAGAAGCGGCTGCCGACAGAGCTGGGAGCAGTCGCTCCCTCTTCTCCCAAACTCTTTTGGCACAAGGCAGAACGCGCATGGTTTCAAGATCATGCAAGTGTCAGTGAATGGCATGTCTTTTATTTTGGGAAACATCTTTCCAGTGGGCAGACAGGCAACTTTTGATGGTCCTTCAGAGCCTCAGCTCTTCTCATTCCAAATCATATGTGGCTTCTATTGCCTGCTCTCCACCCACATTCCTTTTTTTTTTTTTTTTTTTTTTTTTTAGAACAAAGGCTGAAAATGGCCCTTATAAATATTTCAAATGATTTAACTAGTTGGATTAAAATGCAATCTTCTGCTTAGTTTTTAAAATAATTTCAAATAAAAGAGTGCTATAAATAAGCAGAAAACTTATTTCCACTAGGAAGAATGCTTCCCACTATGAAAATGAGAGGGCATAGGGAAAGGAAATTATGTGAAACATGGTAACACATTATATGATAGAGTGGATAGGGTAGTGAGTCGGACAGGTGGCTAATGATGACTAAGACATACTCAGTTCTTGCCCTTAAGCAGTTTCCAGTCAAGTGAGTGAGAGACATACTGAATAAGGAAGCACCAGTTACAAAGTGGGATGAGATTCTGTGGGGCAGTGTAACAGCATCATATCCCCATCTGAGGTAGTCAGGGAAGACTTCTCTAGGAAAGAGACACTTAAGATAAAAGTGAAGAGGCATGATATGGGAATCTGAGGGTCAGTTCCCAGGAAAAGAGTTCAGCATATATGAAGATTCTAAGGGGAGATATGTTTGGGGTGTTAGGAGGAATTAAGTCTCAGTATAGCTGTAGCAGAGAGTAAGAGGGAAAAAGTATGAGGTACAAAGATGAGGATGATCATGAGGAGAAG
Source organism: Papio anubis (assembly GCF_008728515.1). NCBI lineage: Eukaryota > Metazoa > Chordata > Mammalia > Primates > Cercopithecidae > Papio > Papio anubis. The sequence goes on along the minus strand of NC_044976.1, from coordinate 56,681,157 downwards.
AAAGATGTGAGGATGGTAATTATGATAACAATAACGATGACAAGGGTGGTGATGATGGCGGTGGTAGTGGTAGTGGTGGTGATAGTGGTGACAGAAACAACTTAAAAGCATCTAGTCATTGTTCTAAGGGCTTTACATACATGCATTCATTTATTCTTCACAACAATCTTATAAAGCATATAGTATTATAATATTCATTTTATTACACAAATGAAGAAACTGAGAAACAGAGAAGTGAATTATCTTGCCTAAGATCATAAAGCAAGTGTATAAGCAGCTTGGGTCTAGGGTCTAGGTAAATGAGGACTTGCCATCATAAAGAGTTAGGAATTTATTCTCTGGGTAATGTGAAGCCATCAAACGATATTAAATAGGAGAGGAACATCTGCACTATAGGAAAAAAAAACATTCTTGCTGCAGGAAGTAGAATGGATTGGAGGGAGATGGAGTGGAGGCAAGGATAGTAGGTAAGAGGCTGACATATGTATTCAGATGAGAGGTGAAGATGAGTTGGATTGGGGGGTGATAGTGGAGATGGAGAGAAATAGGTGGATCAGAGGTATTAAGGAGGTAGAATCTACAAAATTGAGGGCTGTCTGGATGGGAAGGCTGAAGGTAGTCAAGGAAGAATCCCAGGTTTCAGGCTTCATCACTTGGGTGAATTGTCAGCCCTCAATTCAAATTCCTGGAATTTGGTGGAGGTGGGGGCTCCCCACAGGAAAATCAAGGTAACAGATGCTGAGTAGGCAAAGATAACAACGGCCACATCAAAAGTCAGAAATAAAATGTCTATTCTTTTCTCTGTCTCCAATTCCCTTCCATCATGATGTCCCATCCTACTTGTATCATTACTATCCTTTGTGCTTGATAATGATTTAGGCAAAGGAGTTTCCTTCTTGCTCATCTGCCCCAACCTGTCTTTTTCCCCAAACACACAGGCTGTGCCCATTTCACCATTAATGGGATCTTCCTCTCCTCTCTGCCAACCTCCATCCATGTACAAAGACATGGCCCATCCCAACTCCCCTTAGAGCCCTTATCACTGTTCTCTTAGCCCCTTTTGCTTTTACGGTCTCTAAAGTAAGTTCACCTTAAAGATTGTCAGATATCTTTCTTGGTCTTGCTTCTGTAACTAGATGATGCACTCTTTGGCTCTACCCCCACTCCCTGTCCCCACAGCTTTCATGAATGTTACTTCATTTGAAACCCTCGTTAATTCTGCAAGATCCAAGGGCAGGTGGCCTCCTCCTCCTCCTTCTTCATTACAGATAGAAAAGCTGAGACTGAGATAATCTAAATGACTTGCCCAACATGATATAGCTGGGAAGTGCCAGGTGGGATTTAGAAATTCTAAATCTCTCATCTTTTATTTGTAAGCTGTAAAAGATTCTACCAGAAATTGGGTAATTACCAAGTATGCCAGATATTAAGCTCAGCATTTTACATGTTTGTCTTTATGACAATCCTATGAGGTAGCATTGCTATGATCCCCATTTTACACACAAAGAAACCAAAGCTCAAGAGAAGTGGAATAAAAATGCCCATGGTCTCAGGTGGCTGAACCAGAGTTGAAATGCATGTCGATTTATTGCCAAAGTGCATTCTGTTGATCCGCACACTAGGCTGCCCCTATTCTTGTTTCCACACCAGTTGCAGCCCTTCTGCTAAATGCCCAGAAAGAGACAGGCGACCAGGGAAGGAAGAGAACACAGTGTGGTTAAGGGAAGCAGAGCATGGAAGACAAAGAGGAGACATGGATGACTCCTCACAGGAGGTGGGAGCCTCCTGTCTTAGAGGAGGTCAGGTTTATACAGAGGACGTTTCTCCTCTCTGGAGCTCACACTGCAGATACACTTCCATGAAGACGTGTCATATCTCCTCCCACTCCATGGCAGCCTCTGCTTCCTGCTGCTTGGCTCAAGGTAATTCTTTCCTTCCTAGAATCCCCCACTCAGGGTGTGCAGATGGTTAGGCCTGATCATTTGGAGTCATCCCGTTGATGAGGCCAATATAAATGCATGACGGAGTCCAATTCCAAATGCTCGTTTCTATGAGAACTCAATGGAGCCCATCCACAAAGTCACGGCAAAGGCTCTGGCTGATGGGCAGAAGAAGGCATTTGAAGGTTAGATCTCTTCAGAAAGCCTCCTCTTCATAGCCACTGGGTTACTTCAGGGACCACATCTTCGGTGACAATATCTGCCTTTGGGCAGATAAGCATGGCAGCTGCATATTTACAACCAAATCATCCTCCATGGAGCAGAGTTCTGAGAAGGTCTTTGAGGTTTCCCTTGAAGGGACTTGGTACAGTGGAAAGAGTATGCGCTTTGTGCCCTCGGCTCAAATCCCAGAGTTGCTGCTTTAAAGAAGTACTTCCACTTCTCTGAAACTCAGTTTCCTCATATGCAAATGAAGGCAATAATACCCTGCTCCAGGGCTGTGAGAATTAGTTTAAATGACTTATATAAAATGCTTATTATAATTCATGGCACAAATTAGGTTCTCACCTTACAATTCCTTTCCTTCTTCCACCCAGAGAGACCAGTCTAATAACAGGCCAGGCCTAGTCCTGATCTTGTGTTTATAAGCTATGTGTTCTGCAGGAGTCAGATTTATTAATCTCCACATAACCTGTAGAGTAATTAGAGTGTTTATTCTCAGCACTTTGGTAAGAAGTAAGTATAATTACAGGACCAAATTAAGTGGCATTATCTTTTATTGTCTCATACTGTTTGTAGACTTTTTCTGCCAAGTACCTTTCAGGAATCTGAGAATTTTTCTAAATCAACTTTCTCTTTCAGTGTCTAAATACTGAACTTCCCAGAAAGCTTCAAGTAGAAATTCACTATTACCTCCTGAGTAGGGTAGGTTTGTGTCTAAAGAATCCATTTTTGTTACCTTTGGTAGAGATGGCCAACTGTCCTCCAAAGATCTCTGCTCCTTTTCTGTAGTGTAGAATCATCACTGGGAAGTGGCTTCCAGGCCAGGGCTTAGTTTCTAATCCCTCTCCTTCTCCAGGAGGGGTCACATGCTCAGTTCTCTCCAGTCAGATATGAACAGAAACCTTTGTGTGCCCCTTCTGGCCTGAGGTGGTTAGGGAAAAATATGCCGTCTCAGTTATTTTTTCATTCACCTGCTGACTTGTTGAAGGAGATCTTGGATGCCATGAAAATGGCAGAATTTTAATCAGATTGGTCCCTGAATGACTACATGGAGTGCAGGCCCCCACTGCTGCTGATCAGGAAAATCTGGTTGAAAATCACGTGCTGGATCATTTCAGGTTTTATTTGTTAGAGCAGTTTGCTTTACCTTAACTAGTGCATTGCCTGATTCTGTATCCCAGATAAAGGGTCACACTCTTCTAGCCCTGCCTAGTAAGAAAGCAGGCAGGTAAATTAATACGTGTCAAAATGGTGGAGTAAATGCTATGATAGACATAATAAGAGAATGCTGTGGGCACAAAGAACTAGGAGTGACTCCCATAAAATCAAGGAGAACTACATATTGCAGGGAACATTTGAGCTGGGCCTTTGTATTAATCTGTTCTCACACTGCTATAAAAGAAACATCCAAGGCTGGGAAATTTATAAAGGAAAGTGGTTTAATTAACCCACAGTTCCACATGACTGGGGAGGCCTCAGGAAACTTACAATCATGATGGAAGGTGAGGCAGGCACATCTTACATGGCAGCAGGCGAGAGAGAGAATGTGTGTGTAGGAGAAACTGTCAAACACTTATAAAACCATTAGAGCTCGCTATCATGAGAACAGCATGGGGGAAACTGCCCCCATGATCCAATCACCTCCCACCAGTTCCCACCCTTGACACATGGGGATTATGTGGATTAAAATTCAAGAAGAGATTTGGGTGGGGGCATAGAGCCAATCCATATCAGCTTTCAAATGTGAATAGGAGTTCAACAGACAAAGGATGAAAACTGGGAAAAGAGCATGAGCAAATGCACAGAAATGTGAACCAATGAGATGCACTGAGCCACTGTGAAAAAGCCCCTGGTGTGAAGCAGATTACAATCCAGGTGTGGATGGAAGAATATTCTCCAGCAACCACACAAGTGGGAAGAATTGGATGGGGCTTATATTGGTAACATGGAGAATAAACTGCTCTGGGGTGTCACAGGACAGAAAAACAGACAGAGGCTATGGGGTCAAGAAAGGCTTCATAGAGGAGGTAAAACTTACATAGCATTGATGAGGCTATGGAAGAGCATCCTTTGTTAATTTATTTTACTTTATTATAAATTATATATTTTCTCTTTCTTTAGACCATGATTTCCACCACGGCAGGATCAGGCTGTATTCATGACTGAATTCCCAGAGCAATGGCACTACGCTTAGGAGATTCTGACTGAGTGAATGAAAGAAGGAAGGATTAAATTCAGATGGATCTGAGGATGACCTTGCCAGTTCTGTGTATTGGGAACTAAGCATCAGAGGCAATAGAAATTTCCCAGTGCAGGAATGCTTTGCCATGGTTGGGAGGTTCCTGTGAAGCTCAATCTCATCTTAAAATCCTTTAGCATGGATGATATTTGAATAATGACTCTGCTCCAGAGAAAGCTTAAGTGCCAAGAACAGGCTTTAAAAGTCTTTGCATCAGCTGGGCATGGCGAGTCATGCTGGTAATCCCAGCACTTTGGAATGCTGAGGTGGGTGGATCACCTGAGGTCAGGAGTTTGAGACCAGCCTGGCCAACATGGTGAAACCCGTCTCTATTAAAAATAGAAAAATTAGCTGGGTGTGGTGGCATATGCCTGTAATCCCAGCTACCCAGGGGGCTGAGGCAGGAGAATCGCTTGAACCCTGGAGGCAGAGGTTGCAGTGAGACGAGGTCGCGCCACTGCACTCCAGCCTGGGTGACAGAGCAAGACTCTGTCTCAAAAACAAAAACAAAAACAAAAACAAAAACCAGAAAAAAATAAGTCTCTGCATCACTCTCTCTTTTATTCAACCAGCAGTTAGAAAATGCTTCCTAAATGTACAGGGTCTCTGCAAACTGGACAGGGCACAAAAGGGGACCCTTAACAAAGAGGGTTCACACCCCAAATTAACTCTACATAACACTCCCCTTCATCAAATCATGATCTCATGATCTACATGATCTCTACCATTCTTTATTTCTATGACATTTATGATGTGAATAATCAGTGAAATGAAAAAAAAAAAGAAAGCAGCATAGAGAGAATGATAAGACTTAGATAATTTATGCACTAGATAGCCAGTTCTCAAGTCATTGAGACATGATGGTTTGGGTACTCTAATCCATTTTGTGAGTAAGAGGACTCTAGACCCCTCCAGGTAAAAGTCCAGGCTCCTTAATGGAACAGGCAAATCTTGCCTCTCTCCAGACTCATCAGCCATCCCTGTTTCTTCTCAGCACACACGTTTTCTTCCAGGTCCTTAGGTGTGTACTACTCCCCCATATACTTTACACACACTGCTTGTTCTCTGCTTTGAAGATGCCTTTTAGTTTTTTGTAATGCATTTAAAGTGTCTTTGCGTAGATTTCCCAGAACTTCCCAACCAGATTTTATCCATCCTTCCTTTGTGAAAAGCACTCTTCTAGGAACAGAGAGAAAAAGAGGCCACATTGGTTTTTTTCTTCAAAAAAATTTTAAAAATTTAAATGATGATAAAATAAACATAACATAAAATTTACAATTTTAACATATTTAAGTGTACAGTTCAGTAGTGTTAAGTATATTCACATTGTCATGCCCTCAATTCCAGAACTTTTTCATCTTGCAAAACTGAAACTCTGTGTTAAGTAAACAACTCTCCACTTGGCAACCACCATTCTATTTTCTCTCTCTATGAATCTGACTACTCTAGGTACCACATATAAGTGGAATTATATAGTATTTGTCTTTTTGTAACTGGCTTATTTCACTTAGCATAAGGTCCTCAAGGTTCATCCATGTTGTAGTATGTGTCAGAATTTCTCTTAAGACTGAACAGTATTCCATCGGTGTATATACAACACATTTTGCTATCTGTTGTTAGAGATTTGGGCTGCTTCCACCTTTGGACTATTGTGCATAATGCTACTGTGAACACTGATATACAAATATCTCTTTGAGACTATGCTTTCAATTCTTTTGGATATATATCCAGAAGCGAAATTGCTGGATCAAATGATAATTCTATTTTTAACTTTTGAGGAACCACCATACTATTTCTGTAGCAGCTGAACCATTTTATGTTCCCACAAAGAGTACATAGGCTTTCAATTTCTTCACTATGTTATTTTCTCTTTTTAAAATTTGTTTTATTTATTTATTTATTTATTTTATTTATTTATTTTTTGAGACAGAGTCTCGCTCTGTCGCCCAGGCTGGAGTGCAGTGGTGCAATCTCAGCTCACTGCAAGCTCCGCCTCCCGGGTTCACGCCGTTCTCCTGCCTCAGCCTCCCGAGCAGCTGGGACTACAGGCGCCCACCACCACGTCAGCTAATTTTTTGTATTTTTCAGTAGAGACGGGGTTTCACTGTGTTAGCCAGGATGATCTCGATCTCCTGACCTCGTGATCCGCCCGTCTCGGCCTCCCAAAGTGTTGGGATTACAGGCGTGAGCCACCGCGCCCGGCTATTTTTTGTTTTTAATAACAGCCATTCAAATGAGTATAAGGTGCTATATCACTGTGGTTTTTATTTGCATTTTCCTAATGATTAGTGATTTGGAGTATCTTTGCATATTCTTAATAGCCGTTTGTATATATTCTTTGGAGAAATAACTATTCAAGTTGTTGCCAATTTATTAATTAGATTATTTGTTTTTTTGTTGTTGAGTTGCAGGAGTTCTTTATATATTCTGAATATTAAACTCTCTATCAGATATATGATTTATGAATACTTTCACCCAAAAGTTTGCCTTTTCACTCTTTTGATTGTGTCCCTTTGTGCAAAGAAGTTTTAATTTTGATGTAGTCCAATTTACCTATTTTTACCTTTATTGTTTCTTCTTTTGGTGTAATATCCAAGAAATCATTGCCAAATTAATGTCACGAAGCTCTTCTCCTATGTTTTCTTTGGAAAGTTTTATAGTTTTAGGTCTTATATTTACATCTTTGATTCATTTTGTGTTAATTTTTATATATAGAGTATCACATAAAGGTCTAAATTTTTTTTTTTTTAACATGTGGATATCCAATTTTCCCAGCACCATTTGTGAAAAGATTGTCCTCTCCTTATTAAGTGTTCTTGGCACCTTTGTTAAAAATCATTTGAGTATATATGTGAAGGTTTATTTCTGGGCTTTTAAATCTATTCAGTTGGTCTATATAGCTGTCTCTTGGGCAGTGCTGCACTGTTTTGATTCCTGTAGCTTTGTAATACATATTGAAATCAAGAAGTATGAAACTTCCAACTTTGTTCCTTTTTAAGATTGCTTTGGCTATTTGGGGACTTTGAAGATTCCGTAAAAATCTTAGGATGGATTTTTCTACTTTTTCCAAAAATTATCATTGTGATTTTGATACGAATTAACATCTTAACAATATTAAGTCTTCTAATCCAAGAAAATGGAAATTCTTTCCATTTATTTGTGTCTTTTGGAAACACCTCTTTTGAACCAGCAACCAGGGGCTTTATATATATTATTTCAGATCTCATTCACCCCTAATGTCCTCTTGGATTAGTATTTAGAAACAACGCCAGGAAAAGTTCTACTTTCGTGAGGACTTGAAATGTTCTTTTTTCATCATTCTGCCACACAAAGAAGAGAAATCACTTAACTGCCCAAGTATCCTTTTTCTAATTGTTTCTTGGAAAGATGTAGCTCAGTTTTTAATAGTTATATATGACCTATAATTTAACAATTATGGAGGTCTATATATTTGTATTCTTACCTTCACTCAGGTCTTAAATGTCTACTGTAATTTATGCTTTCTCTGGCTCTCATATGTATTTTTTTACTTTATTGTGTACATTTTATAAACTGCTTTAAATCCTTTATTATGTAAAATATGGCTATAAAAGAATATTTTAAAAAATTAAAGATATATATTATCACTAAATTTATAGGTGAGGAAATTTAAGTTTAGAGTGAATAAGCAACTTCAATAGATCATATAGCTCATAAGTGGCAGAATTAGAATTCAAATCTAGATCTTTGATTGCAAAGCCCAAGCATCCAATCCTACTCTGCGACAATGAGATTGATAACTGGATAGACAGATATGGCCATAAATAACTCTCATACCAGCCAGGAATGACAAGGACTGCAATAAGGAGTTTTGAGGGGATGTTAAGGTAGAGAAGGGGATGCAAGGTTTCTTAGAACAGATGAGATTCCAAATCAAATGATCTAAATAGATATTAATGCATGGAAGCAAGAACTTTTCAAAGAGGGTTTTAGGAATGATTTCATTGTTGGGTTAAAAAATCGAAGGCATTGTGTATAAGGTTCTTGTTATATACTTATCTAATCCTTATGAGATTGACATATACTGATGTTCACTCAGCATTTGTTTCTCTGGGGAATCATCCTTCCCCATTCCAGGAGATTTAGTAAAGAATGACCTCACACCACCCCTTTTCAGTCCTAGTTCTGACTCCTCCATCGCAGTAGGAGATAAGCTAGGCCCAAGGTAGGCCAAGTAAAGCCTTCTTGGAACTTTTTCAAAGGAACTTTTTTGAAAGATGCTGTCTTCCATTGGTCATTAACTATAAGAATGATATAAACTGGAGGCACCTGCAGGTGTTTATGCTGAGCCAATGGAAGTAGGGGAGAATGTGATAAACCTGCAAAGAGTAGAAGAGCAGAGAAAGAAAGAACCCTGATGACACTTTTTGAGCATCTCTGTCTCTAGCCAGAACAAATGCTGGATATTCCTTCAAGATTTTAGTTGTCAGAGCAAATAAATTTCTTTTTCTACTTATATTATTTTTTATTTTATTTTATTTATTTATTTTTTTGAGATGGAGTCTAGCTCTGTCACCCAGCCTGGAGTGCAGTGGTGTGATCTCAGCTCACTGTAACCTCCACCTCCCGGTTTCAAGCAATTCTCCTGTCTTACCCTCCCCAGTAGCTGGAATAACAGGCATATGCTATGACGCCTGGCTAATTTTTGTATTTTTAGTAGAGACAGAGTTTCACCATATTGGTCAGGCTAGTCTCGAACTCCTCACCTCAGGTGACCCACCTGCCTCAGCCTCCCTAACTGCTGGGATTAGAGGCATGAACCACTGCACTCAGCCTACTTGAATTATTTTAAACTGAACATCTTCCACCTAAAGCCAAAAGAGAACCACCAAGATGGATTACAATAAGAGTATGGGCTACAGCTTGTTAGACATTGTATATCTTCTTTGGAGGATAGCTATTCAAGCTCTTTGCCAATTTACTAATTAGATTATTTGGTTTTTGCCATCATTCACATAATCATTTACTATTCTAGTGTGTTTTGGGAAAACTCCTCCAATTCTCTGCTCCTTGGTTCCCTTTTGTATCCATGGAGTCATAGGATTCTTGTGAGGATTGGATGAGAAACTGCATGCAAATGCTAGATCAGAGCCTGGGATAAATGATTGCCCTAAACATGTAAACGCTTAAAAATACTCAGCAACTTTATGAGGGGCAGGAATACTATCTTTACTTTATGAATGAGAAAAGTGAGGCTCAGCAGGGATAAAGGGACTTACCAGATGTCCCACAGTTAATGTGTTAGATCTTGGGTAAAAGTCTCCATGTGGACACCCAGCTGACTGGATGCTTCTGTTCTACTCGTGGAACTGCTGTTTCCTGGCAGCAGAAAGAAGCGTGAAGGAGAGAAGCTCATTCCCTCCAGCTGTCTTCCAGCTTGCTGAGCTCTGTGTAGTATCCTTCCCTACCCTCTTCCCCCACTGAAAAGGCCCCTTCAGACCTACCACCCTGTAGGGAGAGACTCAAACAGCTGCAAAGAAGGTAGGATGCTAGGCTGTATTTGTTCAGGTGGATACAATAGCGTCAGACTAGTATGGAGCTCAAATATTGACCCATAATTCTTCAGGCATCTTTGTATTTAAATCATAGCCCTGTCAAGCTCACATTTGATATGCACTAATTAATTCTCCCTGTGAATTGTACTGGATTCTCTTCTCTGTGGTGGTGGTGGTGTGTGTAGAGACAGAGAAAAATTCCAATAAATTGAAGTGATCAAAAATAAGCATCCACCAGTGTCAAACTTAGTACTTGGCTCTCTGTGGCTGATGAGTACCTCCTGGATGAGAGGGGTGGGCAAAATTTACTAGACAAATATGAGTCATTTATGAGGAAATCATCTACACCAAAAGAAGCTATTTTTTTTTATTATCCTTCAAAACTAGGATCACAATCTGTGTTGAAATGGTAAAGTCAAACGTAATGTGGAAATTCATATTTTGCTCCTAAAAATTCTGATCCTATCCTTTTTTCTTCCATTCAAAGTAGTATGGACATTGCTGCCAAGATATAGATAGAATTTGACTGAGGTGTAGGGAAATGTTAGGTTATTTAAAGTCAAAAATTCACAGATTTTGCCATAAACAGAATTTATTAATATCCCTTCATATAATATGAAAAAAATTTCTGGTTTGATTAGAGAAGTTAATAAAAGTGGGTAAGCATTAGATTATCCTTGTAATTATACTTATGGATAAGACTACAGTGCAATGTCAATGGAAGTGGGAATTAAAAACCAGTTGCAAGATTACTCCTTATAGAAGAAAGGGAATTGATCAAAGTTTGGCCAACTAGAGAACAGAGCAGGCTGGTGAGGAAGACTGAAAGAGTTACACTAAGACACTCCTCTTAAGTTTGCCTTGAGAGAGAGAGAAATAAGGAGAGAAAGAGAACGTTTGATTTGCCTTTAGACCAATCTGGGATCGAATCTGTTCTCTGCAGTTTCACGTTGTGTGACCTTGGGCAAGCCATGCCACCTCTCTGAGCCTCAGTTTCCTTGTTTATTGAATGGGAAATACATTCTCCCTAAAGGATTCTTGTGAGGATCATAAATTTTGTGTGTAAAGTGCCCTCTCCTAGCTCTACTCAATTCTAACTTTCTCTTGTTTCTTCTATCACTTCTTCCTTCCCTTTCCCAACACATTCTACATTCTACTTCTTGCCTCCATTGTGACATTCATTTGAAATTGTTATGAGTTATACCACATGGTAATATACTGCTTTAGGGATGTTTATGTTTAAATTAAAACCTTTCTTCTAGGACTGTGCAAATCACAGCAAAGAAAATACAGACAACAATAGGCTTATCACTTATGAGAGATACAGCTAATTGACCATCAAAATTCATGCTTCTCCTTTAATAGAATTAGAATAGAGTGCCCACTGGGAGATAGCTGCCAAGCCAAATAGCTATTATATTTCCCAGCACTCCCTGCACTTAGATGGTGCCATGTGATTAGTTCTCACCCAAAAAAAGTGTGAGCAGAAGAGATGTGTGTCACTTCAATGGCATGAAAATTAAAAAACAGACACAGCTTCACCACTTCCTCATTTCTTTCCTAATAGTTTGATGTGGGCAAGCTTGATGTCCTTGGAAGCCATGTGTTGAAGACACAAATAACCTATGCCCCTAAATCATCACTTGGAGGAAAGCCACCAACCAATTGGGAAAACCAAGTCTGAACTTGAATGAAAAATAACTTATATGAGTATATCTGAGCCATATACACTTTAGATTTCTTTGTTACAGTGGCCACTATTACCCTAACTCATATATCAGAATCGTCAAAGATGACTATATCTATTTATGGAAGTGAGAGGTAGTGAAAGTCAACACATTATAGACAGGATCTAATTATCTAGCTCTTGTGAATTGATTGGGGGTCTCTAAGAATAGATGGTCTCTAAGGTCTCTTAACATCCTACATGAGTAACACCAATATCACATATTTAATAAATGTTTGCTATGTTGCAGACTCTGTGCTGAGCACTTTACGTCATTTTATTTTCTTTGGACCTTGCAACAACCCTATGAGGTATCCTCATTTAAAGATAAGAAGGTTTGATGGCTACTGGTGAGTATAGGAAACTTGTAAGGTCAGGCAATCCACAAGGAGTACATTTTCATCCAATTTTGTCAGACTCTAGAGCTTGAGTTTCTCATCGTTGAACTATACTGCCTTCCAAAATCTGCAAGTACATGATTATAAGTGCACACTATATATATCATGCTTTTGTTCCAGGAATTACCCAGAAATTTGCCTATGAAATATTAGTTGGAAGACCAGTGAATGGCTCAATTTGTATTCCAACATTCGTTTAGGTTGTGCTTTGTTTCAGAAGAAGAAATGAGATAAGGGATATATCCTTATAATACTAATATAGCTTCTGCGATATATCAGGTACATGCATTACCAAGTCTTCTGAGGTTAGTATTGTTACTACCTTTTTACAGACAAGGAATATAAAAATTAGAGCTAAGTAAATGTTGGTTTGTATGGTCATTCTTTTTTTAAACATATACTTATTTACTTTCCACTATGTTGCCAGGTACTATGCTGGCCACAGGAAATTCCAAAGTGAACACAACAAACATGGGCCCTAACGTTTCAGAACTTACGGTCTAGCAACTGCCTCATGAGGTAGCAAGCAACCTGCCATAGAGATTGATTTAGCAAAATTTGGATGTCTACATACCAGGGAGATTGTAAAGGAAGCTCCGACATTGGGCAGACATTGAGCTACATGATTTCCAGAGCCCCTTTTTGCCCTGAGATATACATTATCTAGTTGGTTGAAAAGGATCACTGGAAGTGATTCAGGGAGAAGAAAAATAAACGACAGAGAAATAAGCTAGCAAGAGCAAGGAATTTTTCTATATCCAGAATCTGGCTTGTAACAAAACAATGATTCAATAAATGTCAGCTATCATCAATTACTATTTTTTTTATTATACTTTAAGTTCTAGGGTACATGTGCACAATGTACAGGTTTGTTACATATGTATACATGAGCCATGTTGGTGTGCTGCACCCATTAACTCGTCATTTACATTAGGTATATCTCCTAATGCTATCCTTCCCCCCTCCCCCTCCCCACAATAGGACCTGGTGTGTGATGTTCCCCTTCCTGTGTCCAAGTGATTTCATTGTTCAATTCCCACCTGTGAGTGAGAACATGTGGTATTTGGTTTTCTGTTCTTGCGATAATTTGCTGAGAATGATGGTTTCCAGCTGCATCCATGTCCCTACAAAGGACACAAACTCATCCTTTTTTATGGCTGCATAGTATTCCATGGTGTATATGTGCCACATTTTCTTAATCCAGTCTGTCACTGATGGACATTTGGGTTGATTCCAAGTCTTTGGTATTGTGAATAGTGCCACAATAAACATCCGTGTGCATGTGTCTTTATAGCAACATGACTTATAATCATCAATTACTATTAAAACAATTTCTGCATCCTACGGAAAACTCCCAGTATTTCTTATCCAAACAGCAGGACTTTTTATAGCTCCCCAAAAGTAAAAGGAATCATTATTTACTAATTGGCTTCTGTCTTCCATATTACCTTGTTCTCTATGCCATATTACATATTTTTGCATATAATTCTTGCAGTAATTTTACAAGGTAGTGAATCAGTAAGAATAGGTTAAATTATTACTCAGTAACAAGTATTCCAGAAATCTAGGTGGCTTGAAACAACAAAGGTTTATTTCTTGCTCATGCTACATATTCATCACAGGTTGGCTGCTGACTCTACTCAATGTTATCTTTGTTTTCACTCTTGGACTCAGAGTGACAAGGAAGCTACTTAAGAACATTGAGATTGTCATGACAGAGAGGGAAGAGAAAATGGTAAAGCACACACTAACTCCCAAAGCTTCTACCTGGAAATGCTACACATTACTTCTGTCTATATTTTATTGGATGAAGCAAATCAGAGGTCCTTGCCTATGTTAATTGGGATGAATAATTGTGCCTAATGTGCCAAAAATGAGAAAATCAAATACTCATTAACAGTCCAGTACTAATGAGTGCTTTAGGAAGATGTTATTTATTATATTCAGTTTGCAGGTGAGGAAACTGAGGGTGTTTGTTTGTTTGTTTGTTTTTTAGATGGAATCTCACCCTGTTGCCAGGCTGGAGTGTAGTGGTGCAATCTTGGCTCACTGAAACATCTGCCTCCCGAGTTCAAGCAATTTTCCTGCCAAGGCTCCCCAGTAGCTGGGACCACAGGTGCACGCCATCACACTCAGCTAATTTTTGTATTTTTAGTAGAGATGGGGTTTCACCATATTGGCCAGGATGGTCTCTATCTCCTGACCAACTGAGGTCTTTTGTTGGAGGAGGGAGGATCAGGTTTGATCCTTCAGGAACACAGGACACTGACGGCCCCTTCCTCAATTGTGACCTCCTTTTCCTTGGACTCACACAGCCAATTCTTCTCAGATCTTTCCTCTGACATCTCTGGCCACTCCTTAGTGCCCTCTATAGGCTCTTCCTCTTTTTCTGTCCCTTAACTGATAGTGTTCTAGGGGACTGAGTTTAAGTGTATTTCTATTCTCACTTTATCTATTCTATCTGGGGAGTATCATTACTCTCCTCTTTTTGATTACCTCTATAGATTGATGCCTCCTACAATAACAGATTAAGCCCAGGCCTAACTTCTGCACTATGGGAATATAGACTCAATTGTCTCTCAGACACCATTGCTTGGATGTTTTATAGAGATTGCAAACTTACTATTTTTGCAAAAATTAAAAATCCATGAATAGGTTTGGTAAATTCTACCTGGGGGTATCTGAGGAATGGAACTTTTCTTCAAGTTAGTCTGAAAGGCTGGGCATGGTGGCTCATCCATGTAATCCCAGCACTCTGGGAGGCCAAGACAGGAGGATTGCTTGAGCCCAGGAGTTCAAGACCAGCCTGAGCAACATAGGGAGAACGACCCTCTACTAAAACAAAAACAAAACAAAACAAATGCTCTCAAAGCTTGTCTTTTGGGTTATTATTAGAGTTATGCAAGCATTTTTTCTCACTCTGGCTTTCTATGAGAAGGGATTTTCTCTTTGCATGAATCTGGCCTTTCTCTGCCCCTTCTCAGGGGGAATTAAAGTACTTTTTCTGGCTGACAAATTTGGAAACAATAACTAGGTGCGCTCACTCAGATCCATCTTCCTTCTCTCTCAGGAGAGGTCTATCTGCAGAGAGCATTTGTTCCTCTCTGCTTACTCATTCCTTAGGTCTTACCTGGCAGGTATCAGGTAAGGCAATTCAGGAATGCCTTGGACTGGTGGGCTTGTCTGTCCAGTTCTAGAGTTAGATATTTGCAAGTCACTTGGCTAAGGGACCTAAGGCCATGTCCTCCAACTTGGCCTCTAGCAGTAATATAGTTGACACTTTGGTCTCTCTCTTTACTGTTATTTATTTTTCAATTTTTCCAAAACCTAGGAAGGGAAAAATTTATTTATTTGGGGTTCACTGAATGCAGTTTAAAGACATAGGACTAGGGCTTCAGCCCTAGTTTAGTTTTTTTAACTCGGGGATATGGCCAAACTTTGTTTCTGTTGTAGGATACAAATACCCACAAATATCTACCTTATATTCCTGATAAGCCTGATAAAAGTATGAAGTGCTGTATACATTGCAATTATGTGATAAACTATTGCACATAAATTATTATTTATGTAGTAATATTTATTGAGCACCTCTACTCCCAGTTTGAAGAAGAGAAACAAAAGAAACAGTCTCTGTCCTCAGGGTTTTATGGACTCTTGGGAAGCCAGGGAAGCAAAGGGAGAATGACAATACTGTGTCATCACAGATAAAGAAACACAGATGAGGGTGTGAGGTAGAGCATGGCAGAGGTTGAGTCCCAAGGAAATCTTAAAGAAGATGATGCCTGAGCTAATTTTTCAAAGACGAGCGGAAGTCAGAGGCGTAGATTCAGGTGAGGGACAACACATAGCGATTAGAAAAACAGTGTGCACATATGTATAATAGAAGGCATGAGAAAAATTTTTAAAAAGCACTTTGAGGAACTGCAGGGGTTTGGTTTGACTGGACTGAGTGTGCTGGCTGGAGAGTGGCCAGACTTGGAGTTGAGGAGGTCAATGTGCTAGCCACAACAGGCACATTACTTTAGGCTTATGATTAGGCAGTAAGGATGATATGGAAGAAAGGGATGGGCATACTGCCCCATGTGTATGTTGCTTCATTATTAGCCTATGGCTGGGAGAAGAGGTGAGAGTGGTGGGAGGGCCCAGCTGCGGCCTCTCTGTGCATGGAAGGCAGACAGGATCACCTTCAAGAAACAGGAAAGGGGCCCAGATTCCCCTCTATACTGGCCAGTTTTAGTCTCCTTTCTATTCTCTCCCTAAACTGGTGCCTCAAGCTGATGCATGACGTTGTGTAAAGGGCCTTGCGAGGGTGAGAAGGGCGGCTCTGAAACCACCTTCTGATGGGGGGAAATAAGAGTCCAACAATGATTAGTGATTTGCCTGAGTTCCCAGGGAACATAATTTCATAGTTTTCTGGGCCACAGGGAATTTTCCTTCTGTATTTAGGGAACACCATGTGGATTTTGGAGTAAGACTTCCTGGGTTTATATCCCAGCTCTCCTACTTACAAGCTGAGGGTTCTCAGGTATATTATTGTAGTCTTCGAGCCTCAAATTTTTAAGTCATAAATAGGTTTAGTAATGGTCTTAGCTTCATAGGATTATTGTGAAGGTTAAATGGGTTAATATGTATAAGTCACTTAAAGCAATGCTTGGTCCCTAGTAAGATCTATGTAAGTGTTATCTATCATTGTTACTTTATTATTTCAATTAGGCCAGCCCAGCTCCTAACCAGACCATTCTTTGTGGATAAAGCTGTATCTTGCCTGCTTTTCATGGTTTGAACAAAGAATTAGGACTCTTTAATTGACTTTGGAAGAGTCTGTCAAAATCATGCATCTTCTCCCATCCACTCTCTAATTTCCTCTTAGGTAGCCTGGTCAGTTATTTCACACATATTGACTGTGCTATTCTCTGTGCCAGGACCTACATCTTTTGGATATATCTGTACAGAGATAAGTGAGACCCACTTGGTCTCTAACCTACAGGAACTTATGGCCTATAGGGGATGTTAGATTTGGAGGCAAATGGCTATAGCACAAAGTCCAAAGGAATGGATGCACACTTGAAGCACTGGGGGAAGTTCAGAGAAGTAAAGCTTACATATAGCTCAGGCATCATGAGAATCTTCAAAGAGAAAGTAGTCTCTGAACTGAGCCCTGAACAATGGGTAAGATACCAACAGGCCTGAGCATAGGGAAGGCAGGCAGAAGAAATACAGGTAGAATGTCCCAAACTTCCAAGCATCTCTTAGAGAATTCTGAGTAAGGAACTTCTCATGAAATCCTGTCCTATCTCCCTGACCCACTAAATCACCTTCGGGCATATGCACACTGCTCCATCTCTGGATCTTATGTCTCTGTTCCAGTTTGTTTAAGCTTTTTGCAGTTTCATAGCACATACCTACAAGAAAAGGGAAGATAGAAAGAAAGCTAATACTTTTGAGTGCCTACTATGGGTCACTTATATCACCTTATTTAATTTTATAATCCTGTAAAATTTAAATCTGTAAAACCAGCATTACTATTGTTTCACTTAAGAATAGAGGAAACCACAGCTCGGGAAAGGTAAGCAATTTGCCCAAGGACACATAGTGAGATCATTCATTAAATAATTATCTACTGAATGTTAAGGGCAGAGGCAGGAATTGAACTCAGGGCACTTTGATTTTGAAGTCCTTATTCCTGTTAGTAGAGGACAGTGCTGCTTCTTTACAAACAGGAAATTCAATTAATGATGTCAGTGTTGAATCTGTTTGAGGTTTGGGTTCCTTACCTAACTGCCAAACCTTCCTCTTTCTCCAGTGGACATTCTCTGCTCCAATATTTGCTGTTATCTCTGTGTCTAGTTTTGCAGAGAGTTATCAAGCCATAGCCCATAGAACTGCCGGGAACCTCAGAGACCACCTTGTCTGTGCCTGGTGTTTATGAAAAATGAGTCCAGAGAGGGTAACTGCCCAGTCCAAGACCACACAGTGATTTACAGCAGAGCTGGAATTAGAATCCTCATTTCGTCTGTGGCATTCAAAGCCACATTTGGTTCATTTTTCCAGGAAGCTCCCAGCTAGACCTGCAAAATATCTCAGCCTGTTGGTTTAAAAAGATTTTCTTTTTCACTCTTTTCATTGACTGAAGTCCTGAAACAGATTGGACTGAACAACTGAGCAGTAGGGAGGCAAAGTAAACAGAATGGGTCCTTGGTGCCCCCGGCGTGTCTGTTGTCTGCAGCGACTCCTCACTGCCTGTGAGGCTGACAGACACAGCTGCTCCTTCACGGGGTTCTCAGACTCCTCCTGGTGTGTGAAGACACCCGCCATAGCAACGCTGGGACAGGAGAGCTGACGAGTGCCTGTCCTGGGGAACCTCAAATTATCCTTGAATGCATTTGTGTGCATGTGTACAAGGAATGTGTTGGGGGTGAACCTTCCCTCCCCATCCACGGCAACAGTACAAATTTAAAATCCAAATAAGCAAGTCTTCATCTTCCCTGGCACCAACTAAGCACCACACTCAAAGCCTGGAATCCTGCAAGAAGATCAAGATCAAGTGGAAGGGGCCCAGGTCCTGTCACTCGCTAGAAGCTGAATTACATTCCTAGCTCCAGATGCACGTAACCTTTTGGGGCCTTACATCATAAACCATAACGTCATGGGGTCATTTCAATTCTCTGAGGTCTAGTTGCCCCAACTGTAAAATTACACGGCTAATGTCTGTTTTGTAGAGTTGTTTAAAGAATCAGCTAGAAACTAGGGGTTGCTCTAAGTGGAATATGTTTTACAGAAGTATTTTATTTGTGCAGCAATCTGTTTAATTGAATTTTAGTGACCTTAATGGGGAGGTGCAACCTAAAGTTTATTTCCTTCCTATCCCCAACACACACCATAAATGACAGGTCCTCCCTTAGCACATGCTGTGCCCTCATGCAAATTAGGAGAGTAGCCCTTTTGACCAATTGCAGCCTCAGGTGTGGGGCCTAGCAAGCTAAAGTGCTTTTCAGGAAAAAAAAATAAATAAATAAGGTGTTAATACCTGCATGCAGTCATAGTCCCACACCCTGACGCATGGTTTGGAGAGCAGGCTGGATTTTAGGGCATCCTCATGTCTTCATCTGGAGACCTTTGTATGATGCACAGGCTGCAAGGTCATCTGTAGAAGCCCTGTCCAAATAAACTCACTCTCTCCTAGTTGTCAACTGCTTCACTCCTTCAGCTTACTAATGTGGCCTTTAAAGTTTTTGAGTTTGCAACTTGGCTGAAGATTTTGAATTGTCAGAATATATGATATCACACACTGAACACAGTGCCTTTGACACACAGTAGGCTCTGGATAATTATACTCTTGGAGAAGAAGAAAGGGTTAAGTGGAACAACCCGTGTAACAATGCCCAGTGCATAATTCAGTGAATGCTATTGCATGAATGAATGAGCTCACAGGCTAGTTGTGAAAACAAGACATAAATCCCCTTGTGAAATGTTTAATAACAATAAAAAATTCAAATTATAGTTCAATACAACAACTCAAGAGATGGCGCAAGTCAGCATATGAGTGTTAAATTAATTGCCCGACCATAATTTTTATAGGAGTTCAGAAAGGTGGGGGAGATCAATTTGTGGACTTGGAATCAGATATCCTGTATGGGTTCTTGATCATGCACTTATACATCATGTTCATTCATTTGTCAAATGTTTTCCAAGCCTATATTAGTGCCAGCCAGTCTGGAGACTTTTGGTGATACAGAGATGTACAATAAAAAGCCCATGACTGCAAAGATCTCCCAGACTAGTGGGGATGGACAGACAAACACACAATATAAACATAGTGCTAAAATAACACTGTGAGAACTTTGGGGAGGTTTCAATGAGCTAATGCACACAGTAGGTATATCATAAATTGCAGCATTGTATGGATGCTTCTGATTATCATCTGAACACATTTCTGAATAAATCTCCACAGTTTAACATCTGCTAATTCCCTAAAGCACCCACCATTTCTTTTCCACCTTTCATCCCTCTGTATCTCTCCTTCTTCTTTTCTTAATTCTGCCAGAAGCCTGTAAAGGCACTGCACTGGCTGGCTGCTGGCCCTTGGAAAATGGGTAGATGGCACACAAGACTGGAGACAGAAGCTCATAGTTGCAAGGGCAGGCACACACCGGCTTCAGTACTCCGCAGAGCTGCCATGGTGCCTTTTCTGAAGGATCCATCTTCACTGCAATCCCTCTAATCACCCTGGCAACCGTGTACCCATAGACTATGGCAACAATGCCAATGATAGTGAAGAGTGTTCTCTTAAACTTGCACTGGAGAGGGAGAAAACACGCCTTGTCTGAGAGGTAGCACACGGCTCTTGGTCCCCTCTCTCCCTCTCAGAAGGGCTGAGCCTGAAGGGATACCCTCATTTCACAGACCCCAGAGCTGAACTCCATGGCCACAGGCCCTGCAGAAAATGCAGTAGAAAGAGCGCAGGCAGTGGGGCCAAGAAGTGTCAGAATCGAATCCTGACTTTGGTACCTTGGAACAGGGGAGCTTAGGCACATTAGTTTGATTTCTTCAGGTCTCAGTTTCCCTATTTGCAAAACAGACATAATAATTCTTACCTCACAGGCTTATTATGAAAATTAAATGAAAGTGGAAGAGGCGTTTAACAAGCACTATTTGAGTTTTGACTCTGTCACCACAGTGGATGCCTGTTAATTTTGTCTCCCCAGTACTCCTTCCTTTTATCTGGTAAAAGGACTTTCCTGCCTTTGGGGGACCACATCTCCTCCACTCCATGAAGTTTGGCCACAAGATTCATTCTGTGTCAGACTTGGTCAGTTGTAGTCCCTCTAGCAGAGATTAGGCACATGACAATCCAGGACAAGCCGAACATTTTATTTTTTGTATAAATTTGAGACTGGGAGAGAGAATATTTCTTTCCTGAGATGATATAAGCCTACAGCTCTTGGTGGCCATGACCCTTCCTGCTTTCTATAGGAAGAAAGCTTTCTGAAATGGGGGGGGGGGGGGGGGGGTGGAGAAGGAGAGAGAGCGAGAGATAGAATGAACAAGCAAGCAAGAGAGTTCACAGACATGATGACATCATCGATGGAAACAAGCTGGCTTCACTCTGGACTGCCAAGTGACAAACGCCTCTGTCTTGCCTTAATAAATTCCCTTTGCCTTAGACTGGTGATCTCGACCTCTCTCAAAGGAGGTGGGTGGGGTAGGGGGCAGCACTGGAGTAGGAAATAACTGTATTTCTACAAACAGCAAGAGAGAAAAGCAACAAGGTTTCTGAAAAACAACTCTGGCTATGCCTGTAATTAAAAATCACATCATTTTATCCTTCACATTCCCATTGTCTTTATACTAATATACATTTTAAAAGGGACTGAATCAATATCTTATTGCATGTTTCCCCTTGAGTGTGGATCTGAAGTGAACGTGGTGAATGTGTGCAGGGTGGTCCTGCCTCTTCTGTGGTTTGTAAGTTCCTCTAGGGCTTGGGATTTGTTGTCTCCATATTTTTTCTCCAGCCACTAACTATAATATTCATACTTTTATCCTTGTAGGGTGCTTTGCAAATTATTTTCATCTGCATTATCTCATTTGATTCTCAGGGTATCTGCGAAGGGCTGGGATGACTATTCTTGCCTGTCCAATCGAAAAACAGAAGCGCAGGTCCTAGTATCATGGCCCTGAAAGAGAAAGACATCTGCAGAGCTTGTGCAGTGATCACCCAGGTAATGTATGGTACAGAGCATAGAAGGGTCCCTAGATTTGAAGCCAGAAAGCTCAGGATTGAATCTTAACTCTTACTTACTAGCTAGCTGTCTGTCTTTGAGCAAGTCAGTCAGTCTCTCTGGTTCTCACTTTTACCGTCTTTCAGTTGGGGAAATAGGGATGATAATTTCCCTTCAAGGATTCTTGTGAATATCACAGGAAATAATCTAAAATAAAGGGCTCTCTAAACTGTCAAGGGCAGCCCAACTATTTGAGGCTGATTTTTATCAGTGGTGATGTATTGGGTCCAGCTAGTAGTACAAGCTCACAATAACTGACCGTGCACACCTCTTCTTAATTCCACATTCACTGACACTTTTTTGGTACCTTGAAATCAGCCAGGGTGAGGATATTTACACTCAGGAAATTGGCAAATGCCATGACTCAGGGCTTTATTGTTAATCAGGCTTGTTAACAACAATCAGAGTCAGTTGTTAACCAGTTGCCTATGGTGGTGGGGGTGGCTAGAGAGAAAATGATACTAATATTTAAGGATATAGACAGATAACTGAGCAAATCCTTAGAGCATTTCCTTTAGTCTTCACAGCTCCTGGGGCAGATAGTGATTCAATTCTTTAGATGAGGTCATTAAAACTTCGAGAGGTTCATAACTTGCTTAGAAACACAATAAATGACAGGAGAGATTCGAAGTCGGATCGCACACTCTCTCTGATTCCCATGCAGCAACCCAAAGGCACATCAATTAGCAACTGTTCTCTCCCTGATTTCCAACCAAGCAGTAGTGAGCAAGTTTCTATGACCACTTAACATTTAAGATCCCTATCTGGACTTCAATGTCCTAGTTTTGGAGTTGGAGAAACTAGCTTGGAGAAACATGGAGAGAAGTGCAGTACATTGAGTTGGGCGCAAGGGAATGAATTGACTGTCTTGGAGATCTACAGTTCTGGGTCTCAATTGGATAAGTGCTTCGGGGCCCTGAGAATTAGGCAACACCATTAAGGTTGGGGTCATTTGAAGCACCTGGGCATAGAGAAGGAGAAAGTCAAGAGCACCTGGGTCCAAGTTCCAGCTCTGCTACTTCACCTGTCTGGGGTTTAGCTTTCTCATCTGTCAAAGGGGGGCAATATCAAATCATGCCTATTTTATCTCATTGAGTTTCCGTGGTAGCAGTGGGGAGCAAGATCCTGGAGGCCTCTGGAATCTGTTACACTATACTGATATCAGAAATTATCACGTGTCTCAGCTGAGAACCTTTCCTCCTGTTGCTAAGAGAGAAAGGACTGTCTGTTTTCCTTTCTTGCCATCCCTGGCTCTACACATCCCCCAACAGCTCTGTTTTCCTTTCTATTTTTATACCTTGAGTGGTTTATATGATGATGTCCTGCATGCTTCAAATTAGATGAGGGTGGCAGACAGAAAAAAATCGAAAGGACCTAAACAAAATGAAAATCTTTCCTGCTCGAAATATTTCCTGCTTGAGAAAAAGACAGATGTGTTCAGGGGCTGGCATTACAAATGCAAGCATCCCAGATGCTGAGAGAAGCTCTTCGTGGATTCAACAAACAGGCAACCCCTGCCTGATCCTGGACAGGACAGAAGGGTTGTAGGAGCACTCCAGAGGCTCCTTGAAAACCTGAAAGTAGAGAAATGTTGAACATGAAATTAATGGTCATTTAGCCCCTTAGGTGCTTTCCTTGTCACATTTCATCCTCACAATAATTTTATGAGAATATATATGTTATTATTTATATTTTCCAGTTAAGGAAAAGGATACTCAGAGAGTGGTAGGAGAAACTCATACCCAGGCTTCCAGGGTAGCTGTGCAGTGGCCTTTTTTCCTAGTGGAACTACAGGCAGAGGGGAAGTTGCTGTGGTTGTGGAGGTCAGGGACTTGAAAGGGACTTTTATTCAGCACTGTGGGACACTCTGATTGGATCCTCTCCTTCCACTCATGCCCCCTTCAGTACATTCTCTGCACAGCAGCTGGAGTGAGCTTTTACAAATAAAAATCACACTGTCTCCAATCCTGTAACTGTGACATCTCTATTTAACCCCCAAAACTCCAAACTTGGCATCAAATCAATTTCCCTTACTGATCTTTCCCCATAAGACCAGCTTCCCTCTCCACCTAATCTCATGTCACCAACTCATCACTCTTGCTACATTCTAGCCACACTTCCTTCCTCCTGCTATTCAAACACATTCAACCTGTTCCTTCTTCAGGGCCTTGGCACTTGTTCTCTCTATTTCTAATGACTGGTTCCTTATCATACAGACCTCAGATCAGTGGTCATGTGCTTAGAGGGCTGTTTCCCAAACGCCCAGCCTGATGTCCTACCCCAGTCATTTTCTATCACATGTCGTCATCTACTTAAATTTTGGTCAATAGTGATAATTACTATCCAATAGCTTCTTGCTGATTTACTTGTTTATTTTCCGCCTTACTAGAGAGCAGGTTACAAGAGAATAAAAATTACTTGTCTGTGTTCTTTTGAATGTTCTGCCCGTCTCCATAAAGTAGAGGTTGGCTCATAGTAAGCACACAAAAATATTTATTGATGAGTGAATTGTTACTGATATATAATTACCTCAAGAAGGGCAGACCTGCGTCGGATGAAGGAAGAAAAACTCATGTTTTGCTATAACTTACCATGTGTCAAGCTCTGTGCTTGTCTCATGTGATTATGACAATTCTATGAGACATATGGTTCCCATTTTGTAGATGAAGAAATGGAAGCTCAATCATTTGGTCGTTTGATAAGACCACACAGCTACAACCGAAACTGTGGTCTGTCTGCTTCAGTGCCCACACACTTGATTGTGGGGTGTGCATAACATGTCTCAGGGGTTTATGTACCTGCAGGAGAGTGTGTGTCTGCTGCTGCAAAATCTTGCACCTGTGAACACCCCAAGAAGGAGGAGGCTGTGTAAAAGCACATGCAGGCCAAGACCCTAGAGGCAGCTCAGAGAGGGCTCTCCCTAGTAAATCACTTTTGCTTAACCCGAAGCCCATACTTCCCAGGGGAGCAGACACTGAGCACTGCAAACGGTGAAGACTGCAGAATGGCTACAAGTTGTAGACCTCACTGTGACCGTAGCAGAGAAGGGAGTCTGCGAGTGGGTGCTGAGGTCCTTCCCACTCAGAGCTCACATTCAGGCCAGGTCGGTCAGGCCGCGCCACCTCTTCGGGCAACAGCATTCCGCGCTAGGTAGCGAAATGCTGAGGGGCTCCCCTATTCGGGGGAATGCGGTAGTGATGTATAAGGTATGAAAGATGTGGCCTGCAGAGAGCCGGCACTATCTCTACTGCTGCTGCTGCTGCTGCTTCTGCTGTTGCTGCCGCTGCCTCTGCTGCCACCACCACTACTGCTGCCAGCGGAGCTGCTGGGAGTGAGCATCCCCTCTCCGGGATACCCAGCTCCGCGGCATCTCCCGCGCGCCCTGGCCCCACACGGACCTGCCAGCCCCAGGGAACAAAAGCGGAGCCCGCTCGTCCTCTACTGCAGCCGGAGGATGAGTCGAGAGGGCTGAGCGGAGAGTGTGGTCCTCGGCGGCTGGAGGTAGGAAAAGATGTTGCGCCCGCCGCGGCGTGGGAGGCTCGAGGTGGGCGCGCCGGGGTAGGGGCGGCCGCGGGGGCCCATCCGTCCAGTGGGCGCTGCCCGCACCCGGCGAGGTGGTGGTCTGCAACGCTGCGCCCGCACTGCCCACTGTGGGTTGGGCGCCGCGGTCTCGCGGCCGCGAGAGAGCCTCCTGGGTGGGAACTGGAGGCAGCAGGGGAAAAGTCTGGAGCCAGAAGCCAGGCAGCGGCTGCCGCGGCGGCTGCGGAGGGCTGCCCGCGGCACTTGGCGGCGCGCGTCTCACCGCGCAGAGTGGGCAGGCGGCGGCTGCAGTGTGCGCAAAGTTTTGGGTGGCGCGCAAAGGCGCAGGCGAGGGCTGCCGCACGGAGCCGGCCAAGTTGTGGCCGGAGCGCCAGGGCGACCCTCGGGCTTCCCCCACCACGCGGAATCGCCCGAGCCAAGCGGCTCTTGCTCCCTGACACCCCAGCTGAGGCCGAGTTGACGCGCAGCCATTTAACCCTTTCTGTTCCGAGGAAACAACTTCATCCGCGTCGACGACTGGACTCGGGCTAGCTGGGTAGCCTTGAGGTTCCGGGCAGGTTCAGTGCTTCTGTGGTCTTGCGCATTTCCTCGCTCAGTCCGCATTTTCATTTCTTTTTTGTCCACTTCTGTATCTAGAAACCAGGCAAGCTGGCCAGGGGTCTTACCCAAAGTCTGTAATTTTAACCCTCGCGCCGTCTGGACGCATGCTTTCTTTCTGCCCTCTCAGCTTGGCTCTTTGATGCTGCTTTGAAAAATGAGATGATTAATCAATTAGGTTAGTGGCCAATTAGGCATAACCTTGTAGGAAAATAATTATGCCCGGCTCTCTGGGCTTTCACTGATGATGAGGTGGGAATCCAGCCCAGGTGGAGGGGCTGTTCCGAAAAGATAGGGCTGATCAGGGAATTTCTGAGAATTTAAGATTAAAAAGATCCAACTATGTGGTGGTGGCTGAGGTTGTGGGGGTGCAGTAGGAGTGTGTGTGTGTGCACCAATTTTTGCCGATAAAATTAACCCTTGGCAGCACAGTATGGGTGGACTTTGCAGGCAGCCTGTTTCGAACAGCTCAGAAAAGGTGTGTCCCCTTGCTTTCCAAGCCCCCTCCTCTCCTCTCTTTCAGAGGGGCTCTTGCCTGTAAATCGCCTTGCTGTGTTTTTGCTTCCGCTTTGGGAGGCTGAGTTCCAATGAATGCATTTTAGTTTCGTGTCCGAGGAATCGCGTCGTTGCAGACCGAGGTTCCTTACTGTGCCTTCCGAGGATGCACATTTCCCGTGAAAATGTTAAATACAGCGGTTATTAAATGGGTGCAAAAGAAAGACAATCTGTTTCCAGGGCTGGGAAGTTCTGCTGCAGAGCGGGGCTTCCTTTTGCTTTTGGAATGACTGGTGGGGTTTGGCACTGCAGTATTACAATACAGCCATATTAAAAAGGTCTTCAGAGCTTGGAGCCCTCTACCACTGCAGCCCCATCTTCCACACACTTCCCTGCCCAAATCCTTCGTGCAGGGAACATGTAGTGAATTTCGTACCTGCACCATGTGCATTTGAACCTCTTTCTGTCTCTATTTTAAGCTGCTTCTATCTCTTTATACATTCGGATGCTAGATAGTAGATTTCTGTTCAGATTCTGTTCAAAATCTAGAGGTGTTCCCAGGGCAGAGGGATTTTTGCAACAGGTCCTAGGTCTGGGTTTTCTAATAATAGATCTCCCTGGCATTTAGTGACATGGGGCCCCAGTCTCTCCACCAGTGACCTGACAAGGGTTGGACCAAGAGATCTCTGAAATCCCCTGCAGTGCTGACATTAGCTGGTTCTGAATTTTATGGCTTTTTCTTTTTCTCAGCTGAACGGAAGGAGTAGCTGAGCAGTACACGCAATGTGACAGCAACAGTGCCACCTCGCTCCTAGTGGAAAGGAATGAGGGCTGGCCAGGGCTTATTGGCAAATAGGGATTTCCCAGCTGGAAGACTGCCTGGTGATACTGGTGTGCAGGGATAACTGGGAGCCACAGGATTCACCCGCCTCCCTCAAAATGAATGGCCACCATTCAGCACTCTCTCTTTGACAAGATTTTTCTTTTCTTGAATCTGGACTCAGCTAGTTGCCTTACAGTGACCACATTTGTGGATCAGATTCTTGTGCTAGCAAAAGCCTTGCTCCTTTTTAAAAATGGAATCTTTTGTACATACCGGGAAGGGATGCAGGGTGAGAATAGAGGCAGAGAAGAAAGAAGAGAGGGGAAGAGGCAAAGGAAGGAGTGAGTGGGGGGCAGAGCTAAGAGATATAGAGAGACAGAGATAGCTTAAGTCTTCAAATGCAACCAGACAGTGGGAAAGAGGAAGCAGAGACAGAGAACTAGGTTGGGGGTTGGCGGTTGGGGAGGTTGGTGGTGAGGAGAAGAAGGGAGAGATGCAGGAAGGGAAAGAAAAGCAGCGAGGGAAATACTAGCCCTAAGAGGGAGCGATTAAAGCCCACATGAAGCAAGACCAGTCTTACCATCTAGCTTAGAAAAAATGTAAAGGAAAATCTCAAACTGCACAGGACACATTCCAGGTAGACTTGCAGCCTGGAACTTAGCTTTGACATAATAAGGCAATTATTTATGAAATACACATTGTACCACAGAAAGTCATGAACTCGGTTTCTCCATTCATCCATGACTGGAGACTCCAGTTGCTGGTGTGGTGTTGGTGCTGGGAGGGGAGCTGTTTGCCTAGCAGATGTGCTTTGTATAACCTGGAGAGTGTGCTCTTGCTTGGATCAAGTTGGGTACTCCATTTGGACAGACTGGGTTTCTCAACAGCTTTGGAGGAGGTGTTTTTTGTTGTTGTTGTTTTGAGACCTGTCTTCCATCGAATGGACAACTTTTACAATCATGTATCATTTATTTATTTATTTAACCTGGGCGGGGGGGAATGAAAAATGAATAGTAAACACCCTTACATGCCACCCAGAACTAGCAGTGATGACAAAATGATTTCAATTAATTTTCTCCTCTCCAGCCTCCTTGCCCCTGTTCTGGCCCATCCTCAGAGCCTCCCAGCTCATCTCCTGGCCTTCAGTATGGGCCCTTCCACAGATGTGACACATCTTTCTAGAACATGGCTTTGATCATGTTACTCCCAGTTCCAAAACATAAAGTGCTCCCTATTGCCCAAGGCATACTGTTCAAATTCCTGACTATGGACTTCAAGACCTTTCACTATCTAGCCGTCTTACTCCCTCCTCATGGTCTTGTGACACACAACACACACACATGCTCACACCATACACCCACACTACCCTCACACCCACACACCTACACATGCACATACACACAAACCTTCTCACACAGAATCACACACACCCTCACAGACATGCATACACATTACATTCACACCACTCACACACAGTTTCACACATTCATAAATACAAACAGCCCGCACATACACACAGCATCGCACACAGCCTTCTATACATATACACAGCATTAGACATGCCTTCACACACATATACACAGCATTACACTTACATCACTCACTACCATACTCACACATGCACACCTACCCACACACAACATCACATGCAGCCTCACACACACTCATGTTTATGCACTTACACACTCATGCCACACATCTATGCACTTACATCTATGCACTTACACACTCATACCACACATGTGCTTTTCATACCTTTGCAGGTGCTACTTTCACTCCCTGTTTGGAGAATGCATTCCTATTCATTTGTCTTGTAGACTCTCCTCATGCATTAGGATCCATCTTAAAAGTGACTTCCACTCAGAGGTCCCTTTCTCTCAGGAAGCTCATGCTCCCTCAGTACTCTTTAAATGCCCTTCTTGTAGTGCTGTGTTACAAGTCTCCACGTGTTCATCTCTCCCATTAGAGTGAGATTTCCTTCAATGCAGGGACTTACTCATTCCCCTATTCAATCTCAGGATATAATACAGTCCTCTGCACGAAAGCATATGATTGATGTTTAATGACTGCATTCATTTTAAGAGCTTCTAAAGGATGATTAACATCTTTGACACCTTCTAAATTTATTTATTTTCTCTTATTCCTTTTTTTGTTAACAATATTGATACAAACTTTTTTTCTTAGAAATTCAAACAATACAGAAGTGTGTAAAATAAAAAGTGACAACCCCTTCCCCCACCCCACCTAAATACCTTCTATGTTTAATACTTCATTATTAAACATTGGCATTGCTCCTTTACTTTACATAATATTTTCCTAACTAGATTATGTGCAGGAAACTTGCAATATATATTCATGGTACATCATCTTTATACCTCATACAATACTGTATGTGCAGGACGTGCCCAAAAACTATGGAATAAATGAACAGAGACTTGTTTGGTTTATACTTAAATAACTAGGTAGTTGGGTTTACTTTTAAATAACTAGAACATGCATACTAGTTGGGTTTAAATTTTTAATTACATCAAAAATTGTTTCCTTAATCTTCACAATAGCCCAATGTGACTGGTGTTGTGATCTTTATTTTACAGATAAAGAAAGCTAGGCTCCAAGAGGTTACATAAAATGGTCAGGTCAGAAAGAAAAACATAGTAGTGTCTAGATGGATTCAAACCCAGATCTCCTTCATTTTGTTGCCTCTGTTTTTTCCACTCTACCCTATTAGTGGGTCTGTGAGCACCTAGTGGCAGGGCATCTAATTCAGCTTCATATGCCCAATATTTGTTCAGAGCTTAAGAGTTGATGGAGCCCTTTAGTCCACATCTTCACAGTTGCCCTTCCAATTAGGTGTCCTTGTCCTTTTGCAGATGAAAAACAGAGGCACATATGATAAGCTAATGTGACCTGGCCAAGTTCCCAGAGCCAGGAAGAAATGGAAGATGTTGAACTCAGGTCTGTGAGTCCAGGGCTCATTCTGTATCCTTAGACGTGAGAGTTGATCCCAGGAAGGAGCTGGCCACCTTCTGCTTTCACTTTAGTACAGTGACTGAATGGGGCAGATGGAAGCTGCTTCCTGGAGAGGGGTGGGTTTTGCTGACACTCATGTCTAGGGATGACAGCACTGGCAGCGTCCATGTTTTCTGCGACAGTCTCATTAAGATATACCCTTTTCCCCAATACTGTTCTTCTGCATCTCTTGTTTGAATCAGAACCATGGACAGAGTATGTCTCTTGCTACTTCGGTAAGCAGTTGTAGACATAGTTCCTAGTTCTGTAGGTGTGCTGGAAAACCTGATGGCATGGTTAAAAACGTTGGTGTTGGGATAATTTGTCAGTGAGGCAGTGGTTACTGGAGGCCTCCAGAGCTTGACTTTGATAGCATCTGCCTCTGGGTAAGTAGTGGAATTACAACTCTCATTTATTGAGGGCTCGCTGTATGCCAGACACTGGGTTGAGCACACTACCTGTATTCTCCTGTTTCATCCTTCTAACGATCCTAAGAATAGTGTGATAACTCTTAGTTTATTCTCACCTGGAACATGCTTGGCACAGTAAAAATCAGTAAAATATTTGCTGAGTTTTTAATGAATAGAGAAGGAAACCAGGGAATAGAGACATTAAGTAACATGTCCTAGGCACAAGTTAGTGCCTTGGATATAAACTCAAGTCTTTCTGACTCTAGAGACTGTACTCGTTTTGAGTACTTGTGCTTATTCTAAATTGATAATCCTGACCAAGTGACATAATAGAGCTTGAACTTGCAAAAGCTTTTGTCCAACTCTTTTATTTAAGGGAGAGAGATATTTACTATGTGCAAGGTGTTGCTCTAAACACTTCAGATACAATAACTTGTTTCATATTCACATTCCATAAATAAGGAATATGAGGCACAGCTTAAAAGTAGAGCTAGGATTTGAGCATGAGTAGCCTGTGCCCTTTACTACCTGGTTATATAAGATTCTGGGACCTGTGTAAGATCCTGGAGTTCCTCAACAGTAGAACCATCATCACCATCACCACAGTCATCCTCATTGTCATTGCTGATGCTTTTGTATCTGCTGTTTTTACTGTCTACCTTGTACCTATGGGCACTTTTCATATGTTATTCTATCAATTTTCAAAACAATCCCATATTTCCATGGAAGGGAACTGAGACTCAGTGATGTTAAATGAGTGCTGAGAGTCACAAGGCAAGTGAGAGAAGGACTGGGATTGGGACATTGTGTGTCTGGTGTCAACATCTGTTCTCATTTTCTTTCTTCAGACTCTTTTTTTTCACTGATCCTTGTTGCTGCTCTTAAAATTCAGCAAAGCATGAAATGATGAAATTTTTCTTGTGTGTTTTCTTTTTTTCATGGTCAGTCCTATGCACAGAAGGATAATTGTCTAAAAAGACATAGTGTTTGCCTTTCAGGGGCCTGAATTTTTCTTCCATTCCACTATCAGGCATCAGAAGGGCTACCTGATGGTTCTGGGTATCTTTTTCAGTTCCCTGGAAATGAGATAATATTACCTGCCTTGTTTTGTAATATGGTGATCAGAATAGTAAAGTTGTGATCCTTGTGATTTGAACCTGCACTTTGAGAGTGAAAGGCACCTTGTGAAAGATAGAAGAGAATGTTTCTCAGATTGAAATAAACTGTCTTGGGCCACTGTGTAACACTAGCTGGTTTGGGCAAGGAGGTGATCATTACTTGGTGACATTTAGGCTCTTTCCTTGTTGGCAATAGTACAAGAATCCTATATAATTAATAGTTCTTCACTTGGGACTAAAGAAAACCCAGCCATATTGCAGAGGACAAGAGAAACAGTGAAATCAGACAACCTCTCAATTTATTTAGCAAAGCACACATGGCTCCCATCTCAAAGGGGCAGGCGGACTTACATCAGAATGAATACCAAATAAAGAATTCATTTGTATTCATAGGCTTTTAATAAATAAAAACTTTTTTTTTTCTGAAACGAGCTCTGAGCCATAGGTGTTGAGGCTTTTTGTTTACTTAAAATGCAGAATACAGCCTCTTATTTCAAAATGACCATCTTTTTTTCTTTTTTGGAAGCTTGAGCTTAGATCTTTGGTGACATTTTTTCTCCAAGCAAATATTTACAGCCAAGTTGGAAAGTGACAGGAAGGAGGGTTTAAAATGAAAATGTTACCAAGCTGAAGTTTACATCTGAGTGCAACACATGGTGTCACCATGGACAAAGTCCTAGGAACTCAAAATATTTGTCAATTTGTAGAATTTGAAGAAACCAAGCTGTTTTCATTTGTTAAGGTTAACTCTAAAAATCACATTTTAGTGCGTCATAATGTGACCATTTCCACTTCCTATCTGCTTGGTTTGATTCTGGTCACGCGACATCAGCCATTTACTTATTTTTTTTTTCTTTTTCTGCTTCTCCATATGAGGGTGAACTGTCTCAGGGTTAATTTCCCATGTTCATTTCTACTTCCATGCCTT
Organism: Papio anubis; assembly: GCF_008728515.1. Classification (NCBI taxonomy): domain Eukaryota; kingdom Metazoa; phylum Chordata; class Mammalia; order Primates; family Cercopithecidae; genus Papio; species Papio anubis. The sequence goes on along the minus strand of NC_044976.1, from coordinate 56,648,396 downwards.
TACTTATGCAGTTTTTCCTGCCTGGCACTTCCTCTGTCTTCAACTCTCCGCCAGATCCAATAGTCTCTTAAAGCTGAGGTCAGGTACTATGTCCCATATGAACTCTTCTTAGTTGACTTCACTCATAGTGACCAGCACTGACATTGGTTGTTTTTATCACTTTATCAACTTTTTCCAAATTGTATAAATAATACAAAATAATTGTAAAAAATGAAAAAGTATAAAATGATATAAGGGTTAGTAAAAACCACTTTAAATTCTAGTTGTCATCTACAATTTGGTGACCATTCTTTCACTTATCTCTTTAGATATATAACTACCAGCATCTGTAGATGGATATAATTTTATATACTCTGCCTTGTTATGGATATAATTATACATATTCTGCTTTATTATATAGGCGGTTTACTTTTTATCCTGGATATCTACTTTTTAATACAGCTTTTTTGCTTGTTTACAAACTGGTCTAATAATCCAGATGTCTTCTGTATTTTCTAATTTCCTATAATCATTTGCAAATATGTACATTCACACACACACATACATAGGCAAGAATTTTTGTCATTGGTTTAAATATGATATCATATATACATTTTTTGCATTTGTCACTTAAAGCACTGCGGAAAACTATTCTCCCTGTCATCCAGCTGTCCTTGAGTCACAGGGTATAGATATGTTATGATTTTCAATGGTTGTATAGTTTTTGATGGAACGAGTGTACCATGGATTTTTCCATCATTTTCCTACTGATAGGCATTGATTTTTGTTCACTAATTTTTATAAATGATACTGAAATAAGCATCCTTGAACATTTATCATTTTTAATGGATGATTTAACTTTTATGGGTAGATTCCCAAAAGTAATATTTCTGAGTTCGAGTGTATGCACTTTTCAGTGTTTTAATAGATGATGCCATATTGTTTTCTAAAGAGAATGTAATAATTCACATTCCCATTAGTGTATATGTAGTAACATCTTCCCCATATCCTTGCCAGCAACATGTATTATCATTCTCTTACTTTTGCTGATTTGATAGGTAAGAAATGATATCTCATCGCTATTTTACTTTGTATTTTCCTGATGTCTGCCAAGAAGGAGCATCTTTTCACATTTGCCATGAAAAGATTTGAATTTGCTTTTAACTGGACAGATAATTAATCATTTTGCCTATTTTTGTTTTAGATGATTCTTTATCTTATCATTTTATTCAGGCTTCTTTTAGATTATAGTCATTTTTTTTCTTTCATCTACATTGTGTATGATTTTCCTTCCCTAGACGTTTGGTCTAGTGTTATAATGATCTCTTTATTTATGTGTGTTCAAAGTAGACCAGGAGTTACTTGACGGTAGTGATGTGTGTGATTCATCTCCAGGACATCATATCTAGGGCAAGGCTCAAAGGGGGTTAGGTACAGAATAAATGGTGCTAACCCTGACCATCCAAATGTATTTCATTTAACAATGGATTGTAGGAAATGATTTGTGTGTGATATCCAAATGTATTTCATTTAACAATGCATTGTAGGAAATAATTTATGTATGTGGCATCACATGGACTAAAAGGTTTCAAATAAGCAAAGTTTCAAGACGACTAATGTTCTGAAATAATAATAATAAGTGAATTACATACTTTTCTGTTTTTTAAGAGTATCACTCAAAATACTGTAAACATCAATTATTGTGCTGAGCTATATCAAGAATACTCTTAAGGACTATTTAGATACGTGATATTATTTGCCCCTATATGTATGAGTAGCTCCAGACATGTGGATATATGGATTTTAAATTCTCATATATTTATGTGTGGATTTAAAATTCTCATATCTATTTTTTATACTTTTGTCATCTCTCCTCACTGTCAGATTGTGCTATCATGTCTTGGTAATATCAGTTTATCTGTCTTTAAAACTTATCCTGTATGTTGTCAAACTCTCGAACAGCAAAGGAAAAGAAAAGCGGTCCTCTTCTCTTTCTATTCATCTTTGTATTGCCTGTGGACTAATATACCAGGAACCATGTTTATTGGAAATGTGGATATGATAAGAGTCAGCAACCACCAAGTCTTGGCCTGGGTGCCATTCCTATGAATAAAGTGCATCAGCTTCCAGTGAAAATATAGCTTTGGTTGCTTAGGGGTCTTTTTAGTTTTCTTCCTTTGTTTACAACTATATTCTGGGAAAGTGAGGTTGCTGGATAAGTGAAGTGGTTGCATGCCATCTCAATTAATTAGGATATAGGTCCTAATTAATTAACTACATGTAACCAAGATTTTAAATAAAGTGGCTTAAGAGTTCATTTACAGTGGTACAAATACATTTCTCAGTCTCATAAAAGTCTGAGTGTTTAGGGAAGAAGCTCTAAGCTGTGAAGTTGTGTAAGGTCTAAATTTCTTCCAACTTCTTGCTCCTTCATCCCTAGGACGTTGCTTTCTATCTTCATGATCCATGATGGTGTGTCACCATATCCTTATTCTAACTGGATGGCAGAAAGGAAGAAAAGAAGTCAGGCAAAGGCCTGCCCATTTCTTTTAAGGGTATGATCAGAAGTTGCACCCATAATTTTATTTTATATCCTTATAGGCCAGAATCCAGTCAACTGGCCACTTCTAACAGAAGGGAGACTAAGGAATATTGTATTTATTCTGCATGGCCATGTGCCAGAATTGAGGTTCTATTTTTGGAATGTGGGAAGAATGGGTATTGGTGGACAGTATGGCAGTACCAGCCACACCTACTCTCATCATTCTGGTGTTCCCTGGGTTTGCTTGTAAGCTGGAGTACAAGGTAGCAGTCGCCTACATCTTTTGTACCGCCCCCGCCGCCCCCCCCACTGTTGTGTGGAGTGCAAAATAGTTACTCAGCAAAGACAACTATATATTTAATGTTTCTCTTCTTGTTTTAATGATGGGGAAATGTAGGGAAGAGAATTTAGTTTGATAATGACCTGAGGCTCCGGGACTGGAAACCTTTGGGCTTCTTGGCTGATTTTTCTGTAACTTAGTTCATGTGCCACCTAGTCCTTTATTGCTCCACTCAGAGTTGGTTATTTTTATTTCTTATTTATTCCTCATTTTCAGCTCTGAGAGGTTCAGGTGTGGAGACCACATGCTTTGGAAACAGGTGTATTTGGACAACTCTGTGAGAGTCAAGGGGGAAAATCAACCCCCTGCAAATAATATAAGTGAGCTGAAGGTTTGAGATTATGACCTCTTGCAAAAAGGGTCCCCTGGTAATCAACAGATTGCATCTCCTAGCTGAAGTTTCTGCACTCCATGTTCTCCCATTGACTTTCTAATTAACACGAAAGCATCCTTTTCCTTACTCCAGACAGGCTCTGGAATTGGGTTTGCTGTAGCCAAATAGCTGATTCTGACTTGTTCTCTGTTTCCAGAGCACAGTGTGATCTTATTCTTTTTAGGAAGCAGGATTTCAAGGGATGAAATTTAAACATACCCTTTTTTCCTCCAAGTTAAAAACCAAATAGGAGGTAAATATTGGAGTTTGATAAACATGAAAATGTGTATCTTATTTCTGTTAAAATTTGATTGGAGAATTTAGGTTGTGCAGCTATTGCAGGCTTCCTAGGTTGGTCTGAGCTGGATAGCTCCAGGAAAGCAGTGAAGGAAGATCTTCTAAGGTTAGAAGCTTTGAATGACAGAAGAAAAGGAGCTGTTGTATCGTGTCAACTAGGTTCTTAGTTGCAGATGACATTATTTAAGCTGAAAGGGATTTATTAAGGGGTGTTGGGTAGCCTACAGCATTCCATGAGGGTCCTGGAAGCCAAGCTTGAATGTCAGGACAGATGGCCAGTCATATCATGGGATTGCTGGAGTGGACACAACACTGTTACTAGGGACAGCTGGAAGGATTTTTATCTGAACTGCCCCAGAAGTTACTCTCTATGCATATAGTATATACCTTCTATCTTTTAACATGCCCTTCTAAGCCTCAAGTAAGTATATCTGTTTAGTGTCCCCCGAATTTTATGTAGTCACTTCTGTTTCCCATGCAGAAATATAAGAAAGCACAAAAATGGGGCTAGAATGATGCTGAGAGACCCTATGTCATGTCTGCTATAGCCATACAAATTTGCTCTCTTCCTGATTTCACCTAAAAGATAAACAAATCCCATTTCTTTGAAGAGAGAGGCTGCAAGTACCTCTGCCCTGCTTTTCCTCTCTGGGCACTGGAGCCGAAGTAGGCTATTAAGCTCCCATCGAACATCACACATTTATTTAAAAACCGTCAGGGGCCACAATGGCAAACAGGATATCCCACACTTCTTAACATGGCAGAAAAGCCCCTCTTTGGCTCCTACCCAATTTTTTCCCTCTCATTCCTTTCTAGTATTCTTTCTGTTTACTATCTGGTCCTCTCCTCTGGGCTCCATCTAGGACACTGGTGCACTATACCTCATGCCTGGAGGCCGAGATTCTTCGGCAGAAAGATGCAGTTTTTTTTGTTTCTTTTTTTTTTTCCTTTTTTTTTTCCTCCAAGGAATCAATATTTCAATATGTTGAGCTGTGTGTCCAATGCTATGAAGTTAAAATATTAAATAGCATATTTATGGCGTTGTCTTGAAGAGTGTGGTTGTAGAAATATTTCTTCTTTTGTTTTTCTTTTTTTGTTTGTTTGTTACCGCCACTTCTTTTTAGGAGCAAATCTCCCCAGGGGTGTATGGTATTTCTTGACTCTTGGAACAGTTGCTACCCCCAAGACTTGCCACGTTGTTCTGCCCTCAGATGGAATTAGGTGAATGCGTGTAGCTGCTTTTTCACTCGTGGTCCTCTCCCCATCCCTTGCTCTTACCCCAGAGTTCTGTGTATTTGCATCCAGAGGCATGGAAACATTCCTTGCATTTAAGAGACAGATTTATTCCGCATGGAGAGTGGGTGAGTTCATTGCCACACTCTTTTCTCCCAGGGACCCAGGAGACTAGGACTTTGTGCGTTTGCTGCCCTCCTCCCCTTTATTTTTTAAATGCATTAAAAACTGTGCTAGTCTCCTTTGCATGGACTTCAAACTGCATGAATGCAATAAATCTCATTTTAGATTTAAAAAAAATTACCTGGAAGTCACTTGAATATGCCCTTGCTGTCCCATGTCGCTACTCTCTGTACCTGCTGTCCCTTATCCCCCAACTATGAGCAAAATGCCCTTTGTGCCTTGTGTCATTTGACACATTTACCGTTCATGATGGAAACATTGTTTCCTCTGGGAAGCATTCTTTGTTACTTCCTAGACTGGGTGAGGTGACTTCCCTGGATGTAGCTAAAGCACCCAGCAACCACTTCTGTTAACTTAGCATGTAACGTTGAGACCCTTGGTTTATCCTAATGCTTGTGTAACTGTGAGCTTCCTGAGAGCATGGTTTATATCTTTGTATCCCAATAGCTAGCACAATTCCAGGTACTTACTGTTGGTGCAAATGAATAAAATAATGAATTACAGGGTACCGCCCAAGGACATGGACTTTGAAGTTAGAACTTGACTTTGCCACCACATAGTTGTATAGCTTCAGAGAAGTTAAACATAATAGTTCTGTGAAGGCTAAATATAATGAAATAATGCATGTGAAGTGCTTGCCAAAGAACACATAGTAAACAACAAGAGTTGGCTATTATTTTGATTATGATAAGATTATCATGATTACTTCACGTGCTCAATATATGGTAATGATCACCAGTCTACTTTCTGGACTAACATGTGAAGTGGTCATCTACGACATTTCTGTTGGCTATAGAACCACACCAAAATATGCTGAAGCCACCCGTGGCTGCAGAAGAGGAATTAAAATAGACAGAAATGTACAGAAGTCACTATCAGGCAAAATCTGTGATGGAGCATTTCAGTGACAGTGTGAGAGAATGCCTGTTGACACCGGGTTTCAGTAATGGTACTGTCACCAGGATTTTACAAACAATTCTGCCTCCTTTACATACTTTTTTCTTTCCTTTAGAATTTTTTTTTTCACTTAAAAAAAGAAAAAGAAAAAATGACACCAAGGTGATACTGAAAACTGTGTCAAAATGACCCCGAGGTGATACTGAAAACAGTGTCAAAACTTCAGTGAAGGTCAAACATTTGCCAAGGGATTGCCTGGAAGCACACATCCTGCTGTGTTCTCTCTGTGCCTGTGCAATGTTAACACAGTAGGAGCTTCAAGTTGATGTCGAAAACCAGCTTGGGATATGGCAAATGTCTTCTTCGTGCCAACCTCCCAGCATAGTGTCTTACATAGAGTACGTGCATTTTCATCTATGTACGTGCAAAATACCTTCTTTTTCCTCTCTTTTCCCTGTGGGTCCATACTTATTTCACTACATTCAATTCAGCAAACATTTATTGAACCCCTACTGTGTGCAAGGAACTCTACCGATTCTCTCCTTCTGTGCCTGTTTCTCCTCCTGCATTAACATTACTGCTTTATTAGAAGGAAAAGCTTGTGTTAAAGGCAACATGGGAATAGCTGGCATCTACGGGAACAGCATAAGCATTTTTTATTCTGATTTTGTAGAAATATTTATTGTTATTGGGGTCCATATTAAAGTATAGTGGGAAGAGGGAGTATCAGGACCAAGGACCTAGTCCCAATCTGATGTATGATCTTGAGCATGTTGTTTAACTTCTCTGGGTTTTGGTTTCCAGCAGTTATCAAGAATCTTTCAGCCCCAATATATTATGATTCAAAAAACTGCAAAAGCAACATAAAGTTTGGATTTGCTGTGTTAATGTGAAAAGCCTAGCGGATTTGGCATTAGGAGCTTGGTTTGAACTACAGCATTGTCATTTGGCCTGTGTGGTGTTCGGTTTGAGCTTCAGCCTCCCAGGGCCCTTCTCTATAGAACTGGGACACTGCCTCTTGCTTTTCCTGCTGCATCAAGTTGTTGTGAAGCTTCAAAGAGACCATGCATGTGAAAATGAATTATGAGTAACAAAGGACTATTTACGCACACATATAATCTCTTATTTCTCTAAATAAGCACCTTGATTTCAATATGTTATTCCAATGAGCACTTTTGCATTTGGCCTTCTGGGTTGTTTGAAGGAAACACTGCCTTTCAGTTTTTGTTTTTGGTTTTGTTTTTGTTTTTTTGCCCTGAAGCAGTCACAGAGTATCTTAAGTAAGTGGGTGCTGTATCCCCCACGTGTCTTTCCGATCGACACTCGTCTTGCGTCCTAGAGCCTGACTGCATGCATAATGTTTTATTGGTTGGCCTGAAAGGAGACCATTTGTTCCCTGCTAAATGAGCTGTTACTGTGTGCCTATGTCCCTCAGCACCTGGGGCTGTATGCATGGGAGAATCCAACCGTGGATCTCAGAAACCTTTTTGAAAGTTTATTGGAAGAAGGGAGAATACATTTCTCTGCAGGTTGTTCCCTCCCTCCTTGGCCTTGGCTCATTAGTCAGAGCAGCACAAGGTGGGGGAAACGGGAGGGGGGAGGAGGGCAGGGCTGCGGGCCAAGGGGTAGGCCCAGGATCCTTGCAGCCTTGCTCTCCTCTTTCTACTGCCCCTGACCGACAGGTGGCCAACTAGCTCTAATTGGAAAGTGTATTGCTGCACATGGGCCGAGGTGGCTTATGGAAGCGTGCCTCCTGTAGCAGCTTTCCCTTATTTTGGCCCCAGGTCTGACCTGATCTTACAGCCTCTAAAAAGAAGACCTCTTTCTCTCTCAGTTGTCAGTGGCCTGGTCTAAGGGCCAAAGAGATGGCTTCTCTCCAGACTGCAGACACTGGATCTCCTGTATAAGGGCCAAGCTGCTCAATTAGCCCTTTATTTGGGTACCTGGTGGACTTTGCAGTTTGGTTCACAGAGGATGATGCTATTGTTATGTCTGTGCCAGATGTGGGTCATCTCAGTCCTGGGTCTCTTGTGATACCCTGTTGATACAGGATGATTTCAAAGTGCAAGAGAGAGAAACCCAGAGAGATCATTTTGCCATAATTGCTTCCTTCACCCCTCCCTGTATATACACCCACACACACTCTTTACATTATAAGCAGAACTAGGGTTCAGGGCTCCCAATCTAAAAGAGAATATGTATCTGGCTCTCACATTGGTAGAACTTTGTTTCCTTGTCTTTTTACCCTCATAGCCCAGGGGTTTAGAAAATTCTTGTAAAATAAATATATAAGGGCCTCGAAATAGGTTGTTTTCATGGTTCAGCAATCGAGTGCTGCATTCAGATCCCAGTTCCACCTCTTACTAAATATCTGACCTTCAACAAGCTACTTAACATCTTCAAATTTCAGTTTCCGTTGCTATAAAATGGGGACGAAAATAATCAGACTTACTTCACAGGATGCCTATGGGCATTAAAGGAGATAAGCGCTTGGCTCAGAGCTCAGAGTAATATTTCATTAAATGTTAGTAGTTACCATTTCTAATGAGCTACCTAACTCTACTCCCATCACACAGATGAAGATACTGAGGCAGGATGTGTGGCAAGGGGGTGGATTAACTTGTCCAGTATTCCACTAATTAGAGACAAGGCCAGGAATAGATTCTAATCTTTATTTTCTTCCCAGTTCACTGTTATTCATATCTGAGAAGCCAGTCTATACTGTACTTTTCCCTCAACCAGATAAATACCTGTCTTTCTCTGTTTTCTCTTATCCAGTTCCTCCAGACCTTGTAACTACAGAATCTAGGAATCCACATATACGAGGCTACATAAAGGTTGTAGGCTCTGGGTGTCACTTCCTCCAGCTCAAGCCTTCAATGGCTCTCCATTGCCTCAATATGAAGCATTATCCCTTCATGATCTGGCCCAGGCAGTCTGATCCTAGGGAAGCACTGGCAGTTCCTATGTGTGCCCTGCTCTCGTTCACTTCTGAGCCTTTGACATCCTGGGACAGGGTTTGTTGAGTGAATGGTAGTGAGTGACTCAGAGCCCTTCCAGCTTTCCAGAGCTGTGATTCTAGCACTCCTAGGGGAATATACAGGTGGGCCAAGCAGGAGGAGGGCCCACTCCTTCCACGCTCTTGGCCCCCTGCCTTGTCCACCCTTGTCCTTCTCCTGATGGCTGAGCACATTGCCTGCTGGGCAGGCATTTCTGCCCCATATGGCTGTTTTCCATTCAGTGTGAAATGTCGTTTTTGCAGGGCTCTCCTGCTCTGCCTCTGAGCATCCTGCATTTTTCCCCTGATGTCACCTACTCAAGGTATGCCAGTGCCTGTTTACTTCTCTGGGAGTGCCAGAAGGTAAGATCACACCTGTTTTTCTCCCTGTTGTAGCTCCAATCCTTGGCAGTCAATAGTCAATAGATATTTGTTAAATGAATGAAAGAATGAATGAATTCAGGATTGGATCAGTGGCAGGGAAGCAGACAAGCATGAGTTAGGAAAAGAACGTGTGGTCTCAAGTCCTGGTATATCTGACGTCTCTAGCTCAGCTGATAGTAAACATCGGGCCTAGCCTTTATTTTTCTCATTATGTTTGAAACCCACCAGTCACCCAATAGTATAATTTCCTAAGTGGTTTCATTTCAGCTCTGCTAATTGAAGAGAACTGAGCTCTTTTTGAAGGCTGACTTTGTGTGCGGCTGTCACTGGTGAGAGTCGAGACTGGTTGTCAATCACTGACAATAGCTTGCCGTTCTGGAATAATTTAAGTTTAGGTCTTTCTTTCACTCAGGCATTCATACTCTGTTATATGTTTTCATACTGAGCTGAGAACAATCTGGGGTGAGAAACTGTCATGTGTTCTAAGAGCTGGAATGGAGATTTCTTTTTTGATTTCAAATTCTTACGGTCTGTGGCTCAGAGTAGCTTGAAGGGAAAATCAGATTTTGGAGTCAGACCTTCTGGACTCCAGGTTTGAATCCTTTGCTTTCCCACCTGCCTTGCTAGCCAGGTAACCTTGACACAGTTTACTCAGGTTCTGAAACTATTTCCTTATACAGTTACAGGGGATGTAAATACTTTGTATTGGAGATTATCGTGAGAATGAGAGAGAGAATGAAAAGACCTGGGTAAGGGCAGACCCTGGTAACAGCAGCACTCCTCACCAGCTCCTCGCACTGCAGGCAGGTTCCTCAGGCATCTTATTGTAGACAGCGCTCCAAAGGGGCTCCATATGGTGATTGGAGGTCCCTGGGGATCAAGCAGACCTGGGTTCAAATCCTAGCCCTGCTACTTCACTTACCATCTGGGAGACTGCATAAATCACATGCTTCTAGAATTCCCTTACTATCAATTGGGGATAATGATACCTACTCATCAAGTTGTGATGGAGATTGAAATTATGTGAGCTATCAGCATAATCAATGCTCAATAAATGTTACTTCCTTTCTCCTCCTTCTCTCTACATGTCAATACATTTAATTTACATTAGGAGATTGGGGAGAAAAAGAGAGAGATGATTAAGAAAATGCCCCCTACTTTCTGCTTCACATTAAAGAGCAAGCATATAAGCATTAGCACAGTATTCTGAGTCACACCTATCTGGCACTTGTTCATTTATTCAGCAGATATTTATTGAGTCTCTACTATGTGCTACATAGAGTTCTAGGCACTGAGATACAGGAAAGAAGAAAACAGTGAGTGTGTTCAGGTGGCACTAACAACCTACTGGGAGAAACAGACAATAAATAGATAACATGGTGTCAGTAATAGTTAACAAATGGGAAGAGAGAAAAGCAGGGAACAAAGACAGAGTGCTATTTATATGTGAATGGTCAGGGATGGCTGCTCTGAGAAGGCGACATTTGATGGAACAGAGTCTTTGTTCTTGCTGTTTTCTCTCCCTGGAATGCCATCACTGTCCCTTGTCACTCTCTGTCACCAAATCTCCTGTCATCAAGACTCCACTCAAACAACACCATCTCTGAGTGCCTTTTCTGCCCACCTTTTGAGACTGAGTAAGTCTCTTCTGCCTCTCTGCTCCCACAATCCCTTTTACTGTCAATATGTTCCATGTTTAACATCCTCTCCCTCCTTCTTTCTTTGAGCTTCATTGTCAGGCACAGTGCTAGGCACAGAATTCGTTTATCAAATTATGTGTGTGTGTGTGTGTGTGTATGTGTGTGGGTGTGTGTATTCATTCAGGTGTCAGCCCATCCTGACCACATTTGGGGATAGTGAGCAGGTAACCTCAGAGCTGGTCCTGGGGAAGTCTGCTCAACTCTGAGATGTGTACTTTGTCCTCAGAAATGTAGTGCACTCTTTCCCATGAGTTAGGTGTGCTGAAGGAAGACTGCTTCTAGCTCCATGGCCTGGACAGTTCCATCCAAGTTCAGCACTGAGAACTATTAGGCACAGTCTCTTCTCATATTTCCAGAGCTCTTTAATCATTTTTGCCTTTTAGAAGCTACATGTCTTTGGGAAAATTATTTAATCTTTGCAGACTTCTCAGGTATTTTGGCTTTTGGTTGGAATTGTGACAACTGAATGTGCTGTTTCTTGAACCTCCTGCTGGTCAGAAGCCATGAGTGACTGGTATTGGTGTTGAGTAGTTAAAAAACAGAAAAACAAAATAGCACAAAATAGTTTATGGGAAAGAGCATGGGTTTATAGTTAGACAAACATGGGTTTGAATCTAAACTCTGACTCTTGCTATTATTTTTACCTGTAGCAAGTTACTTAATCTCTGTGAATCTGAATTTTCTCATATGCAAATTGGAATAATGGGTACCAATATCACTGGCTGCTATGAAGACCAAGTGAGAAAATGTGCAGATAGTGCATAATTAAATTTGAACTTTGGAGACTATACTCCAACCGTCCCCACTTGGTTATGTTCCAATCAAGAACCCTGAGTTTATCGTCAGTGTACTGTTACTCAGACAGTATAGTCATCACGTAGCACAAAGCAAATCCTGCTTCTAAACTTGTTGTTTGCTCTCACTCAGTGGCATAATCATTACTCTACAGTGTAGAATGTTATTATACAATGTAGGTGTGGGGTCTCTAGCCCACAGCTCTGCACCTTTGTCTAGCACTCCTGTCCTCATACCTTAGTGGTCTGTCCATCAGCTTGTTTCTCATCTACTTTGCTTGTCCAGTCCACTGTGGTCCTCCCTTGCCCTCTCGCTCATGTGGCAGAGTGGAACCAGCTGTCCTGAGACCTGAGTTCAACATCTGGTTTGCCCATTTGCATGTTTGTGGTCTGAGTCCAAGTCATTTCCCTTTGCTGAGTCTCAAGTTCATTGTCTTTGAAACAGTCCTGCTCTGCTCTGCCTATGATAGAATGTTTGGGTAATAAGTTTAAAATTAGAATATTTTAGGGCTATATCTGAGTTGGGGTATAGCTGAAAGAGCTCTGAGTTTCATTTCTAGCTCTACCACTTATCAGTGGTGATCCTGGCTAATTCACTCACATTCTCTCGACTCAGTTTCCTCATATATACAATAAAGATAACAATAATGACAACTAATGCTTCTTGAATTTTACTATATGCCAGGCATTCTTTTTTTTTTTTTTTTTGAGACGGAGTCTGGCTCTGTCGCCCGGGCTGGAGTGCAGTGGCCGGATCTCAGCTCACTGCAAGCTCCGCCCCCCGGGTTTACGCCATTCTCCTGCCTCAGCCTCCCGAGTAGCTGGGACTACAGGCGCCCGCCGCCTCGCCCGGCTACAGGCATTCTTTTAAGTACATTTGTTAACTAATTTACTCCTCACAATAATCTTATGAAGTTGGCACTATAATCATCCCCATTGCAAAGTGAAGATACATAGGCACAGCATGTGTATACATAATTAAGCAACTTGCTTCATTAATAAGTGTCACATTTAATTTAATAAGAGGCAGAGGCACAATTCAGAACCAGTCTGTCTGGCTCCAGAACTCACGGCCTTAACCATCATGCCATACTGCCAACCATGGTGCTGTAATTCCTACCTTGCTGAGCTGTTGTGAGGCTTAGAGAGACTAAATAGACAGTGTCTGTCAATTGTGGATGTTCAACCTGTGTTACACCTTTATTAAGCTTAGCACAACTTAGGATTAATAAACGCTTACTTTGTTGCTGCATTTGGCCATATGTCTGCTTCTGACGAAGCAGTGATTTTCAGGACCAGGTATTTTCCTGGAGCTGTTGCTTTTCTGCAAACCTGAGATGTCAGGAGTAATATACCAGGGGCTTCTACTTCTAAGGAATCCTTGTAAGAGGGTGCCACTTTGTGCTTTGTATCAGTTCTTTGTTAGTGGTCAAGCCGGCTGACTGTCGTTCAATAAGGAATTGGGCTTTGTTGTAGAGGTGGGTTTTTTCTAAGCACAAGGAAGGTAGGGTCAGGTCTGCAATTTTCTCTGGCTCCAGGAACAAATACTTCTGCTCCTCTAAGCCTGAGAGTCTCGAGAGATATGGGGATTGGTGATGACCTCCTGCCTGGGTGGTTCTTACACACAAAGCTGAGAGCAATTTTTAAAGTCTTCTCGCCATTTTGCTCTCTCTTTAAAAATTAAATGCCTGACACTGAGGTGTTTTATTCCCAGACCAGCTGTCCTTTAGGAGGATGGATTGGAAGTGAGAATGTCTGACGACTTCCTTCCTAACCTCAGTGGTTTTCGAGGATGGGAAAGGCCACAGGGAAGGAAAGTGACCTTGTTCTTTTTGTCAACTTAATGAAAAAGAAATGAAGCATCAGTCATGATGACTGAGTTCCATAGTGAGGTAGCCATGGGAAGGACGTAGGAGCAATGGCATCATGTAGGGTTTAAGACTCAGTGAGACTGGGAGGTTGCACAGTCTGCATGGCATGCTGGATTGAGCACTGGACTGGGAGCAGAGAGACCTGAATTCTCATCTCAGATCTGCCACTATCTGTCTGTGTGGTCCTGAGTCAGTTACTGACCCTTGTGAAGATGTTACAATCCATGTTTAGAATGTCAGCAATATAGTGGAGTGGTTAAAAGCAAACTTTGTTGTGAATTTTTAGTCGTACTGCTTCCTCCTTGGGTAACTTAGTTACTCTTCTGTAGGAGGCTCAGCTTTCACATCTGTAAAATTAAGAGTTTGGAGGCCAGGCCTGTGCCTACCCAGTGCTTCAAATGCCCTCCAAGACCCCTCTGCAAGTACATTCTCTCCTTCTTTGCCTTGGTACTCTCTTATTCCTCCTTTAGAATTTAGTACTAACTTCCCTTTGGGTGGAAAACCTTCCCGATGCCCCCCATTGATTGAGATACCCTCCATCCCTGTATTTCCATCACCCCCAGTGACTTCACTTGTCATTACACTTATCACTCTGTGAGGTCCTTGAGGGCCTAAGTCTAGTTCCTCTCCAGTGCCTCAGAGCCCTACACAGGATCTGGTTCCAAGATGCAGTCTCCAAATGCTTGCTAATGGAGTGAATGCATCTCTTTCCAGGTCTAAAATTCTGTGCTTCTAAGTGTATTTGCCTTTATTGGTACCTATTGTTCAAAATGCACATAAGAGATACTATTTTTTTCTTTCACAAAAAGGTAACAATTATAATTTTCAGGCCAGGCAGAGTGGCTCAGGCTTATAATCTCAGCATTTTGGGAGTCCAAGGCTGGAGGATGGCTTGAGACCAGAAGTATGAGACCAGCCTGGGATACATAGAGAGACCTTGCCTCTAAAAAGAAAAAAAAAAAAAAGAAGAAGAAGAAGAATCAGGCACGGTGGTATGCACTTGTAGTACCAGGTACCAGGGAGGCTGAGACAGGAGGATGAGTTGAGCCTGGGAGTTCAAGGTTGCAGTGAGCTATGATCACGCCGCTGCATGCGTGATCTGCCCCAGACGGGACAGGGGCTTTGGGCTGGTGGAGCACGTGCAGTGACAGGGCAGCATCCTCAATCAATCAAGCGGCATATTTGGTTGCATTTTCTACAGACTACAGCTGTTGTTAGGTTGCCTGCGGATACTCTGGGCTTCTGTCCTTTTGGTGCTGAGCTCCCTGGTGTCTCTTGCTGGTTCTGTCTACCTGGACTGGATCCTGTTCTTTGTGCTCTATGATTTCTGTCTTGTTTGCATAACCACCTATGCCATCAACGTGGGCCTGATGTGGCTCAGTTTCCGGAAGGTCCAAGAACCCCAGGGCAAGGCTAATAGGTATTGAGCCCTCATCCCAAGCCAGGCTGGCCTCATCTGCTTTGCTTTGACATGTGAACCTTGCACAAGGGGGCATATCTGAGTCCCAAGAAAGCCCTAGATGCCAGGGCTTCCTAGAGTTCCCCCTCCCCCTGCCATATCCACACACGATAATGGACCAAATGTACCATACATTTGTTCTTTTTTCCACCCAGTGCCTCTGACTCTGTCCCTAAGGGTGGTCTCAAAAGCTCTTGCCATTGCCCAGGGAGGGAAGGTTCTGAGTAATAAAATTTCTTAAATAGTAGTAGAAAAGCAAGATTACTCTGCTCCCCCACACCCCCAAAAAACAATTACAATTCTTTATGTGAATATAGAAATTCATGCTGGATAAAATATTTTCCACATTTATTACCTGACATCTGCTGCCTAATGGCTTATCAGTATTCGGTTTTAAAAACAATCGAAGACCACTGTTGGGTCTCATCCAACTAGATTTCTTGTTTGACTTACTGGAACTATCTCCAGGTTGTGCACCCTTGCCTTGAACTGACTGTACTGCACAGGGCTACTGCCCCATCTCTTACCCCAAGTGGTCTTTTCCATCTCAGATACCAAGCTCTGTGCTATCACTGACTCCTAGGTAATGGACCGAGTCCTCTGAAACCAGTTTGGCTGTGGGCTTACCCTCATCTCAGGGAGTCCACTTTCTTGGTCTGTTTTTAAAGCAACGATGTCTACATCAGGTATGCGATTTCCAAATTTACAGCCTCATAGAGAGAGCTTGCTGTTAACAGAGTTGTCAGCAGAGGGGGGGAAATGCAAAATTGTCCAACAGAAATAAATCTCAGAAACTGTTTTGTCAAGCCATCCAAGCATTATACATTTGCTGCTGCATGCAGAATACACAGGAGGGGAGGGAAGAGAAGGGGGAGAAACAGTGAGTGGAAGAGCTGAGACCGGCTTGCACTGTGGGCGAATCAAGGCTCTCTTCTCCCTCCATGACCTGCTTCTCCCTGCCTTCCTGGAGGCCTTATGTGAGGTATGTATGGTGTCTTTTCTTTCTTTGTTTATTGTCTCTCCCCTAACTTTCGTGACGTTCTTGTTGTAGCTTTGGCACCTGATGAGCTACACGCTAGAGGAAAAACAAAGAAACATCAGAGTGCTGTGGGTGTGGGGCTTGAGGAGAGTGCTGGACACACAGCCTGAATCCTAGTAAGCAGGTCTTTCTAAACTTCACATCATTTTATCAAGGCTCCCCTTTGCTACTTGAATCTGTTTCTAGACTCTGCTTAAATTTTAAATATGTTATTTGTCTGCCTGGAATGCTTTGCTCAACCAAATTTCCTCCAGTCTTCAATGCCCACTCTAGTTTTGCTTCCTCCATTCAGCCTTTCCAGACTAATCTAGCCTTTTGCAACCTCTCCACTCCCTGATCTTGGGCAACCTTTGTGGTTGGAATCCTAGAGTTGGTCTTTTGGCTCTATTGCCTCCCATTTCCTTCTTTGAACCTTTCTTCTGTGTGTATTTCAGATCTCTTCCAGGAGATTCCAAAGTTGCTGAAGGAAGAGCAATCCTTTCCCAGATATTTCTATTTGAAAATAATTCTACATTTAGCCAGCTCTACTATCTTGGGCAGTCAGCATCTCTGAGCCACAGTTTCCTCCTCTATAAAATGGGACAATAATATCTGCCTTATAGAGTGCTTTTGAGAGTTAAATGAGTCAATATAACTAGGATTGAGAGCAATGCCTGGTACTTAATGGCAATCAATAAATATTCTCAATAAACACTGGGTCCCTCCAGAAGACATTGGTGGCAGACTGTGCCAGCGATTCAACAAAGGATGACATCATTAAGGTCTGTGGGGTCAGACTGCCTGGGTTCAAATCCAAAACCCATCGCTCTGTGCTTAGAGGAAACTATTTCACCTCTTTAAACGTTAACTTCCTCATCTGCAAAATAAGGATGATGATAGAACCTACCTCCTAAGGATTATACAAAAGACTTCATGGAAAGCATTTGGCAAAGCGTCTTGTACTGAGAAATCAAACAATAAATATCAGCTACTTTTGAGGAGGTGGATGATATTTTGTCTGTATTCTTAACAGTGCCATTGCATTCTAGCTGCTCTGTTGAGAGATTTGTAGCTACTCTGTAGATTCATGTCACACCTTTGATGGGTCAAATGAATGCAAAGTTGCAAGAAGAGCCCAAGACTTGGCTTCCTACACACCCACCTCAAGCACTGCTTTTGTGCCTTCCTTAGTTTGTGGCTTTGAGAAAGTGAACCTCTCTGAAGTTTCTTTTTTTTTTTTAATAATCTGGGAGATGGGATAGTAATGTCTACTTTTAAGGGCTGAAAAAAAACTAGTGCCATAATATGCGAAAGCATTGTTTAAACTAAAAAGTATGCTACAAAGGATATTACATATTTGTTGTTTTTACTCTTATTACTATCAGCCAAGCAATATTTGTATAGCATCTCTTCTGTGCCACACTGAGTTGGGTCTGAGGAAAGCCCCAACATATTATGAAACAGAATAGCTGTGGTTGATGGAGATACCATGACTTGAAGATGGCCAGAGCTAGAATTCCAGTTGCTGGCAGAACCAGAGGTATCCCAGAGTGGTTCAGGCTCAATGCAATTAAGAGCTGGAGATGAGCAGTTAGGCCAAATCCTGACTCAAGCTCCCTTGTGAATTTAGCCAAGCAAGATGATCTCTCTGAGCCTCAGGTTTTAAAAAGTCTACTAAATGGAGATTAACAATTCATGTCTTGCCCTCTTTTTGAGGTTCCTGTGAGGGTCAAATGAGATGACAATGTTAAATTGTTGGGAACCTGTGACCCAGAACATGTTCTGTGGCATTTCTTGGTGTCCCCACTAGTCTACAAGATCTTGGAAGAGATTGATAGTGGTCTATATTTTCTCAATGCTTACAATATTACTGTCTACTGAGAAGATGCCCAATAACTGGAAATGGAGAAATAAAGCACTGTTGCTGTTCATCTTATCCATAAGCGTCATTGTTTTCACCCCCTAAATTCCCTGCCAAAAAAGTGCTGTTCCTTTAGTGAGGTTGCCTTTAAACTTTACTCATTGAGGCTGCTGCTACTGCTACTACTTGTTACTGCTTATTAAACACCTACTACATTTAAGCTCTTGTGCTAGACACTTCATATGAATTATCTTTAGCCCTCCTAGCACTTCTGTGTGGTGGATGTGGAACCTAGGCTCAGACGACCTAGGGGAAACTTCCTCAAGGGCAAACACCCTATAATTGGAAGAATAAAGATTTGAACCTGGTTTGTCTGATTGCAAATTCTAGACTTGTTGCCTCATACCCCACTGCCACTAAAAATCCAGCAAGGAGCCCAATTGTCCTTTAATAGCCCACAGTTGAGGGAGGTAGCGGCTTCTCCTGTGAGTGGATTAGAAGTCATTCCCACTTTGAGAACGCAGGAGGTAGGAAGAGCAGATAGGCCAAGGTAAAAAGCTAGGGAAGCAATTCTTCTTTCAAGGGGAAAAATATATGTATTTGGATTCTTTTTCACACATCCAACCCAGCAGAAAATTGGCTTGTGGAAGATGTAGGTCGTGGCTCTGGCCGCAGCATCTGGATGCCTTATATTGTACACTGTATTACCAGAGTAATATCGTGCACTTTATTAGCACCAGCAGGATTGGGGATTCCCATGGGGTCTGTTCTTTGCTGTCAGATGTATAAGGCCATTTAATCTCCTTTATCAGATCTAGTTCTGCCTCCGCCACCCCCAACTCCTCTTGCAGACCAATAAAGAAAATTTCTTCAGATTCACTGGACTGAAAACCAGCTTTTAAATACTCCTGCATCCTCCCCAACTCCTGTGTCTAATAAGCAAGCAAGCCAAGAAGGTATCAATGCCTTGAAAATCAGCTTTGTGCAATTGAATAGCAATTTTCTCAGGAAATTTGTAATTGGAACGTCACCTTCTTTAAGCAGAGACTAGAGGAAGAATTTGTTGCTTATCCTAGCTAGCTCTTGTCTCACCTAGGCACTGTGATCTTTGGGGACAAGGCTGGCATTCTTTCATCAGAAACTCAATTATACCTTTGGTCCTGGCTAAGAGAAATGGCTAGAGCCACTTGAGAGACAGGAGGATTTTCTCTGGACAGAAACTGAGTACATGCCTGGCCTGTTTGTGGGCCACTTTTGATGGAACCAAATAAGATATTCAGGATTCAAAGAGATTTGTGTTCAAAATCTCAGTTCTATAATTATTCTCTGTGCTCTATGATATTTATTCACACATGGAGAGTGTGCCAGCCCTGAGACTGGTGCTGGTGGGTCTTGGGATTAAGACGTGGCCTACCTTTGGAGAGATCACAATCTCGTGGATAGAAGACATATATGAATGCATGCTATCAACAAGTGGGATAAGTGCAATGGGGGGTCTCAAAGAGGCCCCTGGCCCCGTCATGGGACTCAGAGCAGGAATCTGCAAGGAGAGGATGCCTGAGCTGAATGCATCCTTATGTTGGTCCCTTCACCTCTGGGCCTCAGTGTCCTCAGCTGTAAAATGGGGTAATACCCACCCTGAAGGGCTGTTTGGGAAATACACTGTACTATATACAATATGCTTAGCCTGAAGTCTACCACGTAATAACTGGTATTATTTAAAGGACACAAGGAGTTGAACAATAACATGAATAGTCCTTTTTACTTGTATGAAAGAACTGGAAAGCAGTCTGGATAAAGATCTGGGTGGCCTGCATTAGACTCTGCATTAGGCTCTGCCTCTTCTTAGCTGTGTGACCTTAGGCAAGTCACATCACTTCTGTGAACCTTGGGCTTCTTCTTCATCAGATGGGGAGAAGGTTAGGAGGATCAAAGAAGACAGTTAAATGGCAAGGAACTTCACAAATTGTAAGGTGTTGTGCTTCTCAAAGGAATTTATCTTATAACTATTATCATAACTTACAGGTCTAAATAATGCGGAAAGGAATTTCTGCAGAAAGGGATGGATTGTTAGGTGCCCAGGAAGTGAATTGGAGGTTAAACAAGCCCCAGGCTTGGTGCAATGAGCATCTATCTGTAGGGCATGATTTTAAGCACAAGTTCTTAACCATGAGAGGATGCGAGGAGAGAGACATGCAACAATTACCCAGGGATTTTTTTTTCAGGATGTGTACATACACATACACATACACAACCCACCCCACATACCCTCTTGCCCAAGGCTTGTCAGAATCTGCAGTGGACATTGGTGGCATATATTTATAGAAAGGTGATTACCCACTGCTCTTTCCTAAAGTTAAGTTCCACAGTTTCAGAAAGTATTGAAAAGCCCATTGGATGATAAACTCCCATCTCTCTAACTCTTTTCATCACCATTTTAGCCTATTTGCCTGGCCCTCTGCCTAAAGCATATTCTAATGTATTAAATACTTAGTTTCCAGATATGGCTTCTTCATTTCTATCATTCTATCTGTGTATTCAGCCAGTATTCCGCCAGCTGGGCAATTTTAAAACTTAGGAACATTTAGATATCTGAATTATAGGACTATGGAACCTGCCAGACCTACAGAACAGGGACATTTTCATGACCCAAAAATAATGTTCAGAGTCCCAATAAAGCTGAAGATGCCGTAAGACCTGGAGAGGTGCAGTCTCCAATGGTGGTCCTGGCCATCGTTGGCAGAGAACTGATAATGCTTTGTTGCATTTGCATAGCTCCCCAGGGGCACAAAGCACCTGCCTGCACACTATGCCAGTGACCTTTGGGGAACTCTGTTAAGTCACCAGAGCAAATAGCATTGCCCCCATTTCACAGATAAAGTGAGAGGTTCAGATAAGGGACTTCCTGCTGTTCACAGAGTCAGTGAGGGGCACAGCTGGCACTCACCTGGTGTGCAGGCTTCCAGGCCACCGTGTCCTGGGGATGTTTTCTGCCACAGAGGCTGTGGCAGTGTAATGAAATCTGACATGGTTTGCTTGCAAGCATGTGCCAGTGACTGTTCTTTGAGGGGCCTGCTCAGGAACTGTTACCGTTTTACAAGCTGATACCAAGGAGCTTTTAAAATTCGATTTCTTTCAATACAGCTCTTTGAATCTTTTCCCCATTGTTTAGGGTCAGATGTTCAGTTCTGTAAGGACCCTGTGAGCAACGAGTGGGCAGATCAGTTCTAGCAATATATATTTGACCCTACTACTCCAGAGGGAAAGCAGCACAACACGATAAATTCTGATTCATATTTTCTCAGGCAAGCTGTATTTCAGTGGGGACTTGGAGGAAAAAGAAAAGAGATATGTGTGTATGGATGTGCATGTGTGTATGTGTGTGTACACATCTGTATGTGTGAGTATGTATGTGTATTTCTAAAAGACCCATCAACAACAGTACACTAGGGAAAACCACAGCTCTCTAGAAATGTCCCTGGGGTAAAAAAAAAAAAAAAAAAAAAAAAAAATCAATCTTATAGCTTTCCACCTGGGCTGGCCAATGATCACAATGATAATGCCTTGTAACTGCACTAAATTTGCAAAATGTATTCACATTGATAATATATATGTGTGTGTGTATATATATGTATATATGTGTATAAATGTGTATACACGTATATATATAGCAAATTCTTACCAAAGAGGACTTACCTTCTGCTAGCATTTGCTGCACTGCTTTTTATGTCTTATTTTATTGAATTATCCCAGAAACTCTATAATAAGGGTAACATTATCTCCATTTTAAATTGGGAAAATGGGTTTAGTGGGACAAAGTGACTTACCCCAAATTGCATAGCTGGAAATGCTCTTAAGTTCTTCAGTACAGAGGATCAGAGACTCCACAGCCACTGCTCTTTAACTTGTTATGTGACTGGCTCTATAGTTACACATTTGTAAATTTTTATTTAAAATTTAAAAAATGACTATGCTAAAGGGCTCTCTTCCACCTTCCACTTTCCGCCCAATCCCTTGCTCACAGAAGAAACAAATAGTCTTTGTTTTCCTGGAGTGACATCTCCTGGCTAGAAGAAAATGTAAAGATCATCTATTTTAAACCAGTGTTTCATGGCCATGGTCATGTTAGAAATACCTGGAGTGCTTTTTTCACACCTGGGGTGCTTGGATCCCACAAATTAAATCAGAATCTCTGGGGCCATGGGTTATTTTTTTTAAATATTCAGTTGATTCTAATGTGAAGCCAAAATAGAGAATTTCCCACTGTGATTCACTGATCACTCTTTCTACAATATCCCTGCAGAATTTTCAACCTTCTTTTGCTAGAAGGACCCCAATGACAAAAAGCTTACCATTCTAAGAGACAGCTAATTTTATTTGTCAGCTTCTTTTTTCAGGGAACAAATAACCCAAATAAACAAAAACAACACATTTTTATTGATCAGGCAGTATCACTTCTGTTACCTCATTTAATACGCACAGGCTTTTTATTATCGTCTCAACTTTAGAGATGAAACTGAGGATCATTTATGCCTCATTCAACAAAAATGTACTGACTGTACGCCTGCTAAATGAAAAGCCAATTATAAGCATATACAGACACTGGCATGGCCCTGGCCCTCAGGGAGCTTTCATCAGTGGGGAAAGACAGTTATTAAAAACCAGACTGCACAGCTAATCAATTACAAATTGTGATGGGTGCAATGGAGGTGAAGCGCAGAATGCAGTGATCATTTGTAACAAGTGGATCTGGCCGAGGGTGTGTGGTGCAGGTGTGTGTGTGCAGGTGCATGTACAGGGAGGCCAGGGAAGATTTCCTCAGCAGACCACCCATCTTAGTGAGCTGTGGAGGACAAGTAGAAATTGACTAAGGAAGGGGTGGTGCGGAGCATGGAAGGAGTCAGCTGTGTGCAGGAGGTACTGATACTGGAAAGTGCCCAGTGCTTTGGAGGAACTGGAAAGTGGCCAGCCAGTTGCTAACCCTGGGAGAAGGAGCCTGGAGGTTGGTGGGAGTGGGGATTGGGCAGGCCCAGTCTGGTCCTGGTGATTCAGACCAGAGAAGCTTTTGCTGGATGCTAACCAGAGGTGTTGCATGTCCAGAGGTTTGCTTGTCAAGGATGAAGCTCAGCTTGGAGATGTAGATGAGTCCTCTTCCGATATCCGTAACTGCCTGCTTGTCTATATAAGAAGCATTTCCTTCTTTCTTTCCTTTAAAAATGTCCTCTGAAGGGCACACCAAAACCAGAGAATGCATCAACAGCTTCCAGTGGGAGTGTTCTGTGTGAGGAGGGGAGGAGAGGAGGAACATAGTTGGAAACCCGTAGACAGAGGAGGAGCCTTGGGAAGCTGGGCTGTGGGTTCAGAGCCCTTTTCTCTTTCTTCTAGTGCTCATATCATTATGTTCTTATGCTTTTAAGAAAAAATGTATCTGTATTTTAAATTCAAATACACAGAGAGAGACAGAGAGAATGGCCAGAATTGTGGGGGGGTTACTCCTTAGAAAACCATCTGGAGAGTGTGTATAACCCTGTGTTAAATACCTTTTTAAAAACCACCCACAATTTAAAAGGAGTCTCTGATGCACTGCATGTTGATAGAATCTGCTTTTGGGAAGTGTGGATGTGTGTCTCTCAGGAAATTGGGGAAATGAACTTTTCTCTCTATGTGTAAAATGCCATGCACAGAAGCCCCCCTCTGGAAAAGATGCAGAGATTGTGGTCCTTGAGTATTTAATTTAAATATTTGACTCTGTTAGCTTTTTCTCCCTTCTCTTCATTCCTCAGCACCCTCTCCCCTAACCAGACAATACACTGGTACTAGCCCAGGTTTCAATCTCAGATTCAGGGACAGAGAGACCAGTAGATGCAGGTACCCACAGAGACATGGTCTAAAACATAAACACACTCATGTGCAAATATCCACTGGCCTCCTCACTCTCCTGCACATACACATGCAAACACCAAACACCCACAACTTGTACCTTCAGGAAGCAAAACATGCCTCACCTGGCCTGACGTAATGTCCCAAAAACTTTCTGCTCCTCACAGCTGGAATTTCTTAACCTCACCCTCAGCCCTGGCTTGGCTCAACCCTGACCCTAGGGGTTCTAGAATGCCCACTTTAGAGCATAAGGTGTCCTACCCAGGGCGCCTGGGGCACCTGCTCTGACCCTCATCCAAGTTCCAGGAATTGGACTCCTAAGCAGGTGGTGTCACCTGGTCATGGTTTTGTTCTCTTGAGTGCCTGAATCCCCTTTTCATAGGCTGCCCAAGTCTCTGCTTCTTTCATATATCAGCCTTTCTCTCTGTCCCCCTCCTGGACTGGAGACCAGCTCACCCAGAAGGCAAGGTTAGAGTATTTTATCCCTGTGCCATCTCACCAGTACTCTGCACAGTGTATGTGGTAATATACAACACATACATACATAATTATATGTATAATAAATATATATTTTAAAAATATATAATAAATGCATGTTGAATGGCTGAAGAAACAACTCATACTGTGTCTGGAATTGGTGGGTTCTTGGTCTCGCTGACTTCAAGAATGAAGCTGCGGACCCTCGCGGTGAGTGTTACAGTTCTTAAAGATGGTAGTCCGCAATTTGTTCCTTCAGATGTTCACATGTATCCACAGTTTCTTCCTTCTGGTGGGTTTGTGGTCTCACTGACTTCAGGAGTGAAGCTGCAGACCTTTGCGGTGAGTGTTAAAGCTCATAAAAGTGGTGTGACCCAAAGAGTGAGCAGCAGCAAGATTTATTGTAAAGAGCAAAAGAACAAAGCTTCCACAATGTCGAAGGTGTCCCGAGGGGGTTGCTGCTGCTGGGCCTGGAAGCCTGCTTTTATTCCCTTATTTGGCCCCACCCACATCCTGCTGATTGGTCCATTTTACAGAGAGCTGATTGGTCCATTTTACAGAGAACTGATTGGACCATTTCGACAGAGCGCTCATTGGTGTGTTTACAATCCTCTAGCTAGACATAGAAGTTCTCCAAGTCCCCACTAGATTAGCTAGACACAGAGCACTGATTGCTGCATTTACAAACCTTGAGCTAGACACACAGTGCTGATTGGTGTATTTACAATCCCTTGGCTAGACATAAATGTTCTCCAAGTCCCCACTAGACCCAGGAGCCCAGCTGGCTTCACCCAGTGGCTCCTGCACCAGGGCCACAGGCGGAGCTTCCTGCTGGTCCTGTGCCGTGCACCCACACTCCTCAGCCCTTGGGTGGATGATGGGACTGGGCACCGCGGCACAGGGAGCGGTGCTTGTTGGGGAGGCTTAGGCCACACAGGAGCCCGTGGTAGGGGAGGGGTGGGAGGGAGGCTTGGGCATGGTGGGCTGCAGGTCCTGAGCCCTGCCCCGCGGGGAGGTAGCTGAGGCCCAGTGAGAATTTGATCACAGTGCCGGTGGGCCGGCACTGCTGGGGGACCTGATGCACCCTCTGCAGCTGCTGGCCCGGGTGCTAAGCCCCTCACTGCCCGGGCCCAGTGGCATCAGCTGGCCGCTCCGAGTGCGGGACCCACTGAGCCCATGCCCACCTGGAACTTGCGCTGACCCGCGAGTGCTGCACACAGCCCTGGTTCCCGCCTATGCCTCTCCTTCCACACCTCCCCACAATCAGAGCAAGCTGGCTCCAGCCTCGGCCAGCCCAGAGAGGGGCTCCCACAGTGCAGTGGCAGGATGAAGAGCTCCCTAAGCATGGCCAGAGTAGATGCCGAGGTCGAAGAGGCACTGAGAGCGAGCGAGGGCTGCCAACATGTTGTCACCTCTCAATCCCCCCTCTAAACAGGACACCACAACTGCTGTTGGGAATTTGGCCGATGACCGCTCTAGCTGCTTCCTGCTGGATGGGGCAAAGAAAGGGCCCTGCAGTTGTAGTGTCCTCCAGAGGAGAGCTCTCTAGGCCAGTGAAAGTGACAGCAGGTTGGTCCAGGGTTCCTCGGTGGAAGTTGTTAGTTGAGCTCATTTGGGGTTCCATTTGTAAGACCATCTGTAGCTTGATGGCCTCAATTCTAGAGGAAACAAATTTGACAAGAAGGTTAAAAATACAGGGCCCAAAGGTGAGTAACAGCAAGATGGCTGCCACAGGACCTAGAAAGGGGAGAAACCATGTTGCTCAACTCTAGAGGTTGGTATAAGAGTTTGAAAGGCGTTGTCTGATTTCAGAAGCCTTTTCCTGTAAATGCTGGGTGGCATCTCACACTATCCCTGACTGGTTAGTGTAAAAACAACACTCTTCTCCTAAGAAGGTGCAGAGTCTTCCTTTCTCAGCAGTGAGGAGGTCTAGGCCTCAGTGGTTTTGGAGAGTCACTGCTGCTAAAAAGTCTGTTTGGGATTGTAGAGTAAGGATAGATTTTGTTATTTCTTGCAAACTGTCTGAGAAATCCTTCGAGAGTGTGTGGTAGTAGGATAATGAAGTAGATAAACTGGCTATTCTGGTTCCTGTAGCAGTAGCCATTCCTAACCGTTCCTAACCCTGAAAGTAGGGGTATCAGTTGCATGGCTCTGTGCTGACGGACTTGAGCTTTGAGGGGTACTGATAGGGTCTGATTTCCTGGGGCAATATTAATGTTGGGACGTAGAAAGACCAAGGCACAGGTGCCTGTCCAGTTAGTGGGGAGGCAGATATAGGTTGATGTTCCACATAAGAAGAATATGCCTTGGCTGGGTAGACATTTAGAACTTTACCCTGGTGGCTTTTAAAGGAATAGGGTACCCTGATTTTTCTTTACTACTTCCATTTCTCTGTCCTTCTATTTGACTTCTTCTTTGTCTCTCTCTTTCTGACTTTCTTTCTGTCTTTCCTTCTTTGACTGTCTCTCTGTCTCTTTCTCCATCTCCTTTTCTTTGTCTCTCTTGTTTCTTCCTCTCTCTTTCATTCTCTTTGACATCTCCTTTGTCTCTCTCTTTCTCTCTGACTCCCTCTTTGTCTCTTCCTCTCATTCCTTCTTTGACTTTCTGTCTCTCTGTCTCTTCCTCTGTCTCCTTCTCTTTGCTAGTTTTTCCCTGCCTCTATCAGCCACTTATGCTGCTGTTCTCCCTTCTCCTTCCCATTTTGATGGCTTTGGCAGTGTAAGACTGCCACCTCCTTGGGTTTTTGCACTGTGCAATAGCTCCATAATTTCCTTGTGGTATTTAATGGAGGTTCCCCCAGAGGTTAGGAACTCTCTTTCTTTCCATATTACAGCATGGGCATGTAGAATTAGATAAGCATACTTGCTATCTGTATACACATTTATTCTTTTTCCTTTCCCAGTTCTAAGGCTCAGGTAAGTGCCCCTAGTTCTGCTAACTGGGCACTGGTCCCTGGGGTAAGAGGCTTACCTTCAAGTATGGTTACATCACTAACTATGGCATAACCTGCCCTTCGTATCCCATTCTCCACAAATGAACTTCCATCGGTATATAAGGTCAGGATTAGCTAAGGGGACCCTCTAAAAGATCATCTTGGGCGGCATAAGTCTGGACTATAATTTGTTGGCAGTCATGCTCGATTGGTTCCCCATCCTCCGGGAGAAAAGTGGCAGGGTTGAGGGCCACACACATGTGTATTTGAAGCACCAGTCCCTCAAGGAGTAGTGCATGGTATCTAAGTAGACAGTTGTCTGATAGCCATAAATTTCCTTTGGCACCTAGTATACCATTTACATGATGAGTAGTCCAGACAGTGAGATGCTTTCCTTGTATTATTTTGATAGCCTCTGACACTAAGACAGGCACTGCTGCAACTACCCATAAACAGTGAGGCCAGTCTTTTGCTACTACATCAGTTTCCTTACTTAGGTATACCACTGGTTGTAGGGTTGTCTCATGAGTCTGAGTAAGGACTCCAAGAGCTATCCCTGCTCTCTCTGTGACGTATAAAGGGAAGTTTTGTCCTTGGGCAGACTTAAAGCTGGAGCTTGTACTAGGGCCTGCTTTAAGGTTTTGAAGACTGTTTATGCCTCTGGTTCCCGTTCTGCTAGATGAGTATTTGCTCTCTGGGTTTCCTAGATTAGAGTATAGAGGGGCCTGGCTATCTCGCTGTATCCAGGGATCCATAGTCGGCAGAAGCTGGTGGTTCCAAGGAACCCCTGCAACTATTTTAATGTCTTAGGGTGAGGATAAGCCAGTATAGGCTGTATTCATTCCTTGCTGAGGGCCCTGGTCCCTCTGGCTAAGATTAGGCCTAGATATTTGACCTGCTGTAGGCAAAGCTAGGTCTTCGACCTAGACACCTTGTACCCTTGATTAGCTAGAAAGTTCAGGAGATCTAGAGTAGCCTGCTGGTATGAGACTTCCGAATTGGGAGCCAAAAATAAATCATCCACATACGGAAGGACCAGAGTGCCTGGACTTGAGAAGTGGCCTAGATCTTGGGCCAGTGGCTGACCAAACAGATGAGGACTATCCCTAAACCCTTGGGGCAAGACCATCCACGTAAGTTGGGACATGTGGTCTGTGGGATCCTCAAAGGCAAAGAGAAACTGGGAATCAGAGTGCAGGGGAATACTAGAAAAAGGCATCCTTGAGGTCCAGAACCACGAACCATTCTGCTTTCTCTGGTATTTGAGAGATCAGGGTATAGGGGTTGGGTACAACTGGATATAGAGGAATTGCTGCTTCATTGATGAGTCTAAGATCTTGCACTAGTCTCCACTGACCGTTTGGTTTTTCTACTCCTAGAATTGGGGTGTTGCAGGGACTGCTGCATTTCCTTACTAAGCCTTGAGCTTTTAAATGTTTAACAATATCCTGTAATCCTTTATGAGTTTCAGCCCTAAGGGATATTGCCTTTGTTAAGGAAAAGTGGTGGGGTCTTTGAGCCTGATTTGGACTGGGCAGGCATTTTTTGCCTTTCCAAATTGTCCTTCCAATTCCCAGACTTCAGGGTTGATTCCCTCCTGAAGTAGGGGACAACAAATGGGTAACTTGTTCCCCATATTCATGTAGATAATAGCTCCAGCTTTGGCTCATATGTACTTCCCTAATAAGGGTGTGGGACTTTCAGGCATAACAAGAAAGGCATGTGAAAAGAGCAAAGTCTCCAAATTACAACTAACGAGGTGGGAGAAATACCTGGTTACAGGCTGTCCCAGGATTCCTCGGATGCCACCAGACCTTGAGGACAGTTGTCCAGGACAGGAGATTAACACTGAGAAGGTCACGCCAGTGTCCAGGAGGAGGTCAATTTTCTGGCCCTCAATGGTTAAATGTACCTGGGGCTCAGCGAGGGTGATGACATGAGCTGGTGCTTTCCCTGGGCACCCTCAGTCCTGTTGTTGGATCATGTCACTGGGGGCTTCTGACCAAGAGAACCTTCATCCTCTGGGGCAGTGCACCTTCCAGTAATTGCCTCGGCATAGTGGACATGGATGAAGGGGCAGCTTGTTTCTCATTGGACAGTCTTTTTAAAAGTGTCCTAGTAAACCACACTGATAACAAGCCCTACTATGTGATTGGCCTGCTCCATTTTCTGTCCTCTCTGAACCACCTAGGTTTGTTTGTCTGAGGGCCATGACTAAGACTGTGGCCTTTCTCTAATCTTGCTTTTTCCTTTTGGGCCTGTTCCTCTTGGTCCCTATTATAGAACACTGAGGTCGCCAGGTTTAATAACACCTCCAGATTTTGTTCAGGGCCCAGGGCTTGCTTTTGGAGTTTTCTCCTGATATCTGTGACTGATTGGGTAATAAACTTATCTTTTAGAATCAATTGACCCTTGAATGATTCGGGGGACAGGGAGCATATTTTTTTAAGGCCTCCCATAGCCACTCAAGGTAGGCAGAAGGATTTTCTTCCTTTCCCTGAGTTATGGTGGACATCATTGAATAATTCATGGGTTTTTTCCTAATTCTCCTTAGTCCTTCTAGAACACAGGTCAACAGATGTTTACAACTCCAGTCCCCATGATCTGAGTCAAGGTCCCAGTGGGGATCCATACTGAGGATGGCTGGCTGACCGGTAGGGACTGTATCCCTTTCTTCGGCTGTCATTCTATCATTTACTTGACTAAGATACCAGGTATCTCCAAACTCTCAGGCTGCAGCTGAAGACTCATTCTTTTCATTAAAGGCCAGGGTTTGATCTAACAGTAGCATGACATCTCTCCAAGTGAGGTCAAAGTTTTGCCCTAGACCCTGTAGGACATCTATGTACCTATCAGGATCATCTGAAAACTTCCCAAGGTCTGCCTTGATCTGCTTTAAATCAGAGAGGGAGAAGAGGACATGTATCCGGGTTGGGTCAAATTCACCTCCCCTTACAGCTTGGGACATAACCAATATCCTGGGAGGTTTTGTGGTCCTTTGGAGATTTCTTTGCTTATTTCATTCTGGGCAGGGGAGATTAAAGGAGGCTTATCATTAATCGGAAGGGGAGCTATAGGGAGGCTAGGATGTCGGGGTAAGCTGAGAGGTCCTCCTGTGGGATGTAAATTGTAAGCTTTGCATAGTTGTGTATTCTCCTTCAATGAAAAGAAAGCTTGGACATAAGATATTTCACTCCATTTGCCTTCCCTCTTACAGAAGAGGTCAAGCTGCAGGATAGTATTATAATTTGTAATTCCCTTAGGTGGCCATTTTTTCCCATCTGGGAGAGAATATTGGGGCCAAGTCATAGTGCAGAAAAAAATGAGCTGCCTCTTGTTCAGGGTTTGCGGGTCAAATTAGTCCCAGTGGCTTAGGATGCACTTCAAGAGTGAGCCTGTTGATGCCTGTGTCCCACCTGAAAGACAAAAGCGCTTGTGGTTTTGGTTTGTTTTGTATCTCCCTCTGCCCAAGAACCTGCAATGGTCCCTGGACCCTGCTGATTGGAGTAGTTGCAGTCACCGACGCAGCAGCAGAAACAACCCCTGCCCAAGAACCCGCAATGGTTCCTGGACCCTGCTGATCAGAATAGTTGTGCTCACCAACGCAGCAGCAGAAACACTAGTTTTCCTCTTAGACCACAAAGAGGACTGAGGAATGTTGTATTTAGTGGACCTTACCAATGCATTCTCGAAAACCTGCACCCTTGCCTGTCCTCCTAGACCACAAGGAGGACCGAGAAAAATCAGATTTAGTGGTCCTTACCGATGCATTCTTGAAAACCTGTTAGAGTCCTAAGCATTCTCCTGTTAGTATTGGCACCTTACCCCTGTCCTATAAAGATGTTATGCCCCAAAAATGAAGTGGAGGACCCTACCCTGAGGGAGGGAAGGGACCTCCAGGGTTGGAAGAGTGACACCTTTTGTCCTCACTTACATGAACAGGAAGGATACAGTTGCTAAGGCCACCATATCCTAGCTTCAGGAATATCTTTTGTTAGGCCTGCTTGTCTGAGGAGGATCCTAAAATTTCAGATAGTCTCCGCTACAATGGGGCTTTGGGCAAAAATTGTGTCTTTCTGATTGGTGAACCTGGGTGCCAGAGAAGGTAACAGAGTCCTGGAGTTTATACTAGAAATCGTTCTTACAGGAGAAACTAGAAAAGCACCAGAGATAGGGAGTGATTTTTAGAAGCGGGAGTAGCCTCAGAGAAGAGAGGTGAGAGGAAGTTTGTCTTGCAGGCATTAGGGCCCGGGGGCAAGGGTCAGGATAGGTAGGATAGATGGGCGAGTCTTGCTTGGGTGACATGCCTTTGAGAGTTCCACTCATGGCCGCAGGGTCAAGCAACCTGTTGTTGGGACCCTGGAGCTGCATGACCTTCCTCTCTGTCGACCCTCAACTCATCCCAGAAGTACAGGAAAGTGGAAACTGGTTCTAGGCAAACCAACGCTCCCAACTCCGAAGAGTCAGGGGTTGTTAGAGAGCCCTTTTCCAGAAAGCCTGACACCCGTGTCTTTAGTCCAGTGGCAGCGCTAGTCACTTTTAACTGGCCGACAGGTGCCTGTTATTTAGCCCCCAAATTCTAAGGAAAAATAGGACAGAACAGCAGGCAAAAGGGGTCCAATGATACTCACTGCTTGGTGATAGGCGAAGTCTCACCACTCGGCAACAGGTGATGGCCTCACCACTTGGCAGTAGTCTCACTGCTTGGCGATAGGCAATAGTCCCTTCGTGGTCACCAAAATGTGTCCGGAATTGGTGGGTTCTTGGTATCACTGACTTCAAGAATGAAGCTGCAGACTCTTGCGGTGAGTGTTAAACTTCTTAAAGATGGTAGTCCGGAGTGTGTTCCTTCAGATATTCAGATGTGTCCACAGTTTCTTCCTTCTGGTGGGTTCGAAAGTCTGCAGCTTCACTCCTGAAGTCAGCGAGACCATGAACCCACCAGAAGGAAGAAACTGTGGACACATCTGAACATCTGAAGGAACACACTCCAGACTACCATCTTTAAGAACTGTAACACTCACTGCGAGCGTCCGCGACTTCATTCTTGAAGTCAGTGAGACCAAGAATCCACCAATTCCAGACACAATATTACCTCAGAATTATATTAGCACTCATTTTCTGTAAAGCTGATGTAGTACCTCTATTAAATGATTGATTGATTGATTCATTCATTCATTCAAATATTAACAGATATTTATGAAGCATATACCAAGTGCCAGGCTCTGTGTTAGGTACTATGGGGAATGTGCATAAAGTGCTTAAAAAGTGCATGCTACATAATAAGCATATTATAAATGCTTGTTAAAAAATAAAGTAGATGGAATGAGTCATGATGCCTACAAGTTAGGTGGGTGGTCTGTATCTTAGTTTCTTCATCTCTAAAATGGGAGAATAATACTCCTAATATCCCAATGCAGTTGTAAAGATTAAATCAGATGAGTCAGTAAGGTTCCTATCATGGCTCCTGGCAGACATTGGAACCTCCAGAAATACTTGACAAGGCGAGGAAGCAAATAACTGTGTGTAAATGACTGAATGAAGGGTTGAGTGTAGGAAAATGAATAAGTGGGTAAAGGAATGAATGATGTCCTCCTCCCCGCTTGCGTATCTTTCCAGCCAATGCTGGGCCTGATGACCTTGTCCTCTGGGCTGCCCCTGGGGCCTCCTACCACTCTACTCTGCAGACACCAGACTTCATCCCTCTCTACTTTCTGAGTTCTAGTCTGCCTTCAGCCTCCAGGTCCTGCTTGGGCCCTTGAGTACTCACCTTTAGTCTGAGAAGGGACAGAGTCGAAGGAGCACAAGCTTTGGAGCCAAGTAGACTTGGACAAGTTTCTTATCCTTTCCCAACCTCCATTTTCTTTTACACTTGTAAAATGCAGACATAAACACCTGGGGCTATTTGGGGAATTAATGTGTAGAAAGTATCTAAAACATACAATATGCTTATACTAATTATTACATGCTTGCTGAAAGACTTTTGCCAAAATATAACTGTTTAGATCACACTTCAATTCTAGTTATCCAGAATTGAATCCCAATTTTGGGAGCCCTGAAAGCATCCATATGAATTCAGCCCCCTTTGCGTTGTGTAGAAAGAAAAGCAAAAACATGTATACTGTTTTATAAGCCATCAAGCCTTCTGATTTTTCCCTGAATCAGACATTCAAAATATCTTTTCAATGTCAGTTTCTCCTGCAGTTTCTGCCTTGAAAGAGCATAATGATCTGTTGCTTTCCTTTTGGGTTGATTGTTCTGTAAGAGTTACAATCCTTGCATTAGAGAAATGCAAATCAAAACCACAATGAGATACCATCTCATGCCAGTCAGAATGGCAATCGTTAAAAAGTCAGGAAACGAAAGATGCTGGAGAGGATGTGGAGAAATGGGAACGCTTTTACACTATTGGTGGGAGTGTAAATGAGTTCAACCATTGTGGAAGACAGTGTGGCAATTCCTCAAGGATCTAGAACCAAAAATACCATTTGACCCAATAATCCCAATACTGGGTATATACCCAAAACATTATAAACCATTTTACTATAAAGACACATGCAGACGTATGTTTATTGCAGCACTATTCACAATAGCAAAGACTTGGAACCAACCCAAATGCTCATCAATGATAGACTAGATAAAGAAAATGTGACACCTATACACCATGGAATACTATGCAGCCATGAAAAAGGATGAATTCAGTCCTTTGCACGGACATGGATGAAGCTGGAAACCATCATTCTCAGCAAACTAACTCAAGAGCAGAAAACCAAACACCACATGTTCTCACTCATAAGTGGGAGTTGAACAATGAGAACACATGGACACAGTGGGGAGAACATCACACACTGGGGCCTTTTAGGGGGTGGGGGGTTAGGGGAGGGATAGCATTAGGAGAAATACCTAATGTAGATGACGGGTTGATGGGTGCAGCAAACCACCATGGCACATGTATACCTATGTTACAAACCTGCACATGTATCCCAGAACTTAAAGTATAATAATAATAATAATAATAATAATAATAATAAAAAGAGTTGCAATCCAACCATCTGTTGATCCATCCATACATCTATCCATCCATCCATCCATCCATCCATCCATCCATCCATCCATCCATCCATGCATTCATTCAAATCAGAAGAACAGAAGGAGGTCAGAGTTGCTGCAGTAAGGTCTGTAAGTGTGTGATGGGTGCTGGGGTAAAATTCTAAAACTGCATTCTCAAAGGAAGTCTGCTGGTTGCACCGAGATCTCTAGCACAGTCCAGAGTCCCACTCCAGTGTACTGAAAAAGCATCTTTGGGGCTGAAACTCACATCTTAAACCAGCATCTCAGTGGCTTTTATGCAGCTTAAGTTTCAAAATCACCCACTATATCATGGAGCATTTTCAATATCCTTCCAAAGAACTTGAACTTGAGGCTTCCCTCAAGAAGTAACTGAAAGGCCAGCTAGAGATGGCAGAACTTGGCTTATGAATGAATCACTTGAAAACCTTTATTCATGCACTCATTTAATAGAGTGCAAAATCTGCACCAAGCACTGTTTGGTTGCTAAAAATGTATCAGTGCAAGGGCTGATAGGATTCCTGCCTTTAGGAGGCTAACAATCTAATGAAGAGAGACAAATAGTGAACATCTAACACATATATCACATATGTCTTTTAGAAATATTAATGTTGTAAAAACAACAACAACAAAAATAACAAAAAAACAAACAAAAAACACTATTATGGAGTGGACCAGAGGTTGCCCAGGATTGAGGGCAGCCTTTTCCATGGCCATGTGCTCAGGCATCTCTGAGGGAGGGAGGTCATTTGACCTGAGACCTGAATGACAAGAAGGAGCCAGCCTTGCAAGGATATTGGGGAAGAATTTTAGGTAAATCGAAGGGCAAAGACAGGGACCCAGAGGTGCAAAAATATTTCAAGTGTGCAAGGGACACGTAGAAGGTTGGGATGATTATAGCCTAGAGAACCAGCAAGAGGATGATAGAAGAGGGAGTCAAAGAAGTCAACCTTATAAAGCATGCAGTTTTTATGCTAATGGTTTCAGTAAGGCCCATTTTTGCAGATGTATGGGCAAGGGGAGGACAGCATCTCTCCAAATGCCCTTTGATGCATTAACTTATCTGATAGAGGCCCTCTGAAACCTGCCCATGCTAAAAATCCTACTGCTGGAAGGAAAACCCCAGCTCTGACTTTTTACCTCATGTGATCAGATTTTCCAGGATTGCCCACTCACTCTAGGTAGAGGCCAAAGAGCATCATAAGGCCACAGTGGCCTGCCGCAAGAGCAGTTACTTTGGATTTGCTTGTCTGGAAATGGTGATCTTAGTCAAAAGCTTAGCCATGATCTAACATCAGACATAATCTCATTTGAAAAGAAATGTTGCAAAAATATTGTTTCTACAAGCCTACTGCTTCTGAAAGCTAGCAAGCTTGTAAACAAGAATTGAGAGGAGTAGACAAACTAGTCCATGCATTTATTCATTATTCAACAAACCCTAAAAGCTGTTACTGAGGTCACCCAGGATTTCTATGTTGCTCAATGCAGTGGTCACTTTTCAGAACTCATTTCATCAGATGTCCAAGCACAATTTAATATAGAGAACCACTCCCTCTTTCTTGTTTTCTTTTGGCTTTTCTCTGCCACACTCTCCTGGTATGTGCAGCCTCCCTGGCTTATCTTTCTGAATCTCCTTTGTCAGCTTTTACCTCCAAGTGCAGCCCCTAAATGCTAATGTTCCTTGAGACTTAAGCATAAATCAGCCAGTGATAAGCAAAAGGTTTGAATAGGGTAATATACAAGCGCACAGCAGGGGAACTTTTTTCACATGGGGCTTCAGTGAGGCATCTAGTTCAGAAGCTTCATGAAGAAGAGTTACCCAACTGAAGGAGGAGACAGAACAGCCCAAGCAAAGACTTGGAGGCTTTAATGGCAGGGCATGGAATGTAGGATTTGGAGGTCACAGAGCCAGAAGTTTATGACAGGAGGCTGCAGAATATAAGGGTGGAAAGGCAAGCAGGAAGAGGTAGATGAAGACCTTTTTCTCCCTTAACTATGTTGAGACATTGAAATGTTTTAACCTGGAGGGTGACATGTTTTGCCTTTCAGAGGCAGTGTAAATGATAGAGTTAAGTAGGTGCAAGACTCAGGCAGGATTACAATTAAAAGCCCTTTGGAGTAATTGAGGTAAGAGATGATATGGCTTGACCTAAGGTTATGGCAAAGAAACAGAGAAGGGTGAATGGATTCCAGTGGACAGGCATGGGAAATAGGAGGTGAAGTCATCAGACATAAATATCGTTGAATGAGGAGTACAGGTACTGAAGTCCCAATTTAGGAAAGCACAAAGTGGTAGACTACAGATCCAGACACTTCTGTAATTCAAGAAAGGAAGTTGGCTTTGTCCAAACTTATATGACTGATATGGTTTAGCTATGTCCCTACCCAAATCTCATCTTGAATTTTAGTTCCCATAATCCCAGGGAGGGACCCAATGGGAGGTAATTGAATCATGTTGGGTGGGGGGGGAGTTTCCTCCATGCTGTTCTCATGGTAATCAGTGAGTTCTCACATGATCTGATGGTTTTATAAGGGGGCTCTTCCCCGCCTTCGCTCTGCACTTCTTGCTGCCACCATGTGAAGAAGGATGTGCCTGTCTTCCACCATGATTGTAGGTTTCCTGAGGTCCCCGCCCTGAGCCATGCTGAACTGTGAGTCAATTAAACCTCTTTCCTTTATAAATTACCCAGTCTCGGGTATGTCTTTATTAGCAGCATGAGAACAGACTAATACAATGACCCTGCCTTTAATAATAAGACTTAAAAATCTCTCTTTATGAAATGTCTAGATTGGAAAAGTCCTCAGTGATTCTCAAAACCCCTCTTAGAGATGTGAAAACTGAGGCCAACAAAAGAATCAGTTGCCTGAAGCCGTGTAACTCTTCACTTTTATTCCTTATACCAAATTTGACCTCTACAAATCAGATCACATTGACTTTTTCAGATCACTGTAGATTCTTCCTAACATCAAGTCCTTACCTGAAAATACTGATCTGAAAAACACAGCTGCAGTGTTACATCTATTTTGTTTGTTTCCTTTTTGGAAGTGATTTTAGCTTTTTAAATGGGCTCTAAGAACCAGCATTCTGAGGCAACAAAATACCAAGTGAGGGTTGAGGTTTTCTTAACTCTGTTGGATCTGGAACACTGATAACTCCACCACCTCCCACCAGTTCTGTTTGTCTTATTTAACTAAAAGTTTTAAACAACCAGCTTATGTGTTCCCAAATGGAACTTGAATCAGAGGAAATTAGAAATCATTCCAATAAAATGTACCCTGGTTCATTCCTTCTGTCTTCATGAAGTTTTCCTCCTAATTAGGGGCAGGGTGATGAGAAGAACAGAAAGTCTTGAAGTGCTGAATACTCCATTAAGTTAATATAAGATAAGATGGGTTTAAGTTTCCCCAACTAGCTGCATTTATCTTAATTTCAGAGAGCTTCAAGAGTGGGGGAGATGGTATTTCCATAACACTGAATATGCCTAAGAGGTGAAGGAATAATGGTAGGAAGATTTGTGCAACCTTCCTAAAGTAAACCAGCCAGATGGCCTGGATGTCAGGGCCTCAGACAGAGTTACCTGAGGATGTGAATACTGTAGTGGTTAAGAATGTGAACTTTGCAGGTCACCTCTATGAATTCAGTTCCTCACCTACTCGTTACTGTGTGGTCTTTGACATTTTACCTCACTTTTCTATGACTTGCTTTACTCATCTGTAAGATGGGTATAATTATGCCTACATCACAGGATCATTTTTGGATTAAATGAGCAATAAACAAGGCAATCCATATAAAGCACATAGTATATAATACTTGGCACCTAGTGGGTATTCAATCTGTTCTTTTCTGCTGCTGTAAGAGACTTTCACTGGAACCAAGGAAGGAGGAAGTGGTTCATTAACAACTGGCCCAAGGAGAATACACTCTGCAGGAAACTTCAGGGTCATTAAACACCAATAGAGGTAACAAGACCATTAATTTCCCAGGGTTTCCTTTATTGAGCCACACAGTGAGGTGACGCGTAACCCAGCAGGAGGGGAGGGGTTTGGAGTGGGATCTAGGGAGCAGGGTATCACAGCTATTTTGTAAGGTTGTGAAATGTGAAATGCCAGGATTGTGCACTCCTTGTGTTGGCCTTGTGGATTATCCCCAAGGACAGAGCATCTGAAAACCATTTCTATGTGTTTGTTGCAGGCAGTGATGTGTAGAGTAAAGAGCACTGACTTTGGAATAAGAGCTGGCTATGAATCCCATTTCCACTATCACTAGCAATGAGACCACAGGAAAGTGATTTCACCTCTTGTTGCCTCATTTTTTTATCCAAAAAAGGAGAATATAATGAGTTGTTTTAACGGCAGAATTAGAGATACAGGAGAAAGCACTTTGAGAATATTTTCTTCTTGGAATATTTTTTAAACCTTAAAGTCATAGGCAATGGAAAACATTATTTTATTATGATTGTAGCAATTTAAACTTGTGTCTTTTCTCACTTCTTTGTATTAACCTTCTCTTTCTCCTTCGTTTGTTGCTTGGAATAAGTAGGTGTGTGAGTTACTGCCAGCAATTGTCAGGTGGCTAAAATCCATTGCAAAACTCACAAAGTGAAGAGCAGGTGCAGTGTGATCATCAGAATAAGTTATTTTATTGGAATGAATTTCTAAATGTGAAAAATCAGTATCACTTCAGAGAAAATTTCTGGAAGAACTGAATAGACCCACATATTACCATATTGATTTGAATGGAATGCCTAAAATAATTTTAGCTGTTATTTTTTAAGCAACTAGAACAAAGGGAGATTCTATAAGTTACACAGATGACTGTGTCAGACAGTAGAGATGTTTCTTTTTCAAGATAAATCTTGATGTATAGATAGCTTTTAAGACATTTTTACAAGGATCCAGGCAGCTGACCCATGTTCTTACCATGGTTCATGAGACTCTTCAACTGCCTTTCTGGCTCATCTCCTGTCTTCCTCACCTTGATCTCTCTGTTCCAGGCTTCTAGCTGTTCCTCCATCAAGCCATGAAAACTACTCAGGGGCACTGCAAGATCGGCTCTTATTACCTAGAATGCTCTCTTCCCCCAACTTTGCCTTGTTAATTTCTACTTATTTTTCAGAATTCTCCTCAAATAACATGTTCTCAGAAAGTGTCTTAGCCCCCAGATTCCTTCTTATTAGCCTCTCATAGCACATTCCCCTCATAGAATTTATCTCAGTTTTTCATTAAGTACTTAGTCGTGATTCATTTTCTACCTTGTCCTCATGTGAGCTCTCTTACAGGAAGGTAAGTTATGCTCACCAACAATTCCATGTACTCAGTACAAGATCTGGCACATGATAGGTGCTAAACAACAACTGGAATAAAAACAATTATGGAATAAATGAATACATGAATTCTCTATAATAACACAGCTTCTCAAATAAAAGCCTTTTAGACCAGAGGGGTCTGATGTTGCTCATCTTCATCCTGGCAGTAGGAATTATCTGGATATGAATTATCTGGAATTGCAATAGACTTTTCCCAGCTCAGAAAGAAGACGTTGATCAGGAAGAATGCTCTGCTATTATTTTTTTCCTTTAATTCATTTGTGTGTTGGGGGTAGGTGGGGAGAAAAAAGTCCAAAATGTTTCTCATGACACACCAAGTGCTCCATGATCTTTAGGATCATCTTCCTCCAATTTGCATTCAGAGCAGGTGCTCCTATAATGCAGATCTGCTGACAGTTTTATGAACATGTCATACCCATTCCAGCTTCTGTGCCTTTGCTTGTACAGTTCCCACACCTAGAAGGCCTCTCCCTAGTGGGAGAATATGTAAAATAAGGTCACAAACTCCAGCTATGGAGTCAAGCAGATGCAGATCCAAATCTTGGTTCTATTGCTTAGATCTTGGATGTCTTGAGGGTATTTATATTTTAAAAATTAGTGCAATAATATCAACTGCATAGAGTTGTTATAAGTACTAAATTTGAAAATGTACACAAAAGGTTTATTTCTTTGAGTGGCAAATAAGTGCTCATTAAATTGTGGCACTATTATTATTGTTACATCTTACTGTAAAATTCTCCTCATTAGGAGAATAGTTGGTAAAGGCTTCAAATGACTTTTTACTTGATCATTTCTCCTGGGCAAGATAAGGGAAACTTTCTCAGCACACTTTACATTCACTGCATTATACTACATATTTTTATCATTTTCGAATTGTCTGCATATCAATTTTTTGTCTAATTGTAATGTTCTTAAAGACATGATTCAAATAGTCCCTAAGTGTATTTTCAGCACCAAGGACAATACCGATATACTGGGGGCTACATGACTAGTTTTTCAATGTATTAATAAATGAATTAATCCTAAACCAGTTAGAAAATATACTCAATATGCAAAAAAATTAGATCAGATATTTTCATCGGCTCCTTAATTTCCTTACGTCTTGCATATATGGCAATCAAACATATTTAGCCTTTGTGCTGGAAGGTCTACACAGTGCTGACATTCCTGGTCTTTAAGAAAACATTACGCAATGGCTAAATGGTGACTTTTTTTCATGCTCTTCACTATTTGCATTGGAAAATAGCTACTTAGCATATTTGCCAACTACTTTTTATAAGGTAGTTTTCGTTGTTGTTGTTGTTAGCCTCCGGTTCTCAGCGTGTGATACCAAAATGTTTTTCCTTCAGATTTGCAAGTGAATGGTGTTAGTTTTCAAATCAGTTTGTCACATGAAAAATGTTCTACAACAAAGAGGATTAATTTCTTTCCTATGTGTGAATGCTTTGAAATAGAAGGAAGCTTATCTTTCATTGGATTCTAGTGGGTTATAACTACTAGGAGAACTCCAACCTACAACTGTCCCTGTAGCCTCATTTCCTAGCAAATCCCAGCTCACATTCTATAATGCATCAATGGTCAGCCTTTAGATCCCCACATTGTTTAATGTTCTTGCACTTTTGTCTAAGCTGTTCAGTCAAGATATTTGGAGTGTCTCACTTCGCTTATCTCCTGACAAACTCTTCCTTATCTCTCAAGACTCATTTTTTGTGTCACTTTCTCTAAGAAGCCTTCCTTGAGTGGCCTAATCTGGTTCAGGTTTCTCTTCATCAATTCCTTTCCATTCCTGATTTTTGCTTTAATGACTGGGTTTAGGGGTGGAGGGAAGTTCAGCTTAATGTTTAAGAAAATAAGTTTTAACCGTATGAAGATTCCTTTAAAAACTAAAAGTAGATCTACCATTTGATCCAGCAATCCCACTACTGGATCGACCAGAGGAAAAGAAGTCATTATATGAGAAAGACGCTTGCACAAGCATGTTTGTTGCAACACCATTCACAATTGCAAAAACGTGAAACCAGCCCAAATGCACATCAATCAACAAGTGGATAAAGAAAACATAGTATGTATGTACCATGGAATACTACTCAGCCATAAAAAGGAATGAAGTAATGGCATTCACAGCAACCTGGATGGAGTTGCAGACCATTATTCTAAGTGAAGCAACTCAGGAATGGAAAACCAGACGTCGTATGTTCTCAATTATAAGTGAGAACTAAGCTATGAGGACGCAAAGGCATAAAAATGATACAATAGACTTTGGAGACTTGGGGAGAAAGATGTCAGGGGGTGAGGGATAAAAACAATATACATTGAGTACAGTGTACACTGCTCAGGTGATGGGTGCACCAAAATCTCAGAAATCTCAACTGAAGAACTTATCCATGTAACCAGACAACACCTGTTCCCCCAAAACCTATTAAATTATTTTTTTTTAAATACTAAAAACAGAAAAGAAGTTTTAACTCTAAAACTTAGCCTGATATTGAATTTGAGTTCCACTACTGATATGGTTTGGCTGTGTCCCCACCCAAATCTCATCTTGAACTGTAGTTCCCATAATCCGCATATGTCATGAGAGGGACCCAGTGGGAGGTAATTGAATCATGGGTGCAGTTACTTTTATGCTGTTCATGTGATAGTGAGTTCTCATGAGATCTCATAGTTTTATAAGGGACTTTCCCCTCACCTTTGCTCTGCACTCCTCCTTGCTGCCACCATGTGAAGGAGGACATGTTCACTTCCCCTTCCACCATGATTGTAAGTTTCCTGAGGCCTCCCCAGCCCTGAGGAACTGTGAGTCAATTAAACCTCTGTCCTTTATAAATTACTCAGCCTCAGGTGTGGCCTTCTAGCGGTATGAGAACAAACTAATACAACTACTTACTAACTTTGTGATCTTGGGCAAGTTACAGACTCTCTAAGATTGCATTGTTTCATGAAATATGTCTTTTCAGGACAGATATTAATATTAGTAAGGAACTCTGTGTTGACTACCTATATCAAAACACATATATACCACATTAAAAGTATTTATTTATTTATCCTGCAAGACCTCAAGTAATCAACCATTTCAGGTTGCCCAGCACTGAGGGGATTTCTGGAATGTGTGGCTTCCAGTATTAAAACGAGGACAGTCACAGGTAAACCAGGATGGCTGATCACAGTTGCCCTCACTGGACCATAAATAACTTAAAAGTAGGGACTCTGACTTCTAGGCTTTATATTCCCAATGCTGAGCACATTGCTTTCTAAGCAGCAACTTACAGTAGAAGGAATGGGGTTAATGGGCATGCATCACCTAGGGAACTTTCTATTTTCCCAACCATGCATAGATGTTTTCCTACCCTGGAGATTCCTTCATACTTCCACTCTAACCTCCATCCTCACTACATTTGAAAACCACTGTATCAGTTAGCTATTTCTGCATAACAAGCCACTCCAAAACTTAGTGTTTTATAGCAGCAGATATTTAACTCGCTAATTACAGTGTGAATTAACTGGAGGGCTTGACTCATGTAGGATGGTTTTTCTTGAGTATCTGCAGGGTTAGTTGGCAAGTCAGCTGAGTTTTCTAATCTTGCCTGGGTGCTAGCAGATGTTTGGAGCCTCAGCTGAGATGAATTGGCTCCCCAAGCTCTGCTTTACGTGGCCCCTTCATCCTCCACTAGGCTGGTCCAGGCTTGTTCTCATGTGGAGGCAGGGTACTGAGAGAGCAGAAGTGTGCAGGGCCTCTAGGCTAAAAACAGCCTCACCATCACTTCTTTTGCATATGGTTGGCCAATTAAAGGCACAAAGCCA
Organism: Papio anubis; assembly: GCF_008728515.1. NCBI lineage: Eukaryota > Metazoa > Chordata > Mammalia > Primates > Cercopithecidae > Papio > Papio anubis. The sequence goes on along the minus strand of NC_044976.1, from coordinate 56,604,982 downwards.
GCCCAGATATGAGGAAAAGAGAAATAGTTGTCACTGTTTGAGCTGCAAAATCACATAGCAAAGAGCATAACTTCATGGAAAACTGTAAGGATTGTGGCCATGTTTACAATCTTTCACAACTACTAACCTAATGCAAAGCAATGCTCAATAAAAGCTTAAACTCAGAGTAGTTGTTGTAAGTCAAATAATTATCAGGTACCTATCTATATCTGGAAGTGTGTTCTTCACTACTCTAAAAACAGCAAGATCTGGGAAGGTATGTTCTCTAGAAATTGAGGGAAGCTTGTGCAGCAGGTAGATGTATTATTTGTAGGAGGTTATAACACAGTGGTAGTACAATGGTAAAGCATTCTCACTGGGAAGTGTGAAAGGAAAATAAATCTCAGGACCCCCAAATCACTAAGCCAAAGGGAATAGTCAGGCTGGGAATCGCTTAGGGCAAACCTGCTTCCCATTCTATTCCTTAAAAAAAATAGCAACTAAGATTAAAAATAGCTACATACTCCTCCCAGTGAATTTTCTTGTGGACAAAGGACAGACAAAACTCATTCATCCCTCTGCTCACTGAGATAAATGCATATCTGATTGCCTAATCAGAAACTCAAAAAAATGCAATCTACCTGTGACCTGGAAGCTTCCACCCAACTTAGAGTTGTCCCGCCTTTCTGGACGGAACCAATGTATATCTTACATATATTGGTTGATGTCTCGTGTCTCTTTAAAATGAATAAAACCAAGCTGTGCCTTGACCACCCTGGGCACATGTCATCGAACCTCCTGAGACTGTGTCATGCTTGCGCATCCTTAACTTTGGCAAAATAAACTTCCTAAATTGACTGAAAACTATCTCAGATATTTGGAGTTCACAGAAGTAATGTATACAAATAAAACCATAATGATTAAAAAAATTTCAGGATTCTAGCATGTGCTGCTTGGCTGCAGAGCTGTGAACCTGGGATTGGGGCCAGGCAGTCTCCTGTGTAATCCTACTTGCTGTGTGACCTCGAGCAAGTGGCTTCAACCACTTTGACTTCAGTTACCTCATCAGTGAAATGGATACTATTATTATAATATTATAGCTCTTATATCTATTACAGAGCTGCTAGCAGACTAATACTATCACACATGTAACACAAGCTGATGTTAGGTATTAATATTATCATGGTAAACATTAGATTTTCATGGTTCATAGGAACTCTTAGTTGGAATTACGTCATGATGGCTTATATTCAGCTTCTCTGTTTTTATGGGCACATTTTGTAGACAGGTGTAGCAGATGCCGTTGGTGCCTCATTCCTATCCTGTAATGCTGGCAAAGGCTTCTTGATGCATTGGCCTGCAAATACAGCAGGCTGGAAGTTTGTGCGTGGGAATTAATGTCCCCCAGGAGCAGCCTTCAAAAACTACAAAAAGGAATTGATGAACAAATACCTCAGCTTCTTCATTGCCTGGGTGAGACAGCTCTGAAGAACTTTCTTGATTCTCTCCTGGGGGTTCTGATAGAATTGAGCTGCAGCTGCCCACAGAGCTAATCTGCGTATAATCACCCCTGATATTAGGCTTCTGCCCTTCCACGCCTCACTTCTTTACCCACTACTGGTGCTTCTGGGGAATATCTCCCAAGTAAGCCACTTAGATTAAAATTTTTGTTCCATAACACAGTAGGGACTGTGTCTGATTCATTTCTGAATACTAGCATTTTGATGCAGGGGGCATAGATGCATGTTTGCAAAAGGAAATTTGAATTTAAGTTCTACCCTCTGGGGCTCTGACAAATAAGTTGGTTCTATTACTTTCATGACAGTTCTTTGTGCCAATGTAGCTTTTATTTAACTCCCTCCCAACCAACCGAATCTTATTCTCCAAAAGCTGCATTTCCAATTCTTTCGCACTTTTCTCTCATGACTTGGTTTCAGGTTTTCTGTGTATCCTAGATTCTGTGCTCACATAGATGTGATTAAAAAAAAATGGTGGTTCAAAACTGAACCATGTAATGAACTTGATGCTTGCTCTGTGGCCAGGTAGTGGGGTAATTATTATAGATAATGTCTTAAGTCCTTAGTTCAGTTAGATACATGGCCATGTTCTAATGCCACTGGCTAAACCCTTGAGTTTTTCTCAAATGCCTTTTGTATGCATGCTCTTTGACCTCAAGATGTAATACTCATTTAGCTATTTGTTCAATAAATATTCACCAGTGAATGTCTACTATATGCCAGGCTTTGGGTTAGGTTCTGGTCTTATAAAACTGAAGACAAATGCCTGCATTTATTTATTTATTTATTTTTGCAGTTGCAAGATTTAATAGAGTGAAATAGAGTGAAAACAGAGCTCCCATACAAAGGGAGGGGACCCAAAGGGGGTTCCCATTGGCTATGGAATGCCATATGGATTTACATCCCGATGGCATTGGGTTTATATCCCGATCCTTGACCCTCCCACTGTGCTCTCAGGCAATAGATGATTGGCTATTTCTTTACCTCCTGTTTTTGCCTAATTAGCATTTTAGTGAGCTCTCTGATTGGTCAGGTGTGAGCTAAGTTGCAAGCCTCGTGGGCATTTAAAAAGCTCTACATAGTCAACTGGGAGCCACAATAAACACATAATACATCATTTTAGACTGAGAGAGACATGCAAAAAGATCATTGCAGTGCAGTGTGATCAATGTTACATGACATAGCAGTAGTTCTCATAATGCTATCCTTGGACCTGCAGCATCAGCACCACCAGAAAACTTGGGAATGCAGGCCCCACCCATTCAGATCTACTAAATCAGAAACTCTGAATCTGGGGCCAGCAATCTGTGTTTTAACAAGTCTCCCAGTGATTTTCATGCTCCCTAAAGTTTGAGAACCACTATGACACTAAGAAAGAAGTAGAGGATTTAGTGGCTGAAAAGAGAAGAGATGACATACGTCTCAGTGTGTGTTTATGTATATGTATATGGAGACAGTTGGGTGAATATGGGAAGAGGGAAGAGAAATCAAGGAAGGCTTCCCGGATTAGGGAACCCTGAAGTAAGTCTTAAAGGAGAAATATGAGGGTGTTGTCTATGTCTTGGTTTGGTGCAAACCCATCCTGAGATTGACCTAAATAATTTAAAGCCTAGATATTCCTAATGGTGAGTCTAAAACAGATAAAATGTTTGATCACAATTGTGTCTTGGTTGAAGACAAATCATTACTTAAGAGTTTATAACCATAGAATGGGAAATTTAAGGAACATATGGCAGAAAAACCTTACTTCTATCGAAGCATCCACTGGGGGTTCTGTTAAGTGATGCTGCCCTCTTCCCCTTACCCCTTTTTCTGCATCATGATTTTAAACTCTTAAGGGCAGGATCTTCTTGACCTGATTTTCCCTTTTTAAATAGCCAAGACTCCAGCACAATGCTCAGTTCATAGTGCTCTAAAAGTATTTCTCCACTTGATTTCCCAGGAACAAATGGTGCAAAGCAGGTTGTCTTTGCTCTTTTCTTTTGGCCCATGTGGCACTAAGCACTTGGTTTAAGTGATTGTAAATGAAAATGGCTGAGTTTAATTGAACAGATGTTTTGCTGTCACAGAGACATAACCTACCTGTGGAGAATGATTTGGAGGTGTGGGTGTTACATGTTGTTTTTGGTGGTCCCTAGAGTCTCAATTACACATATCGACAAAGCAACCCCATAGTGCAGGTGATTTTTATTGTTATAGAATAATATAAAGTGTAATTAGCTTGTACATATGATAGTAATTCCTAATGCCTGTGTAGTGTTTTCTATTTTACAAAACACATTCACGTCCATTAACTCATGTGATTCTCACAACTTTGTGAAACAGAAATTGACAGGAATTATTAGAATTCTTAATTTTTAGGTGGGGAAGCCATGAACCAGTGTAGCATCACTTCTGCTGTGCTCTGTTAGTCAAAGCAGTTACAGACCAGCCCAGCTTCAAGAGAAGGAGAAATAAATCCTACTCTCAGGAGAATGTCAAAAAAGTTGCACCATCTTTAATTTGCTACAGTGACCTTGGCACTTTATCTTGCTGAGCCTCAGTGATACCTACATCATAAGGGTTGTGATAGGTACTCACTGGCAATTACTATCTTAAACCAATGGAGAAATCATTTGATTTATTTTCAGAAGGGACAACTGATCATAACATATGGCTATTTGGAAAGACATTCAATTAAAGTGAGAAGGCATTATTAAGTAACAACTTTGACTGTTGTGAAGTCTTAAATGCTATCATCTAATTTCCAGATTGTCCTTTTTTGGTCTTTAAAGCTAACACTTATAAAGTGTTTTCTATGTGTCAAGCAGTGTTTTAGGTTCTTATGTTTATGAACTTGTTTAATCTTCACAATCATTCTGTGAGGTTGGTGGGATTGTTGTCATCCCCATTTCACCGTTGAGTAAACTGAGGCATAGAGGGGCTGAGGAGCTTGCTCAAGTGAATGATAGAAGCAGAACTGGGCAGGTTGGATGTTGGTATAGAGGCTGTGCTCCTCACTGCCATACTCTGCTACCTATCAGGTTTGTTACCTGTACATCAAGTCCCTCTTCCCATTTCAGGGTGGGGGTACTTACCATGAAAACAAATAATTAAAGCATAATTTGTCCCGTATTTTAAAATGGGGTGAATTTGGACTTCCCCATGAAATGTTGAGGAAATATTTAAAGATTGAGAAATTTGAGAAAGCAGGAGGTCAGATATCAGCTCAAAGTCCTCATGGAATTCTGCCAGGAGTCCCCCAGTGCTTGCTAAAAAGTAACTGTCTTTTTTCTGCAAACTTCCTCTGGGACTACAGCTAACAGTGGACACAGAATGTTGAACAGACTCTCTGTGAAACCCTGAGAATTGGGGTCCTTCATCTACTTTTAAGTATACATTTGTCAGCTTCCAGAATTATAGACATCTTTGACAGTGTTTCCTAATATTTTCTCCCCATGGGGTGAGGCAGTTGAATTATTCATCATTTCTGTTTATGGACCTTTGGTATTCAGCAAAGCAGAGGCAAAAATTTAGAAATAACACTATGTCCAGAGATCAGTATTCTGAAAGGGCACTGGTCAAGTGGAATTTCTTATTTGCTGCCTGAATCTTCAGAGGAGACAACTGAATTAATTAATAAAACAAAATACCAGCACTTTGGGAGGCCGAGGCAGGCAATCACGAGGTCAGATTGAGACCATCCTAGCTAACACGGTGAAACCCTGTCTCTACTAAAAATACAAAAAATTAGCCGGGCATGGTGGCGGGCGCCTGTAGTCCCAGCTAGACGGGAGGCGGCGCTTGCAGTGAGCCGAGATCGTGCCACTGCACTGCAACCTGGGTGACAGAGCGAGACTCTGTCTCAAAAACAAACAAACAAAAATAGACTACATTATTCATAGGTAGTGACTGGTGCTGAGGAAGTCCATATCTCTAGTAAAGATTAAACCAAACTAATTGGAAAAGAAATTGGCAAAATTCTAAATTACAGCCTCTGTTGCTAGTTGTGGTCGTTGTTTGAGTTGTGCTAATTACTAGTTAATTTAAACAACTCATGTTTGGTTGCACATGTCAGTAGGTGAATCTATTAGTGGAGCTTGGTTCTTTGGGTGAAATGCTTAATTTGCTGGCTGACAACACATTTCATTCACTCATTGCCACTGAAGAACCTGCCACTTAAAGCGAAAACAATGTAAAAAAATATAATCAATTGAATTACACCTTCCAGATATGCCAAGTGTTTTTAGTGCTACAGTCAGCATTTTACCTTACTTGAGTGATTTATATAATCATGATAATTTGGTAAGAGTAGAGACACATACCATTCTGCCTTGTTGTCTCCTTACCTTCAAACCCACATTTTGTGAAAGGAGGCAGATGGCATAAGGTAATGAAGATTCTTGGATAAGTAATCTATGTGAAAGGAGTAACAAATTATCTTGCAAAGGCAAATAACTGGCTAAACCAGGGAGCAAAAAAGGCAATAATTTATTAGATTTGGAAAGGACAACTAAGAGAGGAGGTGAGTGGGTGGACAAAAGAATGGCATGGGAGTTAGAAGTAGGTTCCAGTTACAGCTCTGCCAATATTTATCTGGGTGACCTTGGGCAAATTCATATAAGGGAGTTGATTGGACTTGGTGGTCTTTAAGTGCTTTTTCATCTCTCCTAATGCCGTCATTCTGAGTCTCAGCAACCGTTCAAGTCCCTGAGAGATGGTCATTTGGTCACTCCTTGAATACTTTTCAAATGTGTCAGGAGTTGCCAGTGCTCACCAGTGTCTGTGGTCCCCACTGCATTCAGGCACATCTAAACTTAATTTCTAAGTCTCTGTTTATGTCTCTGTTGGTCTGAATTCTGACCATTGGAATATGAGTGGAAGTGATGTCCAAAATCCAGGCCTGGCATACAGAACCTCCACTTCAACCCCTGCTCTCGCTGTCATTTGGCTGAAAGAAAAGCACTCCTAGGGCTTAGAGGAGGACAGTGCCATAACCTGGAAGAAACTTGGGTCTGTGCATGACTGAGTGGAGCAGAGTTTTCTCCATTCCACTGACTTGCATTCTATTGTGTGACATGAACAAGAAATAATATTTTGTGGTGTGAAGCCATTGAAAATTCAAGGTTGTGTGTTGTAGCAGTCAATCTATCCTAATTAATGTAAGGTGATGAGAAACTCATGACTTTAAGAGGCAATTCTAATTACAGTAAATTCCTTCTTGATAACAATACTATTTTAAATATAATTTTAAAATATACTATTAGTTGTAGTAGTAGTAGCATTATAGTAAATATTTAAATGACGTGTCAGGTACTGTTCTAAGTAGTAGACGTTGTTAAACTAATTTAATCCTCAGAACAATCCTATAGGCTGGTTCTCTTGTCCTAATTTTACAATAAAGGAACTAAAAAAAGAGAGATTAAGTAATTTGCCCATGGTTACAAAGCTAGTACAGATCATAAGTTTATCTTACTAGAATTTTATGAAATTAGGTCAAATATTGTTATTCCTGCCAATTTATGAATGAGGAATATATAAACTAGAGCTCTTCTTATTGGAAGTTTTAAGAAACCTGACTGAAATTGACTTAAGCCAAAATGGTAATGAAGAGTTCACATAACTAAAAAGCCAGTCAGGACCTTAAAAGACATCATCAGGACCAGTCTTTCTCACATTCTTGGCTCACCTGTTTTTCAAGCTACCTGTTTCCGTAGCTTCTTATGGGATCAATAAGACTGCAGGCGGTTCCAGTACATTTTTGTTTTGTTTTGTTTTTTATTTTTGTTTCTTATTTTTGTTTTTTTGAGACTGAGTCTTGGTCTGCCACCCAGTCTGGTGTACTTGGCTCACTGCAACCTCTGCCTCCCAGGTTCAAGCAATTCTTCTGCATCAGCCTCCCCAGTAGCTGGGACTACAGGCATGCGCCACTGTGCTCAGCTAATTTTTTGTATTTTTAGTAGAGATGAGGTTTCACCATGTTGGCCAGGCTGGTCCCGAACTCTTGACCTCAGATGATCCGCCTCGGCCTCCCAAAGTGCTGGGATTACAGGTGTCAGCCACTGAGCATGGCCATCCAGCATGTATCCTTTAAATTCATCCAAGCTAGCAGAAATAAGAGAGCTTTTGACTTTCCTACAGTACAAACAAAAGTTTTGCCTCTCAGTGGATTGAGACTTGCCCTCAATCCTGAACCAATCACTATAGCCAAGGAACTGTAATCCCTAATTGGCCAGGCTGGGTCACATGTCTAATCTTGGAGTCAAAGATCTGAATCAATTCTATCAGAAATACATGACTGATAATATAGAAGAGGTTGGTTATGAGAGGAAAATGTACTGAGGTACCAAAGGAAGGCATGGACATTGGGCAGCCAACATATAGTTAATGACCTTTATTGTGAGCCCAAGTCCCAGAGAGGTTCAGGGACTTCCCTAAAGTCATACAACTAATGATCTTGATGACACAGCCTATCCACAATGAATCTGTCTTATTCACCTTTGCCTATCTGCTACCTGGCCCAGCCACTTTTTGAATGAAAAAAGGAATGAATATTACATGATTAAGACTTACACCCATGTCTTCTGACTTTACACCTTAATACTCTTTCCGTTGGCTATTTCCAGGGCTGCACAGTACCCCTTACACTATGTGTGAAGATTAATAAGCAATTGTTGTTTGCTATAAAAGGTGGCTTTGAGTTCCTCAAGGGATATGCTGCTATGATGCTGGAACAGCTCCCTGTACTCTGACTTTCTCTCCCCTGGATGCACTGTCACTACTTCTTGATGAACTCTATCAGCAATGATAAGGGATTCAGTGAAATGATGGTATTTCTGCTTAGTCCTGTCTACCATGATATGATGCTGACAGATCCTTCTTTAAAGAGTCACTTCATAGCTGGTACTATTGGAACTGTCAACTACTGTACTTGGGAATCTCAATCAAACTTGTGATGATGGGAATAGATTTACATTTACAGCTTTCAAGTAAAAAGCAATATTAATGCATTCATGTTGAATTAACATTATGCCTGGGGTTCAATTTCCAAGTGAGATTTTGCTAGACAGTTATTTTCTCAGAAGCTGGTAAGTATAAACTAAGGAATAGGTACAGCTGAAATGTAGTTTTGAATTTTGCTAAGGCCTTGATTATGCTTCTCTTGTATGTTCTATCTCTGTCCTCAAAAAAAAAAAAAAAAGGTGTAACTCTCGCTGGTCATGGTGGCTCATGCCTGTAATCCCAGCACTTTGGGAGGCTGAGGCGGGTGGATCACGAGGTCAAGAGATTGAGACCATCCTGGCCAACATGGTGAAACCTCATCTCTACTAAAAATACAAAAAAATTAGCTGGACATGGTGGCGTGCACCTGTAGCCCCGGCCACTCGGGAGGCTGAGGCAGGAGAATTGCTTGAGCCTGGGAGGCAGAAGTTGCAGTGAGCCAAGATGGCACCACTGCACTCCAATCTGATGACAGAGTGAGACTCCGTCTTAAAAAAAAAAAAAAAAAAAGGTGTAACTCTCCTACTTAATGTTTGTTTCTTCTAATACCATAAAGAGAAAATGGATATCTCAGATCCAGTCTATGACCAGGTCTAGTCTATTTTACCTTCTGCATATCTGTTATATCTATCTTCTATTCTATTTAATTCTCACTGTACTGGTCCGGGCTTTCAATAAATCCTTGTCAGGGTTTATTGTGGTTTAATATAATAAAACCTCACTTTTCATTTATGTTGTAGGCCACTGAAGCTTGCAGGGAGTTTCTGCTCCATCTTATCATTCAGGGACCCAGGTTCCTCCTATTGTATGACTCCACCATCATCTAGCAGCATCTCCTCTGCATATAGCTAGAAGATAAGAGATAGAGACTGTAAGATCAAGGGAGGTTATCAGAATACGGACCTAGAAGTAATTTGCATAATTCCCATCCTCATTTTATTAAGACTAAGTCACATGGGCTTCACCTAAAGGGAAACTGAAACATGTATTTTAGCCATGTGCACAGGAGGAAAAGGAATCTTCTTTGCCATATCTGGTGATATGGTTTGGCTCTTTGTCCCACCCAAATCTTATCTCAAATTGTAATCCCCATGTGTCAGGGAGGAACCTGGTGGGAGATGATTGGATCGTGGGGGTGGTTTTCCCCATGCTGTTGTCATGGTAGTAAGGGAGTTCTCATGAGATCTAATGGTTTATAAGTGGCAGTTTTCCCTGTGCTCTCTCCTCTCTCCTGCTGCCTAATGAATAAGCTACTTGCTTCTCCTTCACCTTCTGCTATGATTGTAAGTCTCCTGAGGGCTCCTATCCAGCCACGTGGGACTGTGAGTCAATTAACCTCTTTCCTTTAAAAATTACCTGGTCTCTGACAGTTCTTTATAGCAGTGTGAAAATGGATTACTATACCTGGAATATTGTAGTAGTCTCCAAGATAACTGGTCCCCTAGCTTACAGTCTTGCCATACTGTCACCAGAAGTAAACGAAGTGTATTTGTCATCTTGCTGTTTTCCAACTATTTCAGTAGCTGCTTAGCTTATAAGAGAAAACTCAAGTTATGCAGTAGGACATGCGGAAGCCTTCTTGATCTTGCCCTGCTTCTCCTCTGAGGACCCTTCCTCCTACTCGGTGCTCCAACTTTTCTAAATTTCTTATGACTCCAGAACACACAAGGCTGCTTTTTCACCTCCTGCATTTGCACATGCTACTTCCTAGGCTTGTAATACCTTTCTCAGCTTGCATTCTCATCTGCTGGTTGAATAGCTGTCTGTATCTTTTGAGATTCAACTCAGTTCCTCTGTGAAGACTTTTACAATACTCCCTGACCCTAGGTAGAAGTAACCACTCATGCCTTTGCTTTTTCTCTGAGCCCAAAGCTCTATGAAGTGCATACTACAGTTTAGGGGCTGTAGAGAATAATTCTTTTTTTCTTTTTCTTTTGAGACTGAGTCTCGCGCTATTGCCCAGGCTGGAGTGCAGTGGCATGATCTTGGCTCACTACAAGCTCTGCCTCTTGGGTTCATGCCATTCTTCTGCCTCAGCCTCCTGAGTAGCTGGTACTACAGGCGCCCACCACCATGCCTGGTTAATTTTTTGTATTTTTAGTAGAGATGGGATTTCACCGTATTAGCCAGGATGGTCTCAATCTCCTGACCTTGTAATCTGCCTACCTCGGCCTCCCAAAGTGCTGGGATTACAGGTGTGAGCCACCACGCCCAGTCAAGAATAATTCTTAAGAGTAAAGGAGTCAGATAGTTTCTGAGTTTGGTTAAAATTTCAACTTCACTGCATGCTAGCTTTATGAGCTTGGGTAGGTCACTAAACACTTATAAGCTTTAGTGTGTTCATGTCAATAGATATAGCAGTAATATTTCCAGTTAGGGCTATTGCAAAATTTGAATACAATAATATGGTTTAGTGCTTGGCACATAACACATAATAAATGTTAGCTCTTAATATCGCTGTTATTCCATATGTGTTGCACTTTATTGACTCTAAGTAACTTGAACACAGGCACTGTATCTTCTTACTCATATTTGGCATATTCCAGTTCTGAATCATATCCTTAGAATATGTTGTTGAATAGATGAGTAAGTTAATGAATGAGTTATGCTAGTGTCCCACAAATTACCTCTATTTTAAGGAAGATAAATATCTCCAGAGAACTCTCAGTGAATAACAGGTGTGTCCTTTGTCCTGTGTGTCTGTTTTTACATCTTTCCTTTTTTCTCTATCCCTTCTTCTTCCCATTTTTTTTTGTCAGACTTCTATTCCTTCAAAACATTGTCCTCTCTGTGTCACTTTGTCTTTGTGCCTCTGTGTCTTTGCACTCATTGTGCCCATCTCTGCAATTCTATCGTCTACTTCTGGTATCAAATTCTTGCTCATCCTTAAGTCAGTTATCTTTCTTCTGGAGCTGTCTTGATTTCCACCCCTCTTCCTCAAAGTACCTCTTGTTGCATTCATTTTATAGGCTCAACAAATACAACAGCCATCATACTTGGAACACATGCCATATGCTAGGTGGTGAGATAAGCAGTGCATGATCTCTCTCTCTCTCTCTTTTCTTGGTGGCCCTTGTAAGTTTCCTTTTGATATTTGTGCCCTTTTCTTTTTTTTTTTTTTTTTTTTTTTTTTTTTTTGAGACGGAGTCTGGCTCTGTCGCCGGGGCTGGAGTGCAGTGGCCGGATCTCAGCTCACTGCAAGCTCTGCCTCCCGGGTTCACGCCATTCCCCTGCCTCAGCCTCCCGAGTAGCTGGGACTACAGGCGCCCGCCGCCTCGCCCGGCTAGTTTTTTGTATTTTTTAGTAGAGACGGGGTTTCACCGTGTTAGCCAGGATGGTCTCGATCTCCTGACCTCGTGATCCGCCCGTCTCGGCCTCCCAAAGTGCTAGGATTACAGGCGTGAGCCACCGCGCCCGGCCTTGTGCCCTTTTCTTGTCTCTCCAACTAGAAAGTAGGATTCTTGAAACAAGATTCAAGCGTGAATCAAAATTGTGTTCTTCTTGATGTCTTTGAGTTAGGCTATTCAATAGTTGAAGGAAAGACAAAGACATAGAAAGTACATCATTTCCTCTTGATCCTAGAAAAGGATCAAGAGACTAGTATGGCCACAGGTTGAACACTATTGTAGGCTGTGCTTGGACAATAATCAGAATGTATTGCAATTTAATATTATCTTCTGACACTCAGATGCTTAGGGCTCTGTCTGCAACAACACCATGGCTAGCTAGAATGACACCATGGAAAGCTGAGAAGGATGAATGGAGTTGGAGTTATCCAATTTGAAGAATGAAAGGTTGCAGGAAGCTGATACACAGAACCTATAAAAGGGCCATTTAGCACAGAAAGGGTTAGTCAGCAGTCAGCGGTAGAGTGGATTTAGGTTATAAATAAGAAAGTTTCACATGACCACCTTTTGACTTATTGAGAAATATTTTACTATGTATATCTTGAAAAGTAGTACAAATATTAATCTTTCCAGAAGTGTTAAAACATCCTCATACTCACAGGCTGAAGAATGTGCTAGATGAGTTTTAAAAATTGAGGACAAGATATTTTTACTCCTCAACTTGTTTTTATGAGAATGAGAACTAACATTTATTGAGCCAGGTATGAAACTATTGCTTTTACAGATTATCACATTTAATGTTCATAATAACTATGTTCATGATAATGTAAATATTTCTATTTTATAAGCTCAGAGAGTCCAGCTGAAATATCACGTATCACATAGGTAAACAGTGCTGGAGTCAGAATTTGAACTCAGGTCCTATCTGAATACGAAGCTACTTTCTCTGAATATATGCACTTCCCTTAACCGGAATGCTGTCTTTCAGTCTGAGAAGTAAATTAAAATAAAAACATTTTTTCAGATGTCCCAGTTGAATGACTGTGAGGCATTTAATACAGATACAGATTCAGACAGAGATATGTGCATATGACTAATCTCTAACTTCTGCTCCAGCAGCAAATTCTTTTTTTTTTTTTTTTTTTTTTTTTTTTTAAATTTATTTATTATTATTATACTTTAAGTTGTAGGGTACATGTGCATAACATGCAGGTTTGTTACATATGTATACTTGTGCCATGTTAGTCTGCTGCACCCATCAACTCGTCATTTACATCAGGTATAACTCCCAATGCAATCCCTCCCCCCTCCCCCCTCCCCATGATAGGCCCCGGTGTGTGATGTTCCCCTTCCTGAGTCCAAGTGATCTCATTGTTCAGTTCCCACCTATGAGTGAGAACATGCGGTGTTTGGTTTTCTGTTCTTGTGATAGTTTGCTAAGAATGATGGTTTCCAGCTGCATCCATGTCCCTACAAAGGACGCAAACTCATCCTTTTTTATGGCTGCATAGTATTCCATGGTGTATATGTGCCACATTTTCTTAATCCAATCTGTCACTGATGGACATTTGGGTTGATTCCAAGTCTTTGCTATTGTGAATAGTGCTGCAATAAACATACGTGTGCATGTGTCTTTATAGCAGCATAATTTAAATTCTTTATCCAATGTCTTCTTCTTCCCTTTGTTCATTTATTGTAGTGGCTGGAGCAGACTCTTTGAATTTGGTTCTTGTGTTACTAGCTATGTGACTTTGGCTAAGTTACTTAGTTACTTTACCTCTTTGTAACTCTGTTTTTTGTTTGTTTGTTTGTTTTTTAGAGGGAGTTTCGCTCTTGTTGCCCAGGCTGCAGTGCAATGGTGCAATCTTGGCTCACTGCAACCTCTGCCTCCCTGTTTCAAGCGAGTCTCCTGCCTCAGCCTCCCAAGCAGTAGGCATTACAGGCATGCGCCACCACGCCTGGCTAATTTTTGTATTATTAGTAGAGATGGGGTTTCACCATGTTGCCTAGGATGGTCTCAAACTCCTGATCTCAGGTGATCCACCCACCTCAGCCTCCCAAAGTGCTGGGATTACAGGTGTGAGCCACCGCGCCCGTTCATAACTTAGTTTTATCATTTGTAAATAGAGATAGTAATAGTACTTATTTCATAGAATTGTTGTGAGGATTAAAAAAGGTAAAGTGTAGTTGGGCACATAGTAGACAATACTGTCTTAGTCTGTTTTGTGTTGCTACAAAGGACTAACAGAGGCTAGGTAATTTATAAAGAAAAGAGGTTTCTTTGGCTCAGGGTGCTTCAGGCTGTACAAGAAGCATGGCACTGGCATCTGCTTCAGGTGAGGACCACAGGCTGCTTCCATTCATGGCAGAAGGCAAAGGGGAACCAGCATGTGCAGAAATCACATGGTGAGAACAGAAGCAAAAGACAGTAAGAAAGGACCAGGTTCTTTTAAACAATCAGCTCTCAAAGGAACAGTGAGACTTACTCACTTCCCCCTCCCAGGGAAGGCACTAATCTATTCATGAGGGATCTTCCCCCATGACCCAAACACCCTCCCATTAAGCCCCACCTCCAGTATTAGTGACCAAATTTCAACATGAGATTTGGTGGGGAAAACAAGCCATATTCAAACCATAGCAAATAATAAATGTTAGATATTAATTTTAAAAAGAAATTTAATTGTGGTAAAATACAAATAACACAAAATTTACCATCCTAATCATTTCTAAGTGTACATTCACATTGTTTTGTTCATTACCACCCTCCATCCACAGAAGTCTTTTCCTCTGTAAAACAGAAACTCTGTACTTATTTAAAAATACCATTTAATCTAGCAATCCCACTACTGGGTGTATACCCAAAGGGAGAGAAATCATTATATCAAAGAGATACCTACACTTATATATTTATTACAGCACTATTCACAATAGCAAAATATGGAATCAAACCAAATGTCCATCAATGAAGTATTGTATAAAGAAAATGTGAGATACATACACACACACACACACACACCACACACGCACACACACACACACACGAAATACTATTCAGCCACAAAACAAATGAAATCATGTATTTTGCAGCAACATGGATGGAACTGGAGACCATTATCTTATGTGAAATAACTCAGAAACAGAAAGTCAGATACTCCATGTTCTCACTTATAACTTGGAGATAACAGTGATACACATGAACACATAGAGTAGAATAATAGACACCGAGGACTATAAAAGATGGAAGGATGGGAGGGAGGTGAGGGTTGGCAAATTAGCTATTGTGTACAGTGTTTGCTATTCAAGTGATGGGTTCATTAAAAGCCCAGATTTTACCACTAGCCAATATATGCATGTAAGGAATCTGCATTTGTACCCCCTAAATATATAAAATTAAAAATAATTTAAATCCATCTCCCCATTCCTAGCCCTGCCAGCCCCTGGCAACCACCATTCTATCTTCTTTCTGTTTCTATCTCTATGAGTTTGACTATTCTAGGTACCTTCTATATCTGGAATCATGCAGTATTTTTCCTTAGCTATTGATTCTTAGGAGTCGGAACATCTAAGTGCAATCTTAGCTCCTTGGCTTCCTAGCTGTGTGCCTTTGAGAAAGAATTTTCCTTTTAAATGCCTGAGGTCCTTCATCTGTAAAATGGGAATAATAATACTCCCTTTCAGCTGGTTTTGCGAAGCAAAGGTGGTGTTAGACATTAAAATACTTGTGTTCTCCACGGTGTTATTTTTATTACAGGTGGTCACATATTTATGCATTAATTAATTTGTTCCTCCACCCATCACAACATTCATTCCTTTAATAAACTTTAACAAGGTCCTTCTGTGTACCAGCCTCTGTGCTAGGCACCTGGGAAGACACAAAGATACAGACTCTACTCTCAACACTTCACAGACAAGTTAGGAGGCAAAGGAGACACAGATCCACAGCAGCCAGTGGGTGTCGTACGCGCTATATGCACAGAACTAAGGTCTCAGTCCAGTGGTGGTTCAAAGGGGAAACAAACTTTTAAATGGAGTGGCCCCTCAACTGCAAAGCATCGTTTTGGAAGGAGCCCTGGATGGGCTCCAGAAGACCTGTGTTCCCCAGCTTCACGGTTAGCCAGTCCAGTGACCTGGGACAGTCCTGTTCCCCTCTCTGACCCTCAGCTTGCACTCAGGGAATAGTTTTCCAGTTGAGTTCGCTGATGTGCTGGAATTCAGTGGTCCAGGATTCTTTCCTTCACTACTCTGTTTATATTATTGGGATTCCAATTGAAAAAAAGGAAAAATGTTCCACTGCTTTAAAAAGTTTGTAACTAGAGATGTACCTTTGGGCAAGGTACCTAATTTTTCTAAACCTCCATTTCCTCACCTGTAAAATGGGAATAATAACAGTACTTACCTTAAGAAAGTTATTGTAAGAACTAAATGTGTTTATAGTCATAGTAAGTACTCAGTAAATATTAGCTAATATTATTGTCATTATTATTTGGAAAACTCTGGCTAAGAGGATCTCTCAGTCCCGTCCTGTGATGACCTGGGTCTTACACCATCCTCCATGTATCTTATATTTCTGTTTGCTTTCCAACCTCAAACTCCTTGATTTCCCTCTCACATTTCGCATATACTCAGGCCTTGGACCCTTGGCTTCCCACATTCTTCTGTGGGTTATTGTTGATAACCTGGGCTGGGGACTGTGAGAGCCCAGTGGGGCCTGGGTGTCTCGGCGTGTGTCCATTTCCTCCGCCCTTGCAGGAAGTTGAGTTTTCCTCCCTCCCCAGTCCCACAGTCTCAGCAGCTAGAACATGGTCCTCTGCCTTGGAATAGTCAACTTGCTCAGTAAGTGAACTAATTACACCGACTGCACTTCTCTTTTGTTCCCCGATCTTGCTGATTTGCTATTTATAGCATTTCCAAAGATGTTTCCTGGTAGTGTCCCTTTTCTTTTTGCCTCAAAGACATGACATGGGGTGTAAACACAGCTATAACAGAGCCCCAGAGGCTCTGCCCCCAAGCACTTTTGGATAGAGCGTGCTAGATCTTATTTATTTATTTTTTAACCTGTTATTTTCCCAGCAAAGAGACAATGGATGGTAATCAGGCTCTTTCTAGTTGGAGTGGTTTGTTTAAAAAAAGAAGAATTCAGAAAAGGAGACAGAAAGAGAGAACCCGTGGCCAACATCCACGCAGTGTACCTGACTGACTGCGAGCAGGAAACTAGTCAGAGTGTAACCTATTTGACATCAAAAATTAGAGAAGTGGGGATAGGCTAGACTGCTGCCTGGATGGGAAGGTGAGCTGGTTCACCACGTGGGACAGGTGTTGTCAGTGTCAGGAACCCCACAGCAGCCCCTTGAAGCACAGAGTGGTGTAGTACAGTCAGTCAGGGGTTTCCTTCTCCATCTTAGACCCAACGTGAGAACAGCAAGATTCTTTCTTTTATCTGGCATATATTAGTCAGGAAAGAGCACTGAATTTAGAGTCCTTTGCACTGGGTTCAGATTCTAGATCCAGTGGTCATCAGACTGTAAGGTACCTAGAAATCACCAGGGAAACCTGTAAAAATGCCCCACTCCCAGATGTTCTAATCCAGTATTAGCTGACCTGGGTCTCAGAAAGCAGAAGCCGAGGCAAAAGCTTACAAATCCTGCTACCTTACTGTGGACTAAAGTCCAAAGAAATACCAGGAGGGGAAGAGGGAGTGAGGAAAGGAAAAAGGAAGACAAAGACAAGGGTGTGCCATTGAGCTGGCTACCACTTCATGTCAGGTGAAGCCAATTTCTCACAAGACTGTCTTCCGATAGCCCATGGACCACTGTGCCTCAGGATGGTCAGAGCAGGGGAGGAAGGGAGAGGAATTGATCCATCTCCCATTCCCATGGGTTAAAGGCTTGCCCCATGGAGCATTTACTTGTTTGTACTTCCAGATTGAAAATGCATGTTGCCAAGTCTGTGACTTCTTGTGCCTCAGCCAGGGTAGTAAGGACAAGAGATAAGGGCACAGGCCATTGGTGTGACCAAAGCACTGTCAGGTTGCATGCATTGGAAGGCAGTGGGGACCTGCAACCAGTGGGCAGGGCTGGTTGTCAGAGGGATGCTGGGGTGGAACAGAGGGCCAGGCAAAGCTAAGTGCATCTTGAGTGGCACATCAGAGGTGTCTGGTTAAACCCTAAATGATAGCAATGAGGGTGGTCTGGGGAATGTACTTTGAGAAACTCGTGCTAGACAGGACCTTCCACAAACCACTTAACTTCTCTGCATGCCAGTTTCATCATTTGTAAAATTAATAGAATGACATTTAAACTCACTTTCCTGAATATAAAATTAAATAAACCTTATGGAAAAGCTACTTAAGTGACACCCAGGCTGTACAAATCTGGACTGCTATTTTGCATTGGAACAGCCGAAGGATGGCTAGGAATAAAAACATCCTTTCCTGCTTTCAGTAACATTCACAGAGGTGAAGAAGCTTGTGGTTGATAAGTTTGAACATTGTAATTAACCAAATATGACAAAGCTGAATTTTGTGGAAAGCAAGCAAGCAATCCATGCAATAGTTAACACATTTTAAAGGTTAATTTTGTGCTAAAATGCTGGGGGGGTGCAAAGGCAAATAAAATAGTGCTCTATGGACATGTAAAAAAACAACGAGCAATTTGGGAATTGTACTTCTGTTTACCCTTCTAATTATAAGGCTAATTAAACCCTGATTAGTGACTGCGGTGTATAAATACTTTTGCTGTGCTTGGTTCCCTTGTGGAACATTCAAGACCCATGAAATTCAGGTACACAAGCAAAATTCCATTTACTGGAGGCTCAGCTACCTTCAGCTTTGGTCATACAAGTGTAAACAGGAAAGAACAAAACATAACCAGTGAGTTACCTCCTTTCCTAGTCTTTGATGGTGACAGGTATACATAACCACCACCATCAATTTCTAGCAAGTTCTGATATTACTGAATGAATTACAAGTTGTTAAAACATCATGGCTTGATTGTTTATTTTTGAACCATAACATTTCCACTAATGAGGCTGTTTTATCTTTGGACAACTGAATCTTCCAATGATCACCTGTAATGCATCAAATTCTAGCTCCATGATTATAAACATGGGATCTTAGTATTAGACAGGCCTTAGTGGTTATATGGTTTAACTTCCACTCAGAGTAGGAACATGCTATTTTAAATGAATGTTTACAGTGTTGGGAAACTCAGTACCTGAATACCCAGTCACTTCTCCTAGGGGAGAACGCTCATTAATAGAATATGTTGTGAATTCTAAACAATGGTCCAAAGTGGAGATTTTAGACCAAGTCATACATTAAATCCATTCTCTATCAAACATTTTCTGTAAAGAACCGAGTAGCAAATATTTTAGGCTTTGAATACTAGCCGCATATGATCTCTGTCACATATTCTTTGTTTTTTTGTTTTATTTTACACACTATAAAAATGTAAAAACTGGCTGGGTATGGTGGCTCATGCCTGTAATCCCAGCACTTTGGGAGGCCAAGGCAGGTGGAAAATTCTGCTAAATATATGTGTCTGGGTATATTTAGATTTACATATATTTTATATATGTGTTATTATTATTTTGAGAAAGAGTCTTACTCTGTCACCCAGGCTGGAATGCAATGGCATGATCTCAGCTCACTGCAACCTCCGCCTCCCAGGTTCAAGCAATTCTCATGCTTCAGCCTCCAAAGTAGCTGTGATTACAGGTCAGGAGTTCGAGACCAGTTTGGCCAACGTGGTGAAACCCCTTCTGTACTAAAAATACAAAAATTAACTGGGCATGGTGGCAGGCTCCTGTAATCCCAGCTACTCAGGAGACTGAGGCAGGAGAATTGCTTGAACGTGGGAGGTAGAGGTTGTTGCAGTGAGCTGAGACCACTGGCCTGCACTCCAGCCTGGGTGTAAGAGCGAGACTCTGTCTCAAAAAAAGTAAAACAAAACAAAATGAAACAAAACAAAAAACAGGCCAGGTACGGTGGCTCACGCCTATAATCCCAGCACTTTGGGAGGCCAAGGCAGGTGGATCACTTGAGGTCAGGAGTTCAAGACCAACCTGACCAACATGGTGAAACCCTATTTCTACTAAAAATACAAAAATTAGGTGGTGTGGTGGCGCACGCCTGTAATCACAGCTACTTTGGAGGCTGAGGCATGAGCATTGCTTGAACCTGGGAGGTAGAGGTTGCAGTGAGCTGAGATCATGCCATTGCACTCCAGCCTGGGTGACAGAGTGAGACTCTTTCTCAAAATAATAATAATAATAATAAAAATATAAAATATACATAAATCTAAATATACCCTCACACACATATTTAGCAGAATTTTCCTGGTGCTTCTTTTTTTGTTTGTTTGTTTTTTTGAGATAGGGTCTTACTCTGTGGTCCTAGGCTGGAGTGCAGTAGCATGATCTAGCTCACTACAACCTAAACTCCGAGGCTCAAGTAATCTTCCCACTTCAACTTCCTGAGTAACTGGGACTACAAATGCACACCTATGAGCCTGGCTAGTTTATTTTTTATTTTTACTTTTTTTTTTTTTTTGTAGAGTTAAGGTCTTCCTTTGGTGTCCAGGCTGGTCTTGAATTCCTAGCTTCAAGCAATCCTCCTGCCTCAGCCTCCCAAAGTGCCAGAATTACAAGCATGAGCCACTGTGCCTGGCTGGAGTCAGATTAAAGTGGATTAATCTTTAATTACCATCACTGACTATATTTGGGAGGCAGGACAGCTTATTTAATCTCTTTGAGCCTCTGTAATAATCCATGAAGTTGGGTTATATGTGCAGTGGCAGATTGTAGTAATAATCCTAATGCTTCTCCCTTCCTTTCTGTGTTCACACTTTTTGCCCTGTAATTTAGTAGTGCTGTCTCACTGTGATCCTATATGCTCTGGCCAACAGGATATTAGCAAATGTGATACAAGCAGAGGCTTAAGTAATGCTAGTGTGTTTCCAGTTGTACTCTTGGTCCTCTGCCATGGTCATGAAAACAAACTTGGTCTAGCTTGTTGGAAGGTGAGAAAGACATAGAGAGGAGGAAACTTGGCCCAGGTGCCTCAACCAAAGCCAGCCTAGATTATCCAACTTCCAGTTAATGCTCAGACATATGAGGAGGTCCAGGATAAGCCAGAAGAACCATATAGATGACTCTCAAACTAAATAATTTACTGAGTTTTAGGGTTGTTTGTTACTTAGCATTATTGCAAAATAAAACTAATACAGATGCCTGCCACAGAGTTGTTTTGAGAATTAAATAACAACTCCCTTTCCTAGATTTTCTGCAATGTATTCATCTTTAAAAAGAAAAAAAAAGTTATTGAACATAATTTTCTACTATTTGTCTAACCTTTAGAATTTATTAGTTACCTTCACTTTTATTAATAAAATAACTGCTATTCCCAGGTTGCTTGATTGCAGATGACAATGCAATAATTTAAGCAAAAAGTAATCAATTAAAGAGTATGAATTGGCTCACGAAATCTCAGAAAGAGGCAGAGAACCAGGCTTGGATGCTATATCATTAACAATACTATGGGCAGGAAAACCTTCCATTCATTCTGTAGCCCCATGTTAGTGAAAAATCTCTTGCACTTGATGCTTGCTGTTTGATCTCTGCTGCACTCAGGCTTGAAGCCATGAACTGTATCCCCACTGCTCTAGAAGAACCAGAAGTCTTACTAGTGATCCTGCCAGAATATTTGCTCTCCCTGGGTGGCCACTTCCTCGTGATAGTTTCTGTTTAGAAGTCTTGTGTGGCTGTGTATAAATGGAGAAAATTATGTCACATGACCGTACCCTTTCTGGAAGAAAGTTCAGGAAATGTAGTTTTGCTGTTAGAACAGAAGGCAAGTTAGAAGGAGATTAAAATGGGTACTGGATGAGGCAAACCACAGTATCCACCACACAACTTTAGGGCCAATGGCCCTATCCACATGCCACAGATGAGCAATCGGAGGTTCAGAGAAACTCAATGACTTGCCCAAGGTCATATAGATTGTAGACAGCAGTACCACCTGCACACACGTTTTTAGATATTAGGAGCTTCATCACTTCTATAACACAACAACTTCCCCCATCTGTTTGTGGGTGGCCTATCTAGGCATAGGCGACATTGCTGGCTGGGGAGGTGAGGGGAACAGCTGACTTGGTCTGAGCTTCCAGGAGACTACTGAAGTTCCAGCATGAAGCCACTTTGCCAGAAGTAGTGGCAGAGGGATATCATATATTAAAGATTCAAAGTCTTTAAAAACAAAACAAAACCTATGGTAGGCTTCAGGAATCAGCATGAAACAAGACCTTATAACCAGCCCAGATGTCTAATCAGGAAAGCCTTCCAGGTTTCTGAACTGTCAATAGGGCTTCAGGCTAGGATTCCATCTGGGTGACCACAACTTGACATGGCAGTATGATGCTTGCCCAGCATGTATTTGCTGCAGGCCCTAGAGATATGTCAGGAAAATACTGCTGGGGATCCCATTTGTGTATGTTTCATCAGCACAGAGCTGAAAACTTCAGATGCCTGCAGATAATGAGACCATAAACCCATGGCATCTTATCCGTCCTTCTCTTGCTTCCCTCTCATTTTTAGACCAGAGGAAGGGTTACCTTTGAGACAGATTGATGAGTAGGGCCCAGACTGAAATATGCTGATTGAGTAGAAATTCTCATCAGACTAGTAGTGGTTTCGCTTATATTATTCTAATGAATAGAAAAGATAACTGAGTTTTTTGTTTTGTTTTGTTTTGCAGAATGTGGGATAAGAGTATTTATCCAGCTGAGAAAACAATAAGGAGTCTTTCCCACTCTTTAGTGTAACAGGTTGATTTGAGTGCAGTCTGCTCTTCCTCATGCTAGACATGGCTTCTCTCTTTGACTGTTCCCTTAGACACGTATTCAGCCATATCAATCTCTTGTATCCATGCCTGAGCTTTTAAGAGCTCAACCAATGTATCCTTCAGAGTGGCAAAATGCATTCTGAATTAGAGTAAAAGGCTTTTCATTTATTCTTTGAGTCACATTATACACAATAAAGAACAACTGACTTATTTCTAAATGTCATCTAGCAAAACATCTGCTACCCAAGGAAAATATGGAACGCCCACCCCCCAGAACATGAGCTTACCTTTGCACCTGCTGTGAACATCTAGTGATTTCTTAGAATTCATGTTCCAGCCAATTGACAGGAGAAACATCAGATTGGATTAAAGAACAGAACACTGTTTTAGCTGATTCCACTGCATTTCAAATGGTTTGTACTAAGTAGCTTTTCCATGTATTTGGATAGTGTACCTGAAGACCAGAGACATTTACTTTTCCATTTTATTGGTTATCATCATCATTCAAAACAAGAAAATTGAATAGGAGGCAGAATGGTCCAGCTGAAAGAAGTTTGATTTAAAATACAGGGAGTGGGAGTTATCATCCTAGGTATTAGGACTGCTTATTTTCATAAAATCTAATCAAATCAATTAAGAGATTAGAGGTAGGAAAGGTATCTATAATATCAATTAAGAGATTAGAGGTAGGAAAAATACATATTATATATTATTATATATTATATACATTTTAAAATCTTTATTTCTATTAATAATAAAACTTTGGTTGAAGGATGTGATTTATATCTGTAGGCAAGTGGGTTTTTTTAAAAAAATACTGAATTACAGAATAAGAAAGACTTTCCATCTAAGTTCCAGGCAGTTCTGAACTGGTAGAGGACTTCTCTACTCCCTTAAAAGCAAATCCTGACCCTATGAAACATATAGGGTTCTTCTATAATGGCTGGGCAAGCTAAAAGTTAGAAACCCTATAGCTAGAGAAACAGGATTAATTTGGAGTGTGTGCATGTCCAGGGGTGTTGTTAAAAGCAATAGCAATCTTTAAGGCAGATAATTGAAAAGCCAACTTGAAATAATGGTTGCAAGTCACAAGTCAACAGACTAGCCGAAAATTTAATAGGGGAATCTAACAGGCTTAAAAATGAAAAGAAAAATGAAAGAAAAACTGATTCCAAGCATTAATGGCTATACAATCTGGGGGAGACAAATTCTACAGAATTAGTCAAATAAAGTCACTAAACAAATAACAACAATAAAAACCCTAGAAATAACAATTTCTGGGAAGAATCAGAATCCAGAATTCCTATAATGTGTCATCTAAAATATCACCTGTAAAACAATAACAACAACAAACAAGATGTGCAAAGAAGCAGAAACCCTATAGCTAAGGAAACACGATTGATTTTAAGTGTGTGCATGTCCAGGGCATTGTTAAAAAACAATAGCAGTCTCTAAGGCAAATAATGGAAAAGCCAATTTGCAATACTGGTTGCAAGTCACAAGTCAACAGACTAGCCAAAAATTTAACAGGGAGATCTAGAATGAGATAGCCATTGTGTACCTTGATAAGCTGCCACTATCCCTGTTGATCGCTGTTGTTCTGGAAGGCTACACATATAGGCATAGCTGTGTGCATAATCTGGAGACACCAGAGAAGGCCTTAACTAACTATTAATCCATGGCTGAATATGAGACCTCATGAATGTATAGAGGAGATGCAAGAAGGCACATCAGAAAGTAAACTGCATCATATTTGTAAACTTCCCGAAGGTTGAAAGTGTTCTCCAACCCACATATAGATCCATTGTCAAAGAGTAGAAATGTTACTGAATCAAGATATTGAAGTACTACCTCTGGCCACTCAACATGATCACTACGCTATGCTTACCAGGGGTAATCTCTAGAACCCAGGCTGAAAATGAAAAGAGGAGTAAAAGAAAAATTGATTGGAAACATTAGTGGGTGTGCAATCTGGGGGAGACAAATTCTACAGAAATAGTCAAACAAAGTCACTGAACAAATAACAACAACAATAAAAATCCTAGAAATAACGACAATGTCTGGGAAGAATCAGAATCCAGAATTCCTATAATATGTTATCTAAAATATCACTTGTAAAACAACAACAACAAAAAACAAGATGTGCAAAGAAGCGAGAAAATATGACCCATACTCAGAAAAAAAGTAGTCAAAACATACTATATTTGATGGATGCAGATTTGGACTTAGCAGAAAAAGACTTCAAAGCAACTATTATAAATCTGTTCAAAGGTGAAAGAAAACCATGTTTAAAAAGTCAACGGAAAGTATTATTATAATTCACTAGAGAATATCAATAAAGAGATATGAATTACACACCAAAAAAGAACCAAATGGAAGTTCTAGAGTTGAAAAGTACAGTAATTGAAACAAAAAAATTTACTCAAGGGGCTCAACAGCAGATTCAAGATGTCAGGAGAAAGATTTAGTAAACTTGAAGATAGATAAATAGGATTTATCCAATTGGAAGAACAGAAAACAGAGAAAAATGAACAGGGCCTCAGAGATCCATAGGACGCCATTAAGCACAGCAACGTATGTTTCATGGGACTCTCATAAGGAAAAGAAAGAAAGAAAGAGAGAAAGAGAGAAAGAGAGAGAAAGGTAGAAAAAGAAAGAAAGAAAGAGAAAGAAAGATAGAAAGAAAGAAAGAAAGATAGAAAGAAAGAAAGATAGAAAGAAAGAAAGAAAAAGAAAGAAAGAAAGAAAGAAAGAAAGAAAGAAAGAAAGAAAGAAAGAAAGAAAGAAAGAAAGAGAAAGAAAGAAAGAAAGATATTTGAGGACATAATGGCCAAAAACTCACCAAATTTAATTTAAAAAATAATCCTCACATCCAAGAACCTCAGTGAACTCCAAATAGGATAAACACACACACACAGAAATCACACTTAGATATATAATAGTCAAATGATTGAAAACCAAATATAAAGAAATAATTCTAAGATCAGCAAGAAGTAAAAAGACACTCACTATATACAGAGGAATGAAAATAAGATTTTCAACTGACTTCCTACTAGAAATAGAGGCCAGAAGGCAGAACTGTGACATATTCAAAGTGCTGAAAGACAAAAACCTAGCAACCAAGAATTCTATATCCAGCAAAACTATTCTTCACAAAGATATTCTCAGATAAACAGAGACTAAATGAATTTGTGGCTAGCAGACCTGACTTACGAGAAAGAGTAAAGAAAGCTTTCTGGACTGAAAGAAAATGACACTAGATGATAACTTGAATTCATGGAGAAATAAAGAGCACTTGTAAGTTAATTATGTAGATAAATATAAAAGACAATAAATACATATTTCTTTTCTCAAAACTGATTTAAAAGACAATTGTATGACATAATAACTTAAAATGTATTGTTGGGCTTATAACATATGATATATAAGACTATAATAACACAAAGAAGGAAAAAGAAAATGGAGATATATTTTAACAAAATTTCCATATTTTAGCAGAAGTAAGTTAGTATTAATCCAGAGTATATTATGAAAAGTTAAGGTGCATGTTGAAATCCCTGGAAAATTTATTAAGAAAACAACTCAAAATGTATAAATAAATCCAACAAGGAGTTAAAATGGTAGAATAGAAAATATCTATCTTACACAGGAGAAGGCAATTAAGGAGGAGCACAAAAATCATGAGACATACAGAAAACAAGTATCAAAATGCAGATGTAAATCCATCCATATCAACAGTTACATTAGATGTAAATGAATTAAGCATTTCTATCCAAAAGCAGACTGTCAGACTGGATAATAAAAGAAGATCTTACTATATGCTGTATCCAAGACACATATTTTAGATTGAGTCAAATACGTTGAAAAGTAAAATAATGGAAAAAGATATACCATGCAAACAACCCAAATAGAGCTGGAGTCATCATACTAATGTCAAAGAAACAGACTTTAAGACGAAAAGTCTTATTAAAAACAAGATGTACAAGGTGTCAGGAAAACAGAACAATTAAAATATATATGCACCTAACAACAGAGTCCCAAAATACATGAACTAAAAACAGAAGAACTAAAGGGAGAAATCAGCAATTCTGTAATAATAGTTGGAGATCTCCATATCATACTCTCAATAATTGATAGGCCAACTAGAAAGAAAATCAGCAGTTATATGGAGAATTTGAACACTATCAATTATTTTGACCTAACTAGTATCTATAGAGCAGTCCATCCAACAGCAGCAGCATATTCTTTTCAAGCACACATAAAACAATTATTTAGAATAGATATGTGGTAGAGCATAAAACGGGTCTCAATAAATTGAAAATAATTGAAGTTATGAAAAGTATGTTGTCCAACAAAACCAGTATCACATTAAAAATCAACAACTGAAAGAAATTTGGGAAATCCACAAATATTTGGAAATTAGTACAATTCTAAATAAACTGTGAATTAATAAATCGCAGAGGAAATTAGGAAATATTTTATACTGAACAAGAATGAAATCAAACATCAAAATGTGTGGGATCCAGCTAAAGCAGTACGTAGAGGAAAATTATAACTTTTAATGCCTATATTAGAATAAAGGAGGCCAGCCGCAGTGGCTCATCCCTGTAATCCCAGCACTTAGGGGAGCCAAGGCGGGAAGATTGCTTGAGCTCAGAAGTTTGAGACCAGCCTGGGCAACATAGTGAGAGCTCATCTCTGAAAATTTTTAAAAAATTAGCCTGGGGTGGTGGCATGCACCTGTAGTCCCAGTTATTCTGGTGGCTAATGTTAGAGGATCACTTAAGCCCAGGAGGTTGAGGCTGCAGTGAGCTGTTATTACACCATTGCACTCCAGTCTGGGCAATAAAGTGAGATCCTATCTCCAAAAAAAAAAAAAAAAAAAAAAAAAGAAAAAGAAAAAGAAAAAGAAAAGAAAAATGAAAAAGAATAAAGGAAAGATCTCAGACCAGTGACCTACATTTCCACTGTAAAAAACTAGAAAAATAAGAGCAATTCAAACCCAAAGCAAATAGAAGTAAGGAAATACAGTTGTTTTTTGGTATCTGGGGGGGATTGTTTCCAGGATCCCTTACAGATAGCAAAATCTGGATACCCAAGTCCCTTATATAAAATGGCATAGCATTTGCATATAACCTCCTATATACTTTAACCCATCTCTAGGTTACTTATAGCACCTAATGTAAATTCTATGTAAATACTTGTTACACTGTAAATTTTAAAATTTGTATGATTTTTATAAATGTATTGCTTTTTATTGTCTTTTTTCAAACATTTTCAATCCACAGTTGGCTGAATCCAATGATGTATGGATATGAAGGACCAACTGTAATACAAATTAGAGTGGAAAACAGTGAAATAGGAAACAGAAAAAAAAAAATAGAGAAAATCAACAAAACTAAAAATTTAATGAAAATATCAATAAATGTATGAAACTTTTACTATACTGATCCAGAATAGAAGAGACAAAAGGCAAATGAAGAAAATTGGAATGAAAGAGATGACGTTACTAACCACCTTACAGAAATTACAAGGCTTAAGGAAATTCTATGAACAACTTTATGCCAAAAAATTTAGACAACTTACATGAAATGAAGAAATTCCTAGAAAGATACAAATTTAACACAATTGACTCAAAGATTAAAAACGTGAATAGATTGTAACAAGCAAAGAAAATGAATTAGTAATTAAAGATTTTCTGACAAAGAAAAGCCCCAGTCTAGATGACTTTACTGGTGAATTCTAACAAATATTTGAAGAAGAATTAATGCCAATCGGTTGCAAACTCTTCCAAAATATTAGAAGAGGAGGAAACACTTCATAACTCTTTTTATGAGGCCAGTGTTAACTTGATATCAAAGTCAGACAAAGATATTATAAGAAAGTTAAACAATAGATCCATATTCCTCATAAATATGGATGCAAAACTTCTCAAGATCGTATTAGGAAACTGAATTCAGAAACATATAGAAAAAGAGATTCTACTTCATGATCCGGTGAAATTTGTCTTAGGAATACAAGATTGGTTTAACATCCATAAATCATTTAATATAATATACCATATGAATAAATTAAATGACAAAAACCATATAATCATCTCAATACATGCCAAAAAAGTATTTGACAAAATTCAACACCCATTTATTATAAAAACTTTCAGTAAATTAGGAGCAGAAGGAACTTCTTCTAGCTGATAAACCGTATCTAAGAAAACCTAACCTTCTATCTTAAAAGCTAGAGCTAATGTCGTACTTAATGGTGAAAGACTGAATGCCTTTCATTTCAGATCAGGAACAAAACAGGAAGTCTGGTCTCACCATCTCTATTTAACACTGTACTGGAGATTCTAGCCAGGAATTGGCAAGGGTTAAATTTGGCCTGCATTCAGTTCGTGTACAGCCCACAAACAAGAATGGTTTTTGCATTTTTTTAATAGTGGTAAACAAACAAACAAAAAAAACAGACAAACAGAAAACAAAGGAGAAAATGTGACAGATTCTGTCTTGAAAAACCTAAGAGATTTACTATCTGTCCCTTTTTAGAAAAGTTTGCTCATCTCTGACTATAAAACATCAGAAAGCTTCTACTACTGATAATAGCTACCGTTTACCATGCTTACTATAAACCAGTCCCCATCCTTGTGTTGAGTACTGGAAATACATTTTCTCAGTTCTTCTTTATAACAGTTTTTCCATGTAAAAGGCCCTTCCGCATCCGCTGAAGCAAACTCAGTTTAACTTGATTATTTCTGGAAAGATCGTATTTCCAAACAAGGTCACGTTCAGAGGTATTAGAGATTAGGACTTCAGCATTTGAAATTTTGGAGGGCACAGTTCAGCCCTTAACAGCATATGTGTGCATGTGTGTATGTGTGTTTTCTGTGCTTCAGAGACAGATACACAGAGATGAGATGGAAAGGACTGGTTTCAGAACGGAGGGGAGGAAAAGATACAGGCAAGTATGTCCAAATGGTTTCAGGGTGAGTGTGATTGGAAAAGATTGAGAGAAGGCTACTACTTTAATTAGTAAGAGGTTACTGGTGATTTTGGAAATAACAGTTTTGAAAATGCTGAGAGAACAGAATCCATATTGCAAGGGCTTAAGGTCCACTAACCTTATACTTTCTGTTTCAAAGGCCCTTCTACATCCACTGAAGCAACTGAGCTTTACAACCCCACTGGGGGAGGCCATTTCATGGATGAAAAAATAGAGGCTCAGAGAATCACTCTTCTTTTATGTCAGAGCACATCTGAAGTGAATTTTGGACTGGCTTGTAACAGTTCCAATGCTGTTTTTCTCTGTTTTTATTTAATTCTTGGATCACCAATAAATTTTCAAATCTTTTGTGATATAGTGCAAACAAATGGGTTTGGAGTCAGACAGTTTCATTAAGTATGGGTAACCCTGAGCAGGCCACTGTGTTTTCATTCTTGGGAATGAGATGAGAATGTTTATATATACTTTGCAGAGTTGTTGTGGGGCTTAAAGGAAACAGAGTAAGTAGGGTGGCTAGGTACTTCATATCAGTTTGCTTCCTCATTATCTCCCTAAATCTAAGGTACAACAGGCATTGTATATTGTGGTACCTCAACTCTCTCCTAACAGCAAGCACAATTCCCTGTATGTAAAATAATGCTGAGTTAATGTATGATTCTTTTTCCCTCAATAACACTTGAATATTTCGCCATATTAAGACAGTTATATTAAACTTATTTTTTTCTTTCATCTGAGCCTTAATTTTGGCAACTAAATTAAAATGTAACATTTTTTCGCAAGTATTTGTGGAGCATTTTAATTCATTTATCAAATAAACAAATATAGAGAGAGTATCTTTTATATGGCAGGTATTGTGTGTGGCACTGGACACACAAAAGTTATAAGGTGGCTTTTGTTCTAAGTGAGAAGAACAGCCCACAGTGGGCAGCTGTGGTGCAGGTAGAGTGCTGACCTCAGTTCCCAGAGACTTTAGGTTGAGTTCTAGCTGTATCATTTTCCTGCCAGCTGTGTGATTCTGGGCTAGTTACTGAACTTATCTGAGCCCCAGTTTCTTCTTCTGTAAAATACAATTAATAATATGGCTCTAATTCCTATAGTTTAAATGTCTGTACCCAAAAAAACTCATATTGAAATTTAGTTACCTTTGTAACAGTGTTGAGAGGTG
The DNA here is from genome assembly GCF_008728515.1 of Papio anubis. Classification (NCBI taxonomy): domain Eukaryota; kingdom Metazoa; phylum Chordata; class Mammalia; order Primates; family Cercopithecidae; genus Papio; species Papio anubis. Next base: position 56,574,160 of record NC_044976.1, on the reverse strand, counting down.
AGACTTTTTTTTTCTTTCTTTTTTTTTTTTTTTTTTTTTTTTTTGAGATGGAGTCTCACTCTGTCGCCCAGGCTGGAGTGCATGGTGCAATCTCGGCTCACTGCAAGCTCCGCCTCCTGGGTTCACGCCATTCTCCTGCCTTAGCCTCCTGAGAAGCTGGGACTACAGGTGCCCACCACCACACCTGGCTAATTTTTTGTATTTTTAGTACAAACAGGGTTTCACCGTGTTAGCCAGGATGGTCTTGATCTCCTGACCTCATGGTCCTCCCGCCTCGGTCTCCCAAAGTGCTGGGATTACAGGAATGAGCCAAAGTGCCTGGTCCAAGGTGGGACTTTTACGTAGTGATTAGGCCATGAGGGCTCTGCCCTCATTGGTGGAATTAATGCTGTTATGAAAGGCTGAGTTTGGCCCCCACTTGTTCTCTTGCCCTCTTGCCCTCTTGCCTTCTACCTTGTGATGGTAAAGCAAAAAGGCCCTCACTAGAGGCCGGCACCTTGATATTGGTTTTCCCAGCCTCCAGACTGTGAGCCAATAAATTTCTGTTCGTCACACATTACTCAGTCCCAGGTATTCTGTTATAGTCACACAAAATGGACTAAGAGACCAATTCCATCTTTTATTCAGAGAAACCCCAGTTTTTAATAACGTTTTACATATTGGATTTGAAGAGAAAGGATTAAACCTATTTTTTTTTACATGACTTCCCCCAGGGAAGCTTTATCTATAGTGAATACTGTCTTAAATTACAGACTTTTTGCCACAGTCTGTACTTTTATCTGTTTTTTACATGCATATAGTCTAAGTGAGCTAGGTTTTCTTCACCTATGTAAAGAAGTGCTTTCTAAGATGGCACAGAGCATACCCACCTTGTTGATATGACTCCCACTCGAATGCCTACAGGGTTAAGAACATCAGTGAATGACATGGAGGTCAGATTATATGTGGCTCAATGTACAGGGTCTGTCTGGAGGGGGTGATGGCTATCCAGCTCTTATAGAATGCTTTTGGAATTCCGTTAAGAATGTGGAATGTGAACCCAGTGCTATTAGATCTTCCATCATTTCACAAGAAGCCAGAAACCTGGATTTCTATGTGAATGCTTCCTTTTAAAAGCCTTGGTTATATATTTTTTATGGTGTGACGCATATAGACACATCTGTGGGCTGTGATCAGCCTCTGGTCACCAGATTGCAACTTCAGTAGAGATAATAGCCTGAGGCTTTGGAGCCAGAAGAACTACTGGCATTATTAGCTTGAAGGATGATCTTGAGAAAGTTATTTAACTTTCTGACTCAGTTTATACATCTGCAAAAGGGAGGATTATATTGACTTCAATGCAGTAGCAAAAAATTTATGTGTAAAACCTAGCACAAGACAAACAATTTAAAAATAGGCAAAAGTTTTGAATAGGTATTTTAACAAAGAAAATATGGTTAATAAGCATGCAAAAAGAGTATGAACATCACTAGTTATTAGGGAAATGCAAGTTAAAACCACTGAATGAAATACTGAACAGAATGGCTATTATCAAAAAGTCAAATAATAACAAGTGTTAGTGTGTTTGAAATTGGTTCTTTCCAGTGGGTTCTTGGTCTTCCTGACTTCAAGAACGAAGCCGCGGACCCTCGCAGTGAGTGTTACAGTTCTTAAAAGTGGTGTGTCTGGAGTTCGTTCCTTCAGATGTTCAGATGTGTCTGGACTTTATTCCTTCCGGTGGGTTAGTGGTCTTGCTGACTTCAGGAGTGAAGCTGCCGACCTTCGCAGTGAGTGTTACAGTTCTTAAAGGTGGAGCATCTGGAGTTGTTTATTCCTCCCAGTGGGTTTGTGGTCTCGCCGACTTCAGGAATGAAGCCCCAGACCCTCGTGATGAGTGTTACAGCTCATAAAGGTAATGCGGACCCAAAGAGTGAGCAGCAGCAAGATTTACTGTGAAGAGTGAAAGAACAAAGCTTCCACAGCATGGAAGGGGACCCGAGCGGGTTGCTACTGCTGGCTTACGTGGCCAACTTTTATTCCCTTATTTGGCCCCACCTACATCCTGCTGATTGGTCCATTTTACAGAGTGCTGATTGGTGCATTTACAATCCTTTAGCTAGACACAGAGCACTGATGGCTGTGTTTTTACAGAGCGTTGATTGGTGCATTTACAGTCCTTTAGCTAGACACAGAACACTGATTGGTGTGTTTTTACAGAGTGCTGATTGGTGCATTTACAATTCTTCAGCTAGACACAGAGTGCTGGTTGGTGCATTTACAATCCTTTAGCTAGACATAGAGCAGTGATTAGTGCATTTTTACACAGTGCTGATTGGTGCATTTACAATCCTTTAGACACAGAGTGCTGTTGGTGCATTTTTACAGAGTGCTAATTGGTGCATTTACAATCCTTTAGCTAGACAAAAAAGTTCTCCAAGTCCCCACCTGACCCAGAAGCCCAGCTGGCTTCACCTCTCAATCCCCCCTCTAAACAGGATACCCCAACTGCTGTGGGGAATTTGGCAGTTACCACTTTAGGTACTTCCTGCTGGATAGGGGTGAAGAAGGGGCCCTGCAGTTGTAGCGTCCTCCAGAGGGGAACTCTTTAGGCCAGTCAGAGGGCCAGCAGGTCGGTCCAGGGATCCTCAGTAGAAGTTGTTAGTTGAGCTCATTTGGGGTTCCATTTGTAAGACCATCGTAGCTTGATGGCCTTGACCTTAGAGGAAACAAATTTGACAAGGAGGTTAAAAATACAGGGCCCAAAGGTGAGTAACAGCAAGATGGCTGCCACGGGACCTAGAAAGGGGAGAAGCCATGTTGCCCAACACCAGAGGTCGGTATAAGAGTTTGAAAGGCGTTGTCTGATTTCAGAAGCCTTTTCCTGTAAATGCTGGGTGGCATCTCACACTATTCCTGACTGGTTAGTGTAAAAACAACACTCTTCTCCTAAGAAGGTGAGAGTCCTCCTTTCTCAGCAGTGAGGAGGTCTAGGCCTCGGCAGTTTTGGAGAGTCACTGCTGCCAAAGACTCTATTTGGGATTGTAGAGTAAGGATAGATTTCGTTATTTCTTGCAAACTGTCTGAGAAATCCTTTGAAAGTGTGTGGTAGTAGGATAATGAAGTAGATAAACTGGCTCTTCTGGTTCCTGTAGCAGTAGCCATTCCTAACCCTATAAGTAGGGGTATTAGTTGTATGGCTCCACATTGACAGACTTGAGCTTTGAGGGGTACTGATAGGGTCTGATTTCCTGGGGTAATGTTAATGTTGGGAGTTAGAAAGACTAAGGTGCAGTTGCCTTTCCAGTTAGTGGAGAGGCAGATATAGGATGACGTTCCACATAAAAAGAATATACCTTGGCTGGGTAGACAGAACTGGTTGTGTTTGTTAAAAAGGTGTGTGAGTTTGTTGTTTTCACTTTCCCTTACTCCTAGAGTACTTGCCAAGGTAGCTCTGGTGAGTGGCTGGAAAGGGGTGTTGGGAACAAACTGAGTGGCTTCCTGGGTTCTGTTTTCCCATTGGAGAAAAAACCGTTTTGTATTTACTAGGAACCATTCAAGAGAGTGATTAAAAGAGGGGATGAGAAGGCATTCACTGGTGGTGGGGGTGCTGCTGCAGGATGTTCAGGGGTGAATGGTCATTCAGGGAGTATGTTTGCCAGGACAAAACCTGGACTGTTCGTTAAGCAGGGAGGAGAAGATGATTTTTGGAGGCCCTGAGAAGTGGACAAACCGTCTGAATGGAGCTTTTTGGGTGACTCGGCAGTTACTATGATCAGTTGGGGTTTGAAGTTGTAGGGTGTAATTCCACTGACTGGCTTCGGGTATAAGTACCTTTCCTTCTTCTGTCATGAACCACCCCAAGGGGAGAAAACTCTGCCCCGATGAAAGTCCCCATTCTGTTTCAGTTGGGGAATATTGGGGCTTAATCTCTTGGAGAGGGTTGTTTCATACCAAGCATCCTTCCATAGGTATTTCTAATGGGAGGTTCCACCTGGCAGCAATTTTCTCCTCAGCATCTGCCCAATGGCTTCCTTCTGCCATTTTTCCTTCACCTTTCCGATGGCTTTGGCAGTATAAGGCTGCCATCTCCTTGGGTTTTTGCACTCCATGCAATAACTCCATAATTTCCTTGTGGTATTTAATGGGGGTTCCCTCAGAGGTTAGGAACTCCCTTTCTTTCCATATTACAGCATGGGCATGCAGGATTAGTTAAGCATACTTGCTATCTGTATATACATTTATTCTTTTTCCTTTTCCTAGTTCTAAGGCTTGGGTAAGTGCCATTAGTTCTGCTAACTGGGCACTGGCCCCTGGGGGAAGAGGCTTACTTTCAAGTACGGTTACATCACTAACTATGGCATAACCTGCCCTTCATATCCCATTCTCCACAAATGAACTTCCTCGGGACATAGGTTAAGGTCAGGATTAGCTAAGGGGACTTCTAAGAGATCATCTCGGGCAGCATAAGTCTGAACTATAATTTGTTGGCAGTCATGCTCAATTGGTTCCCCATTCTCTGGGATAAAAGTGGCAGGGTTGAGGGCTACGCATGTACATATTTGAAGCACAGATCCCTCAAGGAGTAGTGCCTGGTATCTAAGTAGGCAGTTGTCTATAGCCATAAACCTCCTTTGACACCTAGTATGCCATTTGCATAATGAGTAGTCCAGTGAGATCCTTTCCTTGTATTATTTTGATAGCCTCTGACACTAAGACAGCCACTCCCACAACTACCCATAAACAGTAAGGCCAGCCTTTTGCTACTACATCAATTTCCCTACTTAGGTATGCCACTGGTTGTGTGGTTGTCCCACGAGTCTGAGTAAGGACTCCAAGAGCTATCCCTGCTCTCTCTGTGACATATAAAGAGAAGTCTATATGTTTTTGAAGGTGGTTTTTCCTTCTGGTTCCCATTCTACTAGATGAGTATTTGCCCTCTGGGTCTCCTTGATTGGAGTATAGAGGGGCCTGGCTATCTTGCTTTATCTGGGGATCCATAGTCGGTGAAATCCAGTTATTCCAATGAACCCCCAGAGCTGTTTTAGTGTCTCAGGGTGAGGAGAAACCAGTACAGGCTGTATTCGTTCCTTGCTGAGGGCCCTGGCCCCTCTGGCTAAGATTAGGCCTAGGTTTTTGACCTGCTGTAGGCAAAGCTGGGCCTTCTACCTAGAAACCTTGTACTCTTGATTAACTAGAAAGTTCAAGAGATCTAGAGTAGCCTGCTGACATGAGGCTTCCAAACTGGTAGCCAAAAATAAATCATCCACATACTGAAGGACCAGAGTGCCTGGATTCGAGAAGTGGCCTAGATCTTGGGCCAGTGGCTGACCAAACAGAGAGGGCCATCCCTAAACCCTTGGGGCAAGACTATCCATGTAAGTTGGGATGTGTGGTCTGTGGGATCCTCAAAGGCAAAGAGAAACTGGGAGACAGAGTGCAGGGGAATACAGAGGAAGGCATCCTTAAGGTCCAGAACAGTGAACCATTCTGCTTCTTCTGGCATTTGAAAGAGCAGGGTATAGGGGTTGAGTACAATGGGATGTAGAGGAATTACTGGCTCATTGATGAGTCTAAGATCTTGCACTAACCTCCACTGACCATTTGGTTTTTGTACTCCTAGAATTGGAGTGTTGCAGGGACTGCTGCATTTCCTTACTAAGCCTTGAGCTTTTAAATGTTTAATCATATCCTTTAATCCTTTATGAGCTTCAGGCTTTAAGGGATATTGGGATATTGCCTTTGATAAGGAAAAGTGGTGGGGTCTTTTAGCCTGATTTGGACTGGGCAGGCATTTTTTGCCCTTCCAAATTGTCCTTCCAGTGCCTAGACTTCAGGGTTGATTCCCTCCTCAAGTAGGGGACAACAAATGGATAACTTGTTCCCCATATTCATGTAGATAATAGCTCCAGCTTTGGCTAATATATCCCTCCCTAATAAGGGTGTGGGACTTTCAGGCATAACAAGAAAGGCATATGAAAAGAGCAAGGTCTCCCAATTACAACCAAGGAGGTGGAGAAATACCTGGTTAGAGGCTGTCCCAGGATTCCTTGAATGGTAACAGACCTTGAGGCAGTCGTCCTGGACAGGAGATTAACACTGAGAAGGCCATGCCAGTGTCCAGGAAGAAGTCAATTTCCTGGTCCTCAATAGTTAAACATTTGATGGTGATGACATGAGCTGGTGCTTGCCCTGGGCATCCTCAGTCCTGTTGTTGGATCATCTGGCTGGGGGCTTCTGGCCCAGAGAACCTTTGCCTTCTGGGGCAGTGTGCCTTCCAGTGATTGCCTCCTCATAGCGGACATGGACGAGTGGGAGGCTTGTTTCTTGTTGGACAATCTTTTTTAAGGTGTCCTTGTAAACCACACTGGTAACAAGCCCCACCGGGTGATTGGCTTGCTCCATTTTCTGTCCTCTCTGAACCACCAAGGTTTGTTTGTCTGAGGGCCATGACTAAGCCTGGGGCCTTTCTCTGATCTTGCTTTCCCTTTTGGGCATGTTCCTCTTGGTCCCTATTATAGAACACTGAGGTTGCCAGGTTTAATCATGCCTCCAGATTTTGTTCAGGGCCCAGGGCTTGCTTTTGGAGTTTTCTTCTGATATCTGTGGCTGATTGGGTAATAAACTTATCTTTTAGGATCAATTGACCCTCTAGTGAGTTGGGTGACAGGGGACTATATTTTCTTAAGGCCTCCTGTAGCTGCTTGAGGAAGGCAGAAGGATTTTCTTCCTTTCCCTGAGTTATGGTAGACATCATTGAATAATTCATGGTTTTTTCCCTAATTCTCCTTAGTCCTTCTAGAACACAGGTCAACAGATGTTTACAACTCTAGTCCCCATGATCTAAGTCAAGGTCCCAGTGGGGATCCATACTGGGGATGGCTTACTGACCGGTAGGGAATTTGTCCCTTTCTTTGTCTGTCCTTCTATCATTTACTTGACTAAGATACCAGGTATCTCCAAACTCTTGGGCTGCAGCTAAAGTCGCATTATTTTCATTAAATGCCAGGGTTTGACCTAACAATAGCATGATATCTCTCCAAGTGAGATAGAAGATTTGCCCTAGACTGTGTAGGATATCTGTGTACCTATCAGGATCATCTGAAAACTTCCCCATGTTTGTCTTGATCTGCTTCAAATCGGAGAGGGAGAAGGGGACATGTACCCTGGTTGGGCCAAATTCTCTTCTCCCTACAGCTTGCAGGGGATATTGCCAATAGCCCGGGGGTTTCTGTGGTCCTTTGAAGATTTCTTTGCTTGTTTCCTTCTGGGTGGGGGAGATTAGAGAAGGCTTATCATTAATAGGAACGGAGCTATAGGGAAGTTAGGTTATGGGGGTAAGCTGAAATGTCCTCCTGTGGGATGTAAATTGCAGGCTTTGCGTAGTTGTGTATTTTCCTTCAATGAAAAGAAAGCTTGGACATAAGGTATTTCACTCCATTTGCTTTCCCTCTTACAGAAAAGGTCAAGCTGCAGGATAGTATTGTGATTTATACTTCCCTCAGGTGGCTATTTTTCCCCATCAGGGAGAGAATAATGAGGCACCTCTTCTTCAAGGTTTGCAAGTCAAATTGGTCCCAAAGGCTTAGGATGCATTTTAAGGGTGAGCCTGTTGATGCCTGAGTGTGTCCCATCAAACACAAAACCGCACGTCGTTTCGTTTGTTTGTTTCTCCCCCTGCCCAAGAACCCACAATGGTCCCTGGACCCTGCTGACCAGAATAGATGCACTCACCAACGCAGCAGCAGAAACACCTCTTTCCCAAGAACCCGCAATGGTCCCTGGACCCTGATGATCAGAATAGTTGCACTCACCAACACAGCAGCAGAAATGCCTCTTGTCCAAGAATCCACAACGGTCCCTAGACCCTGCTGATCAGAATAGTTGAGCTCACCAATGCAGCAGCAGAAACACCTCTTGCCCAAGAACCCATAACGGCCCCTGGACCCTGCTGATTGGAATAGTTGCACTCACCGACACAGCAGCAGAAACACTTCTTGCCCAAGAACCTGCAATGGTCCCTGGACCCTGCTGATTGGAATAGTTGCACTCACCGACACAGGAGTAGAAACATCTCTTGCCCAAGAACCTGCAGCAGTCCCTGGACCCTGCTGATTGGAATAGTTGTGCTCACCAATGCAGCAGCAGAAACACTGGTTTTCTTCCTAGACCACAAAGAGGACCAAGGAATATTGGATTTAGTGGCCCTTACCAATGCATTCTTGAAAACCTGTAACCTTGCCTGTCCTCCTAGATCACAAAGAGGACCGAGAAAAATCGGATTTAGTGGCCTTTATTGACGCATTCATGAAAACCTATTAGAGTTGTAAGCATACTCATGTTAGTATTGGGACTTTACCCCTGTCCTATAAAGATGTTATGCCCCAAAAATGAAGTGGAGGTCCATACCCTGAGGGAGGGAAGGGATCTCCAGGGTTGGAAGAGTGACATCTTTTGTCCTCACTTGAATAGGAATGATATCATTTCTGAAGCTCCCCATATCCTAGCTTCTGGAATAGCTTTTGTTAGGCCTGCTTGTCTGAGGAGGGATCCTAAAATTCCAGAAAGTCTCCCCTATGACAGGGCTTTGGGCAAAAATTATGTCTTTCTGATTGGTGAGCCTGGGTGCCTAAAGAAGGGAATAGAGTCCTGGAGTTTATACTAGAAATCATTCTTATAGGAGAAACTAGAAAAGCACCAGAGACAGGAAGTGATTTTTAGAAGCGGGAGTAGCCTCAGAGAAGACAGGTGAGAGGAAGTGTGTCTTGCAGGCATTAGGGCCCAGGGGGCGAGGGTCAGGATAGATAGGATAGATGGGCGAGTTTCACTTGGGTGACATGACTTTCAGAGTTCCGCTTATGGCCTCAGGGTCAACCAACTTGTTGTCGCAACCCTGGAACTGAATCACTTTCCTCTCTGTTGACCCTCGGCTCAGCCCAGAAGTACAGGAAAAGTGGAAGCTGGTTCCAGGCAAACCAACGCTCCCAACTCTGAAGAGTTGGGGATTGTTAGAAAGCCCTTTCCCAGGAAGCCTGATACCTGTGTCTTTAATACGGCAGCCGCGTTAGTCACTTTTAACTGCCTGACAGGTGCCCGGTATTTAGCCCCCAAATTCTAAGGAAAAATAGGATAGAATAGCAAGCAAAAGGGGTCCAGTGGTTCTCACTGCTTGGCAATAGTCGATAGTCCCATTTGGGTCGCCAAAATGTGTCTGGAATTGGTTCTTTCCAGTTGGTTCTTGGTCTCGCGGACTTCAAGAATGAAGCTGCAGACCCTCATCGTGAGTGTTAACAGTTCTTAAAGATGGTGTGTCCAGAGTTTGTTCCTTCAGATGTTCAGATGTGTCTGGAGTTTCTTCCTTCTGGTGGGTTCGTGGTCTCACTGACTTCGGGAGTAAAGCCACAGATCTTCACAGTGAGTGTTACAACTCTTAAAGGTGGTGCATCCAGAGTTGTTTATTCCTCCTGGTGGGTTCGTGGTCTCACTGACTTCAGGAATGAAGACCCTCGTGGTGGGTGTTACAGCAGACCCTCGTGGTGAGTGTTACAGCTCATAAAGGTAGTGTGGATCCAAAGAATAAGCAGCAGTAAGATTTATTGTGAAGAGTGAAAGAACAAAGCTTCCACAGTGTGGAAGGGGACCTGAGCGGGTTGCTGCTGCTGGCTTAGGTGGCCAGCTTTTATTCCCCTATTTGGCCCTGCCCACATTCTGCTGATTGGTGCATTTTCACAGAGTGCTGATTGGTGCATTTACAATCCTTTAGCTAGACACAGAGCGCTGATTGGTGCATTTTTACAGAGTGCTGATTGGTGCATTTATAATCCTTTAGCTAGACACAGAGTGCTGACTGGTGCATTTACAATCCTTTCGTTGGACACAAAAGTTCTCCAAGTCCCCACCCGATCCAGAAGCCCAGATGGCTTCACCTCTCATTAGGATATACAAAAACTAAAATACACATTGTTTCATATAATGCTAGTGAAAATGTAACATGATACAGCCATTCTGGAAGCAATTTGACAGTTTCTTTTATTTTAAGTTGGCTGGGCGCAATGGCTCACACCATATTCCTAACACTTTTAGGAGGCCAAGGCGCATGGATTTCTTGAGGCCAGTAGTTCGAGACCAGCCTAGTCAACATGGCGAAACTCCATCTCTACGAAAAGCACAAAAATTAGCCAACCCATGATGGTGGATGACTGTAATCCCAGCTATATAAAGGCTGAGGCATGAGAATCACTTGAACTTGGGGGATGGAGGTTGCAGTGATCATGTCACTACACTCCAGCCTGAGTGACAGAGCAAGACTCTGTCTCAAATAAAACAAACAAACAAACAAACAAACAACAACAACAAAAAATTTTAAACATGAGTTTACCATATAACCCCACAACTCTGCTCACAGGTATCGTGAAAACATGATTTGCCTATATGAAAACATACAGGAAAACATGTGTCCCTGAAAGACTTGTTTGGGAATGCACATAGCAGCATTGTTGATAGAATCCAAGAAAGTGGAAACACTTCAAATGTTCACATACTGTTGAAAGGATATACAAATATAGTATACCCATGCAGTGGAATAACATGTAATGAAATGCTAATAATGCTGAAACGTGGATGAACCGCAAAAATATTATGCTAAAAAAGTAAGCCAGATGCAAAACATCACATGTAATTCTATTTGTAAGAAATATCCAGGAAAACAAGTCAATAGAGACAGAAAGTAGATTAGTGGTTGCCTGGGGCTGAGTGTCGGAACAGGGATTGACTACAAACAGACACAGGGATCTTTTGGGGGTGATGGTAACATTCTAAAACTAGACTGCAGTGGTAGTTGCACAGTTATGTAAATTTACTAAAAATCTTGGAATTGTACACTTTAAACCAGTAAATTTAATAGTGTGTAGATTATATCTCAATAGGACTTTAAAAAAACAAAACCATATCTAGCCTGATATATAGTCATTTATTAATAAATGTGACTCCTTCTCTTCCTCTTTAAGTACAGAGAGGAAAAACTGCTTAGCAATTAAGAATCCAGGCCCTGAAGCTGAACCCTGGTCTTTCCACTTACGTACTAACCATATGTCCTTAAAAACATTACTTAGTCTCTCTAAGGCTCAGGCTCTTCATGGTGAACTGAAAACAACAACAGCTATCTCGTGGAGTTTTACAAAGAATTAAATGAGGCCACACACGTAAGATGTGTAGCATACAGTAAGCCCACAATCAATGACAGCAGCATAGTCTTCCAGATCCAGGACCTCCTGTCTGCCCATTTCTTATCTTTACAGCAGTGGTTAAAACAGAGTTCTCTTTCCTCTTATTATTCACTGCTCCTCAAAACCTCTGCCCCCGACTCGGAGATTTTCTCTACAAAAATTTAGTTGGTTTATAGGTCTATCATGTGGTCTAGGCTTAGAATATTGCTTAGCATTATCTGAACATGAGTTGCTAGCCACTTATATGAGAGTGTCACTTGGAGGTAGATAAGCAACTTTAATAACACTCAACATGGTAACATGCATGCTCTGTTGTATCTACTTACATATGGGAAGCTCGCCACCCTTTTTCAGATGTTATCAAGGGCTTCTAAGGCATTCCTGTCAGGTGGAGGGAGCAAGGACCGAGAAGAGTGCCTCCTTTTGCAGACTGATATAAAGGACGTACAGAGAATTGGAGAGGTTTGCAGGAATTATATGGCAAACAGATGGAGAGAGGTGACTAACGGGAAGGAGGTCTTAGAGGGTCCCTTACACAGTGGAGTCACACTTTCACATCCCTCTGGGCCAGGCACTTGGCGAGTAATCTTGATGTAGAAAACCAGAGCGGGTTCAGTCTGCTGTTCGCTTCCCCTCAGTGGAGAGAATTCTGGGACACATCTGTCTGCCTTTAAGAAAAATCAACAGTGTGAATGTGGCGATTAATGTGGTCCTGTGGACATTAGGCAGTGGTCAGGACCTTGGTGAGCCAGGGGGTCCAGGCCCCTTTCAAAAGGAACATTTGTTCATCAGCCTCATTCTGTTGTTTCCATGTGGAAATGGGGCCTACAGTGGCCAGAACTATGCTTCCTTTACAAGTTAGAAAATCAAGTTTTTGTGTGAAATTTCCTAATTTTAAAATATTGCTAACATTTAAAAAATGTTAGCCAAATGAAATACATCTACCAAATAGATATAACCCCAGACCTAACCCCTACTCTAAAGTAATCTTCTGTATTCATTATATATGTTAAGCAGATGCTGAAAGGAGCTCATGAGGATGTAGTGGAGGGGATTCTTGCATTTATTAAAGGGTGGGATAGCTTATTATTGAGGACTCTTCCTTTTTGTTTTATTCTATTGTGTTAGAGACCTGGAGGTAGTGTCCAGGCCTGAGGCTGCAGCCACATCCTGGTTGTCCTAACACTCATGTCACTGGTAGCATTTTGTAATGTGTTATAATGTGTGCATGAGAATTACATCAATTTTCCCTTCATTGGCATGCTACATTTAAATAATTGTTCAGATTTCATTTTTTTAAACAAGGAGGCTATTACAAGCTATAAAACTCAGAAGGGCTTTGAAAAATCACAGCCAATTGGAAAAAGCCTTTGCATTAAATGCCTGTTCTGAATGGCTGTGCTCACCTGTACTTCAGATCAGAGAGGTGTTTTTGAAGAAATACCATCAGCTATTTTGATGTGTTCTTTGCTGACACATATTCACCACTGATTTCAATATCTCCCAAGCCAACTTTGCAAAATAGAGAACTTAAGTGGAAATAAAGTTATCTCTACCCACTATTGCTTGGAGATGTGATGTAAAGCCTTAAAAGTGAATATGAGATTTGGAATTCAGAAAAGCAGCTCTTCTCACCTTTGATCACTCCTCTTTTTTTTTTTTTTTTTTTTTTTTTTTTTTTTTTAAGCCGAGCTCTCTTGAGTTGTTTAGTAGCTTTCATGGGCTAAATCTGTGAAATCCATTTCCCTCCCCACACAGTGCATGGCTGCTGATGTCTCTGAATAGTTTTGTTTTTTTCACTCATGTTTTTATTTTTAAGCCTAAAGGTTGCCCCGTGTTTGCATAGCTCAGCAGTTAGAGTGGACAGAGGCTGTGTCCAAATGCTTCAAGCTAGTAAGGCTTTCTTGGAACTGTGTGCAGGTAGCGAAGCATATTAAAAGTTTGGGTATTTTTCAAAGCTGTTCTGGCTTTGAATTTACACTGTGCTTTTTTGTGTGAGTTATGTATATGTTCTCAGCCTCAAGATCAGCCAGAAGTGTGTGAACAGCTTATGCCAGATGAGCAGCCTCAGGCAGGAATATGTCTCTGTCAGACCAGTGGAGTTATTGACCCTCACTGCTGGCTGCCTTGAGTCATCACTTCCGCTGAAAATACCCTTGAGCATGGGCATCTCCCACCTTTTTAAGCCCAGTTAGTCCCCATTTACCTGGCAGAAAAGTTGTGGTCTTTAGGCTCATCCTGCCCTCTTTGAGCTTCCATGTGAATTGAGCCTGAGTAGTGTTGGGAAGGAGTGCAGTCCCAGGCAAGCACGCACCAGATTCCCCCTGTTCTGACCCAAAGTTCAGCAGATTTTCAAACATAAATGTTTCTTAGCTTGTCATATGCTGTTGTTCAACTTCCAACTCTGGGATGGTTGATTTTGCTAATTTTGTTCCGCTTTATAGATGTTGTGGAGAGAAAGACTTTGTCCATCTCTTCACTTGGCTATTCTCGGAACTTGTAATAGACTTTGTTTCACTTCACGCACTCCTGGCTGCTGAGTCTTTCTCTCAAATGTCATTCCTATATCTATGGTCATGTCATTGCTTGCTCTGAGAACCTGACCTGCAATGTTTGTGCCAGTTACTAAGTTATTGGCACTTAGCTACAACTCTATCCTTTTGTTCTTAACTTTGTGATGAAGCTTTTATTTCTGCTTTGTCCACTGGCTCCCTCTTAGGCCCTGCCAATAGCAGGTGCTAGAGGGAAATTCCATGGCTGGATGGGGCCAGGCAGGACTTGCTCCTCGTTTGCTTCCCGTTTTTCACAGTGTTAACTTAGAATAGGTTTCTCAACTTTGACATTGTGGACTGAGTCATTCCTTGTTGGGGGATGGTGTCTCGTGTGTTGTAGGATGTTTAGCAGCACCCTGTCCTCTACCTACTAAATTGTAGTACCAATCCCCTAGTTGTGACAATTAAGACTGTCTTCAGACAATGCCAAATGTTCCCTGGGGGGCACAATCACCCTGGGTTTAGAATTACCTAAAGTCTACGTATAGACATACTTCTTCACTTTGGCAGCTGCAATTCCTTCCCTTGGCAGTAGCTGAATCCATTTTTGTAATAGACTATAATGTATACAGGCAATGTATACATATTCCTTACTATAATGTATCCATACAATGTATACCATGTAGCCACTAAATAAGATGACTCAGATCCATATTCATTGACTTTAAAAGATTTCTATAATAGAATAATTGAAAAATAAAACAGGTTTCCAAAATAAAAAAGTAGAGTTTCAGTGTGAGTGTTTGTGAGTATGTGTTTGTGTATGCTGTGCAATTATAAATGCCTGGAAAGACTTTCACTAAGGTGTTCACTGAGGTGGGATTTTAGGAAACTTCTATTCTCTTTGTGTTTTTCTGAATTACTTGAATTTTCTATATGTGCACAGGTTATTTTACAATGAAAAGCAATATAATTATACTTATTTAAAAGAAAAAGAAAGGCAGAAAGGAAAGTGGAAGGAAGAGAGTAACAGAAAGAAAAAAAGAATAAAGAAAAAAACCCCACATTGCTGTGGGCTGACAGAGACTTAAGAATAGCTATTATTTGGATCAGCCTTCTGAATTCATACACCTGGGTGCAGAGGCTTGACAGGACCATTGTCAGTCTCGTATAGCACTGTCCTTTGGCATGGTAAGAATATCCTCTTTTCCCATTACTTTAAGGGCAAGATCTGCCTGTCAAGGCTGATTCTGCACTTTGAAGAATCATCCTTTATACCTCCCTCTCTCTCATGCCCTACATCCTATCTGTCAGCAAACATTGTTACCTCTTCCTCCTAAATAACCTGCCTCAGTCACTCTGTACCTATTGTTACCTCCTCCCTTCTCTTCTCTGGACCATTGCAAAGCCTCCTAATTGGTTATCATGTTGTTGGTTTTGTACCCCTCAAATCCCATTCTTCATATTGCAGCCAGCCTAATCTTTCTGAAATGTGAATCTGACTATGTCATTCCCTAGCTTAAAAGCCTTAAATGGATCTCCATTGACAAGTAATAAAGTCAATAGTCTTGAACCAGGCTCTTGGTGACCATGCAGTAGTTAAGGAACAAATTCTGTAGTTCATAGCCAAGTTTTACTACTTGCTAACTGAATGACCTTGAACAAGTTAGTGAACCTCAGTTTTCTCTTCTGTGAAATGGGGATGATGACAGTATTAACTTCTATGATTACTGAGAAATTATGTATATGTATACATATTTATCTTTAAAACATGTAACTATAATATATCTTTTAAATGTATACATATACATGTATGTTTAATCACAGAACAGTGTTTAGCACTCAGTAAGTACTCAATAAATGTTACCTCGTATTATTGCCTGTCTTCCACTACTCTCAATTATTTACCCGGTGCTTCAGCTACAATATAGTTTTGTAAAACACCTTGTTCTTCCAAACCTTTGTGATTCTAAATAATCCTGTTCCTGTTGCCTAAAATGCAAAGCCCGAGCTCTTTTCTTCTTCATCTTAAGGCATTCCCAAGTCCTAGAAATAAAAATCCTTTTATTCCAGTTCCCAGGCTACTCTGTAGATGTGTTCATGAATATGCATTGGGAATGTCTGTTTATAAGGTTTTCCTCTCAATTGAACTTGAGCTCTCTAAGGCAAGGATCTTGGCTTGTTTATCACAGTGCCCATTAACTGCCAGGCATTCAGTAAATGTCATTAACTAAGTGAACAAAGGGGAAGACTCCATTCTTTGAGACTCCTTGTGTGTTATGGTTCTACCTTTGCTGGTGAGAGTTGTTTCTACTTGTGTGTCATCTTCCTCCCTAGGTTATAACATCTTTTGTAGATGGGCAATGGACCCTTATGTATTCCTTACATTGCATCAGCTCAGAACTGTAATACAGTACAACTAAAGCACCTCATACCTTCTACTGTGGTTTGTTGTCCCTGTGACTAGCCAACCTACTAGACTGCATTTTTTCCAAGGCAGGAGCTGCCTTGTTAATTTGCCTCCCGGTCTCCCAACATATACATTAGTGACATAACAGAAGAAGCACTGGATTGGCATTGGTAGGAGTCTTGGGGCCTGGTATTCCAAGCACATGCTTTATTGTAAAGAGGCTTTCTCCTTTAGTCTGGTAACTGTACCCAAAATATAACAAAGTGATATAACTTTTTTTATAGCCTATTGATTTCAATTTAGGAGCAAATACTGTGCTTGGATTGTAAGAGCATGATTTATTTTCAATGATCTAGTTTGAGGTTGTTGGAGGAAAACTTGTTCTGGTGGGGCCCAGCCCATGTATATCTGGTTGTTCCCCATAAGAATTGCAACTCAGCCCAAGTTCATGCTGTGAAAGGTTGCCTTTTGAATATCAGTTTCATGAAGAGGCTTTCCCTAATTGCCCTCTTACAGGATTTGCATTTTTTGAGGGGTACTACTCTATCCTCAGCTCCTTTAACTGTGCCAGGTACATGGTAGGAGACCACCAAATATTTGTTTCCTTACCCAGAGCAGCCTGCGGTAACAAGGAATTACTCTGCTCTGCTCTTAAACCTGCTGAAACTCTCTGATAGAACTGAGTCCGTTCCCTTCCAAGAGAAGCTCCCAGAGCTATTCAGAGACAGACTGGGTGACAGCTATTACCACCCCTCCTCACCCGCTGGCCTTTATGTGCAACTGCACCTGCCTAGGGTAGTGGGAACAGTGACCCCGATTCTACTTCAAATCAGACCCTCTTGTTTCTACCTGCCATTGGGTCTCACAGAGGCTGCAGGTGGCAATATAGCTTACTTTTGTTCATTTGTATTTGAAATGCCTTTTTCTCTGTGGAAGAACTCTTTAAGAAAAAAAAGGATCTTCTTTTAGTTCCTCCTTCAGGACTAGTGAATTTGTCTCTAATAGATGGAAGGGAATTCTCTAAACAGATTGAAATATGGTGGAGCATGAAAACTTGCCTTCTCTCCGTAACTCTATCTTCACCAACTGTGTTCATGGACAAGTGACCCTGGTACTCTGAATCTTAGTGTCCTCAGGTGAGCAACGGGGATATGCTTGCCTTTTCTGCCAAACTCACAGTGAGTTAACCTGAGTCCTGCTGGAAAGAATCAGGGTTCTAATAATCAACCTTTACATATAATGTCTTGCAGAAAGCATCAGCTACCACATACCCCAGGTGCAACCCAGTTCTCACTTCCTGCAGCTGCTGTCACAGATGTTGATGACCAATGAGGAGACTGATGATCCATAGGCTCTGTTACATTGCAGTAATGTTTAGTGTACAGCATAGAGAGATTTTACATATGCATGCACTCATATAACCACCATATCAGCATATAGAATAGCTCCAGCACCCAAGCAATTTCACTCATGCCCCTCTCAGTTTGTACTTCCAGAGACATCCACAATTCTGACCATTAGTTTGTTTTGCCTGTTCTTGGGCCTCATATATAAGAATAACATAGTATGTTCTTTTTGCCTCTGGCTTCTATCAGTCTGTGGAAATGGATAAACTCAATGGGATTCATTCTATGTTGAACCTGGATTGCAGTTCCTTCTTATCTGTTGACTTGAATGAGTCTTTAGAGGGAGCCAGACATTGTCCTACATGCTGTACATGTATTATCTCACTTAATTCTCAACACTAAGGTAGGGAACTTTTCCTTTCTTATATAAGGCTCAGAGAAGTTAAGTAATTTGCCTCAAGTCACAGAGCTATTAAATGTTGAAGACAGAATTCTTGTTCAGTTCAGGTACCAGAGCTTGAGCTCACTAGCAAGGGCAGGAACTTGACATGCTTTCAGAATTAGATTAAATCAGATTTGTCTCTAGTTCTATTTTGAAGGTCATATGATTATTGTGTGGTTATTCACAAAGGGGTCTCTATGGGAACTTGCCTTTCATTTGAATATTCTATCAGAATATTTTCTCTCCCCTGCTTAATCATTAGGGTTTCTCACCTGTGCGTGCTTGTGTGCACGTGTATGTGTGTAGATTCGACTCACCTTGCCTTGCCTGTGTCTGCATTTGCTTTGGGATCCAGACGTGCTTCTTTCTGGCCTTTGCAGGAGGCTGCTTTCTCCAGGCCTTGCCTGAAAGATTAAGCTGCTTAATGATGTCTTCCTCCTCCTTCCGGGGTGTGATCTTTGATGAAGGAATCAGACAGAGCTCTGTCTGACTGTGTGGCTACTTTCCCATTCTCAGCTTCTGGGGGTTTCTAAGGAAATGCCACTTGCAGTAGATTTTTCTCTCCAGTGTGTGTAGTCTGGCTTGCTGTCCTCCCACCTTCGAATCTCACCTTCTTCCCCTGGTGATGGATGACCCCTTGTCTGGGGTGTGAGCTTGGAGGTAGAGCAGCCTTTGGTAGAATGTGGGGGACCATCCTGGATGTAGACTGAGATTTTAGCTTTGAACAAGTCAGGACTGATACCTGGGCTGTTTCCCAAAAACTCACCCCGACTTTTCTCTTTTATAAAATCATCCTTTGAATTTATCTCTGCTCTGTATAGCTTTCCTTCTAAACACAGTATTCATGCCTTTCTCCCCTGGGCTCTGAACTAATCCATTACGTTTGGATAAGACATAGACAATAGGTAAATGCCCCCTTGCAGGCTGGAGAATTAAATAGATAATCTGAGCTCTGTTTGGGTCTGTGGCTCAGTGCATAAGGTAATTTGTAAGAGGCTTTGGTCTTCCTTTCTCCATGCAAATGAAGAGAATAAGTAAAGGAAAAAAGGGAAGGTGGGTGAACCTCTTTGAATACTGGCATTAGAGTCACTAGGACAGGCAGAATGTAGCTTTTCATTTAACCCCTTGTGGGCTGTTTTCCCTAAGTAACTTTCCTTAATCAGGAACGACCAGCATTTGCAGTAATTGCACAATTGATTCCTACCCAGTGTGTTAAGTCCCATGTACTATAAATTTGTTCCTTGTTCATCACTGTATTCCCAGTGCCCATAAGTGTTAGCTCGTAATAGGCATTTAATAAATATTCTCAAATGTTTGTAGAGTTGTTCATTAGCAGTATAAAAGTTATTTGGGTAGAGAATTGTTGCAATGTAGTAGAAAGATCATGGACTAAAAAGATGGTACAGATCATCTCCCCTGGTGATTTCTAAGGCCCTGTCAGATTTGGCTCTGGATTCCAGCAACTCAGTGTTTAGCTGGTCCAGATAATTAAGCTCTGAGTCGATCACTGCCTTCCACCACAAGTCATTCTCTATGCCTAGAACACCCTCATTTTCAAGTTGTCTCCTTTTCTACAAAGCACTTAAACAAGGCATCATGGTGCCTGTGCCCATGCCTCTTGGGGCCAGCCACCCAAATCCAGTGACTGGAACTCAGTAAACTCACAGACGAGGAAGCCACAGATCTTCACAAAGAAGCCTGAGCCTGCTGTCAATTACCATTTCCTCACGCTGGCCTCAGCATGGTCTCTGAGAGCACAATGTACACAAAATTATAATGTTATCACACAGGCTGGTGCCCACAATGAGGGCAGCTGCTTAGGAAGGCGCACACCAGGGGCAGGAAGGCACAAAGGCCATTCTGAGGCTACAGTCACATGCATTCACATATTCAGCCGAGGGGGGCTAAAATACAATTTCAGTGAAGATTGCATTATGGATTATTGCTTGAAAAAGCTTTGGCAAAGGACTAAGGAGAGTCTTTCTTTTCCAGAGGGGGCTTTTTCCTCCACAGGGGTTGAGGGAAATGGGAGGAAAGGGAAGACTTTTGCTTCTATTTTCTGCAGATGACGTGGGATGCTTTAGTGATAATGTGTGACAACTTCCCAAGCAAATCACCATGTGACTCTGTGTATGTGTATTTTATTTGAATAACTCAGACCCTGTTCCGTAGGCAGAGCAGATGCTGTTACTACCATTTTACACATGTGGAGACTGAAACTCAAAGAAGATAAATGGCTGTGCTCTTGTAATTAGCTAGTACCATTATAAAGTTGAAATTCCCTCACTTAGTTTGCAACCCCTTGTTGTTCTGATTCCTACTTATTATTCAGTCTCCTCTTGCAGCATGATTTTCCTCTCAGTCTAAACTGCTTCCACAATCACCCTGTGGACCTTTGATGCATTGTGTTCTTCCTTTCCTCCACACTTTGCACATGCTGTTCCCCTTCTGTGCAGTCTGCCTCCTCCTTCACCTACTTCTTCCCTGTCTTTCAGATCTTGCCTTATACAAAAAAGCTTCCCTGACCTCTCAGGACTGGGTACCCTGCCCTGCCTATATGATACCATGCACCCAGAGTCCACTCTATTCTTAGCACTTTGTATTGAAATTGTGCATTAACTCTTCTGTCTTTCTCACTGGACTATGGTTCCTTGGGGAACAAAAAACACCCTGAATTGCTCCGTTGATTCTACAAGTGAGTGGGAATAGAGGATGTAGGAGGAAAAAGTTAAGGGCTTAGCACACCATAAGAAACTAGCTACACTTGAAACATGCCCAGGTTGGAAAGGGCTAAGATACACAGCAATGTCAGCCACCTCAAAGCAACTGAGAAGCTACTTTTTTTGCTACCTCTGAGGGGTCTAGTTTCACTTCTTCACTTAAGGTGCTGCTTGGGACCCAATCACTTCATCTCATTTGAGCCTCAATTTTCTCATTCAAAAGTGGAGAAGAAAGTGCTAGATAAAGTGAGATAAGAGTGGGAAAGTATATTGTAAGGCATAAATAGCACTAAATAAATCTTTGTTAGTATTATGCAAAAATCTCCAAGACACTGTTGATGAGTGAAATAGTGATGTGATCTCATTTGCGTAAAGAATAATTATGAAACAAAAAGACTTGAATTTTTGATAAAGTCTGAAAACTGGACTTCAGAAAGTACTCTCTTCCTCATAAGACAGCGGACAGGCAGAAAGCAAAATGCCACATTCATGAACAGAAGAGATTTCACTATTGGGAGGCATTGTGTTCATTCTCAAATTGAAGAATTTTAAATACCACCAGGAGTGTTAGTTTGGAAGCAGTACTGCTTGGAAATCTTTCATCATGAAGTCATTTATTGAACACATGCCTGCCAAATTTCGCTCTCTGCTGATCACCTGCAACATGCCAGGCATTGCTTCATGCACTCCTGGCTACTGAGTCTTTCTCTCAAATGTCATTCCTATATCTACGGTCATGTCATTGCTTGCTCTGAGAACCTGACCTGCAATGTTTGTGCCAGTTACTAAGTTATTGGCACTTAGCTACAACCCTATCCTTTCGTTCTTAACTTTGTGATGAAATTTTTATTTCTACTTTGTCCACTGGCTCTTTCTTAGGTTCTGCCAATACGGGGTGCTAGAGGGAGATTCCATGGCTGGATGGGGCCAGGCAGACTTGCTCCTGGTTTGCTTCCTGTTTTTCACAGTGTTGACTTAGAATAGGTTTCTCAACTTTGGCATTTTGGACTGAGTCATTCCTTGTTGGGAGATGGTGTCTCGTGTGTTGTAGGATGTTTAGCAGCACCCTGTCCTCTACCTACTAAATTGTAGTACCAATCCCCTAGTTGTGACAATTAAGACTGTCTTCAGACAATGCCAAATGTTCCCTGGGGGGGCAAAATCACCCTGGGTTTAGAACCACTGACCTAGAGTCTAGATATAGACATACTTCTTCACTTTGGCAACTGCAGTTCCTTCCCTTGGCAGCAGCTGAATCCAGGCTGCACTTTTCCAACACCTGCAGACAGCTTTGTCACACCTCAATTAGGTAACATTAGTACCTGCTGACCCTCTCAGAGGTCTGGGCTGGCGCTGAGGCCCTCTTCTGAGCTGAGACACCAGCCCTGGCTGAGTAGTGCCCTTTTTTGGAGATCTAATTTTAACACCACCACCTGCCAATGGATTTTCTCCTGTAAGTCTCTAGGTTTTATCCTTTGTCCCTTCCCTATAGGGGTAGTAGCTGCTTCTTGCAATTGGTACTTTCATGATGCCTTAGAGTTCCTTTAAATCTCTCAGTTACTTAGCTAGTAATTTTATACCTTCTTACCACTTTTGTCCATTAAAGTCTGTATTCCAAAATAACTGGGATATTTTCTCTGACATCCGACTGATACAGTGTTCTTTCTCCCCACCAATCCTTTCCTTCTCTCTCCTCTCCTTCCATTTCCTTTTCTTCTTCTCTACCTGGCAAACTCCTACTGTCTTTTAGAGCTCTGACAATTAATCCCCTTTTCTGGAGCATTCTGGACTCTACTAGGCAGAGCGGTCACTCTCCTTTAGTCTCCTGGTACTTGGTACAGGTGCTTCTTACCTGTGGCAGAGCCCTGTATATATATCTCTGTTTTTCCTGCCAGGTTATAAAGCCTTGAGAGCAGAAACCACATCACATTCTTTTCTGTATTCCTAGCACATTCCGAATGAATGAATGAATGAATGAAGAACTGCATGACACAGGACTCCTGTCTGTTTCAAGCCTGGTGATCTGGTGGTGCATTTTTCTGCTCCTCACCTTCTGCCTAGATTGTAGTCTCAGTGAGGGTTGGGATGGACTCTACTGTACTCCCTTCAGTGGCCAACCCAAAACCATGACAGCCATTGTGTTGGGTTTTTCTGAGTCTCTTTTGCTCAATAGATATTAAGCTCCTCCAGATAGAGGTTTTGGGTACAAAGGAATTTCTTACTGAATATTTGTTGAATGACTTGCTGAAGGTAACCAAAGGAGGTTTCAAGGGAAAGCCCTTGAAGGATGGGAAGGGTTTTTAAAAATGAAGGCTTCATCCTTGGTGATGGATCAGGGATAACATGAGGAAACACAAATAAATTGTTTAGGGAATCACTGACCATTTTAGTCTGGTAGAAGGCAGGGCACATAGGAAATTTGAAAGATGAGATTTCCAAGGTAGATAGGATATAGATTTTGGACACCCTGAAGAAGAAGGATAAACGCAAGGTACAGTAGTTTTGGGGGGAGTCCTGATGTAAGCAAGTGTTATTATCAGGCTTCACTTTTTGGAATAGGCCCTCAGCTAGATGAGAAACTGGGTGGAGGCCATTCAGGAGAAGCTGTGTGCTGTTAAACATGACAGGAAGGGTTAACACAGAGAACAAGGCTCCCGCAATCCTGGCAGCTCTATTCTGTAGGAGGCAGATTCTTTTTGTGGAGGAAGATGAATACTCCATCCTTTAGACAATGGAGACCAAAAGGAGGTGAGAAAAAGAAAGAATAGGAATGTAACAATCACCCCACATTACAGTTACAGGTTGAATGGTTCAGCTTCGGCTTTTTTTGGTCTAATTATCACAGAGTTTTTCAGATTTTGATGTATTTCATAAGATATGAAAGATAATAATAAAACAGTGTCTGTATTGGCTTTCAAGCAGACTTGTGTGGCAGGGCCAACAGCAGTGTGTAGAATTCAGCTGGGATCTATTTCAGGAGGGAGTAAGAATCCATTATAATTCTTAAAAGAAGGAAAACAACAGCAGCCTGCGTATGACCTGCTCATCATCATCTGTGCAATGTGGATAATGATATCAGCTTTCCTTTATGTTCCAGGGCTTTTTGGAAAATCAAATAAGATGAAAGATGTGGAAGTACTTTGTAAATCAGTAAGTGCCTATAAAATCCATCCACTCATTCAGCAAACATGCTAAAGTTGTCCTGTATGATAGAAATATTGTCAGGCACTCGGGGGTACAGGCATGAATGAGACATGGTCTCTGTCTTTCGAATCTCTAGATGGACAGGTAGGTTTTGACAGATACTTGCCATGCCATAAAAGAAGGTTCACACCTTTTATAATAAATTGTTACTAATATTACACTTAGTAAGATGAGCTTGGTTGCTAGAGGTTGCCAATTTAATATTTTTGTTTTCTTTCTAGAAGAGTACTGAGAAGCAATGTCATGTGGTCCAGATTTGGCGCTTTGAAGACAGAGGATAAAGTTTCAAGTTCATTTTCTGTCATTTAATGACTGTGTGAATTTGGATAGGCCACTTTTTTCCCCACCTGTACATAGCTCTTTCTATCTAACCAGAAGGTTACTGAGATAACTATATTGGCTAACAGATGTTGAAGTGCTTTCAAAACTGGAACTTACTACTTGTATGTTGTGAATGATTTGTTGAGAATAATAGAAAAACTGGTAATATTGTCTTTCATGGTCATTGCTATGAATGGCCCTTTAATTAAGGATAAGAGAATGGGCACTAAATGTGTAGTAAGGAAATCATATATGTGTGATGTTGCGATATGGATTAACATGATAGAGCTCGTGTAATCCTAATGATAACCTTATGTGACAGGCATCATTCTCCCCATTTTGCAGAGAAGACTGAGAGGCAGAGATTTGCATGCATATTGCTAAGGTACACAATTTGAAGGGCGAGGAGCTGCCCAGGAGGAAGGCTTGTGCCTGATGTGCCAATGGGCAATGTCATTCTTCAAACTTCCCTTTACCTCTTCCTTTACTGCTTCTGATGGCTTTGTTTTTGGATACATATTCACTGTGGCATTTCTCTTTACCTTCTGTCTGATGAGGCAGTGGTGGAGTGGAGTAGGGATCTTATTAGGCAGATACTTGCCCAAGAGTCAGCCCTTCATATACATGGACAAGCATCCAGGGATAATGAAATTCCACCTTGTGGAATGGGGGGTATAGTATGTCTCTCTGTGGCTTATGAGTATTTCCCTTTCCATGTGTATCCTCTTCAGGGCATCACTGAGTAATGTGGAAATGAGACGAAAAATACTGATTGTACCATATATTTGCCTGATGTATCTGATCTTCTTTCTCCACCCCAACTCAAGACCCTTTAATATTTTTACTCATTTTCACCCTGTAATCAACCTTGTTCCTGATTTTTGTGCTTTTTCATATCTTGCTCTCTCTGCCTGGGATATTCTTCTGTTACTTAAATCTATGATAAAGACCTACTTGTTCTTCAGAACCTGGCTCAAGAAGCTTCTTCCCCACAGAGTTGGTTGTTTTCTTCTTTGCTTCAACTGTTCTTCCAATGGATAGACTTTATTTACTTGTCTCTCTTCCTTACTGGAATAAACTCTCCAGGAAAAGGGGCTATAAATTATTTCCTTCTTTATCTTCAGTATCTAGCAGGTACTTTGCATATAGTATGCATTCAGGAACCATTTGCTGAATGAATGCACAAAAGAATGAATGAGCCTGTAAGGCAGCATTCTGGCCAGGGTATGCAGAACACAGGACATCCACCATTAAGATAACCTTCTATGCAATTTCATTTTCTGGTTTACAGGTTTTCAGGATAATTGGTACTTCTTGGTTGACTCAGAGAAGAATACTTAACAAAAACTGTGGTCTTATTAAAACTTGGTGGAACTTACCTTGAGTATGTTTGGTACAGCAAAGTGAGTCTCCCACCCTGCTCCCAGTTTTTTGTTTTTAACTTCCAAGTCTTCATATTTTATCTAAACGCAAATTCACTGCCTTGGAGAGTGTGAGTCCAAGAGGAAATCCCTTGGGGCAAGTTGCCACATTTTATCTATGCTCCTTTTTTCATTTTAGCCTGTCTTCCAGTTATTTTTAGTAAAGTGCTTATCAGATGGGGAGAAGCTTGACTGTGAAGAGGGGATAGAAAAGAGCTATGAAATGCCTAGCTCAGACAAAGGAGATGCTTATTTAAACTGCTGCGTTATTTAATTTGTCTGCTGCTTCTGGATTTTGTAGGCACATAGAATCTGTGAGTCTAAGACCTTGACCCTTAGAGATTTGGGAGTAGAGGCATAGTAGAGACTATGTGAGTGCCTTGGGGCCAGGCATACCTGGGTCCAAATCTTGACTCTGCAACTTCCTGGCTATTAAGTATGAGTAAGTTCATTAGCCTCTCTGAGGTTTTCTTCCTTTATCTGTACAATGAGAATACTAACACTTACTTTGCAGTGATTTGTAAGTCTTAGAGATGATACATTTAAAACACTTGGTACATAGAAGGCTTTCAATGAATGGAAACTAATGTAGTCATTGGCTCTCTCCCTCCTACTTTTTGAGTAACGTAAAAATTTACCCTGAAGAGTATTTAAACCTTTCTTTGTGACTGAAAGCATCATCAGTAAGCAACTGACTTGTAGCATTATAAAAGAAGGGTTTTTTTTCCCTATTTCTGTTATCCTTTATGTTAGCTACCTTGATTTCAAGATGAAAATGTGGTGTTTTAAGATTGAACTCATATTTATCAGTAAAAGGCTGCAAAAAATAATAGTGTGATCGGGGTGGGTAGTGGATCAGAGAAGAAGGCTTTGTGAAAACTCCCCCTTTGGTAAAAATTACCTCCTACCTTGTAACAAGGTGTGTGTGCATATGTGCAGCTGTTGGTTTCAACACTCGGTTGTGGATTTAAGGTTCCAAAGGTGCTGTTTTGCCCTGGGGAACTGTTTGAGTTGTGTCAGGTTGATGGTTCAGGGCCCAAGTATAACTCTTGTCAAATTTGGGATCCGAAGCCCTGTATGAACCCAGTTTAGTATTCAGAACATGTATCCATAGCAGCTGCTGTCAGGGTAACTATCACCAAGGGTAGACAGTTGATGGCTTCCTTCCTGCTATATGCCTGCCCTAAAGTCTTAAAAATAGTGCCCCACATCACCACCCACTTGCAAGATAGAATAAAGTCTTTCCTTCTTTCCGTAGATAGTAGCCCTCCTACCTCCCTTAGTTATAATTATGTGATAATAATCAACACTTATGTTCTTCCTCCTTCTTGGAGGCCATCCCTGTTAGAATCTCTTGTTCACTAGGACAAGAGAATCTTTTGTTCATGTCTATTCATAAAACTGACACCTCTTTGTTCTTACTATCTGCTGATCAGAGAGAGACAGAAAATTAATAAGTAGACAAGAAACTTTTAACAACAAGTACAAGGAAGAAAATAAAAGAGATAGTGTAATGCAGAGAAAGGGGTAGAAATTACCACTGTTGTAGGGTGACCAGGGCAGAACTGTTTGTGGACGTGATATTTAAGCTGAGGCCTTAAAAGCAAGAAGAATCACATGAATTCACGTTAAGAACTTGGAGTAAAGACCATTCCATGCAGTGGAACAACTCACACAACAGCCCTGAGACAGGGGAGATCACGGTCTGTTTGATGATTGATATGGTTTGGCTGTATCCCCACCCAAATATCATCTTGAACTGTAGCTCCCATAATTCCCTCTGTCATTGGAGGGACCTGGTGGGAAGTAATTGAGTCACGGAGCGGGGGTTTTCCTGTGCTACTCTCATGATAGTGAAAAAGTCTCAAGAGTTCTGATGGTTTTATAAAGGGCAGCTCCCCTGCACATGCTGTCTTGCCTGCCATCATGTAAGACATGCCTTTGCTCCTCCTTTGCCTTCTGCCATGAATGTGAGGCCTCCCCAGCCATGTGGAACTGTGAGTCCATTAAACCTTTTTTTCTTTATAAATTAGGTAGTTGGCAAAGTCAAGAGGCAGACAGAGGCCAAGCCGTATAGCATCTTTCAGATCACAATAAAGAGTTCAGAATATATTCTAGGACAGTGGGTAGCTGTTGGCAGTTTCAAGCTGGGGAAATAGTATGATGTGGTGTGTGTTTTGAAAATATCAATCTGGCTGCCATGTAGAAAATACTCTGTAGGGGTGAGACAGTGGAAGACAGGCCAGTTAAGAGATAAGCACAATAGTCCTGGTGGTAGGTAATTGCCAGTTGGACTAAGGCATGTGTGGCTAGTGGTGGTGATGGGGTTGCAGATGGTAGGTCAGGCTACAGAGAAAGCTTGGCCTTAAAAACAGAAGTCTTACCCTGTTGGCGAGAAGATTTTGTTGATTTGATGACTCCTCAGTACTTTCCCTGGTTTCATGGATTTTGAATTCTATTTGTCACTGAGAACACAAGGGGCTTTCTTTGGCATTTTAGAAGCTTTTTTTTTTTTGTCTTCAGCTGTAGTATGTCTTGGTAAAATATCATGGACTTCAGAGTAATACAGATATGAGTTGAAATCCCTGCTCCAATGCTAATTGGATGGTTGACAGGATAGCTTTTTAATTTAATATCTCTAATCTTCAGTTTCCTCTACTGCAAAATGGACTTAATAATAATGCCTGCTTCCTGCAGGTTTATACTGAAGGGTCAGATGAGATTGCATTTGTGGGAATATCTCGCACACAATAAGCTCTCAATGAGAGTTATTTGCTTTGGGTACGTACCCTGCAGAGGGATCTCCAGGCCATAAGGTAGTTCTATATTTATTTATTTATTTTTTACGAAGCCTCTCTATTATTTTACATAATGGCTGTACTTTTTTTTTTTTTTGGAGATAGAGTCTTGCACTGTTGCCCAGGCTGGAGTGCAGTGGCACGATCTCAGCTCACTGCAACCTCCGCCTCCCGGGCTCAAGTGATTCTCCTGCCTCAGCCTCCTGAGTAGCTGGGATTACAGGTGCCTGCCACCATGCCCAGCTAATTTTTGTGTTTTTAGTAGAGATGGAGTTTCATCGTGTTGGCCAGGATGGTCTCAAACTCCTGACCTCAAGTGATCTGCCTGCCTCAGCCTCCCAAAGTGCTGGGATTATAGGTGTGAACCACTGTACCCAGGCAATGGCTATAAGTATTTACATTCCCACCAACAGCATACAAGGGTTCCCTTTTCTCCACATCCTTGCCAACACTTATTATTTCTTGTCTTTTTGATCATAGCTATCCTAACAGGTTTGAGGTGATATCATGTTCACTGCAGCATTACACAAGAGCCAAGATATGGAAACAACCTAAGTATCCATTGATGGATGGATGGGTGGATGGATAAAGGAATTATGGTATATGTTATCTATTTCATATATACATTATATATAACATTTAATATATGTTATAGAACATTTAATATATGTTATATGTTACATTTATAACAGAATATTCTGGTATATATTATAAATGGAATACTATTCAGCCTTAAAAAAGGATATACTGCCATTTGTGCCAACACAGATGAACTTGGAAGACATTATGCTAAGTGAAATAGAGCCAGGCAGAGACAGACAAATATCACATGATCTCAATTATATGTGGAATATAAACAACATAGATTACATAGAAACAGAGAATAGAACTGTGGTTACCAGGAGTGGGAAGGGGAGGAAATGGAGAGATGTAGATCAAAGGGTACAAACTTGCAGTAATGCAGGATGAATAACTCTAGAAATCTGATGTACAGCTTGAAGACTAGTTAATTATATTATATTATATATTAGAAATTTACTATGAGTACATTTTGGGTATTCCTCACACACACATACACACACACAGGGTAACTATTTGAAGTGATGAATAGATGGATATGTTAATTTGCTACTTCACTATGTATATGTACAGTAGACCCTTAAACAACATGAGGGTTAGAAAAGCCAACACCCTATGAAGTCAAAATCTGAGTTTAGTTTTGACTCCCCAAAAACATGATTACTAATAACCTACTGTTGACCAGAAGCCTTACCAATAACCTAAACGATTAACACGTATTTAGTATGTTACATGGATTATGTACCATATTTTTACAATAAAGTAAGCTAGATAAAAGAAAATGTTATTAAGAAAATTACAAGGAAGAGAAAATACGTTTACTGTTCGTTAGGTAGAAGTGGATCATCATAAAGGTCTTCATGCTGTTTTGATGTTAAGTAGGCTGAGGCTGAGGAGGAGGAGGAGGGGTTAGTCTTGCTATCTCATGGGTGGCAGAGGTAGAAGAAAATCTATGTACAAGTGGACCCATGCAGTTCAAACCCATATTGTGTGTCCTTTCCAGACTGAGAGCAGCAGTCAGATATTCCTGCTTAAATTCTTCCCTTTAAGTCAGTGAAGCGCATGTCCGTGGAAACAATCACTGGACCAGTAGACGTAGTAGCTAGAGTTGGCTTTGTATTTTTGTCCTTGATAAAAGCTGAATGACTGCTCTTTTATCTCCCTGATAAAAGTTGAGTGACTGCTGAGATAAGCTCTTTCCCTCTATGGGCCTCAACTTCCCCATCTGTAAAATGAGGAATTTGGACTGGATGATTTCAATAATTGTAGTATTTAGCAATATGCCTTCATGTGATGCCAGTGTTAAAAACCACCACTACCATCAGTTATTGAACACCCACTGTGGGCCAGATGATGTGCTATAATATGCCTTATTTTCATCATTGTATTTAATCTTTAGGACATCCATGTGAAGGGAGTACTAATATTGTTCCCATTTTACAGAAAAGAAACCGAGCCAGAGATGCATCATGTCTTGCAGATAATGGCCACCAGTTCAATTCAACAAAACTCTCTGGGAGTTCCAAATGTGCCAGGCACATTGCAGGGCACTGCACTTGCAGGTATAGGCGTTGCCCCTAAAAAGTCCCATCAGGGACCTGTGCTACCATCTCATCATTCCCGCATCCTCCTGCAGGGTGGCACCTCACTGTGAAAAGAATGTCTGCAGTGGAATTCCTTGGCTTGTGAAGCTGGTTTGGACTGGTTCTTTCATGAAGTACAATGCAGCCTTTCTGAATATTTAGCAAGTACGAAAGGTTTCCATCTCTTTTTTGTGTTCTCACACAGCCCCATTTGCAGCCCCATCCCCTGACTGCCTATGTTTTGCCTCATCTGATGTTCTTTTTCAGTAGCACTTATTTGTTATTCTTCTTTCTCTTCTCTGTTTTACTGTTTGTTAGCTGTAGAAGGAAGATTAAACTAGGTACAAGGAGTTCTGTCTGCCTAGGAGACAGACTAGAATAGCAACAAGGGCCTTAGTCTTTTGTGGGCCTGTGTGTGGACATGGTATGCCCAGGCTGCATGGCACAACTCTGACCTGGGAATCAGGACATTTGTGTTCTCATTCAGGCTCTGCTGCCTGCTGCTGGGTGACCCCAGGTGTATCACCAAACCTGACTGAGCCTGAAACTCTTTCCTATAAAATGCTTCTACTCATTCTGGTAGAGTCAGAGCTTGGGTTTACATCTTAGATTGACAGCGTACCAACTGTGCGAGCTAGTGTAAGTCACTTAACTTCAGTTTTCATTTATGTAAAATGAGGACATACCCGAGGGTTGTTATGAAGATTAAGTTACATAATCCATGTAAGGTGCTTGGCACAATGCCTGGTGAATTGTAAGCTCTATGTAAATCTTAGCTATTAGTAATGACCATACTGATTAATGGACTTGATGGATGTAAAAAGCATTTTCTAAACTGTAAAGCACTGTACAAATGTTAGTCATTATTTTGGTGATAATTGTTATTTTGAAGTAAGAAAGAAAGGACTGTTGATAATCTTTATTTGCCAAGTCAGTTTTTAAAATAAAATTGGGTTTTATATTTATCTCCCTCAATAGCATGCTATTAATATTATATGAACTCCTCCTAGGGCATTATTGTTTCAGGATCTGGGCCATCAAAGGCCATCCCATGCCTTTATATACACAGAAATGGGAAATCAGCCAAAAAGCTGTGTAATTTCATTTTACCCTTTGCTTTTCTCATTGAACTTGGTAGTTCCATCTAAATGAACTGAGTGGTTGAGCTTTGAATTCTTCTATCAATAGCTCTAGCAAGCCAGTATACATTGTGATTAAAATGTACCAACCCTCCTTAAAGAAATAAAATGCAACTAAGCGGAAGGAAGGAATTAAATGGAGGAAAAAGGCAGTAAGGATAAAATAAATGCTCTGACAAGACATCATCCTGTTTGTGCAGTCAGATATATGGTACTGTCAGGGGGAGAAAAACGCAGTAGAAAGGATCTGGATGAGGGGACTGTAATCTTTTGTTTTGAAACTAGGAGTCTTTCTTGAGTAAGGTAAGTAAAGTGATTGCTATGCTGTTATTGGGGGAAAATAATAACAGCTTAGAGGACAGTTGTGTTATTTCAGGCTTTTATTCTAGGTAGTTTTTGTGTTCCAAGGTACAGGATTTTGACCTGCTTCATATTGAATCCATACAATAATAAGCACCATTATTGCCTGCCTCTACTGCCAGGGCTCCCAAACGTGGTAGCCTCCATACTCAAAATCTGTGAAACAGCTTTGGATGCAAACAGAGATCTCAGAACTGTCCAACCACACCATTCTAATAATGAAGAACTTCTGGTGGTATCTCAAGAATGTCTCAGAAACAAAGCAGTTATCAGCTGATTTGGACTGAATACCTGCTGTTATGTAGCGTAATCTTTTGCAATTTTTTATATTGGTTTAAGACGCACTCCTGGGTGGCTAGCTGGCTGGTTGTGTATATATCCCTCATCTCCATTATTGAGTGGGTGCTTCTTTAGGCATCTTTTCCACTATAGATTATTATTACCAGCATGTTAGGGGCTGTATGATGTAAACACTTCCATTCAATAAAGCATTTATTGAGGACTTACTATGTGTGTACATTTGGTGAGGGTTATTTTTTCAGACTAATAGTTCTCTGTTCCTACCCTTAAAACAATGGACCCTCAAACTTCAGTGTGCTTTAGAATCTTCTGGAGAGCCTACTGAAACTCAGATTGCTGGGTTTCACCCCCAGAGTTTCTAATCAGTAGGTCTGGTTGAAGAGTGGCAGTCCAGAAGGAACACTGAGAATTTCCATTTCCAATAAGTGCCCAGGTGAAGCTGATGCTATAGGTCTAGGGACAACTTTGAGAGCCATTGCCTTAGAGAACTCATGGCACAAATGGTGAGAAGTGCAGGCAACTGATTCTTATAAATATCAGATTGAGAGGCATTAAGATGGAGGCATAAAGAAAAGGCTCTGGCTGCAGAGAGAAGGGGCAATTAATGCACAGTGTGGTGACCAGGAAAGATGGAGAGAGGTAGGGGCATCTGAGCAAGGCCTTGAAGCATGAGAATGAATTAGGCAGGTGATAAAACCTGCAGAAAGGAGTTTCTGTGAAATATAGAAAGTTAGGGGAACAGAAAAAGATATTCAAAGGTTACCTTCTCTTCCTTTTCTTCCCTGGCCCAGGGCAGTGAAAGGGAGCAAAAGCTTAGATCCAAGGAAATCTCCTTTCCCTTTGTATTTAAAAGCTCTGATTTAGGCTCTTATGGGGGCCTGGAATGAGACTGCAATTTTAATGGCAGTGCCCATCTGCCCTAGATCAAGGATGAAGAGACTCCATTTCCTGCAGAAAGAAAAACACCATCACTTAGTCCCCCCAGGGAACCTAAAATAAATTAAAAATGGAATTAACAGTTCATCTGGAAACCCTCTTTTTAAAAATCATATGCTTAGCTCATTGTTCCATGAAAACCATTTTTGTAACACCAGCTTAATGCTGGTGGCATCATATTCCTGTTCCATCCTTGTCTGACTGAGAGACCAAGGCAGCCGAGTGGCAGAGGATAAATGAGGTGTGGCAGGAACTTGGCAGGATAGACTGCGAAAGGGAGAGTGTGCCCTGCCCTCTGTGGAGGAGCCAGTAGTGTGAAGGAGTGTCCATGCCTCTTGGTCAGGGAAGGAGCCCACAGAGAAGGCCCCTGAAGCAAGGGAAGCAGCACTGGCTCATGAAGGTTGTTTAAAATTTAGGCAGGCAGAGAGGGGCAGGAGAACCAACATGCACAAAGATATGGTGACTGACCAGGGCCTGCTGTGTTTTGAGAACTGATTAAAGTTGTGTCTAACTGGAGTTGTGTGGAATCAAGCAAGAAGGTTGGTCAGGGAAAGGCGGTGGAAGGTACTTTGTCTAGGTCAAAAGAAGTACTTGTAATTCTCTGAATGTGCCATGTTGTATCACACATGCCCTTTGTGCAAGCTGTTCCCTCTACCCAGAATGCCCTTCCATTACCACTTCCTTTGGGAAGTGACATAGTTTGGATACTTGTCCCCACACAAATCTCGTGTTGAAATGTAATCCCCGATGTTGGAGGTGGGGCCTGGTGGGAGGTGATTGGATCATGGGTGCAGATCCCTCATGAATGGGTTGGGACATTCCCTTGGTGATAGTGAGCTCTGGCTCTGAGTTCACATGAGATCTGGCCATTTAAAAGTATGTGACACCTCTGATGGGGTTTGGCTATGTCCCTACCCAAATCTCATCTTAAATTGTAGCCTCTATAATCTTCACATATCATGGGAGGGACCTGGTGGGAGGTAATTGAATCATGGGGGCAGGCTTTTCTCATGCTGTTCTTGTGATAGTGAATAAATCTCAGGAGATCTGATGGTTTTATAAAGGCCAGTTCCCCTATACACACTCTCTTCCCTGCCACCATGTAAGAGGTGACTTCATGCCTCTTTGCTTTCTCCCATGATTGTGAGGCCCCCCCCAGCCATGTGGAACTGTGAGTCAATAAAACCTCTTTCCTTTATGAATTACCCAGTCTCAGGTATGTCTTTATTAGTAGTGTGAGAGCAGACTAATACAACTACCTCCCCAACTCTCTCTCGCTCTTGCTCTGGCCATGTGATATGCCTGCTCCTGCTTCACCTTCCTCTATGAGTAAAAGCTCCCTGAGGCCCCACTAGGAGCTGAGCAGATGCTAGCACCATGCTTCCTGTACAGCCTGCAGAACCACGAGCCAATTAAACCTCTTTTCTTTATAAAACACCCATTCAGATATTTCTTAATAGCAATGGACTAGTACAGGAAGCTTTCCTGGTTCTTTTAGATTGAGTTTCCTCATCCTCTGCTGGTTCCTATTATACCTCATATTTCCTGCAAGAGTTGTACTTAATACCTTGTATTGGAACTATCTATTTACTTATTTACTCCTTCACTAATCACTTTTTCGTTTATTCCATCAGTGATTTATTCATTCATTTAACAAATACATCCCGAGGACAGTGTGCCAGAAATTGTGCTAGACCTTAGGGATACAGAACAAACAACATGAACACAGTCTCTACTACCTTCATGGACTCATAGAGCAGTGGGGGAGCTAGGCATTAAACAGGGAAGGACAAAATGGGTATATAATTAGGGATTTTTTTTTAGTTCTCCTGTAAACTCCTAAAGGGTGTCAGTGGAGACTCTGGAGAAGTGGCATCTGCTCAGAGGGAAGATTATGAACAAAGGGAAGCAATTTCACTTGGTCTATGATGCCTTTATATTTCCATGCTTTAAAGGATTTTTTATCCTTTTCAGTATCATAATGTTGTTCAACACGATGGAGGGAGACAAAGGCTGAAAATGCCAGCCCTTGCCAAGCAGATGGATACCTGATTATAGCACTGCCTCTTGCAAGTTCTGCTAAATGTAGCACTTTCCCTTTGATGTCAGTGCCAAGGAGAGAGTTGTGATGCCTGAACCATATTCCATGCCACATGTTGAAGCCAGAAAGTATAATTCTTCTATTGAGCCTCAAGTAGCATCTTAACCAAACAATGAGAAGTGCCTTGGTAGAGAAAGACCTGGAAGATAAGAGGGATGGAGCTAACCATTGGTAAATGTTGAAGAAAAAAGGACACTCAATTTGTGGATTTGTGATAAAGGGTAGTATGGTAGGGGTGGGAGGATGGTTAATCTTCCAGATGCACAAAGTATGCCATTGCAGGAGTCTCTGTTTAAAGAAAGCCAGATACCCAGTGGTCCTTGAGAGAATGAAGATGTTAAAAAGAGTCCTTATATAAGGATTAGAAGATCTTATTTAATGATGTAGTTTCGACTTATTGAGCACCTCCTGTGGCCTGGGCACTTTATGTATTAACTAATTTAGTCCCCAAAGCATCCCTAAAAAAGAAAGTGTTATACCATTTTATAGGTAAATTTGAATGCAATTAAGTCATTTGCCCAAGGCCACACATCTAGGAAATGGTCTGACCAGGTTCAAATCAAATTACATCTTTTAGCAAGGCTTAAGCTTTTCACAGACTTTGTGTCATACTTTTAGTACCATGTTCGGCAAATGATATGGTTTGGCTGTGTCCCCACCCAACCCAAATCTCATCTTAAATTGTAGTTCCCATAATCCTCTCTTGTCGTGGGAGGAAGCTGGTGGGAGGTAATTGAATCAGAGGGACAGTTACCCGTCATGTTGTTCTCGTAATAGTGATTTCTCACAAGATCTGATGGTTTTATAACGGGCTTTTCCGCCTTTGCTTGGCACTTCTCCTTGCTAATGCCATGTGAAGAAGGACGTGTTTGCTCTCCTTTTGTAATGATTGTAATTTTCCTGAGGCCTCCCCTGCCCCGCAGAACTGCGAGTCAGCTAAACCTCTTTCCTTTGTAAATTACTCAGTCTCAGGTATTTCTTCATAGTAGCATGAGAATGGACTAATACAGTAAACATCATGGGTGGCAGAACCAATAATGTATTTTGATCACATTAACCATGGGGAGTCCCTGAAGTATCTTGGGGTAGGGGAAATGATGAAATGATGGTTTTGACGGAAGAATCTGACAGTGATGTGCAGGGTGGAACAGGGAGAGGTTTTAGTGCTCTGGTCTCTCTACCTAGAGATGAAATGAAGTAGCAACTGCCAGGTCTGTAATACTGGCTGAGATCTCATGAAGGAAAAAACCCCACATTACACACCCTGATGGTGGAGTTTCAGCTAAGGGAAATATATTTCTCTGGAGAAGGACCAGCCCAAGCACAAGTAACCATCCCTTTGTCTATCAACCCACCCACCTATTCACTCATTCATTCATTTGTCCATCCATTCACCTAACCACGTGCTCATCCACTGATCCAAACTCTTTGACATTATTCATTTTCTTCTCTTCCTTTTTCTTTCTCTCCTTTACCACCCTGTCTAACTTCTCATTCCCTCTTTTCTACCCCTTAAACATTACCCTCTTAAATGGTCCTCTTCCTTCAAGTCTTCATATTTTTCACCCCCAGATTTCATATTTTGAAATTATAGACTTTATTGCATTGTTTTTCTACTCAGAAACCCATAGTGGCTCCTCATTGCTCATAAGACTGAAGTCAGATGCCATAACAATCCCCCAACCCACTTCTTTCAAGCCCAGTGCACCATCATCAGAGCCCAGTGCACAAACATCAAACTCATTGTTTCCTGGGCCTGGCCCATGCTTCCCTGTTTGTGTGCTTTTTCTCAAGTTGTCTGTATTCCTGAGGATGTCCTTCTTGGCCCTCTCTACCTCTGGAACCCTACTTTCTCTGGTTGAATTCTATTCTCTGAGACCTTCTTTAAGCCCCGTATCAAGGAGCTATTTCTTCCACTTTTGGAGTGCAAACTGGTTAGGGAGTCAGCTTACTCTAGTGTTAATTTGAAGTCCAAGAGTCCTGGGTTAAAATCTTGGCTCTGCTACTTACTACCTACATGACTAAGGGCAAATTATATACTTCTCTGAGCTCAGTTTCTGTGCCCATGAAGTGAGGTTATAGAAGATATTGATGTCTACCTTAAAAACTTACTGTGAGCATTAAATGAAAAACATGAAAATGCATAGCTGGTGCTCAACAAATACTTGTGAGTGGATAAATATAATCAGGTAAAATTTTTGCCAACATTCATCATTGTATTTTTAAATAATATCATAATATTATGTTTATGAGAAAAATATTTTTCCAGCCAAAATCTAAGCTGCAAGTACAAGTCTTGACCAACCCTCAAATGTCAGACCTTCCCATAATCCCTGGCTCAAATGCAAGCATGTGCCATAAACTCAGCACCAGAATGCCTTTAGAAGCACTTCCAGCTGAAACCTGTGACAACCTCAAGCCCTGGGGACTCTTCCTGTCACCTGTATATTGTTCTCTATTTATGACACTTGAATATGTAGTCTGATACCATGGAGCCGAAGTCTGGCCCAGATTCACTATTACATTGTGTCTAGAGGTGAAAACATGCTGCTGTAACAGGCAGAAAGCTTAGAGTCTTCAGGATCTGGCTTGGGATTTGGTTTGGAGTAGGCACTTGGCTGGAGTTGACTATAAGGAAGGATGAATCAATGGTTGAATGAATGGGGGATGGATGGATGATTGGACAGATAGTTGGATGCATAGAGGGTGATAGAGGTGGATACATGGATACACCAATGGATGAATGGGGGTGGTTGGATGGAAGATGGATAGATGAGGGGTAGATAGATGGAGGGCAAATGGATAAATGGATGGATAGATGGATAGATAAATGGATGGATGGTGATGGATGGATATGAATGGGATATTCATTCTCTTGGATTCAGTTAAAAGGCTGAGAAGTGGTGTAATGGGATGTGCAGTAGACTAAGAAGCAGGGACACAGGTTCCAGGCCAACTTTTGTAGTTACTTTACTGTGTGCGCTGAGGCAAGTTATTTAAATTATCTGACGATCCCTTTTTGTATGTGTAAAACAACAGACTTAGATAAGATGATTTATATGATATCCTGTAAGATTTTAGTCTTGTAGTTCTATGAACCCATGGAGTAGAAAGTAGAGCAATATATGTATTTCTAACTTATCTTTACAAATAGATATAGGTATATGTACATTTAGTTTTTTTTTTTTTCTAGAGACAAAAGCAGACAAACACACAGTTCCTGACTCAGTTCTGTCCCCTTCCTGCATTCAGCCCCGTCTGCCCTATGTCACTTCTCCATACCCACATCAGTTCCTGGGGGCAACAATGATTCCTTATTTGTCTCTACACCTGGTAAGACAACTTGAAGACATTAAAATTAGACAGATCTAGTATAAAATTTTGGATTCTCCCACCTACTCGTGATATTCAGTAAGTTACATTTTAGGCCCCTCTACCCATCACATGGTGTCACCGAATACCTCACAATGAGGATTAAAGAGAATATCTATGTCAGGAAGGAAATGATAGGTCTTATAACTTAGATAAATGAACATCCCCCACCTTACCTTGGGCTCTGTGCAGAGATGCTATCAGTTCAGGAAACACCTGTTGAATCAATTAGGTTTGAATGCCATCCAGCCTCTGGGTTTTACTTGCCTTGTAGCTAATGCTTTCAATCTATCACCAACAAAGTAGGAAATGCAAATGTGAAGCTTTGGAAACGACTTTTGCATGTTATAAATCTGGCATTTCAAGAGGCTGGCTGTGAATAGTGAGCTCAGCTTTCTCACTGTGTGGTCCAAAATTAATGCAACCTTCGGTATTGTGAGACCACTGGACACTGACCCCCTGGGTTCTGATAGGCTGCGGACATGGGGCTGGAGGACACAGGGGGTGGGGGACATATGAAAATACTTAGGCAGCATAGGAAGAGGCCTCAGTCCTAGAATAAGTGGTGGCTAAGTTGCATGTCCCACTTGAAGCATTAGAAAATATGGGTGGTAGGTGGAGAGGGCCCCTCCACTACCAGCAATATTCTTGCATATAGCTAGCTGCTTATTTACCTCAGTTTCTACTGTCTGGAACACTATTACCAGAGGACCTTTAGTTTCAGATGACCTGCTCCTAAATTGATTATTGGAGACCTGGGCACTGCTATGTTTTACTGCAACATTAAATATGTATGCTGCCTTGTTCTTCCTTTTCTTTCCCCTCAGCAAACACTTTGTTGCAGTGATCCGAGTGAATGTGACTGGTCTCTGGTGGTCTTGATGTTCCTGCATCTAGCCCTGCATTTTACACATTAGTACATTGCACCTTGGAGAGGGTAACTGAATGGCCCAGGGCTACAGAAGGAGTTGGTGGCGACCTAGGATTGCAACCCAGGATTCCTGACTACAAAGTCACAATCCCCTCAACATTCCACTGCTTATGACTGTATTCCCAAAGGGTCAGTAGGAACTGAAGCATGCTGAAAGCACCTCTTAACTCCTCCAAGATATCTTCCCAAAGTCCCTTAACAGTGTCCAAAATTTATAGATTACATCTTTCCTTTGGTTGAAAGCAGCATTTCCTGAAGCATGCTTATTTGATGCTCTCTACAGCAAAAGGCACCTATAGCAAAAGGGATTAAGAAACCTTAACTGTACCCCAGACCTCACTACCACACAATATAACCAGGTAACAAACTTGCACATGCACCCCTACATCTAAAATAAAAGTTAAAATTATCTTTTAAAATAAAAGTAAAATGAAATGAGTCAGCAATGAAATGTAATTATAAATTTCAGAAAAATAAAATAAAATGTTCCTGTTTGTAGATTGTCAGTACATGGTAGCTAGTCAAGGCCTTCCTCAGTAAAGAAACCTCCCCATTTACCTTTGTTATTCCATGTTTCTCAAACTGATTGACTATAATAACCTCATTCTTCCTTCTTCATCATCCATTAATCTCTATAGACACCTCTCAGAAGGAGGCTCCTGGAATGCACCTTGATAAACGGTGGTTTAGGACATGGAGAGACCTTATTGGTATGTCTGGATTGCTTTAGAGAGATCATAATGACTGACAAGCTTCTAAGTTTTTAGAGCTGTCCCACATCCATGATCCCTTTTGATTTACAACAGCCCCTTCAGGAAGATAATGTATTTTCCTCAACAAAAAATGAGAGACTTAGAGGCCAATAGGATTGAAGAAAGGATATGAGATTGGGATAGGGTTTCTATCCCAATCTCCCAAACTCACTCTTCCAGTGGGCATGTGCCACACCCACTCTTCCAGACCTCATCTCCACATGAAGCCAGCTTCTTAGTCTACCTCTACAGACCAGGTGCTGCCTCCTAGGCTTTGATTCAATGACAGACTGTCATTTTTTATCCTATCTGCTGTGGTTTGAATGTATGTGTCACTCCTAGATTCATAATATGGTTTGGCTCTGTGTCCCCAACCAAATCTCATGCTGAATTGTAATCCCCAGTGTTGGAGGTGGGGCCTGGTGGGAGGTGGTTGGATCACGGGGGTGGTTTCTAATGGTTTAGCACCATCCCGCTAGTGCTTTCTCATGGTAAAGTTCTCACAATATCTGGTTGTTTAAAAAGTGTATATCACCTTCCCCTTCACTGTCTGTCTCCTGGTGTCTCCACATGTGAAGATGTGCCTGCTTCTCCTTCACCTTCTGCCATGATTGTAAGTTTCCTGAGGCCTCCCCAGAAGAAGACGCTTTTACAGCCTGCAGAACCATGAGCTGATAAAACTTCTTTTTTTTTTTTAATAAATTACCCACTCTCAAGTATGTCTTTATAGCAGTGTGAGAATGGACTAATACAATTCGTATGTTGGAACTTAAACCCCAAGGTAATGGTAACAAGAGGTGGGGCCTTTGAAATGTGATTAGGTAACAAAGGATCTTTCCTCATGTATGGGATTGTTGCCTTATAAAAGAAGCTTCAAGTAGCTACCTGGCCCTTTCATTTCTCCCAGCATGTGAAGATACAAGGCTTTTTTTTCTCCATGTGAGGATGCAGCAAGAGGTACCACCTTGGAAGCAGAGAGCAAGCCTTCACCAGATGCCAAATCTGCTGGTGCTTTGATCTTGGACTTCCCAACATTCAGAACTGTGAGAAATACATGTCTATTATTTATAAATTACCCATCTAAAATATTATAACACTACAAATGGACTAAGAAAATACTTTATTTGATAACTAAAGAAAACGAGGCTCAAACAGGGAAAATGGTGTACCGAGGGTCACACAGCTAATTAGTTAGTCATGGAGCTATAATCAGAGCTCCAAGGTTCTGAGAAGACCACTGAGGACACAGGTCCTGTGTGCCTTGGGGGTGGGAAAGTAAGCCTGAAAAGAAGAGCAGAGCATGAAGAAAGGAGGAATTGACAGGCCCTAAATATTAAATTGGCAATGTTGCTCATTACAAGCCCTGTGAAGGAAAATTGCATTCACTGATGCCACCAAGCTGGCCATCCTTCTGCAATACCTGGCTGCCAAGTGCAAATGATCAAAGAACACTTGGAAACTTCACAGAGTGGACCTATGCTTACTTGGAGGTTTCTCATTTGTCTGGTGACTTCATCTATTCAAAAAACAAGTGAGAGCCTTAAATTAGGATAAAAGGTCTGAGCAACTAAAAGAGATCAATCAACTTATTGATCAATTACTAAATAAATGAATCAGTGAAAGAAACATTTAGTATACTCAGGCCCTGGAAATCTGTTGGCAGGTAGAGAGACAAGACAGGGTCCCCATCTTCAAGGAGCTTAGAGATGAAGATAGGATTCAGACAGTTAAGCAAATGGCTATAAGACCCTATGACAGAAGTTATGAAAGATAACCCAGAGAGCAGGATCTCCAAGGAGGGGCATCCAAACCAGACAGATCAGATCAGGCATTAGCTAGGGAGTCCCAGAGAGGGCGATTCCTGAGTGACGTTTTGAGGGATGAACAGGAGTTAGCCAGGTGAAGAAGACAGTAAGTAAAGGAAATGGAGCCTCTGCCATAAAATAGCACAGTGTTAACTAGACAGGAGTGTAAGATGCATGGTGGGGAAAAAGCAAGTGTTGAGACTAAAAAAGTCATTGTGCAACCAGAACAGAAAGCCCTTGTGTGTCAAACTAGGCCACTTCTAGAACCATAGCAGCTTTGATGCCCAAATCAGAAATGGAAGAAGGGGACAGAGAAACATTCGGTTTTTAAGAAATAACTGATAATGAACTGTCAACTTTTTCTATGTAAATACAGATATGCCCAAGAGAGTATAAGCTCGTGGGAATGTACAAAAGAAATCTCAGAATTTTGAATTGAGGGTCACACAATTGAGCTAACGCTATTAAAGGGTTATTAAAGTCAGAGCTGATATCTGGGTTATGTTAATTCACTTTAATTGTGCTGTTATCCAGGGTGCAACCTGCTACTTCAGTCTCCTATTAGGCTACAGACCAGCCAGGACAGTTTACCCAGGAGTCTACATGGGAGCCTCATCCAGACAGCATACTGGCGAGGCTGGATCTCTCCCACATGTAGAAAGGGGATTCTCAGAGGAGCACAGAATCCTGTATGTGTTACCCTGTCAACTAGGCCCTGCTAGGGAGAAAACAAGAAGCGAGATGCTCCTTCAGGGGTGGCAGTTAATAGATCGAGATGTTTTATCTCACGCAGACTAAAGGCGGATCCTCAGAGATCCCTGGCTGTATGAGCAAGACAATCTACTTTTAAGACCAACGTTTTGAAAAAAATTGGCCCCTTCTGAATGAGGAGTCATGGAACTGCTATGTGTTTCTTACTCAGTGTTCCGGAAGGCTCATGGGTTCAAGCTGAGCCTCAAAGAGTTTCCCCCTACCCCGGGCTGCAGAGAGCCCTGCGGAAACTGGCTTCCTGGGGAGGCCGAGAAGTATTGAGGGGCTGGTGTGTTCCCTTCTTCCTTTCCTGTTACCCCGACAGGAATCTTGGCTCTGGTTAAGCAAAGGGGTAGAGCAGGGCAACCATGCCAAGTGGGTTCTTTGAGGCCTTTTCTTTTTGGATAGCACATTCTGTGAGAAAAGGTCAGACTGACTTTATTCTAGGACCAAATAAGTTTGATGCTTGAAAGCTCTTTTTCATAGAGACAGAATGTTAGAGGATGAAGGGGTCTTAGATAATGGAGTCCAGTGTTTAGTGAAATCCCCTGCCTGCTCCCTTCCTCTGGCTCCCCGTGGTAACAGCCTGTCCCCTTCTCCTTCCTCCTGGGGCCAGTCATAGAGCTTTTAGGTTGTTTATTGACTCCCTCCACCCCAAAGCATGAGTGGAGTGATATTGTCATAACCAGTCGTGCCTCTCTGTCTTTCTTTACCTTTCTGGTATTCCTATCCATAAAATGAGCTGATTGTACCTGATAGTGATCAGCAGAAGAGAATGCCTTTAAATGTCGCATAAAAAGTGTAACGTGAAGCTGGGCATGGTGGCTCATGCATGTAATCCCAACACATTGGAAGGCTGAGACAGGAGGATTGTTTGAGCCTAGGAGTTTAAGACCAGCCTGGGCAACATAGTGGCACCTTGTCTCCACAAAACATTTTTTAAAAAAGTATCCAAGCATGGTGGTATGCTCCTGTAGTCCCAGCTACTTGGGAGGCTGAGGTGAGAAGATCACTTGAGACTGGGAGGTCGAGGCTGCAATGAGCTGTGTTTGCAACACTGCACGCCAGCCTGGGTGACACAGGGAGATCCTGTCTCAAAAAAAAAAAAAAAAAAGTGTAAAGTGATATATAAATATTATGACTATTGTTATCAATAATATTAGCACTATTATTGTACTGAGGGATTTCTTAAATGAATGAAAGGAACCTATATTAACTAAAAATTGGACTAAACTAAGATAAAATTTGCTGAATTTTAAATGCAACTGAACCAAAATTTATGTTTTTTACATTGTACAAATAAAGAAACAAATTAGTAAAGCCATCCCACACAATGAACTCCTGCCTAATCCTACTGAACCTCTGTGCTGTGTTTCAAGACCATTGAATTTTCTTTTAAATGCTTCTTCAGTGAATTAATATTTCATGCAACCCAAGCTCCTAGTAAAATGCTTCATTTTATTTTAATTTATAATTTCTATCTGTTGTTACCACATACATATCCCAGAAAAGTTAGAAAATCAGACCTTGAATCCCCCTTGATCAAGTATAATAATAACAATGACAACAACAATAATCATAATAGACAATGACAAGCAGAGTCTAGAACCAGATCTCTTACCGCCATGTT
Source organism: Papio anubis (assembly GCF_008728515.1). Lineage (NCBI taxonomy): Eukaryota > Metazoa > Chordata > Mammalia > Primates > Cercopithecidae > Papio > Papio anubis. Next base: position 56,529,567 of record NC_044976.1, on the reverse strand, counting down.
GTTTGCTTCATACTATAGCAGTTACCATGCTCTTTCTAACTACTTAGCATGTACTGGGGACATTGCTAATTGTTTTATGTATGTGATCTCACTTAACCTTCAGAAGGCCCTCCTATGAGGAATGTGACAGTATAATTCTTGTTTTATGTATAAGGAAAATAAGGCTCAGAAATGCAAAGACACTTGCCTAAGGACACACAGCTAACAGGTGACAGCTCTCACTGACTCCACAGTCCACATTCTTAAACTGCTATGCTAGACTCCTTCCTTGTATAAAGTATGAGGAGACTCTAAGAGAAATCATGCATCCTAGTATTTAATCATTTCTCTGGTAGCCTTTGTGTCTAGCTCATTACCTATAATTCATCACAAATATGCAAATAAAAAAGCAGATATCAAAATATTATTATATGTAAAATAATTTAGGTAGATCAGTGTCCTGGCAAAGCACACTCATGCAGACACAGGCAGCTCATTTTTCCCCTGATACATACAGCCCATAAATCATTACTGAATACAGCCCAGGGTAGCCGCCAATATTGAAAATGATGACTTGACTTTGTACACCATGTTTAAGGAAACAGGGCTGAAAATAACATATTGTAAAAGAGCATTATTTTCTAATAATAACTATTTAAAGTGCTAGTGCTTAAATCTGTAATTGACCATCTTTGAGTTCATGAGTCTGGGTAAATAGGTCTTGGGAGATATATATATATATATAATCTAAGATGATATATATAATCTGATAGCAATATTTTATTCCACGTGCATCCCAAATCTACTGCTATAGGATGATACCAGATAAACATACACACACACATACTCAAACATTTATATACATGTGTATATTCACAGTAACTGAGATGCTGAGATGACAAGTTACTATGAAAACCTATATGTTTATACTACATGATTTTAAAATAGTCTATGTCATTTCTACAATTCATATGATTCTTATGACACTGACTGTCTTGCACCAAAGTTGTGTGTGTGTGTGTGTATTTGTACATGGCTTCATGCAGTACAGTGGGAAGAGAAAAGAGCTTGGCAGACATGAGTACCGACCCTGGCCCTGCCTCTTACTGACTGAGTTACCTTGGGTAGTTTGACCTCACTGAGCTTCTGTAAATGTGATTAATCATAGTTTTGGAGGGCTGCTTATTTTGTATGAAGGGCCACACTCTCATAGAAGGAGAATCTTCCATTCCTTCCCTGGGAAAGGAAAAGTAGGAGCAGAAAACTCCTTCTGTCTGTCTTCACTTGCTCCTGCGTGCCTCTCAAAGGACTGAGGAGGGCCTTACCTGCTTACTGAGTTTGAGTGAAGGAACCATCCCAGCGTTCAGCCCTGGGAGATACATCTTGCATCTGTTTGATTTCAGGACACATGCATTATTTACTTGCCTTTATGAAGATGGTCCCTTTTCAAGGTAGTCATGGGAGGGGAAAGCTTGATTCTGGTTGCCAGCTAGCATTTTCTCCAACTCAGGTTTTATCAGTAATTAAGCTGAGAGTCTGATCTCTATCTGTCTGACTTTTGTATTCATCTCTCAACTGGTTCTGGACTTCGACGTATAAAAGCAGGTGGTTATCAACCCCACATAGTCCCACACTTCACAGGGCCAATATGATGTTTAAAATGAGACCACGGATGTTAAGAATCTAGCACATCCGTTATACATGTAGATATTTGGTGTCTGCTAAACCTCTGTCTTCCTCTCACATACATAACTGCAAAGCCTGGGTCTTATAAGTGATTCTTTCCCTTTGCCCAGTACTGGGCACAGAGTCTCAGACATGAATTGAATAAGACTTTATTTATGAACAGAGCCAGAAGAGACATAACAAATCGATCAGTCAATTTTCTTCATTTACCAGATGGGAAATTTGGGGATCAGACATGCTAAAGGCCTGGAGATTGGACAGCTAGTAAGGGCACACCAGGGCCCTAAGCAAGTCTTGTTACTCAGCACTGTGTGATTTCACAGAACAAACGGGAACTATATCTTGTATAGAAGGTAAATTACGAGGCTGCCTAAAATTTGGGAGCTTCATCAAGGTAAACTGTTTTCATTTTGATAAAAGAAGAAGAGAGCTCCCAAAATAGTTTTATTTTGACCTACTTAGCTATTATTCAACTCCCTCTAACCCCTGCCCCCATCACCAATTGGAAAATTCTGCTCTATAGTTTATCATTCTATCTGCAGCTCTGGATTTAAAGATGCTTTCGGATGGAATAAGGACTTAGGAAAATGTGCCCAGGAAGACTCTGACAGACAATGAGACCACAGGGCTTCTGTACCCTATCTTTCTCAGTGTTTTGACACATCCTAATCCACTTTGGGAAACACAGCTGGGGACAGTGGGAAGAATGATAGGAACAGTCTCATCCTATGGAGTCTTTCCTCTCCCCATGGGCCTAAATGCTGTCGTGGCGATTACTTGCCCTTGTAGTCACCAATCAGGGGCCAGCTCTAGGGAGGGGTGAATTGTGTAACAAAGACTGGATCTCATTCATTTTCAGAATATCTCAGAAAAATAGAAGAAAGGAAGACATTTCTATTCCTATTTTATTTATAGGGAAGCAGAATGAAGATAAATTAGATTTCAGGACTTTCTCACTTCTGCCACTTACTGTTCTTTTTTTCCTGATATGTTCTTCTCCTGCCTTCTCTTCCTAGGAAGCTGGTACTGATTCTCTAAACCCAGCTCATGGATGAAACTTATTTCTTCCTTAGTGCAATAACTGGTACAATATTTAAACAGTTGTGCTGTGATTTATCATGTATATGTCTCTATCCTTCAGAAATGTGTTAATTTTTAATAATAATCACAAAAGCCCTGTCACCACCCTTTCCTATACAAAGACATGAAGCTCAGAGAGGTTATGTGACATTTTCAAGATCCCCTAGTGAGGAAGTGATGGGGCCAATTCTTGGACACAAGGTGGTCAGCCTCCAAAACCTATTCTCTTTACTGTGGTGTGAAAATTCCTTTTTTTTTTTTTTTTTTTAAACAACAAAGAACCCAGTTGTGAGGATGCACTTTACCCTTGGCTAACTCCTAACACCAATAACTACTAACTCCCATTGCTATAAGGCTTTGTGATTTACAAAGCCCTTTTCCATATACATCATCTCATTTGATCCATGTAACAAAGCTGCAAGGTGGGAGTTGCTCTATGTTTTAAACTTTATTGCTTTAAAGTTGAGGAAAAGGAGGCTCAAAGAAAGGACTTACCCAAAGTCATTCTGCTATTTTGAGACAGCAAATTTGCAGGAAATTAGACCCACATCTACTAACTCCAAATCCCTTTGCCATGTTGCAACAATTGATTAGGGTCCACAGTCAGTTTAACATGCAATGTTAATGCAATGGTGGCAGTATCTCCAAATAAACAAACTGTGCATAGTGCTTAAGATACTAAGACATTCTCTTTGGTTCCAGATGTTGCCAGACTTTTTCTGTTTTGTCCATGGCATGGTACAATGAACAGTGCTGCACGTCAAAGTCAAGTGAAAGGATCCCAGGCCTCAGAGCATGATCAAGAACAGTCCCATTTGTCTTCCATGTATTTATCATATTGTTACATGACTTGACTTGGTGCTATAGAGAGGAACTTCTCAACCCTTTAATTTCTCTCTCTCTCTCTCTCTATATATATATATACACACATACATATATATTTCAAAATATACATGTACATTCCATGCTTCGCATCTTAGAGGTAACAAGTGCTTCTGACACATCTTGGAACTGACTGGGACACACCGGTGTAGTGTGTTGCACTAACAGAACAGAAAGTTAACAATGGTAGGGCTCACAGTTGGGTAGGTCAAGCAGACATGAAGTATTGGTCAGCATTCACGACAGGATGTCCCGGTGCAGATGATCCTCATGCTGGCAGTACTAAGAATGAGTGAGGGGTGTATTCTGATTGGGAAAAATCAAGCAAATTTTGAGAGAGAACTGAATCTTTGACTTGAACCTACAGGGAGAAATGATATTTTCGTAGGTGATAGGGGAAATGGAGAAAGAAGATTGGAATATCATGAACATCGTAAGATTTTCTCTTGGGCCTGGGGGAAGAATGTTAAGCAGCCCTGTTACAGTCAGAATAGACATTTTGGAAGAAGGAGGTAGGAAATGAGGTCTGAAAAGTAGGTAGTACTTGCACACCATGGTACTGTGTATGGACAGTGAGAAACCATTAAAGATTTGGCATAGGGCATGACATGATCCAGCTCATGTTTTGGAAGGTTACTCTGGCAGCTCCTGTCCTCCGGTATCTTGATGATCATAACCTGAAAAAGAATTTTGTGGCTTGAAGTGGAGAAATAGAAGTGCTAGTTGATGAGCTGGGAAAAAAAAATCAAAGATCCCATTTTCCTACTTGTGTCAAGTCAAATAAATGTAGCCAGATAAATGTGGGAAAAAATCAAGATAGTAGCAAAATTGCCTGGAAGCAGAATGTTTTTCAAAGTCCCTAATGAGGTGTCAGTGAACCTAACGAGATGAAACTCCCTATCCTACACCTAGTTTTTCATGCTGTCCTTTTCATCCAGTCATAATTAAGTTGTGAAATTGGAATTATATCCTATCATTAAAGACAGAGCCCAACTTTGCCTGGCTCCTGCTTCTCCAAAGAAGATAACTGCAAAGTACCCTCTTCCATTGCTTCTTCTCTCACTTATGCTTTGATGTGGCCGCAGGCGAGGGCTGCCTCATTTTAGATTTTGATTAAAAAGGGACACATGGTTCTTCTTCATTGATTTTGGTATTGAATTCTGTCATTCTTAGTTAGGAATTATTAGGCAGCTAAAGTTGGAAGGAAAATGCCATAGTCTTTTAGTGCCATTGCCTCATTAGAAGAAGGGAAGGGTGGACAAGGGAAGGAAGCATCTTCCGTGGGCCAGACATTGTGCAGGGTTCTCTAGGTATGTTGGTATCCCTTTGGTTTCTTAAGGGTTTTGGCATAAGAGGTAAGCATTATTCCCATGTACAGATGTGGAAACTGAGGTTCACAGGGGTAATAAGCTTGATATAAGGTCCCCTAACTGAGAATAGAATCCAGGCCAGGCTTACTCCAAACTCATGCTTTCTCTTCTTTGTTGTAATGAAAGATGATGACTACATTTGTACAGAAACAGGGAGCACTGAGAGGGGGCTTAGATCTATCAACTACCCCTCAATGGGTGTCTTCCAGTGTCCCATGCTTTTCCAGGGCACTTTGAGGTCATTATTTATTCCTCCCAAAACCCTTTGAAGGGATATTGCTTGCTACTCTTTAGGAGTGAGCAAATTGTGACTCAGAGAGTCTAAGTGATTTACCCCAAACCATACAGGAAGTCCAGATTCCACCTCACTACGCTACCTTTCAAGTTGATATCTCTACAGGACAAAATGCCTGATCACAAAAGACAAGGCCAGTAAAGGACATTTCAGGCTCTGGGACCATCAATCAGGATGGAGAGAACTATTTGGAAGGCAGATCCACTTTTCCAAATTTTGGAATGTGGGGGTAGGGTGAGAAGGAAGGTGAGAGGGAGCAGAGCCTGGATCTGCACAGGGGAGCAGCTAGTTGTGTGTAACATCAGTCTAGAGTCCCACAAGTACATCTACGATAATGAACTTACTGAATAAATAGGAACATCATGTCCCTTTCCCTGCAGGACTATTTAAATAAACTTATTGAATAGATTCATAAAGCAATGATTGAAAACGTGGCTGCCCCAGGAAGAGAGCTGTCGTGGATGCTCTGTTGTCCTATTGTCAGGCCTCTCTGTGCCCGACCTGGGGCAGCTCTGGCTATTTCTCTGCTCCAGCTTGCCTGGAGAAGGCCTGCTTTCCTCTCCAAGAGCAATGAGTGGAGACTCAGGTTTCCAGGTCAGGCTCTGTTTTTTCTGCTCTGCCCATCATAGCTAGCCTGATATAAAAATGTAAATGCAGGTCCATGATTCCCTATTTGAAACCTTAGGGGCTAGATGTGTTTCAGAAATGTAGAATGATTCAGCTCTGAGAAAGACAACAGGATACATATATTACTTATTACATAACACCCCCTGCTGGGCTTGGGGCAGCACCCACAGTTAAATAAATTAATATCTCTGCTGTAAAACATACAATAAATAATGTAGGATGCGTAACACTATAAGTAGCATTCTGTCAGTTCATGTCAATTTGTGCCACCAAATTACTTCAGGCCAGCTTACATTTTGCTGCCAAATTGAGTTAAGCGTACACACACACACATGCACACACCTATACACACACACATGCACACACACATGCACACACATACACACACACATACACACACACATGCACACACACATACACACACATGCACACACACACATGCACACACACATGCACACACACACAATTTGATTTCCAGAGCTCTTTGGATTTTATAATTCAGACAAGAGATTGCAGATAAATATTTGTTCAATGCTTACTACTATTAAAATAGTAGTTCACACAGATTGAGTGCCTATTAAATGCCAGGTACTATGCTGAGCAGTTTGCAAACATCTACTGCACAAGTGTATAAAAGCTTATAAGAAATTTAGCTTTTTGATGGTACTATCAAGAGCTTGATAGCTATGTATGGCTAATGGCTAGTATTGGACTAGTCACATGTGCCTAGTGGCTAGCTTATTGGATGGAACATTTCCATGACAGCAGAAAGTTCGAATGGACAGCACTGGTGTACAGGCTATATCATGTAGTGGTTATGGGCATGGGTTCTGGAGCTGTACTGCCCAGCATGGCTATTTCCTAAGTATGTGGTCTTTGTCAATTTTTCTTTACCTCTTGGTGCCTCAGTTTTCTCATCTGTAAAAAGAGGATAAAAATAGTTCCTACTTCATTTTGTGGTTATGAGGATTAAATGAGGTTATAAGGAGATACACACACACACATACACACACACTTATATATGTATTGAAGAAGAAGAAGAAGAACAACGCCTGTACTCCCACCCGGTCCAGAAAAATAATAATGAGGCCTGGTATCTGGTCTTTAGGGTCAGCCTCAGATGTTGAAGCACACAGTGAAGCATGGCTATCCTTTATTGATTCCGCAAAACAAGACTCAATTCATATCTTTTACTTGTTTCATTTTCCTGTTTCTAATCTTAATTTTTTAAAATCAGCCATAACAAGGCTATTATAAGGCATCAAACTTGCCTTCAGGACTGTATATTTGAGATAATATGTCGATGCTTCATTGATTCTGTGTGTCAGCAGCAGAAACAGAAAGAAAGTGGAGTGGAGCTGCTGGTTTGAAGCCACACAATGAATAGGTCCCTGACAGAAGTGCCAGGATTTGGACATAAGCAATACCTGGTGTGCAAAGAGGTGGTAGTGTTTGCTACAGGAGCTTCAGGCATGGAGCCAGATGGAATTAGGTCATTCCTGAACCTGATATGGGCCACCATATCTTATCACTTAAGCTTTTTGAGCCTGTTTATCATTTGCAACATGGAATAATTATTCTCATTCTGCCTCTCACATATTGTCCTGAAGACCAAATGTAAAGTACAGTAAGACACTTTGTTAATTATAACATACTGGGCACATATAAATAACTTACTAGTACAGGCAGCACGTTTCTTTTGGTAGGAAGGGAAGCCTCTGAGCTTTGGGAGAAGCAAATTGAAATATCTGGTGTGTATTAATTACTGAGATTGCTTAGTTAATGATACTCATCATATTTGTGTGACTGGAAAAAACAACACTGTAACAGATGAGCTATTAATATTCACCAATAGATGAACAGACCATTTTTGAGGAGCAAATGAATATGCCAGCATTGACTCTGCTCTTTTTAGGCTTTCTGAAAAGAAGGCTTAGAAGTCCACTCACAAAGACAATACCTGTTAGGTTGTCCTTTATCTTCTTTATAAAGTCATTTAGGATTTTGTGCCAATGAGAACTATCCCTTGTGTAACTTGTATTTTTTAATCAAAAAATGAGTTATGTCATCATCATTTTCTTTTTCGCCCTGGCAGCTAGCAAGCTCATAGTATATTTTAGTGCTTGCTTGCAGCTGTTACGTTATTCTTTCTGTATGCTGTTCCAGAATTAACTGAATTATAGAATGAAAAACTAGGAAGAAAGAATAGAGATTGAAGTCTAGCTTCTTTATTTTACAGAGGAAGAAATGGAAAATCTAGAGAGTGCAAGAGGGATGCTCAGGGACAAAGAGCCCGTCAGTGGCAGAACCAGGACTAGAATTGCTATCTCCGACTCACAGCGCACTCATCAGGTGAATTCTATTTAAAAGATACATGGTAAACACTGAAGAAGATCAAGGAAGTATATTGGAAGCACTTGATGAGGCCATGCACTATATGGATGGATTTGCTAGTGGAGCCCAGAATACCTAAGGCCCTTGGCTACTGTATTAGTTAGGAATGTGTGTAGCAACAAATCATAAACTCCCAATTTACAGTGGCTTAAACAAATAGTGCTTTTCTTTTCCTCACCTAAGAAGAAGTCAAGATATAGGCAGTTGTTAGCATTGGTTTAATTGTTCAAAGATGCTTCCAGGAACGTAGGCTCTTTCTATCATTCTACTTCTTTTTCACAGAGTGGCTGCCTCAGTGCCAGGCATTGTATTACTTTCCAGGAAGGAAGAAGGAGAAAAAGCTAAAGCTAAAGCTTTCTTAGAATTTTTTCAGCAAACTTCTACTTCCATTTAATTATTTAAAACTGTGTCACCTGGTCACAGTTAACTTCAAGGCAGGTTGACAAACTGAGTAATTTAACTTTCTAGCTTCTATCATTGGAGTGATATATTTTTTTTTAACAAATGGGGTGGGGGGCACAGACATAATCCAATCACAAGGGATGCCAACCATGAGCAACTGGCACATTTGTAACAGTACACACTGATTAAATATCAGCCTTGCCTACTGTAGGGGATGACCAGGGAGAAGAGGATTAAGAACAGGTGTTGGCAAACAGCAGCCGTGTCTGCTGCTGTAAAATGTTCTACATCAGGATCAGCAAAGGGTCAATAGTATATATTTTACACTTTGTGGCTTTATAGTCTCCGTTGCAATTACTCTACTCTGCCATTGTTTTGTATAAGCAGCCATAGACACTACATAAAAAAATGGGCATAATTGTAGTCCAATAAAACTTTACAGGAAGCCAGATTTGGCCTGTGGGCCATGGTTTGATGACCCCTGTTGTACATCATCTCCACATTAGGGATGTCCTGGCAATGAGACTGGAATGCCAGGGTTGGTTATCTCTAGCTATCTCTCTTGGTGTTATCCAAAGGATAATTGCCAACATTTTTTTTGTTCTGGATTAGATAATCCTTCCTGCGTATGGATGGGAATGGATAGGAAGCCATTTCTTTCTCCTTCAGGAGGCTCTACATATGGTTACCTACCATTAATGATGAGGTGGAAATTAACTTTTTTTTCTTTTTTTTTTTTTTTTGAGATGGAGTCTTGCTCTGTCACCCAGGCTGGAGTGCAGTGGCTTGATCTCAGCTCCCTGCAGCCTCTATCGCCTCCTAGGTTCAACTGATTCTCCTGCCTCAGCCTCCTGAGTAGCTGGGATTACAGGTGTGTGCCACCACGCCCAGCTAATTTTTTTTTTTTTTTTTTTTTGTACTTGAGTAGTTACAGGGTTTCACTATGTTGGCCAGGCTTGTCTCGAACTCCTGACCTCAAGTGATCTGCCCACCTGGACTTCCCAAAGTGCTGGGATTATAGGTGTGAGCCACTGCGCCTGGCCAGAAATTAACTTTTAAGAGAGCAATCTTGTGTCTCTCAATTCGGCGGGGGGGGAGTCACCTTCTTATATTATTCAAATACTTTCATCAAGAACAGTTATAATGCTTAGGCGATTAAATAAAATCATGACTGTGAAAGTGCTTTGTGAGCTCCAAAGCTGTACACAAAACTCCTACTGAAAACAACCTTCCTCTCTGCAGATGCTCCCTGTACTTCAAGGACCTTCTATACTTTCCAAACACTGCACAAATTTCCTGGCATCAAATCTGCCCCTATCTGAGTTCAGCTTATCTTTCCTGCAGCAGCACAGTCCGCTTAGGGAGTGTGTTAATTACCACAATAGGGTCATTGAAGTTAGCTCTTCGTTTACAAAAACCCTCTAGGGATTCCAGTACACAAACACATGCCCACACTCATACACACACTCTCATTACATAGAAGGTTTTTTTTTTTGTTTTGTTTTTGTTTTTGTTTTTTTTGCCTCAGCTTTTGACAACAGATACTTTTATGATGGAAGAGTGGAAGATGCAGCTGAAAAGCTGGAACTTGGAGGAATCCAAAGTTTGCTAATGGCAAATGATGCAGGCCTGTGTCAGCCAGTGGAGGAATTTGGGAATCACACCATTCACCTGGGCATCATGAGCCACCAGGTTGCCCAAACCAGAATCCTTGGTGCCATCTTTAACATGTCCCTCTCCCACGCACCCTCCAACCAATCAACAGCTTGGTCCTGTCTGGCCAGAATCCTGCCAATCATCTCATCTCCTTGCAAAACCCTCCTCATTCTCCACTCAGTGTGGGCGTCATGTCTTCCAGGAAGCATTTCCTGACTTCTTATGCCTGTTTCTGGCACCCTCCTCTGTGCCACAATCCCTTTGCAGCCGTCACCCTACTGCTCTAAATTGCTTGTTTGTCTGTTTCTCCCACTGTGCTGCAGGATCTGTAAGGACAGAAAACCTGTGAGTCTTACTCATCTTGTATGCCCAACATGGTGACTGCCACTTAGCAAGAATTCAATCAACATTCCTTCCATTCATCTTCTCACAGGAAGCATTGTGTCTCAGGGCTGTGGCTTTTCTTTATCTTTAAAATCTTCAGGGAAGAGTGTCCCCACAACCTTCCAGAGGCTTCCATTTTCTGTTTGGGGCATCATATTTACATCACACCACCCACTTGTCATGATCAAGGCAGACTTTGGGAGCATGTAGGTGATACTTCATAAATATGCCCTGCTGAAGGATTTTTAGAAAATGATTCATGATATTTTCATTCATGATTCACTTAGGAAACAATTATTGAGTGCCTACTATGTGCTGAGCACTGAATTAGGAACTCTGGATTCCATGGAGAATGACACAGAAATCAAACTGTCATCCATGTGCTTTATGTGCCAGGCATTTTTTGCTAGGAACGTATCGAAAGTTTCATTTAATCTTTGATATGCATCTGTGAGGTGCCTTTCATTATCTCCATTGTACAGGAGAGAAAATAGTCTCAGAAAGGTTTGGGATTACACAGCTGGGAGTTGAAAGAGTATAAAACATAGTCTGTGCTTTCAAAGAACTAATAGTTTAATTGGGGAAACATCTGTTCATGCAGTTATTAATTTAAAAAGATATTTATTGAATGCCTATTTTATACTTGGCACTGTTATAGATTCTTTGGATATGGCCCTGAACAAGGCAGACAATGTCGTTGCTCTTAAGGAACTTTCATTCTTCAGGACAGGAGGGAGGCAATAAATAAGTTAACACATATGTGAGGAAATACTTTCCAACTGGAATGAGTGAAAGGGTGAGTGGGGGTTGGAGGGGCTCCTCCAGTTGGAGTGGTCAGGGACAGGCTTCTTAAGGTGATAATGCCTGAGCTGAGACCTGCAGGGTGACAGTGACATGAGGGCCTGAGGGTGGAGAATGCTGGACAGAGGAAATAGTAAGTGCCAAGGCATTGCCACTGGGGGATAGGGAGAAAGGGAGCAAGTGACATGACAGAGTCGGAGGGATAGTGTGGGTCAAGGTTTGTGTAAGGCCTTGTAGGCCATTATAAGGCTTTTGGATTCAATCTAAGTGCAGTAGATCATTACTGTAGCATCTTAAGCCATCAAGGAACTGGCACAACTTTCTAAAAACTAAACTTCTGGTTACTTTGTGGAGAAAGGATTATAGTAAGAGCAAGAAGGGGACCATGGAGGGCAGTTCACAGCTGAGAGAGAGAGAGAGAATGATGTTGATAGTTGTGCCTTGGATTGGGGTGGCCACAGAGGAAGTGGAGACAAGTGGATAGATCTAGGATGGAACAAAAGGGATAGAACTCAGATAAGAGCAGCAGGCACAGTGATGTGAGAACAGGACTTACTGTGGTACAAAGAAAAAGAACAAAGAAAGACATTTCATCATTCTCCGATCCAACATTTCCCAAAATGTGTTCCAAGTAAGCACCATGTGCTGTGGAATGCTAAAAGTTGCTCTTGGAAAAAAGCTCAAATCTCTTTATTAAAAAATAATAATCTGGACAATACTACATTCTGTATTGCAGAGGGATCATGAGCAAATAGCATATTCAAGTCTCTAGAAAACTCAGTAATGAAATAAATTTAGCTTTAATGTGGCTTTTCTCAAGTTTACTTGAGTCCCAAAATCCTTTTTCACAGAACATCTTGTGCTGCTTTAGCATTTCATGGAGAAGATTCAATGGGACAGAATGATCTAGAACAACATTTTTATTTGATTTGTGGGCAGATGTGCCCCAGAGAGGAGAAGTAACTTGCCCAAGATTACACAGCTATGTGGAAGCAGAGTCTGGAAGAAATTCTAGCTTCTCTTGACTTCAGACACACTGTTTCTCCTATGCTAGGGTGCCATCTGAATTTGCAGAGAAGACTTGGGCTATTGTATTGATATCGTCTTGACTACAAATAACATGCACCCCCACCCACTGCACAAAGAAAGCATTCTGCCGCACACACCACCCTCCCAGAAGGGCCCTAACTCAGAAATAGTGATGCATAGTTCCCTGGCCAAGGTGTCAGGCTTATAAATTCTTACCCTAATGAACAAAAGAGAGTTGTAAAAACTGCACACTGTGAGAAATGCAACAGTCTGGTGGCCTGAGGAGTTGAGGTACTATTGAAATATGTTTGCAAACGTAACTTCCCAGCAACTTCCTAAATAATAATGGGCTATAATGAAGTGATAACTAACATCAGGTCTAGATTCAGCAAAATCAAACCAGAAAGATTTTATATTCTAAGTTAGCAGGGATGCAACTTGATTGTAGTAATTGATAAGCCTATGGGGGAACTGTCCATTGTTGCAAAGGATAGAGTGCCTCTCTCCTTTTTGGCTGCAGGACAAAGAATGTGTTCTAGGATCTGATTTGAATCCAGGTTTTGCCACCACCTAGCTGGGCAATAATGTGTGAGTGTTTTAACTTCTCTTGCCTCAATTTCTTCTTGTGAGATAGAGGTAAAGATGTCCTTGCAGGGCTGACACAAAAATTAAATAATGTATGTCAGATACCTAGCCTGGTTGATTCAAGCTAGGTGCTCAGTAAATAAAAGCTGTTAGAATTATCCAGGTAGTTTCTCCTGAACATCATATAATTCTGATAGCATTTGCTACACATGACCTTGATGTTCAGCTTAGTGTTCACTTATTATTGGTGAAGACACTTTTAGTTGAAAATGACAGAATCCCACTTTGAACTAAGGGTAAAAAAAAAAAAAGTATTGTGTTTTGCTTGCTTGTCTTTTGAAAATATTAGATTGCCTTATGCCATAGTGACAAGGGCCACTGTGTGTAGTTTGGCTTCAGGGACAATTAGAATCAAGGGCTCAAATAAAGCCACAATTCTCCCTGTCTCCTGACTCTGTGTCTTAATTCTCCATGGTCAGCTTCCTGAATGTGGAGAAGAATGGCTACCAAGAATCCTTAAAGACACAGCTGTAAGTTTTAAAATTCCAGGGAGAGTCCCTGATTGGCCCAGAATGGGCCATCCCTGGACCAGGACCAATCAACCATGACCAGAATGGGTAAACCTACAAGAACGTATGAGCGTCTATCCATATCACAACATAGGAGAGAAGGATTACTAGGGAGAAGGCTTCAGACACGGAGTGGGGGCACTGGTGGACAGATCAAAAAACATGTATCTCCAAAACCTCCCCTTCTCTGCAGGAGATGTAGTAGGCAGCTGTTCTTTTTGCTTATTCAGCTTCCATTCCACCTTATTTTGTTTACTATACCCCCTTTGCCATTGGAGAAGTACCCCACTTCTTGCCGTGTGCTTTGGCTGGGAGTGTAACTCATCCTTCCTTGCCATCAGCCCATCTATAGCCTTACGCCCTTGGCCCAGGTAAGCATGATGCAAGCTGGGCAAATCAGACTCTAGCTTTTTTAGGCTACTAAAAATACAAAGAGTGTTTGGTTTTTGAGAGGAATGACACCTGGGCTAGAGCAAAGTCATTCTGCTGACAGGCATATGGAGTTGATCCATGAGTTCTCCTCACCAAGATCCCTAGAGCCTCATGGCTCTTTCCTGCCGGAAGTCTGATTATTCAGTTCTCTGATCCATCCTAGAGCTACCCTGAGTGATCTAGCAAATCCTGCTACTTGTTTAAGTCTGTTGGTGCTGGTTTCTGCTACTTGCACCCAAAGATTCTTAACAGATGCAGGCAGAGGCCCAACCCTATTCACATTAGTTCTTCCATTGCCTCACGCTGAGCCCACCTGGTATACACATGCTCACAAAACGTGTGTTAGACCTGGTGACTACCTACATTCCTTTCATTTATTTCTCTCCAAATCTCCTGTCCCCTTTCTTCAAAGAGAATTCTAGATCAAACCCCATATGTAAAACAGTTAAAAGGTTGAATTACTCGGGTGAGGAAAGCCCCAACACTAAAAGTTTAGGTTCCACCTTGTTTTTAAATAACATTTAAGGAAGCTTGGTGGTCTCTGGAACACAGTTTGAAAATCTTCAGACTTGAAGGTATTTCAGGTACCTCCCAATGCCTGGGTTGCCTTTGAATCTTGAGCGTGTCGTCTTCCTTCAACCAAACTGTTCTCTGCATCTCAAGACTATTCCATTTGATGCCCCAAAAGACACCTTTCTCTAAAGTAGTATCTCTACTTAAGAGTGCCTGTCAGTCTCACTCTCAGCTAAGTGTTTTATATGTACTTGTCACTGGGGTATTCCTTACTATTTGGGGCATCTATATGTCATTAAGCATAAGGCAGCACAGGTTAATTGAAATTGTTATTTTTGGAATTAAATTTTTTTTTAATTAATTGAAGCCATTCCCCAGCATAAAAATGTCACTTGCTTTGGAGTTCATACCAGTGGCGATAAAAACTTAGCGCACATTGAGAGCACTGCATCTCGAATGCATATTCCTGGGCATCATCTCTGAAGATATGGGTTTAGTAAGGTTCCAATGGGTCTTAGGAATCTGCATTTGTGAAATAAAAAAAAAACTGTGCCACCATCATCAAATTGTTTTCCTTTTTAAATATGGCAGTATATTTAAGTTCTTAGTCGAGTACCTGGCTTCATCAGAAGGACTTGCTAAGTAATATTGTTAGTTTTGTTCATGATATGGTTTCCAGTAGGCTCATTCAGTACTGATCCAAGCACTCACTGAAAGTAACAACCAGCCCTAAGAGTGGTATCTCTCAATTCTGTCTATCCCCACCTCTACTACATTAGTTCAAGTTCACCCTCATCTCACACCTGTGACATTACCACAGCCCTCCCTACAACTCCAGTCTTCTTTGTTTGGGCTCACTCTCAAAAGAGTAGTGAGAATTATTTTACTAAAGCTCAAATCTGAGAGTTTTACCTTCTGCTGAAAATCCCTCCAGGACTCCCCCTTGCTCTCAGAATGACGTCTCGATTTCTCACCAGTGCTCTGTGCAGCTGGACTCATGAGTTCCTCTCTCACAGCAACTTTCTCTCTACTTCTCTAGCTGTCCATTGTCCAGTCCCCTGGACAAACTGTGGGTCCTTCAGATTTTCCCATTCACTTTCCTCCCAGGCTTTGCCCATTTTCTTCCCCGTACTTAAAACATGCTAGCTTGGCCAGGTGCGGTGGCTCATGCCTGTAATTTCAGCACTTTGGGAGGCCAAGGTGGGTGGGTTACCTGAGGTCAGGAGTTCGAGATCAGCCTAACCAACATGGAGAAACTCCGGCTGTACTAAAAATATAAAAATTAGCTGGGCATGGTGGTGCATGTGCACCTGTTATCCCAGCTACTCGGGAGGCTGAGGCAGGAGAATCACTTGAACCCGGGAGGCAGAGGTTGCAGTGAGCTGAGATTTCACCACTGCACTCTAGCCTCAGTGACAAGAGCAAAACTCCATCTGGGAAAAAACAAAAAAACAAAACAAACAAACAAACAAAAAAAAAACAAAAAATAAACATGCTAGCTTCCTTTTGGCCTGGTCAAAGGCTCTTCAGATTTCTTTGCCAGAACATCAGTTCCTTGAGGGATTTAATGTGAGTCATCTCTGTATTCCCAGTGCCAGGCCCATCATAAATGCTAAATGAAGTTTTGTTGAATAAATGAATCAATAAATAAGAGGATGACTGAATGGAGAGGAAAAGTGCTGGTTAGGTGGCCTAAGCAAATGCCAGAGAGGCTCAGACTTTCCTTTTTGGAGTGAGTTGCTTATACACGTTTCTCTTTCCTCCTGCATGGATAGTTTCTTGAAGTGGGGGGACTTTTTCTTACTTTCCTCATTATTCCTAAGTGCCTTGCACAGTCTTAGTCAGCATTTGATGAAACATTTAGGAATTTGAAGTGAATTTGTGCAACACTTTATAGTTCTCCAATGGGTTGAAGTAGGTATATATAATCATCCCCATTTTATAAATGAGGAACCTGAAGTGCAGAGATGTTTTGATGAACTCCTCATGTTTGCATTGATACTAAGGGGTCAGTTCAAGACTAGAACCCAAGTCTTCTCAGTCTTAATCCAGTGCTTTTTCCCACCAGCCTCTTTGTTTGCTGGCCTCTCTTGTCAGCAGTGTTTCTGATATGAAATGATGCATGCACGCACCCAGCACATGGGGGCCCTAAAGCAATGGCAGCCCTTGTATTTATGCGCAGTAAAGAGCTCCAGCCAGGAAGGTCCTTCTAATGGGTGCTGATGAATGTTTACAGATGAGGTCTTGCTTTTAACTGAACAAGACCTAATTTTAAAATGCATTCAATTATTCTTAGGCCCAGAAGGCATTTAGAAATGACTGTTGTTAACCACCAAAATGAGGAAATGTTCTGTAACCTTTAGACTCTGCCTTCTTCAGCAGCCATCTTTTGCAGGGCTTGATCTCACACGGGAGTGCCAAAGCACAAAATTTATGGAGTCCTCAGAGTTTTTGTGGTCGCAAATCACAAGACTTTATCAAACAGAAAGGGAAGTTTGCCTTAGAGGGTGAGAACATACTTTTCAGACATAGCGGTGGGAATACAAACAGGCCAATTCAATTTCTTGTGGGGTCATGGTTTGTAGCTTTATTGAATGTGCGGCATTCCCTTTTGAAGGTCCATAGGATGTTTTCACTTCAGAGAATAATTTCCACATCCCATTCGACACCAAGAAATGGGTAATTATTATATCACTTGGTGATTATTTATCACAGTTTGAATGGAAATAAATTGCTTCAAAGTGAAATCACGTTACATGGTTAGCTGTCTGCCCTATTAATCTTTCATTTAATTTTCTTTATTTTAATGTGCATACAAATGTTTGTGAGCTGTCTCATCTGTCTCCCTCATAATTCCCTCCAATGGATTTAAATATGTTAAGAGAAATTGAATAAATAGGTCAAAGGAAGGCTCGGGATTTGGGAAATGGGGGTTTAGCTGAGAGTGGTAATTTGTTTCTGAACCGGCTCTTTCACTTCCTGTGGAACAGAAGCATACTGGAAAATTTAAAAAAATTGGGAAAACACATGTATATTCCTACCATAGACCAGTTAGTTAGAGTACAAGTGTTGACTACTCTATTTTCTGGATCCAGCACTATCCACAGTGCCCACACTGGAAGTTTTCCCCAGTGATTTCATTTCCACTAATAAAATCCACAAAACAGCACTGCTTTTCTCTCACCCTAAGAGTATGAAATCAGTCTTCCCTGAGCCTCCCCATTTCTACCTTAATCCTCCAAACTCTGAAAATCTAGTTGAAAGGACTTGTCCAATTCAGTTTGAGAAATAAATACTAATTGAGGGTCCACTGTGTGCTAGAGGGTGGGATTTGGAAGTCCTTTCCCCCAGGGCTTCATCACCTGGTGGGGAGGCTTCTCTGGTGCATTTCCTTCTCTGTGCCTGGCACACTGCTATATGTATGTGATGAAACAGGGACAGTTTTCTTAGCAGCTGTTGGAGAATCCTTCTTAGAAAGAGGTCCTCTTTATTGGGAATATCTTCTAGAAAAAGACTTCTTGGAGCAGAAGCTGATCCTTCAAAGGATCTGAAGGTGAGAACTGCTGACATGGGGTGTAAGGAGGGGTTTGTTGTTGCTCTTGAGTAGGAGGAAAAGTGAAAGGGTGAAGGAGTCAAGACATGACCTCCACTAAGAAAATGTACAACTAGGTTACTAGGACTCAATTTGACAAGGAATGGAGCCATTGGGAGAATGGACAAAAAGACTGGCTGGCCCAAGGAAGAACAGAGACAGGGTGGAGGTTTGGGAGCATAATGCAGGGCCCAAACTTGCAATGCAAGTGAGGCACTAACTGCAGGGTAAAACTTAAGGGGATACTAACACCCAGTCATTAAGGTAAGTTAATACTCAATGCAATATTGTAAAAAATCAAAATTAAAGTCAGCAGTTTCAGAATGAACACATTATCAAAAATGGAAATGGTGACAAGATCAGTAACAGTGTTGTATGGAGCCACATTGGAGCCTGAAGAAAAGAAAATAAATCAGTCATACTGGTTCCTGTCTTTATTTAAACATTTAAACATTTAAATTTTGTTGTCAGTAGACTTCACTGAACCACAGCCATGCCCATCCATTTTATTAATATGGGTATGGGTAGCCTTTGTGCTACGAAGGCAAAGGTTGAGTAGTTGCAACAGAGAGTATATGGCCCACAAAACCTAGAATGTTTACACCCAGGCCCTTTACAGAGAAAGTTTTCCACCCTCTGGACTCGATAATCACTGGGGTCCTCTCTGGTTTTGATACTTGCAAATTGTGTTTTCAGTTCTTTTATAGTGAGTTACTTTTGATGCAAGATGGGCTCTAGCCTTTGAGGGTATTTTATTTTATGCTTTGTAAACATTTCGTTTTACATTAAAGTACATAAACTCTAATAGAGTTGCATTACCATGTATCAGGTTTCACAGGAAGTCTTGGATGATAGCTTGGTACATGCATCCCTGTCTCTCCTCTCCCCTCCTGGACTGTGAGTTCGCATATAGTAGGCAGGGGTCCAGAATGGTGGACACCCCATAACGTGCAAACAGTTCTATCCAGTGAACTACCCACCCTCAAATGGCAGTAGAGCCTCTTGGAAAAACACAGACAGACCCTCTGTTCCTGAAGGTAAGCCCTGTCCTTTGCCTTCATCTACTGCCAATTTTTGCATTTTTCTGAGGTTACTATAAAATTCTACTCTGCATAATGTTGTACCACTTTAATGGAAATGCTGGCTTCAGATAATATAAAAATGACTGATCGAGAGGCTTTGAATGATACCAAGCTTTTCAGTACATTTTTAAAAATCAAATAGCATACATTCTAATTCATTGAATTCGTTAAAAGAAAAAGATGGGTGAGAATATGGGCCGCTTTCTATTCCTATTGTTATTTACAAAGCAGGTTTTTATTGTTCCAGTAAGAAAAAATATTTTGGCAAGTTGACATCTCTCCTTTCTCTGGAAAAGTTCTCTTAAGGAATGCTGTCATCTAAGATCTTGATATAAGAATAGCATTTGACCATCTCTGGATTAGAAAATGTGGATTCAGGAGAATCCACCTCAGAGTTGGTTCCAGGACTATGGGGTAAGCAGCAGGTTGGTTCTTGGTGTCTCCATTCCAGCAACCAGGTTCACTCTGCAGCTGCTTCCCCTCTAGAGAACTAAGTGCTCCCCGGGGTACAGCTTAATCACACTCCCTTTCTCCCACTTTATCTTCTCATTTCTCTCCTTTCCTCTCCCCATCAGACTAGCATTTCCTGGGTCCTATTCAACAGGACAGAAATGCATACTGTGCACCCATTGAGGGAGGTGGGACAGAGTTGTGGGTCAAAAGCGAGGGCCTTGGAGTCCAATAACTAGGTTTGATTCCAGGCTCTAAACCTGACTATCTGTGTAGCCTTGCAGAAGTGACTTAACCTTTCTGTGCCCCAATATTCTCATCTCTGAATTGGGCATTGAATAAGTTAATACATGAAAAGCACTCAGAATAGCATCTGTCAAATGGTAAGCACCGAGTTAATACCTGCTACCGCTGTGTCGAAGGGCATGTAGCAAGCATGATAGGGATGCATGATGTCAGAGCTAGAATGAACCTCAGGAATCTGATGGCCCAGGACCTGCAAACCTGGATCCTGGAATCAACTGTCAGTCACTGTGGTGTGAAGAGGGAGGACTGCTGGTGGGGACTTAGGTCTTCAACTCCCCTTCAGATGCACTTTGTGTTTACTCTTCTGTTTGGGATCTGTTAGGGAGAAAAGCTTTTACAGTTTAAACCAAAGTTTAGTTAATTGAGCTATCTATATCCACTATATTTACAGATAAAGAAAGTTGCATAGAAGAAAAGTGATTTGCTTTAAGTCATATGTCAAATTAGTGATAGATTGGAATTAGAAATCAATCAATTAAAAATATTTGTTAACGCTTAATATGTGCCAGGCACCATTTTGGGCCATAAGTTCAAAGCATTGTTTAGGGACTTCCATGGTTTCTTACATCGAGCCGGCTCCCTCATCCACTATTCAGGTAGCTCCGTTTTAATGTCCCCTTACCCACCAGGTACTCCTAGGTTGTTCTCACTCTCTGGCCTGAACTGTTCACTTCATTTGTTCCTGAGTGCCTTGTCCCATACGATTACTGATCCCCCTAGCAACTGACCCCAGTGACTGGCTTTTTTCTTTTTTTTTTGAAACGGAGTCTCACTCTGTTGCCCAGGCTAGAGTGCAAGAGTGCAGTGGCATGATCTTGGCTCACTGCAAGCTCCACCTCCCGGGTTCACATCATTCTCCTGCCTCAGCCTCCCGACTAGCTGGGACTACAGGTGCCCGCCACCATGCCCGGCTAATTTTTTGTATTTTTTAGTAGAGACAGGGTTTCACCGTGTTAGCCAGGATGGTCTCGATCTCCTGACCTCGTGATCCACCCGCCTTGGCCTCCCAGAGTACTGGGATTACAGGCGTGAGCCACCGCGCCCGGTCATGACTGGCTTTTCTATTTGCAGCCTTACTGTGTTGGGTCTGCATTAGGCTGCAAACGGGAAAGCATCCCTTCCTCTAATCTCTCATTTCCCTCCTTGACTTCAGTTTTCCCTCTGTAGTTGATGTTTTGGACCTTAGCCGACTCTTTTGGACTCTAGTACCCTTGACCTCAAGAACAGGATCCACATCAAATACATTCATTCATTCAACAAATGTTTATTGTGTACCTGCTTTGTCCCAGACACGTTCTAGGTAAGGAAACTGCAGTGAATCAGAGAAAAATCCCTGTCTCCATTGGGGCTTACAGCCCAGTGGGTGGTGATATTCAATAATCAAAATAAATGAATAAAACATGTAGTATGATATGTGCTTATTAGTGATACAGAGATAGAAAACAGTTCTGTGGGATCTCAAAAAGTTAAACATATAATTACCATAATCCAGCAATTTGACTTCTGGGTGTATACCCAAAAGAATTGAAAGCGAGGACTTGAAGAGATATGTGTACACACATGTTCACAGAAGCATTATGCACAATAGTCTAAAAGCTGAAATATCCCAGATAGCCATCATGAGATGAATGAATAAACAAAATGTTGTACAGATGTATGTGTGTGTGTATGTGTGTGCACGTGTGTGTATATATATATATATGTATAGTGAAATATTAATCACCCCTTAAAGAGGAATAAAGTTCTAACACAGACTGCAATATGCATGAATCCTGAAGACGTTAGGTAAGTGAAATGTTAGACACAAAGGAACAAGTATTATATAATTCCACTTATGTGGGATATTTGAAATAGGCCAATTCATAGACACAGAAAGTAGAATTGTGGTTTCCAGGGGTGGTGAGCCAGGAACAGAAAGTTGTTTTCTAATAAGTATAGAATTTCTGTTTGGATGATGGAAAAGTTCTGGATATGAATAGTGGTGACAGGTTTTCAACATTGTGAATACACTTAATGCTACTGAATTTTATTCTTAAAATTTGTTAAAATGGTGACTTTTATGTTGTGTGTCTTTTACCATGATTAAAAATATGCTACAAGCAAAAATAAAGCTTGACAGAAAGAAGTGTCAGGGTGGTGATGAGCAGGTTATGTTTAAATGGAAGGAATTGCTGAGCAGATGACACTTGAGTAAAGACCGGAAGAAGCAAGCCCCATAGCTGTCTGGAAGAAAAGTGTGCCAAGGAAAGGGACACCACATGCAAGGGCAGCATGATAAGACAGAACAGCGTGGTATTCAAAACTGAGCCCATCCTGGACGTGAGTCTCAGTTCCACAATTATTTTCTGTGTGACCTTGCACAATGAACTTTTTTACTGTGCAAGTTGTTTATTTGTATATAACAGGGATATTAATACCTACCTCAATTGGCATTATTAGGAGTCAGTGAAATAATGCATGAGAGATCCTTCAGCACAGAGCGTGACACCAGACTGACTTTTAGCCAGGGATGCCAGCCCAGTCATCCCTGGGTCTATGGCTGATGTCTGCTCTGGTATGTTCTTCTTGGTGCCTGTGCCATGCTGTTTACATATTTTGCCCCCCACCTGCCTGGCACATAGTAATGGGTGAATAAATGGCCAATAATTATTCTTTCCTGACTCCTTGATTTTGATTCAGGCAGTGTTAAAGTACATGAAAGCACTATAATCAGTACATAGATGGTCATCAATAAATGTTACTTTTCTTCATCCATTCTCTCACTCATTCTTTCATCTGTCAGAAATAAAGGAGAGGCAGTCCCTGTTGTCAAGATGCTTGTTATCTTATAGCCAGGCAGTCTAGTAAAATGTGCAGGATAAGCTCCTAACCATCTCTGGGCACTCAGGGAGAGAGATGTGGCCAGAAGTACACAGAAAGGTCTGTCTGAGAACTGGGGCTCCCAACCTGGGTGAGACTGGGGTTCGTGGCCAGGGAAAATAGCCAGCATGGGAACTATGGTGGGGACATGGGTCGTGGCTGGAAAGGGAGAGCACAGCTGTGGACAAGAATCATTCAACTGAAATATTTCCAGTCTTATTGATACTGCTCTAGGACGTCTTAAAACACCCATTTCTGAGGCGCCTGGGTAGAGTTGCTCTGGATCTTTTCCATTTGCCCCTCCACGGCCTCTGTCTCTTCTTCTCTACCTGGTTCTGTGCCACTGGAGGCTTCCTGGACTTCTGCATTATTTTGCTTGGCTGCCATAACAAAACACCACCAACTGGGTGGCTTAAACAACACATATTTATTTTCTCACAGTTTTGAGGACTAGAATTCTGAAATGAAAATGTTGGTGCAGCTAGCTTCTTCTGAGGCCTCTCCTTCCTTGACTTATAGATTGCCGCCTTCTCTGGGGCTTCACGTTGCCTTCCTTTTGTACATGTCTGTGTCTGAATTTCCTCTTTTTCAAGGATACTAGTTAAATCAGATGAGGGCCTACACTATTTACTGCATTTTAACATAATTACCTCTTTCCAGACCCTATTGTTGTATACAGACACATTCTAGGGTACTGGAGATTAGGACTTCAACATATGAATTTTGGGGAACACAATTTATCCTATAATAGTTCATGACTCCTGGTTCAGTGTGGCCAACAGGGAGCATCAGCAGAGGGTTGGAGGGTGGGAGAGAGTGAGTTGGGGTATTGATCCCCTCATTACTGGCCTATGGTGTCACTGAGGATTAAACATCACAGCTCCTGTCAGGCAGCCCTCTCTATGTCAGGCAATATGACCTCCTGTCAGGCAATCCACACCACCCTTCTCTAGGGTCCAGAACCACTGTCTCCCCTTCCTCTTTCAGAGCTATGATGATGATGGAGTCCAGTATTACTATTCCTGTTTCCCCTTTACTTGCCCTACACCTTTGTAAATAGGCCCTCTGTTAAACTCCCTTCATGTTACCCAATTTGAGTGTGCCATCCGTTTCCTGCTGAGATCCTGAATGCTGGGGGAGGGGTGGAAAACGCAAGGAGAAATTATTTCACTTTAATGCTTATGTGAACTTTGCAGGCAAAAGACATGGCCTGTATGTACTTTCTTGAACATGTTTTCTTGGGGCTTGTTGTGGCATCCTCTACTGTCTGCTTTGTTCACTAACACTGGAGTAAATGGTCAATAAATGTTTCACTTTCTTTCCTGAATACAAAAGAGTCCCTGATGTAATTATTTTGGAACTGCCTGTGGGAATCCTGAGAGGAAACAGCAAGGAAAGACAGCCAGGGTCTTGTGCCAGGGACCTGGGTGGGTCACAAACAGGCCCTGGGCTTGGTGACTTTCAAGCCGTTTTTCTATTTTCCACTCTGTGTGCCAATCAGCAAAATAGAGACAGTGGCAGCAGCTTGTCCCCCTCCCACCACAGCAGTTGAGCTGAGACAGTGGAGGTGCAGACACTGGTCACTTCTTTAACTCCATCTGGTACCAACACCCCCCACCTTGGAACTCTACCATACTGGCTTCTTATGGTTCCCTGAACACTTCGTGCTGTTATTTGCCTTAAGGTCTCATCATCTTTTTTTCTATCTGGGAGACTCATCTCTCAATTTACCTGATGAACTCCTGCTCATCCTTTGGAGTTCCATGCCAACTTTCTTTCCCCCTCAGGGTAAAAAAAAGCCTTCCTGAACATCCCTCCTGTTCCCAGTGAGGATCAGGTAACCCAGCACCTGTTTTCAACCTCCCTGGAACTTCTCCTTCATATCATTAAAACTGTGATTAAACCATCATCTTAAAATTAATGGTTTACCTTTTGTATTTCCCATTAGATGGAAGCTCCATGAGGGCAGGGATTGTGTCTTTCTTGTAACAGTCAGTACAGTAAGAGCAGATGGCCAGGGTGTGAATTCTGCTCCATCACTTGCCAGCTGTGTGATCTTGGGCGTATGACTCAGTCTCTGTGCCTCAGTTTCCACATTTGTGAAGTGGGGGTAAAAATAGGACCTATTTTCTAGGACCATTGTGAAGATTCAATATGTTGATAAGTGTAAAGCATGTATGACAGGGCCAAGCACATAAATGTTGGCAATTACTAATGATTTCTCATTTGGCCCTCAACAAATAACTGTGGAATGAAAAAGGGTTAAGGGTAATTTGCTGGACAGAGCTAAGAAAAGGCCTGCCCACTTCAGTGTGGTCTCTCTGTGGCTTGACAGCCACAGATTCACATGACAGGGGAGGCTCCATGGCAACACTTACTATACCAGGGAACATGCCCTTGAAAGTTGTACAAACACAATGCAGTCTCCGCAGTGAGAACGCTGGCCAGTCAGCCAGTGCTGGGATTGCTGGGTCCTATGGAGAGGGGTGCAGTTAACACATGTCAATCCAGCCTCAGAGCCCTCCATGTATCGTCCATGGCAGCCTTGAAGAGAAAGTAGCAGAGATGTATTGGCTGTTTGCCCTCAAGACATTGGTAACTTGGGGAATGTTTGGAAACCACACTTTCTTAGTTTCCTTATCTGCCTTCACATTGTAACTAGAAATAAGACTTTTCTGGGCATATGTTCTGGGGCAAGTGTTGAACCATCTCAATTTGTGGTTTCCTCATTCGTTAAATAGAGACAATAGCAAAGTATCATTGTCTTAATGACTACTTTTATCCAATATCTAATGACCTCATTAACAGATATGTAAATAAACATGCACACACATACACACATACAAGTGATCTCACACCATGGCTGAAACAGCTATCACAAAGCATATGCATTGAATCTCATCCTCATTAGCTAGATAAGTCTGTAAGGCCATCACTTATGATCAATTTATACCTACTTTACAGTTATTATAATCCTGATTGTCTGGTTTCTTGGTTTGAAACACATTAGAAATTATTATAGTAGGATAGTGAACCAAAAAGAGGCCATGGAAAAGGGATAATACTGCCAGAGGCAGAGACACCAACCATACAAAGTGACATTTATTTTTAAATCTTAGTAGTTTGGGGTCATTCCTTTAAGGACAAAGCTCTTCAAAATCTCTTTAATAATATCATTTCTTTTTAAAGTCATAATATTTTGACACTAGAAGGACCTAAGCAATGCTCTTGTCCAAAGCCCTTGTTTTCTAATGAGAGAAGGGTTAAGGTCGCAGATACACCCAGTCACCCCACAGCTGAATCTGGGTAGAGCCCCTACCACCTGGAAGTCCATGTGCATTCTTCTAACTTTCTTGCTTTGCCTCCTCCTTTTATTGGTCAACACATACTTGGTAAACATCATTCAATCCCCAGGCCTTCACTGGGCACATACTTTCTGACCAACAGGGACTTACATGGTGTCAGGAATCTTTCCCTTCATGAATTTAACTGCTGAATCATTAATACATTTTTAGGCATTTTTAGATATGACAATTGGTAGCTTCAGGTTCAACTTCTATGTAAAAGCTGAGGACACAGAGATCTTCATTCAGTACATTTTCCTTGTGACCCAGATCCACAGCAACACATGTCCAGGGTAGGATACTTAACAATATCCGTCAGGAAGAATTCCTTGGTAAGTGCTTGCCATGTGCTCAACATATTGTTATGGGGTCGGAGAGTGATAGGGAAAGAACAGACCGATGTAATTCCAGCCCTCTAGGAAATTATAATCTGAGAGATTAACAGAAACAAATGGTGAGAAGGAGCCTCCAAGGCAAGTGGGTTGCTGAGTGGGAGACAAGGACAGTGAAGCCTGCTCTGTCCTCTACTGTGGCTCTTCTGTCACCTATGGGTATTCAGCTAACTTCTGTGTGCCTTATCTGTAGAATGGGGATAGTACTCATACCGATCCCTTGCGGTGGTTGTGAGCATTGAAGAAAATAACACCCAGTACATAGGATATTTCCTGGAACATAGTCAACACTGAAAACACACTAAAATTGGAGTTTCCAATTCCACGGTACAGACTAAGTACATGTGAAGAGTTTGTTTAGTCATATATCAAACATTTATTGATCTTCTGTGAGCCAGGCTCTGTGCTGGAGGATGAGAATAAGGAGGTTAATAAAACAGGCCATGTCCTGAGACAACTTACAGTCTAGAGCAGGGGTCAGCAAACTCTACCCCTGGGCCCAAATTCCACCCAGTGTCTGTTTTTCCAAATCAAGTGTCATTGGCAGAGTTGAGTGGGTGCAATAAAGACTCTAAGGTCCCCCAAACCTAAAATGCTTCTCTAAGACCTTTTACAGAAAAAGTTTGCCAACCTTAGTTTAAGGACTTGCAACTTTAAGTGTGGCCTTTGGACCACAGTGTCAGCATCAGCTGAGAGGAGTAATAGAAATGCAACATCTCAGGCCTACACCCCAGACTGACTGAATCCGAGTCTGCATTTTAATGCCACCATAGGGTCCTTTAGATGCACCTTAAAGTTTAATAAGCACTGCTCTAGCAGATGCCAAAGACTTAAATAAATCTCTCACTGAGATACACTGAAGAGGTGCTATGACAGAAAGTTGGGTAAAGGACCATTTCTTGAACATTTACTTTGTGCCAGAGGCTGGCCTAAATGTTTTATATACAGTACCTTATTCAGTCTTAACAGTGGTTAAGAAGAGGGCACTACTTTTAACTTGACTTGAAGAAACCAGAACTTAAAGGGGCTGGGTGATTTTGACCAAGGCTGTCAGTAAATGAATGGCAGAGCTGGAGTTTGAAACCCGGTGAGCAACTGCAAACAATTTTCTCTTCATCATCATGTTGTTCTGCTTCCTAAAAGCAAAGCAAACAAGGGAGTAAGGAAGGATTTCACAGAGAAATCTTACAAACGTGGCTCAGTGCCTACCTGCATCAGTCAGGGTCCAATCAGGAAAACAGAAACCACTCAAAGAATGTAAAACAAAGGAAATTTAATTTGGAGAGCTGGTTACACAGTGATGACAGAGCTGCAAAGCTACAAAGCCATCAGGAGATTGTGAGGCACCCAGGGATTAATGACAGCAGGAAGGTGCTGCTGCCCTTAGGTGGAGGGACAAAGCGGTGAGGTGGTGCACTGGAGCCCAGCAGCCAGAGTGACCTTGGGGAGCTGCACCCCAGTGGGCCTATCCAGTAGAGGGCCTAGTCATGGGACACAGAGCTGCTGGTGGTGCTGTCCAAGGTAGAGACCGGGAAGTAATGAGATTCTGCCAATCAGGACCATCTTTCACTGGTGTTTCCCCACTAGCTAGAAACCAGCTAATAATGCACGAGCTTGGAACACATAGCCTGCAGGGATCAGGCTTCTGCAGTACAGAGCAGAGCAAGCAAAGGGCAAGCAATGAACCAAAGAGCAAGCAGGCCAGGGGAGGGCTCCCCAGTGCTCTGTAGTCTTCTCCCTGTGCCAGGAGCCCATCCTAGGCTCCCGTTTCCAGTCTCAAGCAGTATTTCAAAACTGTTTTCATGCCCCATATTAGTGTCCTTAGGTTCCTGTTCTTAGACTTTGTCTCTAGTTTTCTTTTTTTTCTTTCCGTTTGAACCCTTGGTTGCACCTTTTACAGTGGTGGTCCCCAAACTTTTTGGCACCAGGGACCAGTTTAATGGAAGACAATTTTTCCATGGACCAGGCAGGGTGGGCAGGGATGGTGTCATGATGCAACTGTTCCACCTCAAACCATCAGGCATTAGATTCTCATAAGGAGCATGCCAACTAGATCCCTCACATGCGCAGTTCACAATAGGGTTCATGAGCCTATGAGAATCTAACACCACAGATCTGACAGAAGGCACAGACCAGGCAGTAAGGCTCACTTGTCCTCTGCTTACCTCCTGGTTGTGTGGCCCAGTTCCTAACAGACCACAGACCAATATTAATCCGTGGCCCTGGGATTAGGGACCCCTGCTTTAAACTGTCAGGTTCCTGAATTACCTTCTGCCCCGAGTCACTGTCTATCAGCTTTCCTGATTGCATACTCAGCTGCCTCTGGATCAAATTCACTATATCCCCATTGCCAGCTCTCAGATTCAGTGTTCTGGGCCTCCACTGGTACAGCAGATTGAACAGATATTGCTGAGTGGGGTTTTGAGTAACGAGTATAGTTCATCAGTTGAAAAAGGGTAGTCTGGCGCTCCCAGCAAGATGGGATAGCGTAAAATGGGAGGCAGCTAAAGCTCAGGGCTAGGGGAAGTTTGTGTGGCACTCTAAAAGTGTTTGGGCTTTATTCCAATAGAGAGTCATTAAAATATTTATATAGAGACAATATATAATTGTATTTGTATTACGTAAACATTACTCTGGCTACAGAGTGATTGTTAGAAGAAACCAAATTGGGAATAGAGTGCAGTTAGAAACTTCATCTAGGTGAGGGTAACAGTTGACTTGACTGAGGAAAGGCAGTGTGGATGGCCATGAGAGATGGTAGCAGACACTGTTGGCCACTATCCAAACCATCACCCTCCCTGCCTTTTTTTGCTGACAGAGACCTGATTTTATTTGAGTGCCTACTCTGTACTTAGACATATATTCAAGCAAGGGGCCCTCCCCAGATCATGGAGAGATTTGTTTATTTTAGTTATGGCCACTCTCTTTCCTTTGCCAGTGTTTTGATTAAGAAAGCCATGTGATACAATGCTGGCCCATGAAAAGACCTGGAAGTCTGATGGGGAGTAGGGGGTGAACTTTAGGGAAGGTGTTTTCTGACTCTTAAAAAGAGATGGGCAAGGAGAAACTCACCTTTTTAGCCTCCAGTTGTCCTTGAGGGAAGAAACCAGCCCAGGAATGTGGTGGTCATCTCGGATTTATGAGGGGATCAGCTGAAGAGGAGAAGCAAAGCCCTTGGGCATGGAAAGAACTTACCTTGAAAGTGACATTGAATTTTGTTTTTTTTATTTTTTGAGATGGAGTCTTGCTCTGTCACCCAGTGGTGCAATCTCTACTCACTGCAACCCCCGCCTCCCGGGTTCAAGCGATTCTCTGCCTCAGTCTTCCAAGTAGCTGGGATTACAGGCACCCACCACCATGCCCGGCTACTTTTTTCTATTTTTAGTAGAGATGGCATTTCATCATCTTGGCCAGGCTGGTCTTGAACTCCTGACCTCGTGATCCACCCACCCTCGGCCTCCCACAGTGCTGGGATTACAGGCATGAGCCACCACTCCCGGCAGAAAGTGGCATTGAATTTTTAATTACCCAATCTTGGAAACTTGAGATGTGAGACAATAAACTACTTAAAGCTACTTAAGCTACTTTAGTTTTTGTTGTTGTTGTTGTTGTTGTTTTTAAAATAACTTGCAGCCCAAAGCATCCTAACTGATAAGGAAAAAAAAATCAAGAGTTCATAGGACTTGATGGCTTGACTGCTTGTGAGTGGTGAGGAGAGGGATGACTGTAAGAGAAGTCATTAGTTTTGAGCTCAGGTCAATAGGTAGAAAATTGTGCTAGTTACTAAGGTGAAAATCCCAGACAGAGATATTGGTTTTAGTAGAATGGTGTGAGTAAGAACAGACATATTTAGAAGTAGCTAAAATGCAGCTGGTGTGCAGGATGTAAGAGAAGGATTATGGGGAGCTGAGGCTGGAAGGGAGGGTTGGCATGTAATGCTGGTAATGATGTCACATTGATGGATCTCAGGTCTGTTATTTGCCATCTCTGTGATCTTGTGGATGTTGCTTAACTTTTCTGAGCTTCAGTTTCTTAATCAACAAAATGAGGCTAATACTGCCTAGTTCACAGGGTTATCATTGTAAAGACAAAATGCAATCAGTGAATAAGTTAAACATGTTATTAATTATTTAATGGGACACGTGGGGAGCTCTGGCTGGTGATGTGCTGAGTACTGCACAAGGTTTCAGCTGGGAGGGCTGTGCCATGGGTTAGACAGAGGAGCAAAGGCTCTGCTAAGTCCTGCTAAGATCTAAACCTGTAATTAACAAACATTTTATAGGCTCTGAATCTTTTGTTGTAAAGAAAGTGTATCCAAAATGTTAAAAAATAAAACTAACAAAACAGAGTGCTTTATTGGAAGAGGAAGGAAAGTGGAGCTCACAACAACCTCCTCTCCCACTCCTAATTTAGAAACTCCTGCGGGGGAGTGGGAGGGAGATAAGGAGTCTGTAGATCTCTGTTGGAAACAGTTTGGAAATTGCTAATGCAAACAGGACGTACTGAGGACCATGGCTGTGGAGAGGGTGTAACAGAGTGTGAGATGTGGAGGAGGAGCACTTTTGGGAGAAGCAGGGTGTTAATTAATGTGTGTAACACTGAACCAACTTATTCAATTAAACTATATAAGTCTCTTTCCTAGAGAACTCATACTCATCCTTCAGAATATAGCTCAAGTGTCACCTCTGCCAGGAAGGCTTCCTTGACATGTACCAAATTATCCTTTCCCTGTGCTTGCTCTGACAGAGAAATTGCTTCCTTGTTAGTCTGCCTGCGCATCTGACTCTGTTCTGGGCTATGTCTGATTGGTTGGTGTGCCCAGCCAGGGACTTTGCACTTGTCTGAATTGTCCCTCCCTAAATGAGTAGTGGGTGGCCTAATGGAAGTATAGTCTGAGGGTTCAGATTTAGGAAATGAGGCCTAACAGATGAAGGTAGGACTGGATGTCCACCCCAAGAAAGTCACAGAGTTGTGATTAATGGCAAGAGAAAGGGAGATAGGGAAAAGTTAGGACCGAAATCTCAAAGACTAAATAAACCCCAGCAGATGGGAGCCAATCAGTAAGCAAAAGGGAATAGGCCTGATAGGCCTGGAGGTGAAAAATAAGACGCAAAAAGTTTAAATAGTAGTACCAAAAGTGGTCTTGCGGCCAAGACTCTGACTCTATCACACACAGACCTTCTCACCCACACTCCTCCCTTTTCCCTCCAATGACCAGCACAGCAAGGGCGTGCCACTGCCTCTCCAAAGACTTGTTGATACAGTGATTAAATGAAACCATGCTGTCTTAATTCTTTTCCCAGTTTTCAGCTGTTTGTTTAAATGGAGTTTTCCTGACCCTACTTGGCATTTCAACCACGCAAACTCAGTGGTCTGAATGTTGTTACACATCAATACAAGCACCTCCTCTCCTCCCCTGGCTCTCCCACACTGGTTCTTGGTGTCCCAGATCAAAGAGAAATATTGTTCAAACTGCAGATGAAGAAACAAGGCTAGCTGCCTTTGATGTCAGGCAGCAGCAGTGTAATCTGTGCCCCCGACTTGCTTTTACTGCCGATGCAATTTGCAGCTGTGATGTTGAGTCTAGGTAATTGTTTCTCCAGCCCAAACGCCACTAGTATTTTTTTATTTAAGTGCAAATTTTCATTTGGCTAAATAAACGGTTCTTGTCTGCCCCCAGCGGACGGTGGCCCTGAAACACTGGGTGCTGGCGGTTTTCACGAAAACAGTGCCCAGGTAATCAGAAAGGCCTAACAAGAGGCCATTATGTAGAGTGCGCCCTTCTTTAACTTTCCCTTTTATTGGAATGGTGTAATTTCAGTTTCATAAATACTAAGAGGTTTACCGCTGGGCACCGGAGCTATCCATCTCATTCACCTCGGAAATTAAGGCTGCCGCTTTTCCCTGCAATGTTTCTCTTTGTCTCTAATTTCACTTTAGCTGCCTTTAGGAACCAAGCCAGGATGTAAAGAATTCAGATCATTTTATTTTTTACAAGGTCAGATTGCTCATGATTTCTAATAGAGAACATTGAAAACCTTTTTATTGAGGGGCAATCCTTCTTCTAATGTATCTCTCCTTCCAGACACAGTTGCAATCAAAGACATTAACATAAAACCTTAATCTTTGTTCAAGATTATAATAGTAGTAGTAATAATAACAACAGTGGCGGAAGATGCCACGTACTCATGAGCGCATAGCAGATACAGTTCTAGGCGCTGCATGTACATTATCTCATTTAACCCTTGCAACAATGCTGCAAGGCAGCTGTGATAGCTCTATGTAGCAGAAGAAGATGCTAAGACTCAGAGAAATTAACATCTTCCCCCCAAAATTACACAGTAAGAGAGAGGCAAAGCCAAGACTGGAACTCCGGATTCTCTATTAAACTTTGAGACAGTGTTTTGCCTTAGATATGGTGGGAAAGATGGGGTGGATTTTCACAAATCCATGAGTTATGTTCAAGTCAAAAATGGCATTGGTGCTAAGTAGTGAGGCAGAGGGCCCATGCCCCGTTTTGCTGAGTTGTGGCTTATAAAACACTAGAATGCCGAGGTATCACAATGCCTTTTCTCTCTGTCCAAACGTCTTCCCCACTGTGCTGCCTTTCCTCTCTTGCCCCGTGTTCCTTCACAGGGAAGTCCTCCCTGATCTCATCAGCAGCCCCTCCCATGTGCTGCTGTGGCTTCTTTCCCTGACTTTTTTCATGGTGTTATCACATGGTGTTGTAGCCTTGATGTCTGACTGTCACCTCCACCAGGCTCCAAGCTCCTTGAGGACGAGATTGTGTCTTATTTGACACCCTTTCCTAATGCCTGGCAATGTGCTTGGATGGTATGCAGGAAACATTTGTTGATTGAGTAGAGTGAATATACAGATAGGTAAACATCCTACTGCCTTCCCACTGAGAAAGTTAGTTAACATGATTTCCCTTCATTCCTAGTATAATTCTAGAATCATACTTATTTTTTCTGAATGGGTTCCTGGCTTTCCTATTTTCCAAACCAAGATGGGGTCAAGCATGTGCTAAACATTTCTTCCTGGTGGCTATTTCCCAAAAATTAAAGAATATATGAGTAGTGCTCCCAAAAGATTTCATATATTAGAGTTCATTAGAAGATAAATTTTAAATGGATGGGCAAATTGCCACAACACCTAACACATAG
Source organism: Papio anubis (assembly GCF_008728515.1). Taxonomy (NCBI): domain Eukaryota; kingdom Metazoa; phylum Chordata; class Mammalia; order Primates; family Cercopithecidae; genus Papio; species Papio anubis. Next base: position 56,495,692 of record NC_044976.1, on the reverse strand, counting down.
CAGATGCCAAGTAAATGTGGATCTTCCTCTACCACTTGAGATTCCTTTCAGTAAAATGTCCCTAACCCATGTTTCATTTTTTCAATGTCTTTCAAAATATACTCTATAAAAGTCTTAAGGCAAAGCTCTTGTTCAAGCAATACCCTAACCTTCGGAGGTGAGAGAAGAGCTCTAAACTAAGAACCTCCACTTGGGGAGAAACTGGAATCCTTAATTTTGACTTCTGTTATGTTCCCTATTTTAAACTCTGGTTTAAGTATAGGCAGAACCCAACCTTCTCTCTGGATCTCCTTAGCATAGTAGTGCCAGGCTGACATTTATGGAAAGAACTTTACTACACATGCTGGGAGAACCATAGAGGAAATGGTTGATAGAAACAAAACAAACAGTAAAAATAGCCGTATGTTGCCTTCCCCAGCCGAGTGTGAACACCAGGAAGTCAGGAACTAAACTTAATTCATATTTATGTTCTATCCCCTCATCTGGAATATGTTCAATAAAGACTTGAATGAATGATGAATGTGGAAAGGAATGAATAAACCAAATATCAAAGAGCTTGGGAAGACCCTAAATGTCTGTAGATGTCATTATGTAGGCCTTCACAATTTTGCACAAATTTTTCTTTTTCTTTGCTTGATATTTCATTCTTTTCCCATCTAACTTTTTATTTTCAGGTAAATGCTGTTCTGCTTCCTAAGAGAGCAAATTTCCTATTCTGCCATGGATAGAAATACTACTCTCAGATCCACTGGTCCTCAAGCTCCTCCCACTCAGTTCCAGTTTTCTATGGGATGGGGGTTTGGGGTCATGCATAATTCACTGCTGATTGATTCAGCAGATGTGAGTGGCACTCAGTGAGTCCCTGTATCAGATCAAGCTCCTCCAATACTAGGTCTTCCCACCTTTGGAGCCTTATTTAAAAGGCCCATGTTTGGCTGACTGACCTAGTAGGCATATAATGAGAATTAATATGGAGGCATTAATAAAATGGCAATAATCCTTTATTTTTAGCTTCTGATGGATTCATGGTAAGTTTTACTTCTTAAAATGCTTCTCCTTTAAAAGTTAATTGCCTTTCAGAGGGCACACCTAGAGAGGAATAAACCTCAGAGCATAGTTATTGAATTCTCATTACAGAGCTCGGGATGCAATAATAGCTGCTATCTACTGATACCTGCTCTCTCCTAAGCACCTTACATATGCTATAACTTTTAGTTCTCACTCCAGACATGCTATACAGGGGTTATTATTGTCTCCAGGCAATTGTTTTCATTATATATTAGAGGAAATGTAGACTGAGGAAACTTACACATTTTACCTAATACCACGTGGCTGGGAAGTGAGTGAGCCAGAATTTGAACCAATAATTGTCAGATTCCACAGCTCATGCTCTTTGCACTCTAGCTTGCAGTTATTCCATAAGGACCTCACAGCATATGATGGAGGTATCTGCTGGAAAGTGCTATGGGAGAGCTAATGCCATGTGTTGTTGGAACATCAGGAGGAAGGAGAAGAAGAGCAAGTAGTTTTGAAAGGAGAGGACATCTTATTGGGCTTTGAAGAGTGAATATGGGTTTGCTGACCAGAGAACAAAAGGGAAGAAATTCCAAGCAGAAGGAACAGCAGGGGCAGAAGTACAGAGGCATGAGAATTCATGCCTGCCATGTTCAGGAGTGGTGAGTGATTCCCTGGTGTGGGAAAACATGGTAGTATAGGATGGCTGAGACAGTAGGGTAGAGATGGGGCATGATGGCCAGAGGGAGGACTGGAGAGGTGGGTTAGAACCTTAAAAGCTGAAAACCTTGTGCTGTGGTTAATGAGGTACCATCAAAGACTTCCAAACATCAAATCAAGTGACTGCATGATGTCCATCTCCCCAGGACCTTACACTAATACTGGGACAGCACACTCAGTAATAGACAGGAGTCAGGATATGAGCTGGGAAAATCTCAGTAGGATGCTTTAAATCACTCCAGCTACGTCTACAGGCAGGAGACTTCAAACCAAGAAATATTCTTTAAACAACAATGTGTGTATATCATGACAAACTGCCTTTAAATGTGTTAGGTGTTGAGCTGGGAATTTGATTCTGGGTGGTGGTGTTATCAAGAGAGATCAGCCCACAGCATTCAGGCTCTGCTAATGAATTCCTTTCCCAGACCCCCTGTTTGAAGTGGAACATAATGAGAGTGATGATTCTACCCCATGCAGGGCGGACTTGGAAACTGTCTAATTAAATACACTACATTGCAATACTTTATTGGAAATATATAACAACACCTCAATAGGAAAAGTGGGTGAGGGTTGGAGCCTGTAGGGGGAAATTATTTCATTTCACTGAGAGGTTTTAATACTTTTTTTTTTTTTTGAAAGAGACTGGTTGTATTTAAAAAATAAGGTGGTTGGGAGCAGTGGCTCATACCTGTAACCCTAACACTTTGGGAGGCTGAGGTGGGGGTATTGCCTGAGTCCAGGAGTTGAAGACCAGCCTGTTCAACATAGTGAGGCTATGTCTCTACGCAAAAATTTTTGAAATTGGCCAGGCATGGTGGTACACACTTATGGTCCCAGCTACTCAGGAGGCTGAGTCAGGATGATTGCTTGAGCCCAGAAGGTTGAGGCTGCAATGAGCTATGATCATGCCACTGCACACCAGCCTGAGTGACAGAGGGAGACCTCATCTCAAATAAATAAATAAATAAATAAATAAATAAATAAATAAATAAATAAATAAGGTTATACATAACGTTTTGAATTAAGAGAAATAAAAATATCAAGATTATCTGGAGCCACTGGTTTGCTCACCTATACTAAGGACAGCAGCGTCAGAGTATTTGCCTTACTTTATAAGGAGCTTCTAAACTAAAGGATCCTAGGACAAGATCCCGCAAGGACATTGGGTATAGATCCAATTGCTCCATCTGTCCTGTCTGCATTAGGTCCCACCACTCCTGAGTAAGAGACAATGTCACAAGCCAACATCACCTATAAAAAAAGGATTCATTTTTTACTCCTGATAAAATAACTATTCTTTCATTTCACTGGCCCTCATTAAATGGCTAACATAAAATCCCAAAGGTATCCTACCCATCTGCTTTCAAAGGCAATTTCACAGTCATGTAACAAAATGCACCTATGCTATTAACCCGTTTGTGTGATGCTAGCCTTTAAATGTATGTGATTTTCCAAACATGTTTCTCCAGAAGTAACCATTATCACTTCTTCCACATTTCTCGTAACAAGCACATGTTTATCCAATTTGTGTGTGTGTGTATATATACATATATATATATAAAATTATAATTATATATATATTTTATATAGATAATTTTCCCCCTCTGAAATAGGTATTTCTCCATCTTATAGAGGGAGGAACTGAGGCTCAGAGAGACAGGAGAGACTGACCCAGGGATCTGCTGAGCAGTCACTGGTGAACCTCAGTCTTTGTCTCAGGTCTCTGGCAACCCAAGCCTGGGGTTTTCCACTGTCCCTTACCACCACACATACTCAGTGAGAGAATGGTTCCAGTTCCCAGCTTCTGCTTAGAGATTGGGACTACACAGCTCCTGCTGCAGAGTAATGTGCAGCATTTCTTTGTACATGGACATGACTCATCAGAACTTTGAAAACGGGATTATTTCTGAACAATCCTAGGGAAGTCCCCTTTCCTCCCTGTAGCAAAAGGAAGACAGAGCCACAGAAAGGAGATGACGGTGCCCCGTTACACCCACAGGCCTAGCAGAAGAGAAAGGCAGAGGAAGGAAACCCCGAGTATCATTTAAGCCTCTCAACCCAAATGCTAAAGCAAACAGACGGTAACGACAATAATAATACTGCCATTTACTGATGTTTTCCTTATATCAGAAGCATCTCATTTGATCCTCACAGCAATGCTATGAGGGACAAGCAATTATTCTAATTTTAATGATGAGGAAATCAAGGTTTAAAAAGCTCAAGATTTTAAAAAACTATGTAAGGCTTTACATGTATACATTCTTTAAAGAGACAGTTTGAAAGTGCCACTCCTGGTCCCTGGATATCTCTGACCTCGTTTTCTTCTCTGCTTCCCTTCTCTGGCACAGTGAACATTTTGCTGTTGTAACAACGCAGCAAGCAAGTAACCTTCTCCATGGCTTTCACTTGCTGTTCACTCTCCCTAGAATGTTCTTCTTAAACATTTTTTCATGGCTTGCTTCCTGACTTCATGCTGGTCTCTGCTCAAATGCCACCTCCTCAAATAGAGTTTCTCCAGACACCATTGACTGCTCTCTAATCCCTTGATGTTGCTTAATGTTTTCATCAGCGTAATTTTCCTACCTATCATTGTATTTTGTACTTGTGTGTCTGTTTGCTTATTGTTTGGCTTCCTCTCTAGAGCATAAATGTCATAATCAGGGACTTTGTCTATTTTATTCACTGATGCCTAGAGCGGTGCCTAGCACAGAATAAGCAACCCCATATTGTTGAATGTATGATTTGTTAAATGCACAATTAAATGTTATCATAGGTTCATCTCACTGTAAGAATGTTCACACAACTAAATTCATATATAGTTAAACAGACTCTGTCCTGGGTTTGCAGCATTCATTCATTCATTCATCCGTCCTTTGTCCTTTCCATTATTCAGCACTTACTAAGCTCCCCCGCATACTGGGCATTGTGAGGCATAGATGATGAAACCAGCTTTGGCCTTCATACTACTAGAGTGCCTTGGAGAAGAAGAGTAAGTAGAGAGACTGAAATGCTGTGGTATGCAGGAGCACATGGTAATGGGGGACTCCCAAGGAAAAAAATTTGCTTCTGTCCTCAGGGTCTCATATTGAGTAAATGAAATCTGTTGTTTGTCCCTTAGGGTGAGCTTGCTTTTTCCATAATTGGGGTTGTGGGGAGGGTGGAAGAAATGAAAAAATAAGAAAGGATCAGCCGTAGTGCCTTTATTTCTTCACCATAAATACCTCTCACACCCAGCCTGGAAGGGAAAAGATGTAAAGAAATGTTTGCGCCTTCACTCAGAGCTGAGGAGAAAGAGGCAGGGTTTTATGCTATTTTATTGACATTCAAGAATACCGCTTATCAAAAATCACAAGTTAGAGCTTTCTTGAAGTGGATTCATTTTCTCCTCCAAGCCACTTGACTGGATTTTGCCAGAGAAGAGTAAATTTCAAACCCCTTGAAAGTCGGTCTCCCCACAGTCTACAGACTTGCCACAACAATAGCAATAATCCCACTCCTCCCAGCTTTCAGACGATGGATGTCCGAACTCCTGGTAGCCACCCTCCCCGCCACCTCTCTGCTGTGTCCTGTCCCCTCTGCACAGATGCCGGCTATAGCAACCGTCTGCATGAGATGCACTGTTTTCTGTCTCTAGTTATTTACCTTCTCCTGCCTAAAATGCCTTTCTCCTCTTCTTCCTTTGATTATCTCCCCACTCCACCCTATCGTCCTCCAAGGGGAAACTTCCTCCAGAAATCTTCCTGTGATGCTGCTCTCCACCACCTTTTCTTCTACCCCCATCCTCACATTGGCTCCCATTGCACCCTTGGAGTCCCTCTCACTTAGCTACCTTTATGCTACAATTTCTACTCATGTCTTCTCCTTCACTAGACAGGAAGCTCTTTGAGGACAAAAGTTTTGTTTACTTTTGCCTTTTCTTTCCTTAAGTTTTGGCTTTCCTAGAATCTTTCTCCAACACTCTGTAATAAGTCATTTAATGCTTATTGAATTAGGCCTTTGCAGACTCGTTAAAGACTAGGTATAGATGATCTTTTGTTTTCAGTGAGATCACTGACTCAAAGAACTTAAAGGAAAAGCAGATGAGCCACTCTGGGTTCACTATAAATGTTCCACATCAGAATGCAAAATCATAATAAAGGAATCTATAGTTTCATGTTACTGGGAGTCAGGAGGCCTGGACTCTGGTTGCAGCCCTGCCACCTTCTTGCTGTCTGGCTGTGGGCAAGTCATGGCCCTTTTCTGGGCTTCTCTTCCTTTCTCTGAAAAAATAAGCACATGGACTGAGGACTGCCAAGATCTCTTGTAGATCTAAAATCCCAGAATTCTATAATCTTTTTCACATATTAAACACTTTTTTCATGGGCTCAGAGTTGGCTTTACCATTTCAATGTCTTGTGATAGTATTAGCTAGGAAATGCAAGTATCTGACCTCAGCAGAAACACTACAGGTCCCCTCCAATCAAATTTCTCAGAAGAAAGTACATTCAAGAGGGGGGGAAAAAGAGATGGAGAGTTATTCATTTACTACTCTCTAAGGCACAAAAATGTAGAGATTACTATACTATATCTTCCTACATTTTTTTTTTTTTTTTTTTTTTTGAGACGGAGTCTCGCTCTGTTGCCTGGGCTGGAGTGCAGTGGCCAGATCTCAGCTCACTGCAAACTCCGCCTCCCGGGTTTAAGCCATTCTCCTGCCTCAGCCTCCCGAGTAGCTGGGACTACAGGCGTCCGCCACCTCACCCGGCTAGTTTTTTGTACTTTTTAGTAGAGACGGGGTTTCACCGTGTTAGCCAGGATGGTCTCGATCTCCTGACCTCGTGATCCGCCTGTCTCGGCCTCCCAAAGTGCTGGGATTACAGGCTTGAGCCACCGCGCCTGGCCTTTTTTTTTTTTTTTTTTTTTTAACTTAATCTTACTGGCAGCCCTTTGAAGTAGCCCAGGTGAGCAACTGGATAGCCATTAAATATGCCATTCACCAAATGGTTCAACTCTTCATTCTTCTAAGAGAATAGTAGGAGCATGATTTCTGGCCTACAGTGGTTGGGGATACTATGTAACCGTTCTTTCTAAGAAGTTGTGAAATAATTGTCAACTTCAAGCTGAGCATTTAAGTGCAGGCATGAGGCCATCTCATTTTCTCAGTTTCTCTGTTTCCTCCACAAGGGTGGCCCAGAAGCGTTTCAATCAATGGCTGCTCCATTGGCATAGGTTCTGGAGTGAGGCTAGTGTAGAGAAGAAGCCCCAGATGACAGATGACCTGAGAGGTGCACATAGCATCAGCAAAAAACAAAACAAAGAAAATCTTCATTGTTTTAAATCACTGGCATTCTGGTGCTATTTGTTGCTGCATCACAATTTAGCCTACCTTGAGTGACATAGGCATTATTCCTAGTTTTCATATGAGGAAAACTGAAGCTCAGTAAAGTAAAATAAACAGACTTTTTTAGGGTCATACAAACCTTGTAAGTGTCCAAGCCTGATATTTAAATAGCACATCAGTGCTATTTTCTCTGCTCCATACTGTTGTCTTAATTAGCATTAGGTATTAAACTTGATTTAATTGGAGCCCAGCCTGTGGGTACCAGCTTTCTTGGTCACCTTTTGGAAGATAAGAAGGGATAATGATAAGAGCACAGGCTTCGGAGCTAAGCAGGTATGAGCTTGAGTCCAGGCTCTGCCACTCATTAGCTCAATATCCTTGGCATGTTGCTGGTGTTTGGTCTCCTAGTTCTTCTGAATTAGCCAGGACTGCAGATAGTGGGAATCCTTAATAGCAGGGGAGACTTACTGCTAATTGTATGATAGCAAACATCATTTGCAGAATGGATAGATATTTTGGGGTTATGTCTGCCTTCCAAACATTCCTCAAATCAGAGAAGCTAACTGACTTATCTATATTCATGCAATAAATGGCAGAGCCTTGATTCCAACACAGGCCTCTCTTATTCCTTCCAGTGTGTCTCAGCCTGCAAGACAAAACTAGCTCTGCTAAAATTCTACAACAGTGAGGAATGAGAGACACAACCCCAATTTAACGATTAACTTCGACCTGGAGATCTTTCTATTTTTGTTCTTGTTTGACTTGGAGCTTCAAGTTGATTTACTCCTTGCGTATTCTTTTTTCTCTTACTGTGGCTTAGCATTGAGAATGGCAGACATTGCCTTGGCAAGGTTACAGGATAAACCTGCTGCTTTTAGGACGTCTGTATCCAGCAAAATCTTTATTTTCTGTCCCTTGGGCATAATCTTAGAAAAACACATCTGTTATCCCGGGTGCTTACCTGGCTGGGCTTATTTTTCCTCCCTTGGATGGAGAAAAATGTGCTATGAACAGATGAGGAAGAGTTTTCACACCGTCTGAAGTCACGGACCCTTTGTGTATTAAAAAAACAAACTCTTAGAATCTTGATTAAGTCATAAAGTTTTATTGAAAAAATGAGAGAACAGTCTTTCAGCTCCAAGATATCAAAGTCACTGAACATGAATTTGGGGTCTCTACTGACTAAATCACTGAAGTGTGGACAATGGTTGGGGGTTGAGCACACCTTAACAGATGGACTCTACATTTCCCAAATACCTGTCCCAGGACACATATCCCCTTCCTTTCCCGTCGGCTAAGCCACATTTACGTGCAACTGCCTCCAAACTCATCCTCTGTGGTGAACTTTCTAGGACCTAAAAAAGAGAAACAAAGGCTGAGATAAGACTTAAATGCTTTAATCTACCTTATTCATTCATTTTAAAACACTTATGAAGCATCTATGTGCCAAGTTCTGTAGTAGACACTTAAAATTCAATTCCTGATCTTATAGAGGTTTTAGATAGTGGAAAATGTGAAAATCAAGGCAATTAAAAGATAATATGCTCAGCCGGGTGCGGTGGCTTATGCCTGTAATCCCAGCACTTTGGGAGGCTGAGGTGGGTGGATCATGAGAGCAGGAGTTCAAGACCAACCTGGCCGAGATAGTGAAACCCTGTCTCTACTAAAAATACAAAAATTAACCAGGCGTGGTGGTGGGTGCCTATAATCCCAGCTACTCGGGAGGCTGAGGCAGAGAATTGCTTGAACCCAGGAGGTGGAGGTTGCAGTGAGCCGAGATCTCCACCATTGCACTCCAGCCTGGGCGACAGAGTGAGACTCTGTCTCAAAAAAAAAAAAAAAGATGATATGCTCATTCATTTAACAATATTGAGTGCTGATCCTATGCCAACCACTGTTTTAAGTCCTGGGAATATTATAGTGAACAAACTGCCCTGCCCCACGAAGCTTAGCTGTTGATGATGGGCAGATAATAGATAAGTACATGATGCAGTGGTAAGTGGTAATAATGAGCACTCCAAATGAAGATGGGCGCAGTAAGTGGAGAGGGTGCAGTGGAGGATGTTGTTTCTGCCAGGATGGTCTGTGAAGGGTTCCCTGATGACGTGATGTCCGAGGGAAGCCCTAGGTGATAGTGGGCCATGAGACCCGCAGTGTCCTGTGGGGGCACTTCAGTGGGTCATCTAACCCACGTCTACTTTATGACTTTGGTCAAGCCACCTGACTTCTCTAAGCCTTTGTTCCCTTTTTGGACCTTGAGGAGGTTTGATGCCCTACCTGCCCACATCATCTGATGATGAAAATAAAGAAAATCCATCCCTGAATGAGGTGCCTGCTCTTCCGTCTTGATCCTGTGAGTTATTCACATTAGCCTGCTCTCCAGATGGCCTTGGCCAGTAACAATCTCATACTTTCTATGGTGCTGATGTAAAGTCAATGTCTCACTTTGAATCTAGGCACCAAAAACCAAGTCTCCCAAATTCCCTGAGCTCAACTCCACAACAGATATGATGAAAAGAATCTGTTTTTTCATATTATTGTCAGGGATAGTAATCTCATGTATTTAATGCCCTCTAAGCCTCAAGCATGTGTCTGGCATACAAGTAATACTCAGCAAATATTATTTGTCTTTTTTTTTTTTTTCGTTTTCTTTCTCATCCTATTTCTAGAGATTCTTGCCCTCTGGTTTTGTTTTGTTTTGTTTTGCTTTGTTTTTTTTTGAGCAGAGGCTGCAAGGAGCTAACATCATAGGACTTTAGGCTCAAGGGAGAGAACAAGATAAAGAAACTCTTTAACTTCCTTCTTGGAAACTTACATCGCACATTTACTGAATGCCAAGCTATGTTCTAATCAATTTACAAATATGTTAACCTATTTGATCCTCACTTTGACACTATGAGGAACATACATCAACTATCCCCATTTTCTCGATACGGAAACTCAGGTATAGTGATATCAAGGAACTTCTTCAAGGTCACTGGGCTAATTAATCAAAGATTTCTCTAGCCCAAACCCCCAGAACAAGAAAGAATTTAAGGGGTCAGGGCAGAAGTTCTTTAAGGGCAAAAGTTCTTTAAGGAGTTAAGATAAAAAATGGTGGAAGACTTTTTACAGTATCTCTCCAAATCCTGAAAGCAGCAGATAAGATGCAGGGAATGCTTGGGCCCCAATGGGGAGGCACCCTCTGCTGGAAGGCAGGGGGTGGAGTGGTGTTTCCTGTTGTCTGAGTTCTGCTTACCTTCTTGGATTCTCCTCTCTTCTTCCCTGGGGCTGGCAGGCATGCCCAAGGGTAGTTGTAAATTGCTAATCTCAGCTGCAGAAAGACAAAGTGAATTATTAAAGAGAAAAAATGAATCCACATGCGTTTGAACTCAGACTCGAGCACAGCTTGGCTCAGAGCCCGGCACTGCTTGTCTTAGAACTTCAGGGTCAATAATTGCCAACTCCTTGCACCCTGCCCTCTGAGACTTGAGGTCGTCCTTGGGCACTGAAAGACCAAGTGTGGATTCCCAGGTACAGATGCAGCACAAGGGGAATGCGCTCCCCAGCCTTTGGAAGCTGTCTATCTGTCCTTTCTCCTGTCTCCTGGAAAAGCATTTGGGTTTGAGGAGTAGTGGGGTACTTTGCCAGTTAGGCTGCTGGGACATCCATTGATCTTTGGAGAGGTAAGGTCAGAACAAGTACCCAGCCTGTAATCCTTCTCCACATTTTTCTTCTCCAGACCTGTTGGAATTACATAAGATTGTCAATGCAAGCTTTGTTCTGCTGGTGTTTCTCTCCCTTCTGTTATTTCTCTCTTCTTATCCATCATTGTCTCCACCTTCTTCTTCATTCTCGTTATTTTCCAGACTCTGCCTCTTTCCTCTTTCCTCTTCATCTAGGGGGTGATGAGCCCCTTTGGTCAATTTCAAGGTCGTTTCTCAGTTTGCTGTGGATCATCTGTCCACTGATGTGAAACCGCCATGCAGGGGAAAGCTTTAGGCATCAGATAAATGTGAATTGAAATTTTGGTGTTTTACCTATTTGCTATGCGACCTTGGACAAATCACATAGCCTTTCCTCCTCTTTAAATAAGGATTGGATTAGCATATGAGTGTACTTGTGACTGGTCAGTGGCAAGTGACCCGCTGATGGTATTATCATTATCGTTGTTACTTTTTATTATAATTATTCCCTATAGAGAAGGAGTGTGGGTAAAGTCAGCCCCTGCCTGCCTCAACCCCACCAGAGCTCAGCAACAATAACAAGCATTGCTCCTGAAGGCTTTGCTTGCACAGGGCCTGAGCCAATAAGGCACAGTCTGATGTTAGGAGCACCATCCTTAGAAAAATGGTCTAGAAAAGTCAGATGTGCAGTTACCTAGATGAAGATGACCCAGGAAGACTCCCTCCCAGCTTCATCCCATTAACATCACTAGGCTGCAGCTTGGCCATCTGACCTCTCCCTGAAGCTTCTCAGCTTCATCAGTGCAGCTACAAGAAAGGAGCTTCTGTCACTGCCTTCAGAGCCCTTGGTGTCACTGCCTTTTGAGGGCAGTGAGGAGGCAGGGAAATAGATTTGTTCGAGTTTATTTATGATTCTTGACATCAGGACAAAAACCCTGGTGCAGTAGAACTGGAAAGACTGCTAGGTTTAGAATGAGAAGACTTGGATCTGAGCCATGGCTCTATCGTTTACTAATCATGAAACCTTGGGCAAATCATTTAACTCTGAGGACATCTCCTGCCATTAAGTGACAACGATCCTTTAGTGTGGATTCATCTAGAACGGCACTCAGTACATGCTGGTTCCTTCCTTTTAACACTCTAATAGGAAGGATATTAGACATGGATTTCCACTCTGCAGGAACCTAAAGTTGACCGGGAAAAACAAAGTGCTTATGGTAGATGCTGATGATTAGATAAGAGGCAGCATGGCCTTGGGTGAAGTGCAAGAACTCTTGTATGAGACTTCCCAGGTGCACATCTCTGATCTCCTGCTTATCACCTGTGACTTTGGGCAAATTAAATAATCTCTACATGTCTCCATTTTCTCATCTATAAAATGGAGCTTGTGATATTAGTATATATATATAGTTGTTCTGAAGATTAAGAGAGTGAACAGACAGAAACCATCACCATCACAGAAGAATCTTTATCTCAGTGCTCGTTACTATTATTATATATCAAGTTACAATAACCTTCCTTAAATGCCCACCTCACTATTTCCTTTTCTTTCATCCCTTGGCCATATTTGATTGGACTAAGGGTGGGGACCTCAACTGAATTTAAGTTGGGCTGATCAGAGTCCCTTCTCTAGAGATTTGGAAATGAAACCGAGTATTGTGTTTGTGTGTGTGTGCCTGAGAGAGAGAGAGAGAGAGAGAGAGAGAGAGAGAGAAAGACTTGTAACAGATATTCTCAAGGGCTTTGGTGTAAACATCTTCCCTCTACTTCCCACCTGGGTGGACTGGAGGAGCAGGAAGAAAAACAGAGACATTCACAAAGAGGGACAGAGATAGAGCCAGAGAAAGGCAGCAGAGATGGAGGGAGGACACACAGAGGGGAGTACAGGAGAGAGAGAGAGAGAGGGTCAGACAGCTCTCTAGACCTTGGTTCTAGTACATTCTTGAAGCCCAGCTGCATTTGTGACCTTGAATTCTGAGGACACTTCTATGTCATTTTTGACAAATCCTTTTGAATCAATCAGGGCAGCCTAGTTTATGCTGCAGTAACAAACATTCCATACACAAATCAAGATGGTTTAATACTACACAGGTTTTGCTCATTCTATGGGCCAACATATACAATCACCAGGGAGCTCTGCCTTATCATCCTCACTCAAGGATAGAGGCTTTATCTTGACACAGGCCTCCACAGTAACTTTAGTAAGGAAGGGAATGTAGCAAACTGTGCACTGGCTCTAAACCTTCCACTTGGAAGTGACACAGATTGCTTCTGCTCACAACTTCATTAGCCAAAAAAGTCACATGACCACACTTATCTTTCAGGGGGAAGAGAAGTACAATCTCACCATGTGTAAATAAGGAATCCCAGAGTATTTTTGAACAGCCTTTACTAACTACTAACTAACTACCTTTACTAACTTTTCTCCTCAATCCACCTTTAAATGCTTTCTATTAAAAAAAAGATTAAACAATAATTCCTAAAGAACAGAGATGAACAGAAAAGAAATCCTCAGTTTCCTAGGTGGTTGCAGTTTAATTGGCTGGGACAAGCTTTTAGAATCCAGAGACAAGCTTTTAGAATTCAGAGAAGGAACAGACCAAAGAGCAGATAAAGTTGTGCAAGCTGGGTGGAAGAGGTAGTATTTGAGCTGGGCTCTGTTGGTGGAAGTATTTGCCTGGCACCTTCGCAATTCAGCTTTAGAAACTTTGTTTGCTCATAACATGGGTGTACTTTGAAGCCATGAAGGCTGGAGTCTGCATCCCTGCTCCTTGGGGACAGACTGAGCTGATGGATGACAGGCACGTAGCATATTATATGATGCTGACTAGAGGTTCAGGAAATGTTCACTGCCTTTCCTTATCTCCCTACACTACAGTCTTCTCTTTCTAGTTACTGCTGTGGCAAAGTTTCTTATTTTCGCCTGGGGAATCTAAACACTTCATGCTGGCAGTATCAGTGGAGGCCACGTGATTGAGGGGTTTGCCATTTTCCTGGGAAGACGAGTTTACTTGTTGGCATAAAGTTCATTGCCTTGCTGTTACAAGCCAACAGACTTGAGGCTCTGAGATACCATCTGTTTCTCAAAAAAAAAAAAAAAAAAAAAAAATATATATATATATATATATATATATTAGAATATTCCCTGAGAATGTCATTTTCCACTTCAGAGATCCTTCTTTTTTTTTTTTTTTTTTTTTTTTACCAACTAGTAGAAATCCTGGATACTTACAATTATTCTTTTTGTGTGATTATTAACCTGTAAAATGAAAGAGAAAAAATATGTAGATACAGAATAGCAGTTGAAGCCCAGTGCAACAGAATTATATTTCTAAACCACAGCTCCAAGAATAGCTCTCCTCTGCCAGTAGGTACCCAATGACCATGGAATAAATTTTAAGTACAATTCTAGTAACATCTCTCATGGTATTAATATTCCTTCATGTGGTACCCTTCCTCCTATCGGCAACCTTTGAAGTCAGCTAAACAGCAACATATTTATAATGTGTTTGGTTGCAAGTAATAGAAAACCCAACTCAAAGAGACTTAAACAGTAGTGGAATTTACCAGCTCATGTATTTGAGAAGTGCAGAATAACAGAAAAACAAAGGTTGGTTTGAGCCTATGTTTCATCAATATCACATGGATATGTTCTTTCTGTCTTTTTTATCTACTTTTCATGGAGTCATTTTTATCTCTTTGAGGCCTTAAGATAGCTGAGGATGTCCCCAGGGGTTCTGGGCCTTCTGCTTCCCTTAGAGTGTGATCAGTGTTTCCATTCATTCACCTTCTGAACTAATTTCCCACCTTCCTCTGATTATACCTTTGTAAGTCAGTTGCCCACACTGGATTACTCTGAAGCCATGCAGGCTTGGATAGTGGAATGGAATGTGCTGAAGGCTTCACAAATCACAGAGACACATTGACTTAGGCCAGTCAGCTGCCCCATCCCCATTCCAAATTCTACCTGAATTTCCCACTTTAAAATTCCCTCGTTAGAATTTCAAAATCTGTAAGAAAAGACCCAGAAAGTATGCATGCCAGGGCTGCAGCCGTTAATGCATCCAATACGGTCAACACTCAGTCTGTCTATATCTCAGCAAGTATTTGTGAAGGACTTACTATGTTTCAGAAAACTGTATTCTACCAGATCCAGTCTTAGGCTTAAAGGAAGTCACAGTCTAGTGTAGGGGCACTGGGGAGAACAAGTACAGAATGTTTTGATTATCTACTCAGGTGCTATGATAAAACTTGGCACAGGGTGCTCTGTGAGCCCAGAGAAGAGGAAAGGGCATCCACAGTGGAAATTGAGGGTGAGTAGAGTCAGAGAGGACTTTCCAGGGGAGATAATGCTGAGGAGAAAATGAGATTTAATCAATTGGGAAGGTAGAAAGAGGAGAGAGGAAAGAACAGTATTCCAGACAGACAGCACAGTATGTGTGAAGCAGAGCCATGGACAAAGCATGGTTATTTGGTTAATGCAGCTAGTTCAGTATAGCATAGGCGTCAAGAATGTGAATGCTTGACATCGGAATGCCCGGAATCACGTGCCAGTTCTATCACTTAGAACTGTGTGATGGGTAAGTTGCTTGACTTCTCTGAGTTTCTGTTTCCCCATTATAAAATGGCTATAATAATACAAATAATAGTAACTACCTCATTAAGGTTGGTGAGGATTAAATGAGTTATGTATAACTACTTACATTATGCTGCACTATAGAAGCACTATAAAAGTATTAGCAATTATTATCATGGCCAGCGTTGTGTGTATATATGGACACACACACTTATCTATTTGGAAGCACCAAATCTGGAAAGTGAATAGGAAACCTGGAAGAATTTGATGTTGTATATGATACAGCCTTGCTTTCCCCTTGGTTACAGCTATATCACGAATTCAAGGCTTGCAAACTGTAAAGTATTTTATTGTTCTTGTCTAAATTGATTGCTTAAGCTGCTGAGTTTGAGAGATTTTGCATGATCATATCAATGTTGTAATCTTATCATTACTGTAATCACTGCTGCTCAGCAATTTCCTCATCTCAAAAAATGACTCAGGATAGTTTGTGCTTGAAGGATTGTTCTTTGGAATCAGACAGATCTAGCTGACTTGACTCCTACTCTGTCATACATATAATTCTCACAGTAACTCTGTGAGTGAGGTCTTGTTACTCCCATCTTGCATATGAGGAAACTGAGGATTGGAAAAATTAAGCAATCCACCTACTGTCATAGAGATGGTAGGTGGCAAGACTGCACTTTGAGTCCAGGATGAAAACTAGGTTTTTTGGCTTCTGCTTTGTTGTTTTAATTTTGTAAAATGGGATAATGACAGTAACTACTTCCATATTGGTGTGAAGATAATGTGAAATAGTGGTTGTGAACCAGTCAACATTATGAATGGCCCAAAATAAATATTTAATAACTTTGCTCTGGTGATGACAATATTCGTCTTTCTCAAGTTTTTAACAAGCATCAAATTAACTAATGGGTGTGAAAAAAATGTAAGGAGGGAAGATCATTCATTGAGATATCATAAAAAGAGTTCATGATGATTAATTTATTTAAAATTGCAAAACCTTCCCTACTACCCCCCCACTCCACCCCACCAACAACGTTTGCTATCCCCTATCCTGCTTTATTTTTCTCTGGAGGACTCCTCACCATCTAACATGGCATATTTTAATTATTTACATTTTAAGTTTTGCATGTTCCTTACTAGAATGTAAGCTTCATGAGGGTGGGAATTCTAGCTGGTTTTGTTCTTTGTTGAATCCCCCAGGCCTAGAATCGTGCTTGGAAATAATAAATGCTCTATAAATATTTGTAGAGTGAATGATGAATTCACAAGTTAATTAATCAACTATCCATTAGAAAAATGAGAATTCAGGTCCCTTCCATCCCTGAGATCCTGTGATTCTGTGTGTTTCCATGCATTTTTTGACTGTTCCTACTTTTGAAGGATACAGGAGAGTGGAGAGTCATCTGTCTCAGTTATCGTGATGGCAAAATCATAGCTTCTGCATGAACCTCAAGCCTTGTGTAAAACTTACCTCGTCATGAGCATAATTTCTGCGTGTTCATTCTTCAGACTCGGGTTAGTGCTTTAAGGCAACTTCCATGTTTGGTTTGGCATCACCTGGTGAACCAAACATCAATGCCATATCAAAAAGCAATGACACCATGCCTTTCTCACCACAGACACCTGGAGGAGCCACGGCACAGTCCTTGCTCACCCTTCTCTTCGCAGCCCAGCAGCGGGAACTCCAGTCTCCCCCCAACCTACACACACACACACACACACACACACACACACACACACGCCATTCTCCTTTGATGAAGATAGAATTCCTATTTCTTCTTCACATGGATTCTGGATCTTCCCCATCCATACTGTGTGTTCTCCCAGGATAGTACAGATCACATCAGAGAATTCTTCCTCAGCTGGATTAGCAACACCCTTCATTTCTTCAAGAATACAACACATGAAAGGACTTCATTCTTTAAAAGCAAATGTAGATTTTCCTCATTTCCTCCTGCCCATCTGGCCATTCTTGCTAAGCCCCTGAAAAGGCCCTTCTTGGTGTCCCCAGAGCTCTGTTCTACTCCCCACTACCACATCACACTACACATCCTCTCATAGCTGTTCCCTCCACATCCCTGGCTGCAACAACCAAGGCCATGCTGGCAGCTTCCCTGTGGTCCAGGCTCTCTCTTGAGCTCCAGACCCTGACTTCTACTTGTGAACTGGGTGTCTCCACCTAGATTGCTCTCAGGCGCCTGACACTCAACATTTACACATTTAATTCAACATCTGTGCCCTTGAGCCTTCCTTCCTACACCAGCGAACGGCCACTCCATTCATCTGGTCACACAGGCCAGGGACCCGTGTTCCAGTCTGACTGTGACCTTCCATCCTCCTCATTCGTGTCCCACTTCTGGGCCTCCATTGGCCTTCTAGAGATGTGGATTTAGCATCCTGATGAGTCCCGAGTCTAGCCACTCATCGCATGCCTATCCTAGCCACAGGCCTGCATCCCATCTCACACAATATAATTCATCCTCCTGTCTGCCTTCATCCTTCAGTCTGCCTTCTCAAATGAATTCACTTCATTGCTGCAGAGAACTATTTCTAGAACACAGTTCCAACTAAATCATGCTCCTGGTTAAAGCCATTCTGTGACTTCTGCAGAAGTAAGACTGAGATTCTTGCCCCACTCCTGCCCCAGGTGTCTGGCTCATCCACTACTACTATCCTTAGCTTCCTCACCTACAAATTGCAAATATATATCCCTCTTTCATGAAGGTGTTGTGATGACCAAACCAGCAAATCCGTGTACTGTGTGACATCTTTGCCAGCATGATGTCTGGCACACAGTAGGTGCTCCACAACTGCCCAATTCCCTTCCGTGCGTCTTTCTGAACCAACATTTGGGATTGATCATAGACTTTGGTAGAGATTTATCTTCTGTAAACTGAAACTGAAGCATTTTTAGCTGCCTTTCCTTTGCCCAGGCAAAAGCAGAATGCCACTCCCGCATCCCAATTCTATCTCTGTGATGACAGATCATCAAGTAATTAGGGCAGCAAGCATCTGAAATTGTGTCAGCTCCCTGATGGTTGGGTCCCCAAGTGCCTGGCCTAGTACTGAGCAAGGCATGAGCTTCTTTCCATGCTGCTTCTCTGGGCTGGGATGGCTGGAAGGAAGAGAAAGAGAATGCCTGGGGCACTGACTGTGTAGGCAAGGGCAGCAGCTTTCCATGTCTCTGCAAGAGGCATTATAGGTGGATATTTGGCAGGGAGGGTTAATGAAAAAAGCATGAGTGTTGGAATAAGAAAATGTGGGTTTGAAGCCTGACTCGAGCCCTCCACGTATCTAGTACATGTTGACAACTTTTTGAGCCTCAGTTTCCTCAGCTCTGAAATGGGGATAATGCCTTTGATCTCACTGGGTTTGTGGAGAGAGCAAATTAAATAATGGATGTATTACATAAGATATCATTTCAATATGGAGACACTAATTATTGATATTAGGTGTGTTGTGCTGAACCTGCATTGAGGGACAGACAGTGACAGTCTCAGAGCAAGCTCCCCTGTCCACTCACTGGGTGAACTGGGGCTTGTTAATTAACCTCTCTGGGCCTTAGCATGTTTATTTTTAAAATAGGGACAATTGCCCACCACACTGCATAGGATGGGTTATGTATGTATTCTTGGTAAGCCGTAAAGTACTAATGATAGTTATAATTCTTGTTATTTATGCTAATCGTGGTAGACAAAATTAATTATTCATCTTTGTTATTAAATCAGGACAGTAAGTACTATTGTTTTGGAGGACAGTGCCTTGGTTGGAAGCCTTGGACAAACTTAATCTCTGTGTCTGTTTCTTCAAGTATGAGGTTAAGAGTGCAAGTTTGGTGAGCACCTAAAACAGTGCCTGGTATACAGTAAGCAGTCAATAGATGTAAATGCTCAACAAACACATGTTGGATAATTTAATGAGTGAATGAAAAGTTATGTCATGGAATTATTTTGAAGTCTACATGGAATGAGACTCTGTATTATGTACTGTGGAGTGATGCACATAAGAGCATATTACTCTTTGACAAAGCCGTCATATAGCATGTCCAAGCCTACCAGAATAACTTCCTTCAACATCTCTTTGTGTGCTCTTCTAATGCAACAAGGATGGACTCTGCACACCCAGCCCTCCAGGGTCAGAGCCCTGAAAGCCTTGTGAAGCCCAAGGAGACTGTGGTGTTGTGTGTCACACCAAGCATAAGTGACAGTAGTGAACACATTAGAGGTGCAGTTTGCCTTTCTTCATTCCCACTCATTCTCATACTGTCTAATTTGGAAGAACATTGGACCCAAGAGTCAGAGATAGTGGTGCTTTTCTTCTTTTTGTTTGTTTGTTTGTTTATTTATTTATTTATTACGGAGTCTCACTCTGTCGCCCAGGCTAGAGTGCAGTGGCACAATCTCAGCTCACTGCAAGCTCCGCCTCCCTGGTTCGCACCATTATCCTACCTCAGTCTCCCGAGTAGCTGGGACTACAGGCACTCGCCACCGTGCCCAGCTAATTTTTTTTGTATTTTTAGTGGAGACAAGGTTTCACCGTGTTAGGCAGGATGGTCTCGATCTCCTGACCTTGTGATCCACCGTCCTCGGCCTCCCAAAGTGCTGGGATTACAGGCGTGAGCCACCGTGCCTGGCCAATCATGGTGCTTTTAACCTATAATCTTTCTTTTGAGGTTCAGAAGTGTTCCAGAAATCCAAACAGACATCTTTTTGAGTTTTGCTATGTTCCTGACAAATAGTGAATGAATGCATCCTTTTCCCCGCTGTACGTAGGTGAATTAAAGAAAGAAAACACTACTGCATGGAATTGGAAAGCTTTATAGAAGCCTCCTACCTCAGAACCGTAGAGATGCAAGGACCCTTAAAGGTTTCTCCTGCAACCTTCCACCGAGTTTCCTCCACTTCAACCCTGGCTGCCAGCCTCTATGTGCCAGGATACTTCCTGTTTTGTCTGGCATCTCATCTGCACTAGTGCTCTTCATGGACCCAATGTGAGCCTTCCCAATTTTACCTTCCTTGGAGTCTCACAGTAGAAAACTTGTCCCTCTCCTCAGCATCTCCACTTCAAATGTTTGAGAACTGTATTCCTGTCTTCTCGTCTTCTTTCCTTCTGGCTAAGACTGTCTTTAAATTCTCCATACTATCTTATTGTTTGTGATAATAGTATATAAAATTTGTTGAGATAAAGATTATTATGTGCCAGGCACTGTCCTCAATGCTTTATTTATTTATTTTAATACAGCAGCTTATGTGTATGGAACACTCATTATCCCCAATACAACAGCTGTGTGTGTATGGAACACTCATTACCCCCCACTCGTACATATGAACTGGTTGAGGCCTAAAAGGAGATGGCAATAAACCCAGCTAGTATACGTATGACTAGGATTTGATTCTAGAGTGTTGGCTACAGACTTTTCACTCTTAACTCATAGACTGTATCTCCCTTACTTTTTAAAAAATGCTCCTAACAAAATAATATAGATAGATTGATTATAGATGGACAGGTGGAAAGGTGGAAAACGGACAGGTGAAAAATAAGTGATTCCAGTGTCTCATGGTATCTGAGGAGCAAGACTCTTGCCCCTTGAGCTGGACTCTGCCTCTATTAATACAGCCAGGGATTTGCACCCGGGGTAACAGCACAGTGCAATAGTCAAAGGTGCCACCCAAGAGCCCAGATGCCTGAATTTGAAGCCTGGGTCTACTTCTTACTCATTATGCAACCTTGGCCTCTTGCATCACTTGGTCTTCTCCATCTTATTTAGGATTCAGCTCAGTTGTCACTGCCTCAGAGATTCCTCTACCATCACCCTTGTGGTGGACACTGTGAGGTGCCATCCAGAAATTCCTTAAAGATGGGACTTGTTGGTCCAGCTTCTGAGAGTGCAGTGGGCAGACAGCTTGCACTTGCTAGCCTTCTCTATGATTGCCTCGGCTACAGGGAGCTGCCTTGCCCAAGGTCATATCCTTCCTCTGATAGCCCTCATCCAATAACTTGTTGATGTGGAGGTATCAGGTCAGGACAAGTCTGCATGACTGTTCAACCTCCAGGACTCCCTCAGGGTTGGCCAAGACTGTCCCTGGCCTGCAGTGCAGCTTGACATCACCCTCTGCTGACCCCCTCCACAGATGTAGATTCCAAGAGCACCGCACATCCTAATACACATCCTGCATACTACTCTGTCTTGGTGTCTGCTTCAGGGGAGCCCTCCAACTTGACCATGGCCACTGCGCCTTCTCCGCTGGGAGGGACCATCTTGTTCCATTCTCACCCTTTGTATCGACTCACGAAGTACATTTTCTTTTCAGTACAAATCAGAGTCTGTCATGAACTGAAGTTGTTTATTGCTTGTTTCCCCTCACACCCAGTTCCCTTTACTAAAATATAAGAGTCTTTTATTTTAGACTCTTTTCTTTTTAAATCCAGTTTTATTAAGGTTTACTTGTATGGCATGGTGACTGTAGTCAATAATACTGTATTGTATACTTGAAATTTGCTAAAATATAAGATTCTTATCTTCCTCAAAGGCATTCAATAAGTATCAGTTGAATTAATACACTATAATATAATGGTTAAATTCATCCTGCATTTGAAGCTAAACATCCTGGGTTCAAATCCTGATTGTGACACTTCCTAACCAGTGATCTTGCCCAAGCTTTTAAATCCTGGGAACTACCAGTACTTGGCCTAGAGCATGCATAGCACAGGGTAAGTGCTCAATAAATTTTAGCAATTAATAGTCAATTCATTCATGGGGTTGTTGTGAGGATAAAATGAGATAATATATGTAATTGGCATAGGTACCATAGTACCTAACTCAGAATAAGCCCTCAGCAAATTTATCTGTTGTCATTACCAACTGTCCAAGTTAAATGCCTGGAAAGCAAGTCGGTGGCCTCAACTTTGGAGTCCCCTGCAGTGCCAGGCACCGCACTGAGTAGACTGGAGGCACAAAATCAAGCCTCGTGGGTTGGCGAACAATCCTTCCTCCTTCATCCTCTAGGGCAAGGAGTGGGCTGCCTTTCTTCTGAGCACTCCACAGCGCCTAACCCACTGCCAGCCACACAGCAAGCACTTCACATGGGCACTTTGAAAAGCTGGTTTGAACTGAATTTCAGTGTCATTAGGATGCTAAAATGTGGTCTCCATGGTGACTCCCAGCCCAGCAGTCTGAGGAAGGTGCTTCCAGATTTGGTGGCTGGCACACTGCAGCCTCTAAACACATGCCATATTTTTTCGCATTTCTCAGACAGATTGTGGGTTGTGTGTTCATTAATTAAGATGAGAGTAATTGGTCCCAGCAAATAGTTTGTACATCAGCTTGCAAATTGTGTGCACTACGAGGCCCCGTGGTTCTTTCTTCCCTATCTCATATCTCTATAGCTGGTTCCTTGGCTCCTGACTGTTTCCCAAAATCCCCAGCCCCTCATTTTACTGTAACAGTTGAGGAATAAAGGGAGAGTAGGATTTAACATGAAATTTCTTTGGCTTATTGTAAGTCTATTCATGCCCACGGAGGGAAGAAATAATAAACCCCCTCATCTGTATGCAATACTTTGTGATTTTTAACAAATGCTTTTACACATGCCATTTCATGTATTCCTCACTTTCTCACTGGGAATCAGTTATTATTATTGTTAAAGCTGTTAAGGGTTCAGTGCTATAGAGCACCAGTTTTATCTTCTCCACTTAGCCGCTATAGAAATGGCAGCTTGCGTGGGCTGTCCACCTGCAGCTTTCCCGTTGTGAAATATGGTGATAACCTAGGACCTACTTCATGGGGTTGAACTGGGGACTCGGCGAGATAATGCAGAGAAAGCACAGACACCACATAGTGGGCTCTCCGTGTATTTTGTTGTGAATATGCCCATTTTACAGATAAAAACTCAGGGCTCTGAGACACCCAGTTGCTTGGCCAAGATCTCTAGCTTGCAAGGGGCTTGATAGATGCTAGACTTCAAGCTCTCTGATTTCTAAATAGACACTCTCTCTACTCCATGACCTTAATTCTGGCTACCACAGGCTTAGTCTGTGCCTAGTGTGGGGTCCGGGCTATACACTGGACCTTAGGTTCTAGTGCTTCTGGTCTATAGAGTCCTCTCTGAAAGGTTGTTATGTACAAGAATCCTTGCTCCTATGAAACATTTCCTCTGATTTTTTCCTATAGCAAGGCTAATTTGCAGCTGTTGTAAAGATGTCATTTTTTTTCTTGCATCACGAAATGACTCACACCCCTCTTCAGTTATTGTACCCCAAGGCCATTATAACATTCTGTTATTTACAGCACTGTGACCCCGGAGCAGCCAAAAGGCTCTGCTGCTTGCCTTATTTTCTGTAATTATTTTGTTCTTTTCTATCCCTAAAACAAGCCTGTTGGTGCCAATGGAATGGGCCTTTTCGGACAGTCTATGGTGAAGGACCAGAGAGCCCCAGGTAGTGAGGACCGTGTTGTCTTCCTTATTCCTGGGCAGTATCTAGTAGAGTGCTTTGCACATGGTAATCCCTCAATCAGTACTTGTTGTATGAATGAACAAATAAATCAGTTGGTTGATAAATCAGAGTTATGAGTTCATATGCTGAGTTTGGCCCTGGCCTTCTCTGACTTTTCAGCTCTATCAGTCAACCCCATGTTCACATGCAGTTGTCTCATTGTGTGCTTTCCTGACATTTCTTGCAAATCACTCACCCAGATCCCGGTGCATGTTCCTTCAGACACACCTGTGTGAGGGAGAGCATGGTGTGTAGTATCTACTCATCTCAGGGCTGAGAAACTTTCTCAAAGCAGAAAGCCATCTGGGTGACTAGGTAGGCCCTCCATCAAATGCCTCACCTGATGGAGCATTAGGGCTGGAATTCCTGGCACCATAGTGAGTGTCCTCACCCTGCACTAGGAACAGAACCTGGGGAGCTTGCCATGTCTCCCCATGCCTTGCTCTGTGACTGTGGATTCTGTGGAGCAGCAGAGCAGCAAGACGAAAGATGGATGTTTCAAAGAGGAAGCAAGGATAGTTGTATGGAAGGTCTTGGAAGCTGGAACAGCAGAGGCAGGTGGCCAGGGCCTTCCCAAGAAGCCCTCCTTGAATCTTGCATGGGACTCTACCATTTGAAGGTAACTAAGACACACATATAAAACCGCGCAATAGAGGAGAAAGCCTTGGCAAAGCTGTAGTGAGACTTGCACTCTAATTCTTGTCTTGCTACTTATGAGGTCTGTGACCTTTACCAAGCCCTGTAGCTTTTTGAGCCTCCGTTTTCTCATCTGTCTAGTGCCATAAGTTATCCCTGCCTGTTGCTATTGTGTAGAACAACCTGAACAAGGTGATGGCTATGGGGAGGGTTTGAGAAAGACCGCTTATGCTACATAAGACAAACTGCAAGTGTTATTGTAGGGCAGTGAGGAGCTATATATAGGATATTTTAATACAGAGAATGTTCCCTGGATTAAATGGCTTCTTATTCCAAGGAGAAAAATTAGTTCTAGCCCAAGGCTAGTCATTAAATCAGCAAAATGATTTTTGGGAGCCTCAGTTTCCTTACTATTTGAGATGGAGGTTAGGTTAAATGACCTTTAAATTCCTACTAGGGGCACGTTAGGGTAGATACTAAGCTCAGTTAATTTGTGGATAGCAGATTAACTACATGGAAAAGAAGTCTCTCTCCATCTTGGGGAAAGGAAATCACATTTACTGATACCTGCTCTTGGTCAGGTAGTTACATTCCCTACCTCATTTAACTGTCACACAGCCCTACGAGGTGCAATAAGCCCTGTGGGGATACTAAAGCTTTATCAGCCTTTATTACCCTCACTCTACTGAGAAGAGAACAGCCTTAGAGAATGTTATGGGTAGAGCTGTACCCCTCCTCTCACCCCAAATGTATATGTTGAAGTCCTAACATTCAGTACCTTAGAATGTGACTTTGTTTGGGAATAGGGTCATTGCAGATAGAGTTAGTTAGGAGATGCCATTATGAGGGGCCGGGGAGGGGGTTGTAGTCCAGTATAACTGATGTCCCTATAAAAAGGAAAAATTTGGACAGACGGACAGACGCAGTGCCATGTGAAGAGGAAGGCAGAGATCAGTATGACTCTTCCAAAAGCCAAGCAATGCCAAAGGTCACCAGAAAACTACCAGAAGCTAGAGGAGAAGCCTGGAATGGATTCATCTCACAGCCGTCAGAAGGAAATAGCCCTGCCAACACCTGGATCTAGGACTCCTAGCTCCTCAACTGTGAGACAGTAAATGCTGTTGTTGACATCACCTGGTTCGTGGCACTTTGTTTCAGCGACCCTGGAATACTAAGACAGAGAGGTTAAGTGACTTGCTCAGGGTTGCAAAGCTAGAACTCACTCCTGGGTCTTTTTCATTCGAAAGCCTATGGATTTGTCACTGCCTATTGTCTGATACCCTGAGGTGTTGAGCCCATGTGTGTGAAAGAATGGGGTCAGTGAGGACGTTTCTGAGCCCATGTCAGATCTGAGCATCCTCTGCCCTGGCCACGACTGGTCCTCTCCCCTGCCAAAGGGAGGGATGGAGGCCCTGAGGACCCGGGGCTCTTCCTTCTTCATCCTTCTTGCTGTCAGCACTGGAGGAAGCAGCAGGGAGGCAGGCAGCCTCTGGCTTGGCTGGCTTCCCCAAACAGTGTCCTCCCACAGTTAGATGTGGCATTATCCTGCCAAGGAACCAGATGCTCCACGTTGTAATATGATGTCACAGCAGGAAAAGGTGTGTGAGCAAAGGTAATCATGGAAGACACTGCTCGGGCTAATGTCGCCTCTTGCTTAACAGCCCACGGCTGCTGGTCCAGGCAGCTGAGAATTGGCAGTACCCTGGGACTTCTGCACACTCACTTATAACACTTGAGACATGCTTGTCTATTCGCAGGCCAGGACTTTATGGGCCCTTGGGCAGGAGACCCCGAAAACCCCACAGAAGGTGCAGAAAGGGCAGCAACAGAGGAACTGTCAAAATAAATAAATAAATAAAGATCTCCTGGGCACCCGCATTTTCTCAATTTACTCTTCCACTTACCTACCCTGTGAGGCGGCTTTCGCCAGTTGCTCTTTACTCTGGGGAGCAAATGAGCTCAGAAATGTGAGGCAAGTTTTCCAAAGTCATACAGTAAGAAGAAGGAAATCGGAGGTGAAAAACTGGTCTATCTACAAGAATCTCTATGCTCTTTTATCCACAGCACAGACCATAATACACATAACTGTGGGCGTGATTCTGGCTGTCTTCTGTACCTCCTCCTTACCTTAGAGAACCAGCAGAGAAGTCTGTTGGAGAGAGTTGGCTTTTGATTTTCTTCTTAAATTGCAGATCCGACCACATCATTCAGCAGGTGAGCCCCTACTGCCTGTGAGTGATGTGTGGACTCCTTGGCCTGGACTCGCCCGACCTTTGGCTCCTTTGCCGCCCTTCCTCCTCACCCTGCTGCTCTCCCCACACAGAGGCCAGCCTCTGGAATCCCCAGACTGCCCCTTTCCCGAATGTGTGCTCTCCCCACTTTGCTCAGCCTGCTCCTCCCGGCTTGGTGTGCCCTCCCCTGCACTACATGAAAAATCCTGCTCATTAGTCAGAAATCAGTCCTCTTTGTGCTGCCTTTCCGGGAGCTCCCAGGAAGTTCCAGCACAGTTGTCAGGGCCGTGATCGTTGCCTAGCATAGGGACCCTGAGTGTCGCCTCTGGAGTCAGACTGCCTGTTGTTACATCCTTTCTCTGACATTTCCTAGCTGTGTAAGCCTGGAGAAATTGCTTAGCCTCGCTGTGACTTCTTGTGAAATGAAGATGACGATAATGAGTGCTTACTCCATGAGATTATTGGGCAGACTGAAAATGGCAAGCATATAAAGCACCCCATGTAGTGCATTGGGCTATTTTTAATAGTCTTGCTTGTTTATGCCATTAGACTGTGTGCTCCTTGAAGTTGGGGACTGCATCTTATTTCTCCTTTGTAGCCCCCATAGTTCCTAAATGGAGCCTTGTGGCCAGTTGATAAACCTTTGCTAAACAAAAGAAAAATATGTGCATAAATAAAAAGAGATGACAAGATTTATAGTAGCATGTGTGTATCCAGTATCAACCAGGTGATAATAATACTAATAACAGAATTACCCAGTATGTTTATTGAGTGATTACTGTGTGTCAGACACCGTCTTAAACACTTTGCCTGTTACCTCATTCAATTGTCTCAACAACCTTCTTAAGTAGTGACTGTCATTTGTGTTGCCATTTTATGGATGAGGAAACTGGGGTATGTGGATTGCAGTGACTTCCCTATGGTTAAACAGCTAGAGTATAGCAGAGATGGATTCAACTCAGGCTGCCTGGCTGAGAGCCCATGCTCATGGCCACCCCATTTTGCTGCTTCCAAGGAAGGTGTAATGGCAGTGATCAGCCCAGGGAGGCAAAAGGAGGATCTTAAAATAGCAACCCATGCTAAGAGGCAGGACACAGTGAGGGAGACAGGCAGGGGTCGGCTGTGTGCAGGGCAAGAAGGTGGGGCTGAGACCTTCACTGCAAATGGCCCTGGTACAGTCCTCACTTTTCTCTGTGAGTCAGTCCAGTTGTCTTAAAGGAACTGAGATGGAGCAGATGGCCACAGATGTACAGGTGTGTTCCTCCTACCTGAAGGCAGGAAGATGGGTACCATGGAGCCTTCCTTTTATTTTGTGTTGTGTTCCTGGCAACTAGCAGAAAGTCTGGCACTTAGTACATATTTAATATACAAGATAGTTCAATGAATGTGTGAGGATTCAGGAACTCCAGGATTTCATAGCATGAACAGATATGCAATTTCCGTTTATTTTACTTTAAACCTCTTCTCATCTGTCTGCCAGAAAGCCCAAGTTAGGGGAGAGGATGCACATCTTTCCGTGATGAGATTTTGCTTATCCAAGAAGCCTGCATCTCTCATCATCAGCTCATGCATAGCCTTCGAGAGCCCTGCACTTCTGTAGCTCCAGCGGGTGGCATTGCTATGAGTGATGAAGCCCCCGGATGGTCTCAGTGGTGAACAAATATTAACACTTTGAATCAATTGCACCTTCTTGATGACTGGGAAAACTGTTCGGAGGCTGGCAGAGAGTTATTACACCATGCAACAGTCAAGCATGGCTGATATAGTGGGAGCGAATGGCATAAATGAGTTTAAGGCTAAGATGGATTTGCACTTGGAAACTGAAATCATGCAATGGGGTTTGCTGGTGGAATTGCAAAGTGCACCTGGAAGAATGCCAAGAATAATGCAGATGTCTCAGCCCGTGCTTTTCATTGTAGCCAACTACAGAATGGGAAAATTAATTGTACCTGCCTCATAAGGTAGCAAGTTGATGTACATGAGTTAATGTAAATAACTTAGAATGGGACTGAGTATGTAGTAAGCAATTAATGAGTGCCACTCAGCATTAACACATACTAGGCACCCATAATACAACTAAGAATAGACGGATTGGATTATAAGATGGAGAGGGTTGTCCTCACAAATCCTACAGTGCAATAAATGGTGTTACAACCAGTCACATAACACTGTTGCAACTGTTGTGCAATGTGATAGGTGTTGTGATGGCAAAAAGACAGAGTGTAGTGCAACTCAGAAGAGAGGCTACCCTAAGCTAGACCTGGATGATCAGGGAAGGTCTCAGGATAAGGCGGCACAATGTGAGGAATAGCAAGCAGGAGGTGGTCAGGTGGAAAACAGGTGAGAGGATGCTCCTAGGCAGCTTATACAAGGACCTGGAGGTGAGAAAGACCGTGTTCATTGTGGGCACTCAATGTGGAGTTAGTGGGTATATGTATTCCCTAAAGCTGCCGTGACAAAATACCACAAACTGGGGTAGCTTAAGACAACAGAAATTTATTCTCTTGCAGTTTCTAGAGGCTAGAAGTCCAAAACCAAGGTGTCGGCAAAGCTATACTCTCTCTGAAGATTCTGGGGAAGAATCCTTCCTTGCCTCTCTCTATCTTCTAGCAGTTGCTAGCAGTCCTCAGCATTCCTTGGCTTGCAGCCGTAGTGCTCCAGTTTCTGCCCCTGTCTTTACGTGGCTGTTCTACTTATGTGCGTGTCTTGGTTTTCTCTTCTTATAGACAACAGTTATTGGATTAGGGTGGTTTCTAATTTGTCCTATTGGACTCGATCCTATTGGTCTAATTCAATAGGATTAGACTCACCCTAATCCAGTTTGACCTCATTTTAACTAAATACATTTGCAAGAATCCTACTTCCAAATAAGGTTATATTTTGAGTTTCTGGGTAGACATGAATTTTGAGGGGATGCTATTCAACCCAGTACAATGGGCGTGGCCAAGGGGAGTAGAAATGATTAAAAGTGAAAAGAAGACAGGAATCAGATTATGAAGGGATTCATAATAAAAAAATAATAAACATTCATGGCACTTA
The DNA here is from genome assembly GCF_008728515.1 of Papio anubis. Taxonomy (NCBI): domain Eukaryota; kingdom Metazoa; phylum Chordata; class Mammalia; order Primates; family Cercopithecidae; genus Papio; species Papio anubis. The sequence goes on along the minus strand of NC_044976.1, from coordinate 56,465,992 downwards.
CAATATATTAAGCACTGTGGTAGGCACTTTACACATGTAATATGCACACTCCCATTGAAAGAGGGAGAATCAGGTTGACTGAGGCCAGAGGGGAAAATCAGAGTTTACAAAGTGTGTCATCAGTTAGGGTCCTAGTAGAAAATAGAAGGTACACTGGATTAGAGTAATTCAAAGAGGGTTTAATAAAGGGATTGTTTAAGTGAGCAGAGTATAGGGAAAACATAGGAGATAGAGCAATGTGCAGGGCTGCTACCACTCCTGGAAATGGATGGTGTGGGTGAGGGAGCAGGTACTGGAACTAAGACCAGTAAGTCCTGTGAAGAAGCCATCTTGAGCAGAGCAGTGACTTTTGGCTGAGAAAGGACGCCATCCCAAGGTGATGACACAGGGAGGAAGCCAACAGAGTGAATACACTAACTTGGTCTCTTGTCAAGACCCTGTTGGCCTACCTCAACCGGAGGACAAAAGAGAACAAGAGAGCCCATGGTGTAGTTCACACGGATAGCATCCTGGGGCTCTGGGCTGAGTGGAGAAGCCTGGAGCATGGATCTGGAGGATCAGACAGAAGACATCTTGCACTGGGGCATTGTTGAGAAGGCAGAGCCTGAGAGCCAGAAAATGGGGAAGTTAGGTTGTGATGAGCAAGGTGACATAACCCAACATTAAGAATGCACATGAGGTCAGGCACGGCAGCTCACACATGGAATTTTAGCACCGTGTGAGGCCAAGGGAGGCAGATTGCTTGAGCTGAGGAGTTTGAGACCAGCCTGAGCAACATAGGGAGACCCTGTCTATACAAAAAATACAAATAATAATAATAATCACTGGGCGTGATGGCACATGCCTGTGTTTCCAATTACTTGAGAGGCTGAGGCAGGAGGATCACTTGAGCCCAGAAGACAGAGGTTGCAGTGAGCCAAGATGATGCCACTGCTCTTCAGCCTGGGTGACAGAGTGAGACCCTTTCTTGAAGCCCTGTGATCACTCACCCTCATTCCCTATAGTACTAATATAGATTTATGCATACATTAATCTATTCAGCATGTATTTGCTGAGCATCTAGCATATGTCCATCACTGGTCAAACATATAGTGGTAAACAAAGCAGACAAAATTCTCTGCCCTCAAGGAGCTTACATTCTGATGGGAAAAGTAGATAGTAAACAAATAAAGACAATATACTGACTGTCAGAAGATGATTAAGTGCTATGGATAAAAACAAAGCAGAAAAGGGAAAGAGGGAGTATCAGGGGTGGGGTTGCAAATGGAAATAGAGTAGAATGAAGGTGATATGTGAGCACAGATCTAAATGGAGTTGAGGGAGGACACCATTCTGATACCTGGGGGATGAGGATTCCAGGTAGAAGGAAGATCATGTATGAAGGCTATAAACCAGAGCATGCCTGGAGCATCTGAGCAGCAGCAAGGATGTGCATGCTGGGAACTGACTGGGATGAGATCAGAGAGGTAACAGGAGCCAGATCTGCAGATCCTGTGGTCTTTGAAGGTCTGTGTTCTGCATGATACAACAGCATATTCTGAAATCCTGGCTGTCCTATGTGAACATTGCTCTCCCATCTGTAAAATGGGGATAAGAGTCCTCATTTTGCTTATCTCCAGTGGTGTTTGTAAGGGTCCAGTGAAAAGATGGGTTATGGTATAGCTTTGAAAATCATTAAGTATAAGGCAAGATAATGTTTGTATTGCTTAGTAATTTTGCCTCAGGCCACCTGCTGCTGAGTAGAAAGGCTGCCCATGCCTTCATGAATGTGGCTGTGCTGGACCATTGCTTGACAGCGGGTTGTCATCTTTTCACACAGAAACTCATCTTCCTCCTCTCCTGGGCCTCCAACTCCCAGGCCTCATTTTTAAAACAGCAATTTCTCCCCACTGTGTTTCATGCCCCAAACCTCCTAAGTGGAATTACAGACCAGTAACTCACAGTAGCCTGTTATTTATCCTATATGCAATAAAGACTTTCTGTAGGTTATAGGAAATAAATGTGTTTTTTACTATCATCTGTAGTTCTTATTAAACTTATCCCCATGGTGAGGAAATATCTTTGTGAGACCAAGCAGTTTTATGTCCAAACAGCCAATGAGCTGATAATGGGTTTTATGTCTAGCTGTAACCAGCAGCATTGCAGGCAGCCCTTCTTTCATTGCAGTTATGAGATGCAGGTTTCTCAACCCCATAGCGTGTAAATACTTCTTGTTAATGTAGTGGTCCATGCTTTTAAATAGAGTATCTGGTGTCCCCATGCATGCCTATTGGCTGAAACACGAAATCTGAGATGCCTTATGGAGCTAAAGAAAGAAACCTGGACCAAAAATGAATGGTATGAGGTTATGAAATAAAGATGGAGGAGTGGAAAGAACTCTTTGCACTGGTAGAATCTTTAAGCCATGAGAATTTTAAAATTGTAGATACAGGAGTTACTCTGTTATCTCCTCTTGGCAGAGAAATGGAAGGAGAAAGGCAGCTAAAATTGCTTGCTAATTATTCAGACAGAAGCAACTTCTCATCCCAGGAAACTAAGACTTAGCATCTTTATCTGTGAAACAGGGATGATAATGCCATACTCCTAGAATTGTGATGCAAAGAAGTCAGCACAGTGCTGATGCCCCGTATGTGTTCAACAAAAAGAAAGCCCTGACTTTTAGTTCTAGTGTTATTCTTCCTTGCTAACTTCTTCCCTCATGTTGTTCCCTTCAGTATAGCATACAAGTGAAAATAACTAGCAGGCAATAATGTGGGGCCATGGTTTAGGTGAGAAGACAGGAAGTGAGATCCAAACAGAGATCAACAGCGAGTATGGTTGACACCATGGGAATCTCACACTTTTATCTGGTAGTACGGCATTGGTTTAGCTTGCAGACTAATTTCACAGAGTTATTTAAATGTAAATATACAAATTGGGTTTCTCTGCCATAGCTAGGAAAGGGAAGAAGGAAATGAATCTATGTTTTTTGGTTACTACCATGTGGCACCTACTTTTATACATTATCTTTACTATATTTCCAAAAGAATATAATTTCCATGAGAGCTGAAATTTTGGTCTGTTTTCATTTACCATCTGCCATGGTTTAGTTATTTGTCCCCTCCAAACTTCATGTTGAAATTTGATGCCCAGTGTTGGAGGTGGGGCCTAATGGAAGGTGTTTGAATGATGGGGGCAGATCCCTCATAAATAGAGTAATGCCCTCCCTCGGGGGTGAGTGAGTTTTTGCTCTAAAATTCCTTCAAGAGCTGGTTGTTGAAAAAGAGCCTGGCACTCCCCAGCCCCTTGCTTCCTCTTTCACCACGCCATCTCTGCACACATGGGCTTTCCCTCACCTACTGCCTGCCATGAGTGGAAGCAGCCTGAGACCACTAGATGCCCAATATTGAACCTTTCCACACATCAGAATTGTAAGCCAAATGAACCTTTTCTCTTTACAAATTATCCAGCCTCAGGCATTCCTTCATAGCAAAACAAAATAGAAAAAGAAAACTGGTACCAAGAGTGGGGTCTTGCTATAAAGATAGCTGAATATATGAAAGTGGCTTTAGAATTGGGTAATGGGAGATGTTTGGGTCATGGGGGTGGATCCTTCATGAATAGATTAAGCCTTTTTTGGGAAGTGAGTAAGTTCTTACTCTATTAGGTCCCATGAACGCTGGTTGTTTAAAAAACCCTGGCATCTCCCCACTTTCACTCTTGCTTTTTCTTTCACCATGAGACCTCTACAAGCTAGCACTTCTTTGCCTTCTGTAATGAGTGGAAGCAGCCTAAGGCCATGACCAAAAGCAGATGTTGGCACTATGTTTCTTGTGCAGACTGCAGAATTGTAAGCCTAATAAATCTCTTCTCTTCGACAAACAGAGAGCCAAATCATGAGTGAACTCCCATTCACAATCGCTACAAAGAGAATAAAATACCTGGGAATCCAACTTACAAGGGATGTGAAGGAACTCTTCAAGGAGAACTACAAACCACTGCTCAATGAAATAAAAGAGGACACGAACAAATGGAAGAACATTCCATGGGCTCATGGACAGGAAGAATCAATATCATGAAAATGGCCATGCTTCCCAAGGTAATTTATAGATTCAATGCCATCCCCATCAAGCTACCAACGACTTTCTTCACAGAACTGGAAAAAACTACTTTAAACTTCATATGGAACCAAAAGAGAGCCCACATGGCCAAGTCAATCCTAAGCCAAAAGAACAAAGCTGGAGGCATCACATTACCTGACTTCAAACTATACCACAAGGCTACAGTAACCAAAACAGATACATAGACCAGTGGAACAGAACAGAGGCCTCAGAAATAATGCCACACATCTACAACCCTCTGATCTTTAATAAACCTGACAAAAACAGGAAGTGGGGAAAGGATTCCCTATTTATAAATGGTGCTGGGAAAACTGGCTAGCCATATGTAGAAAGCTGAAACTGGATCCCTTCCTTACACCTTATACAAAAATTAATTCAAGATGGATTAAAGACTTAAATCTTAGACTTAAACCATTAAAACCCTAGAAGAAAACCTAGGCAATACCATTCAGGACATAGGCATGGGCAAGGACTTCATGACTAAAACACCAAAAGCAATGGCAACAAAACCCAAAATAGACAAATGGGATCTAATTAAACTAAAGAGCTTCTGCACGGCAGAAGAAACTACCATCAGAGTGAAAGGCAACCCACAGAATGGGAGAAAATTTTTGCAATCTACCCATCTGATACAAAGCTAATATCCAGAATCTACAAAAACTTAAACAAATTTACAAGAAAAAAACAAACAACCCCATCAAAAAGTGGACAAAGGATGTGAACAGACACTTCTCGAAAGAATACATCTATGCAGCCAACAGACACATTAAAAAATGCTCATCATCACTGGCCATCAGAGAAATGCAAATCAAAACCACAGTGAGATACCATCTCACGCCAGTTAGAATGACAATCATTTAAAAAGTCAGGAAACAACAGACACTGGAGAGGATGGGGAGAAATGGGAACACTTTTACACTGTTGGTGGGAGTGTAAATTGGTTCAACCATTGTGGAAGTCAATGTGGCAATTCCTCAAGGATCTAGAACTAGAATTACCATTTGACCCAGCAATCCCATTACTGGGTATATATCTAAAGGGTTATAAATCATGCTACTATAAAGACAGATGCACACATATGCTTATTGCGGCACTATTCGCAATAGCAAAGACTTGGAACCAACCCAAATGTCCATCAATAATAGACTGGATTAAGAAAATGTGGCACATATACACTATGGAATACTATGCAGCCATAAAAAAGGATAAGTTATGTCCTTTGCAGGGACATCGATGAAGCTAGAAGCCATCATTCTGAGCAAATTATCACAAGGACAGAAAACCAAACACCGCATGTTCTCACTCATAGGTGGGAATTGAACAATGAGATCACTTGGACACAGGGCAGGGAGCATCACACATCCGGGCCTGTCGGGGGATGAGGGAGAGGAGGAGAGATAGCATTAGGAGAAATACCTAATGTAAATGATGAGTTCATGGGTGCAGCAAACCAACATGGCACATGTATACATATGTATCAAACCTGCATTTTGTACACATGTACCCTAGAACTTAAAGTACATACGAAAAAAAAAAACTCTTCTAATTTTTTTTGATAAATTACCCAGACTCAAGTAGTCCTTTATAGCAACACAAAATGGAGTAAGACATCACAGTATTTCCCACACCTAGAACAACATGTAGCATGTAGTAGAGCATCAGTAATATTTGCTGAATGAACTATGGATACTTGGGAAAAGCTCAGCAAGGCAAAATCTATCAGCCATGTGCCACTGTTCAACTCATAAAAATAAAGCAATGCGATTAATTCTCTTATTCTACATAAATATTCATTAGATTAATGATTAATTCCTTCTCTTCATCACACTACCACATGTCTAGTCCAAAATCCCATCATATTTCACCTTTATTTCTGCTGTGACCTACACTTTGTTCTCCTCACCATAACTGAATACCTGTCTTACTGCAGAGCCAGAAAGAATTCAAAAAGAAATATAATAATATTACCCTCCTGTTTAATATTTTCCAATAGCTCCATGCTCTTTGAATATAGTACCAAACTCTTATAGGCTCACAAGAGCCTGCTGTATCTGGCCCGATAAATTTCAGCCTCATTGCTTTTTCTTTGTGTTCTGGACTGAGTTGCTTTCAGATGCTCAACTGATCTATGTTCTCTTTTAACTCAGGGCCTTTGCACATGCTGTTCTGTTTGCCTAGAATACTGCCTTATACACCCTCTACCCTTCTCCATACAACTCTCTATCTAGATGATCTCTACTCATTGTTATGGTCTCCATTTAATATCACTTCTTTAGGGTACCCTGCCTGAGACTCCATAAGATTCCCAACTTCATGCCTTCATGGTGTCCTGTATGCCCCCTTTTCAAACACTTTTCTTTCCCTACCAGGCTAAAAGCCCCATGAAAGGAGAGGTGGATTCTATTTTATTCACTGCTCTGTGTGTGTGTGTGTGTGTGTGTGTGTGTGTGTGTGTGCGCGCGCACATGAGTATGGCAGGCATATAATATGTGCTCAATAAGTATCTATTGAATAAATGGTGATCATGTAATACTAATACCCTGCAATGTGAGGTATCATTTCTATTTTTCAGATAAGAAAACTAAAATCTAAAAAGACTAAATTTCAAACTCAAGGTCATATAGCAAATAGCATAGTTAAGAGTCAAATCTAAGTCTGGATCCAAAATCTCTTTCTTCTTTTCCAAAATAATTTTTCTCCAGCTCATCAAATACTCTACTTACTAGAAGGTCACAACCTATGTCATATAGTTGGTTCTAATTTGGAAAGAATTATAATTTACCAGACACAATCAATTCCTTCTCCAGTGATGCAGAAGGCCCCACAGAAGCTTTCAATGTGGTCGCTGGATGACTCTGAGCATAATTATTATAGGAAAGAAGTGCAAAAATAGTTCAGGTTAAGATACGTTTGTCAGCTTGCTCCTTTCCGCCCGTGGATGCCACCAATGCAGCATCGTTAAAGTCTCTCTTCTCCCTGCCATCATATCTAAGTCAGAGTCTCCTAAAGAGCCGGAACAGCGGAGGAAGCTCTTCATTGGAGGGTTGAGCTTTGAAACAACTGATGAGAGCCTGAGGAGCCATTTTGAGCAATGGGGAACGCTCACGGACTGTGTGGTAATGAGAGATCCAAACACCAAGCGCTCCAGGGGCTTTGGGTTTGTCACATATGCCACTGTGCAGGAGGTGGATGCAGTCATGAATGCCAGGCCACACAAGGTGGATGGAAGAGCTGTGGAAACAAAGAGAGCTGTCTCAGGAGAAGATTCTCAAAGACCAGGTGGCCATTTAACTGTGAAAAAGGTATTTGTTGGTGGCATTAAAGAAGACACTGAAGAACATCACCTAATAGATTATTTTGAACAGTTTGGAAAAATGGAAGTGATTGAAATCATGACTGACCGAGGCAGTGGCAAGAAAAGGGGCTTTGCCTTTGTAACCTTTGACAACCATGACTCCATGGATAAGATTGTCATTCAGAAATACCATACTGTGAATGGCCACAACTGTGAAGTTAGGAAAGCTCTGTCAAACCAAGAGATGGCTAGCGCTTCCTCCAGCCAAAGAGGCCAAAGAAGTTCTGGAAACTTTGGTGGTGGTCATGGAGGTGGTTTTGGTGGGAATGACAATTCTGGTCATGGAGGAAACTTTAGTGGTCATGGTGGCTTTGGTGGCAGCCATGGTGGTGGTGGATATGGTGGCAATGGGGATGGTTATAATGGGTTTGGTAATGATGGTGGTTATGGGGGAGGCAGCACTGGTTACTCTGGACGAAGCAGAGGCTATGGATGTGGTGGACAGGGTTATGGAAACCAGGGCAGTGGCTATGGCGGGAGTGGCAGCTATGACAGCTTTAACCAACGGAGGCAGAGGTGGCTTTGGCGGTGGTAGTGGAAGCAATTTTGGAGGTGGCAGAAGCTACAGTGATTTGGGTAATTACAATAGTCAGTTTTCAAATTTTGGACCCATGAAGGGAGGAAATTTTGGAGGCAGAAGCTCTGGCCCCTATGGCGGTGGAGGCCAATACTTTGCCAAACCACAAAACCAAGGTGGCTATGGCGGTTCCAGTAGCAGCAGTAGCTATGGCAGTGTCAGAAGATTTTAATTGGGAGACAAAGCTTAGCAGGAGAGGAGAGCCAGAGAAGTGACATGGAAGCTACAGGTTACAACAGATTTGTGAACTCAGCCAAGCACAGCGGTGGCAGGGCCTAGCTGCTACAAAGAAGACATGTTTTAGGCAAATAATCATGTGTATGGGCAAAAAAACTCGAGGACTATATTTGTGACTAATTGTATAACAGGTTATTTTAGTTTCTGTTCTGTGGAAAGTGTAAAGCATTCCAACAAAGGGTTTTAATGTAGATTGTTTTTTGCACCCATGCTGCTGATTGCTAAATGTAATAGTCTGATCGTGATGCTGAACAAATGCCTTTAAAAAAATAGTTCAGGTTATTTATGTTTCCTTTTTCCTTAGATGCCAGATAAACAGTTGTTGACTGGAATTTCAACTGAGGCAGAGAGATGACCTAGTTAAGTTCCTGGCCTGAAAGAGTGTCAGTAGAAGAGCCCATATTTCTCACATGTATGGAATTGCATGAAGATCTTTCATTTATTCTGCTCTGCTGTGATTCAATGTGATTACTTTGACTAGTGAATTGAAGGTGGCTCTTTAACTATAAACAAGCGAATGGGTTAAAAAAAATCAAAATTAATATCTATGCTTTAAATGAGAGGAGTGAAGGGGCTATGATAAAGGTTAGTAGGACACACGGGCTTGTGACTTCATTGTACCCACACCCCTCATTTGTGGGAGGCCACTCACCTGTACATCCACCAGAGGGCAGCAGCAGCAGCAAAGGCCCACCTCCCCTGTGCCACACTTCACGCCACACTGTCCAACCATACGTGGCTATTGGGCACTTGAAATGTGGCCAGTGCCACTTGTTGAAATGATAACAGTTTGGATATATTGGATTAAAGAAAATATATTATTGAAATTCATTTCACCTGTTTATTTTTACTTAAACGTGGCTAAGTAGCAAATTTAAGGTGACAAATGTGGCTTGCATTCATAGCCCATGCTATATTTCTTTTGGGTGAAACTGCTTGACACAATCCATGGCATAATAAACAGAATTTCCAAAATAACTAAAGTTTGAATCTCATTTTCAGGCTATGTATATATTACACAAATATCATGTCATGATAAGAATTTGGAAGGATCTTAGAGCTTGTCCTTATTTTACAGCTAAAGAAACTGAGGCTCAAAGAGATGAAGCAACTTTGCCCAAGATCAGACCACCAGTAAGTGGCAGAGCTGGACTTTGGACTTCAGTTTCAAACAAAATCAGTTCTTCTCCACTCAGCAAGTGGCCCAGAAATTATAGGTGTCCATGGACTTAGAGTGTACCTCTGAGAGCTCCCATCCCTCTATCCCCAGCACCAGTGGCTGGCACATGGCAGGAACTCTGTTCTACAGCATCCAGTCTGTGTGAGATGCTTTGTTTACTGCACCACACAAAGAATACAAAGACAAGTGCTGCTCAGGCTCTGTTCTCTGGAAGCTCATGGCGTAGTAGAGAAGATACCAGATGGACAGTAACCAATTAAAATCATAAAACAAGTTCTAGCAAAGTACCTTAAAACTAATATGGAAATGTGTTCAACTTCATTAGGAATTTAAAAAATGCAAATAAAAATAAGGATGTGACGTACTTTACTCACATCCTTCCTAGTTTCAGAGGGCCTTAAAGTAGTTCATAATACTACCTTCAAAAAAAAAATCAACAGAAAATAAAATCAACAAAAGAAAAGAAGTTCTTCTTTCTGTAAACGTGTTCTGTGGGAGGGACAAGATATCACCCAAGAAAATGAGTTAGATGATATGAACATTTTAATTGCCATGATGTCCTTTGCATCAGTTTGCTTAGCTTTGAGAAAAGAAGTTAGTTACATCCAATTGGATATTTGATGTACACTAGGAAGAATATTTATCTTTATTTAGTTTAAGAAAATTCAAAATTCCCAGGCTTTTCTTGAGTGTCAAAATGGAAAACTTACTTAACTGAAGAAACCAAAACTTATTCTGTCTCCTGGTATCTACCACAGGACTTGACATATAACATGGACTCAACTCAATAAAGCCTTGCTGAATACAGGAAGGTACCTGCATTTATTCTGTGCCGGTTATGTGCCCATGTACCTTAACAGGCCTGTTTCGATAAGTAAGGTCATTTAATAACCTTAATACCCTGAAAATTTTAGTCTCCATTTTCAGATAAATAACAGAAGCTCCAAAAAAAAAAAAATTGATTATCTTGCCCAAATCCCTAATTACCAGGGAGCAGAGCTGCAATTTGGACCCATAATGTATTTTGTTCCAAAGCTTGCATCTTTATGCTGTGTGAAGGGATAGGAGAATAAAGGGAAAAAAGAGAAGGAACAAAAGGGAAAAAGAAAAAAGAGAGAAAAAGGGAGAGAGAGGAGGCAAGAGAAGGATGGAGATAAAAACAAAGATGCAAGGGAAGAAAGGGGTGAGTGAGTATGGAATTCTACCTCTTTCAGCACATAGTCTAAAAATAAAGATAAAGAGAAGGGTCAAAGCTTTCGTGGAAAAAAATATTCCTGGCAATTTGGAGAGACAGTTTTTAAAACGACAGGTTAGGAATTCATCTACTGTCGAAGGCTTGGCTCTCAGAAGTTCCCCCAGGATGGTTTCTTCTCTTGCCACCTCATTATCGCCGGGAACAATCTGCATGGCCAGTAATGAGAGGATCTTAATGCCGGCAGTCTCAGGGGTGGGTAATGGCTCTGCTCGCGGAGTTGGGGTCACAGGTTCAGGCCTGGATGCTGTGGAGAGAGCTGCGCGGAGCTACAGACCGTCCCCCTGGACTGGCAGTCCATTAGCCCTTACCCCCTCAGCATGGCAGTAATGAGTAGGTGAGGCCCACTCCACAGCCCCTGCCAGCAGGCCCGTCAGAGTGTGGGTGTGGCCTCCTAGTGCCAAGTGCTTCCCGCTGCCAGCCCTGACCAACCTGCTATCCTTGCAGTGCTGTAGACCAGCCCGCAGGATAGGGTTTGTCAGGATTCGGGATACTCTCAAATTCTGCTCCTAACAACAATGCAATTAACTAGGGAGCCAGATAATTTAAGCTTTATATTCATAAACTATAATATTTATATAGATTCCAATTGTATGTTTTCATCTGTAAGCCCATTCTGTATAGTAGAAAAAAACAGATTTTCTAGTCAGAGTTCTAATCCTAGCATCCCTCTATTAGCTATGTGACCTTGGGCATATTAGCTCATTTCTATGAATCTTGATTTTCTCACGTCATGAGGAATATTAATAATACCAGCCTTATTGGTTTGTTCAGATTATTATTATAAATTTGTTATTAATAACTAACATTATCTAACATTGAGTACTGTGTGTTGGATTCTGTGATAAGTGCTTTTATACATATGATTCTGAATCCTCTGAACTCTACATGTAAATACTACTCTTATCTCTAATTGGCAGATGTAGAAACAGGGTAAGACTAAGTTTGTACGTGTCAGAACTGGGATCTGAAGTCTGGTCTCCCTGACAAACTTTGTAACCTTAACCACTATGCTATACTGAAATTATGAATTTAACACCCAGAGTAAAAGCCTGATATGCAGTACATTGTCAATAATTATATTAGTTGTTTCTCCTCTCCTTTTCTCTTTGTCTAATATAACAGGAGACACTCAGAAAACAGAAATCTGTCTAGGTATTTGAAACAGGGAAGATTCAATACAGGAGATGGTTGCATACAAGATGGAAGAGTTAAGAAGTGAAAAGAGGATATTGAGACAAGGTAGAGAGCAGCAATAGGAGGAAGCCACTGTAACCCCCAGGCTAGAGGAATAGGGGAAAAAGGTGGTACCACCAAATCCCAGAGACATAGTCACCTTCAGAAGCTAGAAGCACAGAGGAGCCCTGGAGTAGATGCTACCATTTCTGGAGATGCAATCCCAAACCAGGAAAGCCAAGGGTAAAAATACCCCATCCCTCTTCCCTCCTTCTGGTCTCCAATTTCGCACAGCCTCAAATGAGTAATACATACTCAGAAACTCAAAAAGAAGGAAGCTAAGGAAATGTTTCCCGCAAATTTTTCAAAGACAGACAGAAGGGATCTGAGATTAAATATACAGGTAGTTGACACATCTGCAATGTTATAAAGTAGGTAAGTTGTGGTGAGCACAGTGGCTCACGCCTGTAATCCCAGCACTTTGGGAAGCTGAGACGGGCGGATCACGAGGTCAAGAGTTCAAGGCCAGCCTGGCCAACATGGTGAAACCCCATCTCTACTAAGCATACAAAAATTAGCCAGGTGTAGTGGCATGTGCCTATAATCCCAGCTACTCGGGAGGCTGAGGTAGGAGAATCGCTTGAACTTGGGAGGCGGAGGTTGCAGTGAGCCAAGATCGTGCCACTGCACTTAAGCCCGGGCGACAGAGCAAGACTCTGTCTTTAAAAAAAGAAAAGGTGGGTTGTTATTGTCCTCTCTGTTTGACTCTGTCAAGTATTCATTTCATGGCACAATAGTGATCTCATTTTATAGATGAGAAAAGACCAGACATTAACTACTACTCCCAGAGCCCCAAAGAGGAAGTGAGTATTACTTTTGTGAGATTCACAGAAGGCTTTAGAGTAGGAGTGACTGTGAGGACATCATGGGTCATGGGTGAAGAGAGTTTTGTCAGATGGATCAGATTGAAAAAGCACTGCAAGCAGTGGAAATAGAAGAGGTAAAGGTATCAATCCATATATTGAAGGGTTTGGGCTATACTGTCTTTGAAGTTTCTCCAACTCCAACTTTTTTAAAACTTGAAATTCTGCTAGAAGTGAAAGAAATATATTATCCAAATTGTTTTTTATGGTACCTAAAGGCATTCGTTTTCTAATATGAAATTATATCACTTGACCCGTTTACGTAGGTTCTGTGATGTACCTTTCATGTTGATAAAGAAATTAGTACATAGATAGAGCTAATGTCACTAACAAGATCGGCTCAAAAGGGACAGAGAATTTTGGTCTCTTATCTGCCTTCTTACTACCTTGTGTTAGCAGTTTGGAAAGAGGAGCACAACGGCTATACATTAATATTTTGGTGATTCATTCCTTCTGGAATATATTGTCAGGACATTTGATCTGCATGTATTTCCTTTATACACTCCTTTGTACTAAACTTGATGGATAAACTTTTCTACTGATGTACACACCACATTTCAGCTGTTAGCATGCAACACGTTTGCTCTTAGAATCTTTACCTCTAGCTTCTCCTGGTTCCAATCCATCACCGCACAGTGTAGTAAGTAGACTGCTCATTTTGAAATGCAAATCTGATTGTTATAATGCCTCCCCCAAGCCTCACTTAAAATCTGTCTGTGGTGTCCCTTGCCTTCAAGATAAATCTAAGCTCCTCTAATACCTTTGCTCCTTCCTAAGTCTCTCAGTACTCCCTGCCTTAAACTCTGAGTTTCAGATTTGTTGAAGTACTGACTATGCTATCTTATACTTCCATGTGAATAGTCTTTGCACATGCTGTTCCCCCTAGAGTATCCTTTCCCAACTTCTGTCCCCAGCAATATCTATTTCTTCCTAAGGGGATTTCACCCTGCCCCCACCTCCCTCCTTTTCCTTTGTGTTTTCAATGCGCCATGAACATATTGCCAGTATGGAACTATCGCTCAGTATGTGTAGTTTTGGGTGTGTACAACCTGCTTGAAAGGCTGGCATGTAGTAGAAACTTAATAACTGGCAGCTCTGGGGGTTTGTTGTTGTTACTTTTATTCATTGCTATGTTCCTAGTGTCTAACAGCATCTGATACACAGTAGATATCAAATAAAGGTTTGTTGAATATCCTAAGAGTTGGAGGTTCAAATAGAGAAGTAAAACTAAACAGTTTTAAAGCCTCTATTTATTAAATGTGGTACCATTAAAAGATTGTCTTTACATCATACCTGCTTCAGAAGGTCCAGTGGGAACTTGCTTCCACAGATATGAAATCCAGTCGTGGTTTTGTCAGAAGTAAGTAGACATTAAATAAGCCAGATCCTCTTTGTGCATGGCTATGTGCTTTTATTCATTTCCTTTGCTCTTTAACCCAACAGCCAGCCACCTGAGACAGGGCTCTAGCTTATTAGGCAAAATTATTCCCAGAATGGAGCTGACCTGGCCAGAAACGTTTGATAAGGAAGAGACTTGGCAGATAAGGATGGATATTTGTGGCTTCTACTATTTATGAATCATCCAAAGTCCAAACCATGCAGACACTTAAACTGGGAGGTTAGTGTGGGGGACAAGCCCTTTCTTAGTAGATATGCATGGCCTATCACCCAGCAATCAGGGATTGGCACTATTTTGTGGCTCTGACTCTGGGAGTGGCTAGTTGATCAAAGCATTCTTTCTCAGCCAGCCCTGATGCAGCCTCCTAATCCTTCCTAGTTTAGAGCACACAGGAAGCCAATGCCAATTCTAGCTTGCTAAAGGAATATGAGCTGCCAAGCCCAAGGCATTGTCAAGGAGGCCCTTCCTTGAGGGTGGTGTGGGGTAGTGTTTAAGGACCTGCACTCTGCAGCCAGACTGACATGGAATCTCCACTGTATACTCTTGACACTTGTTAGCTGTATGAGCTTAGGCAGGTTACTCTACCCCACAATGTTCTAGGTTCTGCAACTGTAACACAGGGATGGTAATAAGAGGATCCTGGGTGCCAGGGTCTTTAAATGAGAGTATATAGGCATTAATGCTCAGAGTTGTGACTGAAACACAATACACACTGTGTAAGTCTGGCTCTTATGAGACAGCCCACAATCATATGCTGAAGGCCTAGTATATTCCAAGTGTTTTTCTAGATGCTATGTACAGAAACATAGAGATGAAAAGATGTGGCTCCAGCATTCATAATCTCAGCCTAGAAGAGATTAGAGACAAGTAAGCCAATCATTGCGATATAGCGCAATAATCTGGCAACTGTAATTTGCAGGCTTGCATAAGATTATGTGAGAGCTCAGAGGGCCTGGGTTCCTGGGTCTGCTCAATAGGAAGACATTAAAGGCTTCACAAATGAGGAGACACTGGAACTAACTCTTAAGGAGGAGCGGGGTTTGGAAAACAGATTAGTAGGAGAGTATATTTCAGATAGGCAGCAATGCACTTGCCAAGATGCAGAGCTAGAGACCAGTGTGGTGTTTAGGGAATTGTAATGTATCCAGGGGGTGATGCATAGGTCTGATGAAGCAGGAACAGGTGAGGTTGAGGAATTCGGCAAGAGCCAATCCCTGGGGTCCCAGATGCAACTTTTAGGAGGTTGGACATAATTCTGTAGTTAATTAGGACTCTCTGACAGTTGTGAGATTCAGGAAAAGAAGAGAGAATTGAGGTGGATGCCTTTTGTTGCATGTTGTGCTGTTATGTTTATTTTGAAGAGAAAAAATAGGAATACATCAGAAACTAAGCTTTCATGAGATCAACATTAGACTTCAGTTTCTGGACATTCAAATATAATAGTATAAGCTAATTCTATTTAGACATGTGGTATATTTTTAACTCTATGATTCCTCTGTCCAATGTTCTCAATCCACAGGAAACTCATTTAGCCTGAAGATTCTGAACCAATTACACAGTTTTATAAGGTCAAAATAAAAGTTGGGAGTCATTTTATTTTTATCTGTACTGGTAGAAATTACAGAATCAAACTGCTTTAATGAGAAAAAACACTAGGATGGGAAAAGTGAAAATAGAAGTGTCAGCACCATCAGAGATTTCTGCTGCGTCTTGGATGCCGGCAGATGAGACCAGGGTTGGGCTGTGAAGTCCTTTGACAACCCCGTCTATATCCCTGAACAAGTTGCCAGGGCTTCAAGAGGGATAGACATGAAACACAACATCCTTCCACTCTTATTAAGATTTAATCATGCTTTCAACAGGATTGCAATGTTATTAAATTAGATTTTTTTTCTTCCTTAAAAAGGGATTTAACTTTTGCTTTCCTGACATCATAATCAACATGGAACAGATGCAAAGGGGAATTAGGTGACCACTGGTAATATGGACCTATACTTAACATGTAGCATGTGAAGTTATTAAAATGGAAATTTATTCCCTTTATTACTATCGTGCCCTATCAATTAATTTGGTTGGAGATGCTTATGAATATGGAATCATTCCTCCCTGCTGCCCACCCCTTATTCTATGTGTGTGGAAAGCACTGGTGAAGCAATAGGTAAAATTTTATATATTTTTTGCTAGTTTTGCTAGCACTGTTTCTCTTCGCTTCCTAACAATAATGGATTAATATTGATAACTAATAGTCATTGAAATTTTCCCATGTGCCAAGCACTTTTGTAAGCACTTCATATTTATTGTTTTATTCAATCTCGACAATAAATTATTAAGATGGGTACTTTTATTATCCCTGTAGAAAGAAGAGAAATATGGGACAGAAAAAGGTGAGGAAATCTTTTCTGGGTGGCCCAGGCATTCTGACCGCTGTACTCTTCACTACTGGGCCACACTGCCTCTTACTGGCTCCAGGTGCAAGGACTTGGGGAGAGGCCAGAGTCTCAGATGTCAAACTCCTATAGGCTGAAAAAGAGTGTGGCAGACCTGGGATGGAACAGAAGGCTCTGAGAGGGGGGCAAGTATTTTAAAATATAGGTTTTGTTATTATTTTGGCATGGCAAGGCGAACAGATCAGGAGATGACTCCCATTGAAAAGATAGCTTGTTACACTCACAGATCCCAAGACAAGGCGCCATACCTTGTGGGGGCTGCACACTCAAGGCACCAGGATTGCTCAGGAAGTAGAGGGAAGGCGGGACTCTGAGCAAGATACTTCATTGTGGTGTCTGTGGGAAGGAACAAGTGAGGCAGTTTGGCTGGTTTAGATTGTTTAGCAGGCTCTGGGGAATACAGCCTGTCCCCATTGTCTGGTTCCTGGCTCAGGTGATAGGGGCAGGTGGATAAATGGGCTAGAGTAGATAAAGGAGGTGGTTGGGGATATAGATTCTGGAGAGATTGGTTAGCATTTGAAAGGTGAGCTCCTGAGAGAGTTTTACTATCTCTAGGAATTAGCTAAGCCCGGGAACTGAGTAGCAGTCTGCAGTATCCACAAGGCCCCAGATGTCAAAGCATCAGAAATACAGAAACTGAAGAGACATAGTTAACAGAGTTGGGGCTTAGTTGGGTTGGTGTGGGGGGGCAGTGTGGGCTGTGGAGGCTCCCTAGGGAAGGCAAGGAGGATGGGATGGCCAGTAAGAAATTAAGACCCGAATGTTCATATGATGGTCTCCATTGCAGGGTGGGGAATTGGAGACACTGAAATTAAGCTTTGAAGTAAGTATCTTTGGTTTTTCGATATTATTCATAGCATATATTTAACTTTCTACATGTATTAAGCTTTGCGGGGAAGGGTGTTATGACTTATCATTGCAGCTGGCATTGCTTCCTTGGGAGTAGGGACCTTCCTTTGTGTTAATCAACCTTGCACTACCCTGAAGATCCAATGTGAGGCTTGCTCTCCCAGAATGGAAGGGCTCTGTTTCACGTGCAGTTTTTAAATCCTGGCCCCAGTAACACCCCATCAGGACAGTTCTCTCTTTAAGTGGCAGTTGCATGGTGTGGATTTGGTAAAAAAAAAAAAAAAGGAGCTTAATAAACCCAGGTGAGAGAAAGCGCTGGTGAAGAACCACGGTCATGGCTGAGTGCTCAGTTGGTAACCTCTGATTCACAAGTGGTTCCTTTTCTCTTTCCTTTCAAAAAGGCAAGAGAAATTATGAGACTTGAACCAAGATAGTACTACAGGTTTGTTTTCTAATCAAGTACCTAGATAACAAGGTGATCTGTACGTGGTGTGGAGGCTGTTTAGTCGCCAATCCAGAACCAAAGAGTCAAGCTGAATACCTTCCACTCTTCCATCCCCACATCCAATCCATTATCAAGTTTTCTCCTTTCCAACCAAAATGTGTCCTGGAATGCCCATACTCAACTCCCTCCACCAAAGTCTGGGAAGCCACATCAATTGTCTCCTATACTTTTACAGGAATCTTTTCATGGGTCTCCTCAGTTTGGTTTTTGCCCCCTCTAATTCATTTTCCATAAGAGGGCCATATATTCATTTTAAAATGTAAACGATATCAAGTCAGTCTTCTGCTTAATGGTTTTTTATAGTGTATTAGTTAGGGTAGGCTAACTACTGTAGCAAAGGGACCCCAAAATTTATAATGGCTCATACACAATGGTTATGACTTGAATTAGTGAGTAGATCAACAGGGCTGCCTCTCACTAAGGAGTCATTCAGGGCCATTAACACCTAGTTTAAAAACCATCCCAAGTCAGATTTCCCGGAAGCCGACCCTGAAACTGAGACTGATATGAACGTGATCTATTAGGAAGCTTTCCCAGGAAAAACTGCACAGAAGTACAGAGTGGGGTGAGGAAAGGAAGGAGGGTAAGCAAGGGTATGGTACTAACCAAAGCCCCACAGAGGTAACTTTAGCCTAATCCCATAAGGCAGCACTCCCCAACGTTTTTTGACACCAGGGGCTGGTTTTGTGGAAGACAGTATTTCCATGGAGCAGGGTGGGGATGAAAGTGTTCCACCTCAGATCAATCTCAATCAGGCATCAGATTCTTGTAAGGAGCATGTAGCCTAGATTCCTCACATGCACAGTTCACAATGGAGTTCCCACTCCTGTAAGAATCGAATTCCACTGCTGATCTAACAGGAGGCAGAGCTCAGGTGGTAATGCTCAGCTGCCACTCATCTCCTGCTGTGCAGCCCAGTTCCTAACTGGCCACAGACTAGTATCCATCCACAGTCTGGGGGTTGGGGACCCCTGCCATAAGGGAAGATCTGGAGACAGCATAGACCCCACATCAGAGCTATCCTCATCAGAAAAAGGGAATAAGAACATTTAAGCTCACGCCTGCCATGCATTGGTTAAGGTCTGCTTCTAAGGAGAAATACCTTCCTAGGTAGCAATCTGTGTGTGCAGGCAAAGGGGGTTCTGACACCCTGAGGGCATTCCGATGATAAGGGGATGCAGGCGCTAGCCTTTAGGGGAGAGAGAACACCTGGAGTCAGTATGCAGGAAAATGATAGAGGTCTAAGGGAAGATGGGAGGAGTACTGACAGCAACAGCTACACAAAGGCATCCTAGGGTCTTCATTCTAGTGGGAAGGAGCAGGCAAGGGAAGCTTAAATGGGCCATGCTCAGAATCATATTCCATTGACTAGAAGTCAACTAATAATTCATCCCTTAACCAATGCAAGGCAGGCACATGGCCATATACAACTGCAAGAGAAGTTGGGAAATGTAGTCCATCTGTGTATCTCGGGAGATGAAGAGAATCTAGGCTTCTTGCCACAAATAGCCTCTTTCAATACTTGAATAAAAATCCAACCTCCCTATAGGGACCTCCATGTCTCCGCATGTCTGGCCTCTACCTACCTCTCCATCTCTGTCGCCTGCTGCTCCCTCTCTACCTCTGCCTCCACTGTCACCATATTTTAGCTGTACTCATATACTGTTTTATCATATGTCAGGCTTTATAACCACAGACTCTTGAAAAAAATTAATAGAAGCCTGAAGGCCTAGAATTGCAATAGTACTGTTATGATGATAAAAGTATGAATTTGACTTTTGAATAAAGGCCTTTGGTGGATTGTGGTAAAGTAGATAATGAAACAACTGGTCCCATTTAGTGGAGACTATAAGAACCAGAACTTAGCCTCCAGTAAGCTCACAGAAAGAGGAGAGCTAGACCTCCCTGTGGGCAGCCCAAAGTGGCAGGGCACGCTCAACCAGCTGTATCATTGCTGCTCCAAGTGCAGAACCCACAGGCCCTGGGCTCTCCATTATTACCAGCTACCAGCATGACCTTGGGCAAGTTGTTAACCTAGATGTGCCTCAGTTTCATCATCTATAAAGGAGGGCTAATAATTGTTCCACATTCATGGAGTCATTGTGAAGAGCAAATGAATTAATACAATAGAAAGAGCTTAGAACAGTCCCTGGCACAGACTAAGTACTTTAGTAAATGCTATTATTACTGTTAGGGGAACTGCAGGCTTCACAGACAACTTCCTACCCCGATTTCCTGACAATCTCACTTACCATGCTGTCCTTGTTAGCAACTTTTTTTTCCCTCATTGCTACAGTCCCACCTCAGGCTAAGGGGGGTTTGGAGACAACCAATTAAATCAAGCTCCTATTTAACATCAACCATATACAGATGTGCATCTTCCTGATCATGAGACACAATTTGAAGTCAAAGATCCAAAGGTCTATCTGTAAGGAGCCCTTCAAACTGAGATAGTGAAAGTACCTTATCTCAGGATTTTCCCAAAGCTGCAGTTTTCCTTAGGCTCCTGGAGAATAGACCTCAAGTCTCCCCATAGGCAAGGGGCTGTTTACAACTTGCTTTGCTTTTATCCCACCAGTCCTGAGCTGATGCTGCCTTTGATTATACGTCTCACAACTCCAGGGGGCGCCATTCTCTTAGACTACATAGTCTCCAATGATGGCCCTGAACCATACACTATCTTGCTATCTCAGTGTTTCACGTGAAGTACGCATGTTTTAGGTTAATAAACAATTTGGATATGAATTCTGACTCATTTGCATTTGTGTGACGTTGTGTAAATTACCTATCCTCTTTGGGCCTCAGTTTCCTCATCTGAAATGGGATGGTAATATCCATTCCACGTACTCGGTGTTGTAAGGACTGTAATGAAGTACAGGTTTGAAAAGCCTAGCTAACTGCCTGACGACATCTTAGTCCCCTGGAGTTTGGTTGTCCATTGCTGTGTAACAAATTGCCCTAACAGTTAGTGGCTTTACAGCAAGAAACTGTTTATCTTCCTGTGATTCTTCAATTAAGGGAGGGCCCATTGAGCATAGCTCTTATTGTTCCAGGTGGTGGTGTTTGGGGTAGCTCACCTGGGGTTGGAGGATCTAAAATAGCTTCTTTTCCTTGGTTGGCGCTGCAGCTGGGGTGGCAGGAACTACTAGGTGTTGGCTGGGCTTGCTGTCTCTGCCTCTCTGTCACTCACTGTAGTATTTCACCTCCAGCAGCTCATTTCTCTCCACATGGACTTTCTCTTCAGCAGGGTGATCAGAATTCTTAACATGGTGTCTCAGAGCTCCCAAGAGTACAAAACTAAATTCCACCAAGGTCTTAAGACCTAGACCGGGCCTTCACAGGGTGTTACTTCTGCTACCTTCCATTGGTCAAAACAAGACACAGGTTCGAGGGGAAGAGAAGCAGCATGCATGTACATGGATGGAAGGAATCGTTGGTGGCCGTTTTGCAGATAATCCATCATACTCAGTAAGTGAAAGCCTTGGTTTTCATTCTTTTTGGATTTTATAAGGGGGAAGATAGGTGGCTGCAAAACCAAATTGACTTCTAACTAAAAAGCCCTAAGGATCAGGAAGACTCAGATCAGTGAGACAGATTAATGCCTATTGCATTTCTCCTTTGGGATGGGAAGAAATCATTTCTGGGCTAACTGCTACTAGAACTATAACCTGGAAATATTTGATCCTTTTTTGTTTGTTTTCTTTCTGATATTCCAATTCGAACTCACCTTCTACAAGATCTGGCAGACTGGAACCAGAAAGTCACCGATACTCAGAGAAACATCCATATTAGTTATCTATTGTTGCATAGCAAGTTACTCCAAAACTTTATGGCTTAAAGTGATAACATTTCGTATCTCACAATTTCTGTAAGTCAGGAATCTGGAGTGAACTTACCTGGATCCTCTGCCTCAGGCTGCAATATTGGTCGGGGCTGCAGTTATCCCACAGTTTGACTGGGGCAGAATCCCCTTTCAAGATTCCTCAGTTGTTTTTGGGAGAGTTCCACTCCTGGCAGGCATTTGGACTGAGGGCTCGCTTCCTTTAGCTGTTGACTAGAGGTTGCCCTCAGTTCTTTAGCACAAAGACCTCTTCGTAGGGGCAGTTCAAATATGGTAACTAGTTTTATCAGAGCAAGCAAGCAAGAGAGCCAGAGAGTGAGAGAGTGACTGCTAGCGAAACAGAAGTCATACACTCTTTTGCAACTAACAAAATAATAATTGCTGAAGCAACATCCTATCATTGTTGCTGTATTCTATTTATTAGAAGCAAGTCACTACAATCAAGGGTAGGCAGATTATATCAGAACACAAATACCAGGTGGCAAGATCACTGGTGGCCATTCTGGAATTACAACTCTCACCACTCCTTTCAGCAAATTTAGAGTCCTCGAATTTCACTTCATCCCTGGATATCATAGCACTACGCATGGGTTATAATCAGGGTGACTATGTGTCCTAGTGTAACTGGAATAGGTGCAATTTAGATAACCAAAAAAAAGATTATTCTAAGTGTAGAGGAATCATGCCTTGTATATAAAAAAAATATCAACAGAGGCCAGGCGCGGTGGCTCACGCCTGTAATCCCAGCACTTTGGGAGGCCGAGGTGGGCGGATCATGAGGTCAGGAGATAGAGACCATCCTGGCCAACATGGTGAAACCCTGTCTCTACTAAATATACAAAAAATTAGCCGGGCAAGGTGGCAGGCGCCTGTAGTCCCAGCTACTTGGGAGGCTGAGGCAGGAGAATGGTGTGAACCTGGGAGGCGGAGCTTTCAGTGAGCCCAGATCGCGCTACTGCACTCCAGTCTGGGCGACAGAGCGAAATTTCGTCTCATGAAAAAAATAAAAAATAAAAAAAAATCAGCAGAAATTTTGTTCATCTTCTTAAGGTAGAATAGTTTGCTTAGGAAAATTTAATATCACTCTTAATTAATCTACTCAACAAATATTTATACAGTACTTTCTAAATGCTGGAGCTGTCAAGTACAGTAAAAATAGTATCACTGCCCTTGAAGAAGTCAGATGAGAACTTGAACACTGGCAGTATTGTGTCGGAAATGTTGTGAGAGGGAAACACAAAGTATCATGAAATCTGAGATGGTGGCCCTTTGAGTTTTGAAGGATGCATAGGAATTTGCTGGATGAAGAATGTTTTAGTCAGTTTCCCAATAGGAAACAGCACATTCAAAACAGGATAAATGATGGAAGATTTATTTCCAAAGATGAGGGCATAAGGAAACCATAAGGAACCGTGAAGTTGTATGGTGCTTATCTGATAGCAGCCAGGCTGGTATCAGATAACTGGCATGAAAGGAGACTGAATTGATTACAATCTGGACAGTGAGAGTCCTGTAGTGAAGGGCTCCATGAGACAGAAGGACCTTCTGTAGAGCAGTACAGCCAGCTTGTGCAAACTTTGTAGGAAAGACTTGAACAAATACTCTGACTTCACTGTCCACTTTCTCTTTAATCCCCTGACAAATCCATTTGGAAAGAAGAGGACCTGGGAACCCACATTATATCCCATTCAGAACAACCTCCAGGAGCACAGGGCAGAATGGAGAAGGGTGAAGTTGGTTCTGGAGAGACAAATAAAGCTATACAACCCAAAGGCACCAGGCACACCCATTCCAGAGAAAGGGACCAGAGTGAATTCAGGGATATGTGAAATGTCCTGATGACTTTGGACTGACAAATGTGACATGAAACAGGAGAAAGATCAGATCAGGAAGAGGGAGCTGAGGGCAGAGAAGTGGGCAGGGGCCAGGCTATGAGAGGCTCCCTGGGTCTTTGGTAAAATTGTCCTATTGATCCTGCCAGTTTATGCCCACCATGCCAGGTTGTGCTAAAGAGCTTGGATTCCACCCTGAAGGTAGTGTAGACATAAAGATAACTTTTTAGCTAGGCCTGTGCATTGTGGGCCAAGTGGCTACACAGTGAAGGGTGGATTGGGAGGGGCATGGTTTAGAGTCCAGCTCTGCCTACTGCCTTAGGACTTTGCACCTTAACCTCTCTGGATCCTAATTTCCTGGTTGGTGAAACACAGATGGCAACTCCTGCTGGCTGGCATGGGGATTAGATGGGATAGACATTTATAAAATGCCAAACACTCAACATACATGTGGGGTTATTTGTACACAGATCAACAATTGCTTTTGATGGGGAATTTAAAAACTTTGGGCACTTCCCACCCAAATGCCAGGCATTGTGCTTGAATGCTTCACATTTGATATTTCATTCAATCCATGCAACAGCTTTTGAGATAGCTGTTATCTCCATTTACACAACAGGAAACAAAGGCTTATTTTTATTACCTATTATGTGCCGTACACTGTGCCTGAGGAATATGAAGGTGAGTAAGATGTGGGGTCCTGGCCCTTAAGAAATCCTAATTATGGATGCTAAGATCATTTAGATTGGTGCACCTCAAATTATAATGTGCATATGCATCGCTCACCTGGCATCTTGTTAAAAAGCAGATTCCGACTCACCAGCACTAGGGTCTGGCTGGAGGTTCTGCATTCCTAGCCCTCTCCCAGATGATGCTGATACTGCTTGTGCATAGACCACACTTTGAGAAGCAGAGTTTAGAAGATCAGATTAAACACACACACACACACACACACACACGTTTCTATCAGTAGTTGCAGCTGTGATAAAATGAAGCAAAGGGAAGGTTTTTTTTACAATTTCAACTTTAAGAAATGGGGGTATAGAAGGGAAACACCGTGCACCTGAGTATTTGGCTGAATAGCAGTTACTAAGGCAGGGCTTTCTGCTCCAGAGTCTAAACCTTCCTCAGCTCAGTTTGGGCTGAGCAGGATATCGTTTTTTCTGCCCCTTGGATATATCCCATTATGAGCTTTGATCAAAGCAAACCTTTCCCTTTGAGGCTTAGGGCACATGTTAATGGCTTTGTTATTCGCACGTATCTGCATATATTTGCAAAGCAATTCAGCTTCCTCCGAGAGGGAGGAGGCATACAGGGGCTGGGGGCTGAGCCCAGGGTTTAAGCATTTGTGTAATAGTTGGTCCTCAGCATCTCAAAGGAAATCTGGCAGCTCAGAGATGAAGCCATCCTGATAATGGAAGAAACTAAGAGCTGAGTTTCCAGCGCTTCTCTGGTTGAGCATTCATGCCTGTTCACTGAAGATTCTTATCATTTCAGGTCCTGCCTCTCTTTTTTCCCATCCATTTTACCTATTGCTGCCAAGCATCTTCTTAAAGATTTCTCTGAACAGATCACTTCCCACTCAAAGCCTTTCCACAGTTCTCCATTATATACTGAAGAAAGCAAATCTTAACATTCAGAACTCTCTCCACATAACCCGGTCCCAGTGCATTACTTGAGCCTTGCCTCTGTGCTTCCATTCAGCCTCCCTGCTTCCCTTCCATCCCCGTGCTCTGGCCAAATTGAAGCATTTTTTTTGTTCTGTAAGCCATATACATTTTCACATTCAGGACTTAACTCATCTCATTAGCACATGTGTCAGTTTGTGATACCCTCTCTCCACTTTGTTCACTCATGCCCAAATTCTGCTCAACCTTCAAAACCCAGCTCAAAATCCCCCTCCATCCAGGAATACATCTTTGAACTTCCTACCTGGAGAAGTTCTTCCTGCTTAGGAACTCCCTTAGCATTTTATCCACACCTTTCTTATTTCATAAAGTCCTTCATTTGTTTATGTATTAGGACCATCACCAGTTATTGCATGTCTTGAAGGCCATCCATGCCTAGTCATAAGTATATAGAGTAAGTGGTTCATACCTTTTTGAATGATTGTATGTGTGAATGAAAGACTGATGTCTGCTGACCTGTGACTGTGGGGCAGCCTATTTCCCTACGTGTTCACTCTTTCAATACGTTTTTATTGAGTTCCTGCTCTCTTGCAGGCACAAGGTTCTGGCAGTACAAAGGTGAATAGAGGAAAACCCTGGCCCGCCCCAGGGGCTTTTCTGAGGATGGGGCCATCTCATGTTCTTTGTGTAGTTAAGTTGGCTGCAGTCCAACTAGTTGCTTAATAATAAATGATTTGAAAAATCTGAAAACATCTGATATTTTTACAGATCAGTGACCTGTTAGATGAACAGGCAAAATCTTGTTTAATCTGTGGCTCTGTTCATCAAAGCATTCTTTTGAGTGTGGAGCTTGATAGCGGATTGGATCGTACTTTCATTGTACTGTTTGCCTCCTCACCTTAAAAATAATTGTATATGCTTATTGTGGAAATCTTGGACATAAAAAATAAATACAAATTACTTAAAATTTCCCAAATCAATAAATCATTGTTAATATTTAACATGTTCCTTTTCAGTATTTCTGTTTCTTTGCTTGTTTTTAGTAATACACACACAGTTTGATTCATACTTTTATTTTTACTTTTTTTTCAGAGACAGAGTCTCACTCTGTCACCCAGGCTGGAGTGCAGTGGTGTGATCTCGGCTCACTGCAACCTCTGCCTCCCAGGTTCAAGCAATTCTCCCTGCCTCAGCCTCCTGAGTAGCTGGAATTACAGGCACCTGCCACCACGCCTGGCTAATTTTTGTATTTTTAGTAGAGACAGCATTTCGCCTTGTTGGCCAGGTTGGTCTCAAACTCCTGGACTCAAGTGATCTGCCCATCTCAGCCTCCCAAAGTGCCAGGATTACACCTGGATGATTCATACTTTTTGTATCCTGTCTCTATTTATTTTTTTTTTTTACTAAGATTACACTTTGACTGTTTTCCAGTATTATTAAAAATTATTTAAAATAATTTTTATTTACACTTAGTTTTTTATTGTATGGATATAGCATAATATTTAAACCAAATACCCATTATTTATTAAAGCTATTGGGAAATAACTACACTATGAACAACTTTATGCATCAATATTTTTCCTCATCTGATCATTTTGTTAGCATTCTTGAAGTGTCATTAGTGAGTTAAAGTCTATGAACATTTTTAAGTCCTTTCTGTCTTTACTGATTCTTTTTATCAGAGATGGTTAATTTTTCAAATTCTACGTTGGATGAGTCTGGCCTCAATTATTAAATACGCTTTTGTAATTAACATGGTGCCTGTGGGCTCCCAGCCCCCTCCCCTTTTGAGGCATAGCTATAACTTCAGGATTGTTTTTGAGACAACACCCCTGTTCGTCAATATTCGCACTGCTGGCTAATGCTACTGTGTTGATTTTTTGGGGCCCTGGGTGGCAGATTTTTGTAACAGCAATTGTAAGTGAACTTGACATCAGAAGCATTTTTTTAAGTGCATCCAACCTGCATTTTGATCCTTTAACTAAAATATACTGTAAGTACTTCTTTTGCTCTCAGAACTCTAGAAGAGCAATCCCACTGAGGCTGCATTGAATTAGCTTGAATCACTGGCTTGTCGTTGCTTGCTGGGATAAGGGCTACCCAGACACAAACCTCTCAAGGTCTGATTCTTAACTTGGTCTCTTTCTACTGTGGAAGAATCAGGGAGTTCATTATAGTTGGCCTTAGTGTTAGATAGTATAACCTCACTGTAATTGAACCCTCTTATAACAATCCTTTATGTTTGTATGATGCTCTGTGGTTTAAAAAACACCTTCAAGGTGCTTAATTTGATCCTCACCGTGTTTCTGTGAGGTAGCCATTCATACCACTTCTGTTTCCTAGAATAACCAGGACATGGGGGGTACTGTGTTAATAATAGAAATAACATGGGTCTTTGGAGACATATATACCCAGTTTCAACTCAACTTAACCAGTATGCAGTTGTATGACATAAATTCTTTCAGCCTTAGATTTCTTGTCTATGAAGAGAATAGTACAGTTGATTCTTATCATTTGCAGATTCCACATTTGCAAATTTGACTACTCACTAAAATTTATTTGTAACCCCAAAATCAGTACTCATAGTGCTTTTGTGGTCATCAACAGACATATACAAAATGTCAAAAAATTTGAGTCACCTGACATGCGTGTTCTCAGCTGAGGTTGTACAAGGTGATCTTCTCTGCCTTCTTGTTCCAGCCCTCTTACTATGAACAAGCATCCTTTTCATGGTGACATGTTTAGCATTTTTTGTGTGTGATTTTTGTTGGTAATTTCACGGTTTAATATGGCCCCTAGACATAGTACTGAAGCTGCCTGGTGTTCCTAAGACAGGACACTCCCATATTTCATAAAGCACATGGGATTTGCTTTACGGAGAAAATACATGAGTTAGATAAGCTTCATTCAGGCATGAGTTACAGTGCTGCTGGCTATGAGTTCAATGTTAATGAATCAACATAATATATTAAGTAAGATGTCTTTAAACAGAAACATGTAAAACAAGGTTACATATTGATCAGTTGATGAAAATATTTTGACCAGAGCCTTGCAGGAACATGACCCTGTGTTTCCCCTAGGAGCAATGGTTCAGTATTTGTGAAACTTTATAGAACATAGCTACTGCAGATAATAATCAACTGTGCCTATCCTGGAGGATAGCTGCATATATTAAGTGAGGATGTGTGTAAAATACCTAGTGTGTTGATGTTCTGTGATGGCAATTATATTCTACAGATAAGGAAACAGAAGCTCAGAGAAATGAGCTACCTTATTTAAATTTATTAGATCAGAAAATGGCCTGAGTTAGTAGTGTATCAACTTAGACTTGTCTAAATCTAAACCCAGCAGTCCTCAAAGCATGCAGACTATATCGAGGAGGATTTCCACATAGGGAAATTAAATGCTTAATTCTTTCTGCATTTGCTTTTTATTTCTATGTTTCATCTATATGGTTGAATTCTGGAAAACCTATTTAACCACCCATTATTATGATTTTTGTGTCAGGCCCAGTGCTAACCTCATGCCATCTGGTATCTTTTTTTCATCATGCGATGATCCTGTAAGGTAGAAATTATTATTGTTGTTGCCATTTTAGAGACTCTGAGAAGTTAAATAAATAGCTCAAAGTCACACAAATTGGAAGAAGAACAAAACAGACAGCCCAGGTCTTTCTGACTCTAGAGCCTCTTTTCTCAACCCTAATATCAAAGGGCCCCAAACTTTTGAGAATTGCATAGACTAGTAAAATAACCAACACCACAAAATTGTGCAGAAGGACAGAAAGTTGCCAACTTTTATTTATCTAGCTGTAAGGACACTGAAGAAACAAGTCAGCCACTGACTATCGTTATTTTGTTATAAAGAAAATTAACTTTAATATTATAAAAGTATGAAGAACTTAACCTCAGATTAAAAAAAAAATCCAAGCAAGGCTGGCCATGCTCATGGCTGTAATCCCAGCACTTTGGGAGGCTGAGGCAAGAGATCCCTTGAAGCCAGGAGTTTGAGACCAGCCTGGTCAATATAGTGAGACCCTGTCTCTATATACATTTTAAAATCCAATCCATTTGCTTTTATAAAAACCTCACAACATTGTCTTTCTTTTTTCACATGTCTCCCAGAACAAGACTGTCTTTGTCATACACGTCATGGTCTTTGGCAACCCAAGCTCTGTGCTTTATTATACATTATTTCCACTGATCTGGGCCTCAGCCTTGTCACAGGGCAGTGGTTTCTATCTAATGGCATTTAAGGTCACTTTTCAAAATTCAAAGGGTGGGTGGTTTTAGAGTTTCCAGGCCTGGGCCAACATTTGGTCCATTTGTTCTTCTACCACGAGTCAAAGAGAAGATTAGTCTCATGTGCAATAGCTGTCAGGTCAACTGCCCCTGGTCTGTCAGGCTTGCCCTGGACAGGTGCAAGCACCTGGTGAATTGACCTCCAGAAAAAGGATGAATGCTTAGTGGTGACAAATGAGTTGCTTTAACTATTGGGAAACAGAGCACATACACAAATCTCCCACGGATCTATGTTCTTTGAGAGACTGCATCAGGGAAAGGAGCAACCCATGAAAGACAAAGGCATAATTCTCTGGCTTTTTCTTCCTCTGAGGTGGATGCCCTTCAGAAATGGAAATGGCCCACAAGATAAGTTAGCTTAAGGATTCTTCCACTTTTCTTTGCACCTGTAAATCAGAAGTCTTCTATTTCTAGGACTATACTCACTTGCTCAAACATCAATAAAATAATAAGGGAGCACCAATAACAAGTATAACTTACTCAATGGTTTATATGATGCATCCTGATGATGTACTAAGTTCTTAGCATAGTTAATCTCCATAACAGCCTTGTGAGATTGACACCATCATCATCCTCATTCAGGGATGAATAAACAGAGATACTGAAGTCTTAATAAAGTGACCCTCATATCATTAATGAGTAAGAGATGGAAATGGAGCCTAGATTGAAGCCTCTTGCTTCTAAACAGTGCACTGTGCTGCTCAGCCTACACTCTATGCCTTCTTGCCATATTCGTTCCACGTTTGCAACAAAATGTCCAACTTGTAGATTTTTTCGTTTTGGTAACTATGTAGGAAATATAAGCCTGCATCAATTCATTGAATGCATATGAACCTTACATGTGCCAGATTCAGAGCTCTGGGTGCACGCACTTGCAGCATGTAGCTTGATTTTTGAGAAGTCCCTATTCTTGAGGGAGACACACACACAAATGGCTATGATATAAAGCAATATATTAGAGAGCTATTAGAGAAGTTGCATGAGTAAAATGCCATTTTAGTTAAAACTTGAAGGATGAGTGTTTGGGGTGACAGGGCCCTCCAGGTGGAGGTGAGAACAAGAACAACGCACAGGGTCAGAAACTGGAACAAGCACTCATTGGAGAGTTGGATTTAGGATGTATGTAAATGACTGTGGTGAGAGATGAGGCTGGAGACTTGTCCAGGGGTCCTATTTTAGAGGGACTTGGATGCCATCTTAAGGAAATTGGATTTTATTGATAGCCAATGGGGGACCCCAAAGACACAGGAGGAATATGATCAGGGTTGAATTCAAAATAACTATACTCTAAATTTATGGTTAAAGGCTATATATATATATGTGTGTGTGTGTATATATATATATATATATGTGTGTGTGTGTGTGTGTATATATATATATATAGTTCATCTACATTTAATAGGACACAAGAGAAACAAAATCTATGAGGCTGAAGTGATGAAAGTTTAGACATCAGACAGATCTTTGGTTTCTAGTTTTCTCAACCAAACCACTTATTTGGGTGGTTCCTAAACA
Source organism: Papio anubis (assembly GCF_008728515.1). Taxonomy (NCBI): domain Eukaryota; kingdom Metazoa; phylum Chordata; class Mammalia; order Primates; family Cercopithecidae; genus Papio; species Papio anubis. Next base: position 56,434,875 of record NC_044976.1, on the reverse strand, counting down.
TGGCTAGTGAGTTGAATTACTAGGAAACCTGTTGAAGTCCAGATTTCCAGGTTCTGCCATCTTGAGGTACTGATTCAGATGATCTAATCTCTCAGGGCTGGGAACTGATGTTTTTAAAGCTGGCCAGCTGATTCTAATGACCACGAAAACACTTCTGGCAATATAAGATATTGTATTTACAGAGTTATTTCTGAAGCCTCCCCAAGGACTGTTTATATTGCTAGAGATGTGTAAGGGGTTCTCCAGAGAAACAGAACCAGTAGGGTGTGCGTGTGTGTGTGTGTGTGTGTGTGTGTGAAAGAGAGAAAAAGGGAGTGAAGGAAGGAAGGAAGAAGGAAGGGGGGGGGAGAGAGAAAGAAGGACATATAGATAGACAGAGAGATAGGTGGAGAGATAGATGGTAGATAGATATATTATAAAGAATTGACTCATGCAATTATGGAGGCTGACAAGTCCCAAGATCTGCAGGCAGCAGGTTGGGTACCCAAGATAGCTGCTGGTTTAGTTCCAGTTTGAGTCCAAAGACAGAAATGAAAAATGATGCCTCAGGTGAAGGCAGTCAGGCAGAAAGAAATTCCTTCTTACTCAGCCTTTTTGTTCTGTTTAGGTCTTCAACTGATTGGATGAGGCCCACACACATTAGAAAAGGCAATTTACTTTACTGTCTACCAATTCAAATATTAATATCATCCAGAAACATCCTCACAGACACACCCAGAATAATGTTTGGCCAAATGTTTGGGCACCTTGTGGCCAAGTTGACACATGAAATTAACCACCACAAGATACCAGGACTTCATTATAACAGCATAATCCTGATGATAACAATGGTGATAAGAATCATCATTATTTATATCACTGTAGCCCATGACACAGTGGGTATACAGAATGTTTGCATCTGAATGAGAGAAGCATGTTAGCATAGTTGTTTGTATTTTACTAAGTATTTTTCTTATCTGTTGTCTTATTTTATGCACATAATAACTCTGCTAAGCATTTGAAATAGATTTCATTATCTTTCATTTTTGAGATGGGTTGTTCAAGCTGCAAAGAGGTGAGCTAATTGTCCAAAGACACAGTGCAAATGACTCAGGCCAACTCAAACCCCAAGCTTCTTTTGTGATCTTTCCACCGTATGGCATTCGTTCATTGCATATTAATTACTGGCAAAGATACACAGGCCTTTATGTTGCCCTCTCCTGACCATCAGCAATTTTCTGATCTTATGACTATATCTATTGTTATATCTAAATGTAGGAGAGGGACAAATTAACAAGTGAAAATCAAGAGCTATGTTTGTACTTAATGCTACTAACAGGCAACATAATTACAAGAGAGCTGAGAGTGTTGCTTGACAAACAAATTAATAAAAAAACTCTCATGCCACTCTCAGGGATAAATTACACAGCAGAAAGCAACAAGAGGCTGGGTTTGACAGTTGTGAGATAACAACCTTGAAATATATCTACATTACATGACGGGGCTTTGGAGGTCCAGCTTTTGGACTTAGAGGCTATGCTAATGAACTACCTTAATGTTCATATTTTTGCAGGATCCATCTAGATTTCTTTTAGGAACATGTTTACCACCACTGGGAAAACTGCTTAGTTAGACGTTGGGTCCTAGGCAATTTAAGTGTTTGATATGATTAAACAAAGTTGTCCAATAAGTCAGAAGTCATAGACTAATATATAGTTGTTTATCTCACAACATTTTAAAATAAACTTGTAGGAAGAGACTTATATAAGTTATTCTTATACTTCTATTATGCTTCCTACCTCATTCATTTGACAATTATTTATTGGGTAGTAATCTTTGCTAAGAACTAGACTTGCAGAGACAAACCGTAGTTCTTGCCTTCTAGTACCTCATCATTTTATACAGTGGTTCCCAACTCTGTCTGCATATTAGATTATTGGAGAGAATAAAAATACCAATATCCAGACCCCACCCCAGAGAACCTGATTCTTCTGATCTGGAATGGAGCCAGCCACTAGTAGTTTTGTAAAAGCTTCCCAGGTGATTTTAACACAGAGTCCCTAATCTGGTTGAAGAGACAATTATACAACCAGACATAATGCATTATTTTAAGTACAAGGAGAGGGATGTGTGTTTCTGGCTGTGGGCTGGGGGTGGTAAAGATTTCCAGAGAGGCTCTGGAAAGGCCTTACTAGAGCTGTTATTTTATATTTGGGGGTATTGGAGAGGTTTATTTTAAACTTTTCATAAAATTGTATCATTGTATTATTTGAGCTGCATCTTAGAGCATGGTAGAGAAGGGCAAAGAATGCCATGCAAAAGGTACAACATATGTAAGGACATTTGGGGAAAGGATCTCAGTGTCTTCAGAGAATTTTCAAGTTGTTTAGTTGGACTGAAATGTTGAGTGTGTGAATTATCATTAGTCCTTCACACTATGTTTATGGAGGATCTATGTCATGTGAGGCATTGTATTCAGTGCTCTTTGGGATTAAAAAATCAGACAAAAGGGATTTTACTCCCAACAAACTCATAGGCTATTTAGAAAAATAAATAATGAATGATGATTGTATTGGTGGTGGTGATGATAATGAAGGTGATACAGTAACCGGAACTTAAAATTAAAACTTGGACTAGATACTAAGATGTAATAGAAATGAAATTCCAAAGTGCAGTGCCAAGTTATATTATGTGGTTTAGAGGAAATACTCATAAATATGAAAACATATAAAGGATAAGGATTTTGCTTTTACCGTAATTGATTTTATTTTAAGGAGACAGCAGGAAATTAAGAAGTAAATGTTTTTTAACATACCATGAGTCATGCCTTTCAGTCTACTGCTATCAATAGTAATAATAATAATAGGCAAACTCCAGAGAATTTAGAGGTCATTTAGTCTCATCCTCTGCTGAAGTGCATAGTGGGAAAGGGAGTTGCCTGAAGTCCCTGGAGGCAAATCTGTACTCAAACTCAGGTCCATCCTGCCAAAGCAAGATGCAACCTTCTCACTTGAGTCTCCATAGGGGCTGATGATCAGATTTGAACTTGCCTTCCTGAGGGCATCACTTGAATCTCTCTAGCATCCCCACAGCATTGCCTTTGCATTTCTGTCTTGCATACTGAGAGGTAACTAGGAGCTTCTGATACCTCTCAGTTGTCATTTCACCAGCCCATGAAGCTTGGAGGTCAGCTTGGTGTAATGGTTTGGCACACAGTGTCTTGGAAAGCCCCAGAATAATGCTTTGGGGAAAAGTTAAGAGCAGGCAGATTCTCGAGGTATCTGGTGTTTCGAGGTTAGAAGCTTGGCTTCTGAGGAAGGGTTTATTAAGGGGTCCGCCCACGGGCTCTGTGTAGGTTTCTCAGAGAGGGCAGCTCCTAGCCTAAATTCTCTATCGAGGCCTTCTGCCAACCCCTTAGAAGCCATCCTTCCCAGATGGTCAGGAATAGCTTTATAAGAGGAAAAAGATAGTTTTAAACCACCTACTCTGTCTCTGGTTTCCAGCCTCCTGCTGCTTCTGAACACAATGGCAGCTTCTCATCACATTTGTACTACCTCAACTTCATTGGATGCTTCCTATTACTTGGGATTGATCCAGATCATTCCCTGTTGCCGTTTCAGACCCACTCTTTCACCCTTTCATTTTACCTAATTTTCTAATCTTTCCCCATACCACTTCTACATTTACCTCCAGACTTCCATTCTCTTGGGCCAGTTCTGCTCTGACAATACAAACTGCCCTCTTTTCACCATCATCTGCTTTGGTCTTTGGAGGCCATATTCCATACTTGCCTCATTTTTCCAGCTGTAGGTACTCATATGCTCACGGTCCTCTTATTTTTCCACATAAGCGATTGGTTCACCATCTATCCTTATTAGTAGGAATTCCCTTATTTTCTTTTGGAAACATCCCTTTCTGGAGTTTTATTTGGAATATCTGGAGCTCTATCCAGGCTTTACCATTTGCTAGCCATGTGAATTTGGGAAAATTATTTAATCTTTAATCTTCAGCTTCCTCATCCATAAAATAGTCGTAATGAAGTAACTACCTTATGCAGTTATTAAGAATTAAATGAGTCAATCCATAATAAGCATTTAAAATAGTGACGGCACATAGTAAATGGTGATTTAGGTCATACACACATGCTCAGTGTTTGTGCCCAGTGCGTGACACCCACTCTAGGAAGACAAGGCCTGGAGGGACTTCCAGTGTCCACCCCATGCTGGATTCAAACCTGTCTTTTCTCTAAGCCCCTGAGCTATGGATTTGCATTCAGGTCAGGTCACTAGTTCAAATTTTCCTTTTTTCTATGGTGACTTCACTTCTGTAACACTTGCTTTCATTGGTTGACATAATTTGAGAACTAGCAGGGTCCAGGTCTTTTCTTTTATTTTCTTTTTGGGTGGGGGGCAAAGGATCTCACTCCAATGCCCAGGCTCGAGTGTAGGAATGCAGTGGCACGATCTTGGCTCACTGCAACCAACCCCCACCTCCCGGGTTCGAGTGATTCTCCTGCCTCAGTCTCCCAAGTAGCTGGGATTACAGGTGTGTGCCACCACCCCTGGCTAATTTTTGTATTGTTTAGTAGAGATGGGGTTTCACTATGTTGGCCAGGCTGGTCTCAAACTCCTGACCTGAAGTAATCCGCCCACTTTAGCCTCCCAAAATGTTGGGATTATAGGCGTGAGCCACCACACCTGGCTGGTCTTTTCTTCCTAAGAGGCTACTTGATCCTAGGCAGTTTTACACAACTTCTCACTGGGCGTCAGCTCTGCATATCAGGCCACCTTGGGAGAGGAACACTTTTTTTTTTTTTTTAACAGAGCCTGCTATACCTCTTTTTCTGAGAGGAACCATTCATAGAAGTCCTGATCTAAGTTGAAGTTGTCCATTTGTTGGAGAAATAGCTGGAATTTACCTTGGTTAAATATGAATAATGATGAATTCATTCCATGAAGCATTCCACTACACAAAGTTTCTTGTGACATATCTCTGTCCTCAGCTTATTGTTTAGTGAGGAAGCTCAAAAAGAGATTCTAAGCTCCTTACAGGAATTCCAGAGATAATGGCTGTTAAAAAGGAAGAAGAAAAAGTTATTTTAGGGTATTGGTGGCCATAACTTTATATATTTAAGCACTTAGGTATTTAAGCACTTCCTTGAACACATGAAGTAAAAAGAAGAGAGTTCATTATTAAGTGAAGTAACCTAGCTTAATGTTGCCTGGGATTACGGGTGGACATTTCCTATGCTGTTGAATTAAATTTCACATTCCTCATTCTAATTCATGGGTAGAATTATACAGAAGTCTTAATGTAGAATAATAATTCTGTAGTTCTAGTGGGTCGTCAAAAGGTTGGAACACGGGTAGTAGTTGAGGGAAATAGGTTGTGGACTCCTAAATTACAGAGAGATGTTATGCTTCTTGAAAGAAAAACAGTAGTAGGAAACATTAAAAAGAAATAAAAAGAACCTATTTTGCAGCTTCTCTGGGAGGATTAGTGATTTTGCTTCTTATTACTCTACTCACAGTGACTTAAGGTAATAGAATTACTAGATTCTCAGAATAGAAGGGACTACAAAGGTTACCCAGTCCAACCACTTAGACTCTATTCCCAGCATGATGATCCCTCTTAAAGCATTCCTGCCTAATTACTACTTGCTTAGTCCCACTGAGAGGGAGCTCTCTGCTTAGAATATTTCAAAAATGATACGGTAAGAAAAATGTTGGTCTGAGTATCAGACAGACCTGGGTTCAAATTGACCTCACTAGTTTCATGATACTGAGCAAGTCACATCCTGTTGGGTCTCAGATTTCTCATCTATAAAATGAGGAAAGCAATGCCTTTGTCATGGTGCAGTTAGAAATGTGAAATAGGATAACATAAGGAACATCTCTAGGATAGTGTCTAGCTTATTATAGGTACTCAGTAAATAGTAATTCATAGTACATAAGCAATAACTGTTAGTTTATTCTCTTCTTTCTTTGCTAAATATTTCCTGCCTGCTGAGGTTGAAAAATGGATCACATTATTAATGAGGTAAAAGTTATTAATGAAGCTATAAATGGGAAAGCACAATTTTATTCCCTTTATATTTTCTAAATTTAATACCTAATGTTACAGCTTTGAAGTCAGAGCATTTGTTTCAGCAGTGAATTGGGCCTCTATAGCTGGCCAAAGGAACTTTTCCATAATTTAAAAATAAATAAAATATGAATTGCTCTGGTAGTCTGAATCACCCTTCATTTATTAGCCATCAGAATGAACTGAACCATTTTAGCATTTCAGAATTTTAGAGCTGGGAGTCATCTTAGAGATCATCATATCTGGGCCATTCATTTTATAGATGAGGAAACTGAGGCCCAGAGAGATTAAGTGATTATCTCAAGGTCGTGCAGCTAGCCTGTGGTGGAGCTGAGATTTAAATATAGGTCTCCTAACTCTAAGTCCCATGGTGTATCCTTTGTATCACATTGCCTCTCCTGAGAATGGTGATACTTTCAAATGTCACCTTAATGCTCCCGCCAGATTTCCAAGTCACTAGTCATACATCTGGAATCCTTTTTCCTTTTTTAGGCATCATCTCTTATCTCGAATCTTACCCATAGGAGTTTTATAACACCGTACTTCTTTCAGTTTTTCAGGGAAGACTTGGAAGGGCCTGGAGGAAAGAGAAATGTCAGTGTGGATTAGGAAACATGAAGTGATTATGAAAACAATGAACACCTTTTAATTCCAGAAAAGTGGTTAATAAGAATTTATGTAAACATTTGTTAAATAAATCCCTGGTTCTGGAAATTTCAGTTTAGCTTGTCCCCAACCGTTTTCTTGCCAGATATATCTCTAAGGTTCCAGCCTCTGGACCAATGCTCATTCTGAGTCCCTGACTCCAGAGGCCAGTGGTTTTATACTAAAGCCATTGGTTGAAATAGACCTCCTTGAAGGGTAAGAAAAGTGGCCCGAAGCCTGCTACATACAGCATGGGAGGGAGCTGAGGGCTGTGGGAGGGCCTAGGGAGTTAGGGTTTGTTAATAGGCAACCAGGCCCAAGGTTTGAAACTCAGAGCTCTCTAAGACCTGGGGACATTAGGACAGGTTAAATCCAGAGATACTGGCAGCTGGGGAGTACCCCGGCTACTGAAGGAAAGACAAAATGAGAGAAGGTAGGAGGGAGGAAGAAGAAGGAGATAGTAGGGAAGCGAGGGGAGAAGTAAGGGCAGGGTGCAGACAGGGAGAGACACAGGGAGACAGAGATAGAAGCAGAGATTGTGAGGGAACATGAGTGTTGCCTTGGTGTATAAAAGCACTTAGAATGCAATAAAAAAAACACAAGCATCATGATCAGAAAGTCTTACCTTTGAATTCTATTTACTTTATAGCTGTCAATTGGTGAACCATGGTTTTATTGTCTGAAAATGGCTTAATAATGTGTATTATTAAGATAAAAGGTTAAAGAGAAGTTAAATAAATTACATTAAAGTGCCAAGCACAGTGTTGGACTGCAGCCTCAAGGAGGGCTGGGACTCCTGAGCGACTAAGAGCTCAACAAACCTTTGTCTTCCAGCCCCACCTAGAGGGGCTACCATGAACTTATGCGCCTCCAGTTGAGAGCTTGTCATTACAGCAACCACAGCAGGGAAGAGGGCTGCTACTCACTGACCACTGCTCAGGTCTCCACAATTCTCTCGCTTCTCCAAAAACCTCATTGTCTTCTACCCCCAGGGTAGCCCTAGGAAGTAGGTAGGTAGCATAGTTGCAGCTTGAAGGTGAGGCAGCAGGGCCAAAGGGAGTTTGGGTGACTTGCCCAAGGTGGCAGCAGAATTTGAACCCAGATCTGCCCAGCTCTAGGGTTGTGTTCTTTCAACCATCCTCTCACTTCCAAATTAGCAATGTGAGAGGAAGATGACAGGGAAGAAGCAGCTGGAGGATTTCAGCTCTTCTTGGGCCATATTTATCTGAAAAATAAAAAATTCTTTTTATTTTTATTTAATTTTTTGAGACAGAGTCTCTCTCTGTCTCCCAGACTGGAGTGCAGTGGCACGATGTCAGCTCATTGCAGCTCAATGCATGATTTTGGAAAGAGTATCTCGCTGAGGACCCCCACTGCCTACCTCCTAGCACTTGGATTTTTGTTGTTCTCTGTGAGAAAGCCCTGCCTGGCCACAGGTGGTGGTCCTAATTGGCAGAGAACAGAGAGTGACTGATTTCGAACATGAGATGTTTTAATAGCCTGTGTCTAATTGCACAGCCCTTGTGCTGATGAGAAGTTTGTCATGGGCTTTTTGCCAAAGTGAGATCCAGGTGACATCCTGCGAATTGATTGATCTAGTGTTCCCAAAGTGACAACTGGTTCAGAAAGCCAACCCCTTGCAAGGATGAACAATCAGTGGACTAGAGGTAGTGAGGAGAACCTGGGCTTTCATGTGAGGACAGATATGCCTCCCATTATGGTGCTGCCCCCACTGTGCCTCCATGACCAAGGGTAAGAGATTCAACTTTTCTTCACCTCAGTTTCTTTATCTGTGAATAACAGAGAATGATATGTGCACTCAGGTTTGTCCTGAAGATCACAGCCATCTCTGTAAAGTGCCTAGGGTGGAGGCTGGCATGTAGGAGTTTTAATAATGGTTTTAATAATGTTATCTATTGTACATCAAGGATCCTATCTTAAGCTTGGAGAGGGTGGTAGCTGCATCTGCATTGCTCTTTGTTATAAACTATTTTGGGATGTACCTGGTACTTAGTACATAGCTTATTATAGATGGAAAATGCAAAAATATTTTATAGCTGGATTGACAGAACATAGTGGCTGGCTGACTAATGACAATAGAGGCAATTAAGGTCATTCAAGGCTTTTTAATTTGAGCAGCTCAAGGTGATGGTGGCATTTGCTAAGTGGGAAGTTCAAGGGGAGGGGCAGACCTAGGGATGGGTATGGGGAAGATGAGATCAGTTTTGAATATGTTGAGTTTGAAGTACCTGTAGGACATCAAGGAGGATTTGACTAGCAGACACAAAATATGTGTATCTGTGGTTCAGCAGGGAGAAAAGTTGTTCATGCAGACTCAGTTTTGGGAATCATCCTTGTATCACTTAACATGCCTTGGGCTGCAAGTAACAAGACACACTGACTCAGGATTACCTAAATGGGGAATTGCCAAACAGTCCATAGGTGACATCCAACCCACTGTCTGTTTTTGTAAATCACATTTTATTGGACTATGTCATGCCCATTCATCATTTAATGTATATAGCTGTTTTCATGTCCAAGGGCAGAATGGTTGGTTCAGAGACTGTGTGACTAGCAAAGTCTAAAATATTTACTTTTTGGCCCTTTGCAGAAAAAAAAAAAATGTACTGACCCCCAATTTACACAGTAAATAACTACCTTATCTCATTAAATAAGATCAGAGGGCAAGTTGGTTATTTGGTTTAGTAATGTGATGGGGACTCAACTCTTTCCAGTTCACTGGACTGTACCATCTTCAGCATGTCAGCTACCCCACTAGGCTGTTTGCGTCCCTTCATCATTGCAAAATGACAGCAGAAGTTCTTTGCAGTTCATCTGAAATGACATACCCTGATGCAGAGAAAGGGCAATGTCTCTTTCTTGTGTCCTCCTTGCAGAACCTCCCAGCTTCCCTTTGTATCTCTTGCTTCATGATTAAATGTCAGGCCCATGCATGCCCTTGCAAAGGAAACAGGATTAACAGATTGGCTTAGACCTGTGATTCTCAATCCTGACCACACATTAGAATGATCTCTGAAATGTTTTAAGATAAAATCTTCAATAGGTGTGGATATTGGATTTTAAATAAGCATCCCAGGTGATTTTAAGGTGCCATCAAGAAGGAGCAACCACTGACATAGTTAAATCATTTTGGGAGGCATAGATGTTGGGAACACGAACATGACCAACACATTCTCCATGGAGAAAATAATGGAAGCCATGGATGCTGGGCCCCTGCTCAGGCCAAGCTTGTCAATGGGTAGTCTTGGCAGCTGGGTTGGATTAGACAATATGTTTATCTCGTTAAGGTCAAAGGTAGCATAATCAGAAGTACAGCTTGTGGCCACGGAGAAAAGCCAGACTTCAGAGTCAAGAAACAGAATTAAGTATCATGTTTAGGGGGAGGCGGACAACATGGAAAGAGGAGATGGGAAAATGAGCCAAGAATGAGAAGAAGTGAAGGAAGAGGAGTTAAAGAGTTGGAGGTGAGAGGCCCAGGAGATGTTAACTATGAGGGATGCCCAAGGCCAGATGGGATGCAGAGTTGGCTCTGAAGAGGAAAGTCGGTTGTTCTGCAGGGCCAAAGGCATAATGCTTGGCCAAAATGGCAAAGACACTGCCTCCATCTCAGGCCCATGGGCTCCATTTGGCATAGGTCAGGATGGCATAGCTAAGGCCAAGTCTACAAGTGGGGCAGCTGCCTCTCTGCTCTCTCTTGTTTGACTCTGGCTCTCTTGCTTGATTCACAAAAGAAAGCCTGCAGTTTTGCTGATTAAAAAGCATCAAATTCACAATAGGTTTGTGAGGGCTGAGCTTAGCACAAGCCTTTGGAAACTGCTATAAAGAAACTCAAGATGCTCTCCAGTGACTACTGTTTCCCTGTTCTTTGTACCCTCTTTCTTCTTCTTCTTTTTTTTTTTTTTTTTTGTTTCCTCCTATCCTGGGGACCAGGCCCTTTCCTGTCAGCCTCTCTATTACATCTCTCCCTCATTAAGTCAGGAAAATCGATTCCCTCACTCCATTGCCATCCATTCAGCCATTCATTAAACAGACATTTATAAAACATTCACCATGTGCCTGGCACCACTGTGCTTTCCCCTGGAGCCACCGAGATGGAAGACCTCTAAGACCACTGTCAGGAGACTCACGTGGAATAGGCAGAGGTGGATATATAAATAAGCAATCATAATTTATGGGGGCAAGATATGACTGCAGTATGATCTTTCAAGTTATAAAACTTGACAGCATGGTGGAAGACCCAGGGCCCAGCGGCCACATCTGCACCTGCCATCTTTGTTTGGTCCAGAGCAAACCACCCAACTGCATCAATCCAGTCCACTGATCTGCCAAAAGAGTGCAGCAGTGACTGCCTAGAATCACTCACAGAGATCCTGGAGGATTAATAGCCACAGCATGTGAGAGAATGTTTTTACTAAACTGTGTAATCTCATGCAAAGACAGATGCATTTTAAGTATATTATTATTCTTTCCCTCCCTAGGTAGAAACAACCTTATTATAACCCTCAAGAATCCAATTTTGAAACTCAAATTCTCCTTTTATTTAATGACACAATAGAAATAATATGAGCATTGAGTCAGACAGAGCTGTGTTCAAAACCTGGTTCTCCCAATTCATTGGTGCATGTCCTTCAGCAAGTTACTAATTTCTCTGAGCTTTATTTTCCACTTTGGAGTAGGAGTAACACAGTGACAAGCTAATTTCCATGAGTGTTACAAGGAATAAGTAAAATAAAACATATTTAGCATTTATTAAGTATGGTCCTGGAACATTGTGACCATGCAGGAAATAATAGCCACTATCATTATTATTATTACTAATTGTATTATTACCAGTAGTGTGCTGGTGAATTCTTATACTACAGTCATCTTAAAAAAACAACAACAACAACAACAACAACAAAAAAAAACACACACACACACACAGAAAAAAAGAAAAGGAAGAAATAAAGGAAGATAAAAGTCCATGATTTGCCCATTGCCTGTTTCTGTGGTGTAAGCACTCCCGCCATGACTGATTTCAAGTTACTGACATCACAGAATGAAGACTTGGGAATGATGTGCATAACTGACTCTCTTGAGCTGGTGTGAGTCTGCTCCAGCAAACCACTGGTTATTATTCATATTATTCAAGCAAAATGGATGCAATGGGACCAAGGTAGGAGCAGCTCTGTGGGGGAAACAACCCTCCAGATGTTGCAGGAAAGAGTCTTAGCTCAACTGTACCTGACATTTACTGTCCAACAGACTCTTTGCTAGGGATGACCACTCGTGTTGTAATGAAAGAATTGATACAAGTGTACAAGGTTGTTATTAAATAAAGAAGTCCGGTAAAAATTCTTTTCTTTTTGTGGAGCATGTGGCTCAGGCTCACCCTGCTGTGGACTCTGAAGAGCCTGATGTCCTGTCCTGCACCACACAATGGTCGGAGAGGCCTTCCTTGCTGTCTCTGTACCCCAGATCCCAACTGCTTTTCTAGGGTGAAATGAATAATGGGAAACAATACATTACACCACTTGGGAGTTCTCATGCCCACTTTATTATTTGCTTCTCATGGCAGAGCACTATTATCTTCATTTTAGAATGAAAGAAACTGAATCTCTATTAGTCAGGTTAATTTAGCAAAAACTGCTGTAACGATCCTAAAATCTCAATGGCTTAACACCACAAAGGTTTCTCATATCACAGACTGATGAGACTACACCATGAGAGTCAGGGGTGTTCCACTGTCCAGAACCCAGTTACAGGACCCTTACCTTTAAGGAAAATTGGGGAATGTAGTCATTTTATATAATAAGGAAGAGGAAAACTGAGCATTGAGTCAGTCCACACCCCAGAGGCTCATAAGTTATATTGGCTAAATGGCCAATGAAAATATACACCTCTGCAAGATCTGATCTCTAAACTCTCTTCCACAGCCTGCCACACACTCTCTGTCTCTTCCTTCTCATTGGCAGATGTCTTAGTCGATTCTGGCTTCTATAACAGAATACTATAGACTAAGTGGTTTTAACAACAAACATTCATTTCTCACTGTTCTGGAGGCTGGGAAGTCTAAATGAGGGCACTGGAAGATATGTTGTCTGGTGAGGGCCACTTCCTAGTTTGCAGATGATTATCTTCTCATATTCTCACATGGCAGAAAGCAGAGAGCAAGACCAAGCTCTTGTGTCTCTTCTTGCAAGTGCGCTAATCTCATTCATGACAGCTCTACCCTCATGGCCTAATCACCTCCCAAAGCCTCCAATTCCTAATACAGTAATTGGGCATTAGAATTTAAACAATGAACATTTAAACAAATATTTGTGTTTGGGGAAACACAAATGTTCAATTTATACAGTAGGCCAGATGGAGGAATCCAGAAGTGGACTCTGAAGAGGCCACAGGGGTGGCAGAGATGTGTAATGAAAGCAGCCTGAGTCCCTGAGTCACCCCATGGAGGAGAGCCTCCTGACTCATTTCAGATTATGTTAAACTGTTGAGATTTAGGGGTTGTTTCAGCAGCTATAATTAATTACTCTGGTCACTTCTGAGTGGGTCCAGAACTCAGATGTTGTGCTTCCTCATTTCCTGTATTTGTGCTGTCAGAACCACACTGCATTTGAATTGCCTCTGATTGGTGAGTCCTTCTCATGCCAGACTGTAATCTCCCTGAGAGCACAAACCGTTTGTGACTCATCTCTGTATTTCATGGTCTCTCTACAAGATTCAGGGAACTTTGTTAAATATATAACTAAGCAATCATATATTGTTTAAAATATATATGTATGCTCAATAAAAAGAGGGCCAGGCATGGTGGCTTATGCCTGTAATTCCAGCACTTTGGGAGGCCAAGGCAGGTGAATCACCTGAGGTCAGGAGTTTGAGACCAGCCTGGCCAACATGGCGAAACCCCGTCTCTACTAAAAATACAAAAGTTAGCCAGGCATGGTAGCAGATGCCCATAATTCCAGCTACTCTGGAAGCTGAGCAGGAGAATCGCTTGAACCCAGGAGGTGGAGGTTGCAATAAGCTGACATCGCGCCACTGTACTCCAGCCTGGGCAACAGAGAGAGACTCTGTCTCAAATAAATAAATAAAAATAAAAAGAATTTTAGAAGGAAAGGGATGAAAATGAAGTGGAAGAAGAAATAAACTACTGTTTTTTGATTGATTACCTTATATTTATGTTCTAAAGGGAAAAGAGAGAAGAGATCAGGAAAGAAAATGTATCATTAAATATTCAGGCTTATAAAGTAAAAAGATCTGAGGCTTGACTGTGCCACTAAACTAATTTTGTAACCTTAGGCAAATTACTCAACCACTTTGTGCTTCAGCTTCCTCATAAAACAAGGATAATATGGCTACCTCAAAGACTGACTTAAAGATTAAACGAGATGAAAATAGGCCTTGATTTAAAATGAAGAATTTGAATTAATTTATTACTTGAACCCCTTCCAGATCTGACAGTTTCATTTATAAAAGTACAGAAATACAGATGGTTTCACAGGCCAATGCAAGAATACTTATTACCACCTGGGGGATTAGTATACCTGGTAGAGATTAGTTTTTTCATTCCTTTTACATTTCCCTTCAGGGGCTAGGAAAGCAGACCCATGCTGGGCCAGGCCCACAGATTACCAGAAAGTGCAGGCCTGGTGATTGTCATGCTAAATATGAGAGGTCAGAGAGACTTCTCATCAGTCTCATAACTAGCATTTGGGTAGGATCTCAGTGAGCCACAGTTACCTCTTGGGTAAAAATGGAGTAATAATAGTAGTTACCACTCATGAGAATTAAGTGGGAAAGAAATTTATAAGAAAATGCTTAATACTAGGATAGCAAATAGTTTTCGTTTTCCCATGGCAGCATCAATCAGTTGGTACTGGTTCCCTGGAAAGCCATGCTGAGACAAATTTTGAGGTTTCTACTTCCCGGAGAGTGTGGAATATGGGAGGGAAAAGCTGATGGATTAGTAATGTCTGCAATAGGCATGGGAGTGCAGGTAAGAGCACATGTCCTGTGCTTCTGAGGGCCCTGCAGGGCTAGTACACAATGGAACATCAGTAAATGTTAGTTGAATGAAGTGGAATTTGAACATAGTCATTGTGCCTCTTTCAATTTTTAAGCAAATAATTGAAGTGGAATATAAAGAAACTGAAATGGGATATTGGGAAATTAACATGGAAATCATACTGCAGGCACTTGACAAAACTAATTAAACTGGGAAATGCGCTAGATTTTTTTGATGCATAAACATTCTTCTTCTCTTGCAACAAGGGGGTAAAACTGACAAGTGTTCAAATTGCGCTTTTATGTGTGTGTTCTTCCAAGCATGTGTGGCGCTTTGAAGAAGGTTCTGTTGTGTTTGTAGCAAGAGGCTGTGTAATTGCTCTGAGAGTTCTTGGAATTTTATCAGATGTATGTATATGTTTTTCTTGAGTGAAGGCAAAATATGATCCTTCTTTCTGTAATAAAAGAATGCAGCTGTTTCCAACTAAGTCTGTGGCCTTGAGCCTCAGTGTCTTCATCTTTAAGGTGGGAATAATCGTATCTGCATTAGAGGCTCATTATGAGGATTAGATGAGGGAATGGGAAGTAATGCTGCTTATGAACAAGTCAGGCCTGTTCACATATTCTGGATAACAGCTTTTAGCAGAGTGCAGCATTGGAGACACATGCCAGACTGCCTATGCTTGACTCCTAGGTCTGCTACTGACTGACGATCTGTGAGAATTGGAGCAATTGATTTCACCTCTGTGTTTGTAACCCAACTTGGAACGTGGGGAAAATAATAATGCATACTTCATAGGGTTGTTATATATAAGTTAAAGGGTTGTTACATAAGTTAAAAGGGTTGTTATAAGTTAAAGAGTTGTTATATAAGTTAAAAGAATTGATAAAAACCAAGGATTTAACATAACCTGGCACATAGTAAGTGCTCAACAAATCCCAGTGACGATGATGATGAGTTATCATCACTATCAGATATAAGGCAAGATAGTTTAATTCATTAAACCTTGAGTTTCCTGGAGTATCATATAAGGAAAGATGGTTTAATTCACCAAACCTTGAGTTTCCTGGAAGTATTCCACTATGGTGGTGTTGAGAGACAGGACTAGCTGGATTTCCTAGGCGACTAAGAATCCCTAAACACGGGGCTTGCAATTTAGCTCACACCCAACCAATCAGGTAGTAAAGAGAGCTCACTAACATGCTAATTAGGCAAAAACAGGAGGTAAAGAAATAGTCATCTATCGCCTGAGAGCACAACAGGAGGGAAAATGATCGGGATATAAACCCAGGCATTCGAGCCGGCAACGTATACCCTCTTTGGGTCCCCTCCCTTGTATGGGAGCTCTGTTTTCACTCTATTAAATCTTGCAACTGCACTCTCCTGGTCCGTGTTTGTTACAGCGCGAGCGAGGTACACCACTGCTATTTGCCGCAGTCGCAGACCTGCGGCTGACTTCCATCCCTCCGGATCTGGCAGGGTGTCCGCTGTGCTCCTGATCCAGGGAGGCGCCCATTGCCACTCTCAGTCAGGCTAAAGGCTTGCCATTGTTCCTGCATAGCTAAGTGCCTGGGTTCGTCCTAATCGAGCTGAACACTAGTCACTAGGTTCCACAGTTCTCTTCCGTGACCCATGGCTTCTAATAGAGCTATAACACTCACCGCATGTCCCAAGAGTCCATTCCTTGGAATCCATGAGGCCAAGAATCCCAAGTCAGAGAATACGAGGCTTGCCACCATCTTGGAAGTGGCCCACTGCCGTTTTGGAAGTGGCCTGCCACCATCTTGGGAGCTCTGGGAGCAAGAACCCCTGGTAACAGTGTCAGAGACAAGCAGAACACACACCTTGCTTTCAGATGGTTTCTATTATGATAGTGGGAAATAGAGAACAAGCGTACAAACAACTATTTTATACACATTTTCTAAGTTCTTCTTAAACTGAAAGGAGAGCAGAGCCTTTTTCTTACAATACTTGATATTATCAAAAGATCTTTACATGCATGGTCTCCTTTTATCTCTCTCTTAACCCTATATCCTAAAAGCAATCATATACTATAAAATAGGTAGAATGAATCCCAGTAATATATGATTCCCAGCAAGCTATACCTTACACAATGCCCCCTTATTTCAGTTTTCCTTTGTCAGTATGTAGCATACAGCAAAAATGAAGTTTGAACATTGTTCAGTGTTTATTTGGACACTTCTGATGGGTTCCACAGATTAACTACCCACTTAAATGGTTAGTGTAAGGCAATAGTAATATAGTGGAAAGAGCACTGAGTTTACGACTAGATTCTTCCACTTTCTAGGAATATGATCCTGGACTTGGTCAAATTCTTGAGACATCAAGTGTCCTCATCTGTAGAGTGGGGTAATGCTATATACCTTTCAGAGTTGTTCTAGGCTTGAAATTAGGGAATCTTTTTGTGTATTTTTGGGCCTAGCTTACATTAGTAGGTGTGTGTGCACATTTCCTGGAATATGTGTGGATAAATAAGTATATAGTAGATATTATTTATATGTTTCCACTAACTGTGATTTCCTGCTGTGATTGACGTATATGCTTTAACGTGACCAGACCAATACATATGGTAGTGAGTCTTTTAGAACAATGAAAATGAACAAGCACCAGAACATGGCTGTAACGAAATAAGGTGCTCAGAGTTGTTGAGTCAATGAGTAGAATAATTGGAACTTAAACTTGAACCTTCTGATCTCAGATGCCCTGCTGGAACTTGGATATATTCAATAAGAGGTTTTGTGTTTTAACTGAACTGATGTCTTGGATTGGCATGAAACTAAACATATCTCTAAGTCTTTCATAGGTGGAAGATGGAATCAATTTTCTTTGACAATTTTTCATGAAAGATGCTTTATATGGCATCAGAAGTTCTGCAATCTAATCCCACACTTTATTCCTAACCTTATTTTTATCTAGCTTTGTTCACACACTGAACTGCTATGATTGAGCTCCCTGATCTTTTTGCATGATTTCCAGCTTTTTGATCTTTGTTCAGGCTGTTCCTTGTCCTATAAATGTCCTTTTTAATGTTAATTGCTATATACCTAACTTACCCTTTAAAACCTAGGTCACCTGCTTCCTTCTCTAGGGATCCTTACTTAACTCTTCCCAGCTGGTCACATTCTCTCTTTCCTCTAAGTTTTCATAATGTTTTATGTTATTGTTTTTTGGCCCATTTTTACCTATACCCTATATTATAATTATTTACCACATGGTCCAGACACCTTAACTGTTTGGAAGTGGATAAAACCGGGAATTAGGAGTGTGGTGGTTCTGTATTTGAATCCCAGCTCCAATATTTCCTAACTGTGTGATCTTGGGCAAGTTACTCAAACTCTCTGAACTTCAGATTTTTTATCTATAAATAGAAGTAATCTCTACCTCTCAGGGTATAAAGGTTATTGTGAGTTCTCTACACAGTGTCTGACACACAGAAATAGTAGGTATTCCATGCACAGTGATTCCTTTTCTCTTCTTCCCTCTCTTGAAGAATAGAATATTTGTACGCCACATGCCTGAGTCCCATACACAGTTCTTGACACATGGAATTTTCTCTATACCTGCTATGTAGGTATTATAAGGTAATATAATTTATTTAATTATGTAGTAACAAATGGATAGCCAGATATGTGAAAGAATAAAATATGGCCCCCCAAATATAAAATAAAGCTGAACTTTCAGTGTTTAGTTTCTATGTCATTAGTATTTTTTTCCACTGTCTGTTTTCCTATTTTTCATTTAGATCCATTGGGAGGAGTGAACAGCGTCCAGATCCTTAGGTAGGAGAGGGAGTTATTTATCATCACTGCTTTTAGTCCTCCTTCAGCTGTCTCTTTCTTTTGAGCAACTCTCAAAACAGACCACACTGTTCTGCCTTGAGTACACTGGATGGGATTTTCTAAAGACAGGTTATCTCCTGGAAGGATGATGCCAAACATGATTGACGTGACTTCCATCTCTGAGCCCTGCCAACGTTGCCTGCCCTTGTAAGGCAGACACCAAAGATGCAGCTGACATGATGAACTTAAACAAGTTCTGTTGCTTACACACTGAATTAAGTCTACATCTGTGGCTGTTAAAGTGGGAAAAAAAAAGATTAATAAAGTACATGTTGAAGCTTGAAAGAATAATTAGCAGGACGTTATATGTTTTGGCTGCAAAAGCTGTCTCTACATTTAGCATAAAGCAGAACCTTTCTTCTAATCCTTCTGAGGATGAGGGATTGGCTCAAACTAAATTGGTTTTCTTTCTGCATCTTGAGGTTTTTTTTTTTAATGTTATCATTTTAAAAAATTATTATTTTCCAAATTTCAAGTAAGCTTTAATCAGCCTCTTTGTGGGATCTGTGTTGTTTCTGGATTTGCCAGTAACTCGATTAGCTGCCACTTGGGCCCTGATAAAAGAAAGCACTTAAATTGTGGGCAGCAGAGAGCTTAAATCACACATCTTTCATGGGGGTGCATTCTATCGCTATCAGAGCTGTGATGGTGGCTGCTAACAGCCCACCTCGCTGAGATGTAGAATGAGTTCTTGGTGTACATAATAAACTAACATCTGTACGGTGCATCTCAGAATGGGTGTCAGGGAAGCTGGAAGACAAAGCAGAATGGCATCATTAAGGCCAGATTTAAGACTCCAATTTGTGTAGCATTTGCATAACAATGCACAAGAGCAACTATTCACTGTTCCCTTTCAGAATCCACATGTTTCACCTTCACAGGAGCATTCCTGAGGGAGGGGAGGCAGAGAGGAGGTGCTTGCGAGAGAGGGAATCATTCAGTGGGTCAGAGTATCCTTCTTGCAGACTCACAATTCACTGGGTAGGAAGGCGGTGCCCTGTCTTGTGGGCTGATGATAGGTCTCCTGGCTTGCACCAGTTCCTTCTTTTCTGGTTCTGAGTCAGCATATTTTTCAGTCAACAAACATTTATTGAACATTGAAAAGTCAAGAAAAAGCCTTGTAGTGCAAAGACAGGACCCTATGCCCTGCCTTAGCTGCTTTCTTATCTCTGGACCTATGCTACAATGATTCATCTTTGTGATCCTAAATGTCCTTATATGTGCAATACTTACGAGTAGTATATTATTACTAATACTGGTAAGAGTTGGCAGCTATTGAGTCCTGACTTTATAGGAGGCAGATGGCAAGCATATTTAATCCTCTTAACAATTCTCTAAGATTAATGATTCTTTTCCCTTCTGCTTTTACCCATGAGGAAACTGAGGTACAAAGAAGTAAGTTATCAGTCACTCAATCTCTAAGTGATTGAGTCTCTAGTGTCTTTTTATCTCACATGATAGAGTCTCAACAATGTTAAATTGATAAATATTCATTGACCACCTCTGGGTGCCAGGCACTGAACTAGATGCCTAAGATTCAACAGTGAACAGAAATGGACATGGCCCCAAGCACTTGTGGGACTCCCAGAGAAGTTGAGTGAAAAAATAGATGAAGTCACACATCAATCAATAGTAGTGCTATTTTGCCACACTACTGTGTTAATTGGGGAAAGCACAGGCAAACCAAACAGCCTTGGTTTCAAATTCTGCTTAAAATCTGCTTATTGTATGTCCTTGGGCAGGTCTCTTAACCTCTCTGAGCCTTAGTTTCCTCTTGGAAAAAGTAGGAACAGTAATTGTACCTGCCTCAAAGAGTTGTTGTAAGAATTAAATATCGTAATGAATGGGACATATATTTCTTAGCACAAAGCCTTGCCTGGAATTAATTTTTAAACAATGGGAGCTATTATCATCACTATTATTATTATTAATTAACCAATTTGACTGGAGTGCAGTTAAGCTCCTGTGACCTGAAGGATCAAAAGAGATCTTGCTATTTATGTCTTATTCAGTATTCTTATCTAGCCTTGCATCTTGAGGCATTGACTTTTTTTTTTTTTTCACCAAGGCCAGGCACACAGAGCCCCTCCTGACCACAGCCAGCTGTCTGGGTATCAGGACTGAGGATCCCCACGAGGATATAGCGTGTTTACTGATTCCTCTTCAAAACAGCCTCCCTTAAAGTTGCAGTTGTAACAGAATTGCAATGTCCTCTGGCCACACACTTATGAGGCTCTCAGTGCTGTAAAGGGATGAGCCTCATGTGTTCTGAATGACAATGATCGTCTCTCTCCCTAGATACCAGCCCTCTGCTCCCAGTCTCAAACTCTGGCCTAGATATTTGGGCAGACTCATGTATTTCTGTCCTGTGTGGAGTGCCTCCTCTTTGCCCCCAGCCCTTCCAAAGCTATATTATTCCTAGCAGGTTAAAAGGACATAGGCATGAGAGATTTTACTGGAGGGATGAAAACATGTGAAAATGATTTATGGTGATGGTTACACACCTGGGAAAATTTGCTAAAAATCATTGAATTATACAATTGAAATGGGTGAATTTTATGATATGTAAACTACACTACAGTGAAGTTATCAATAAAAAGAGGGACACCCAAGCTCACTGTAGTTTGATTTTTTAAGACTCTGTTTTCTCACCTGGAAAACAGGGTCAATTCCTTATAGCAAAAGGCTTACTAGTAGCTGAGAGGCTGTAATATAAATTTTGTTATAGATGTGAAGAAGTGTAAGTATATTAGCACAAAACACACACACACACACACACACAAACAAACAAAAAAAACGAAGTGGAGTCAGTGTGAATGTGTTTGTTTTCCACTCTTCAGGAAGCTGGCTTTAGGTCTGAAATGCATATGACTTTTTTTGAAGAGTCCCTCTCTGTGGTAGGCATTGGCTGCCACTTTCTCGTCACAAACACTCTGTGCAATGATCATGAGAAAACAGGGCAGGTGAGTGTGTTTGGGTTGTTCACTGTACTTCAGGCACGATTTAAACAGTTTTCTCAGGATAATTTCATTCAATCTTACAAGTCTACCAAAGACATTCTATACATTCACAGATGGAGAAACTGAGGCTCAGAGGTTAAGCAACACCACTTGGCTAGGAGGAGCTGTCTCCATTTCTTTGTTTTCCTCTTTACACTTTCTCTGAGATCCTCAACCCTATTAATAAATGCCCCATAAACTACTGAGGTCCTGCTCCCCATTCTTGTGTTCCCACAGCTTCCCTCCAACCTTTCTCTGACCCATGGACTGAGGTTCAAGATAGACTAAGGCAGGTGGCTCAACATCTCCATCCCTGGCCTGCCTTGAAGTCAGAGCTGCCTTTAAATAGCTCTGCCACCAACTAGCTGCATGACCTCAGCCAGGGCACTTAGCCTCAATTTCTGCAAATGGAAAATAGATATTTGTATAACATGTGCATAATAATGTGTATTACTACTGACCCTTTTGGAGTGACTGTGAAGAATAAATGTAAGAGTGTAAGTGAGAGAGCCTTCCAGAAAACTGTGAATCACTCTGCAGTGTGAGGTGTTACTTCTGGTCACTTCTGCCTATTTCTCTGAGCTCCTTGGTTCTAATTCTGTATTGTAGATCCTATGCCTTGGCATTAGTCCATTATCTCGCAGCCTCAAAAGCAGAGTTCTGGATGGCCTAGCACTAGGTCCGGAATGAATATATTTCCCTTGTATTCTGACCCCCACTTCCCGTCCTGAAACCTTCAGCTAGGGGTGGCTGAGAAAGGCAGAGGCTGGCATAAAAGAGAGATGGATTCTGGACTTAGAACCAGGCAGAGCAAAACTGGACAGCTACTCTGAGAAGGGGCTGTATCAGTTTCTGTTTTCTGTTTGTAAACTTCAAGGCCAACAGGTGCTCAGAGCAGTCATCTGACAGTGATGACCAGCAATATTTCCCAAGTGGCCACCTTGCCTGGGAAGCATCCATAGATGCCAGTCAAAAAGCAATGACCCAGTGGACTTTCAATCTAAGTTGAAGGCATTGATGTGGACCCGGAGTGCAGGAGAGGCAGATTAAATACTGAAGTCAGCACACAAAGAGCGAAACAGTCCTGACCCACACAGGTGGAATTTTGTAATAAGGGGGTGCTAACAAGCTGGGTTAATGAAAATTTCTTCATTTGAATCCTATTTCAGAAGAATGCAGGGAATTGTATTTTTAAAGAAATCCTAGAGCACTTTGGCTAACTGAAGAATTGTCTGGTAAAATGAAGTCTCTCCCATCTACTATGCAAATTTTAAGTAGTGTCAATTGGATTTCTATAAAATTGAGGGCCATCTATTTTAAAACATGTCAGTAAAGAGAAGCCATCAAAATCAGGTTTCTTCTTTGAGGTTTTTTTTGTCATTGAAGCGAGTGGAGCACAATACACTCAATAGCCTGAAAAAGAAAGGGCTTATTATGAGTTCCTCCTATGCCGTGGTCACTATGCCATCCATTGTCACGTGTGATTTCATCAAATCCTTACAATTACCCATTGAGGGAAGGGCAGTTACCCTTGTTTCATAGACCAGGCACTTGAAGCCTAAGAACTTAAGTGATTTTGCCATGAACACACAAATAATAAAATGAACATAAATATGTTAGTCTTTATTAACGATATTCATATTCATAACAATAACATACCATATGCCAGATATTGTCATGAGCTCCTCCATATATTTTAATTAATCTTTGTAATAAAATCTGTATGACAGATAGTATCACCCTTATATTACAGATTTTTAAAAAAGGACTCAAAAGATAAATAACTAGCCTAAATTTAGAAGACTACTAAATGGTTGAGCTAAGTTTCAAACCCAGGTCTGCCTGGATTCAAACTCCTTGTTGTTTTCTTTTTTATTTGTTTGTTTATGACATATGCTCTCTAAAATGGATTTATCAAGTCATTAGTTTATTTAAAATGTTGTGAATTTATATATATACACACACACACACACACACATATATATATATATATATATCTTGTGTTAACTGCTTGTGTATGCTGATTTCTTTGTTATAGGTCACTAAAGGGAAGCTGTTATCTTTGCATTATGGAAAATGACTCAGAAATGTGATCAATGTACAGAACCTCACAGATAGAGCCATAAACCAGAACCTGTATTTTTTTTCTAACCAGAAAAGAATGTGGATTGTAAGACTGACGGATATATATGAATAAAGTGGAAGAATATAGGCAGACTGAACAATGTATTATCTTTAAGAACTATATAATTAACTCATAGCCTAAAGATATCAAAATATGCTAAATACTCACTAGTTTAAAGAAAAACAAACAAATAAAAATCTTGTATAGTGATAACACAGAGTCCTGCCAATTCATCACATAAGGAAGGGATCGCAGACTAACCAAATCAGAGGGACAGTCCAAACACTCTGAACTTAATGTTTTGGATACAGCTCAAGATCAGTGTTGTCAGTTGCCTGTAGCTCCTGTAACAGATAACCACAAACCTGGTGGCTTAAAGCAAGAAGAGCTTATTTTTTTTGCAATTCTGGAGGCCAAAAGTCCAAAATCAGTATCACGGGGCTAGAATTAAGGTATTGGGAGGGCCAATTCCTTCCAGAAAATTTGGAGGAGAATCTGTTCTTGCTCCTTCCAGCTTCTGGTTGCCAATATTTTGATGCTTGTGACAATATCACTATAACTTCTGCCTCCGTCTTTATACCACCTTTTCCTTTCTGTGTGTGAAATCTCCTTTGCCTTTTATAAAGACACTGCAATTGAATTTGGGGTTGACCTGGATAATCCAGGGTAATCTTCCCATCTCAACATCCTTAATGTACTGATATCAGCAAAGACTCTTTTTCCTAACAAGGTAACATTTTTAAATTTCAGAGATGAAGACCTGACACCTTTGGGGACCATTATTCTGCCTACCACAGTCAGAAACTGGAGCCATAGTACTCCCAGACAGCAGAGGGATAATCTGTGGTCTTTCTAATCCTTCACACATGGGAGTTACTCCCAAGCTCCAAGTGACAATGCGACCTTTCCTAAAGTTTACTTCCTCAGCTGCTGAGAATGCAGGAGATGCGTAGTTCAGAAAAACGGCCTTTTCAGCTGGGTGCAGTGGCTCATGCCTGTAATCCCAGCTCCTTGGGTGGCCGAGGCGGGCAGATCACCTAAGGTCAGGAGTTTGAGACCAGCCTGGCCAACATGGTGAAACCCCGTCTCTACTAAAAATACAAAAATTAGCCATGGTAGAACATGCCTGTAATCCCAGCAACTCAGGAGGTTGAGGCACGAGAATCGCTTGAACCCGGGAGGTGGAGATTGCAGTGAACCGAGATCGAACCACTGCACTCCAGCCTGGGTGACAGAGTGAGACTCCATCTCAAAACAAACAAACAAACAGGCAAAAAAGAGCCCTTTGGATAGAAGTTGATGGGCTGACTAAGGCTTTCCTAAACCAGAAAAAAAGTAAGGAGGAGAGAGATGGAGCGAGTGAGGGGCAAGAGAAAGGACGGGAAAATTGAGGGTGCAAGGAGAGAAAATGGAGAAAACTGAGAAAACAAAAACAAACAGAAGGGGAAGGAGAGGAAGGGATTATGAGGGAAAAAAGCATGATTTAGAAAAAAGTGAAGAAAAATAAAATGGAAAATTAAGAAACTAAGGGAGAAGAAAGAGTAGGTAGGGAGAACAAGGGAAGATGATGAGAGTAAATTTGAGAGAAAGGGAAGATGGAAGAGAAAATAGGGATTGATGGCGAGAGAATAAGAGGAAATGGAAGATTAGAAAAAGCGCCGTGGTGGCTCATACCTATAATCCCGTCACTTTGGGAGGCCAAGGTGGGCTGATCACCTGAGGTCAGGAGTTTGAGGCCAGCCTGGCCAACATGGTGAAACCCCGACCCTACTAAAAATACAAAAATTAGCTAGGCGTAGTGGCACATGCCTGTAATCCCACATACTCAGGAGGCTGAGGCACAAGAATCGCTTGAACCCGTGAGGTGGAGATTGCAGTGGGCCCAGAATGCCCCATTGCACTCCAGCCTGGATGACAGAATGAGACTCTGTCTCAAAAAAAAAAAAAAAAAAAGGCTAAAAAGAGGAGAAGAGAGAAGAATTGAGGAGAAAAAGAGACTGAGAAGTGTGAGATGGAGCAGGCAGAGAGAGGAGACCAAGAGACAGCAGAGCTGGAGCTCATGCTGGAGAAAATATTAAAGGCATTTGAAAAGGTGACCAACGTCTATATGTTTATGTGCCAAAATACATACAGCAGCTGCAAGTCACAAATCACATTCATCGGCTGTTACAGTCTGGTAATTGTCCATACAGATATTTTCTTCCTGGTTCCAAACCCTGGCTTATCAGAGGACAACATGCTTTTGAAATGCCACATTACTTTGAAAGTACATTTCATGTCCAAAAGTTCCACTAAGTATGATATACTGAAGACTTACTTCATTTCCATTCTATGTAGCTCCCAGGCTCTAGCACAAGTGTTTTTAAAGGGCCATTTTGATTCTCAGTTTCCTGCTCTCCAAGGGCAGGACGGATCTTCCCATTGACTGTTTCCAAATCAGCCATTTAGCCTCCTCCTTCCCTCCCTCCCTCCCTCCATTTCTCACTCCTTTCCTCCCTCCCCTTCTCCCTCCCTCCCCTTCTCCCTCCCCTTCTCCCTCCCTCCCCTTCTCCCTCCCTCCCTTCCTCCCTTTTTTTTCTCTTCTTTTCTCTCTCCCTCCTCCCCACTCCCCTTTCCTCCCTTTCTTCCCTCTCTTCCTCCTTCCTTCCTTTCCTTCTTCCTTTAACTCCTTTTCTTTCTTCCTTCTTTCCTTTCCTTCTCTCCCTTCATTTCTTTCCTCTTTTGTCTCTCTCTGTTTCTCTCTCTCCCTCTCTTCCTGCCTCATCCCTCCCTGCTTTTAAGTGTCTTTTTTAATAAGGCAGCATAAAGCTGTACACCAGGGTTTCTTAAACCTCAGCAACGGCTGGAAAATTCTTTGTCCTGGGGGCCGTCCTGTGCATTGTGAGATTTTAGTGGCATCTCTGGCCTCCACTCACTGGATGCCAGTAGCAACTCTCCCCACCTCAGTTGTGATAAACAAAAATATTTCTAGACATTACCAAGTGTCTGCTGGGGGCAGAATTGCTCTTGGTTGAGAGAGGCTCTAGTCTGTCCTCGGACCCAAGCTGCAATCCCACCCCACTACTTCCGGGCTACGGGATCCTAGGGAAATCCCTCAAATTTACAGATGGTTCAGAATCTCCTATAGTGCTTGTTAAAACAGAAAGTGCAGAAGATCCTACCCCTGGAGCTTTTGAGGCAATCGATTGGGAATGGGGACCTGAGAATGTGCATTCCTAACAAGCTGCTGATGCTGCTGGTCCAGGACACACTTGGAGAACCACTGCCCTGCCCCTAACCGGGCTGATCTTCAGTACTTTCACCAAACTGTACAGTTCATAAGACTCCCTTCTCTGGCTTGCTCTACAGGTTATGAGAAATGATGTATCTAAGGTACTTAGCATAGGACCCTGGCCCATGATAGCAGATTAATAAGCGGTAGCTCATAAAGAAAGCCCTCTTAAAGGAAGGTTAGTCTTTGGCAGGAACTGCGAGGATTAAAAATGTATATGGATATATTCACAGCAGCTCACAAATGCTCCCATTTTTAAAGAAGAGGTTCAGTGGCTTTTCAGTAACAAATTACATGTTCTTATTAATCAATCCTCTTGGTGGGACCAGTCCCCCACAGGAAGATAAATGGAGAGCCAGCATTGCACCTGAGATCCTGGAAATCTAAAATTGATAATCCATGTACATACTTGGTAATAAGAACAAGTGCAAACTCTGTTACTAATGTCCGTGGATACTGTTGCCTAAAAATCCTAATATTCTCTCCCCAGCTGAAAGGAATTTGCATTTTTCATACATCTACTATGTACCAGGCAATATGCTAAATTATATACATGCGTACATTAATTCCTCAAACTACTCTAGGAAGTCTTATCCCTGTTTGTCACATTAAAACTGGGAGTAGGCCAGGTTCAGTGGCTCGTGCCTATAATCCCAACACTTTGGGAGACCAAGGTAGGTGGATCACCTGAGGTCAGAAGTTCGAGACCAGCCTGGCCAACATGGTGAAACCCTGTCTCTACTAAAAATACAAAAATTAACTGGGTGTGGTGGTGTGTGCCTATAGTCCCAGCTACTGAAGAGGCTGAGGCAGGAGAATCGCTTGAACCCAGGAGGCAGAGGGTGAGCTGAGATCGCACCATTGCACTGCAAGAATCCGTTTAAAAAAAAAAAAAAAGACGGGGGGCTCAGAGGTTAAGTGATTGCCCAGTGACATCATTTGAAATTTACAAGTATCTAGTGAGGAAGCACTATTATTATCCCAGCTTACAGCTGAGGGAGCTGAGGCACTGGGTGTTAAATAACCTGATCAAGGTCATACACAAGGCTAGGCAATGGCAGAATAGAGATACAGACCCAGACTATTCCAGGGCCTACACCATCCTATACCTACGTGTGTTTATACTACACTGCCTCTGGCAGGACACAGAATTTCTAGAAGTACCAGGGAGAACTTGCAAAGGGGCAGATCCAAACAGACAAGAGCTTTCTGAGGAGTTTATGAAGGACTTTCATTACCCTCCTACCTTTATTCTTTAGAAGACAGACAGAATAGAGGGTTTTCTAAAGATACTATTTTGTTTCTCTTCTGGCACTGATCATATTTAATACAGTGATTTGTTCATGTGCAAAGTTCTTGAGGGGAGAAACTGCATATTCAATTCTGTATTACTCCTATCTAGTATAGTGGCTGGCACTACAGAATACACTTGTAGTCATTAGATCGATTTGGAGACCAATGAACTTCACCTTTCAGCAGCAACGAGGTTGTTATCTGGAAACTAAATGATTCTGATTCTGGATTCGGTCAGTGTTGTCTCAGACAGATTCTCCTGCTGCATAAAAATTCCTCCTTCTCCCCTCAGACCCCACTTCTATTCTCCCTAGTCTTCACCTCCAGTTAAGCAATATTTCCCTAAGGGGAGTTGCACTGTGCTAATCACTAGGGGTATACTCCTCAAATCACATACTATTAGTGGTGGCAAATCTGTAGGAGTCTGCAGCAACCTCAAATCTTGCCTACTTGGAAGAAAGAATTCAACAGAGGGGCTATAAGGCAGAGGGAGGGACCAAGGCAAGTTTTAGAGCCGGAGTGAAAGTTTATTAAACAGTTTTAGAGCAGGAATGAAAGGAAGTAAAGTACACTTGGAAGAGGGCCTAGCAGGCAACTTGAGAGATTGAGGTGCACAGTTTGACCTTTGACTTGGGGGTTTTATATGCGGGCTTTCTGCATGTGCAGTGGCCTGCCAGCACTTCCAGCACTTGAGAGGGCCTGCATGCACAGTGTTTTACTGAAATCGTATGTGTGCTCACTGGAGGCTTTCTTCTCTTACCAGTCGAGTGTTTACATAGAGGAAGATCATATACTAGTTAAACTCCTCCATTTTACCTCTTAGTGAACATGCTAGTGTCCACTTGCCCAACTCCTGAGATCTTACTGGGAAGCTGCTAATCACCAGATTCAGGTGTTTTTTTATGTATTGGGAGATGGCCTTTCCCTGGCACTGACTGCAACGACTTATTATTAGAGAGAGACAGTTTAACAACCACCTGACCATCACCCGATGGTTGCCTGACATTCCTGGTTGGCAGTGGGGTGGAGGCGGATCTCTATCCTGCTCTGCTCATGCCTAACTACCTACTCTAACAATACTTTACACTCTCCAGGCTCACCAACAGACCCCCCAAACGCCGAGAGTGGCCTGGCATTAAAACGAATCTCTAAGAAAGACAAAATTCTAAGAATCCACAATTTAAGGGAAGGGTCATAAAATACTTACATGCTAAAATCTGAGAGACTTATAAAAATGATTTGTGCCAACATTTGATAAGACCACAGCCCAGTGAGAAATGATTGGCTGACATCTATGCAGAGCTGGAAGGGGGATGCAGTTTTCCCTATTCTTAGAGTTACACTTTTCCACCCTTCTGCATTATTTCTGTCACAGTCAGAAGATGCCGTCAAAGTGATTTGACATCTATAAAAACAGCTTAGATAAACCAGAAAGGATCAAAGTAAGGGCTCGTGAATGATAGTCGTAATTTTGAGAAAAGATAAAGAATGTGGATTTCAACCCAGCAAATGAGGGCAAATTTCCAAAATTTGGGATCCTCAGAAAACAGGATTTATCATCTTTTTTGCTACACTAATGGAATACACCTTGTTACTTATGGGATTTAACCTGAATTGTTATTTTCAAAAGTTCCACTATGTATAGCACTAGGTTTTTGAAAAATACATAATCTCATTTAATCCTCATCACAATTCTGAATGGAGAGGATCATTATCCTCATTTTCCTTTTTGTGAGACAAAGTCTCACTCTGTGGCCCAGGGTGGAGTGCAATGGCACAATCTCAGCTCATTGCCACCTCTGCCTCCCGGGTTCCAGAGATTCTCCTGCCTCAGCCTCCTGAGGAGCTGAGATTACAGACACCCACCACCATGCCTGGCTAATTTTTGTATTTTTAATAGAGATGGGTTTCACCATGTTTGCCAGGCTGGTCTCGAACTCCTGGCCTCAAGTGATCCGCCTGCCTCGGTCTTCCAAAGTGCTGGGATTACAGGAATGAGCCACTGCGCCCGGACTAGCCTCATTTTCCAAATGAAGCAACTAGGGTGCAAAGAAGCTCAATGACTTTGCCAAGGTCACACAACTTAATAAATTTAGTAGAATTTAGATACTATCCTGGATCCATGTATGTGCTTGTTCTGTGGGGCTTCTGTACCTTTTTTTTTCTGAGAAACCTGACACTCTCAATAGCAATTTAAAGACCCCTGCTGGCCTCATTTTCAAGTCTTTAAACTTTCAAAGTTTTCAAGGTTACACTGTAACTCCCTAGTCCTTTTTCCCTAGAGGGTCTTGATCTTGATAACTGTGAGTAAAGGTTTGTTTGAATAATCCATTAACGTTGAGAAAATTACCTTTTCATAATGAAGTATTCTGTGTCACTTTAATACTAATTACTCTAACCGTATTTATTGAGGATTAATGACTGAGCAATATTTTATTAATAACCAACTGGCATTTATTATTGCATAAATAATAAATAGAGTGCCTTATTAAATATAGATGCATTTTTATTTGCACACCTTCATTGAAAATGTTGTCAAATTTTTTGCACTGATTAAAAATCTCATTAAAATGGTTGGCTAGTGTTACCTTTGTGCCCCACTTTCTCCCCGAAAGAGTCCCTGGCAATTCCTGCACAATAGGTAGACTTTGGGATTATTCATCAGCCTGTCAGGAGAAGTCCCTTTAACAATGCAGAGCTGCTATGAATTCTGGTTGCCATGAGAACCTCGACTTTTTGCTCTTCTCTCAC
Source organism: Papio anubis (assembly GCF_008728515.1). Lineage (NCBI taxonomy): Eukaryota > Metazoa > Chordata > Mammalia > Primates > Cercopithecidae > Papio > Papio anubis. The sequence continues at coordinate 56,403,857 of NC_044976.1, read as the reverse complement.
TTTGTTATGTTTTCATGTGTAACCCTCACCTGGTGTTAGGAGGTTCCTGCATTTAAAAACTTGAGTACCCTATTAAGCAGGTCGTCTGAAATCATGGACCTGGGGGAGCTAGAAACTACTGTTTTTGCCTTTCATTTGCAGCTGAGGAAACTGAGGCCCAGAGAGGGGTGGTAACTTGCTCGGCAAAACACAGACAGTTATCAGCAAAGGACCAGCACAAGGTCTCCTGACCTGTGTTCTTTCAGCTGTACCACGCTGCTCTGCTCCGGTAGTTCTGCTGACATCCTCTCTCCATGTGCCAATGGTCTCATCCATCTGTCTCTCTCTTCTTTCTTTTTTTTAATCACTAAACAACCCAAACATTACAAGTCTGCTTCACTTGTTAATAGTTGCATTCAAATTTTTCTAGCTGAAAACTCCTTCCTCCTAAGAATTCCATCACCTTTCAGAGTTGTCCCCACCCACAAGGATCTTCAGGTCTATGCTCATCTGTTCTCATCAAACCAACCAGTCGGCTACCCACATCCTGTCCACCCTCAGTGTTGAATGCTATACTGTCTTGAAGCCCTCTGAATGTGCCTGTCTGTTCCATCCTATTGCCCAACATAAGTAGGCTAGTGTCCACACAGAGTTGCTTACTTCCTGTGCCCCAAGGCTGCTGGTCCTAGGATACTGGAGCACGCTTGGGATCAGTGAAGGAGCTAAGCCTTGTTCCCCAACTCCCGGAAGTGCTCTGTGCATCTGGGCCTCACGGCAGCTTAGCCTGTGCTCTGAGTCTCTTACAAACACAATGGCTTCAGCTTCTGACCTGCCTTCTCTGCTCGTACACCCTCCAACTCAGACCAGAAATGAGGTGGAAGAGGGAGGTTGAGAGATGCCATGCTCTTCCTTTGTTGTCCTCCTCCTTCCTTCGAGGTCTCTGATCTCAGATTCTTTCCTCTTTCAAGGAAAAAATAAAATAAAAGTCCTCATGCATGTCATCCAGATCAATGCAGGACCACAGGATTCTGCAGCCTTCAGTTCCTCATATAGACAAACTCAGCATCTCATCTCTGTCTCAGCTAGGATACCTTGCTCTATGTACACTATACTCCCTTTGTCCTCTGCCTTTTGCGGCCAGACTTAATAGTCAGAGGACTTGCAGCCTCAGCTGTTGCTACTGTTAGGCCACACCTGGAATTAAAGTGTGCCTTCTACTGTAGTAGCCTTGCCTCTGTTCCCCAACAGACTACACTATTTTAAGGAGAGAGACTTCTTTGGTTTATTTTGCATTTTATTTTTATTATTTAAATTCTGTGTTTTCAGCACTTAGCACAGGGCCTGGCACATTGTAGGACCGCCAGAGATACTTGTTAAATATGAATGAATGAATTATTAAATGCCTCTTTCCACTGGGGTTGGGATTGTAGGAACCAGTGCAACTGAACTTTCTTTAACCTAAGGAACGAGCTAAACCTTTGAATAAGGGTCTAGGCCAATTTCCAGCTTCTGCTAGTACAATGAGCTCTAAAACGTGACATTTGCATCTATTTCACTAAGACTCGTGGACTCCCCCTACTCCCCCAAACTCTGTAACAATAGAAGTCCTCATTCCACTAAAACTGTGTCATTTCTTTAGCGTTTTGAGGGTTAGAAACTAGGACAAGACTATCAGCCAAATGCAGCGGGTACCAGTGTACTGACTGTATATCTTATCAGATATTCAAGAATGCAGCAAGAAATGTCATGGGGAGCTTTCGACAAAAATATTTAATTAATAGCAACAGCTACAGAAATGAATAACACCATCCAGGCAATTACAGTGTTCAATAAAGCGGCTCTCCGAGGATGGGGTGGCAGCAGATTACTGACTGATGGACTGCATTTAAATATATTATCTGCTCACTGGAAAGACTCCGGTGGGTTCCTCCCCTCCAGGACATGGCCGGCAGTAGTAGTATTATTTTATCTTTTTTATTTTTAATAGAGTGACAAATTGAATTATCTGAGAGACTGGTCAGAGATTTCTAGCCCTCTCTGAAATACCCATGCATTCTGTGACCCTAGCAAAGAATACTGGGTAGCAACTGGAGAAATAGCTGGCAAGCATCCTAAATGTGTTGTGTTTCAGGGTAAGTGCTCATGAAAGTGTTAAGTGAGGGTCAATAGGAAAAGCTTGGGCTCTTAAGTTTCCAATCCTGGCTATGTGACCTTGGATAAGTTACTTCACTTCTGTCAACCTCAGTTTTTTCTTGCTCGTAAAAAGGTGTACTGAGATTTATGTAGCAGTGTGGAGGTGGTGATGAAGGAAGATAACCCACGTGAGCTCCTGGCATATGGTAGCGGTTCAATGCATGGTAATCCTTTCCCTCCTAGATAACTGCATCAGGGTCGAGATGTGGAATTTGGTTTCCTGGCCATGGAGAGGTTCATGGTAGGGACATGGTACCAGCTATAGATAATAGTAGCAAGGGCAATCAAGCAGTGAAAACACAGCATCTAGCTACATGGTAAAACACCACCACAAGGATTCAAGCAGAGCCTAAAATTCCATGTAAAATGCACAGTTGCATTATTATAAGGTTAATACAATGATCAGTTAGGACAGGACACAGAGTGAGAGAATCCATCAGAAGGAATCTGTCCTCACTCTGAAAACCATGAGTGTCCTCTTTATGAGAAAAATGATTCTGGGGCACATCATAAACACCTAGATGCCAGTTCTCATCATCTTCCTTTGGGCCAGATTGAGGAAGTGCGGGGAACAAAATTTTCTTTCTTATTCCTGGGTAGTGGAATTATACTTTCCACCTCATCTTTATCTGCACTGCCTATTTTTCATTGATGTAAACTTTAGTTTGAAGTATAGCACGTACATATGGAGACGTGCACAAGTCCTGTCTATAGAACTTGATGAATTTTTCCCAGTGGACACAACCATGTTTCCAGCATGCATATGAAGAAGTAGAGGTTTTCTGGCACCCCCGAGGCCCCATCCGGCCCTCTGCCAGTCGGCACCCCACCAAGGTAGCTGCAATGTGTCTTCTAACAGCATGGATTAGGTTCACCTACCTTTGAACTTTATATGCTGTATGTATGTGGAACCATGCCGTGTGTATTTTTTTGTGCCTGGCTTCTTTCATCCAACATTATTGCATTAGTTTCATAGTCAGTAGAAAAGGAATTCCCACTTGGTGGAAGAGACAGCCATCAAGTACAGCGAGCTCTGGCTGACTGCTTGTGGTCTCCACTCTGCTGTGTCTCTGCATCTGCTTGTGCGGGTCTCTACCTGGAATGTCCTCCTTGACTTGACCTTCTCAACTCGGGCATACAATCTCCCTCCCATCATCAGCAGCTCTAGAGAGCATTCTCTAGCCTGCTCCTTTTTGTTTTGTTTTGAGACAGAGCCTCACTCTGTTGCCCAGGCTGGAGTGCAGTGATATGATCTCAGCTCCCTGCAACCTCCGCCTCTCAGGTTCAAGTGATTCTCTTGCCTCAGCCTCCCAAGTAACTGGTATTACAGGTGCCTGCTACCACACCCAGCTAATTTTTGTATTTTCAGAAGAGATGGGGTTTCGCCATTGGCCACGCTGGTCTTGAACTTTTGATTTCAAGTGCTCCATCTGCCTTGACCTTCCAAAGTGCTAGGATTACAGGCGAGAACCATCATGCCCGGTCTCTGACTTGCTCCTACGCCTCTCCTCTGGGCTGGCCTCCCATGGCTTCTGTGCTTCTGCAGTCACAGTACTGCTCATACAATGGTGTTCCTGTTCTCTGCAAGTACAGCTTGCCCAGGAGGTGACTCAGGGGCAGGAGCCATATTTCATTCTTTATCCCCAGAACAATGCCTGGCTAAGGGTGTATATTAGTCGACGCTTGTTGAATTTAACTCATCAAATTAAAACAATATAGCATTGTCACCCACAAGAAGTTGACTGAAATCTTAGGTTACCAGAAAAGTTTCTGATTGTCAGTATTTTAGAGAATTATTCCACACTCATTGGAGGTAATGTAATGTTTTATTAATAGCCTCTGCCTCTATTAATTTCTCTCTGATCAGCAGAATGGAAAATGAATTAGTCAGTTCCACACATTATTATTCTGTTTGTATGTGCCAAGCACTGTGGTAGGCAGGATAAAGTTAGGGTAAAGTGTGAGAGAAAAGTAACAAAATCTATGTTGTAGAATTGCTGTGAGAATTGACCATGGAACCATACAGAGCCCACTGCTTGGCCACAGTCGTTATTCCACAAATGCCACATCTCGTCCTCTCCTCTCACCCTAAGTAACAGGTGTGGCCTGGATGAGTGCTGTGACTCCTGGTGTCCAGACAACCTGGGGTGAGCCCTGGGTACCTATCTGAGTACCCTAAACACTGATGTGTGTGTCCAGTATGAATGACTGGCCTTCTCATTGATCTCTCTGGCATTTCTCCTGGGATTGTCTTGCTGGAGTACAGAGAGTCTGGCACCCTCTTTCTGGGTCCCTCCCCTGGGCCTGATTATATGGGACCAGCATACTGCTGCCCCTAGACTCCCCATGTTGCCTACTGCCTCCTGTCACACTGCTGTCTTTATCTACAGTGTCCCATCCTCAGTCTGGACCTCTGGGGAAAGGCAGCAACAGGTCTTGTGGATAGATCATGCACATCATGCTCAGAAAGACCTGTGTCAGGCCCCTCCCTCTGCTCTTAAACACTGGGTGCCTTTCAGTGCGTGGATTAACCTCTGTGAGCTCAGTTCCTCACAAACTTGTTAGGATAGGAACAATGTATGTATGTGAGACGCTTACAGTTAAATTGGGAAGGGACCTAACAAATGGATGTTGCTATGTTTGGGGAGAAATTAAATCAAGCTGGGCTTTGTTGGTGAAGAGCATGGGCTTTAGAATTAAACATACTTGGATTGGATCCCATTTCTGTCATTTACTGGCTGTGTGATTATGGGAGAGTAACTTATTCTCTGTAAGTCTATCTCATAGTGGCATATGTAGTAGTCAGTGTTTAATAAGTTCTGCTATTGCATCAGCAGCATCATTATTTTGGACTCAGATGAAGTCCCAGTTCATCATCACCCTTAGACACCATTTCCTGGGAGCTGAGGAGACACTCTGCTACTCAACCAGCTGGCTATTCCTGTCCTTGGCTTCCTCCCTCTGCAGTCTTTCAGTGATGGGTTCCCAGGGTGCCTTGTAGCTTGGCTTGGCTGAGTTATGAGGTCAGGCTCGCAAATGACAGATTCAGGTCCTGACACATCATGGAGAAACTGTGCATGATTTGCCTCTTTCCCACCAATACTTTGAATTTTGAGAGAGAAGAAAAGAAAGGAGGTGGGTGTAAAAAATAATGCAAAGTCTCAGAAATTAATGAGGTAATGGCAAACATATTTTCATTCAGATGACCTGGGGTCATGTTCTTGAGAAGGCATAACAAAGAGGAATAGCCAGTTGAGTAAACTCAAAGTGGAAATCAAGCAAACAGGCAGAAGAAATCAATGTCCTGGTGCATCTTTTTTTGTGGCAGTTACTTCTCTGAGCCTCCCAGCCCTAGGGCCCCATGTTTGGGCTACAGATGTTCATTTAGCAGCCCCAAGTTTGACATCTTACTGTCTTCCTTCCTTTATAATATCTGCTTGAAAATTCATATATGTCACTAGTATTTCCATCAAAACCTTTCTGTTTAAAGAAACAGGAGAAATTAAGGGGTGAGGGCATCTTGGTGGGGTGGGAAGAACTTTACCCTAGGAGTCATGCTGTTTGGCATGTAGTCATGGATTCATTCTTGAAACTGTGTGGCCAAGGACAGAACACTCCACTTGTTTGAATAAACAGGAAAATAGTTTTAATCATCCTCACTCATTTGATCTTTGTGTCATGTATTTCATGTGTTTGTTGGGATGGGTGTTAAAGTGTTTCTGTTGATCATAAAGTGAAGGCATAGTGGTGAGTATCACCAGGGTGTGGGGGCTCTAGCGAGAGGAGGGGGATCAGGTAATTACCTATCAGGCTCCTTTCTCAGCACTTTACTGATATAACCCTCATGCCTACTTTATGAGGTATTAGCATCATTATCCCATTTTGTATCCAGAGAAACTGAGGCATGGGGGAGTTAAGTAACTTGTCCAAGGCCACATAGTTAGTAAGTGGCAGAACTAAGATTTGGAGCCCAGGCCCACTTGACTTCAAATCTGTGCTCTCCTCACAGAGGGTAGGGCTGTAGACTTCAGACAACCTCTGAAAATGCGTCTTCCAGCAGAGAAAACCAGAATCTTGAGAAATATGGAACAGAAGGAGCCAGAACTAAGGCTGTTGAGGTCTGGCCTAGGATCCAGGTATGCTTTGACTCTTAGCTACCGTCAGCAAAAGCCAGTATTGGGAATGCCTGGTGATTTAAAGATGGTATTTGTATTTCTTTAGCTTCATAAAGAGGCTCTAGGGTAATTTGGCTGTTAAGGAATTGGAAGACTAAGGAATACTGGCTATCTGAAGTCCCCACCCCTCTCTCTCAATCCCCTGCCAACCCCCACCACTCAAATTTTCTACCAGGGAACCTTTGGAGTCTAACAGCCCAGTCGGCACCGGCTGTGCTTAAATTGCAATCATAGGAAGTAACAGGCCCTGGGGGATTCCACCTCATTAGAGGCCAAGATGAAGTTTGTGTGGAAAAGAAGTGTCAGTGACCAGGACCCTGCTCCCCGGCTCAGTGTGAGGGGTCTTCTCCCAAGAAGAAGGAACTTAAGGTTCTTGAACATATACTATGTGCCAAGAAGTTTACCTAAATGGTCATCTGAAACCCTCGAATCCCCAATCTGAGATACATTTCATTTCCCCCATTGTATAGATGAGGAAAAGAAGATCAGAGAGGTTAAGTCACTTGCCAGGGTGACACAGCCATAGAGTGAGTGGGGAGGCAGAATTGGTACTCAGGTTTGTAAGATTGTAAATGTCCTGTGTCTCCACTTTGGCAGCCTGCCTCTCGTTAGGTAACCTCAGGCCTCTACTTCCCTAACAAGCTCAGTCTGGATAGGACAAGCTTTTGGTTCTCTCACCAAGCTGCTTGCAAAGCTGAAATCAACCAACAGCCACCTGTGTGTGGCCAGGACCTCCTCCAGGGCATCCTTAGTGTTAACATAGATGAGTCTCTTCTGGGTGGGATTGGGTTCCTAAGTACTCACCTGGCCCCAAGCTCAGTAGGGACAACCCAGTTGTCAGTTCTCATATTATCTACTTAATTGCAATCTCGAAAAGGAAAGGACAAGTGAATCCTGCCCACCAGATGCTCCAGGCATGCGATTGCATCCCAAGTATACTCGTTGTCTTTGTTGCTTTTTCTTCTTCTCCGTTAGTAACCAACCAGTGTTTTCCTGAAAAAAAAACTCTCACTTTGGAGGGGACACTTCACAGCACTCTCCATTCCCTCCCCCAACTCCTTCACCAGCAAATTAAAACTTCTCTCTGAGCACCAGCAGAGGCAGGCAGGCATCTTATATAAATGGTAATTAGTGCAGCCTCACTGAAGACTTGGTGGGAAAGAAGTCATCTCCATTTCAGAGCTGAGCACCTTTAGCATTCGTTTGGACCTCTCTTAAGGTGCTTATCACACTCTGCCGTGTATGGTTTATTCATTCATTCTAAAAGGTTTCATACCACAGTGGAAAGAGCACATGTCTTAACTTTTGGCACACTCCAGTTTGAATCTTGGGGACCTCAGCTGTGCTACTTGGTAACCTTTGACCTTGGACAATAATCTTCACCTTCCTATGCCCCAGCTTCCTTCCTCTTCTTTATAACTAGGAAACCAATACTACCTTCCATAACATCGTGGTAGGTTGAGTGAGATCATGTCAGTGAAATACCTCACACAAAAGGTAAAAATAACAATAGACTCACAAACTGTAAGTTACCATTATAGAAAATAGAACCCAGATGTGTCTGTGTGGCTGGGAAGAATTGTCTGCTGGAAGGGTTGATGCTGTGCAGGGAGCTGGAGTTCCCATGATCTGAAGAGCATCCTATAAAAGGGGCTGATTTGTTCTCTGTGGTTTCAGAGGAAGAAACCCGATAGTTGGAAGTTCCAGGACAGGTTTTAGTTCTATTTAAAAAATATTTTTATAACTGTCAGAGCCATCCAACAGAGGCAATATAGAACAGTTAGTGCATGGACCCTGGGGTCAGAAAACCTGATGTGGCATTTCAATGCTACCCCTTACAAGCTGAGTGACCTTGAACAATTCATTTAACGTCTCTGACCTCGTATCCTTACCTATGAATTAAGGGTAATAATAGTAACTCTCTCATATGGTTTTTAGTGAGAATTAAATAAGACAATGAATGTAGGGCCCAGGGTCCAGCCTGTAGTAAATAGTCAATAAATGGTAGCAAGTTATAATTTGAATAATATTGGTTACTAAAGCCTTTGAGAGATAGAACGTTCTCTGTAGAGAGCCATGGAGGGAACATGGCTTTGGAGTTAGCCTCAAGAAATGACCTTGGAAGACACTTTCCTGATACCGTCAAAAAAGAGGAAGGCTTCAGTTTTGTTTCACAAACCAAAGGACTTCCTGAATTGTGGTTTCTCATTTAATGTTAGATGAGAAGGTAAAGCAGTGGGAAACACATGGTCCTCTGTAAGGGAGACTGCAGAGAAGATAGGATGGGTGTCTTAGTCCATTGTGGCTGCTATTACAAAGTGCCATAGACTGAGTGGCTTGGAAATAATAGAAATGTATTTTGTACCTGTCTAAAGGCTGGGAAATCCAAGATCAAGGCAGATTCAGTGTCTTGTCAGGGCCTGATTTCTGGCTCATAGATGGCACATTGTTGCTGTATCTTCAAGTGGTAGAATAGGTAAGGGAGCACTCTGGGGTCTTCTTTATAAGCGCACTAATCTCAATCAAGAAGGCTTTACCCTCGTGACCTAATCACTTCCCAAAGGCCCCACCTTCCCTAATACCATCACCTCAGGGGTTAGGCTTTCAATATATGAATTTTGCAGGCACACAAACATTCAGGCCATAGCAGTGAGAGTCGAGGCGAGGTGATTCCTTCCCCTGCTCCCCCTTTTAGCTCCCAGGTTGAGGGCAGAGCTGAGCAACAATTACAAGACAGCTTGGTATGTCCTATACTGGCCTCTGTGTCATGTGTAAAAGGTATTGAATGCCTAGAAATGTGTGTGATCAACTGTGTCAGTTTGAACATGTTGGTTAATCTCTCCAAGCTTCAACTGCTTCATCTATAAAAAGAAAGGATAACAATACTGATCTCACAGGGCTGTTAGGATAAAACATCCTGATAGATGGGAAGCTCCTTGCAGAGTCTCTGGTGCATGGTGTGATCACTTAGGTTGTTCACACCCTTTGTGAGTACTTTGAGAGTCCCTGGGTCTTGGGCAGCATTTGAGTCTCTGTGCTTGTGTGACACATGAAGAACACTGACCACACATTTTATTTTCTCCCCCATTAGGTCACAAGACAACTCTGTCCAGGACACTTTGACTCCTCCTTCTTCACAAAGCCTAACTCTGATTCCAGTGTGGCTGATACTCACAGCCATTTTTTTTTTTTTCTTTCTTGAGGGTGTACTATGAGTTAGGGACCACGTTGGAAACTTTGTATTTTTTTTTTCATTGACTCCTTACACCAGCGATTTATTCACCTATTCCTTTGAATTATTAATTTTCATTTAATATACATATTAAGCATATATTATGTTCTAGGCACAGAAGTTGGTGTTAATGCTAGTCACCTCTCGAAGGCCTTACTTCCTCCTAATACCATAAACTTGGGGGTTAGGATTTCAACACATGAATTTTGGGGTGACACAAACATTATGTTCCAGGCACAGTGATAGGTGCTAAGATGCAGAGATAAATATCACATTTCCTGTCTTCAAGGAATACCATCTTGTAAAGAAATTTGACTAGTAAATAGAATAATTGTAATTTGAGTGTCATTATTTCTACATTACAGATGCAGAAACAAAGGATTAGAGAGGTATTAAGATACTAAAGCAGGCCGAGTGTGGTGGCTCACACCTGTGACCCCAGCACTTTGGGAGTCCAAGGCGGGTGGATTACCTGAGGTCAGGAGTTTGAGATCAGCCTGGTCAAAATGGTGAAACCCCATCTCTACTGAAAATACAAAAATTAGTTGGGCCTGGTGGTGTGCACCTGTAATCCCAGCTACTTGGGAGGCTGAGGCAGGAGAATCACTTGAACCTGGGAGGCGGAGGTTGCAGTGAGCCAGGATCATGCCACTATGCTTCAGCCTGGGTGACAGAGTGAGACACCATCTCAAAAAAAAAAAAAAAAAAAAAAACTAAAGCAAGTTTTCAATGCAATTTCCTCTGTGCCCCCTTTAACCCTTCTCTGAAAACTGTAGTTTCCAAAGCCCCTTTATTGAACTACGTGCTCTCCAAGTTGGACGACTGCATTTGGGAAGAAAAGAAATGGAAGAGGAGAGAGAGGGTATTCAGGGAGCAGATAAATGCAATTTAACTGACTTACAGATCCTTTTAAGCAACTGACCTTTATGCTTTCACAGAATCTGTTGAGCTAATTGCATGTTGGGGTGCCCAAATTATTAACATGTAGTAGGGAAATTTGTTTCTCAAATGCAAAGTAAAAGTACCTTGCCTCCAAATTCTAGATCTCATTAAATGAGCTAATTCACCTACTGCTTAATTTGCTGGAAGCCCTATGAGTAATTAGGCTGCTGACATCTCCCAAAATTATATTCTTAATTGTTGCATTCTTTTGCATCACAATGAAGCTGGCCAGCCTTCCTCCTAGAGTACCTGCCTCCTCTTCCCCAATAGCTCTGTGGTGAAGAAAGGAATGAGTTTTGCATTGAACACACTTACCATCATGATTGTAATTAGGGGGAAATATTAATTAGAAACACAAGACCACCCTAGAGAGCCAGCAAAATATTTGAAGCAATGGGTTTGGCTGTTTAATTTTTTTTTCTTTGTCTTTTTTTTTTTTTTTTTTTTTTTAAGCTAGTCCTGGGCCCTGAAATCCTGCAGCTGTTATATTACCAAGGCGAGCTCCTATTTCTTGATATTTTTTACAACAATTTATAAGTGCTTACTGGAGCGGGGCTGCCTTGCTTTGGCTTGTAACCCACAACACAGTATTTTACTCTTGAGATGTTACATCTATTTGTCATAGTAAATGTGTGTATGCACATGTGCATGTGCGTGTGTGTATGTTTTTATACATTGGGTATGAGCAGCATCTTCCTTACACAAATAGCACTATTCTGGGGGAAAATGTACGCCAAGCCATTTCCCGGAGAACCACTGCAAACACATTTCGGGCTCACTGTAGATAGACTCTCTAATTGCTTTGAATTTACTTTAGTACTTGACTGAGGATTGCTTTGTGGTGATTATGAAAGAATAAGGAGGCTTCTGCAAGGAGAATTTAGAAAGAAAACGTTTGCAAGACATTCTATTTTCAAGTCCCTGTGTGAGCCAGTCTCCAGTTGCTGACGTGGGGCCAGCGGCAGATCCTGCAGCAGAAATAGCAGTGCTGGGGTCCTCACTCAGTGACTCTTAATTTGTTATGACACATACATGTGTCCTTACTGCCTTGCTTTTCAGTTGCATGAGGACCTCAGTTTGCCTTTGCTTCCTGGCTGCAGGAGAGCTATTTAGCATTCATGTGGGTCCTTTTGCAGGCAGTTCTGTGCCCAGGCTACGGTCCTCTTCTACTCTGCCCAGTGAGCTCATTGGCCTCCTGGGATTCCCGTCACTCAATGCCCAGAAAACGTTGGCCAGATTTCACCCCTAAATCTTTCAGTGTGGGTTTAAATAAAGGTGATGTTCCTATGTTTGGGAAGAGATCCTTTCTGGTTCTTATTCCACCACAAGCTTTCTGTGTGGGCTTGAACAAGTCATGAAAGTTCTCGAGATCTCTGTTTTATTTAATATGTTGAAGGCCAAGGCTGCTTTGACCTCCAAATATAGTGAATGTGTACATCTTGGGTGACGTAAATCTGACTCAGAAAGATTGAGCATTTTGAAGACTTATCTCTGTCTGTGTTTTGCCTTCCTAAAGACGAATGACCAATGACCTAATTGAGTAATGAGAATGGACACGAGGCTTCACTGTACACTGTAAGAGCAGGAACTGGACTCAAACACATCTGGCTGCAACCCAGCTCCACAGTTCACCAGCTATATGACCTCAGGTCTCACATTCTCTCTGAGCCTTCATTTTCTCTTTGGCAAAGTAGAACCACAATACCTACCTCAAGCCCAGCATGAAGATTAAATGAGAAAATATTGGTGAAAGTGTTGAACACAGTACCAGGCTTACAAAGCTCAGAAGAAAGAAAGGTTAATTGTCATCTTATGTATTTCCCCTTCCTCTTTGAGAGGATGAGGGGCCAGAATTTCCCCTTCCTCTTTGAGAGGATGAGGGGCCAGAAGGCTCTCTCTGAGCCTTCATTTTCTCTTTGGCAAAGTAGAACCACAATACCTTCCTCAAGCCCAGCATGAAGATTAAATGAGAAAATATTGGTGAAAGTGTTGAACACAGTGCCAGCTTACAAAGCTCAGAAGAAAGAAAGGTTAATTGTCATCTTATATATTTCCCCTTCCTCTTTGAGAGGATGAGGGGCCAGAATTAAAGCCATAAAACAGAAACTAAAATCAGTAACCAGTAGCAGAAGGCAATGAGTGGAAGGAGAAAAATGAGGAATCATCTGACTTAGTTATGATAGAGAATTTTGCTTCCTTGAAGGCAGCTTTGATGAGGTGCGTGCTTCTTCCTCATGTGTAGCAGGGTTTCTTAAAGATACTGAAACCACAATAAAAAAGACTAACACTAACCACTGCTTGTTGGTCAGGCATTGGGCTTGCTAAGTGATACCCATAGATGAGCTCTTATCCTGACAGCAGCTTGGCATTGCACTTTATGAGGAAACAGACACAACATCAGATACCTAAGAAGGAACAGAGGTGGGATTTGAATTGTCTGATTCTAAAACCACCTGGGATACGTCCACTAGTCCTATACTATCACTGTCAAATATATGCTAGATAAGTGCAGCCACTGGTTGTCATTAAGTGAATCACACAGTTGACTTCTCTGCTTCATGTGGGTGCTTTACCTAAAATGGGTTCTGTTCTAAAAGACAATTTACCTTTGCCTCCTCAGTGTCTGGCACATGGTAGCTGCCCACCTAATGAATACTGAATAAGTAAATGGAAAAAGAGTTGAATCTAACTCAAATAGGCCACCAGGATAAATCCACTTCACCTGAGGAAAGGGCTAAACTGTTTTCCCTTCCTTATTACCTGAAAAATGCTCCCTGCTAGGTGAAACACAGTCCCGTTTTCCAGGGCAACTCTGTGGACCAGTGTTTCTGTCACTGAGAGTCTGTTGCCAGTTGATCCAAAGGCAGTATGCAGTTAGCTGTTACATAGAAGCTAGTGATGGCATGGGCTCTCAGAGTCACTTATTTTATTCCCAAACAGTTTGGAAATTTTAGAATAAAACAGAAAAGCAAGTGGAGCAAGAGAAAGGAAACTCACATTTATTGAACAGTATCCTGTTCTAGGCACCACCGTGGTCATCTGCAATAGAAATAACTCGTGTAATAATGGAGACAATGCTGCCTGTTCAATCAACAAGGCTCATTTGCTCAGCACTGAATTTATGTCAGGGGACAACAGAGATGAAGAACAATTATGATGTGATTTTTGCCATGTCATTCAGGGTATCCATGATACTATTTGGGCAAGGATAGTCACAAGCAGGCAAAAAATATATAAAGCCAGGATATTGAAAGATTACAACCGCCTATACACATGTACATAGTCTCATCACTGAGACAACATTAAGCACATTTTCTTTCGATATTTTTCTACAATTTTTTGTTTTATTGGATTACTGCTGTACATACAATTTAGAATCCTGCCATTTCACTGATCATTAATTTATTTTTCATATTATTAATTCAAATTCTGTTATCATAATGCTTAAGAACTGCATAATAGTCTAGACAGTGGCTACCTCTCCTAATTATTCTCATCCTCCTTCTTTTCCTCCTCTTCCTCCTCCTCCTTCTTCGCTTATATTTATTGAGAACATTTAATGTATTAGACTGTGAGTTATATCTTTTCCCTATAAAATCTCTTTCAATCCTCATGGGAAGCCTATGAAGTAGATTCTAGTATCCCTTTATAGAGATGAGTATACAGATGAAGCAAATAATGAACAGAAAGGTTAAGTAATATACCTAAGATAACATAAGTATTATAAAGTAGAGCTAGGTTTGTTCTATCTGACTCTAGAATTGAAGTTTTAAAATACTTCCATTTATGTATTTTTAAGTATTTAGGCTATTTCAAAATTTCCCTGTCATATTATCCTTGTATGTATGTATATATCTATCTCTTTATATTCATATATATGTATGTTTATATATTTGTATCTATGTGTGGGTATATATATATACACATATATACATGTAGAGAGAGAGAGAGAGTTACTTTTTTCTAGTTTATTAAAACAGATTTTTATTTACAGAAAAGGAATGACTAAGTAAAAGACTATGATTATTTTGCAGACTTTTAATATGTTCTGCCAAATTGCTTTCCGGAAATTCCCTCCACTTACATTTCTACCAGCAACGTATGAGACCGCCCCATTGCATCATATACCATTTCATATCCATTTTATCAGGAATGGAAAGAGGAGCAAAGAAGCAGGTGACTCTACAAGACTAACAGTTTCAGGCACCTACAGTATCTGAGCTTTCTGGAGTTCCTTGCTGTTATGGGTATAGGAGTGAAGAGGGTGGAGAAGCAACATGGGATGGGGCAAGAAAGCATGAGTGGGTGCATTAGAATGAGAAGCTTTGGGTTTGAAACCCGTTTCTTCCATTTACTAATTGGTGGCTAAGATATGTCAGTCTCCCCATATGTTAGTTTATTTCATTGTTCCCAATTGTTGGGAGATGGGGAAGAGTGGAGATAAGGAAGTGCTTGGGAAAAGTGGGGATATTTCAGCTAGACCTTAGATGTTGGGGTAGAATTTCAATTGATGATGAGGTAATAGAAGAGCATTCCATGTAGAGATGACTCTTGAGTCAGAGCTTAGAGTTCATGGCTGATTCTGGGGACAATAGGGACAGTAATTTGGCAGTGGCTAGAGTTCGGGTTGGCATGGCAAGCTTGCCATGAACTTTAAATAGCATTCCAAGCAGTTTGAACTTGATTTATGGATGAAGGGATTCAATCAGTGGTTGCCCTGAGGAGAGTGCCTTGATCTGATTTGCATGGTTAGATGATGACTCTGAGTAAATAAAAATCTAGAGACCAAGACTGGACAGAGAGGCACTGGTCAGGCAAGGTCAAAATAATCTACTCAAGACATGAACAAGTCCTTTCTTTTTGTTCATAAAATAGAGAAACTATAGAACAATAGAAGTATGTAAATTTTAGGGGGAGCTCAGAAGAGGGATTAAATAAATTCCACTGACATTAGGGATCTAAAGAAGGAATTAGGGGAATCAAAATGTGTTGAGTGGGACACACAACCAACCTGCAAGAAGGGTAATTTTATCCCCATTTTACAGATGAGTAAAACGAGATTCAGGTGGATTATCAACGTACTTAACATAATGTAGACAGCAAGTGATAATGCTGCAATTCAAAGCCAGACACCAAATTCCATTCCATTATATGCCTGTCAAGGCATGCTGGAGGAAGTGACTTCTCATCTGATTCTTTTTTATTTTATTTTATTTATTTATTATTTTATTTTTAAAATTATACTTTAAGTTCTGGGGTACATGTGCACAACATGCAGGTTTGTTACATAGGTATACACATGCCACGGTGGTTTGCTGGCACTCATCAACCCATCACCTACATTAGGTATTTCTCCCAGTGTTATCCCTCCCCTATCCCCCAACCCCCCACAGGCCCTGGTCTGTGATGTTCCCCTCCCTACGTCCATGTGTTCTCATTGTTCAACTCCCACCTATGAATGAGAACATGCAGTGTTTGGTTTTTTATTCTTGTGATAGTTTGCTGAGAATGATGGTTTTTAGCTTCATCCATGTCCCTGCAAAGGACATGAACTCATCCTTTTTTATGGCTGCATAGTATTCCATGGTGTATATGTGCCACATTTTCCTTATCCAGTCTATTATTGATAGACATTTGGGTTGGTTCCAAGTCTTTGCTATTGTGAATAGTGCTGCAATAAACATACGTGTGCATGTGTCTTTATAGTAGAATGATTTATAATTCTTTGGGTATATACCCAGTAATGGGATTGCTAGGTCAAATGGTATTTTTAGTTCTAGATCCTTGAGGAATCACCACACTGTTTTCCACAATGGTCAAACTAATTTATACTCCCACCAACAACGTAAAAGTGTCCCTGTTTCTCCACATCCTCCCCAGCATCTGTTATTTCCTGACTTTTTAATGATCACCATTCTAGGCATGAGATTGTATCTCATTGTGGTTTTGATTTGCATTTCACTAATGACCAGTGATGATGAGCATTTTTCATATGTCTATTGGCTGCATAAATGTCTTCTTTTGAGAAGTGTCTTTTCATATCCTTTGCCCATTTTTTCATGGGGTTGTTTGGTTTTTTCTTGTAAATTTGTTTAAGTTCTTTGTAGATTCTGGATATAAGCCCTTTGTCAGATGGATAGATTGCAAAATTTTTCTCCCATTCTGTAGGTTGCCTGTTTACTCTGATGATAGTTTCTTTTGCTGTGCAGAAGCTCCTTAGTTCAATTTGTCAATTTTGGCTTTTGTTGCCATTGCTTTTGGTGTTTAAGACATGAAGTCTTTGCCTGTGCCTATGTCCTAAATGGTATTGCCCAGGTTGTCTTCTAGGGTTTTTATGGTTCTGGATCTTACGTTTGAGTCTTTGATCCATCTTGAGTTGATTTTTGTATAGGTGTAAGGAAGGGGTCCTGTGACTAGCCAGTTTTCCCTGCACCATTTATTAAGTAGGGCATCTTTTCCCCATCGCTTGTTTGTTTCAGGTTTGTCAAAGATCAGATGGTTGTAGATGTGTGGTGTTATTTCTGAGGCCTTTGTTCCGTTCCTCTGGTCTATATATCTCTTTTGGTACCAGTACCATGCTGTTTTAGTTACTGTAGCCTTGTAGTGTAGTTTGAAGTCAGGTAACATGATACCTCCAGCTTTGTTCTTCCTGCCCAGGATTGTCTTGGCTATGCGGGTTCCTTTTTGGTTCCATATGAAGTTTAAAGTAGTTTTTTGCAATTCTGTGAAGAAAGTCAGTGGTAGCTTGTTGGGTATGGCATTAAATCTATAAATTACTTTGGGCAGTATGGCTATTTTCATGATATTGATTCTTCCTATCCATGAGTATGGAAGGTTTTTCCATTTGTTTGTGCCCTCTCTTATTTCGTTGAGCAGTGGTTTATAGTTCTCTTTGAAGAGGTCCTTCATATCCCTTGCAAGTTGTTTTCCTAGGTACTTTATTCTCTTTGTAGCAATTGTGAATGGGAGTTCACTTATCTCATCTGGTTCTTAAAGAAGACACAGCCTTTCTCCAGATGAATAATTATGGATGAAGGCAATTCTTATGGTGGGTTGGGGGAAATGTCCTCAGCAAAGGCATTGTATGGTGAGAACCTGTGTTCCCTTTGAGAATGCACAAATCTGTGTTCTGCTTTCAGAGATGTGTACATGTTAGACTTATTACTCTATTGCTAATTGAGTGTTCACTATGTGCCTAATTCTGTTCTTAGTGTTCAAATCTATTGATTAGTAAGTGGCAGAGTCAGCATTTTAACCTGGATGTCTTGTTGCACAGCTCTTAACAACTTTGCAATGTGACCTGTTATCTGCAATGTTGCGGCTAGGACCCATTCTTTCCTGGCCCCAAATTGAAGGAAACAAATGAGTTCAGTCTATTCTTTTCTTCATCTAAAGAGGAGAGGAATGCCTTTGATGAGGACAGGGATTAACCAGGATGATCTGGATATCCCTGTTTTTTAAAAAATGAGGGTGACAATAATGACAGCCATCCTTTCTGGAACTATGCTATTAGCTAATCATTGTGTGGAATTCTCTATAGATCTCTCTTGAACAAACACCAGTGGGCAGGAGTGGGTTTGTTGCCCCAGGAGAATAATGATTGACTGAGGCGTAGAATACTGGAGTGGAAATAGAAGGAGAGACAAGCATTGTAACCTGTACAAAAGAATGTGGACCTTAGGATAGGACAATGGGGAGCCATGGAAGAGTTTGGAGCAAATGACTGATAAAATCATGTTGAAAGTTACAAACTCCATTTCTGGTGATTGGGAGAGGAAAGGGAAACTGATTTCGTGAGTGTTAGGAAACCAGAGGCATCTTAGTGTGGTAATCCAGATTACTTGGCAAGGATCTGGACTAAAAACAGTGGCAGTGCTAATGGAGAGAAGGAAATGAACCCAAGAATAATGACAGACTCAACAAGACTTAATGTCAAATTGCATGTGATGAGTGAGGCAAAGAGAGGCATTAGGGATGGCACCCACTTTCCATCTTCACAGATTACTTATTTCCTTGCTTGGCTGAAAAACTGCCTCTCTACAGAGAAAGTATATCTAATGTTGGGGCCAGAAGCAATGCAGTTGCTTTCTTATTCGGTGCAGAGAAAGCTAAAAGTGTCACTCAGTGATATGCACCACTAATAAAAATCCAGATCCCTCCTCCCCTTCCCGCTTAAGGAGAAAAATTATTTTGCTCATAACTTTGATGAGCCTGATGAATGTTTGGATATCATCCCAAGCACGCAAACCAACCAGGCGCTGGGGAAATTATTAATATTTTACTGGTGGACTTGGTTGAGCAAACACAATAAAAACAGGCTTGGTGTCATTGCATACTGGAAAAGCAGATGGCAGTCGAGCAAAGCTGCATACAGCAGTTTGAAATTTTAAATTAAATCAATTTGAAGCTCTGCTTGTGCCTCAGGCAATATTTCCCCTCAAATGAAGGAGACAGAGGAGGTGAACCCATTATTAGATGGTTTGGTGGTGGCTGCTGAGTGGTGCACTGCTTTCTGTCATGTGAGGTGGCCTGAGAGCTCGAAGGGAGATGGGCTAGTTCTGACCCAACTTTCAGAGTGCAATCCAGGGAAATGAAAAACCAGAGAAGCCCCCAGTTCTTTACAATTTCAACCTAGTCCACGAACTCTGAAGCTCCTGGTCTCAAGGTTGTATGGGCCTCCATCTTGGGGGGCTTGGTGCTCTAAGACTTGGCCTTGCCAAGAAGTGCCTTGCACTAACTTGCCCAGGTCAGGGATTCAGTGAACAGTGACCCAACTGGAGCAAAGAAGTCCCCAATGTTTACAGCACTATAGTTCTCGGAAGTATTGCTGGCTGCCCTCGGAAGGTAATGATGAATTGGCAATTGTCTTTGAAGTCCTTAAGTTTGTCAAAAGCACATGTATAGTGTTATGGACTGGACAGCTTGGTTTTTATTCACTCAGTCCCTTTACTTCTTTTCTCTGGAAGCCAGCAAAGTGAATTCACCTAGACCAGTTGTTCTCAACCCTGCTGCGCATCGTAATCATCTAGGGAGTTTTATAATAATACATTTCATCGGACCCCACCCTTAAGAGATTCTGGTGTCATGAGCCTGGGCCTTTGTTTTCAGCTGTGTGTAACATAGTACCTGAGACATGATAAGCAGTCAAACTTCTGTTTAATAAACAAGTAAATTAAATAATTTGCACATCCTTATACAAACCATGTACCCTAGCTGCTACCTCTTGCACATTCTTTTCCCTTGCATCAAGTACCCTTCCCTTTTCATTCCTCCTCCTAGCCTAAATAACTTCTATCCTTTAGGGTGCAAGTCATGCTTTGCCTGTTTCAGTTGGAATATGACTTCATCAGTCTGACAGTCTCTTGCTCTCCTATCTGTATCCCCACAGGGTTCAGTATTGCCCTCTTTAAACACTCAACATCTTGGATTGCAGTAGTCTGCTTCAGTGATTGTCTTAGTGAGTTCAGGCTACTGTAACATATTATCGTAGGTGGGTGAGTTAAAAAATAGACATTTGTTTCTCATGGTTCTGGAGGCTGAGAAGTCCAGATCAAGATGCCAGCACATCCAGTGTCTGGTGAGGGCTCACTTTCTGGTTTTGCTGTTGGTTGTCCTCTCATTATGTCTTCATGTCTTTTAAGGGTAAAGGCACTAATCCTATTCATGAGGGCTCCAACTTCGCAACTTAATCTCCCAAATGTCCCATCTCCTAATGCCATCATATTGGGGGTTAAGATTTCGACACATGAATTTGAGGGGAATACAAACATTCAGTCCATAGCAGTGATTGTAGGCTGTGGGTTCTTTTAAAGCGGGGACTAGGCCTTTATATCTCCAAGCTATGCACCAGTTGCAGTACCTGGCACAAAGTAGACACTCAGGAAATGGCAGTTTTGCTATAATAGGAATTACTATATATATGGATTACTATATATGTATATATTATGGATAATAATCATGTATGAAGTATTTTTGTATGTGGTATGCATAATAAATGTGTAAAAAGAGTGGATACATAAATGTGTAGATGATATCTGGTATGGAAGATATATGTGCAAGCCATATGCATGTGGGCCATGGGTATGTATATAAAGCATATGCACATTGATTAGGTGTTTAAATCAGTGGCTCTCAATTCTGGTTACCTGTCAAATCACCTAGGGGTCTTTTTCAATATATAAATTGTGGAATCTTGCTGCCTAAAATTTCCAATTCATTTTGTCTAAGACGGCACCTAGGAATTGGTATTTTCTCTCTCTATATATATTTTACATTCTAAACCAAAGTTGAGAGCCATTCATTAAATTGGTAAGTATTTGCATCCATCATATGCTGGCACTGTTGTAGACTCCAGAGATACACCAGTGAACAAGACATAGTCACTGCTTGCACGGCACTTTTATTTGAGTGAGGGGAGGTAGATGAGACACAATTCAATAAATGCCCAAAGACTTAAAAATGGCACTCAGTGTTAAACAAAGAAAATAAAATGGGGTCATGAAATGGAGAGTGATTGGGGTTAAGTTGGGGATGGGCAGGGAAGCTCTCTAAGGAGATGACATCTGAGCTGAAATCTAAATGAGGAGACAGTCAGGGGATGAGGTCGTGAGGACAGCAAACACAATTGTCCCGAGACAGAAATGAGCTTGGCATGTTTCATCAGCAGAAAGAAGGCTAGTGTGCCTGGATCAAGGACAAGCAGGCAGGGGTGGGATGAAAAAGTCAGAGAGGGAGAAGAAGGTCAAGTCATACTGGGTGTTTTATGAAATGGTAAGGAGTTTGGATTTATTTAGAAAAATTGAGTAGCCATGTTGGGAGGGTTTACAGTAGGAGAGTGAAATGATCCCATTGAGGATTTTAAAAGACTATGTTGGGTATTATCTGGGGAAGTTACTGTAGAGAGGCAAGAATGGTGATGGTGACAGAGACTGCTGGGAGGCTAGTATAAAATCTGGGAAATAAATGATGGTGACTTGGAGAAGAACACTAGTAGGGGATGTGGAAAGAAGTAAATAGATTGGGAATATTTTGGAGGTAGACCCAGAAGAACTTGTTAAAGAACTCTTTATTCAGGTTTCGAGGGGAAACAAGAGTAACACTCTGGTTTTTGAGTCACAGGGTAGATGGTGATGCCAGGTTTTAGGATATGTATAAGAAGTGTCATTTTCAGGTAGATGTGTCTGTTGTGTTTAAGGGCTTTGTGTACTTAAAGTTGATGTACATTTGACATGTCTGTGTAATGTACATGTGTAAAGTATGTGTTTAGAAGATGTATATTTATTGTATTAGCTTCTGGCAGCTTCTGTAACAAATTGCCACAAATCTGGTGGTTTAAAACAACAGAAACTTATTATCTCACTGTTCCGGAGGCTAGAAGTATGAAATCAAATTCACTGGGCCTAAATCAAGGTGTTGGCAGCCTGCATTGCCTCTGAAGGCTCTAGGGGAGAATGTAGTCCTTGCCTCTTTGAGCCTCTGGTGGCTGCAGGCATTCATTAGCTTGTGGCCACTTCACTTCAGTCTTCAAGGCCAATATCTTAAAATCTCTTTCTGCCCTGTCTTAATATCACCTCCTCTTTGTGTAAATATCTATGTGTCGAATTCCCTATTACTCTTTCTGATTAGGATACCTGTTTTTACATTTAGGGTCTATATGGCTAACTCATACTAGTCTCCCCATCTCAGAATCCTTAATCACATCTATAAAGACAGTTTTTTCCTAAATAAGGCAACATATATAGGTTCCAGGGATCAGAACCTGTGCATATGGGAGTGTATACTGTTTAAAGAAATATACAGAATATAGCTTAGTTTGTATGTGTGTGCATAAAGAAATATGCAGAATATGGCTTAGTTTGTGTGTGTACATAAAGAAATATGCAGAATATAGCTTAGTTTGTGTGTGTGCATAAATACGCAGAATATAGCTTAGTTTGTGCGGGTGCATAAGGAAATATGCAGAATCTAGCTTAGTGTGTGTACACATACTCAGGAACATGTATACATGTGGCTGACTAGGTCGACAGGTGAATGTGTGGGCCTCTCTGTGTGGCCCACACAAAGAATACCTTTCCTATGTCCTTATATCAAGAGATGCTGCTAATGACTTGTTGGCTGCTCAGAAAGTATTCATAAACACAGGTCTTTCTTGTTTTTCTCTCCAAATGCAGTTGGCATCAGATCCTGAGGCCATCTCAAGACAAGGCTTTCTGCTGGCTGGTATAACTAGTTATACTTACTTATTATACCCTTTGAAAGTATTTCAGAGTTGTTTCCCAACATCTAAGCTTATGAAGCCCCCTTTTAAGGTGAAAAAATTGGCCAGGTGTGTGGTGACTTACGGGAATAATCCCAGCACTTGGGGAGGCTGAGGTGGGAGGACCACTTGAGGCTGAGAGTTCAAGGTCAGCCTGGGCAACATAGCAAGATTCTGTCTCTACAAAAAATAAAATTAAAAAATTAACCAGGTATGGTGGTTCATGCCTGTAGTCCTAGCTACTGGGGAGCCTGAGGCAGGAGGATCCCTTGAGCCAAGGAATTCACCACTGCAGTGAGCTGTGATTGTACAATTGCACTTCAGCCTGGACATCAGAGTGAAACCCTATACCTAAAAAATAAAAATATTAAAATAAAATAAATTTTAATGATGTTTATTCTCCCAACTACCATAAGAATAAGTTTTATGTCGTTAGTGCCTATTGATTGAGAATGAATCAATTAACAAAAAGTTAATATGAATCAACTTATGCTTTTGAACAAATGTGTACTTTATTAATCACAATGATATCCACTTATACTTTAAAAATACTACTGTCTGGATGTACATGGCATTGTTTTTTTCAGGCGATAGGAAATGTTTTGTGTGCATATAGATTTATGACCATTTGAAATAAGTCTGAAACCCCTTGGGGCATCTGTAGCCCACAGTTTGGGAGATATTCTCGTGGAAATGGAATTCACAAACTGGTGCCTCATATACCAAATTTGACTAGCAGGTGTATCCGGTTTGGCTAACTGATTATTATTGGTACATAATTAAAGATATTGCCATTGGTGGGACCTGCCCTCTTCTGTGGATTTCAGACCCACCATTCACAATTTTACTGAACTTTATTGCTACAGTTCTTTACAAATGTCTCAAAGACATTTGATTTGTGATCACGGATACAAAATAACTATATGCCTTTGACAGAATTCAGCTCTGTATAATTTGTAAAATACTTGGATATCTCTGACCTCATTTCATTTCCCCCAAAACTCCTGTGATAGAGATGGGATATCATTCCTGTCTTACAGATGAGTTAACTGAGACTCCAAGAGTTTAACAACTGGCCTGATGTTGCCAAGCTGGCAAGTGGAATTGCTGAGGCTGGAATCTAGGCCTTCTGGCCCTTTCCCTCACACTACACCATCTACCTTGTAATTTGTCAGAACTCTAGACCTAGCTCGTTGTTACTGTCAAATGATAGTCATCAAAATCAGGTCTGATGAAGTAGGAGTAAGCAGCTGACCTTCAGCAAAGGCATGGTAGGAAATCTGCCCATTTCATTTCAAAATACTTGTAAGTGGAGACAGGCAATGTGCAGGAAAGCAAATAAGAGAGTTTGTGAACAATAGACAAATTTTGTCCAAGTCAAAGGAAAATCAGCAATTGTTGAAGGCAGACAGCAAAGAGTAGAAAAAAAACACTTCTCATGAAGCCAAACGATCCAAGTCTTGCCTTGGTTATGCCTAGACGAACTGACCTCTCAGAATGCCTCCTTGGTTTTGTTTCTCATTTGTAAATAGGGCTGATGACGTAACACTCACCTCCCCAGTTCACTATCATGAGGATCCAACTGATTCAAAGAGGCAAAAATGTCCTGAACCACTACAATAAATGGTAGTTCTACGATCTGTAGTAAAGTCCAGGGGACTTTCAGATAACATTTGTTTTTCCTATGGGGAATTAGTTTTCAATCTACATAGTCAATGAAGTCTTTTTTGTCTCTTATAGGAAATTGTGGGTTTCTTGGAAGGCTCTGGGTATCTGTGACAGACCTCAGGGACACAGATAATTTGAAAATTGCATGGTGAGTTTCCATAAAGGTCATTGCACCAGAAATCTAAGATATCAAGGTTCCTATGGATTAAGAGCTTTGTTTACTACAGCCAGTTTTGATCTTAGAGGCTGAATTTGAAATGGAGTGACTGTGAGCTTTGGATTCAAAGGGAAAGTATTTCTTATTCATGTTGATTAGGCATCAGCTTTCTACAGTATCTTCTGGGTAATCTGCTGATTTCAGCTGAAATTATCTCCAAAAGTGATGGGTCCCCATCAATGGCAGTTTTCTTCAAGTGCCATAGATTTCCTTTTCTCATGCTTTAAATTAAAGATTTGATTGTGGCTTCAGAATATCTCAGCAAGGAGCCCTGGGAAAATTAGCAAGGAACACGGTGGCATTTTCTACATGTTGCCATTCCCACTGCAGGGGTTCAGGGTGACCCCACTGGCAAAGCTGACCCTTTGAAGGAGGAAAATGTCAGTGGCTGTAGTATTCTCTACCATGGTGGTTTTTTTTTTTTTTTTTTTTTGGCTGCTCTTGAAGCCAAGCTCTCTCACCTCTAGTTGAAATCCACTCTTCTTTGCCGTTTTAGGATTTATTGACTGCAGTTTTTGTCTCGGTCTGTTCAGGTTGCTGTAACAAACTACCATACACAGGGTGGCTTATAGACAACAAGCTATTATTTCTCATAGTTATGGAGGCTGGGAAATCCAAGATCAAGGCACCGTCTGATTTGGTGTCTGGTGAGAACTCACTTTCTATTTCATAGGTGGTGCCTTCTCTGTGTCCTCACATGGTAGAAGAGGTGAGAGAGCTTTCTGGGGTCTCTTTCATCCCATTAGATTCCCATTAAGGGCACGAATTCCATTTATAAAGGCTTTACCTCCAAGACCTAATCACTTATCAAAGGCCCCAACTCTTATTACCATTACATTGTGGGTTAGGATTTCAGTAATGAATGTTGGAGAGACACAAATATTCAGCCTATAGCAATACCCAAAGCACAAAACTGATCTAAAGTAGAAGAGTAGTAAATCCCCATTTAACTAGAACCTAACAAAGCAGAAAGTTAATAAGTAGGTAGAATCCTGGTCTCAAAAGTACTATATGATGATTGTTGATTTGATTGCAAGAATCAAATGAAACAGCAGAGTTTCAAGTACCTTACAATCTTCTAGGTAAAGAAGCAGTTTTTAACTTACCTTACACTGAGGACTCCTTAACATCAAGAAGTTTTGTGATGCATGAGGATACTTATACTTTGATACCTGTTGGATATGAGAACTAAAAGCTGTAATGAATAGTATAGTGTCATTTTTAAATAAACTTGGATGTTATGTAAATACAAACATTACATTAAAACATACATATATTCTAATCGGGAGGCTGAGGCATGAGAATTGCTTAAACCAGGAGGTAGAGGTTGCAGTGAGCCAAGATGGCTCCACTGCACTCCAGCCTGGGTGACAGAGCGAGATCCTATCTCTATATATATATATATATATATAGAGAGAGAGAGAGAGAGAGAGAGAGAAAAGTAAATTTAAAAAGCATACATATAACATCTGTGAAGCTCTAAAAGTACATTTGAAAAACGTAAAGTCATATATTGGTAAGACTTTTTTTTAGTTTACAGACAATACTTGATGATATTCATATTTTGAACTCCTTGTAAAAAATTCATGGTTCTTACAGGCTTTGTTACCCACTGGATGAGAAATTCAGAATAAATTCTTCAATTAGTTTAGCTAATTACTTGAAAATATCTATATACATATAATGCTTATGGTGATCATATAGCCAGACTATTTAATTTTCTCTTAAATTATTCCAGATAAACGAGAATGATACTGAAAAGTTTAAGAACTTTTATGTATTATTGCATTGCTTCTGATTAACAATTGAACAGTACCCAAATGATGCAATTTTACGGAGTTGAAAGGGATTTTAAAGATGAGAAGTCTTATGATGCAGTGGAAGAATTCAGAAAGAACCAGATTCATAGCTGGGTAGGTTCTACAGTTTTCAAGCTGTGAGCCATTGAATAAATTCAGGTTTGTAAGCCTCAGTTTTCTGATTTGAAACTTGGACATAAAACACCTACCTCACGGTATCATTGTGAGGCTCTGCATATGACAGGTATTTGGCAAATAGTAGCTATATTTAAACACATCTCCCTTTTTTTTAGATAAGAAACTTAAGGGTCAGAAAGATTGAGACTTAAAGAACACACACACAAAATGATTTGTGGCATTTCGAAGATCTACTGACTCATGCATCTGTGTTCTACCACAGTTCTTAAATTTATACTTTCTGCTTCCTTTCCTCGAAACATTCATGCCAATTTTCCAGGCTGGAATTGGCAATGAGCTGACAGACAGAGGTTTGTTTTTTAAAAAGATGAGAGAACAACTTGCAGAATCTTTTATCCAGATTATCAGAATGTTTTTTAGTAAATGCTTCTTATCCTAAGAACTCAAATGGTGGCTTTCCGCTCCTCCTGCCTTCTCTGATTCTGTTGCCACTTAGAAAGCCCTGCGGTTCACAGCTAATTAAAAAGGGATGGAAGAAAATTATACCTCTGTTGATGCTATTGTTTTAATCTATCTCAAAAGCTTCTTAACAGCAAAGCAAAAAGCAGTGGATGAGAGGGAGTTCTCTGTGACAAACAGGACACAGGAGACCCCAGAGTCATTTCCATGAACCCACTATCATTTCATTAAGTGACTTTTATACTTTCTGTTGTTAAAGATTCACGCACACACACATCCACACACTCTTTCAGACAATATTTCGGCATCTGCTGAGTCCTAGGAAAGAAGGGAGCCCCAGAGAAGAATAAAATATCATTTATATCGTGTATTTATTACATGTCCGACACTATGTTTTCCTCTTCATTCCCTCAGTTAATAATCATAAGAAGGATGTGTTCCTGTTTTATCTATGAAAATAGCAAAATTTTGAGAAGATCCCACAGCTAAGTGTCAGAGCTGAAATCCAAAAATTACATCTTTGTCATCAGTCCTTATAATAATCATTCACCATCTTCATCAAAATGCCTGTCATTTATTGAACACTTACTGTGAGTTGAACCCTCTTGTAACTACTTTGAATATGTTAATTTATTTAAGTACAATTTATGTTTTTAACTAGTTTCATCCTTACAACCCCCCTGTAAAGTAGGTACAATTAGTGTCTCCAAAATGTCCCAAGGTGCTGCAGCTATTAACCCAGTTAGATTCTAGAGCTGCACTCTTAACCACACTGCTCTGTCTGAATCAAAACCAGATATCTTCCAGCTCTTCACCTTGTCCCTCTAGGGCTTTGGGTGCTAGTAAGCCTTTCAAGAGCTTCATAGGTACAAGGGTAGCACATCTTCTTGAGCCAGCATAAGGACACAGAGTATGGATCCAATTCAGGTATACCTAGGTTAAGGTCCTCCCATGTATTATGTTGATGTTCATCACAGCCTTGATAGCGGGTAATAAGCACAGTTCAGGATCAAAGAGGTAAGCATTATGGATCATCTGGCTTTCTTGTTGTTTAACAAAGCAAGACATATTTTAACATGGCATAACAGTGTGACCAAGTAACTACCATAAGGAAAGGCTTAAGGTGCCCTCCATCTAGGGACAGTGTTAATTAATGAGAAATGGGCAAGACAGTGTGGCCAGCACCTTGGACAGCCCCACTGTAGCTGTGGCTCCCAGGCAAAGCTGACCTACAATATACATCTCTGCACTGTGCAATAGGCCTTGCCCTGAAGCTGAAACTTTAAAAGCTCTTGACGTTCTTGTGTGTATGTGTATGCACATGTATGTGCATATGCACCTTCATTCATTTAAAAATTTTATTTTATTGCAGTAAGAACACCTGAGATCTACCCTCTTAAACTTTAAGTGTAAACTAAAAACCAGTAGTGTAAACTAGAGGTACCATGTTCAATAGGTCTATGCTAAGATACTTAACATCACTAATCAATATGAAAATGCAAACCATGACCACAACAAGATGAATAAGCTCTTAACATTTTTGCCCTAGACTTAAAACAGTGGTTCTTAACCTTCTTGGTATATATACTCTTTTAAACAGTGAATGCAAGTGAAACACAAGATGCCCAGAAAAACTAGAATTGTGTACATACACACAAGAAACTAAATTTTAGATTATCAAAAAAATCTCCTTGGCATTCGAATTAAGGCCTCTGTTCAGTTAAATATTGCTAGGTAACAAATTACCCCAAAACATAACTTAAAATAACAACGTGTTATTTCTCATGATTCTGTGGCTTAGCTGGGAGGTCCCTCTGCTGGTTTCCCCTGGGCTCACTCAGGCAGCCACACTCTGCTAGAAGTTGAGCTGAGATGAAAAGTCCATGATGGTTTCACTCACAATGTCTAGTGGTGGGTGCTGGATCTTGGCTGGGTGCCTCAGCTCTTCCCCAGGTGGCATTTTCTCCTCCAGCAGGCTGTGCCAGCTTCTTTACATAATGGTGAGAGGGCAACATTCCTCCTTCTGGGTCCTAGTCTCCAGAGCTCACAAAAAGTCAGCTTGATATTCTAATGGCCAAAACAAGTAACAAGTCTAGCCCAGATTCCAGGGGTCAGCTCTTCCTGAAAGAAGCTGCCAAGAATTTTTAACCATATTTAATTTATCACAACCTCCTTAAGCTGTCTGATCAAGACAGACCCACGTAAAAAGTAGTACAGTTCTTTCCTTGCTCTTCAATACAATTCTATCCTAATCCATTACTTTATATAACACTGCTGCATTTTGTATGCACTGCTATTATAATACTAATCCATTTGTGCATTGAATAAGCAATTATTGAAGATCATTTGTGAGCTAGGCAAGATGCCAACTCTTTCTTAAAATTTACAGTAGCTCATCAAGTTAGTATAAGAATTTATCAGATTTCATCTCTCCCGCCCCCCGTATTTAAAGATGACGACACTGAATCTCAGAAAGATAAAGAAATTTGCCACAATGCACATAGCAAGTACATGGAAGTCTTCCACTTTAATGGTCTATTTCTTATTTGCATTTAGTCTGCTGCACTGCTGCTCTCCATTTACCTGTCTACCTCCCCTAAAGACTGTGAGCTCCCTGAAGACAAGATGCTGCATTTCTCCTTTGTGCATTATCAGTCAATACAAAATTTCTGAAAATGGTTTGTAGGCTCTCAGTAAATGTTGTTGGATGGAGAGATGAAGGGACTTCCACACTGTGGATGCTGTATTCCTTCCTCTACAAGTATTTCTAATTTCTGTATTCTGAGCTCGTGTGGTTGAGAACAATCAATTGGAAATCATAATCAATAACTTTTATCAAAAGCTTACTACATACCAAAAACTCTTAAGAATTTTTGCATATTTATTTAATGTATCATCACCACCTATGAGACAGGTCCTATCAATTTGATTTTGTTACGAAGAGCCCAGAGGTTAGAGAATAGAATTAGATCACCCAAGGTGATACCCCTATGAGGTGGCAGAGCACAACTTGAACTTAGGACTGTTTGACTCCTGAGGCCATATTCTTGGTAATTGGATTATTCAATTCACCCAATCCTGTTGCCTTTCTGAAGAAAAGTTTATTAGTTCATGTGAAGGGAAACAACTATGAGATAAATCTCCCCAGCACCTAACAAATAAAATAGAAAGAAAGCTGACACTCTCTACAATCTGACTTTGTCTTTCAAGCCTGCTTCCTACTCTGTCTCTCTATAGATTGTATATTCCTACCATGCTACTCACTCTCTCTATTGTGTGGCCTTCAATACCCTACCATATCTCTTTGCCATCGTTTCTTCACACATGAACGTTCCATCCATTCTTCACACATTGGAGTTCCCAGTCTTTATAACTAGCCTTAGTGAGTCTTCTTGGGTAAAATATTTTTTTAATTCCTGCACTTGCCAGGAACCATCTATTTCTCAATATTCCCCTAGCAAATAATGTCTACCTTTATTTGCCTTATTCCATCCGGTTCACTATCTACATACCTATCTTCCCCTAGATAGTAAACAACTTCCTGCCTCCATCTTCCTTCCCCTCTTGTTTTCAGTAGATTTTATACTTCTGCTGTGTCCCAGGCTCTATGTTATAGCCTAGGACTATAGAAATAACTAAGGCATAAGCTCTGCTATCAGATAACTTACAGTGTTCACTACAGGAAAGCCATTGAATAAGCATTGAATGAATAAATGAATGAGCTTGCTAGTGGGGAAGGCAGGGGCGTAAACGATTGTAATGTCAAATATATGCTGGAAACATGAGTAGTGCCTCACATTATAGACTCTCCGTAAATACTCATTCATTTATTTACTCTCTATAATGAAATAGGCCTAGGTTCAAATCTTGATCTTACATACTTGGTAATTTTGAGCAAGTCACTTTAGCTTTCTGATGCTCAGTTATCAAAGCTATGAAGCAATCAATAGTTACTGACCTCATAAGGTTCTGTTGAAAATTAAATATGTAGCAAATGTCTACAGTAAGAGCTCAATGTATTTCAGTATTCTACATTCCCCCCTTAACTTAATTCCAGAAAGAATGTATAGCAATACATTGTTGGATGAATTAATGAGTGAATAAATAAATGAATAAGTGAATGCATGAGGCAAGGCTTGAGTGGAGTAAAACTCCAGGGCATGATGACACAGATAGACCCTGTGGGGCAAGAGTGCATCAACTCTCTCTAGGGGAATCAGAGCCACTAAAGCCCTGGAAATCACCCTCTTCTGTTACCTCAGCCCCTTCCCAGAGTCCATGTCCTTGCTCCTCCCCTTCACAGGGGGCCCAGACAGCTTGTTTTTCTCCTCTTTGTGTGTTGGGGATATGTGATTTTACTGTCAGCATGGTGTTTCTAATGAAAGGCAAATGGTGTCCAATGTGACTTGGAGAAAAGCGTACAAACAACAACAAAATTATATGTTCTTTTTTCCTGTAGTGTTCGCAGGGAGAATATGTGACTTGTTTGCTGTCAATATGGCTTATAATGACACGGTGCACAGAAGCACTGCCAAATGTGTGCGGCATTCATTATACACATGTATTAAATGTAATGCGATATGAGTTAGGCGGCAGAGCCGATGAGAGCTGCCCTGGGGCTGATGTGGAGTTACAACACCTCTTCCCAGGGGATGATTACTGGGGAAAGGGGAAGTAGGCAGCAGCATGGGCATGAAGCAAGGTGTCTAGAATTTTGAGGACTGATTCTGGGCTAGATTGAGAGAAATGCTCAGCTCAAAGGGTCCCTAAACTTTATTTCAAAAACAAGAAATAATTTAATGACCAATTCTTGAGCTCCCACTAAGTGCCAGGCTTGTAATAGGTTCTGGGAATAAGATTCTTCACCAGCTTTCAGGACGTTCGCAGATTAGCAAGAGAGACAAACAGATGGAGAGAGAATGACGGTGCACCATGATTGGTAAATGCAATGAGCTATAAGCAGAGGTTAATATGAAACTACAGATAAGATACCTAATGCAGCCTAATGTTACTTTTTCCAAGATGCCTTCCCTGACTCTTCATATGTGACCAGGTCACTCTGCAATGTGCTTGCATGGCACCCTGAGCCTTTCCTTCATGGCATTAGTCATGGTCTAAAGTGAGTTATGTGTATGATAATTTCATCAATATCTGTTTGTTTTCTAGACTCTAAGCCCAGGAAAATAGGGACCTCACTTGTTTTGCTTACCATTACATATCCAACACCTAGCACAGTATCTGATGTTTTAATTTGTGGTTGAATGAATGAATACTGTCATATGTGAGCTTAACTTTGAAAGACATGGAAGAAATAAGCCAGGTAAAATGGGCAAGAGGAAAGGTGGGCAAAAGGAGGGGGAATGAGGCATATTATATTATAAAGGCATATAAGAAAATATAACATAAAATTGGGGGAAAATATGTAAAAAAATTAGTAAAAGTGGCTCTTGAGGTTCCTTTTGTTTTGTTTTGTTTTGAGACAGGATCTCACTCTGTTGCCAGGCTGGAATGCAGTGGTACATAATTGCGGCTCACTACAGCCTCACCCTTTCAGGCTCAAGTGATCCTCCCACCTTAGCCCCCCAAGTAGGTGGAAGTACAGGCACATGCTACCATGCCTGGCTAAATTTTAAAAAAAATTGTAGAGATTGTGTTATCCAGGCCAGTCTCGAACTCCTTGCCTCAAGGGATTCTCCCACCTCAACCCCCCAAAGTGCCAGGATTACAGGTGCAAGCCATCACACCTGGCCTCTTCCTGGGGTTCTTAAATGTATTATTCCGTTTTCTTTAGTGAGACAAACATCCATATAAGAGGACAAGCATCACTGATGGTGTCTGTAAGGATACACATGAAAAATACAGGACTCTTGATGGAAGTGTAATTGGGGAGGCAGATGGGAGCCTGAACAAACATTTCAGCGATGAGCTAGGTACTAGTGTGGCTATTGAATCAAATCATGTCAGAAGGTAAGAAGTTTTTTTCTAAGTGGTGAGATGATCATAGGAAGGAGGATGTCAGTTCCCAGTTGATGAAGCTTATTGGAGAAAATGGCTAGACAAAATTGACGTGGGTGAAAATTTATCTGTACAAATACACTATGCCCATGGAAAAATAAGAGTAATAATAATAATGATGACTAATGTTTATTGAGAAGTTATACACCAGGCAGATACGGTGATATTTAACTTCCATGCGCTATCACAGTCAGAATTCACAGCAAAACTTTAAGGTAGGCACTATAAAGATCTCGCTTAAAGATGAGCAAGTCAAGACCTAGTGAGGTTAAGTAACCTGCTAGGATAGTCTAGTCAAGCAGAAGCATAGCCAGGATTTGAATTGGGATAATTTGACTTCTGAAACTACTCTTTTAACTATCAAGGTGCTGAACCAGACTTTAGATCGCCACTCTTAATTTAACTCCAAGTTCAGTTGGCTCCCTCATTCGGTGAACTCAGTTTTTTTTTTTTTTTTTTTTTTTTTTTTTCTGGAGACAGAGTCTCACTCTTGTTGCCCAGGCTAGAGTGCAATGGCACGATCTCAGCTCGCTGCAACCTCCTCCTCCCAGGTTCAAACGATTCTCCTGCCTCAGCCTCCTGAGTAGCTGGGATTACAGGACACCACTATGCCCGGCTAATTTTTTTTTTTAATTTTTTTATTTTTTAGTAGAGACGGGGTTTCTCCATGTTGGTCAGGCTGGTCTTGAACTCCTGACCTCAGGTGATCCACTCACCTCGGCCTCCCAAAGTGCTGGGATTACAGGCGTGAGCCACCATGCCCGGCCGAACTCAGCTTTAAGTGAAGAGCATGTCTTGGTCATTTACTAACTTTTTAGAAAAAAGAATTTGGGTCCCACTGCAATTCTTTATGGACTTCTGATATGCTTGCTGTCATATCAACCCTCATGAATTCAGAGATTTGCAAGGTTTTAGGAAGTGACTTTTGAGAATACTCAGAACTCCTATGGTTGAGCATGACAGGAAGGTGGGGGACTCATTTGGTCAGAGATAATGCTGAGGGTGGGTGAGTGAGACTGTGGAAAGCCTGATGTGTCCAAGGTCACAGGGAGAGTTCTGAGCCAACTGATTATTTTGAGAAGAAGGAAAGTGAAAACTTTAGAGGTTAAGAGCTTTCTACAGTACTATATACACACATACATATATAATCTATATTATAAATGTACACATATTATATGTAGACACACACATATTACATATATGCAAATGTATACACATGCATATTATTATAATTCAAAATCTCTAAATAAATGTATACACGTTTTTCACCCTGAATTATACCAGTTAACAATTATTGAACTCTTAATACCAGGACTCTGCTGTGCGTTAACAAGCATTGTGTCATTTCATCTTTGCAACAAGGTGAAGGACTCATTATTATTATCTCAATTTTTTCAAATGAAAAAAGAAGGCTCAGAGAAGTTAAGCTACTAGCCATAGTGCTAGTAAGTAGCCGAGCTGGAATTTGGTCCCTAATCTGTCCAACTCCTCCAGGCCTGCTCCATAAACAGCCATATGATTCTGTCCCTCTTACCTGTTACAACTGTTTGCATGCCTGGTTCTCTGGCTCCTCTGCAAGCTCCTAAAGGTTGAGGCTGGGGTCTGTTCGCCTCATGCCTCCATGGCTTAGGCCTAGCCCAAAGATAACACTTCCAATTGTTTGTGGAGGAATTGGAGGAATTAATTGTCCCACATGCTGAGAGGCAGAGCTTGGCTAGAACTAGACTTCTTAAAAAGAGCAGAAAGGACTTCTTCAGCCTCCGAAGATCTCTTCGTTCTCTGAAATCTAGCACTTACAGCCATTTCCCTTTCCTAAGTCACCAGATACTGTCCTGTTTCATCTTTTATACTACTGAATAAAAATAGTATAAAAGTATATATTTATACTACCTTATTCAACTATTTTTAAAATATTTAACACTTGCATAGATTTCCTTTTTTTTTCTTTCTTTCTTTCTTTCTTTTTTTTTTTAATTTGGTCCTTTTACTGGACTATGAGCTTCTTGGGAGTTAAAAAGAGATAAAGGAAATTTTCCTGTATTGAGTCTGTATAATGTACCAAGCACCATATCATGGCCATCACATACAGGAGTTTTTAAAAAAATCTTCATGACAGTCCTTAGAAACAGTTATTATCCGTCTTTTACAGGAGAGAAATTTTGGGCTCAGACAGTGAAACACAGTAATTTGAATGATAACACACAGTAAGGACATGGCTGAGCTGGGACTCAAACCTAGGTCTTTCTGACTCCAAAGCCTATGACGTGGCCACTGCCTTTCCAGTCTGAGCCCTAATTGCCACACGGCCTGGGCTTCCTGTGCCAGACAACACCATCTCTCCCTCCTCTCCCACACGCCTCACCATAGCAAGACCTGATGGCTATAAGCCCAGGCATCGTGGAGGCTGCAGCAGAAATGTGCTCTGGCATCTTAGGATGCTGCGTAAGGTATGCCAGCAAGAGGAAGAACAGTTGGTGAACAGTTGGTGAGTGGATATTTTTATGCAAGGGTTGCCTAGAGAGAGGAGAAAGAAGAGCGAAAAAAACTGTTTATAAAGAAGCCACAATTAATAAGGTCTTTGTTAGCTTTTTGGATTTTGATTTTCAAGTCCATTGCTTTGGGTTTAAATGGAAGCAGAAAGGTCCCCAAGGAGCCAAACTCCCAGCTTCCAAAGCATGAAGGCATTTAGGAAAACCGATCCCAGCCTGAGTGTGCTGAAGATTTTAAGTATTCAGCAAGGAGCGCAAAGATGCTGTGAATTCCTTTGGACAGCTTCTCATCAGGATTGTTTATATTGCAGCATGCTCAGTATGTGAGCTTAAGAGCTACAAGTTAATAAAAAAAAGTAAAAGAAAAAGAAAGCACCATCCTTAGAATATCCAAGAGAACCACAACCACTCTAATATTTTGGCTACCATTTTACATCCCTCTCCAAGCCTCAATGTTCTCATCTATAAAATGGGAATAATAGTATCCATCAAAGTGGGTTATAGTGAGGATGTGAAAATGCCCTGTAAACCTTAAAATAATTTATAAATGAGACCTTTTTTTTTGAAGAATACTTTTTTATGTAAAGCCCTCTACTTCCCTTATCTCTTTTTACACATACATTCATTCTTCAATAATTTAAAAATACACACACTGCTGCCATTTATTAGAGTACTTAGACTATGCAAGATCCATATTTTGCTATATCCATATTTTGACCCTTGCACTGACCCTGTGAGGTAAGTGCATTCCCCACCTCACCTCTCCTATATTTCAGTTGAAGTGGAAGCTCAGTGAAAGGTTAAGGAATATAACCAAGGTCAGTAATAAGCAGAGTCAGCAACAGAGACTGCTCTGGAGTGGACAGTTGGTCTAGATTCCAAGTGCTGACCACTTGGCTACAGTGGTTTTCTGCCTGCTACTTGCCACGAGCCTTGTAGCCATCCAAAGAGTTAGCATATGAACAGGCATTCTGTTAGGGCTGACTTTGTGTCCTCCCAAAAGAAGACATATTAGAATCCTAACCCCTGCTTCCTCAGAATATGATCTTATTTGGAGACAGAGTTTGACAGTGGTAAGCAAATTAAAATGAAGTCATTAGAATGGTCTCTAATTTAATAAGACTGGCATCCTTATAAAAAGGGATATGGACACAGAGACGAAAGTATAGAAGGAAGATGATGTGGGGAGACACCTTATAAAAAGGGATATGGACACAGAGACGAAAGTATAGAAGGAAGATGATGTGAGGAGACATAGAAAGAGGACAAAAATCTACAAGCCAAGGAGGGAGGCCTGGATCACATCCTTTTCTTATAGCCCTTAGAAGAAACCACCCTGCTGAAACCTTGATTGTGTACTTCTACCCCCAGAACTGTGAAACAATACATTTCTGTTGTTTAAGCCACCCAGTTTGTGGCACTTTGTTTATGGCAGCTTTCACAACCTAATGCCTATTCTGAATCCTCTTTTCTGGATGAGGCTCCGGAAGAGGAAGAGATTAAGGTGATTACTCAAGAGGTAGGTGAGATGGCTGAGATTTGTACCCCATGTTCTGCCCACTCCTGCACATTGATTGCTAAAAGAAAGCTCCTTGGAGGCAGATATTTCTCTTGGTTGTATTCACTGCAGTGCCTGGCATTTATATCAGTGCCCGGCATATCATAAACCGATACTTGTTGAATAAATGAATCGATGAATGAATGCATGATCTTTCTACCAACTTACCCAGTGTATCACAGCTAGATTAAAATGATTTTTAAAAAGCATATCAGGCTGGGTATGGTGGCTCACTCCTGTAATCCCAGCACTTTGGGAGGCCAAGGCAGGTGGATCACTTGAGGTCAGGAGTTCGAGACCAGCCTGACCAATATGATGAAACCCCATTTCTACTAAAAATACAAAAAAATTAGCAGGGGATGGTGGTGGACACCTGTAATCCCAGCTACTTGGGAGGCTGAGGCAGGAGAATCACTTGAGCCTGGTAGGCGGAGGTTGAAGTGAGCTGAGATCATGCCACTGCACTCCAGCCTGGGCAACAAAGTTAGACTCCATCTCAAAAAAAAAAAAAAAAAAAGAAAAGAAAAGAAAAGAAAAAAAGCACATCATACTGGAACAAGAGTTTCAACAATTTACAGTCGTTGTCAGAACAAAGAGTTTCATACTTTGTATTCAAATTCTTCCCACAATCAGAGACTTATAATTATAAACAAGTTTTCAAACAAATTCCTTTGAAGTCTTGTTTCATGGATTGTCAGGTGTGAAACTCCAAAGTGCTAATTCTTATTTGTACTTGGAAACCAGTGACTCACCTGCCTTCCTACCTCTAGTTTCTGCCCATGTTGCAATTCCATCAGTTTTTTCTTTCTACCTCATTGACCAACCCTCAGTTTCCCTTTACTGGCTCTTCCTCATTTTTCCAAACTGAACTGTGGTGTGGTCCAGGATTCTGCTTTTCTCACTTTTTTGGTAACCCCATCCAGTCTTATAGTTTTAAATACTATTTATGTGCTAATATCCAGATTGGTATCTCCTGCGTACACTTCTATACTGAACTGTAGACCTGTATATATTCAATAATCTTTTTAATATTTCCATATGAATGTCTAATATATATCTCAAAGCCAGTATGTTCAAAACCAAACTCCTGATTTCTCCTTTCACCCCAAATAACATACAGCTTCACTTACAGTCTTCCCTACCTTAACAAATGTCAGCTTTATCCTTCCATTGCTTAGGCTGAAACCTTGGGGCTTCTTTTGACTCCTTTTCTCACACCTAATATCCACTTATTCAGCTGATTCCATAGTATTACTTACAAAAAATCTTGAGGATGTGGCCACTTCTCACTACCTCCACTGTTACCATCATCCTTTTTGCCTAAATTATTGCATTAGCTTCTTACCTGGTCCTCGACATCCAGTCATGTCCCTGTACAATCTCTTCACACATTTTCCTGAACAAGCATATTAAAATGTAAGTCAAATCACGTGCTCCTCTGTTCAAAATTTTCCAACAGACCTATGTAATTTAGCATTTCACCACCTCTCTGATTCTATTTCCTTCATTTCCTCATTCACCGGATGACATTCAGTTTTATTTACATGGCCTACGACCAAGTTTGCAAAGAAACAAGCTCTGGTAGATCCAAGGTTTTTCTGAGGGAGTAATTTCAGTATAATTCTTTGAATAAGCTAACTCTTCTCCACATCTACTCCACCAATACCTCCCAAACTCTTTCCAAGATGGTCCTAACTAGACCACATGTTGCTCAACTCCTTATTGAAATATCCACTTCAGTTGCATATGATTTTTCTCATTATCATATCATTAGCTGTAGGAGTATCCAATCTAGAGTGGTTACACGTACCATTACAACTTCTTCTCTATTTTGGTCAAATTTCATTGAAATGAAGCTTCCCTCGTTCTTATGGTTACAAGAAGGTAAAAAGGTGGCAATCTTGTTATCATGTCTGCTTTCTGCCTGTTTTGGTGTGCTGGATGTCTTCATTTAACGAGGTCTTCCCTCCACCCTTCTCTGCCTGCCCCAGGAGGCTGACCTGTATGAAATATATAAATGGCCTTCTGTACCTTTAAGGCCTCTGGATAAAGTAAAGCAGAAGAGTGAGATCAGGGTATTTTTTTCCCTGAATTCCTCCCAGTGAAGTCACCTTGGTTTGGCTGTCTCAGATGTCACTAATCCCTTCAAGGGGGCTGCTCTACAGGACTCCCTCTCCTTCAGAGTTCTCTCCCACCTCTTCCCCTCTAGCCTGGGGTGGTAACCTCCACTATTATCAGCTCTGGGTTACTGCTCCATCCCCTAGGATTCCCTTCCCTTGCTTACACCTTTATAATTAGTCTCTCCTTGAGCTCTTCTCACTTGAGTGTGCTGCCAGTTTCTTGCTGGGACTCTGACAGATATATCTGATGATCTGTAAACGTTCCCCTGACTTAGTACACTTTATCTGTGGTAATCAGATCTGACATATTGCTTTCCTCTGACACAACAGATTCTTTTCCTGATCAATACTGCTCAACTGAACAAGAGAAAGTCTATCTCTCACTAGGAAGGCGAGTTTCTGAAGCCAGACTGACCCATCCTGTAATCCTAGATTAGACAATGACCAACTGCCTTAACTTCTTGGCATTTTACTACTCACCAAATCTTGTGCATTTTAAAATGGGAACGATATGACTGATATAGAGCAGTATATACTATATCATTAGCAAATATTAATTTATGTTTTTCCTCTTCACCTTGGTGCATTTGTTTTTCTAGCTCACTTTTTTTCTTCTGCTTCATTTTGGTTAATCCAGTACCTTAAACCTCAATGAAGCTCATGGAGTAGCAGTGTGTAATTTGCAGTCAGATAATTTTCTCATCAGTGGGAGTTGCTCTTGTGCTAATTTGGGCTGTATCCTCTATTTCAGTCTTTTGTCTTATTTGTAAAAAGCATATCGTATTATTCCAACTTCTACACTTCTCTTTGTAAGCTTGTACATCGTGACTGAAAGTGAAACCTTAGAAAATGATATTCCATCCTCAGAGTTGTTGACAAGACACTCAAGACACTACTATTAGGGAAAATCTAAGTGTACTGTTTTCTGAATATAGGGGTCTTTCTCTATTCTTGCATATGGAAAGGACAAGGGACTAAGTCAGATTAACTGGGATCCTAGATTTCCCTCAGCTACTTGTCCTTCTGGGGCTGGAGTCAAGGTCATATTGAGCAGTGCCACTAAGGCTCCTCATAGGAAGTTTATGGGGTGGTTGAGGTGAAGAAAGAGAGGTTTAATCAGGAGGGAGGAGACCTGCCATGAGCCTCAAGGTTCATAGCACATCAGAGAGGCTAAAAGTGGAAACATTGAGTGCCAGAGTTCAAGCTGGAGGTAGAAATAGAACAGACTGTATATCTCAAAGTAGAGAGCACGAAGAATATTTTCAGACACAGAAAAGACAGTGGCAAAGTAAGGTGTAGATATAAGCCAAGATCCACTCAGGAACACATTGGACAAACAGGGCCACTGTGCCTCTTTAGGGGAAGGCTTGGCATGGTCACACCAAGTTAAAGACCAAAGCTGAAAGTGGCTTTATCTTTAGATCCTTTGCCTCTCTGAGCCCTAGGACTCATGGCAGCTAATAGGGGATAACACACCTTGCCCTATTTGTCACCTAGAACTATTATAAGGACAAAATGAAGTAATGGGTGTGAAGGCACTCTATAAACCACAGAACACTACACAAAAGTGAGGATCCAGCAGCTCTTTTATCACACAGAGCTCAACTCTTCTCTAAGAGACTGCATACCTG
Source organism: Papio anubis (assembly GCF_008728515.1). Classification (NCBI taxonomy): domain Eukaryota; kingdom Metazoa; phylum Chordata; class Mammalia; order Primates; family Cercopithecidae; genus Papio; species Papio anubis. The sequence continues at coordinate 56,362,986 of NC_044976.1, read as the reverse complement.
GTCAGTTGGAGTCAGACTAATCCTGAACTTCATCTCCACTAGGGATGCATTAGTCAATAGAAAAACTATACTCAAAGGAATTTAAGCAAAAAAGTAAACCAAAGGCATACTTCAGGAAAGTTGCTGGATGGCTGGGCTTGCAGGATGACAAGTTACTGGGTCTTCAGACACAAATCAACCTTGCTCCTTGTGTAGTCTCTCCTTTTTCCTATGGTTCTATTTCACTGGGTTACCATCATAGCCCCGCTTTCTTCTTGAGGCTGAAGCATGGTCATTGTAACTCCTGGACCTGCCACTTCCTAGCAACATCATCCAAAAGGAGTGGCCCGTCTTCTCTTAGTTCCATTTTAAAAGTTCCTGAGTGAGCTTGTCCTGGCTTGGATCGCATGCTCATTCAATGACCTGGCTTGGGTCACATGCCTGTTCTATGCCAGAGCATGGCACCTATGATTGGTACTTCTGTATGCTTTGGATCATGGAAGGGAGTGTTCCTTAACTATTCCTGGAAGGGAAAGTGCTGAAAAGACCAAAAAATAGATTGCCACTACAGGGATATAATAAACACTATATCCTGTAACCTGTTTTTATGGCCAAAACATCCGAACCTCATACCCACTGGAAGCACATAGAGAAGAGGATTGATAGTGAATTAGTCAGGGTCCTGGCAAGGAACAGATGGTACACTCAGAAGGGGGGTCTAAGGAGGCTTTAGAGAAAGTACTATTTTTGAAGATGTGGGAAGGGTTAAGAAAAACAGAAAAGGGAGTTGATGGTGAAATATCCAATGTTCCTACCAGTGGGCAGCCAATTATGTCTCTTGGCCTGAAAGGGAAAGGGAGATATGGTTATCTGAACCATTGAGACATGTAGCCATAGGGTAAGGCCAGCAGACAGGGGATGTGGCCGTAGTACAGGAACCCAGCCACTGCCATCAGCAGATAAATAGAGAGGGGCTAACCTTTCTGTCCTCTCACCTGCCTGTTTCAGGCTGGCATTCTCATTGGCCAGTTCCAACTAGAACTCAGAATTCAATGAGCTCAGCTCGATGGAGTCCTTAACAGTTAGATTCCAGGGCACAGAGCAAGGTGGAGAAGAATGGAAAGGCAATCTGAAGGGGAAACGGAGGATGTCCCGTACAAGGGTGCGTCTGCTCCCTTTGGCACAAAAGATAGGGCTAGTTGGAGTCCACTCTGTAAAATGGGACATCTTAAAAGAATAATGGAATTTGAGGGCTAGAGGGGTCCTTAAGATCATTCAGACCAGAATTTATAAACTTGCCTATATCTAGCATTCAGGTATGGCTTACGTGGCTGATATAGCTTTAATACCAAAAACCAAACACAAGCAGGCAATAAACAAAACTCCAAATTTAACATTAATATCCTTAGGTCAGGTATGCACTTTCCAGTTCACCAGAATTATCATCATTCCCTATTGTGTAAAGCCCCGTATACATTCTTGCCTCCCAAAAGTAATTGACACGAGCACCTGTAAATAGAAAAGTCAAGCTTCTTCATTTTTCAGATAAAGAAGCTGGAATGGCAAGGAAACTTGTTTGCCCATGGCTGCACAGCGTTGATGGGAATTCTGTCTGCACAGACAAAAATAGAAATGTATAAATATGAGGGCTTAATGAAAGAGTTGTTTGTCTCCATAAGATGAGACTCCATGGGAGCCACCATCACACATGGGAGTGACTATCATTTGAAGCAAGAGTTATACAATGATTCTACTTGCTCTTTGTGTCCTTAGAAGGTGGAAATAGAACAATAGGGAAAGGTGATTATGGTCAGTGCAAGTCAGAGCTTGCAAAAGGCTATTCAGAATGGACTGGGCCTCCATTCATCCTCGCTTCCCATCTGTGCAGCTGATCAATTGACAGAAATGGAATCACCCCTTAGTGTGGATGGTGTTGAACCCTCCTCTTAGGGCCTTCCTCCTATGAGTTGAGCTGATGCTGAGTTGAACTGGAATGAGAGGAATGTGTCTTCTTGGCTTTTTTCCATGGAATATCTTTCATTTTATTCCATTCTTTTTTGGTGGCATGTGGGTAGGAAGGCTTTATTTTGCTTTGCTCTTTTCTCAGAATCCCTAGCCTTCCTCCCATCAAGAATTTAGAAGTTTGTCCTCTGTTTGCCTTTACCTATTATTCTCAAATACCCTCCCTCTTTTCCACTCAGACCCATTTCTTTTCTGTCCCCACATGTGTTAGGCTCATTTTCTCCTGCACCTGGATCCTCAGGATGTGGTTAGTGAATATACTGGTTTGGTTGTAATAATAGAGATCAAACAGTGTTGGCTTAACTGGAAGGAGGAGTGCAGCAGCTGTTGTCTGGATGGGAAGGGTGGCTGTGCTCAACAAAGTCACCAGGAACCCAGTTTCTTCTTTCTATTACTTCATCATCCCCCATTGTCTTTATGAGCAAAGATGACTCTTCCCCATCATACTCCCATGCCAATCCTCAAGAGAGGGGAAGAAGACACACAGAGCACGTAAATTCATTTTAAGAAGTGATCCACAACAATGCTTCTTGTCCCATCCTGTTGTTCAGAACTTCTTCATGTGGTGGTTCCTAGAGGCAAAAAAAAAAAAAAAAAAAAAAAAAAAAGGTCAAGAAGTAGCAGGTAGCCACATCTGGGCTAAATTGAGGGAGGTGAATGTAGGACAAGGTACATTAGTAAAAGGAAGAAAGAGTGAATGGATATTGAGAACCAGTGAGTCCACTCAGGATGCACTGTATAAGCAGAAAGACTTCCTTTTGCCCTCTGAAACCAAAGCTCATCATCTTTCAAATACCAGTTTAAATCTGCTCACTCTTTTAAGTTTTCCCAAAGAATCATCCTTAAGATGGGTCTCAGTATTCTAAGAGGACGGGGTTTAATGTTATACCTGTAGTATGTACTCAAGGAATATATGGGGAGTTGGTTCGAATACTCCCCACCGTCTTTGCCGTTGTCCACGGTCCAGCAAAGGGAGGGAATGATTACATGAGCTTACATTCACTGGGCATCTACTAAGCACCAGGTGCTGTACTAAGTGTTATGAGCATTATCTCAATCTATCATTGTAATTGCTCTAGGAATTAGGTACTGTAGTCCGTTTGCTAGATGAGGAAACTAATACTCTGTGACATCACTTTCCCAAAGCTCTGCAGCTAGCAGTGCCATATTCCGAATTTAAACATGAAACTGTCTCCAAGGTTTATCACATTGATACTTATTTCAACACATTGAAACTTCTCTGTAAAGAGCTTTGCAATAGGGAAGCTTCACAGTACTGAAACAACTGGGTAAGTCAGTGTTTATACATTGGTCAAACTGGTAATTTGAAGAATACAGGCAAGGAAAAAGAAATCTAGCCATATTATCCATTGGGCTAATTTAAGTTTCCAGGGGAGTATATATATATGTATATATTTTGGTGAATCAGGCTCCTCTTCCCTGAGCTGTTTTAAGAAAGTAGTACAAAAGACTGCCCCGCTAACCCCCCGATTTCTATCCTTTCTTGATCTCTTCCATGATTTTCTCTTGGGGAAAAGGAGCAGATTGAAAACTGTTGCTATATATGTAACCATTGAAATAGATGCTCTGTCTATAAAAATAAACTTGTGCCAGGGTCTAATAAGTTGTGTGTTAACATGGCAGCTCAGTAGTCTGCAGGGGAATTGCATTCACTCTCCTGATCAGAGTACATACTTCCAAGCCTCCCTATTTGTTAGTTCCTTAGCCCGGCATAGCTGAGAACTTATTCCACATTCAGTACAGCAAACATTCTTGAGTACCACAAGGTGCCTGTTTCCAAACTAGGAACTGAAGATTAGAAGTGAAGAAAACAAAGGACTTGTCCTCAGGGATATGAGTCCACAGGGAGAACAAAACAGGAGAAACAAATAACAGTGGTGCTGTCAGATTTGTCTAACAGGTGAAGTGTACTTAAGGTGATATTGATTTAAAAGAGAGGATTTGATTCTGAATTGAAGAGGAGACATAATGTCTGAGCTGAGTTTTGAAACATAGGAGATAATCAGATGACAGAGAGGGTATTCCAGGCAGAGGGAATAGAATATGCAAAGACAAGGAAGCACGAAACACAGCATATGTTTTGGGAACCATAAGCATATCCAAAACTTTGCAGTATGAATTTATTATGTCAATTTCAAGACTCTATTTGATGGGTGATGGAGAGGAATAAAAGATTTTAAATAGGAGAATGAAGTGATCCCACTTATGTTTTAGAAATACCCCCCTGGACAATGTTAGGAGAACATGGAGAAATGAGGAACACCTGTTAGAAAGCGGTGCTAGTGATCAAAGATGAGAAACGATGAAATATAAGGTGTGTGATGGTCTGGGAAGGGAAGCTAGTGGTTGAATATAGGAAAAATAGCTAACACTTATTAACAATTTGCTATGTGCCAAGTACTGTTTTATGTTCTTTGATATGGTAACTTACTTCATCCTCCTAACCCTTCAAGGAGGTAGATATTATTATTATCAATATTTTAGAGCTGAAGAAACTTGGGTGTTAAACCCAGCTAAAATTTTGCAGAACCAGGATTTGAGGCCAGTCTGGTCCCAGAACCTTCTCTCTTAAGCTCTGAATGGGAATGCTTTAATTTGCTTTTCTTATTGAAATATTAGGCTAAGATTATCCTTGAAGGGCATGAGATAAGCCATCTTACAAGGAAGAGGTTTAACAGAGCAGAGTGACATTTTATCTCAGCACTCAACTAGTTCAACAACCTTGGGACAGCATGATAGTCTGTAACCTCATCTGTGACATGGAGATATCTATACACACTTGCTAGGACTTTTCTGAGGATTTAAGGGACAGTACGCTTTCAAAGGGACAACTCCAGTGCCTCAAAGTTAGCAAGCAATTCTCAAACACTAGTTTATTTTTTCTTTCCTCTTGGAGGATACTGAAACTTTTGCAGCTCCTATTAAAGTTTTATAAAGAGGGATGAAAATTATTAGACTGTTGAAAATAAATAAATTATGGCTACCTGCAAAAATATAGATGAATCTTGGAAAAATAATGTTGGGTGAGAAAAGAAAATCTCAGAAGACCACGTATAGTAGGATTCTATTTTCATAAAGTATAAAAATAAGCAAATCTAAGTAATATATCTTTAGAAATATGTGTGTGTGTGTGTGTATATAATGTGTGTGTGTGTATAGATAGATAGATAGATAGATAGATAGATAGATAGATAGATAGATAAAGAGTTGCTTAATACAGGGATCTTCAATCCCCAGGCCATGGACCAGTACTGGGCTATGGCCTGTTATGAACTGGGCTGCCCAGCAGGAGGTGAGAGGCTGATGAGCTAGCCTTGCTGCCTGAACTCTACCTCCTGTCAGATCAGCAGCGGCATTAGATTCTCATAGGAGCACGAACCCTATTGTGAACTGCACATGCAAGGGATCTAGGTTGTGCACTCCTTATGAGAATCAGACTAATGGCTAATGATCTGAGGTGGAACAGTTTCATCCCCAAACCATCCTCCCACCCCCTTCTCATGGAAACATTGTCTTCCATAAAATCTGTCCCTGGTGCCAAAAAGATTGGGGACTGCTGACTTAACAACACTAAGAATGGTGATTGCTGCTGGAAAAGAAGGCAAGGACACAGGTTAAGGGAGGAGCATGTAGTTGGTGCATTGGTGGATTGCTGGTGAGTGCATGGATGTTCATAACATTGTTATTATTAATATTAATCCTTTGTAGGCATTAAATATTACATATGTTACATTCAAACAGATAATGAAGGAAAAATAGTATCCAAGGAGGTAGATTAGGCTTTAGGCCTGGCTTGATTCAAGATCTAAACAAAGACCCAAGTCTGTATTTCTTGGCTTGGCTTTCTCTAGGTTAACAGATTCTTCAATCTGAATAGTGGTGGCTTCCCCGGTAACTTCAGACTCACATTGTTCTAATACCCAGTCAAGCACAAGAGAGAACATCTCCTTCCCCAATAGCTCAAGAGGAAGATTCAGAACTGAATCTCATCAGCCCTGATTGGCCTGGGCCTGGGAGCCTGAATCAATGCCTTTGGCCAAGGTGTGCATTAACTGACTTAGTCTAGGTCTTATGCTGGACTCCTGTGTCCTGGGCTAGAATCAACTAGACTCAAAGCACATTGTTTGAGAGTGAGGGTGCAGGCTGGCTACTTCAGAGCCAAATCAGGATATTGATGCCACACAAATGAATAGATGTCAACGGTAAAAACAGCAAATGCCCACAAGAGCCATTTCCAGTCCTTGCATTTTTATGATTACACAAAGAATACACAGATACTACAGACATTTTTTAAAGTTCAGAAAATCATGAGGACAAAAATAAAAGTCATCAGCAACCTTTCTAAGCTGAGAAAACCAATGTTAACATTTATACTTATTTTTTCCAGTCCTTTCTTTAGGCCTTTTATTGCATTGGTGATTGTGTATTCAATTATATAATGTGTCTTCTTTTTACTTAACGAACACATTATTGTTTTTGCAAGCTAAATTCATAGTCTACTACCGAAGAAGTAGTTACGCAGGTAGTTATATAGTTTCCAGAGGTATACCTGAGCTCAGTCTCCAAGGAAGGTTAGTGAAGCAGGTGAGAGGCAGAGGTTGTAGAGCAGAAAGGGATCCAGGCCAAGGGGCTAGCATAAGCTCAGGCGTGGAGGTAAGAAGTACCATACTGTTTCTTGAGCCCAAAGTGTAATGCACGGAGCAAAAAGGGATGAAGCTGGAGAGGAGGCTACAGAAGGCCTTGCATGCTCTGCAAGAGAATTTGAACATTTCAGAAGGAGACCACGGTTTATTTTAGTTTGGGATTGTGATCTCCGCCCCTGTTCAGGACACACTCACTATCTGAACTGTCTTTCAGGTCTTCCGTGTGTCTATCAGTCTTACACATTCTTTAAAGGAAAATAATGAGCTGCCCACTCCAGAAATTCCACTTTGCAAATTCCTTCCACCATTCTCCATGGGCGTCAATTTCTCCCTCTTCTGGGGCACACTGAGGGTCTTAGTTCATTATCTTTGCGTTTCATGTTATACCTGGTGCATTGAACATGAATCAGATAAATACTTATGAAATTGGACTATACCAGTGTTTTTCATGTGGGAGAGAGTTTTCTTTCCATGGGACATTTGGCAAGGTCTAGAACACTTTGGTTGTCCTGACTTGTGAGGGATGTGCTGTTGGGTATTTGGTGGGTAGACCCAGGGATGCTGCTAGATGTTGTGTAATGCACAGCCCCTGCAACAAGGTATGCTCTGGTTAAAAATGTCAATAGTGCTAAGGTTGAGACACTCTGAAGTACACGGACTGAAGTGTAGAGGTCGCTGGGTGGTAGTCAGGAGAACTCATTTCTGGTCCTGGTTCTGTGGCAATTTACCTTGGGGATTTTGGGCACTGTGCTGTCCTTGGGTCTTAGGGCTGTCATCTCTGAGAATTCTAGTATGAAGATCACATGCTTTGGAGTCAGATGACACTGGGCTCAAATTTTGACTCCACTCCCTACTCTGCCTGTGAGGTCCTGGGCAAGTTATTTTTTACGCCCTTGTTTCCTCATATTTTAACAGGGGTAATGGTGTCTACTTTGGAAAACTAGGAGGAATCGAGATCACCTGTGTAAATCAAGACCCATAACAGTCGACACATGGGAGGTGCTCAGTAATCAGCTTTGCCATGATACTAAGACTATGACTATTAATAGAATAAAGGGCTTGAAAAATTGACTCTAAGATCTTTTCCAGCTCTAGTATTTTAGAACGTCTTGATTTGTTTTCTCTGCATGTAAATGCTGAACACGGCTAGGCATGTGTATCATATGGGGTCCCTGCAGGAAGCATATGGCACACTCCAACTGAGAAACTTGGGGAAAGTGTATTAAAGGGATTTTTATAATGGCGTGGGAATGATTTAGAATAACCAAAAAGAGATAATGCAGGACTCCTGAGCTAGACCTCCTAGGTCTGAAAGGGTAAGAAGAGGGGCTATTACCAGAATCCTGAGACAGGTGGCTTTGTGGACAGGGCTGCCTTGCAGAAGCTGCAGTGAACCTTTGTAGAGACCCAAGGAATATATATATCAGACCTCATCCCCTCATTCTGCTCCTCTATCTCTTGCTGGTGGCTCCCATTATTTGAATCCAACAGAATGCCCAAAGCAAAGAGCCTGTTGATGCAACCCTATGTCAACTCCCTAACACACATATCCTATTAGAGAAGGTGGAGAAAGTGGATTTGGAGGCAAATAAAATATAAATGGCAGCACAGTATTAGAATTTGTGGAATAGCAAGCAGTCACAGGTTTGGGCACCATGACTTGCTATCAGATTCAACATGTTAATACTTTAAGGAGAGAGAAGGCTCCACATATACTTAGTTGTCTGCCCCACTCTGAGTGCATCTTGCCCTGCAGACTCAAGGGAGAACACAGTTCTGTTCTGATAAAGGCATCTGTGACTTCTTTGAATACTGAATGCCTCAAGCAATCTCCATGCTGGGAGGTGGAAAACAGTGGAGGCTGGTTTGGGAGGCAGCACAGTTTGGTGAAACCCTAGTGATCTATGTCCCAGTTCTGTATCTATCACTTGCTGGCTTTGCTATCTCTGGGACTCAGTTTCTTCACTTGTGAAATGGAGTAGCAGCCTGCGGTTTACAGACCTGTTGTGTGGATTAGACATACATGATAGAATGTAATCCAGTACGTGGTGGCATGTGGTACTCACCAACCAGTTTTCATTGATTTAACATTTGTCTTATCATCAGTTATTGTCAACCATGTGCTGGGCCTTTAAGTAAAGACATGATGACTAAATGAAGGTCCCTAACTTTAAGGAAATCATGATTCAGAATAAGTTTCTCTTCTGGGATTGATAGGTAGGCTTTGGAAATTCCAAAACCCCCTTAAAATGGAATGCAGAAGTTTGTATATGTGCAGGTATGTATATGCCTTCTTCAGGAAAGATTTTATTAGTTTCCCCAAGATAAGTATCATTGAGAGAGAGCTTTTAGAGGATAATTCCTGAGAGTGAAATACTATCAATCTTCGATTCAGTAGAACAGCTATTAAAAATAAAACAGGCCAAGTGTGGTGGCTCATGCCTATAATTTCAGCACTTTGGGAAGCCAAGATGGGAGGATTGCTTGAAGCCATGAATGTGAGATCCACCTAGGTGACACAGTGAGACCCCATCTCTGCCAAATAATAATAATAATAACAATTAGCAAGTGTGGTGGTGTATGCCTGTAGTCTCAGTTACTTGAGAGGCTGAAGTGGGAGGATGGCTTGAGTCCAGGAATTCGAGGCTGCAGTGAGCTATGATCAAACCACTACACTCCAGCTTGGGCAACAGAGTGAGACCTTGACTCTAATGATGATGATGATGATGATGATGATGATGATGATGATGATGATAAACAGACAGTATTCAGTGAGAGCATGATTGGAATGTGGCCCTGTAATCATCTTTCTGTGGTCTTGCATGGAAGCATTTAGGCTAGAGAATAGATGTTGCAGGCAGAAATTTATCAGTTTTGTATAATAACCAACTTTCCAGAGTTGTCAGAAAGGTGATTGGGGGGGGACCACACATCCAAGAAGATTCTAAAAGATCACTTACAGGGCATTCTATATTGGAGCAAGTACCTATAAGACCTTTTCAACTTTCAGGTTTCACTGTTTCACCAGGATAGTGTCAAGATGATGGTGACTATGGTAGAGAAAAAGGAGGTATATGCTTATATGTATCTCTGCTTGCTCTGCTTCCTGTGTGAGGTGGCATGATCACATGAATGAGGTGTTCTAACAAGTCAAGAAGTGGACCAGGTACAGAGAGATAGATGAGATAGCACTTTTTGGAGCAGCTTGCCAAGGTCATATATGTGTGTATGTGGAAGAGCTGTTTACACTAACATGAGGAGACACTATTAGACACTTATAAATCAACTTGATTGCCTTAACTCTGACCAAGACTGGGGACCATGGAACTTTTCTTGGAGGTCCCCTAAAGACTGGAGCCAATGATAAGTAGTAGCTTTCAAATATCTTTACTTAAGAAATCCCAAAGAGCAGGTTATGGATTTATTAATTCATCAATTATTAATTGAGCAACACATGTGGCAGAAATCTCCGCCCTGAAGTTGTCTATAGTATCTTGTGGGACATACACATGTGAAGAAAGCTCTGCAGGCCTGTGGATAGTGCAGTAACATGGGGGTGGACTAAGTAAGTGCTGAAGAGCAAGCCAGTTCCAGAAGACTTGCCTGAGGAGCTAATGTTGGGCTGAACTCTGAAAGATGCACAGAAAACAGAAAGGATGGGAAGCCAAGAGGGTGAAACAGGTGATTCCAGCCTCAAGAAACAGGGTACCAGGCTACCAAGCAGGACAGGTGAAAGACAGTCTTGGTTTAAAGAAAGATAAAGTCAGCGTGTTGAGTATGTGGGATGACTGTGGGATGTGAGACTGGTAGAGCCAGTGGGAAGAGATTATGAAGAACTCTGAGTGCCTTGGCTTCAATATGAGCTTTACTCTGAGTGAACAGAAACCATGTGAAGGTGGACAGCATTTGTCTGACATAGTTAATTTGTGTTTTACAGAGAACTACTTCCTAAGTCTTGACATAGAGTTGTGGGCGATGGGGTCCAATGTGACTCCCTTTCTCTCTCTTTCCTCTTAGGCAGGAGTAGGCTGAGTCCTTAAGGCCTTATTCTTTCCGCAGCAGAACTCTCACTGGCCCTTTCTCCCATTCTGTGCATCTCCTCATAAATCAGGAGAGAATGCCCCAGGTCTCCACGTGGCTTTCTTGTTACCATAAATCTTGGGTATGAGTGTGGTAGAGGGTGATTTAGGTAATTACATAATGTAAAACTGCTCTTGGCTTTCTCACGTCTAAAGAATTGCTATCTGTGTATCTAATTCTGCAATTTATGGCCATTCTGGATGAGGGAGAGGGTTCTTACAGTCACTGCCTGTAAATTATGTGCTTTTCCACTGGTGAATATTCCTGATGGTAAATGACTATTATTCCTACAGGCTGTACTCACATATATATAAGAAACACAGGCATGTGGAATGATGAGGGCCAATTTATCATGCTGTCCTATTTAGAGGGCAAGGCCAATGGGAGGCAGGGGTGGAGTCTATGCCCCTCTGAACAGGCTCTTCCAATAGGACAGGGGCCGCATCCAATCAGGCCTCAGGAACCCTTTGCCATGCAACACACATCAGCCTACTACAAAGTGGTTCAGCTGTAACTGCTCAATTAATAACAGCTTGTGTTGATTTTTTTTAACCACATAATTGAGTGTGCAGTTGGGTTTACTCTTGCATTATATGTTCATTGTTAATCAAGTATTCTTAATCAAGTATTAATTCTCAAGATGAAGACAATATCTTATAATTCAATATCTCCAGCTCTTACTTAGTGCTATGCAGGCAGAAAGAGCATAACTCTTTGTAGGCAGGCAGCAGGTTTTCATGTTGGTCCCTAATGAGCCTTTTATTAGCTGTGTGACCTCCAGCAAGTTACTGTATGCCTCTGAATTATTGTCTCCTTTTCTGTATAAGGATGGTAGTGATCTTTGGCTTGGCATTGTTATGAAGTTAATTGTGATAATGCATGCTAACGTACCATGCATGGTGTTTGTAAACGTTGACCAGTAAACAATGAATGAATGAATGAATGAATAGGCCATAACTACAAGGTGTATATAGTTTAATATAACACATAACAAATCATGTTAGCATACGGCTAAACTCAAAACACAATGACTCAGAAAGACAGACATTTCACTGTTCCCTAATCAGAGTGGGCAGACAGGCAGTCCAAGACAGGTACGTTGCTCTGTTCTGTGCCATCCAGGGCCTTTGTGCCTTCCATCTCGTTGCTCAGCTATTCCCCAGGGTAGTGTTGCCTTCTGAATGTCCAAATTGTTTCATCACTACCACATTCACTTTGTAGCCCACAGGAAAGATGAAAAGAGGAAGTAGAAGGCAAGTAAAAAGATTGAGACTTGAAAGGTGCACACTCCACTCTGTTGAGTGGCCACATGTCCAGCTGAAACCTGGCAGGTCAGATTCATAAATACAAGAAGAGAAAAAGGAATGTAGGATCTGATTAACACTGCCTGTCTCACATACTTACCAACACTTATATTTAGAAATCAACTTTAATTCTACCCAAAGACTGAGTGCTATCATGTACAGTTAATTGTGGTTTCAAATACATCTGCTTTATCTCCTTTCTACATCAAGAGCTTCTCAAAGGTTTGGATCTTTACTTTATTTCTTTTTGGTTGTCCTCCTGAGAGCTTAGCATAGGACCTGATGCATTGCAGCTGCTCAGTGTTTGTTGACTGACCAACTGACTGACTACAGTGTGCCTGGACTGGATGCTAAGTCAGCCTACAGCAAGGCTTGTGAGCAATGATATAAGGGTGTGCCTTGACAGGAACATGGGTCCACTCCTCTCTTAGATCAAAGTTGGCACAGAGCATCCTGGGAGCCAGGCAGCTCCTCCATTACTCTCTACGTATTGAGCTGTTGAGAAACATCTGTCCACTTTCTTGCCCCATCTACCCAGAAAATAAACACAAAATATTGAAACACTTGACCTATTCCATTTTACAGATTAAAAAACTGAGGTCTGAGGTTCTAAGTTGTTAAGTACCTTGTTCAAAGGCACCTAAAGAGTTATTGCATCACTGAGATCACTATTCAGTTTTCCAAACTTATTAGTACACTTTTTTTTCACCACCCCATTAGGTTTCTTTCTTTTTTTTTTTTTTTTAAGAGACGGAGTCTCGCTCTGTCGCCCAGGCAACATTGGCGCCATCTCGGCTCACTGCAAGTTCCGCCTCCTGGATTCATGCCATTCTCCTGCCTCAGCCTCCCGAGTAGCTGGGACTACATGCGCCCTCCACTACGCCTGGCTAATTTTTGTGTTTTTAGTAGAGACGGGGTTTCACCATGTTAGCCAGGATGGTCTCAATCTCCTGACCTCTTGATCTGCCCGCCTCAGACTCCCAAAGTGCTGGGATTACAGGCGTGAGCCACTGTGCCTGGCCCATTAGATTTCTTAAACCAGATAAAAACAATGACAACAATAGTAAATGTTTTGCTTTTTATAATTTCTACCATGTTTCACATTCATGATCTCACTTAATCCTTATAACAGCTGTTGGAGATAGGATTGTTATTAATATTCCTTTTTAACAGACAGAAAAGAGAAGTCCAAAGAAGTGATAAAATATTCCCTGCCAAAAAGTGCGACGCTAGAACCTAAACTCAATTATTTGTATCTCAATCCTGCTGGGCCGCTACTGTGCAGATAAAATGATAAATACCAAAGCACCTTATAAACTGTGGACCATCTCCAGTGCCTGGCATTATTATTAATGTGTTATTGCTGTGAGACCCAAATCTGCTCTTGAGTCCACAACTTGGGAACCCTGCAGTATATTTTAATTATAGCCACTTGATAATCCTGGGGTGTTGAGGGGGCACTGTCCTATATCATGCCTAAGAGTCCTAAAGGAGGAGATTTCTCCAAACTCATGAATATTCATTGTAATGCTAAACCACAAACCACATTTTCCTTCATTCACTATAATCAGATGCTCACTGCATTGCTCTCAAACCTTATAGTCACTAAGTGGATGGATCATAAGCATGTATTGTATTAGGTATCTCTGCTAGGGTATTTTCTCCCCATCATGTAGGGATTCCACAGTGCCTAAACGTATCACTGGAGAAATGAAAAGCTACCATTTATTTGCTGGAAGCTTGGTAAGCAATTGTTTCTAGGGAGTCTCACACACTTTGCCAAGGGCTTCTTGAATTGGGCATTTCAGGGATTCCATCCTCTGATTCTTCCATCACCTCTGGTTTTAACAGTAGAGGTGCATAGTGTGGGGAAAAGCATTGCTGGTGATAGGTCTTTGCTACTCAAATGGTGTCCCTGGAGCAGTGAAACTGGTGTTACATGGGAGTTTGTTGGAAAGGCAGAATCTCAGGCTCTGCCCCAGACCCACAAAACCAGAATCTGCCTATTAACAAAATCTTCAGCTGATTCATTTGCACTTTAAATTTGAGATGCATTGGGCTAGAAGACTTAAAAGGTTATTATCCTCTAGTCTGCCCTTCACTGGCTGTGTAACTGTGGACAAAGCACTCACCTTTTCTGAACCTCTGTTCTTGACTTTCTATAAAGTGAGAAGGTAAGGTGCAGACATTAGAAGTTCTAAGTTTGTTTTCAGGGAAGTAGTTTGCTCACAAATCGAATGCATCAAATATCAGCAAAAACTGTATCTTCTTTGAAATTTCTAATTTCTTTTCTTTTTGAAGCAGTAACTCCAACACATTATTTGTTGTCAAATTACAGCAGGCATCATGGCCCTCAATTCCCTGAAATGTGTTGCCCTGGGCTTATGAGGACCTGTCTCCCTCACTGAAACCAAACTCAGAATATCTAAACTTTGTGCAAGGGAACCTCCAGGTATAGAAGCAGACAAGGCTACACATTCAGCCTTTCCTGGAGTTCCACTTCCTTCTGTTCATTTCAATATTTGTGCTCATCGTTACTGCTGTAGGTTTGGCCTTCTGTAAAAATTGCAGTCATATTCCCACCCTTTATAGTGCTATGTTAGTGCTGTGTTCGCACTAGGTAGATAAAATTCCTTAAAATTTTTTGGGAAGCTGGTTGTTCATCCAACATTTATTTAGGCCTTAATGTTCTGTTTAGATGCAGTTGCAGGTGGGTGGGACAGAGCAATGGTAAGAATACAGGCTTGGCCCTAACTGAGACCTCAGTGGGAATCCTGGCCTTATTCTTCACTGAATACATGTGGGGTTGTGTTCCTTGGCTACATGAGGTGTTACTTTCTGCATCTGTAAAAGGGGATAAAATTGCTTTCTGGAGAATGGCACAAATTTGCTCAACATCTTCAAGAAGCTTGCAGCCTAGTAAGGAGATTAGTCTAGGTTTGGGGCAAGGCCATGAACTCTGCATCCCCCAACTTAGGGTGTTAAGATTTCCAGGAAGAAATTACCACTAGGCTGAGAACTTAAGGACAAGGAAGCGTTAGTTAGATGAAAGCAAGAATAGAGAGCAGGTGAAATGGAAAGGAAATTTGTTTCTGAAAGAATGAACAGTGTCTAAAAGTTTTGAAGATGAGAGAGAACATGGTGTTTGAGGTAAGCTGAGTAAACCTAAATATATATCTGGCTCATCTCAGATAGTTCTTATGGGACATTCACTGATAAGGAATGAATGTTTGTCCCCCTAACCCAAATTGATATATTGAAGCCTATATCTCTAATGTGATGATACTTGAAGGTGGGACTTTGGGGACATAATTGGGTCATGAGAGTGGAGCCTCAACAAATGGGATTAGTGCCCTCATAAGGGGACTGAGAGACCAGAGCATGCTCTCTCTCTCTCTCTCTCTCTGTCTCTCTGTCATGTGAGAATATGAGAGAGGAAGGTCATCTGTGAAGCAGATAGAGAGCTCTCACCAAGAACCTGGCCATGCTGGCACCTTGATCTCAGACTTTCAGCCTCCAGAACTGTGAAAAATAAATGTTTGTTATTCAAAAGCTACCCTATCTATGGTGTTCTGCTATAGCAGTCCAAACTAAGACACTGGCCTTATTAGAAATTTGTTTGAATAACACTGGAAAGTAATGAGTAACCAGGGGACATTGAAAATATTTAATAACAACTGGTTTGGCTCAGCATCGAGCAAGCAGAAAGGAAGTAGTTGGTGCAAGAGTAGAGTCCTGGAGTCCCCAGGAGAAGCAGATGGCAGCCCTTTAGTTACTAAAGGCAAGGTGATCCTGAGGGACGGACAGTGGCTGCAGGGTACCTCCTGGGGGCCTGGGGAAGGGGTTGGGTGGGTATTGACCAACAGGATAAAAATATTTTAGTACTGTAGGGTGTATTAGTCTGTTTTCACACTGCTGTAAAGACACACCTGACATTGGGTAATTTAAAAAAAAAAAGAGATTTAATTTACTTATAGTTCTGCATGGTTGGGGGGGGGTCTCAGGAAACTTACAATCATGGCAGAAGGTGAGACAGGAGCAAAGGCACATCTTATATGGCAGCAGGTGAGAGAGAACAAGGAAAGAGGGAAGAGACCCTTGAAAAATCATCAGATTTCGTGAGAACTCACTATCGCGAGAACAGCATAGGGGAAATTGCCCCCATGATCCAATCAGCTCCCACTAGGTCTCCCTAGATACATGGGAATTATGGGGATTACAAGTCAAGATGAGATTTGGGTGATGACACAGCCAAACCATATGATAGGGACCAATGTGATCCTACCAACACACTGCCTGGAAATTAGTCCTAGTAGTAACTGCATTTCGCGTTCTTTTAAAACCCTGTACTGAGCATTGATCCAAGTGCCAGTATCCCTATTGTACAGAAGAAGCTGCTAAAGTTCAGAAAGGCCCTGTGCCTTGCCCAGAGTTACACACCTAGCAAGGGCTGGTCCCCAAATGTCTCTAACTCTAAATTCAGAACATCACATGAAAAGGAATTCCCATGACAGGAGGACGTGATTATTTCTGCTTAGTGTAAGTCACAGGTAGAGGCCCAGAATGTTCTCTGAACATGGCACAGTCAGGTGGCCTCCCTATGGGGGCATCTGAACAACAGCTTAGCCCTGACTATGGGTTACGTCATGCACAGGTTCCGAGGATACTGAACAAGCTGGCCAAGATGCATGCCAGCAGCTAGGGCCCTAGTGTCCTCCTCTTCCTGAAACAGAAGGGAACAGAGGAAGCACATCAGACAGGGGAACTGCAGGGCCTGCTCCAGGACATCAGCTCCTCAAGATACTAGTAAGGAAGCACCAGTGAGAAGCAAGAAAGGAAGATTTGAGTCCTTCCACCTGCTGACCTAGCTTGGGTACTGTTGCAAGTCCAGCAACAACAGGTTTTGAAGCTGTTAGTTTTTTCAGCTGGGGATGCTGATTTGCCCAGAGCACTTTAAGTGGCCAGGAGCTGCTCTGTCTCTCAGTACTGGCTCTGTTCCTAGACTATCTCCAGACCATTTCCCAAGTCCCTCCCTCTATCTTCTCTTGTTCTCTGCCTCTTATTGGTATCCCCACTTGCCTCCCTTGGTAGCTGAGTTCCCAGTGGCCACCACAGTTGCTCTAGACTCCCATGGCCTATTACAGAAATGCAACTCTAGCTCAGCTTTGCCTTCTCTCATGAGCATAGTTTGGCTTTTCATCATCTAGTAAAAAATATGGAATGCTAGCTAAGAGATTCTAGACTGGACTGACTTGGCAGGGATAACTGATCAGATCAATTTTAGGTTGCTCCCACCACTCTTCACCCTGCATCCCCAGCAAACACTTAGGAGGAATCCCATTGGGCCCCTGCCCTCCTTGGCTCACCCCACAGACCTTATCACATAGTCCCAAGATCTGTAATACTTATTTGTGCCTCTTATAAATACTTAATCAAGCACCAACTATGTGCCAGACCCAATTTAAAGCACAGGAATACCGAGAAACAAGACAAGGCCTCTGCTTTCCTGGAGCTTATGCTATAGTCAGGCAGATCAGCAACCAGAAGTTAAAAAAAAGACAACTCCCCACTGCCCAAATATCCAATAGTGACCATGAAAAAATTAAAGAAGTGTGATAGAGTAAAGAGCAACCGGTGCAGGAAGGGAGCTGACAAAGGGAAGAGTTGGTGCAAAGGACCTGAGGTGAGAACGAGCCTGGCTGTGCACAGATGAGAAAGGAGGCCAGTGTGGCTGGAGCAAGGACACCTGGCAGCAGAAGGAAGAGTGTCAGATGAGATCGGATGGCTCACCAAATGTGATGGTGTTTTAGGCCCTCACAGAAAGTTTGTATTTAATTATAAGAGTGATTGGAAACTGCTAATGGATCTGAGTAGGTAGGTGACATGATCAAAATATTTATTTCTATTTTAAAAAGTAACATGATCCCAGCACTTTGGGAGGCTGAGGTGGGTGGATCACCTGAGATCAAGTGTTCAAGACCAGCCAGGCCAACATGGCAAAATCCCATCTGTACTAAAAATACCAAAAAGAAAAAAAAAATTAGCTGGGCATGGTGGTGGCTGCCTGTAATCCCAGCTATGTGGGAGGCTGAGGCAGGAGCATTGCTTGAGCCCAGGAGATAGAGTTTGCAGTGAGCCAAGATTGCACCACTGCACTCCAGCCTAGGCGATGGAGCGAGACTCTGTCTCAAAAAAAAAAAAAAAAAAAAGTAATGTGGATTACAATTCAATGAAGAGGCAGAAGAGGACCAGGAAGACAGGTTGGAACCATCAGGCAACAACTGACGGTGTCATGGACTGAGGGAGGCAGATAAATGGATCACTTCAAAAAATAGCCTGAGTTAAATGTGGCTGAGGCCTGGGCTCCAGCCGAGGACCACAGACGGAAAATCAATTAGCAAATGTGTGAGTTATGGCTATGTGAGTCTTCCATTCTCAAGGCTGATTATTTATTTAAGGGCTCCCGTCTTCCTTGGAATAACCTGCCTGTAAGGCTTTATATTTCACAGAGCAGTTGCCTTTGCGATCCCAAAACAATGTGCCTATTTTCTAGATGAGAAAACCAAGGTTCAGGATGATAAGTGACAGTCCTAAGGTCACACTTCGGGATAGATATGAAGCCTGTGATGAAAAGCAGGTCATCTGACAATTGAGCCCATCCTTTTCTGTCTATGTATTTCTTTAACATTAGGCCATTGCAAAAATTGAGATCTGCTTTAAGTTTCGTCCTCCACTTGCCAACTCAAGCAGAGTAGTAGTCCCCAGCATTTTCTGCAGCCACGAACAACCTGATCCATCCGGGAACTTCCAAGAACAATCTCTCTACGCCATCTAGGGCAGCTTTTTATGCACTTGGTTTTTTGTTTGTTTGTTTGTTTGTTTTCCTGATGGTGATTCCTGGCTCTGACCCCTCAACTGACCTTAGCAATGTTATTGAGCCACTTTGTGACTCGCTTTCTTCATCTGTAAAATGGGAATACTAATACCTTCTCCCAGAATCATTGTAAATATTAATGTGGTGAATCCAGAATTAGGTTGGCATTGAATAAATGGTAATTCCCCTTTTCTCCTTCTCCTAACACTGACCTGCAGACATTTACTACCTAGCAGTAACATTGTTTTCATTTAATAATCTCAAATGAAGATAGACACCTTAAGCAATTACCATAATACTACTTGACATTTATTGAATACCAGGTCATGAACTGTGACAAATATTTTACAGTTGTCACCTCAATTAATTGTCACAAAATCTCCATGAGGTGTCTATTAAGACCATTATCCCCATTTTACAGATGTAGAAAGAGAGGCTTAGTGGGATAAAACAACTTAATAGAGGCCACACAGCTGGAAAGTGATAGATCCAGGAGTCAAATCCAGTTCCTCTACTTTCAGAACAGATGCCCCTAACCACTAAACCTTCCTTCTTCTCATGGCAAGACTAGCTGTATGTTACAGGTGCCAGGTTTCCTCGCTAATTATCCTCTATGGCAGGCGTTAGTCAGCATCAGGGCTTAAACTGGTGGCAGGAGATGTATATCTCAATTAGGCTTTGAGTTTAACTTCCAGAGACGGAACAAGAGATTGAGTCTTAGAAGTTGCTAAGTGAATGAAATTGAAACAGCCAGAAATGGCTTGCCGTAGGGGAGACAGACTCATTGCTTCCCAGGTCACAGAAATTTTGTTTCGTCTCTTTGGCAGAATGCTGAGCCAGCGGAAGTCATACCTCTGCCTTACAGTTTGCTCAGAAGGAAACTTTAAAGAGTCTTGAAAATTTGAGGCAAATGCAGAGAAAAAGATCCATAGCACAATGTCTGCTGTCGCAGCGTGACCCTGCTGCACGGTGAGGAAGTACTGTGGCATGGCCTCAGAATATGAGCCTCAGAGTTAGAATGATATGGGTTCAGATCCTGGCTTCATCAGGTCCTGGTCTTGGGCAAGTCAGATGCTTTATCTATGAAAAATTCCCTCAATACTGGACAACAGAGCTTTAGAGAAGGTTAAACTGTAATAGATCAAGTTAAACGCTAGGTATTTAGCACATAATGATCACTGAATAAATGCTAGTTCCTGGGGTTAACACATGTAAAGTGCTTGGAAGAATCCTTGGCACATAAGCATATGATAACAGCAATGCTTATTATTACCTTAGTGCTATCAACATTGGCAGGACACAACTTTTCTTTCCAACTCTCTAATTTAGCACACCTCTAAAAATAATACAACTAGAAATACAACTCCCTGAAAAATTCTATGGTTCATAGATGTTCCACTTAAATTATTTTCAGATAACTTTAAGTCTTTTCAAAATCCATTTTCTCACAATGAGCTACCACTGCACTCCCCCGCCAAATGGCTAAAATTAAAAAGACTGACAACATCAAATATTTTCAAGGATATGGACTGTTAACTCTCATACATTGTAGATAGTAGCATAAAATGGTACAACCGCTTTGAAAAAGGACCTGTAAGTTTTTTATAAAACTGGGACTGTATCTACCCAATGACCCTGCAGTTCTGCAACTTTCCGTTTACCAAAGAGAAGGAAAATATATCTGTAAAAGACTTTTACAAGAATATTCATAGCAGACCTGTTTATTCTAGCAAAAGCTAGAAACAGATCATGTGTTCATTAGTAAGAGGATAAGCAAACTGTGGTATATTTATATAAATGAATATTTATCAATAATAAAAAGGAACAAATCATTGATACGTGCAATATATGGATAAATCTCAAAAATATTATGCTGAGCGAAAGAAGCATTACACAGAAGAGTACTTACAATATGATTCCATTTATATGAAGTTCAAGAAAAGGTAAAACCTATTGTTAAAAAAAAGGAGACTTCTGGTTTTCTACTGGCATGTGAGAAGTTTAGAAGATGCCACTTTATCCTAACAACAAGTAAAAAGTTGAACAAACTGAAAAAATCAGCAACTTTTCTTATATCTATAAGAGAAGTGAGGTCACTGCCCCCCAAATTGGAAACACAGGTGGGCAAATGCAGAGAATTTCAACTTATAGGCACGGAAAGCTCCACTGGAACCGGGGCCAGCATAGGGAATCCTGAATTATAATTGATAAATTTTTGGAGTTTCAGTGTGGACAACTCCAAGAATTATAAACCTTACAGGGTTCCATTCAAAGGGAGACTCCACACTTTTGTGGGTTTTTATCTCTAATAGCTCTGCCTAGTTTTCATAGTGTATATGGGAGAAAAACCTCCTAGTGCTTTTGTCAGGCAGAGAAGAAAAGGAGCCACTTTGAAAAATGCCAGGGCATTCTGTTCTTCCTAATAAGATCTGCCCTCTGAAGAAACCGTTTAACCAGAGCCTAACATGGGGTTTTATAAGAGCCTAACTGACCTATGGAAAGGAAAATACTCAATTCCTGTCCCAAACTATATTTTGTCTATAAGAAACCCATTTTACATATAAAGATACAAATAGATTAAAAGTAAATGGTCATAGAAAGACAAACCATGCTAACACTAATCAAAGGAAAGTGGAAATCAATATGTTAATTTTGAGCAGAGCAGATTTTAGAGAAGGGAAAGTTATCAGGGATGAAGTGAGCCATTACATAATACTAAAGGGATAAATTCTCCAAGAACACATAATGATCCTTAATGTACAGGCACTCAACAATAGAGTATCAAACTACATAAGATAAACACTGATAGAACTTCAAATAGAAATAGATGAATCCAGTATTGTAATTGGAGTTTTTAATACCCTTCTATCTGAAATAAACAGAGCTAGCAGGCAAAAATTTAATAAGAACGTAGTTGAAGTCAAAAATGCCGTCAATCAACTGAATATAATTGACACATATAGACTACTTTATCCAACAACAGCAGAATATACTTCTTGTCAAGTTCACATAAACATTTACCCAGATTGAAAATATTCTGGGCCATAAAACAAACTTTAACAAATTTAAAAGAATGAAAATCATATAATCAATATCTGCTCTCAGAACACAGTAGAATTAAACTAGAAATCAATAACAGAAAGATAGCAGGAAAACTGAGAGTACATGGAGAATAAACAACACACTTCTAAATAACACAAGTCAAAAAATCAGTCTCAAGAGAAATTTAAAAATATTTTTAACTAAATAAAAATAAAAACACAACTTGTCAAAATTTGTGAGTTGCAGTGAAAGCAGTGCTTAGAGGGAAATTTGTAGTATTGAATGCATATGTTAGAAAAGAAGAAAGACCTAAAATTAATAAAAGCTTCCACTTTAGGGAAACAGAAAAGGGAAATAAAATTAAAGCCAAATTAAGCAGAAGAAAGGAAATAATAACAATAAGAGCAGAAATCCATGGAATAGAAAAGAAGAAATTAATAGAGAAAATCAACCAAACCAAACTTTTTCTTTGTAAAGATCAATAAGATTGAAAGCCTGTAACCAGGCTAACTATGGAAAAAAGACAAAGGACACACATTGCAAATACAAGAAATAAAAGAGGAGACATCACTACAATCCCATGGACATTAAAAGAATAACAACAGAGGGGGGCGGAGCAAGATGGCCGAATAGGAACAACTCCAGTCTCCAGCTCCCAGCATGAGCGACACAGAAGATGGGTGATTTCTGCATTTTCTTTTTTTTTTTTTTTTTTTGAGACGGAGTCTCGCTCTGTCGCCCAGGCTGGAGTGCAGTGGCCGGATCTCAGCTCACTGCAAGCTCCGCCTCCCGGGTTCCCGCCATTCTCCTGCCTCAGCCTCCCGAGTAGCTGGGACTACAGGTGCCCGCCACCTCGCCCGGCTAGTTTTTTGTATTTTTTAGTAGAGACGGGGTTTCACTGTGTTAGCCAGGATGGTCTCGATCTCCTGACCTCGTGATCCGCCCGTCTCGGCCTCCCAAAGTGCTGGGATTACAGGCTTGAGCCACCGCGCCCGGCCAGATTTCTGCATTTTCAACGGAGGTACCAGTTCATCTCACTAGGGAGTGCAAGACAATTGGTGCTGGTCAGCTGCTGCAGCCCGACCAGCGAGAGCTGAAGCAGGGCGAGGCATTGCCTCACCTGGGAAGTGCAAGGGGGAAAGGAATCCTTTTTCCTAGCCAGGGGAACTGAGACACACAACACCTGGAAAATCGGGTGCAGACCGACACCCCACACCTCACACGGCAGGGTACACCCCTGAGACGAAGCTTCCAAAGCAAGAATCAGACAGGTACACTGGCTGTTCAGCAATATTCTATCTTCTGCAACCTCTGCTGCTGATACCCAGACAAACAGGGTCTGGAGTGGACCTCAAGCAATCTCCAACAGACCTACAGCTGAGGGTCCTGACTGTTAGAAGGAAAACTAACAAACAGGAAGGACACTCATACCAAAACCCCATCAGTACGTCACCATCATCAAAGACCAAAGGCAGATAAAACCACAAAGATAGGGAAAAAGCAGGGCAGAAAAGCTGGAAATTCAAAAAGTAAGAGTGCATCTGCCCCTCCAAAGGAATGCAGCTCATTGCCAGCAATGGATCAAAGCTGGACGGAGAATGACTTTGACGAGTTGAGAGAAGAAGGCTTCAGTCCATCAAACTTCCTCAGAATAAGGAGGAATTATGTATACCATGAAAAAACTAAAATCTTAAACATGGAAGAATAGGTAACTAGAATAATCAATGCAGAAAAAGACCATAAAGCGAACAATAGAGATAAAAGAAACCATGAAACCGAGAAATCACGTGACAAATGCAAGCCAGTAACCGACTTCGATCAACTGGAAGAAAAGAGTATCAACAACTGAGGATCAAATGAATAAAGTCGCTTAAGAGAAAGTCTAAAAGAAAAAAGAGGAGGAAAAGAAATGAACAAAGCCTTCAAGTATGGGATTATGTGAAAAGACCAAATCTAAGATCTGATTGGGGTGCCTGAAAGTGAGGGGAAAATGGAACCAAGTTGGAAAAGCACTCTTCGGGATATCATCAGGAGAGCACACAACCTAGTAAGGCAGGCCAACATTCAAATTCAGGAAATACAGAAACGCCCGCGACGATGCTCCTCGAGAATGGCAACTCCAAGACACAGAATTGTCAAGATTCACCAAGAAAGTTGAAATGAAGGAAAAATGTTAAGGGCAACCAGAGAGAGAAAGGTGGGTTACCCACAGAGGAAACCCATCAGACTAACAGCAGATCTCTTAGCTTAGAAACTGCAAGCCAGAAGAAATTAGGGTCCAATATTCAACATTCTTAAAGAAAAGAATTTTCAACCCAAATTTCATATCAGCCAAACTAAGTTTCATAAGTGAAGGAGAAATAAAATCCTGTACAGACAAGCAAATGCTTAGAGATTTTGTCATCACCAGGCCTGCCCACTACAAGGGAGACCCTGAAGAAAGCACTAAACATAGAAGACAATCAGTATCAGCCATTGCAAAAACATGCCAAAATGTAAAGACCATCGAGGCTAGGAAGAAACTGCATCAACTAGCGAGCAAAATAACCAGCTAATATCATAATGACAGGATCAAGTTCACACATAACAATATTAACCTTAAATGTAAAATGGACTAAATGGTCAATTAAAAGACACAAACTGGCAAATTGGATAAGAGTCAAGACCCCATCCAGTTTGCTGTATTCAGGAGACCCATCTCACATGCAGAGACACACATAGGCTCAAATAAAGGGATGGAGGAAGATCTGTAAACAAATGGAGAGAACAAAAAAGCAGGGGTTGCAATCCTAGTCTCTGATAAAACAGACTTTAAACCATCAAGATCAAAAGAAGCGAAGAAGGCCATTACATAATGGTAAAGGGATCAATTCAACAGGAAGAGCTAACTTATCCTAAATATATATGCACCCAATACAGGAGCACACCCAGATTCATAAAGCAAGTCCTTAGAGACTTACAAAGAGACTTAGACTCCCATATACAATAATAGCGGAGACTTCAACACCCCATTAATGGCTGGTAGACAGATCAGCGAGACAGAAAGTTAACAAAAGGATATCCAAGAAATTGAACTCAGCTCTGTACCAAAGCACACCCTAATAGACACATCTGCAAGAACTCTCCCTTTAAATCAAACAGAATATACATTCTTCTCAGCACCACATCACACTTATTCCAAAAATTGACCACATAATTGGAGTAAGCACTCCTCAACTTAATGTACAAAATTAGAAGTGCATAACAAACTGTCTCTCAGACCACAGTGCAATCAGAAACTAGAACTCAGGACTAAAGAGCTCAATCAAAACTGCTCAACTACATGGAAACTGAACAACCTGCTCCTGAATGACTGGTGAATTTTTATAATGAAATGAAGGCAAGAAATAAGATGTTCTTACGAAACCAATGAGAACAAAAGATACAATATACCAGAATCTCTAAGGACACATTTAAAGCAGTGTGTAGAGGGGAAATTTACGAAAAGCACTAAATGCCACAAGAGAAAGCTGGAAAGATCTAAAGTGACACTCTAACATCATAATTAAAGAACTAGAGAAGCAAGAGCAAGCCACATTCAAAAGCTACTAGAGGCAAGAAATAACTAAGATCAGAGCAGAACTAGAAGGAATAGGAACAAAAATCCTCCAAAAAATGTAAATGAATCAGGAGTTGGTTTTTGAAAGAATCAACAAATTGATAGACCACTAGCAAGACTAATAAAAGAAGAAAAGAGAAAGATGAAATAGGCATAATAAAAATGATAAAGGGGATATCACCACTGACCCACAGAAATACAAACTACCATCAGAGAGAATACTATAAACACCTCTATGCATGAAGCTAGAAAATCTAGAAGAGAGATGGATAATTTCCTGGACACTTACACTCTTCCAGGACTAAACCAGGAAGAAGTTGAATCCCTGAATATGGAGCCAATAGCCGGAGGCTCTGAAATTGAGGCAATAGTGTAACTACAGCAAAACAAGTCCAGGATCAGATGGATTCACAGCTGAATTCTGCCAGAAGTACAAGAGGAGGAGCTGAGTACCATTCCTTCTGAAACTATTCCAATCAACATAAAAGAATCCTCCTAACTCATTTTATGAGGCCAACATCATCCTGATACCAAAGCCTAGCAGAGACACAACAAAAAGAATTTTTAGACCAATATCCCTGATGAACATCGGTAAAATCCTCAACAATACTGGCAAACTGAATCCAGCATCAAAAGCTTATCCACCAGTCAAATTGGGCTACATCCCTGGGATGCAAGGCTGGTTCAACATATGCAAATCAATAAACATAATCCAGCATATAAACAGAACCAAAGACAAAAAGTACATGATTATCTCGTAGAGCCTTGGGAAAAAGGCTTTTGACAAAATTCAACAGCCTTCATGCTAAAACTCTCAAACTAAACTAGTTATTGATGGAACATATCTCAAAATAATAAGAGCTATTTACTTGATGGAAACCCGACAGCCAGTATCATACTGAATGGGCAAAAACTGGAAGCATTCCTTTGAAAACTGGCATAAGACAGGATGCCATCTCTCATCACTCCTATTCAACATAGTGTTGGAAGTTCTGGCTAGGAGCAATCAGGCAAAGAGAAAGAAATAAAGAAATTCCAGTTAGGAGAAAGAGGAGAGAAGTCAAATTGTCCCTGTTTGCAGATGACATGATTGTATATTTAGAAAACCCCATCATCTCAGCCCAAAATCTCCTTAGCTGATAAGCTTAACTTCAGCAAGTCTCAGGAGACAAAAGTGTGTACAAAAATCACAATCATTCTTATACACCGGTATGAACAAACAGAGAGCCAAATCATGAATGAACTTCCATTCACAATAGCTTCAAAGAGGAAGAATAAAAATACCTAGGAATCCAACTTACAAGGGATGTAAAGGACCTCTTCAAGGAGGAACTACAAACCACTGCTCAGTGAAATAAAGAGGACACAAGCAAATGGAAGAACATGCACCATGCTCCTTGGGAGAGGAAAGAATCAATACTCATTAAGAAAATGGCCATACACTTTAATGTAATTTATAGATTAGTATAAGTACATGAAGCTACCAATGAGTTTCTTCACAGAATTGAAAAAACTGCTTTAAAAGTTCATATGGAACCAAAAAAGCCCACGTGCCATGACAATCTAAGTCAAAAGAACAAAGCTAGAGGCATCCACATACCTGACTTCAAACTATATACTACAAGGCTACAGTAACCAAAACAGCATGCAACTGGTGCCAAACAGAGATGTAGACCAATGGAACAGAATTAGAGCCTCAGAAATATTACCACACATCTACAGCCATCTGATCTTTGACAAACCTGAAAAACAAGAAATGGGGAAAAGGATTCCCTATTTAATAAGTAGTGCTGGGAAAATTGGCTAGCTGTAAGTGGAAGCTGAAACTGGATCCTTTCCTTACTCATATACAAAAAATTAATTCAAGATGGATTAGAGACTTAAATGTTAGACCCTAACACCACTTAAAACCTAGAAGAAACCTAGGTAATACCATTCAGGACATAGGCATGGGCAAAGGTTCATGTCCTAAAAACACCAAAACAATGGCAACAAAAGCCAAAATTGACAAATGGCATCTAGTTCTGCAAACTAAAGAGCTTCTGCACAGCAAAAGAAACACCATCAGAGTGAACAGGCAACCTCAGAATGGGAGAAAATTTTTTTTGCAATCTACTCATCTGACAAAGAACAATATCCAGAACCTACAAAGAACTCAAACAAATTTACAAAGAAAAAACAAACAATCCCATCAAAAAAGTGGGCAAAGGATATGAACAGACATTTCTCAAAGAAGACATTCGAAAACACAGCCAACAGACATGAAAAAATGCTTGTCATCATTGGCCATCAGAGAAATGCAAATCCCGAGCAAAATGAGATACCATCTCACACCCAGTTAGAATGGCGATCATTAAAAAGTCAGAAACAACAGGTGCTGGAAGGGATGTGGAGAAATAGGAGCACTTTTACACTGTTGGTGGGATTGTAAAACTAAGATTCAACCATTATGGAAAACAGTATGGTGATTCCTTAAGGATCTAGAACTAGGCATTATCATATGACCAAACATCCCATTACTGGGTATATACCCAAAAGTTATAAATCATGCTGCTATAAAGACACATGCACACGTATGTTTATTGTGGCACTATTCACAATAGCAAAAGACTTGGAATCAACCCAAATGTCCATCAGTGACGAGACTAGATTAAGAAAATGTAGCACATATACCATGGAATACTATGCAGCCATAAAAAAGGATGAGTTTATTGTCCTTTGTAGGAACATGGATGCAGCTGGAAACCATCATTCTCAGCAAACTCTAGCAGAACAGAAAACCAAACACCGCGTGTTCTGCTCATAGGTGGGAACAGAACAATGAATCCCTTGGACCGAGGGAGGGAACGCATCACACACCAGAGGGTCTATTATGGGGGAGGGAGGAGGTGCATTAGGAGTTATACCTGATGTAAATGGCAGTTGATGGGTGCTGGCCGAGTTGATGGGTGCAGCACACCAACATGGCACAAGTATACATATGTAACAAGCACGTTGTGCACACATGTACCCTAGGAGCAGAAGTATAAAAAAAAGAATAACAACAGAAATACTAGGAAGAATTCTGTGCCTACAGAACTGATAGCTAGATGGAAATGGACCAATTCCATGAAAGACACAAATTGTCAAAACCAACACAAGAAGACACAGTTATCCACATGTACCTAGAACTTAAAAAGTATAATTAAAAAAAAAAAAGAAAAATTAAGAGACCTGGTCGCGATTGGCTCATGCCTGGAATCAGCACTTTTGAGGATCGCTGAGCCCAGGAGTTGAGACCAACCTGGGCAACCTAATGAGACTTCCCCAGCGTCTCTACAAAATGTTTAAAAATTAGCGGGCCTGATGGTGCATGCCTGTAGCACCAGCTACGAAGGCTGAGGCAGGAGGATTGCTTGAGCCCAGGAGATCCCGAGGCTGCAGTGAACCATGATTGTACCACTGCAATTCCAGCCTGGGCGACAGAGTGCGACCCTGTTTCAAACAAAACAAAACAAAAAAAAGTACAAAGAGGAAAAAATTGATTTCTGATTGCCTCACTCAAGATAAGATCAACATTGAAGGTGGAGGTGGAAGATGCAAGTTTATGTAGGGGTCCTGAAAGATTTTACCATTCTGGGGACTGTCTTTAAGAAAAGAGAATGCAAAATCAGATAGAAAAGTGAACATTCCAGCCCAGTATGGTGGCTCATCCCTGTAATCCCAACACTTTAGGAGGCGAGAGGTGAGTGGATCCACTTGAGGTCAAGAGATCCCGAGAAACATCCCTGGCCAGCATGAAACTAAAAGTACAAAATTAGGCGGTAGCGATGGCTCCGCGCCTGTAATCCTAGCACTTTGGGAGGCGGTGGGATCGCGAGGTCGGGGAGGTCCCGAGCCATCCTGGCCTTCTGATTGAAACTCTGTCTCTACTAAAATACACAAAAAAAATTAGCCAAGCTGATGGTGGTGGGCGCCTGTGAATCCAAGCTACTGAAGTGAGGAGGCAGGAGAATGCGTGAACCTGGGAGGTGAAGTTTGCAGTGAGCCTGGGACTGTGCCTCTACACTCCAGTCTGGGCAGACAGGCAGACTCGTCTCAAAAAAAAAAAAGCTGGTGGTGGCGTAAGCCTGTAATCCCAGCTACTCAGGAGAGCTGAGGCAGGAGAATCTCTAGAACCCAGGTGGCGGGTTACAGTGAACCGAGATATGCTGTTGCACTCCAGCCTGGCAACAGGCAAGACTCCATCTCAAAAAGAAAAGAAAGAAAAGAAAAAAAGAAAAGTAAAACATTTCTATGGGATGAGGGCGTCACAAGAAATTACAAACAAAAACAAAAGCCGACAAACAGGATCTGCTACATAATTTGTGGGACCCGAGGGGGCAGAAGGAGAAAATGCACAGTTCCTGGTTCAAAAAAGCAGAGACGGGGGCTGAGGACCTGGTGCCGTGGCTCATGCCTGTAGTCCCAACACTTTGGGAAGTGGGAGGAGGAGGATTGCTTAAGCTCAGGAGTTCAAAACCAGGTTGGGCAATGTGGCAAGACCCTGTCTCTACTAAATACAACAACATGAAATAGCCAGGCATGGTGGTGCGCCTGTGGTCCCAGCTACTCCAGGGAGGCTGAGGTGGGAGGATTGCTTAGCCCAGGGGCCAAAGCTGCATTGGCGAGGAGATTCACCACTGCAC
Source organism: Papio anubis (assembly GCF_008728515.1). Lineage (NCBI taxonomy): Eukaryota > Metazoa > Chordata > Mammalia > Primates > Cercopithecidae > Papio > Papio anubis. Next base: position 56,332,756 of record NC_044976.1, on the reverse strand, counting down.
TCCAGCCCCTGACAGCAGGTGAGACCCTGTCTCAATAAAAAAAGGGTAAAAAGGCAGGCGGCTGCCGTGGCTCAGGACTGTAATCCCGCTTACTTTCACAAGGTGAGCCCTCGGATCATGAGGTTGAGAGATCCAGACCATCCTGGCCAACATGGTGAAGCCCATCTCTACTAAAAATACAAAATTAGCTGGGCGTGGTGGGGCGCCGCGCCTATAATCCCAACTACTCAGAGACTGAGGCAGGAGAATTGCTTGAACCGAGTCAGTGGTTGCAGTGAGCAAAGATCAGCCACTGCCTCAACTTGAGCTGTTTCAGAAAGCGATACTAGGTCTCAAAAATAAATAAGTAAATAAAAGCAATGTGGAAAACTGTTGTTAAAATTCTAAAAGATAAAAAAAAATATTAAAACAAACAAACAAACAAAAACAAGATGACACAGTCGATCCAAATAGGCCTATATTTGTTAAAGAAATTGAATCAACAATTAACAACCTTTCAAAACAGAAGGGACCAGGCCTAGATGGATTCACTGGTGAATTCTACAATTTAAGGAATAAATTATAACACTTTCTCTACAATCTTTTTCAGAAGATAGAAGCACAGGATATATTTCCCAACTCATTTTAGGAAGTCAGCATTACCCTAACACCAAAATTAGACAAAGAGATTACAAGAAAACTATAGACCAATATCACCCATGAACAGGATGAGATGCAAAAATCCTCAGCAAAATATTAGCAAACAACCCAACAATGTTTAAAAGGAATCATACACCACAATCAAGTGAGATTTATCCTAAGTATGCAAAGCTGATTTAACATTCCAAAATCAAATAATATAATCCATCACATCAGCTGGCTAAAGAAGCAAAATTAAATGATCATATTAATAGATACAGAAAAAGTATTTGACAAAATCCAACATCTATTAAGGATAAAAACTCTCAGCTACGAATAGAGAGAAACCTCCTCAATTTGAGAAAGAATATCCATGAAAAACCTACAAATAACATGACACTTAATGGTGAGAATCTTGAAGACTTCTCACTAAGATCAGGAACACGACAAGGGTGTCCTTTTCACCACTCTCTTTCAACATCATATTAGAAGTCCTAGCTAATGCAATAAGAAAAGAAAGACAACAAAAGGCAAACTGATTGGGAAGAAAGAAATAACTGTCTTTGTTTGGAGATTATGTAATAATCTCCGTATCCGTCTCAAAAAAAAAAAAAAAAAAAAAAAAAAGAAAATCTAAAAGAATTGACAAAAAATCTTCTGGACCTAAGAATTATAGCCAGATTGCAGGATCTAAGTTAATATATGAAGTGAATTGCTTTCCTATGTACCAGCAGTGAACAAATAGAATTTGAAATTAAAAACACAATATCATGTAGCACACCTAAAAATACTTAGGTATAAATCTGACAAAAATATAACAAAATCTGTATAAGAAAAACAATAAAACCCTGATGAAAGAAATCAAAGAGTAAATAAATGAAGAGATACTTCATGTTCATGGCTAGGAAGACTCAATGCTGTCAAGATATCAGATCTTCCTAATATGATCTACAGATTCAATGCAATCCCAACCAAAATCCCAGCAAGTTATTTTGTGGATATTGACAAATGAATTCTAACATTTATATGGCAAGGCAAAAGACCCAGAATAGCCAACACAATATTGATGGATAACAAAGCTGAAGTACTGACACTTCTCAACTTCCAGTCTTACTATAATGCTACAGTAATCAAAGCAGTATGGTATTGGTGAAAGATTAGACAGATCAATGAAACAGAATAGAAAGCCCAGAAATGGACCCATATAAATATACTCAATTGATCTTTGGCAAAGGCAAAGCAATGGAGAAAAGATAGTCTTTTTGACAAAAGATGCTAGAACAACTGGACATTCACCTGCAAAAAAAGTGAATCTAGACCCAGACTTTATACCCTTCACAAAAAATTTAACTCAAAATAGATACAGACCTAAATGTAAAATTCACAACTATAAAGCTTCATGTTATGGTTTAAGTGTTTGCTCCCTCCAAACCTCAAGTTGAAATTTCGTCCCCAGTGTGGAATATTGGGAAGAGCTCTAGGTGGGACGTGGTTGGGTCATGGGGGTGGATCCCTCATGAATGGTTTGATGCCATTCTTAAGGTAGTAAGTGAGTTCTCACTCTTGCAAGACCAAACCAATTCTGGGGGTATGCACTAGTTCCCGGGAGAGTGGGTTGTTACAAAGTCAGGGTGTGCATCAGGCATGATCCCTCTTTGTACCTGCATGCTTCCCCTTTGACCTTTTCTGCCATGTTTTGATGCAACACAAACGCCCTCACCAGAAGCCAAGGAGATGCCCACACCATCTTTCCTGTATGACCTGCAGAACCCTGGGCTAACTAAACCTCTTTTAAAATTATCCAGGCCCAGATATTCCTTTATAGCAACATAAAACAGACCAAGACACTCCTAGAAGATAGCATAGGAAAAAATATAGATGACCTTGGGCTTGGCAATGACATTTTAGCTGTGACAGCAAAGACATGATTTACAAAAGAAAGAATTCATGAGTTAAACTTTACTAAATTAACAATTTCTGCTCTGTGAAATCAAGACAATGAGATACCACTGCACACCTATTGGCATGGTCAAGTTCAGAACGCAGGCACTACTAAATGCTGGAGAGGATGTGGAGCAACAAAAACTCTCATTTGTTCCTGGTGGGAATGCAACATGGTACAGCCACTTTGGAAGCCCGCTAGGCAGTTTTTACAAAACTAAACATACTCTTAGCATTTGACCCAACAATTGTGCTCCTTGACTTTTACTCAAATGAGTTGAAAACACACATTCACACAAAAATTTACACATGGATGTTTATAGCAGCTTTATTCCTAATTGCAACCAAGGTGTCTTTCAGTAGGTGAATGAATAAAAAAACTGTGTTACATCCAGATAATGAAATATTATTTGGTGTTAACAAAAATGAGCTCTTACACTACGAAAAGATATGGAGGAATCTTAAATGTATATTACTAAGTGAAAGGAGCCAATGTGAAAAGGCTACGTACTTTGTGATTTCAACTATATGGCATTGTGGAAAAGGCAAAACTATGGAGACAGTAAAAAGATCAGAGGTTGGTAGTAGGGATGAGTGAATAGACAGAGCACAGAAGATTATGCTCCACGTATTCACAGCAGTGAAACTAATTTGCATGAAACTGCAGTGGTAGATACAAGTCCTTATGCATTCATCAAAACCCACAAATGTACAGCACCAAAATTGAACCCTAATGTAAGCCATAGTCTTTGAGTAATAGTAGTGCAAGTTCATGAGTTGTAGCAAATGTACTTCTCTGGTGGGAGATATTGATAATGGGGGTGGCTATACATGTGTGGGGGTGGAGGGTATATGGGAAATCTCTGTACCTTCCAATGAATTTTATTGGGAACCCAAAAGTGCTCTAAAAAATAAAGTCTATTAAAGAAATAAAATAGTATTTGCCTCTCAGGAGATAGGGCTAAAGTCTGAATGAGAATGTGATTGAGGCATTTTTGGGGCTGATAGCAATGTTTAAAGCCTTGATAAGGACTTTGATCATGTAAGTACTGTATGTATATGCCTTTGTAAAAACCCAGTGAGAATGTTCACATAGAATTTGTGTATTTCATTGTATATAACTTTTACCTCAAAAGAAAAGAAAACTGGAAACAAATGTTGAACTCTAGTTAATGATATTCATACTGAGTTGTTTAGGGAAAAGTGTACAGATGTCTGCATTTAATTTAAAATGCATCAAAAAATAACATGGATTGGTGGATGGCAATAGAGATTGGATAGATGAGTACATATATGATAAAATAAAAATTGTAAAATATTTAGTAGTGAGTGTATGGGAGTTCATGAAAATATTCTTCTGTGTGCTTGAAAGTTTTTATCATGTTGGGGATAAAAAAGAGTTCCTTAAACAATTACTAGTCTTCTAAATAAAGAGATAATTATAATGGTCATATTGGAAGCCTAAAATGTATGCATTGTTTTAAGGAATGTACTTTTGGGTTTGTTATTAGGTCTTCAGTTTGCAAGCCCTGACTTGACATAACAAGTCGTTATAAATCACAATGCAATGTAATTTAGTGAAAGAATGGCAGTTCAAAACCTTGCCTTCTAGTGCTGCTAGATAAGCTTTTGCCACTGATTTGCTTCATTGCATAAATGGTTGGTTTTTTGTTTTATTTGTTTTGGTTTGGTTTTGGTCTTTTACATTGAGACAGGGTCTTGCTCTGTCACTCAGGCTGGAGTGCAGTGGTGCAATCATGGCTCACTGCAACCTGTGCAACTTGGATTTCCCTAGAAGCTCAGGTGATCCTCCCTCCTCAGCCTTCCAAGTGGCTGAATGGTTGGTTCTTTCAAGTCTGATGGTTATGGTTCACTTACCTATCTGCAGAGTCAATAAGGGAGACTGAGACTGAAGCTCTCACTCAAGGGAGCAGCTGTCCTCTATTCTCAAATCTCAAACTCCCCAGGGAAGATTGCCAAAGAGCTGCAGGTAGGTGCCTTCTTTATGAAATGAAGAGAATTAGCAAGGCTTTGTGTACAAGAAGGAAACTGTCATGGGTATCATGCTTACTATGAGCTTCATTTGTGGTCATAAGGTAGTCATCATCAACCACATTTGACAAATGAGGAGACTGATGATCAGAAAGGTTAATTTATTTGCCTATAGTTACAGAACTAGGGAGTAGCAGAGGTGGGACTTGAACCTAGCTTGCCTTGTTCCCAAGTTCATAAACTCCTGTCACTTAAGGCTGCTAGGAAGGGAGATGTCTTATAGGGGATTTAGAATCCAGAATGTTTTTCCCTGAGAAACTATATTATCAAAGGTAATTGACTATAATGGAAAGTGTGCCTTTATCCCTGTAACTTTGCAATTTGGAACTGAGTGGGAAGCTTTCCTAGGAGTCTAGCCTTTTTGAATAACATTATTTTGAGGCGATTCAGTGTCCCATGATGTCAGTTCATGACTACAAACTTATTAGACAAGCTTTTGTAAGTAGAGGTCATCTGTAATAGTCATATCTGATGCTTGTATATGTGGCTTTGCTATTTGCAAAGTGTATCTGTATTCTTGTTTGAGTCTACAGCCATCCTGTGACAGGAAAAACAAGGACAGGATTGGTATTTCCATTTGATAAATGCCAAGGAGATTGAGAGAGAGAGATCCAGAAGTTTGCCTAACCTCACAGAGTTGGGCTAGGGACAGAGTCATATTGAAACTCCAAGGCCCTTGACACCTTGTTCAACATGTCTCACACCTCACCTGCTTTTTTCCCCACTTTGACTCCAGACCCCTAAGTCCAGGCTAATTTACATGTGAAACCTGCAAGTTCTTGGTAGGTGACCAATATATAATGTGTAGCTAATGAGATAAAGTATAATTTCACTTCTGTTACAAAGGAAAGGGAACTCTCAAGGGTATCATAATAATCGGGCCTTTCTCAGTGGAACTCATAGAGTTTTATGGATGTCAGGAAACAATCCATCCTCACAATGGACCAGTATGCCTGGGAACTCCCATTGTCCTAGCCATTCTGTGGAGAAGGAAAGAACATTAAGTGATTTGGCCCAGGGTCACTGGCACCCAGGCCGTCAATCACAGTCTCAGTGGCAGAGCAAGGAATGGAACTGTGACTCTTGGGTAACCATCCATGGGAACATGCTTCAGCTATCACATCGTGTAATGTATTTTTAAATACCCCAAAGAGCTCTTGTGGAGAAGCAGAAATGGACCTCCCATACGACAGCCTTGAGACTCTTCAGCTAGCCCCTGTCCAAGGTCAAAAGGAAATCAGGGTAGGCCCAAGAGAAACCCCAGACCTCTTTAAATCAAGCCTTTGCTCATCAACCTGTGAGCATTTGTATTTTTAAATCTGTGTTATAGTATCTTGTGGAATGGTCGCCTCTTCCGTCCCCCTCCTTCACAATCACACCTTTGCTTAAGAGAAATAATCTTGGGAGAGTGAGAAAGGGTATTTAGTCTAGCCTGCCATTAACTTAGTTTGTGTCCTTGGGTGAGTCATTTTCAATCTTTGGGCCTCAGTTTACTCCTCTGGAAAATGACAAATTGGACCAGATGAGGGATATTCTTTGTAACTATGAAAGAAGAAAATCCTTATGAAGAGAACTTGTATTTTCTAGTCTGAAACTCTGTGACAGTGAGGTCTGTGCTCTGTTCTCAGTGGCCCCAGTATCTCGAGTCTAGTTTCTGACACATAAATGTGGCTTGATAAATGTTGAGAGAGTGAATAAAAATGGCACAGCCCCTTTGCTTAGGATGAGCAATGTTACCATAAATTCTCTACGAAGCGTGCATGTATTTCAAGTGTGACCCATTTCATGCTGGAAACGCTGGTTGTTAATCATCTTAGAGACCTGTCAGAATATAGTCAGTGGCTTGAAAAGGTTCTCATGACATAGAAGGCCAAGGCTTTTTCTCTGTTACCCCAGAGGTCTGAACAATGACTGATCTACAAAGTTAGAGAGTGATGGTGAAACCCAACACATACTTTTCTAATGGTGATAGGAGCTTCATAGGTCAATTTTTGCAGTAAGGAGTGAAGATCTTGATAAGAGACAGAATGACCACTAGTTATTAGAAGAAACTGAACTTGATGACTTGGGTTTCCTTTTGAGCCCATTATTCTGTATTTATCAACCTGATTTTTATGTGGAAAGTACACAGATATTCACCTTAGAAGATATTGCTGTGTATTCTACTCTGAAACTTATTCATCAAGTGACTTTAAGTAAATCCAATACAAATACTATTAATAATAACTAATAAAATTTATGGTGATAATAATAATTACTGGCATTTACTGAGAGACCGTATATGTAAAGTACTTTGTTAACTTTTTAAAAAACTTTACATTAACTCATCTAATCCATTTGAAGGAGGATCAATTATTAATATCCATCAGATGAGTAAACCAATACATAGAAAATGTAACTTGGCTGGGCATGGTGGCTCCGCCTGTAATCCTAGCATTTTGGGAGACCGAAGCCAGCGGATCACTTGAGGTCAGGAGTTAGAAACCAGCCTGGCCAACATGGTGAAACCCCATCTCTACTTAAAAAAACAAAATACAAAAAAAAATTAGCCAAGCATGGTGGTAGGCGCCTGTAATTCCAGCTACTTGAAAGGCTGAGGGAGGAGAATTGCTTGAACCCAGGAGGCAGAAGTTGCAGTGAGCCAAGATCGCGCCACTGCACTCCAGCCTGGGTGACAGAGCGAGATTCTGTCTCAAAACTAAATAAATAAAATGTAACTCATCCCAGGTCCCTCAGTGAGAAGCTAGTAGAATCAGAGTTCACCTTCACGTCTGTCTGACTCCGGAGTTGGAGTTCTTAATTAGTAAAATTCTGTTCCTCAGTTTATTCACTTATAAAATTGAGATCATGGTATCTGATCATTCTTACTGGGTAGTTAATGTAAATCAAATGTTATAAGTTTCAAGTTGTTTGTCTCTTCCATCTGAGAGTCAGCTCATTGAGGTGCATGGCTCATCTGGATGTCCTTCAAAGAGGCTGATTCATAAACAATGGTGCTCATTAACTGTTTGCTGAATACATACATGAATTAATGGGGAGAATAATAAGGAACTGTTTTATGAAGAGTCAAAGTGCTATACAAAGGTTATTTACTTGTTTTTTGATGTTTAAAATTTGTATTCAGCCTTGTCTAACACATTTTGAACCTGTAAGATGGGCATAGAAAAAAGGCTACTTACTATTCCAATGGCTTTAACGTCCAAATGTTTGTCTGTTATAAGTGTTTCTTTCTAATTCTTCTCACTTTGCTTGGATTGTGTTTGACTTGCATTTGCATGAAATTTGGAAGTGAAAATTACGGCCTGTGTTTGCACTTTCATCATTTCTACTAATATTATATTTCATGTTCAGGAGGCATTTATTATTAATGCTATTTCTGGTAGAAGGAGAAACCAAAGTGTTTAACACTTAACAACCGACAAAGTCTCCATAAAGACCTTTTGAGGTTCTTGTTTCAGCCCTGTTATATCCATGACAATATTGAGACACAGACTCATTGCCTGCTTTTGTTCCTTCATTCATTCATTCAGCATGGCTCAGGAACTGTAACAGTTTCCAACCTGTGACTTCACTTCAGACTCAGTCTCTGCCCTAAAGGGATTTTGTGGAGGACAGCTTAGAGTTAAGTAAGGGAGCAATTTTTAACTTGTGTAACAAATTGCTAATTGCCAGTAATAGATACAGGACTACAACCCTAACTGCAGCCTAAAGTTTGCCACTATTGATATCCCCAGGTCATAGACACTGACATAGAGAGGTGTGCCCTGCCATACCGATGCAATCAATTTGGTGCTCCCACCTTTCTCACCAGCTGGCTCCTGGGCATTTGATCACATATGTCCAATCTGTTTAGATAATATACATAACACACATCCCTAGGATACATACTTTCTCACTCCATTCTTATTTTCAAGCAAAATCATTTCCCACCTCTATTTGATATCAGCAGGAAATTCCTGGTTCAGCTCTTTTATACAAAACTGTCAGAAACCTGTAGACCTCCTTTCCTGTTCCATCTCTTTATAGACAAAAGAGTCAGCTTCTGGATGGTGACTTACTTGACATGGGGTTATTCTAGGATTTCAACCTGAGTCTCCAGTCTCTATCCCCATTCTCTAAATTGTCTTCCCCCTTTCTGTCCAGACAGGCAGAAGGAAGGAAGGCAAAGGAGGAGGGAGGGAAGGAGGAAGAAAGGAAGAGAAGAAAGGAATAGAAAAGAAAGAGCTGTAGTCAAAAAGAGATTGAGAATATAAAGATCAATTGGGTCTTTAAAACTTTTCAAATCTTTTATTATGCTTTCAAAATCATATTCTTTCACAAGGGGTTGTCAGTTGTGCATTTTCCAACTTACCCATGGAACATTTTTTCGGGGAACAAACAGGAACATCTCGTAGGATGGAGGTTCCTCAGGGCAAAGTTACTGCGGATACTAGGCTCCCAAGCTGTGTACTCTGTTCAGCTTCCTTTTTCTCTATTTTAATTTCTCTTTCTCTCTTCTGCAATGATTCCTAAACTTCCTCCCTTCCTTCTTCCCCTCCTTTCTTCTTTCCTTCCTTTCTTCCTTCTACACATCTGTCCTTCATTTCTTCCTCTTCTTTCCCTTCCTTTCCCTCCCTTCATTTTTCTTCCCATCCTTTTCTACCTACTTAATGGCAGGCCTGTACTGGCTGCTGCAGAGACTGATCATTGAAACTGAGCCCACAACTTTGAAGAACTCATTGTAGTTTGCTTTCTAATGATGGGAGATAAAATGACACAGATGAACAAATATTGTCAGGAAGGGAATATTACCATTTAGAAGAATGAGGCAAGATGAGGGAATAAAGAGAAATGGGGTGCTATTTTGTAAAGATGAGGAGAAAAAGGATAGGGTGACATTTAAGGAAATGAGAGCCAGCCACATGATTTTATATGGGTAGTTCCTTTTAGGCTGAGGAAAGAGTGAATACGAAGGTAAGGGTGAGCTCAAGAAACACCACGGAGGGGAACGGTGTGGCTGGAGCAGAAAGATCAAGAAGGGAGAAGTTAGGAGATGGGCTCAAGGCGATGGCTGTGGCCACCTCCATGGGGGTCCTTAGAGGCCATGGTGGGAATTTTGCTTTGTCACTGCATAAGATAAAAAGCTACTGGGCAGTTTTAAGCAGAGCATTTCCTGCTCTGACAGGTTTTTAAACAGTTTGGTTGGGCTGCTTTCTTGGTAGGGAAGAGACCAGTAGGAAGTCTGGTAGCGAGGTCCCCTGAGAGATGACAGTGGTTCAGCCCAGGATGGTGACAGTAGAGGTGGCGAGAAGTGATGTGATTCTGGATCTATGTCAAAAGTACAGCAGACAGGATTTGTTGGTTATTATACAGAGAGAAAGAGGAGATGAAGACAGCTCTGAGGATTGGCCTTGTGGCATGGGCTGCCATTTACTGAGACAAGGAGAGGGATATGCTTCTTCTCCCCTGGAACTTAATGTCTAGTTAGGGAGTCAGCAACTTTATGGTGCTTATATTTCTGTGGCTATAAAAGGAACACATCCTCCTGGTAAAAACAATTAAAATAATATAAAAGTGCATACAGTAAAAAGTTACTTGACTGATTTCCTTCCCAAGAGGCAAATACTGTTCCAATCTCTTCCATATTTTTCCAGCCACAGTCTGAGAATATACACATGCGTATGGGTTTACATATTATATTCACTTTTTTAATACAGTGGTCCAGACTATATACCCTCTACCGCAGCCTCCTTTTTCCACTAAATAATATATCTTAGAGATCAGACCACACCAGTACATATAGAAATACTTCATTTTCCTAGCGATGTAACAGTATATTCCATTCTATCACCATATTATGATGTACTTAATTAATTCCCAATGAACATCATTAAGGTTGTTTCCAGCATTCTTAAATTACTAATGATGTGGTAATGAAAATATCTTTGAACATATGTATTATACACATGTGGAAGTAGATCTGTAGAATAAATACCTAGAAGTAGAATTTGTGGCTCAGAAGGGATGGGTATATTTAAATGTTGGTAGATAGGGCCACTGTGTGCATCAAAAGGGTTGTGCCAATTTATAGTCCCAGCAACAATACAAAGTGGTACCTGTCAGGGAGAAAGCCTTTATGATAGCAGTGATACTAATGATGCCTTACACATATGCAGTGCTTTATAAATTCCAAAATGGCTTCCTATCTATTATTTTATTTGGTCTCCAAAACAGCTCTAGGAAGTAGGTATTTTGTACCTGAGGATGTGGAGCCTTGGAGAGATTAATAATTTGTCCAGCTGCTAAGTAGTGGATCTGGGATTTGAACCTGAGTCTCCAAGATGACAAAGTCTGACTCCAAGTCAGCTTGCTTGAGGACTGCTTGAACCCAGGAGTGCAAGACTAGCCTGGGCAATATGGCGAGACCCTGTTTCAAAAAATAAAACATTAGTCAGGTGTGGTGGTGCACACCTGTAGTCCTCAGCTACTTGGGAGACTGAGACAGGAGGTTTGTTTGGGCCCAGAAGGTCCACACTGCAGTGAGCCATGTTCGCACCACTGCAGTCCAGCCTGGGCAACAGAGTGAGACCCTGTTTCAAAAAAAGGGGGAGCTTTTCCAAGTCCACACTTAAACTGCTGTCTCTCTTACAGAGCAGGCTCCCTGTTCCTGGAGGTACTCAAACATTAACTGAATAAGGCCTTGGCAAGAACGCTGTTTAGGGCTGTATAGCTCCAGAGTGGGGGTCGGACTAAATGACCTTCAAAGTCCCTTTCTGCCTTACAATTCCACAAACTTAAGCTAGCTCACCTCTCTGCCTTAATAGCCACATCGATAAAATGAAAAGAATACCGCCTGCCTCTAACTACATTGGAATGTCATAAAGGTAAATCAGATAGTACACCTGAAGCACGTAGAGCAATTTAGGAAAAATAAACTCTATAAATCCAGGTTAGGTTGGAGAAGAGGATGGCTGTGTCCACCTGACTTCCCCTAGGCCTTTATTTGGAATAGTTTCCTTAAGTGGATTTGTTTTCAATATAAATCCAAGTACACACATGTGCACACATGCAGAACTACTTTGTAAAATCCATGCACATCATGTTGAGATTCACAGATTATATTATTTTATATTGGGTAAGGCTCCCCCTCATCTAACACCTAGCCTTGTCTGTAAACTCACCCTAAGCTTAGCCATCACAATATCTTTGTTTGTTGTCTCCTGTAAACTTCACAACAATCCTGCCAGTTATACATTGTTTATCACTTCCTTTTTCAAATGAAGATAGTTCCATAGAGCTCATAAAGATTATTTGTCCCTTAGGGTCACAAAAATGTATAGGGCAGAGCGGGGATAGGAACCCAAGTGGTCTGACATAGAGTCTATGCCCTTTCTTTTTCCAAGGCTTAGCTCAGGGTTTACTTCTGGACTCTGGAAAGTCATCCCTGACTGCCTCCGACCCCAGGCTGTGTTTGGAAGGCCTTTCACCTGTTTCATAGGCACCTGTTTACCTGTCCTATGATCCTGTATATGTATATGTAGAAACTTACATGTCCATATGCTCCAGTAAGCTGTGGAGTTCCTTGAGGATAGGGATGGTGGCTTCTTTATCTCTACATCCCCAGCTATTAACACAGGGCCTAAGCCATAGTGCTGGGGTAAAAAAGGAACTGCCAGTTTTTGAGTGTCTGTCTGTGTTAGGTGTGTTATGACTGTCTTCTCCTTAACCGTCCCAACAGCAGGTGGTTGCACCACAATTTCCCAGTAGAGGAAATGGAGACTCAGGGGGCATATTCCAGGGGCATATAGTGAATGGGAGGACTCAGGATTCAAATTGAGGTCTGTCTTACTCCAAAGCCTGGATTATTGCAAATATATTGCACCACCCTACCCCTATAAGGATAGCAGGAAGTATGAAACCCAATTTTTTTTTTTTGGTAAATGCTATGATTTGGCTATAGTTTGTCCTGACAAAAACTCACATTGAAATGTGACCCCCAATGTGGTGTTACTGGGAAGTGGGTCCTAGTGGAGGTCTTTGTGTCATAGGGACAGATCCTCTTGTGTGGCTTAGTGCTCTTCTCTTTTGTTGTTTTTTTGAGACGGAGTCTCGCTCTGTCACCCAGGCTGGAGTGCAGTGGCACGATCTCGGCTCACTGCAAGCTCCGCCTCCAGGGTTCACGCCATTCTCCTGCCTCAGCCTCCCAAGTAGCTGGGACTACAGGTACCCACCACCACGCCTGGCTAATTTTTTTGTATTTTTAGTAGAGACGAGGTTTCACCATGTTAGCCAGGATGGTCTCAATCTCCTGACCTTGTGATCTACCTGCCTCGGCCTCCCAAAGTGCTGGGATTACAGGCGTGAGCCACCGTGCCTGGCTTTTGTCTTAGTGCCTTTCTCATGGTGGTGAGTGAGTTCTCACTATGGCAAGACTGGATTAGTTCCTACGAGAGTGGGATGTTATAAACGCAGGACACCTCTCGGGTATTTTCTCCTTGGAAATGTCCACTTCCATTTTGCCATGTTATGGCACAGGATGAGAGCCCTTGCAAGAAGCTGCACCAGGCCCTTGAACTTTTTAGCTTGAAGAACCATGCGCTAAATAAACCTCTTTATAAAATACCCAATCTCAGATTTTCTGCTACAGCAAAACAAAATGGACTAAGACAGTAAGAAAAGTTTTATTGGATTACAGCCATGCCTATTTGCTTATACATTGTCTATGGCTTCTTTTTTTATTTTAAGGGCTTTATTCAGAAATTTTTACATAGTATACAGTTCACTCATTTAAAGGGTAAATCATACTTTTATTTGTTTATTTTATTTATTTATTTATTGAGATGGAGTCTCACTCTGTCGCCCCGGCTGGAGTACAGTGGTGCAATCTCAGCTCACAGCAACCTCTGCCTCCCGGGTTCAAAGGATTCTTCTTCCTCAGCCTCCCATGTAGCTGGGATTACAGGCTCCCACCACCATGCCTGGCTAGGAAATCATGTTTTTAGAAAATGATATCCCATTATTACAGGACAAGAGGTAGATGGGAGACTGCCTATTTACTGGTGTCTCAAAAATGAAGTAGCATCAATGTGAGCATGGGGAGTGCTGAAGAGGGGCGAAGGAGTTAAAAAGGGAAGGAAGAGGGTGGGCTCTTTACAGTTAACTCCTGCCTTTGCATTTTACTTTAAAGACTATAAGGACAACAGCAAATGGGTTCCTGGAAGTATATGAATAGATTATTTTAGAGCACTCAATCCCTGCTCTTCGTAAAAGGAGCTAGATGCAAATAATCCACCTGTCAAGGTACATGTCTCTTTAATGTGCTGAGGACGGGGGAAAATGGGGAAAACAAAAATGCCAATGGCTATAGTAAAAGGAAAAGAAATGTTAGTAAAACATACTGTGCGAGTTCAAAGGAAGATGTGATTCTGGAAGTTTTCAAAGCCCTTTGCATGGTTCTCTCACTTAACCTTCATTACAACAATGTGGGGCAGGATTATTCTCCCTACTTTACAGGTGAGGAACCTAAATGAGCCTTCGTTTTTCAAGATTATTAGACTCCAAGCCCACATCCTTAAAGTACAGTCGACTGACACCAGGGCTGTCTGGGATACTTTAGGAGCACCTCAACCCAAGACCTCCCTACACTTCAGAGAAGGAGTAAGGACCATGGTAAATGCCCTAGGTCCTCATAGCTGGCAATGGACCTAGAGGACATGCTTACTCATGGGGAGGGGAGGGGAACATGGGAGAGAAAAGTCAGGAGTAAGGCAGGCACATTTAGGAGAAAGTATAGAGAGTGGTCCCGCTGACAGGGGCCATTCCTTCTAGGTACACCTAGGAGGCAGGAGAACATAGTGGTTAGAAATGTTCACATGGGGGCTGTGGAGTCACACAGCCCGAGTTCCAATTCTGTTTCTCCCATTTACCTTCTGCATAACATTAGACGATTCATTAAACCTTTTTTTTTTTTTTTTTTTGAGATGGAGTTTCGCTCTTGACACCCAGGCTGGAGTGCAATTGCATGATCTCGGCTCACTGCAACCTCCGCCTCCCAGGTTCAAGCAGTTCTCCTGCCTCAACCTCCTGAGTAGCTGGGATTACAGGCGTGCACGACCATGCCTGGCTAATTTTTTTTGTATTATTGGTAGAGAAGGGGTTTCAACATTTTGACCAGGCTGGTCTTGAACTCCTGACCTCAGGTGATCCACCCGCCTTGGCCTCCCAAAGTGCTGGGATTACAGGCATGAGCTACTGCGCCTGGCCTACTTAACCTGTTTAACATATCCGTGCCTCACTTTCCTCAACTGTAAAATGGGACTAATTGTTTTCTCATAGGGTTATTTTGAGAACTCAACTAATTTTTATAAAGCTCTAAGAATAGTGCCTAGTATGTAGTGAGCACTCCAACCATACTGGCTGCTGTTAATACACGTTTAGAAATACTGTTGGAGCTAGAATTTGGAAAGATTGAAATGTCAAGCTATAAACTTATCCTTGATTCTGTTGCTCTTGGTTTTTGAACATGAAGAAATTGGAGTTTTGGGAAGGTTTGCCTATGTTCAAATGGATTCAAGTAGTAGGAAAACTGGAGTCAAGAGACCAGTGAAGGCGCGGCTGCCAAGTTCTTTATGGTAATTTCATTGTCTGGGAGAGAGGAGGGCTGGCCGCTGCTGACTGCACAGCAGCTCTGTCAGGGCCTGTCGAATCGCCTGCTCTGAGGTGGTGGTTTGGCTGTTGCAGTCCAGATTTCACTGTCAGGGATCACTTTTGCCTTTTACTTTATAGGAAATAGGGATCATTTTCTTTCACCCGCCAGGGAGAGTGACTGTTTGTATGAAGCACCTTGGTAAAGAGGAAGAAGACCCGGGGTCTTGGCAGAGAGTCCAGTTCAAGAACTGGCAGCAGGCTGGAAGCAGCAATGCCAACCAACAGCCAAGGGGAGTTGGGCCCTATTTTAAGGACATTGAAGCGTTCCCCTAAAATTCTTCTCCTTGGAGATGACCTAACAGAGTGCCATCATGCTGTTTCTGGTTGATGGCAGGCTTGGCTGCAAAGAGAGCTCTTCCCAAGATGAACTTTTGCCATACTGTGATCGTCCCTCTTTCTCCCATGACAGTTGCACAGTCTATTGGGAACTGGACTGAAGGGGCTCCGAGCTGATGGGCTGTTTGGGCCCCTTTCCCCCTGTACGTCATGCATGTATCCAAGCCTTTCATGTACTGTGCATGGGCTCTCTCTGACTTTGCCTCTCTATCCTGAGTGGGGCTTTGTCTAAATGTGGTGCCCGATAACTTCAAGGGATCAAGTGCTTTTGAGAAATGTTTCTCCTAAGAAGATGAGCTGGGGGGAATTGAAAGCAAGGCTGCCAGCTTTGATGTCTTAAGTATGAAATTTCAATGGCTTACCAGCTGCCAAACTCTGATTTTAGTGTGGCCGGAGTAAGATTTAAGGAAATGATCACATCCCGTGTCCCACGGGAGACAAGTAATGGTGGAGGAACAGCCCAAGGAACCCAGGACAGGAGAGGTTGGAGATTCTGACCAGGGGTTTTTAACTGGCCTAGGTGATCTAGGAAATATCTCTTTCTCTATGTATTTTTAAAGATAATTTGGTTTGGTATTTTTCATTAAAAAATACATGCTTATTATCAGAAATTCAGAAAATATGAAAAATCAGAAAGAGAAAAGCAAAGTAACAGTTTTGTCATTCCATTCTCCAAAGAAACACATTTCCTTCCAGCTCTTTTTTTCCTTCCAGGGTATTTCCTTCCAGTTTTTTTTTTTTTTTATGATTTAAAGAATCATTGTTTGTCTATTTACCTTCCTACATATCTTCTTATCTATTTGTCTCATTTAGTTCTATGATGGCCCTTGCTTTGGCTTATTTGGTTGATTGGTTTTATTTTTTGTTCAGCTAGCATAGTAAGATACATTTTTCAAGTTACTGCAGATTTCTGCAGTTTTCATACTAGACCAGGGATTCCTAAGAGTTAGGGTGCATAAAATCACCTTAAGAACATATGAAAATTCTGAGGTGGTGCCTGGGACTCTGCTTTTTGGCAATTTTGAGGCATGCAGTTCACAGACCATACTTTGGGAATCATTTATGTCAGGCTAACTATAATGTTTATATGATCCATGGAGCAGGTTTTCTTACAAATTCACCCATTTCTGTTATACAAGATATGTAAGTTGTTTACAGTCATTCATTAAGTATAAACAATGTTACAATGAACATTTTCAGTTATTCATCTGTTCATTCATTCAACAGATATTTTTGAGCACCTGCTTAAGGTAAGCCTTTTTTCCAGGTGTTGGAAAGGTCAGCGACAAGACAGACCCATTTCTTGCTTTTGCTTAATGGAGAGAAAGACAAACGGGATCACAAAATTAGATTGTTGCAAATGTGGTGAATGCTGTGAAGGAAAGTTTCAGACTGCTATGGGGGAGGCAAATAATTTAGATTCAGAAAGCCTCTGTGAGTAAGTGACATATAGGTGAAGCTTGAAGGAAGAATAGGAGTTAGCAGACATCACTTTTAAGATTTGCAGAAGTGGAATTATTGGATTAAAGGGTATTAGCTTTTAAAACAACCTTCTTAATCTCCCCTCCCCCTCAGGCTTTAGTGTCCACGTTCAAATGTGCAGGATGTATATCAGTCAGGGTCCAGTTGGGAAAAGACAAACCACATTTGGTATTTCACATGGAGGGAGTTTAATACAGGAGATTAGTTATAAAATAGTTTGATGGGTTGAAAGAGCAAATGGGAAAGGTGAAGTGAAGCAGAGATTGGTAAGTGCAGGAAGCTCCCCCCCCCAGTACTGAGGGAATAAGGAAAGCTATGGTGTATCTAGAGCCCACCAGTCCACCTTTGCTAAGCTGCACTACTGAGGGACTGCAGATGTTGACCTGCCTGTGCTGGAATCAGCAAGAAGGGACTGCGAAGGATGATGTTGGAGTCAGAGAATAGGCCCTGCACGGCTTGTGTTGAGACCTCCAGGGTGCTGGGCTGTGAGCCATGACGTCTAAGGAGTACTGGTGGCTGGTGATGAGAATGCTGAGTGGACTCTGTATGACTGATGCTGAGGTCCGATGGGGTGCCACTTGGCTGATGCTGAGATTGGGAGTGGCTGGTAAGCTCTGGGCCTGGGATCAAGGAAGAGGTCTGAGATCAAGGAAGAGGGGGAAACTGCCAAATAATGCTGGAGGTCCTAGCTGTCCTCTAATGCTGAAAGGACGCTGTGAAGAAATACAGGACCTGAAAACAGGAAATCCCTTCCTTTTGCCTTCCCAGATCTCCCTATCAACAAAGCCTGAGAAAAAGCCACCATGCAAGAGAATATGGGAAATGCAGGTTTTGGTGTCCCAGGCAGAGACAGGCAGAAATGGGACCTGAGAATAAACAGGCAGATGGCCAGCACACAGAGAAAGGAGACATCCTTATACTTGTCTCCTGTCCTCTCCTGCCTTTGCACTGCGCCTGGAGGAATTAGACCTGCTCAGTGGTTATCCATTCCGTGGCTCCACTTGTCTTCATAAAATTCTTTTTTTCCCTAAATGTCTTTGTGCTTAAGCCTAACTCTGAATTATCAAAGTCAACACAAAATGTCTATTGTGTGGATGGATGACAGATGGATGAATGATGAATGAATGAATCATAGCTGCTCCTACATATTGCTAAGTGTCTGGTACTGTTTTACATTCCCTCTTTCATTTAAGCCTCACATCTGCCCCTATAGGTAGGCAGTATCATTCCTGTTTGATGATGAGACTGTAGCTCAAAGGGTTGAAGTGGCTTACTCACCATCACCCACCTCCTAAGTAATGAGGAGATCCGAACCCAGGTCTGTTGTCCTTCATTCCTGCTACACCTCTAGAAACATCGATAATGTAGGCCAACATTTAAAGGCCATTCTTGAGAGATTCTTAGAGGCAGGTGGGAAGTGACTTAGCTGAACATAGATGAGCATCTATTAGGGTATATTGGTAATAACTTGGAAATGAACTGACCCTGGAAGTCCGGTGGAAATGACAGCCTTGCCATTCCAGGCCATGACGTGGCTCCAGGCTCCTGTCTAAAAACTCTCCCCTGACCTTTTCCTAACACTTGGCATTTTAGTGTTCCGTTGATTACAGATCACTTACATGCAGCACACAGTTGACTGTTTGTTAAAATAGAAAGTGGAAAAAAAAATAGAAAAGAAAGTATGTGCTTGCCAGAGTGGTGCTGTGGAACGGCTGTTCCCAAGGTATTCATCTCAGTACGTCTAAACACCTATAATTAAACTAGCTTTGGAGCCATGCCTCTTGGAGAGGGTGAAAGAATCAGTTCTGCAGTATTTGGATCTTGCTCTTTGTATACACTGCTCAGCAGTGAAGATGTTCAAAAAGGACCAGATGCTGTGGCTCAAGAATGCAATTACCCACCCATCAGGCGTGTATGGATTATGGTCTGATCTTGGGGACATCCAAGCCCAGGGGAGCAGAAGGAAACAGACAAGTGATGAATATGCTGGCCTCTGGTCCTCTGTGCCTATATCCCAATCTCATTTCCTTGCTGGGGATTTTATTTTCGTAGCTCTGATGAAGGAACGCTGGGTTGCTTTCTGTTAAACAGCTAATTAATGGGAACTCAAGTCAGCTGTCCTATTTATGAGACTCTGTAGCAGGCAGAGACACTTCACTCATCTGGAAAAAATAAGTTGGGATCAAGCTGCATCTTCTATATAAATATGTGAGTGCTGCTGTCAGACGCCAGTACCAGTCAGCACTGTCTGGCTTAACATGAATCACTGAAATGACCCGGACCTTCAGTCTGAGTTGATTGTAGCTAATGCGTGCCATATAATCTCATATGCTCAGAATGTCTTGTGAACCAAGCATGCTATCAAGATACAGTTTTAATTAACATTTGCTTTTTAGATAATATACGCAATTTATTTTGGCAAGAGTTCATTGAAAGTAAAATCTACATAATTAAGATACTAAACCTGCAATATTTTTTTTTCTTTGCAGCGTTTTTGCTAAATGGCACAGAATCAGCAACGCTTATTACCCGGTAGATAGCTGTAATGGGCAATCACAATTCGTAGTTTCTTTCTTTATTAAAAATTGTTTCTCTAACTAGAGGATACAAAGTCATATAGTTGATTCTGTTTACTTTTTAAATTCAGGGGTATCAGGTCTTTTTCTAAGTTCAATTTCATTAAAAATAAAACAAAGAAAGCACATTCATGCCTCTCTTGCACAGAAATCTGCTATAAAATTATAGCTTATTTTAGAAAGTAATATTATTTTATGAGCTTATTTCACTAAGTTTTTCACTACAAAGGATGATGTAACTCTGGGGCATGATCAGTTGGGAATGGGCATGCTAGGAGAGACCTTAAAGATCAATCAAGTGATTCCTCACTTTATGAAGAAGTTCACTGAGTCTCAGAGTGGAAATGTGACCCACCCATGTTCATACAACACACTGGAGCCTGAACTAAGACTAGAACCCACAACCCTTAACAAGCCATGCTTGTTTTACGCTATTCTAGCTGCTGTTGCTATGTACTATTCTATCATGGCCACCAGAGGTATCTGGTGCTTTTTGAGAAACATCTGCCCTCTACCCTAAAGGAGCCTCCTCCACTCTCTTTGATGATGTCTTGTAAACTTGGAAATGCCTCTGTATCATGTAAAATAGGCATTTTTTTTTTTAAAGGAAAATAGACCTGGTTCCCAAGACACTTCCTTTAAAGTGAAGAGCAGCGCAATGGCTGAATCCCAATTGCTTTGTTCTTTGTGATAATTCCTATAATTGGGTCAGAGGGCTAATGACTTGGCTTCACAAATCTGAGCCATATGCCTCCATGATTTGCAGCCAGCTGAGTGCTGTTCACCACGGAAGCCCAGGACCTCAGCTGAGAAAAGCGGCAGCCAGACCAGAGCTGGGAGCAGGAAGCAGAACGGACCCTGGTTATGAGGCCATTTTATAGATCTTCCCTCCACCCCTTCCAATCTGCCTGGTTTCTGAGCTGCCAAGTTCTTCCTAGACAGGCCCTTGACAGGGGCCTTTCCTGAGGACTCTGTCTGCGCTTGGAATATGGTAGGCAGGATTGTGCCTGTGTCAGTCTCTTCACTCAGATCTGCAGTAAGCCGCTAATTAGTGTCAGTAATTGCTGGAGGAGAGGATAGCTGGCTGCCCATCAGGATGCGGGAGGAGGGGTTGCTAGTGCTCTCCCTCATTTCCTCCCTCCCTGGCTCCCTTCTCTCTAGCGTTAAGCAATAAATCTATATTGGTTAAATCGGCTGTTGGGCTGCTTGTTGAAAAGGACATCAGTGGAGTCCTGTCAGGTTAATGGGTTTAGCTAATGTATGGGCACAAGGATGAGTAACCCCGATCAGGCATCATAGCCAAAGGCAGGAGGGTGGAGGTCTCCGAGAGTCATCAGAGCAGAGGACTCAAAGATACACTTCTGGGGACCTGGGCCCTGGGCTGCTAAGAGGGAAGTTTCAAGAAATCTGTTTTTGGGAGCAATTCTGTTAAAAGAAGGAGAAAATAGTCATGCTCTGCACAATGACGTTTCAGGCAATGACGGATTGCGTATAGGACAGTTGTCCCATAAGATTATAACAGAGCATATATACTTGATATATAACACTTGATGTTATTATTGCAGATCAAGTAGGGGAAGGGACTTATATTCAGTAATGGTGCTGGGTAATTTGGTTTCCATGTAAAATAAATATATGTGTGTATATATGTGTATATATATGTGTGTGCATACACACACATATATATACACACACACACCTTCTAGGTTTATGTAGTACTCTCTGATGTTTGCACAATGACAAAATCACCTACAACGCATTTCTCAGAGCGTGTATCCCCATCGTTAAGTGACGCATGATTTTAATCTGTGAGCCACATGCCAACAGATGGTGGGGAGGATAGAGGGCTCAGACTTCACACACACTGGGCTACACTACTGATGCTGCCAACCAATTGCTGTAACCTGAGGCAGGGGATTAACTTCTCTTAGCTTCAGATTTCTCATCACTACCATGAGGCAAGAAAGAGCATCTATCTCATAGGGTCGTTGAGAGCTAATGCATATACATTGCTTAGTATATAATCGCTGTTCTTAAGTAGGAGCACTTATTATGTACTATGAATTAGGTCAAAATATGTAACACACCAGGCATTTGGGTGCTTGTGTGCTAGTGAATTTCAGTGTAATTTCATACAGACCCTGGAGCATCTTTACAATCAGGTCAGGAGACCTAATGGTTTCTGGTTACTACATGGTCAGTTCTCTCTTTACCACCCCTCTCCCGCCTTTTTGGCATGTGAGAAAGATGTGAATGAATCACGGCCACCAGTTTCCAGTGCTGTGTGTAGCCTCCTCTGTAGGTGCACCGTGCCTGAGTGCTTGGGGTAGCAGTACTGAGGGCACCAAGAGCCCTGCTTATGTCCTGATAAAGTGTTTTAAGATATATTGCAAGCCCTCAATAATTTGGACACAGAATAACTAATTATATGGAGTGGTTGTGTTTTTGCTTACTTGGCATGTGACATAATTATAAAACAATGTTATTAATGTGTACAAGTGTTTTTACATTCAATTCCTTGAAGCTAGGTGCTTTTGTTGCTTATAATGTTCATTTGCTTAGCAAATCTATCTATCTATCTATGCTTATTATATTCTTATTTTTATGTGTGTGTTTGCTAAGAAAATGTATATTGCCTATGTACATACACATCTGTTCATTTATTCATTCCACAAGTATTTATTGAGCACCAAGAGAAGTGCAGACTTTTAGAATGAGAAGGGACTTAGGCAGTCATTCTATTCAGAGCTCTGAATTTAGGGAAGAGGAACCTGGGATCTTAACATAACAAGGCTCTCTCTCCTCCCAGGGACCCTCTTCCCTCATCTTCACTTAGATTCCATGGTCCCTCAATAAAATTACTGTAATAATGGGCCTCAATAGCTTTCCCTTTCACCTTCCATCCTGCTAGGCTGGCCAGACCACAATTCTGGGGAGCCTCACTGTGCCCCTCTGCCTGACACCAGAGAAGCTGCCTTTTATGGGATAAAAGCCCACAGTTGGGCAGCCTGATTGTATCTCATGACCACACACCTTCATCTCAGAGCGTATGGCAGAGTGGTTAAGAGCTAAGCCATATTGTCTGGGTGTATAGTGGTTCTATCATGTTCTAGCTGTGTGACCATAGGCAAGTTACTTCACCTCTCAGTGCTTCATTTTCCTCATGTTCAATGAAGGTAATAGTTTTTATCTCATAGGGATGTTTTGAGGATAAAAGAATTCAAAATATATCAGGCATTTAGAGCAGTGCCTGATGCTATATAGGTATTGGTTCATTATGGTTATCATACACTCTTCAGTGCTAAGCAAACTCTTCTGCATACACAATGGCTGCTGGGGCTCCAGCCATCCAAGTCATGTTCCAGGAAGCAGGAATGGCAAAGGGGCTTCTGCTTTTTAAGAATCCTTTCCAGAAGTTTCTCACTACTTCAATTGGGAGAACCTGGTTTCATGGACATACTTAACTTTAAGAAAGACAGAAATGAGATCATTATTTCAAGTAGTATTGTGCCCCAGTTGAGATACTGTTACTGAGGAAGAAGGAAGAATGGGATGTTTTCAGGCAATGGCAGACTCTGTTACAAACTTTGGCTAAATGTAATGAATTCTCTGCATTCCTGTCACTGAACTGACCAGGGGCATTTATCCTACTCCTTTACATATTTCTGCCTGTTTTGACCTCTCTAATACCTCAGCCTCCAGGTTTTCCTCCTACTTCCCTGGCCACTGTCTTTTCATGTCTTTTGCTGGTTTCTCTTCTTCTTCTCAATCTCTGTATGTTAGTGAGCCCCAGTGTTAATACTGAATCTTCCACTTTTCTCCACCTATACCCACTTAATGGTGGTGAATACCCTACACATGCTGGTGCCTTCAAAGTTTACATCTCTAGCCCAGACTTCTTCCCTGAGCTTCAGACTCATACCTACTTATCTCCATCTTGAAATGTACAGTTCTGAAATATAGCTCTTGATTTTCCACCAAACATGTTTCTCTACTACCTGTCCCCATCTTGGCACATTAACACACCACCAATCCACTTGAAGTCAAATATATAGAAGCCATCCTCGATGCTTCCTTGTCATTCAGCCCCTCACTCCATTGCAACTTCCAAATGATTCTCAAATCTGTCCACATCTTTCCCCTCAGCAGGCACTGCTCTAGTCCAAACCAGCAACCTTCCTCACTTTAACTGCTGTGATACCTTGCATTAAACCCTTCTACTGTGCTACAGAAGAAAGTGGGGAAGGAAGAAGACTTTCACACTTTATTCTGTAGCAAAGCAGAAGGGTTTAATGCAAGGACTCTAGACCAGACTGTGTGGGTTCAAATCTTAGCCTCAGCACCTACTAGCTGTGTGACTTGGGCAAGTTTCTTTGTCTCAGTTTCTTCATCCATAAAATGAACATAATAATGGTACCTATTTTGTATGGTTATTGTGAGCATTAAGTAAGTTAATATACCTACGCACTTACAGCAATGCCTAGTATATAATAAGTACAATCAATAAATGTTAGCTATTATAATTAGCTATTATTACCATACATTTTTCATGGAGCAGTTGGAATAATCTTTTAAAAACATAAATTCAGTTCTATCGTTCTTGTGCTTAAGATTCTCCAGTGAGTTCCCATTGAAGTTACAATGAAATTCTAACAGATTACAATGACTAAAGGCTCTACATTTCCTAGCCCTTGACTCCTCCCGTCCTTACAGCTTTCTCCCCATTACTTACCATCCTTAAGCTATGCTGGTTTATTTTAGATCCTTTAACATTTCAAGCTCTTCACTTCCTTTGGGGGCTCTGCCCTTGTTCTTCCCTCTTCCTGGCATGCTCTGCTTTCACTCCAGCTGTTCACAGGACTAGTTTCTTCGCATTTTTTAGGTCTCAGTTCAATTATCTCCTGTTCCAAAAGGCCCCCTCTGCCCATGTACCTCAAGGGGCAGCCTTGTGCTGATTATTCTTCCTCTTTATTTTCCATGGTATTTATCACCATTTTCAGTTTTCTTGCTGGTTTGTTTGCTTAGTCTATAGTCTGTCTCTCTGTGCTTTGATATGTGAGAATACAGTCCTCACTTATTGTGTACAGTCACAGATCCCAGGACCTTAAACAATAGTGGGACATAGTAGATGCTCACAAACCAGCTGGTGAATGAAAGACCCTCAAGCAAGATTTTGAAGAATAAATAGGAATTTTCCAGACACTCGAGGAGAGGCAAGGATTTGATGCAAAGGAAACATCATTTGCCAATGCGTGCAGATCTGAAACACCATAGTGCCCAGCTACTAAAAGCATGGTATGTCCCTGATAACCAGCAGCATCAGCCTTACCTAGGAATTTGTTAGGAATGCAGAATCTCAGGCTGAGGCCTGTGATCCATCAAATCAGAATCTGCATTTTAAGAAGACTTCCAGGTGATTCCTTTGAGAAACAGTGGGGTTGTACATTTGGGGAACTGGAAATAACCATAATTGCCAAAGCATGAAGTATAAAGGAAGATGTATGAATTTAAATGTAAATTCAGCTACATGTGACAGACCCAAAATAATAGTGGTTTAACAAGATCAGATATGTTTATTTGCATTTTATGTAAAGTCCAAGCTAATATGGCTGCTTTTTGGTTAAGTTTATCAGAGGCCTGGCACATTCTAAGTAGACTGTAAAGATAAATTCTCCTCCCCTGTCCTCTGGTAAAGATCTTCTAAGATTTTGAGCTGCTACTTTGTGCTTGGTTGATACCATACTTCTGAGCTGTATTCCACAATAACCAGTGAGCACCCACAACCTGCTGGGAGCTGAGGACTCAGCAACAAGGGAGATATGACATCATCCCTCAAGTTGCTCAGCCTCTGGTGTGAAGACAAGCATGGAAATATGCAATTGGGATATAGTTTCTGTTTCCTCCTTGTGACTTTTCATGTCTCGGTAATATTGAGAATAAAGGTCAGCGGGGTAAAAGGGAGGGCTCCAGAAGTGAGGCCTCATGTGACTGAGGTTGGGGAGAAAGAGGGTGGAAGGGAGCACAGAAGACTCCAGTTTTTTCCTCCAGTATTTGATGAATACTCAACCAAAAGAATAAGGACAGCAATGAATTAAAACACACTGAATAACACAAAAAGGAATCTACATGTCTAGAGTGATACTAAAAATTGAAAAGGGAGAGGGAAAGCTCTTTTTAGAAGAGCTTAGAAGCCAACTAACTTAGAGGAATGGTAGAATTAGAAAACTACTATGTTGAAACCATGGTTACAATAACTGAATTGGGTAAGTATTAACAACCGATGCTGATAGGGTTTGGCTGTGTCCCCACCCAAATCTCATCTTGAATTGTAGCTCCCATAATTCCCATGTGTCATGGGAGGGACCCGGCAGGAGGTAATTGAATCATGGGGGTGGGTGTTTCCTGTGCTGTGCTTATGATAGTGAATAAGTCTCACGAGATTTGATGGTTTTATAAAGGGGAATTCCCCTGCACACATTCTTTCCTGCCTGCCATCATGGAAGATGGGCGTTTGCTTCTCCTTTGCCTTCCGCCATAATTTTGAGGCCTCCCCAGCCATGTGGAATGGTGAGTCCATTAAACCTCTTTCCTTTATAAATTTCCCAGTCTCGGGTATGTCTTTATTAGCAGTGTGAGAGTGGACTAATACAGATGCTTACATTATTGTATTAAAAGTTGTTTGGGAAAAGTATATTCATATGGCCTTAAATACAGTCTCAAATAGCACTCCATAGAAAACTGATGGATTACACCGGGAAAAGTCGCCTTTACAATGAAGAAATCTGATGAACACCAGATGATAAATTTAGTGTCATCAGTGACGGGGCTAACTGAAATCATGTCACTCAAATCGATGGTTATTCTGTAAAACAGCTGGCTTAGACTACTCAAAACTGTATGGTGCTGGAAAAAAAAAAAAATGCAAGGACCAGCTTCACACTAAAAACTAACAAGAAATGACAATTAAATGCAAAACGTGGCCCTTGATTGGATCCTAAATGGGAAAAATGCTGAGCGGGACATTAGACAATTAGACATCTGAATATGTGGACTCAAAGATGTTAGTAGTAATTTTAATGTACCAAGTGAGATCATAGCACTGTGGTTACCCAGAAAAATGTCCTTATTCTTAGAAGATACATGCAAAAGAATTTTGGGGTAAATAGGATAACAATATTGCCCAATTATTCTCTAGTAGTTTCCAAAGAATATATATAGAAAAGGTATATAGAGAAAAAGATAAGACATATGTGGCAATTGTTAACATTTGGTGAATCTAGTAAAGAGTACTCAAGTATTCCTTTGTGCTGTAATTAAAGCTCTTCAATAGTTTCTTTCTTTCTTTCTTTCTTTTCTTTTTTTTTTTTTTTTTTTTTTTTTTTTTTTTGAGACAGGATTTCATTCCTTCAATCAGGCTGGAGACCAGTGGTGTCATCCTGGCTCACTGTAACCTCCACCTCCTGAACTCAAGTGATCCTCCCGCCTCAGCCTCCCAAATAGCTGGGACCACACAGATGTGCACTACCATGCTCAGCTAATTTCGTATTTTTTTGTAGAGATGGAGTTTTGCCATGTTGCCCAAGTTGAGTTTCTTTCTTTCTTTCTTTCTTTTTTTAATACAAAGAATGTTTTACTAGCTCTGGTAGCTGACCCTGTAAGACCAAGTTCAGAATACACAATGAGTTCTCCAATCTCACTTCATTTGGGATTTGCAGTGGAATTGGCTGTGAGCAGAAGGAATGGTAGAGCTGGGGTTCTGCAGGCTCAGATTCAGCCTCTGTCTGAACCTTACATCATCTGCCTTCTCTTTGCAGAGTCTGAACTAACAAGCCATGAATTCGGTGCCTGACAGACTGGGAAGCACTGGGGAGTAAAGTCTGCTTTCCTTTTAAACACAAAATCAGACTTAAAGCCACCTCTGGTATCTAGGCCCCTTTTCTGCTGGCCAGGGAGGCTCTGGGAAAAGAAAGGCCAGCAGCAGGTCATCAGGATGGCTTGGGGTCCTGGGGTATTTATTTGTAGAGGTGAGAGGGTGTGTTATTAGTGTAGGGGGCGAAGTAGAGATGAGATGAAATTATAATTGTGAGAGTTGGAGAAGAGTAAATTTCAAACAACATTTTTAGTCACAGATGGTTGAAGAGAAATACAGAGAACAGGCCCCAGCACCTCGTCTTCCTAACTGATTGCAGGGAGTGGGAGCTTGCTAATGAACACATTGATTTCCCAGCTCTTCAGAACAATAGCAAATGCTTTCTGCAGTTATTAATTGGGAACCCGCAGCAGGTGTGGGGGATGGAAGGTGCTCATGATTGTAAGTTTATCTTTAGGGGTTAGGCCAATATAAAGAGAATGTAAAAAGCAAGAAGGAAGGTCATTTAAGAGCATAGTAGGAGAGCTGGACAGACTTGCTGCAACTCTCAGCCTTGCTACTGAACAGCTTACCTTCTTTAAACCTTTGTTTTCCTCTTTGGTAAAAATTAGAATAATTTTTCCTTTATGTGGATAGCATGAGAACTAAATGACGTAGTTAACATATGTAAAAATACTTTGTAAGCGTTCTTGCACCACACATTATTTTTCTTCCAGAAAAACTTATCCAAGGAGTATTTATGAAGCACCTACTCTGTTCCAGGCTCTGTAGTAGGTTTGAGGAATATGGCAGTGAACTGGAAAATATAGTCCCTGCCCCCATAGAATCAGTAATCTAGCAAGAAAGAACATTCACCAAGTAATTACAAATGGATAGAGATGTACTGGCTGCTATTAGAAGCATGAAACAGGCAGAGCTGGGAAGTCAGAGACGGCCTAAAGGAAGTAATGATCATCAAGGGGACCCATCATAAACAGAAATACTACTATGCTCCCCTACATAGTGGGGTCAAAGACATAAATGCTGACCCTGGTTGGCCACATGGACAAAGATCTAAAAACTTGTGAAGGATGGACTGACTTATATTTCCCCAGTTGAGGAAAGAGAAGCCAGTGTGTCCTTAGAATGACCCCTATACT
Organism: Papio anubis; assembly: GCF_008728515.1. NCBI lineage: Eukaryota > Metazoa > Chordata > Mammalia > Primates > Cercopithecidae > Papio > Papio anubis. The sequence goes on along the minus strand of NC_044976.1, from coordinate 56,304,056 downwards.
CTCGCTTGCTCAGGTAGCCTAGCCTTGAGCTAGTCAGCCATCAGGGCTGCAAGGCCTCTGCCATGCAAACTCCCTGGGGACTGACTGGCATCCTAGACCAGGGTATTCCTCATTCTCGTTAGGCTGACTCTCTAATAACGAAGCTCATTTCCCCAAAGTGGTCAGGTAATTCTTGCTTTCTCCCAAATAAAGAAGTCAGCAGGGGACAGGGTCTCTCTCCTGGATCAACCCAGTAGCCCACAGTGTGTGCAGTCTTGCTCACCCCCAAAAACACCTCTCTAAGAGACTGTCCATTCCACTATCCCAGTGCCTGCAATTTTCCCCTAATAACAATGCTGTGAGACTGTCCCCAATAGTACTTGTGGTGTTCACCCTCAATCCTACTCCCTTTTTATAAAACATCTCCTCTTATAAAACCACCCCTGAAAAACAGGACTTTTGGCCTTGGCACCCTGGCTCTCATACCTGGAATCTCAACTCTTTGGGAAGCCGAAGTGGGAGGACTGCTTGAGCCTAGGAGTCAGAGGCTACCGTTAACTGTGATCACCCACTGCATTCCAGCCTGAGTGACAAAGTGAGACCCTGTCTCTAAAAAATATAAAAGAAAGAAAAAGAAAAAGATAAACAGGACTTCTGGCAGGGAGACAAGAGGTTTGTGTTCAATTCCATTGAGCATGAATTTCCTGAGCAGCCGCTGAGAGATAAGATCAGTGCTGGGCCTGGAGCATTCTGAGGTAAACGTACCTCTAGTCGAATGCAGAGCCTGGATCTTGACATAAATGCTATGTATTGTGCAAGGTTAAAAGAAAGGTGAAGGAAAGTATCACGAGGCTTCTAAAGTACCGTGTGTGTGTGTGTGTGTGTGTGTGTGTGTGTGTGTGTGTGTGTCTACCATTCACTCCTTGGGTAGCTTTGTGGAAAACAAGGAATCCTTGTTGTTCGACGGAGTCTGACTTTCTCCATGAGTGTTGGCAGAGGTGATGGTCCGTGCATGTTTGTGGTCTCAGGGTAGGGCGTAGGAGTTGGGGTGGAACAAGTTGAATCCAGTGATACCTAAGATATCTTCAACTGCTTTGACCTTTATTCTGTTAAACTTCTGTGTGCCCTAATTATTTACTAGTGTATAAAATGGCTATAATCATTCTTTGTGGTTTTAGAGACAGAGTACCTGAATAGGACATAATGAGAGAATTTTCTGAGGGCTTCCACATCTAACAATGGTATCAGATCACACACTTTTCATTTTGCCTCCAGGATCTAAAGCACTTACCATCCCTGGTGGTTTAGAACTGTAAGCTTCACACATAGATGAAATTATGAGACAGCTTCTATTTCACGAGGAAATTTTTTTAAATCATCTGCTCTCTATTCAAACTTCACAAAAGAAAAAAAGAAAGAAAACTCACACGTTTGCAAGAAACTGCTGGTGTTTTTGAATATCTCCCATAATCAGGAGAATCTGGTTTTGAAAAAGTTGAATTTTCTACATATGAAAAAACATATTTATCAATGATACAGATGAACTAAAATTATAAAGTAAATGTTCTTTAGGTTAAAAAAAAAAAAGCTGCATTCTTATTCTCAGTCTCTGGAACAAACCAATCCCTACCCACACCACATCATTACCCCTACCTTACCCCTACATGGCAAGGAAAAGATTGAATTTGTTTCCTGATTTAGTACATGTGCGCGCACACTCACGCGCGCGCGCACACACACACACACACACACACAATGTAGATACATGCCAGAGATATCAAAGATCAGCTGGTTATATGTCCTAGCACTTTATGAGTCTTAATTCATTTAATCCCACCACAATCCTATTAGCCTAGTGACTATGATTATCCTTTTTTAAACCAAGTGGGGGCAGAGAGGTCAAGTAATTCACCAAGGATCATAAGCTGAGAAGCGATGTGCTGGGGTTGGAACCCAGGCAACAGAGCTTTGGTGACTGTGGACTTAACCACTATATTTGCTCCCTGATATTTTTTGTATTAAGTTCCCTTGGTCCAAAGTCTTCCATGTTTGGTATAAAATCTTCATCAAAAAGTTGCTTGCTGTGCACATGGGACCTCACTATTATTTCCTACAACTTCATGTGGATCTGTAATTATCTCAATAAAAATGTCAACTAAAAAAGTTGACTAGCATGATGCATGTCTACAAGCAGTTTTCTCAAGTAAAGTGAATTAAAAATTTAAGATATACACAACTAATTTTAGAGATAAAATCACTTTGCAAATGTAAAGAAATATGGAAAATTCCCAGCCATTGGTAGTAGTAGACTCAAAAATGGGGTAGGTCAAAGTCCCAGTCACCCTCTGTCTGGGGGAAACCCCTTAACTTGTCTGAGTCTCAGTTACCTAAATACATAAAATGGGATAGTGATATCTACTTCATTGCATTGTTAGGAAAAGGCAGGTTTGTTAGAGTCCAAAGGTACTCTGAGCCTCCCTATGTCACCCTGAGTAGAGGGGCAGTAGGGACCAGCTGCAGGGGAGAGACTACTGGGGTTTGCCTGTCATCTGCTGCCAGTTACTTCTTCAGCCCCTTTCTTCTACCAGTTTCCCTGGAACCCATTCCTTCCTGCAGGACCCGCTCTCAGATTGTCATGTCAACTTCATGGGGGCCGAAACATCTGCTCTTTTCAGTTCAACATGCTTCACTTTCCCTTCCCAGATAAACTGGATTTGGAGTCACATTATCTCAGTTTAAATCCCGGTTTTCTGTGTAGCTGCTGGCAAGCCACTTCCCCAGCTGGGTCTAAGCTTTCCCATCTGTAACATGAAGTGGTTGCATTGTGACTACAAGGTGTCCAAAGCTCCTCCTCCTCTAACATTCCTGCATTCCCTACAAGGAGTGAGAAATGCCTACTTTTCCATCCATCTTTGTGTCATCCCAAGCTGCATTTCCTTGCCATTTTCCTATCCCTTCAAAAATATTGGCCCCGGGAGATGGGAGTGATACAATTTTAAGGCTGTCGTATTAGGGAAAAGGTATGAACTGGGCAGCCCAACCTTAACATGTATGAGGTCTCCATCATGAAGGCATGAAGCAGCCTCTAACCAAGGGAATTGAGAAGATGTGCTAATTGGAAAGACTCAGTGTTGCTAAACTGAAAATTTTGTGAAATCAATTGAGAGAAAAATCAATATGGGATTTTTTTTTCCACAATGAGAAGACAAGATTCCCACACAATTAAGAATCGGGCCATGGTTTCCACACTCTGCCTGTCTTGTTCTCTTGTTCCTGTGCCACAACTGTTCATCAGAAATAATTAAACATTTTCCCATGGGCAACAATTACTTGCTTAAAATATTATGAGTAAGGAGAATACATTTATAATTACCTAACCTTTCTGAAGGTGAAAATATATATTATCCTTTGATAGAACATAGAAAGGAGTTCCTGGATCTGCCAGTGTGCTCTGCTCTATCCATCCTGATTACGCTAATTGCCGTAAGGAATAGAACAATACTTTTTTACACATGCGGACCTTTACTTTCATTTTCTGTAACTTTTAGGGATCAAACATGGTTTCTTTTTCTTGTTGTTTTTGTCAGTCATTAAACAGCCAGCCTGTAGCTATTACAATGGCCAGATAGCATCTTTGAATTGCCCCAAGGCTATAATAATGAGAGTGTTGACATCTCTCTTTTCTTTGGAGTAGGTCTTTTTTTTTTGCCACATGCAGACACAAACTATGAATCCAGTGCTTCATGTTTTCAGTAGTTTTCTGATTTTGCTTTAAACACACGCACAGTGGAAACAATAAATCAATAATCACAATGGCTGACACTTATTAAGTGCTCAGGGGCCTATTTCTAAATACTTTATGTATACTATCTCATTTAATGCTCTCGACAATTCCATGAGGAAGGTTACTGTTAATGCTCACATCATAAAGATGGGAGAGCTTATAGATAAGAGACCGTAAGCCCAGAGATGTTAAGTAACTTGCCCAGGATCACACAGCTAATAGGTGGTGAAGCCGGGGTTTGGTCAGAGACTATTCCCTTACCACTCCACTGAAGTCTCTCTCAGATTTCTCTATCAAGTCATTTTGGTCCAGTGTTTTTTGTTAACTGGCAAAGAACATATTTCCTATAAAATATTTATATAAAAGAGCTGACTACAATCATGCTTTCACGTTCAAGCCTTTTTTTTTTCTTCCTTTCTAATTTGTTTGGCCTTAATGTTCGTTGTCAAGTTGACGAGCATATAATAGTATTAGTAACAGTAATAATAATAATAACAATAAGAGTAGTGGTACCACTTAGTGAGTATATGCCCTAGGCTAAGCACTGATCTAGGACTTTCTCTTCATACATGATAGTGATACTGGGTAGATAATATCATCCTTGGTTGACATGAAGAAACTGAGACCCAGAAGGGTTGTGTGACATAACTAGGGTCACACAGCTAATAGGTTGTAAAACAGGGGCATCAAGGCAAGTGCCCATCCCACTCAGCCAGTTTTAGCCCACATATTATGAGCCAAGCACTTTCCTTGGCTCTGTCAATACCAAAGTGAATCAAGCCTCATCCCTTCTGCTAGCTAATCTTGGTTGATTCACACATTCACCGGGTTTTGGGGTCAGTAGTTGGTATAGCCACATGCATGCTTTCCTCTGTAATAGTATCTCTTTTATTTTAGGAAAACTGGGTTTTGATAGCTCTTTCATAGGCTGTAAAGTTATATAACATTTTGTTGAAATTCTGCAGATATTTTTAAAAACAGCAGTATGCATATTTGTGTTTGCGTTCACCATTGTTATGAGGATATTATCTCAGAACTCAGTACCTTTCTCTGACTTTGATCCTATTCTTTACTCCATAAGGGCAGGCAGTGAAGCTCTGTATTTAGTATTAGCTCATTGTCCAAACTAGATTACTGTGCCAGGAATTATTCTAGGAATACAATAAAAGTTTAAAATATGGGCGTCTACCTCTCAATGAGTAGTTACTTCTTATTTTATGAATATGTCAACCTTTCTTGCTACACTGTATGCTTCCTGAGGGCAGGGACCAGGGCTGTCTGGGTCCTCACTGTATCCCGAGTGTGCTTGACACAGAGATCCCAGTGAAAAGTATACAATACTCTAATGGTTGATTTAGTTGTTTCTGGAATATCTAGAGGCAATAATATAATGGTTAAGGCCACAAGTCTGTAGCCAGACTGCCTGGTTTCAAGCCTTAATTCCAACATTAACTAGCTGTGTGACCTTGGGCAGATTACTTAGCTCCTCAGCTTCTTCATCCATCATATTAGGATAATGAAATCATACTGTTTACCCCCATAGGTTTGTCCTGGGGATTAAATTAGTAAATATGCATCACAGCCTTGGACAACAGGGTTTGGCACACAGGCACTAGGTAAGTGTTGGCCATTGTTACCCATAGTTACCCATTAGACTTGAGTATCATTTATAACTTGAAAAGGACTTATTTTTTAAGAAAGAACACAAGTCCTTCACTATCTACTTTTTTTTTTTCAGCTTTCAAAGGGCTATTGTGCATTTTAATCTTCCCTTTTCAGGATTATATACAGCCATACAGGTGTGAGCACTGCAAACCTTTTACAAACTTTCATGAGGAGCTGTACGTCTACATTGTAGCAATTTGCTACAATTTGCTCAGACCAATTTATGTATGTTGTCTTTAAATTGTGTGATGTGAGTGGATTATTTGAATGGGCTGTAAAGTTTTAATTGGTGCAGCTGATAAACCTTCCCTCTCCCACCCCCTACAAACCCTTGGGTGTTTCATGTTTCACGGCACATGGCAAAATTAACTCCTGACTGATCCTTTCCCTTTTGCTGTTGCCCCTTACAAACCTTTCTCCACAGGGCAGCCAGAGTGATCTTTTCAAATGCAAATCAGTTAAGATACTTCTGCTTAAACCCTTCTAGGTTTTTTTCCCATTGCACTAAGAATCCAATCCAGACTGTTCCCTGTGAAGTACAAGGCTCACCTCACACCATGTGTCAAGCACGTCAGCTTCCTTTAGGTTTCTAAAGCATGCCAAGCTCCTTCTAAGACCAGGGTGTTTACCTTTGTGAATCCTTCTGCAATATTCTCTCCTGGTGATTCGGGAGGTTGGCATTTTCTCATCTTTGTGGGATCAATTGAAGATGTCACTTCCTTAAAGAGGCCTCCCCCAACCTCCCTACCTAAAATGAGCACATACCGTATCTCCCCCTGTCAGCGGTGGCAAATCCATGCAGGTCTGCAGCAATCTCAATTCTTGCGTCCTTAGAAGAAAGAATTTGACTGAGTGACAGAGAGCAGAAGGAGAGACAGAGGCAAACTGTAGAGCAGGAGTGAATGTTTATTAAAAAGCTTTAGAGCAGGAACAAAAGGAAGGAATGTCCATTTGGAAGAGGCCCAAGTGGGCAACGTGAAGAAGACGTGCAGGGTCTGACCTTTTGACCTGGGGTCTTACATGTTGGCATACTTCCGGGGTCAGGTGTCCCTTCTCCCCTAATTCTTCCCTCAGGCTTGGCTGTCCACACGCGCAGTGGCCTGCTAGTGCTTGGGAGAGCATGCACAGTGTGTTTACTGAGTTGTATGCATGCTCAGTTGAGGCGTTCTTCCCTCCCCAGCCGGATGCCCCTAGGAGGCCGTATACAAGTTAAAACGCTGCCATTTTGCCTCTTAGTGCTCAGGTGTCAGCCCTCTTACCCAACTCCTGAGATCTTATCAGGAAGGTACTGATCACCAGTTTTAGGTTTTTCCTATCTATAGAGAGCCTGCCTTTCCCTGGTACTGGCTGCAACCAATTATTATTTTAGAGAGACAGTTAACAACCTCCTAGCCATCACCTGATGGTGATCTGACATTCCTGGTGGTGGTGGGAGCCTTTCCTGCCCTGTTTATGTCTGACTAACACTCCTGCCACCCCATTATTCTTTATTTTAGCATGCTGTTTATTTCCTTGTTACAGCATTTCCTGATCTTAATTATTTTATTTCCTTATAGGTTTGTTTGTCTCTTGCTGGCCTTTATTGATAGACTGTATGCTTCCTGAGGGCAGGGACTAGGGCTGCCTGGCTCCTCATTGTATCCTGAGTGCCAGGCACAGAGAATTCCAGTGAAAAGTACACAGTACACTGACAATTGATTGAGTTGCCTCTGGAATATCTAGAACAAAAAATACACCATTTGATTTTGGCTTATGTTCTAAATGTCATTTGCTAACTTACATGATTTCTGTATTTTCTCCCCTGTAATACCCCCTCAAAGACTGGAGAGATGGTGTGTATGTGTGTGGCTGTTGTCCAACCTGTCGTTTCCAGACTACAGACCTACTATGCCTCCAGTCCCCTAACTCCAGCACATTTTTTCATTTTTTCACTCAAACCTCTAAGACCCTCCAGAGTCCTTAAGAAGCACCCCTCACCCCGGTCTTAATCACCACTTGCTCCTCCTACTCGCCCATAGGCTCCATGCCACTCTTCCTGCTTTCTATCTCTTCTTTCTTGTATTCTGTGTTTCCTCTTGTTTCTTCTTCACTTTTCAGCCTTCTTATGAGAAGAAAGCCCACCACTTTGAATGATCATCAGCCAGTCAGAACATTCCTCTACTCTAGTGATTTCTTCCCACCCCCCTCAATTTGCTGTACCATCTGCGAATCTGAGGAGCTTGTAGAAAATTTCCTGTGTGCAAGCTCACCCACATAGACTGTGATTCACTAGGTTGGGGTGGAGCCAGCACTTCATTAACGTATAAAGTTCCCCAGGGAACTCCAATATGCAGCCAGTCTAAGAACCAATTCTCCAATCTATGTGAAGAGTGCCTCATACTAACTGGGCCTTTGGGCTCTTCTTAGAGGCCTGTCCATAGCTTCCCTGCATAAAGATCCTGAGCTGTTCTGGGAGCATGCAGGGCAGAAGGCTGGTCCCTTGATAGCCACCAAGACTTTGCTGTAGTCAGGCTTAGTGACATATTCCCAGGCTTGTTACACTGTTGTCTTGTTCATAAAAACTATGTTTTAGTCTTCTAGATATCTAGTTTTGCAAATCAGTGTCAGGTATAGAAAGAATCCTGTCACTTGAACAGCATATTCAATAATTTTAAAGGTCAAGACCTGTGTGGAAATTAGCTTTCAGCTATTGAAACATACTGACTTATACATACATAACAGAAAATATGGTCCTGTGGCACACTGGATATTTATGCATATATAAATTAGCCTGCTAGATATACTGATAAGCAATATCTCAAGTACTCACTGATGATCATGTCCAGCATAGTAGGAAAACAGTGAAAGCGCAGAAACAGGTTTCGTCTTAAGGACACTGCAGTAACAGCTCTTGATTATAGAGTGCCTACTTTACGACAGGCACTATGCTGCAAGTTAGTTTACCTGAAATACTCATCACAACCCAGAAAAGTAGGAAACACAAGCTCGTGAAAGGAAGGAAACTCACCCAGGATAATACAGTAAAATGTGCTAGTGGCAGGATTCCATGCCAGACGTTCTGAGCTCAGGCACTGCCAGCTCTCCATCACACACTCCTTACCATCGATGACACCAGTGTGCAATGAGCATGCTCCCTGTGAATGGGTACCTAGGAACAGGGCTGCCCACCTAGGAACAGGGCTGCCCACAGAGGAGGGTAGGAGAATCTGTCCCCAGAACCCTTGCCCACACTAAATATTCTTTACTTTTTAATGAGTATTACTAATTTGACAAGTAAAATATGATGCACATATTAATTTAATTTACATATTTTTTTCAGATGTTGATGCAGATTAATTTTCTCATTTGTACACTATCTGATTTAAGTCTATTCTATTGGTGATAAAACAACAGGACAGGCTTGTTTCTTTGAACAATTAAAATAAGAAAGAGGAAAGAATAATAAGCTTTTGAGCACTGATTTTATATTTATCTATCAATTAGTCATCAAGGTAGAGAAGAACAAATTCTTAGTCATCCTCACCAAAAGATTGCAAAGCACATTTTGTTTCTTTTTTCAATTGGCCAAAAATTGTGTCTTCTAACCGTTTGGTGTCTAGCAGTAAAACTGAAGTCACTAGCAAAATGTCTGTTTTGATAAATCGGGAACAAAAAGACCAAAACTAATGACTTCCACAATGGAAGGTGCCCTGGGAAATACCATATAGAATAGTGGAATCGAGGGCTTGTTTACTATGATTCTGTATATCCATCTGATGGGGAGTATAAATAGGTTTCTTTACACAAAGGGACCCAGGGAATGGTGAATCGGAGAATAATTGACTTGTCTCGGTATGTTTGTGAATGTGCATTTTTATCTGATGGCAAATATGCTGTTGGCCTTTGAGTCAGACACCCACCATAAAATTTCCTCAGCTTCATATGAACCAAGATAGTGTACCCATCTCCCCCTCAAAGAAAACATTTCAAATTAACATTAATCATCCAACGTCGTGGTCGGGGCCCTACGGTGAAAGCCACCTACTGCAGCTGAATGCCATTCAGCAGGCAAGAAGTGATTTGCAATATAATTTAAATGAAGAGTTGGTTTCTTTTCCTATTTAGAACACACCAGTATGGAAAACTGATTGTCAGACATTCTGGTGATGTGCATCAACTTGGCTATTCACTCAGAAAATGAAGTTTCCTGAGACACCCGCACATGTAATTTATTTTTTTCCCTATGAAGTTAACTTCAGCTTGTTAAATACAATGACTATCCAAACCACAGAAAAACCAACACCATTAATTTTAATGCTTATAATGTAATGGAAGGAGATTATATTCATTTGGGATTTTTCTCCTTTTAATAGAATGTTTACTTGCCCCTCTCCTTATGAGTTAATTGTTATCTTCTCTCCATAATGCTCTGCTTGTATCTGAGCAGCAAACAGAGTCTGTTAATGTCTTGAGTTTATAGATTACTGGTGATTCTATCATTTTGCAATGTCTATCACTAAAGCATCAATAGCTTGCCAGTGTGGTAAGTGAATATGTGACTGATAGGAATGCAACTACTTCCTTACATAACTCTCCTGTCTATTTTTATAAAACATTTAGTTTTAGCACAGTGTATTTTCTATGCGTTGACTGGCATATTGAAGGACTTTTCAGTAAATTATACAGTAGTGAGTTAAGAATTGGTGACTTCTGTTATCATTCAGGTATTTATGTTTAATTCATCAATTTATTCATTTAATAGACACTTAGTGGGTACCTGGCTTATTTCAGTAGTGTGCTGAGTATTAGGGATTAAGACATAGTCCCCATGTTCAGGGAGCCCACAGTTCTGAGCAGGAATTGTCATAAGGAATTGCAGCATAGGCTCAATGAGATGAGTGGTACCAAAAAACTGAGTATAAAGGGTAATAGAGGGTGCAATGGAAGAAGCTTTTCCTGGAAAGAAGACTACCAAAGAAAGCTTTGCAGATACTGGAGCTGATCTTGAAGTCCCAGACCTTGAGTTCTTCAAGTTGGCAGTAGAATGATTTGTGAGGGAGAGAGGAGACAGTAAAGGCAGAGGGAACAGCATATGCAAGGTAGTGATTTAAACAAAAAAAGAAAACAAAGTAGTGATGAACACCTATTGAAAACCTTCTGTATGTTTTTAAGGAATAAAAGCTGACATTTTCCAGACTTACCATTTGTCAACCACTGTTTCAAATTCTGACATCTGCAAACTCAAGCCTCACTATGACACTTTGAAGTAGGTATTATCAGCACTCCTTTTTACAAATTAAAATATGTGCCTGGAGAGATTCAGTAACTTGCCAAATGTCACACAGCTGGTAGGATCAGGAAAAAGACTAGAACTCAGGTTCTTTAAGTCCAAAGTCTACAAGTTTAAATATTACACTAATATTTCAGTGTAATATGGCATCTTTGCTCTTTAGATCCCTTACTCCAGCTGTGTAGAGAAGACATGCAAATAGTGGCTGCCATTCATGACAGTGTCTAAGAGGGGATAACAGCAGCAGCTATGACTTACAGAGAGTGTTAAATGAGATATGAAATGTTAAATGAGATATGAAGTATACGAAGGGCTTAGAACAGTGCCTGGTACATGGCAAATAATTTGTTAACTGCTGGGGTTATGATGATTAATGTGTTAAGGGTAGTAGAATATGCCAGGTGCAGTGGCTCACGCCTGTAACCCCAGCACTTTGGGAGGCTGAGGCAGGTGGATCACAAGGTCAGGAGTTTGAGACCAGCCTGGCCAACATGGCAAAACCCAGTCTCTACTAAAAACACAAAAATTAGCTGGGCGTGGTGGCGTGCACCTGTAATCCCAGGTACTCCAGAGGCTGAGGCAGGAGAATTGCTTGAACCCGGGAGGTGGAGGTTGCAGTGAGCTGAGATGATACCACTGAGAAATTTGGAGTTGGTGGCATTTGATGTAGACCTGGACTCCTTAATCGATTATTTCAGCAAGAGAAAGCAGAATGCAGAGATGAAAGCTGACTGGAAAATTCCATTATGTTTAAGAACAGTAAATAAACTAATTTGATTAAAGCAGAGGTCTTTAAAGAGAAGCAGAAAGAGTAAGATTAAATAGGAGGGTAGAAATTGCTTATAATTAATTATATTTGTTGAGTGACTGGTACTGTTTATACTTTGGTTTTAGTCATCATAACGTTTTCCTGGGATTAGAGATTCATTTTTTTCCTTTTGAAGAAAATGAGGCTCAGATAATTGATGTAATATTTCTCAGGTCATCCAGCAAGAGTAGTTAAACTTGGACTTGAACTCAGACCTGTGTTAAAGTGCCATGTGCTTTTGACCACACCATACTTTCATTTTGCAGCTCTGATCTTTCTAACACATCATCAGTATTTATAGAATAATATTTCTAGTGAAAGGGGTAGAAAAAAAGTAAGAACATATTTTGTTAATGTTTTCTTCTTAGGGTTCTGCTTATCAATCATTATAGCCCAACATTTCCCCAGTTAATAGCCTGTGTCTGCTTTCATTAAAATAGAAAGAACTGGTCTCTCTGTTTGATTTCCTGTACACACTTACACCCCTCAGGTTTCCTATTTGTGTGTATCTGTTATAACATATACCATCAATAATAAGCCGTTGCCTGAAATGAGAGCTAACAGTTAAGAGTATGGACTTTGAAGGACTGCAGGGTGCCAGGGCTAGAATCCTGGCTCTGCCCTTCATAGCTGTGGTCATAAGCAACTTTTCTACATTCTCTATACTTCTATTTCTTTATCTGTTTAATGACAGTTATAATAGTACCTACATTATTGGTTTGCTGTTATGAATAAGTGGATTAGTACATATAAAAACTAAAAACTATGCTTAAAATGCTAAAATTCATTTAATATTAGCATCATTGTGGCTTATAATCTAACATCTATTGAGATGAAGATCTGTGATTAGCTCTGTCCTTGATCTGTTTGTGTTTCTATAAAGGCATGTCTGAGACTGGGTAATTTATAAAGAGAAGAGATTTATTTGACTCACAGTTCTGCAGGCTATACAGAAGGCATGGTGCCAACATCTGCTTCTGAGGAGGGACTCTGACTGCTTCCCCTCATGGTGGAAGGGGAAAGGGAGCCTGCATGTGTAAAGATCACACAGCTAGAGAGGAAACAAGAGATAGAGGGGAGGGAGGTGCCACGCTCCTTTTAACAACCAGCTCTCATAGGAACTAACAGAGCAGGAACTCACTCATTACTGTGAGGATGGCACCATGCTCTTCATGAGGGATCCACCAAGTGACCCAAACACCTGCCATTAGGCCTCACCTCCAACACCGGGTATCAAATTTCAACATGAAGTCTGGGGGACAAACATCCAAACTATAGCAGTGAGGATATGGAAAAGGCATTCCTTCATACATTTGCTGAAGAACATGTAAAACTGTACAAACTTTGTGAATGGTAATTTGACAATATCTATCAAAATTTAAAATACACATTGTCTTTATCCAATAATTCTGCTTTAAGGTGTTTATCCTACAGATAGATTCATCCAAGTGAAAAAATACAATTTATACCTTTTGAATTTTAGACTGTGTACGTATAACCTAGTCCAACATTTTAAAATAAAGATGAATGAGCATGTTTGCTTTTATTCATGTCCTTCCCATAACCTAGCACAGTGCTAGGCTCAGAAACCCTGACAAGTTCCCTTTTGTTTAGCCCAGCACATGTCCTGTGGCTCTCTGTGCCCCATGACCACCTACCCTACATGTACCATGCACACTTTCAAATCATACACTTCATCCTGAACCATTCACTTCAAACCCCATTGTGATAACTATTGTACTTTATCTTCTTTCTCCTTTGGTTTGCCTTCAAAATTGACATCACTTTTCCATTGCAGCTATTTCCTTGGCTTCTCTCATGACGATTCCTGACTTGTGGCCCTGGCAGTCTTGGGAAGACATCATCCAGCTTCTTCAATCCAGACCCTGGGCCCCTCCTTTCCCCAGGATCGCCCCCACCCAGCCTGGACACATTGACTGAACTGTTTTCTAGGACACTGGTGAGTAAAATGCTTGGCTACTTCATGAAAACAGTTCCAATCATCCCCTCCCAATACCATCTCCTCCACTTTTGAGCGTGATTTTGTTTCTTTCAAAAGCGGCTCCAGTACTCTTCCTTTCTGGAACTGCCTCTCCTGTAGTTAATACCCCAAGGTTCATTATTTGTTTAATCACTGACTTATTCAATGAGGTGGTAGCCAGCAGAATCTGAGAACTGAAAGGTGCATGCCTTTGTCCCCCTCCTGTGTGGTGCCATTCAGGGTTACTTGTCTCTGACTTAGATTGGAGACTAAATGGATTAGAATAAAACTAATTTAAGGGAAAAAAGAAATGTTCACAGAAACAGAAATAGAGAGTCCTGCTATCTTGGCTGCCTAAGATCTGTGGGCCTCACCAAGAAATTTAAAAAGTAATGTTTCTTATCATAAGTGACAGAAATATGCTGCTTTCTGCATCAATAGATATGAAGATTAAAGGGTCTGACCGTATTAAACAATTTTGCACAGCACCAGGCACTCTGGGCTGTGCTCTCTGCCTTATTACCCTTCATCGTGTGGCTATTTCAGGCCCAATTTAAGAATACAATGCCGTCTGGCTTTGCAAATTGACATCCTTTAATTTAAACTGTCTTGTGGGAGAATTAAGAAATTATGGAACAATTATTCGCCCTCAGCTGAAAGCTGGATGACATCCTGAGATTCTTGTACATTAGCCATTTGAATTGATTAAGTCACGTAATTGAATTACACCTTTGCCCCCATAATATCTTGTGGCACATGTGTTGGTGGTTCTTGTTGGGAAATGCTTCCATAAAAATAGGAGAGGGGTTGGTATTAGAGATTGACCTGGATATCAAAGAAAACCTCAGAGCAGAGTGGGCTGACACTCTGAGATTCTGTGAGGGAGGTTGATTAACAGAGCAAGTGTTCTATTTGGAGTTGCAATGGAAGTTCACAGATCAAAACTGTATGCATGATACAGTGTACCTCCTTCCTTAATCTCTCTTTGCATTGTCCTTGAACATTCGGCTTCAGTGGCTGGCATTCATTCTCAAAGCTTTTTCTAACATCTCCCATGGACAAAAAAACTGGGTTTGGTGTACCTTCCTTTGTCTTACATGGTTTTCCAAATATGCTTCCATTAGAGTAGCTACCATACTGGTTACAGGTTTCTTTCACCAGGCAATGAGGCTGGAAACCATGTCCAGCTTACCTAGGTTAGTAATAGCGCTCAATAGGTGTTTGCTGAGCGAGGTTTTATTAGTAAGTCTCCATGGTTTTGTCTCTGTTTCCTTTTGTTTCATGGTGTGAAGGGAGGTAGAATCTGTTAGTAATTTTGTAAGCATCATTCTTAAGTAGGAGTTTTTTCACTACTTGTGTTATTAGACAATTTCATAGAGGGTTTATTAAAGGCCAACTCTATCTGCTTAACACCTATGAGGCGCCTATTATGTACAAAAGCTAGGTTAGATGCTGAGGGGAAAAATTAGCCAAAACATACTTCCTTTTCTTTAGAGGAGCTCAAAATCCAGTGGGGAAATTGAAGAGGTCTGTGCAAGAAATAGCTCTGGTGACTGAGCAAGCACGTAGGAGGCTGTTCCATAGTCTAGGACTCTGAGAAGGGGCCATGGTACATTCCATTTCGTTCCTCTCTGAAGTTCGTACTGTCGTTGGTCTGCCCTGTGCCCCCTCCCACATCGTCCATTTTGGAATCCAGCAGAGAAGAAAACTCGTAGACGAATGTCCTGTGGACAGGCTGGATGTGTGCCTTTCATTTAAAAACTCCTCTAAAGGAGAGAGGTTTTAAAGCACTGTTTCCCCTCACCCCACCCCCACACTGACTTCCAACTCTCTATCACACTGTGCAGCATTCTGGGTCTTCCTATTCTTTGTCTATTCTGTGTGGCACAAGAATCTCTCTTTTTAAAGGCTCTTTACGTTTTCTTTACCTTTATCAAAGAACGCTCTTGGAGCTTTAAAACCCAACCACAGCTATCTTCCTGAATATTTCTGTGGGGAAGGGATTAATCAAGCCTGTCAAACATTGAGCTGTAAAACCTTTAATATTTCTAAAAGGTTTAAAGCCAGCATATTTATCACATGCATCATTGAGAATAATCTTTCCTTTTATAGAACAAATTAAATGTTCACTGTAAAATATTGTGGTGATGAGCACAGTGGGTGAAAGACGCATGCAGGGGCCCGATGTGATATTGCAATGGAGATTCTGGTTAAATCTTTCCCTGACATCACCCTGCTAGAAACCACCCATCATCCCCCACACATCTATTTATATGAATGCTTTATACTGTGGAATCCTAGAATCTTGGTGCTCAAAGGGAAAGGGGCTAATATTTGTTGAGTGCCTGCTATGTCATGCATTGTGTCTGCATGCTTTAAGTGGGCTTCCACATTTTAATTTTCTAAACAATCCTTTATAATAGGTACTGGCATATCTGATTTATAGATAAGGAAACTAAGATTCAAAAAGTGAAGGCATTCTCTCAAGATCACATAAATATTTATTTGCAAATCTGGGACTTGACCCTATGCCCAGCTAATTCTTTCCCTCTGTTTATGTGGCAAATGCCTAGCAAATGTTTAGCAGAAGGCAGGTGCCCACTAAAGAGTTGCTAAAGTTATTATGACTGTTAGCATCAAAGTCTCTGGAGATTTTTATTGAAAGATCATTATTCTATAGACAGAGAGACAGTGAATATTGTTGTGCCTGATTCTGGGAATCTGAGATGTCTAACCCAGCAGTAGCGGTAGTGTTCCTTAGGGTAGGGAGAGACTCACTTGGGACTTTTGATTACTATAACTAATACAAACACTGTATTTTGTTGTTTATAAAGTGCATTCATGTGCACAGTCTAATTTAATCTACTCAACAGCTTAGTGAAGTAAAGTCAGCACTACTGCCATTTTACAGGTAGGGAAACTGAGGTACAAAGACATGATAAATCATACCCAGGTCATTCAGCTAGAAGCAACTTGTGCTCCAACTCCATTTTTCTTATTCGAAAGCCACCATCTTTCTGCTAATACTTTAAAACCATTTAGTTATTATTCCTAAGAATTCAACAAGTAAAATAAAGAGGTTTTTATGTTTTGAAATTTTATTGATATCAAATGTATAAAATTTCAAAAGAGCACTTTAACGACTGTTTCGATACTGGATTTCAATTTAATACATTGATTCAAAAGTCTTTTGCAAACACCATTCTTTTAAAATATCTGAAAGAGTTATATGGTGCTTTGTAAGAATCCATATATAATAAGTTTTTCAGCTTTGTTCAGTTATAATTCGCAAAAAAATATAAAGTATTCAAGCTTGCAAGGACTTTAGAGACTGATGACTCTTGTTTTTCGATTAGATAACTGAGGTATAGACATTGAAAGTAGTGTGACTGGAGCCCAGGCAAAATACTGGGATAACAGAGAACAAAGATACATTCATTCAGATAGGGATGGGTGGTATGAAACCATGGAAGGCTTCACTGAGGAGGTGACTCTTGATGGTGTCTTGAAAGGAGGAGGATTTTAGTAGGGGGAGAAGAGTCAACGAGTGAAGCTACAACAGAAGAAAAGAATGGCCATGTATGAAAATGATAACATGATGGTTCTATGGGTGGGGGCCCTTCATGGAAGCTCAAGTTTGTTGTTTCAATATAATTAGTTGTATAATTGCATTCCCAGACTGCCGCATAGGGCTGCACACACATGTAATTAGACCCCCTACCAGCACGCCTCCACTTTAGACCTCCAGCTTTGTAGCAGAGCAGGCAACCAAAAGAGAGGTCCTGGGGCTCGGAATATTTGCAGTTCCAAACTCCCCTCTTCTATGAGCATACCTCTCTGTGTTTGCCAACTGTACTAGGTGGGGGAAACAGACAAAAGACTTAGAAGGAGGAACAGCTTTCTCTTCCTAGGTTACTATGAAGACAACTCTGGAACTGTTGGGTGGGCGAGATGTTTCACCAGTTTACATTTAGCAAACTGTAATTAGCGTCAGCAGGAGAAGAGAAATGACTGTGTTGGGAAACTCCACTTTCCTCTGTGCAACAGCCTCTGTTCGGAAGGGCTGTTCCTTGCATTTGGGCTTCTGTGATGGGGAAGCAGTGTACAGCTGCCTTATATAGTAGCGGTGGGCTTGTTCTGGGCATGAAGCTCTTAACTGCAGCAGGGGACAGAGGCCAATGGATGATCCTCTTCGAGTGGCAGAGTGAATCTTGCTTAGGTGTCAGCCAGGTGGAGTCACTGGGCTCTTGTAAGGTTTCATTCATTCCATAAATACACATAAGCCCACACCCACATAAACCCTACTGTGTGCTGAAAACTAGGCTTGATTTTTAGGAGCTACAGATCCCCACAGGCCTCTGTGAAAGGGCATGCTGGCCAACAAGATTAATGGCTAGATACACAAAGTGCCATCTGAGGCTTCTTAGTTTGGGGACCATTGAGTAAATCAGACACTCACTGTATTCGTTAGGATGAGTAGTGCTAGCTGCCTTAACCAACAACATAATTTTAAAAAGTTCATTATGGTACTTAATACAACCATTCAGAAAGCTAGGTTTCCCCATCTTATCTGTGTCACCATCATCTTCAACATGTGGCCTCTAAGGTCTCTGAAGATGGGGAAAGAGAGAGGAAGATCATACTTGGGAGATGTTTAGGGACCATTTCTGGAAATGGCAGACAGCCCTTCCACCCATATTCCATTGGCCAGAATTCAGTTATATGGCCCAATTTAATTGTTAGGGGAATGTAAATGTAGCTTAGCTATGTGCCCAGGACAAAAATGACATAGATGAAGAGATGTCTGCAATCCCATGTTTATTGTAGCACTGTTCACTATAGCCAAGACAGAATCAACGTAAGTGTTCATCAACAGATGAATGGATTAAAAAAGGAGATATAGATACAAAATGGAATAATATTCCACCATAAAAAAGAATAAAATCCTGTCATTCACAGGAAAATGAATAAGCCCGGAGGACATTATATTAAATGAAATAATCCAGGCACAGGAAGACAAACATTACATGTTCTCACTTGTATGTGGGGGCTAAAAAAGCTTATTTTATAGAAGTAGGGAGTAGAACTGTGGTTACTAGAGGCAGGGAAGGATGGAGGGAGGAGGGAATAGTGAATTTGGTTAATGGATACAAAATTACAGCTAGATAGGGAAAAAAGTTCTAGTGTTCTACAGCACCGTAGGGTAGCAATAGATAATATTTTATTGCATAATTTCAAGTAGAAAGGATTTCGAACATTCCCAACACAAATTAGTAATAAATGTTTGAGGTAAGAAATACACTAAATACCCTGACTTGATCATTACACATTGTATACATATATCAAAATATCACTTTGTACCCCATTCTGTCTATCAAAAATAATTTTAAAAAGTGAAACAGACATAGTCTTTTCCTAACATGTTTCATTAAAGTCAGTTCCCATTCAAACAAATGCAAGATCATCTAAAAGAATTACCCTTTATTACTATTTTGAGGAACCTTTCCAGGAAAAATGCTCTTCCAGCGCAGAATGGAACTCAACTGGTGAGAATTTAATTAACACAAATTATCTGGAAGTGTCTGAAATGAATGACTTCATAATTCTTCAGTCCAAAATTCCTCTTATGGTATTTGATCCTAAAAATATAAATAACAAAAATTTCTGAACAAAAAATTTATTTCCACATTACTTGTAATGTTGTCAAAAGGCAAACAACCAAAATTTCCAAAAATAAGATTTTACTGAAGTTCTTCACACTTAAATAATGCAGTCATTAAATAAAACATATTTCTAAAGAATTTTTCATATTGTTATTGACATATGGACATAAAGATAGGCTTCAGAACTTTATATACAACTTTTTTTCCAAATATGTTTAGGTGTGTAATTATAGACACCTGAAAAGACTAAAGACAATGCATTAAGATATTAAGAGGAAACCTCTCTACATAGCAGTATAATAAGGGCTTTTATTTTTCTCTTTATATTTTTTTCTTCTAAATCTGATGCAGTGATGAGTATGCATAGCTTTTGTAACTATAAAAAATAAATCAATTAGGATCTTTAAAAAATGAAGCAGAATGAAGAATGAATTTGGACTAGGACTGACTCAGGATGAAGAGAATTATCCCAAGTGCTTCAGGTGGGAACAGCCAAAGCGTGTGTGTGGGAATGTCCTAGAATTGTGTCAGATCCAGAGAGGGAGCTGCAGGGTGGAGAACAGAGTGTATCATAATGGTCAAGACTTATGCAAACTCAGGGGGCCCACAATAATTCCCTTAGCTGGGACAGAGGGTACAAATCTTTAGTTGGCTTTCAAAACTAGGCTACTGAGCTGATTAAATAATTCAAACCTAGGGCAATGGGTTCAAGTCCTGACTCTTCTAATAACCAACTCTGTGGCTTTGGGCATGTGTCTTTAGCACTCTGAACCTCATTTGTAAAAGAAATAATACCTTCCTTATAGTATCACTGTGACACTAAATGTAATCACATTTTCAAGTATTTAACACATATCTACATATACCTATACATACATATTTACACACGCATATATACACACACACCTAGACCCTTCCCACCAAGCTTGGAGGGGTGCCCTTTGGGATAAAGCCCCTTCCTCACTGCAACTTTTCATAATCCTCTCCATGCTTCATTTCCCATCCCTATCCCTATCCCCATAGTACCATTACTAGGACCACCTGAAGCTTTAGCCCAGAGGCATTTCTTCCCTATGACCTTCACCTGCAATTTGGAGATATTCCTCTTGAGAGGTGTCTCCTGTCTTCTTTTCTTGGTGAGTTCAGTTTGGCTTCTAAGCAATCGAGGCCCACTCTATGTCCAGCCTGCATGTCAACTAGGAGAAAGGTGAAAAATCCTAAACTGTATGTTCTAACACAAATATCCAAGCAAAATAATAGAAGGCAAAAGGATTGTAGGGTACCATCACATGTATCTGGGTGAGAGAGCACTCAGGCTGTGACACTGCGCAATGCTACAGAATCAGGAAAAAGGAAATGCAGCCCAAGGCGCTGTGACTTCACACCCTGCTGCTTCAACATGAGGTCCTGAATCATTTCCCCAGTTCTGTCTGAAGCCAGCCTCAACAGATCATCACAACAATCACCTTAAGTGATGAATACATATGTGTGCCAGGTACTGTGCACAAGATTGTCACACCTGGTACATCTGGCTCTTTCATTGCATCGTGTTTCTTCAAGTAAGAATTTTGTTTTTCTCCTCTGCTGCCTCCTTTTTTTTCTTCTTATGGGGACGTCTTGATTTATATGGCTACTAAACTGAGTAAAGGCGCAACAGGAGTTCCTAAGAAGGTACTATCCAGATGTGTTATTGTGGTTGCCTATATCCTCTTTCCCTGCACAGCTGAAGAGGACAGGTTGGCTGATGATCTTGGCGGGTCCTTGAACATTCAGCCTCAAGGTCTTGACCTTGGTTTAAATAGTGCTCAGTGACTTCTAACAAAAAAGAGCGTGAAAGAAAACTGTTCTGTTTCCAGCTTAGAGACTCTCCCAAATTCTAGGCTGGTCACTGATTTATGCTGCCAAGAAGCCTGTTGCTGATTATGCTGGATGCCCCATAAATTAATGAGAGCTGGACTTAGCAGTGACAACGATCGCTGAGTCTGTGGAGCAGAAAATGCAACACTAATATATATGTTTCAGAAATGTCCTTTTGTCTATATGTTCGGAGGAGAAAGTGCTGATGAGGATCAATTTCATATTGACTTTAAATTTTTCATTTGACCCAGAGCTCTTTTTATTAAGTAATGCACATGAGAACATTTCATCCCAGGCCAACTTGATGGCTTGGAGAATTCCCTTCAGAATATGGCAACCTGGATAGAATTTGAAATGCAGTTCATTCATTTATTCTTTTATTCATCCTTTAATAATTATTTATTGGGTACCTGCTATGTGCTTAATTCTAAAAACTATGCTAGTCTGTGAGCAAGACATAATCTGCCCTCAAGGAATCTAAAATCTAATGAGCTAGACACACATTAATAAACAATCCTGGCCCAGAGCAGTATGTTTCGTTAGCAGGAAGTGCAGGTATACAGAAGCACAGAGGAAGGACTCCCAGAAGGTATCAGGTACTTGGGAAGTATTTGGTTCTTGCTGAAAGAATGAATGAGTTGATGAATGAAAGCATGAGATGGCCCTTGAGCTGGTCAAAGAGCAAGGTAGAAATTGACTAAGCTGAAAAGGAGCTATAATAGCATGTTCAAAGACAGCAAGGCGTGATGTTTTAAATATAGCTCAGGTGTGAGGAGAGGCAGGTGGTAGGGCTCCAGAACCAGACATAAGGAACTTGGGTGTTAAGTCACCATCTACCTGTGCAAATAGACATACTTGTAGATGGCAGAGTGGACCCAAGGGGTCTTGCACCTCTTCAGAGAGCAGGCATAACCACACAATAAATGACTCATCTGGAGGGATTATCTTCAGTGCTTAGTATGGAGATTCAGTAGGTAGTTGAGCTTACCGTCTCTGGACAATTTTCCTGAAGAGGCAGTCCAGTAGAACCAAAGCACTTGCTCTGAGAAAGTTTCAAATCTGGGTTCAACATCTTAAACTAAGCAGTGAATGTTTCTAGAAGCATTTATCCTGCGTGCTACAAAGCCCTGCTGCGTCTTCAGTTTTGTCTGAATGTTGGGACCACGTTGTGAAATCTTCTTGTATTTATTGCCTTCCTGCACTCTCCTCAGCTCGTATTTCCCACATTTTTAGTTACTGTGTGTTTGCTAGTGGTGCAATTTTGTTCTGTTTTAACCTTGTTTGAACCCCCAAGCCAGTCTGGGAAAACGTGACCATCACTCTTCCGAGCATCTACCTCTGGGACGTGGTCCCGGGGCTTTGACTCACAGGTTAGAAATCTTGTCATGCTCCCCTGAACTTGACTCAATGGCTGCAGTGGCCTGGCTGATTTATGGCTGTTTCTTCCTCTGTTTGATCTTAGCAAACAGACAGCTGTGA
Organism: Papio anubis; assembly: GCF_008728515.1. Taxonomy (NCBI): domain Eukaryota; kingdom Metazoa; phylum Chordata; class Mammalia; order Primates; family Cercopithecidae; genus Papio; species Papio anubis. Next base: position 56,281,571 of record NC_044976.1, on the reverse strand, counting down.
TGTAGCGGCTTCATTCTACTCACCTGCTGGCACCTTCATGTTTGGTCTAATAGCTTGTTAACTGCTCTGAGGACAGGCACTGCCCTTCCTGGCTACCGTCTAGAGTGGTCTCTATGGCAACTGCATCACATCAGGGATGATGCTCATTCTTCAAGGCTTTCCTTCTCCATTTTTCTCTGGTGGCTTCTGGGTAACCTGTAATGGTTGGAGCCCTGCCTCATCCCGCCAGGAAGCCACTGCTGATTTAAAGCCTTGCAAAGAAACTTAACAAGACACACTGCTTTCTTCTGGTCTTGTTGCTTGTTCTGTGTTGCACTTGGTCCAGGCCTGCAGGGACTTGTCATCCCTTCTTTATCATCTCTCCTTTTGGTGCTCCCCAGGTATTGTTCCCGGTCTCTCTCGGAAAGCTTTGACATGGTTTCTCCAGATCTCTCTGCTCATTAATATCATTCAGCAGTCCAATCTGAATCCTGACATTTGGTATGTTCTTTGTTTGCCTCATCCACCTTTGTTTACTCATTCACTCTTCTCTTCAGAAGTGACCCCCAAGCTCTCTGGTCTTCATCTGTACCAAAGAGACTTGTGTCAAAGAGACTCATATAGACTGTTCAGATATATGAAGAAAGAACTGATTTATGTGTGATAGGAGTCTAGAGTGTTCAGTCTGCCGATGGCATTCAGAGTCCAGCAATAATACTGTTAATAACAGTAAATGCTATTCTATACAGTATTTCTATAATCTGTGCATAAATAGTATTATTGTGATAAGAACTTTACATCTATATAATAATCCTATAAGGTGAGTACTCTTATTGTCCCCATTGTACAGATGAGGAAACTGAGGCACAGAGGGCTAAGAAACATGCTGTAGGGCCCCAGCAATTAAATGGCAGAGCTAGAACTTGAACTCTGGCTCCAGAATGTATGCTCTTCAACCCTTTCCTGTACATTGGGCAGTGATATTGTTTTCTGTACATGTGGTCCCACCACCAGAAATCGCTCACTTCTGCAAGGCTAAATTGTACCCATCTACAATGCCAAGATTAAATGCCACCTGCTTTGTGAAACTACTTGGCTTCCTCTACATTCAAGATGTAAATTCATTGGTTCATTCAGCAAACATGAAATGATAGTGATTATAGCTTATTCATTCATCTACTCCAGTACAAGGTTTTTTCAAGTTCTTTCGGTGTTACCATGCTAAGTGCTGTGGCTGTGATGATGAATAAGGAGCAAGCAGACCCTGTTCTCACCCTACTCATTTTTTAAAAAATAACAAGACAATAAAATATATATAGAGAGAGCTTTATGCATGTAAATATTGATATCTCAGTAATATTTCTATATCTCTATGTTTGTCTATCAGTTGATTAATAGATATTAAGGATTTTTTCAGTCAATTCCTCCTGCCTGTTCATATGATCAAGTTAACCTCCTTAGCTTGACACCTAAGACCCTTCATGATCTGGCCTTAGATTCCTTTACTTAGGAATCTTATCTCAGATTCCTCTACAGTCTCCATCTGGAGACTGAACACTCTAGAGTCCTAATACACATAAGTCAGAACAAGGGGCTCAGTTCTTGCCACCTGTTCTCTAACCATCCACTCCGGATGTAGTCTTCCAGAAAGTGTTTACTCATTGGAAACTATCCAGGCCCAATCACACCATCCTGCTTTGGCTCAGTCTTTTTCTCTACTTCAAGTTCCCTTTTTATGCTTCCCATTTCACATTTCTTCTTTTCCAACCCTTTCCAAACATCAAGTCCAGGTTTAAACATGCCTTCTCTGTGGAATACCCAAAATCATCTTCTTATTCACATTCCCATCAGTGAGGAATTAATCAATCCTTCCTTTGGGCTCCACAACGCTGACCATACCCCTCTGGTACAGCACCACCTCCAAACCCAAGGCCAGCTGTCCGTTACATGTTGTTCTCCCAATGGGTACTGTGGACCCCTTGAAGATGAGAAATGGGCCCTCTTTCTGGCTGCATTCAGAGAACCGAGCACAGTGACCAGTAGGTAGCTATCTTAGTCCATTTGAGTTGCTGTAACAAAATACCAAAACTTAATGGCTTATAAACAACAGAAATTTATTTCTCACAGTTCTAAAGGCTGGGAATTCCAAGATCAAGGCTTCAGCAGATTTGGTGTCTGATGAGTGTCTACTTCCTGGTTCATAGATATACCTCTCACTGTGTCTTCACATGGGAGAAGGGATGAGGGGTCTCTTTGGGGCCTCTTCTTATAAGGGCATTAATTCTATTCATAAGGGCTCCACTCCCATGAGCTAATTATGTCCCAAAGTCCCTGCCTCTTAATACCATCACATTGGAAATTAGGTTTTAACATATGAGTTTGGGGGAAACATATACATTCAGATCATAGGAGTGCTAGACTTATATTATTTAACTATTAATAATAATGACTTTTAAAATATTTGATTGCCATCCGCATCTGGCATTCTGATAAGCATTTCATTTATTTCATTTTATCATAAGAATCTTTTGATATAGATTATGATATATACTATTGTTAACTCCATTTTACAGATGAGGAAGCCAAGGCTTAGAAACTATGCAATACCTGCTCCAAGTCACAGTCCCCTAAATAGCAGAATCTGACTGGATACCCTACACTTTGGTGTCTGTTGAATGAACAAATGAACTTACACCTTTAGCAGAGAGAAAGGAAGTAATCTAGGAGAGCTGTCACTCCTATAGTGTACATACTTTTATACACACATACCCATACATAACCTAAGTTATGTAATTCCATTCCTGAATATGGAAAAGGAAACCACAGAAGGATTCTATAAAATTCTGATAAAAAAGGCCACCGGTTGCAAGCTGCATATTTTCATTTTTTTTTTATAGAAGTTGTCTTTGTGTTTAGGTGAAGCTATTGACAAACCTAGAGCAAAACTGTCTTTTAGATGCTTGTAAGCTAGAAGGGTTAGACGTGGAGTCCGTAAAACCTGTTTGGATCTCAGCTTTGCCATGGTTTCTATGTGACCTTGAGCAAGACACTTAACCTCTCTGAAGTTTAGCATAGTGATTGATCTGCGGGTTCTACAATCTGATGACCTGGTTTAAACAACCCAGCACTAAGCTTACTAGCTGTGTGATCTTTGGAAAGATAATTTCTCTGTGCTTCAGTTTTCCCATTTGTAAAATGGGTACAATACAGTAATAATATTTGCCTCATATGATTGATCTGCTAATCAAATAAATCAATTCACTTGAAGGATTTAAAACAGCACCTGATACCCATGAAACTATTATTACCTCTTAGATAGTTATATCTATTTCAGGGGAATGTTGTGAGAAGCAATGAGTAATATATTTTTGACACACTAAGCCTTCTGAAGGCTTTGACCCAGAACTAGCACAGCAACTCTTCCAACACATTCCATTGGTGAGACCCACAGGGCCAGCCAGGACTCAGGGGCTGTGGAAGGAACTAAGCATAGGTGTAAAGGCAGGTGGTGTGGCTCACCAGGGGCCACGAGGGAGCAGATTCCCACAACATCAGAAGACATAATTTGGGCTGTGGATCTAGGTCAGGGTCAATGCGTGGAATGCAGGCAAAGGAGCTCTCAGCAATGTCACCCATCAACATTCATATATTCTACTCACAGAAGAACCCTCAGGCCTCCACTCAGAATCTGTTTCTCATTTTCTACAAAATTCTAACCAAGCATAGTCGATGCTTTCTAAGGCCACAAGAAACCAGAAGAATGCTTGAGAGATAAAACTGATTCTACAGAGAGGTGCTGTGGCAACAAAAAAAGGGTGAAAAGTGACAAAAAACAAAATGTAAAAAACTATAAGATGAAAAAAATCTTAAAATGAAGAACAAATGAGGGCACTTGAAACACAGACCACCCTACACACAAAGGTGTATACTTCCCACAGATGACATTTCTGTCATCAGATGTTAGATGGAGAATACACACCCTTATCTTTCCAGTCCCTTCATTGGTCTTGAAGGGGAGGAGGGTGATATTGCTGCTGCTCCTCCAAAGAGGGAGGGATCCCGGTATATCTCGTTCACAAGGAAAGCCCATTGCTGGCACTTTTAGGTGCTTTATGATTGTCTGTTAAAGCTATTGTCAGCCATTTATTGAATGGTGTACTGTTTTTGGGTGCTATACTAAATACTTTTCAAATATCATGAGAGTCTGCTTTGCAACTGATAAATTCTCCCTGCCAATGTCAACTCTTTCATCTTTATTAGGATCACCCTCTTTTACAGATGAGAAAATGGAGACTTGGCAAGATGTGAGTTTGTCTAATTGTCCAATTGGGATACAAACTGATATGGTTCTGTCTCCTAGTCCAGTGTCCTTTTTCTGTTCCCCATTCATTCCAGATTATAGTAAATTCTGTCCAAATTATTTACTCATTTAGCACATTTACTAAGTATGTGCTGTACACCTAGCAGACTGTGGGACCAGCCTCTGCCTCATCATGCTCAGTTATTTTGCTCTTACTAGGTACTGTGCATTCTTATATGCATAATATAAATTCATTTTTCACAACAGCTATTTGAGTTAATTACTCCTGCCCATATTGCAGATGAGAAAACTAAGCTCAGAGAAGTTAAGCGAATTTTCCAAGACCCTGTAGTGGAAAGTGCTAGAGCTGAGATTCCAGCTCTAGCACTAATGTATGCCTAAGTCCATTATCTTTCCACCCATCATATCACAATGCTTCCTCCATCATTCTCCAATAAAATGGCTTCTCAGTTTTACTCCAGCCATCTCCCTATTATGCTGGCCCCATAACTCTATCCAGCCCCAAGTGCAGAGCCTAGAATGAGACTGAAGATGTGTTGGCACTCACAGGCAGCACCAGAGTTTTCCACAGCAAACACCTAGACATACACATAGTTCTAGGCTAACATTTACTGAGGGGCCTAATATTTAATGTATGCCTCCTGTATGTACCTGGCCTTGCATATGCCACTTAGGTATTATACATTTCATCCTCATATCAAACTTGCAAGGTAGGTATGATTGCCCCCATTATACAGAGGAGGAAACAGAGGCTCAGAGAGGGCATTTTTCCAAAACTCATCCAATTTTCCTGACTCCAATACATTGTCCAGTCCTCCAGACAGCTTCAGAAAGGGTTTGAATCCCACAGAACATATTCTGGGAAGAACTTCATTGAAAGAGATGCAGCCTAAGCTGCACCTTGGAAAACTTCTCATGCAGCCAGGATAAGTATATTGAGAGCCAGTGAGCATGTTATGATAGTTATGATTAGGTTTCCATGTACTTCTCAAATCAGATGTGTAAATATAATCAAGAGCATTTCTCTTTGCAGCACAGACCTCCAACAGACTCTACCCAGCATCCTAGTTCGGAGAGAAGTAATAAATTAGCTCTAATTAGCTTTCCCACATGCTGAAGCAAGTTTCCCTTGTCACCACTTTGCAAACAGGAAAGAGGGAGGCTCCACTGGACTTCTACGGAGTGTGGTCCGTGGTGGTTAGGAGGGTAGCAGGCCTAGTTGGCAAGTGATTTTGACTTCTATTACCTTGTGTGGCTGTGGACAAGCCATTTTTACCCTCTGGCCTTCATTTTTTCCTTAAGTAAAATGAGGAGCTCAGAGTAGGCTTCTTCTCCTCTTGCACAGAAAGAGTCCATGACTCTACTGTCCTGGAGAATTTTCCAGCTTGAAGTGTCAACTTTGTTTGTGCATATGAATAGAGTAATTGAGTACCTACTATTTATCAGGCATTGACCCTGAAACTGGAGATACAAGGGTGAACATTAACTTGACTTTGTCTGTAGGAAACTTCCATTCCAAAGTGAGAATAATAATAACAGCTACTCCTTCCTACATGCCAGGAACTTAGCCATGGTCATTAAATACATAATCTCATTTAATCTCTGCAGCTAATGTTTGTTACCTGCATTTTACCCATGAGGAAATACTCTCAGAGAGGAAGGATAAGTCACTTTTCCTTAGTTTTACTGGCAGTAAAGGATGGAACTGTAATTCTAATTCAGTCTGATCTCTTATCTACTAGATTATATTACCTTTCCCAGAAAGAGTTGGATATCATAAAAGAAACAGAGACAACAAGTCTTAGGGAGGCCAGGGGATAATGAGATGTATTCCATGTGGGTGATCAGGGATGGCTTTGGTTAAGACGGTGTTTAAACAGAACCTTGAAGGAAAAAAATCTTGAAGGCATCAAGATGCCTTCTGAATACATGAAGATGGAAGAAGAAAAACAGTTTAGGTGGAAGAGTGAAGACACAGAGGCAAGAAAGGAAATCACTGGGCACCAATAAGGAAGAGTGTGTTGTATAGAGGAAGCCTAGCAGAACATGAGCCTGGGCTGTATGCTACATTCATTCAAAGGGCATAAAATACCTACTATGTGTCAGGCACAGTGATAGCCTCTGGGAATAACACTGAGAACAATACAGAGCCCACATCCTCAAGGAACTCAATACTCTACTGCAGTGGTTCTCAACTGGGGGCAATTTTGCCCCCCAGCTGACCTTTGGAAATGTCTAGAGATAGTTTTGTTTGTGCTGTAAAATATCCTAAAATACACAGGACAGTTCTCCACATCACATAATTGTCTGTCCTAAAAGGTCAGTAACTTCAATGGAATGACAAGACCAGGCCAGCTCATGGGGAATTTTGTTAGCCAGACTGAAGAATATGCCCATGCCTTTTTCGGATCAGATGGCCTCTGGCAACCAAAACAGCAGAAGTGACAACAGGAGAATCTTTCCATTGCAAATGAGCTCCTAGCACAAAAGAAATCAGTCTAGTTGCTTGAGCAATTTTGTTACAGGCCTGGGACACCCTGAAAATGCTCTTCTACCACCCCTGGTTCAAAAGCACACAGTGCTTATAAGAATATACGGCCCACCAAAAGGAAATGTCAGATGGCTTCTTCCTTATTAATCAAATTAATAGTGCCTCTGCAGAAATTCTGCACAGCTGAGGAATTTATTACAAATTACCTAATCACTTGGTTCTCCCATGAAAAGTAAATAGACTGAACCATGCCTAGCCCTCTCATCCTGAGTATTTCAGTGTACCAGAGCTGGGCTGGAGCCTAGCTACTCAGTTAAGCAGTATTTACTGGACCTAGCTAGTGAGTATTCAGTGGAACTTAACTGCATTTGAAAATGCAAGTCCACTTTTCATGGTTATCTCAAGCACAGCTGGTGCCATTCTGCTTTTCTAATGCTGGTTAAGAGTAAAACAGGGATTCATTTGTGGCTGTGAGGAGACTTCAGATGCCAGTCCAAGGAAGAAAAGATAATGACCAGGGCACTCTGCAGCATCCCAGAAAGGGCACTTGATTTGCAATCTGGCATGCTTGTTTGGCTATCACCTCTGTCCTTACCTGTGCAAACTTGGACAAGCCATTCACTTAGCCTCTCTGAACCTCAGTATCTTTATCTAGAAAAATGGAGAGCCCTGGAATGATTCAGATTAATTGTGGAGAGGCAATGTAGCCACACCTAGCACAAAGCAAGCACTCAGCAAATTGCAGATGATGATGTCGTTTCGTTCTCCCACCCAGATCTGGCTGCAGAGATGTGGGCTGTGGCAAAAAATGAGGATCTGATGTTACAGTTTAGTTACCTTTTTGTCTATTAAGAGAAGAAGAAAAGGGAAATTCCTTGTAGACTAGAAGCTTCTTAGCAATTCGTACAGTTCAGGCAATGTCTCTGGGTCCAGGCAGAGGCTGGCAAGTGAGTTCTTGACATATTGGATAGGAAGAAAAATCAATTAAAAGGGCTTTTCAGTGAATGAGGGGTGGCAAACGCCAGGGTTAATCCCAAAGGGAGACTCATATTTCCATAAGAGGCGAGGCCTTCCCTTTAACCTGTTGGCACCACGAGTTGGAGTTTTCCGGGGTAAAGTCCATTACTGGCAATGGGCGTGCCGTGTGTGATTAATGACGGTGGTTACGGGCCGGTTAGCAGCGGAGAGCTCCATCCATCTCACTTCATGGAAGCATCACACACCATTTATTGTCTGCAGGCAGAATGTGTTCCTTTGCAATTAGGTAAATGCCTTCTTTCTGAGTAGGCATGGTGATTCCTGCATTAGTGCCCCCATGCCTCCGCCTGACATCCAACAGAAAGGCAAAGGCTGAGAGAGCCCAAGAGGAAATAGGTAGTGACCATGTCCAGTGCTATTTCATGACTTCAAATAAACTTGGCCCAGGAGCTTTCACCTGCTCTCAGATCCCTTCTTTCAAGGGGACATTTGGCCCAGGGAATTCATAAATATGATGGCTTTAAAGTCCATTCAAGGGAAAGAAGGAAGGGCACAGCATGTTAAGCACAAACCTGTGCTCATTTTCTGCTATTAAAAGAAAGCCTTCAAAACTAATCTTTAAAAAATAACACCTGTCATTTGTGGAGTGCTTCCTCTGTGCAGACACTGTGCTGCCCTCATAAGAGCTCTGGAAGGCATGCCCGAATCATCTCCATTTACAGTCAGGGCAACTGAGGTGTCAAAAAGAAAAATAACTTCCTCTAGGTTAGATGGCTGGAAAACACTATGCTGAGCCCCACAGTCCTGCTCTAGAATTGTACTCTTCACTAAGGTGCTGTACTGAAATTCTGTCTCCATAGAAGCACGTGAACCAGCACACAAAGAATGACAAACTACAGATACATGGTCTTTAAGAAAACCCACCACACAAGAGGAAACAGAGAGCATTAATTTACCCCATAGTTATTTATTGAAAATCCACTATGGTCAGACATCGTGCTAAGTTCTGGGGATGTAAGTGAATAGGAGAGGTGGTCTGGGAGTTCACGCCGTACCTGTGAAGAGGAACGGTAACAGTAACAACAGTGACAGCTGCTATTAGGTTGGTGCAAAAGTAATTGTGGTTTTTGGCGTTAATGTACAGCTAATACTATACTAATTATTTTGTGTACATTATTGCATTTAGTCTTCATAATCAATGAAGAATGAGTCATAATTATCCATATTTTACAAATGAAGAAATAGTGGCAAGAAAAGTTTGTGTCCCCACAAAATTCATGTTTTGAAATCCTCTGCTCTCATGAATGGGATCAGTGCCCCTATAAAAGAGACCACAGGGATCTAGCTGGCTCCCTCCACCATGTGAGGACACAGCTAGAAGGCACCATCTTTGAAACAGAAAGCTAGCTATCACCAAACACCAAATCTGCTGGCACCTTAATTTTGGATTTCCCAGACCCCAGAATTATAAAAAATATTCTGCTGTTTACAAGTCACCCAGTGTATGGCATTTTGTTATAGCAGCCCATAAGGAGTAAGAAAGTTTAAATAACCTGGCCAAGTTTATACAGCCAGTAGGTAGTAGATCTATACTTTGAATTCACACAGTCTAAACTCTAACTTGTGCTTTTAAAATACTGAACAAATAATTACAAATGTGTTGAGATTTGCTAAGAGTACGGCGGCGAGCAGATGGGGATAGTGAGGTGATGATGAGCATTTAGAACAGGAGGGACAAGTGCAGCCTTGGGGGAAGAGGAGAGAGCCAATAATGAAGAGGTGGGAGAGTTTATCATGCCCAGTGAACCTGAAGTGCACACCATGTTTGAGACATAAAGGCCAGTGTTGCTGGAATGTTGACACCAAGAATGGCATGATTTGAAGTTGGGTGTGGGGGTCAGGGAGACCAACATATTTAGGGCCCAGTGGGCTGTGTTAAATTTCATCATATGGACCTTAAGCAAGAGAGGGAGGGGCTATGCCAGAAATAGCTAATTATCCACCAAAAAGTTGTGATCTTCATTCTATGAAGTGCGGTTGTCCCTAGGGGCAGCTGTCTCAACAAGGACTGCCTTTTCTGGCTCCTCCCTTGTTTCCCGAGTGCATGCACATGTTTATTTCTTGCCAAGGAATGTGAATGGATGTGACATGTGTTGTTCCAAGGCTGGGGTTTTGAAGAGGCAGATACGACTTTTCTGGGTTCTTTTTACATTTCTACTCCCTGGAAGGAGACATCTGTGAGCCCCTAGGTGATGACCAAGCCACAAGGTGAAAGGAGCCTGCCTGGTTCCCTGAGTCACCATTTGGCACACACCTCCATGGGCACGGTATTTATTTGTGAACAAGAAGTAAACTTCTACAGGGTTAAACCGCTGTCATACTGAGGTTTATTGTTACAGTACCTAGCATTAGGATATCTAATTACAGGGACTTCTTTGGTATTCTAAATATATCTTTATAAAGTTCGTTCATGGTTTACAAAACATTGTTTCATTTTGAATAAACAAGGAGGGGCTGGGTAGAGTGGTTCATGCCTGTAATCCCAGCATTTTGGGATGCTGAGGCGGGAGGATCACTTGAGCCCAGGAGTTCGAAACCAGTCTGGGCAACATAGTGAGACCCTGTGTCTATAATAAAAATAAATAAATAAATAAAAATTATTTTTAAAATAAGGAAGGAATTAGATACAGTGCACAAACTGTGAGGTTAAGTAACTTACCCGCAATCATACTGCTGGAGTCTTCACAAACCCATGCACCCTCAGTGGATACGCATGAGCTCAGGATCAAAAGTCAAACAGTTCTGGTAGATTTGAGGCTCTTCCTCAGCTAATTATTCCTGTGATTTTTCAGCAACTTATGTAGTTTCTCTCAATTTCTTTAGCTATAAAATGAGAATGACGCTAGCACTTGTCTTACGAGGTTGCTCTAAGCATTAAAGCTCATAGTCAAGATCTTGGGGCATAGAGAAAGTTTAGTAAGATGAAGAAATTATGTTATTGTTATCACTGCACCATTATGGAAGGACTTACTTTAGACTCCCACCACTACCCCCATTTCCTAATAGGCCTTGCATTTCTCCTCCAGAAGGGAGTCATCTTCCCCAACATCCACATGGCACATGCTTGATTCACTCAGGTTCCTATTCAAATTGCTCTTCAGAGGACATTTCACAGACTACCCAATGTCAAATAGGCCCCTGCCTTGCCACCCCCTGCTTACTCTGCTCTCCTTTTTCTTCCTAGCACACATCACCTCCTGATATTGTAGAGTTTTCATGTACATATTAATGTCCCAGCTCATTCCACTAGAATGGGAGCACTTGGACAGCAGAGATTTTATCTCTTGTTCAGAGCTGTATCTCTGGCATCTAGAATAGTGTCTGGTATAAAGTAGGAGACCAATATACATTTGATGAGTGAATAAAGGAATAAATGATGATTGTATAACATGTGAGCTATGTTCCAGGTCCTATATTAACTTCAGTTCTTACTGTTTCTTTTTCTTTGGTGATGCCCTAGTGGATCATTCATCAATCCAAAACTTGTGTGCAAATTTTATTCTTTTTCTCCTCTTTAAATGCAACCCACTCCACCTCCAAGATCTCTTGTTTCTAATACGCTTCCGTAACACCTCTGTTCCTGAGACAGGAGATCTGTAGCCTTCCCAGAGTGGGTGACGGGCCCTGGCCTCAGTGCCCAGCCATTCCCTGTGGCATTCATCACCAACACTGTAGAACACACACACTTTCACACCACCCAAGTTGTCAAAGCCTACAGATTAGAATTATTGCTCAGTAAACTTGACTGGACTACAGGGCCATCTTGCTATATGATCACGTTTCCACCAAGATTTTTAAGTTCTGTTGGGATATATTTGATGTATAATAAACTGTATATATTTGAAGTATATAATTCGATGAGTCTTGATACATGTATGCACCTGTGAAACCATCACTACATTTAAAATAATACATATATCCATCATAGCCCAAAGTTTTCTTATGTTCCTTTATAATCTAACCCTCCTTATACATCCCCCATACACACACAACCCCCATACCCAGGCAACCACTGGTTTACTTTCTGCCACTCCAGTTAGTTTTCATTTTCTAACACTTTATAGAAATTGAATCATACAGTATAAAATATTTGGGTTCTTTCTCTCAGCATAGTCATTATGATTTATATCCACATTGTCAAATGTATTAATAGTTCCTTTTCATTCCTATTTAGTACTTAATTGTATGGATATACTATAGTGAGTTTGTCCACTCACCTGTTGGACACTTGGAAATTTTCTACTTTTTAGCAATTACCACAAAGCTGCTACGGTGATTTGTGCACAAGTCTTTGTGTGGGCATATATTGTAATTTTCCTTGGATAAATACCTGGAAGTGGGATTGTTGGTTTGCATGATAGGTCTATTTTTAACTTTTTACAAAGTTACTGAACTCATTTCCAAAGAATTTTTAGCATTTTACACTCCTTCCAGCAGTGTGAGAGTCTCAGTGTCCCTGTTTCTTGCCAACACCTGGTTAGTCTGATTAATTTTAGTCAGTTTAGTAGGTTGTAGTGGTATCTCATTATGCTTTAGCTTGTAACTTCCTAATAATAAATAAGTGATTTTCAGCATCTTTGAATGTATTTGTCATTTTTATCTCTCCTTTGGTAGAATTCACATTTTTAAGGAGTTATCTTATTTTAGAGTTGTAAGAATATCTAAAAATATTTTGATAATCCAGAGAGAAGTTCTTTGTCAGATAAATCTATTTCAAATATTTTCTTCCAGACTGTGCCTCGCCTTTTCAATTTCCTTTCCAAGTCCCCTGAGCGGAGCAGTTTTGTTTCATTCTCCCTTCATATTCCTAGAAACAAGAACAAGAACATTGAAAATGTTATGTAATTTCAGTTCAATGATGAGAAAAGCTCTAACTTGAAATACTTCATAGCCACGCACATAAAAGGTGACTGTTTCGTCAATTTACCAATCTGCAAAATCAAGATAATACTATCTATTTCATGAGGCTGTCAGAATGAATAATAGTGAATAAATTACCCAGACCCATGCTTAGCATACAGTACTATTTCAGTAAGTATTAGCTTGCTTTTATTCTGTAATCTTAGGGAACAGAAGTGAGACCAAAGGGTAGAAATCTTAAAGATTCTGATCGTTTGAATTTAGTGAATTATTTTCCATTGCAGTCCAGTTAATGAAATAAAATAGGTACCCATAGAAGCTGCTGAGCTTCCCATCACTAGGAGCATTTAAGTAGAGAAAACATAACCATGTGAGCAGGTTATAGAAGAGATTTTTGCTACCTTGCGAGAAATACTGGACTTCTCGTGTGTCTCCTATTCCTAAAAATGGTTTGGTTCTTGGTAGGAGATAATAATGACAATAGCATATCTTCATATTTAATACATATTATATTATATATAATACATATTATAAAATATCATATGATACGTATATGCTATGATATGTTATATATAATACTAGTAATTATTGATGATATAATATTGGGTGAAGTACTTAAAAACTATTCTATTATTTAATCATAACGACCCTTTGAGGTAGAGGTAAATATTAGTTCTATTTAATAGATTAGAAAAATGAGCTCAGAGGTATTAGATACCTTCCCTAATAGTACATGGCCTGGAAAAGGAGGGCCTTGAATGCAGGTTGGCAATGGATTGAATGTTTCTGTCCTTGTAGAATTCATATGTTTAAATCTTAATCCCAGCATAATGGTATTTAGAGGCGGGGCCTTTGCCAGGTAATTAGGTCTTGAGGGTGGAGCCCTCATGACTGGGATTAGCACCCTTGTAAGAAAAGGCTAGACAGCTAGCTGCAATGCGTAACCCAGAAGGGGGCCCTTATCAGAATCTGACCATGCTAGCACCCTGATCTCAGGCTTCCAGCCTCCTGAATTGTAAGAAATACATTTCTCTTGTATGTAAGCCATCCAGTTTATGGTACTTTGTTATAGCAAGCAAGAAGGTACCATAAACTAAGACAAGGTCTGTCTGAGTAAAGTCCATGCTTACAACCCAGGTGCCCTGTGGCCAGTGAGCCCCTGCTTACTCATAGCTATGGGCAAGTGTTGCGAAACAAACTTTTCTCCAACACCTGTGACTCTATATTCTCTCACCTGCCCCACCCTCGGCTATAGCGTGTCTCTGAGTCAGTGGGAATGAGTATTTAGGTCTTGGTCCACAGCTGCAGAATTCCACTGCTGTTGGCTCAACAGGTCACCCTGTGAAGTGGCCAAAAACCAAGGCTGCCATGCCTGAGGTCAGCTACCCAACTCACTCTCCACCTGGCACTACCAGCTGGATCTCAGCTTCTTGAAGAAATGACATTCACCATCTCCAGTTGGAATAGGTCTTCCCTGGGCTTTTCCTTCTGGCATATGGAGTGTTTATTTGTTTTGGAAGGCCTCAAAAGTGGCAGCTTTCTCATCACACAGCAGGATGGAATGTCCCCATTTGGTGCCTGTCCATCCAGCCCACAATATTTATGCTGTTATTGCAAAGCTGTTGGCCCCTTAGATCCTAATCATCCAAAGATACTTTTGTGGCTTCTTAAAAACCTAGGCCTGTTCTTCTGTAAGCAAGTGTCTGCCTCACTGCCATCCTGATTACCAGCTCCTGTTGGCAAAAGAACCATTATGATGTGAACCAGATTGTACCAAACAGACGTTACCTAGCAACCAGCGGGAGCCATCAGGATTCATCCTTGTGTTTCAAACACTGTGTGGAATTCCTTAAGCATCTTGGACACAGTGGAGACTAAAAGCATGCCATGAGGGAGCCTTAAGAGAATGGCTTTGGAGTCAGGCACACCCTTATGCAGTCTTGACTCTCAGTGACTACTGTGATCTTGGGCAAGTTACATAACTCTTCAAGCCTCAATTTCCTAACCTAGAAAATGGAGAACAATAATAGCACTTACTTCATACGAGTGTCTCAAATGTAATACATGATGGAAAGAATAATCTTTCATATTAAGTAGGCATTCAACAAATGTTAGTTCCCTTGAAAATACAATTTTTTTCTATGTGTTACATTTGTGAAAGACAAACCCAAGCATCCAAAGGACCAGGATCCAGTTACCCATATCCTATATTAGTAATTCACTGTGTCCTTAAGGAAGTCTCTTAACCTCTCTTTGGTTTATTTTCCTCATCTATACCATGGGGCAATAATAAGTGTTGTTCAGGAGCCCACATGAAATTAGGGATATGAAAAAGCTCTGAAGATCAGAATACAAATGCAAGAGGTGACCTAAGTCTATTGCTGGTAGTATTTTCACTTGAGAGGAAGTTAGCAACACTGGGAGACTTACTAGAGGTCTTTGTCTCATAATAGCTTTTACCTTCATCTAGGTATAGTCCTGGTATTCATATCGGTGCAAGAGATATTTGAAATACACTGAAGTCCATGTGTTCCTCACTCCCTTATTTTTTTCACTTCCATCTGTCTGTTGATTTCAGGAAATGTATTCCATCTCAGATACCAAGAGAACCCATTATCAGGAAAGATGAAAGGGTTTCAGGGGATGTAGTTAAACTAGTTAGTCTGGAAAAATTAAGGGGCAGAACTACCTAAAGGATGAATGAGAATTAGACAGCAGTGCACAAAGTTCTCAGATTTTGAAGTGAAGTAAAGATAGGTTCAAGTCCTCCTGGTCTACCACTTTCTAGCTCTGAGGACTTCTTAAGCCTCAGCCTTTTCATCTGTAAGATGGGCATATTACGATTTATTTTTGCAAGGTTCTTAAAAGGATGGGGGTTTTGGTGAATATAAAGTGCCTATTAAGGCATCTGGCACATAAACTATCTACAATATAAGATATATATTAAATAAAATATTAATAAGAGCAATAATAATAACATATATAGTCAGAGGGATACAGAGCCCAAACAAGAGGAAAAGTTCCAAAGGTTTGGTCTGAGCAGCAAATACGAATCACTAATAGGAAGTAAATGCAAAAGGTGAAGAGGCAGGGAGATGAGAAACGAGTCAGCAGGCAGATTGATGGAGACAAATAATTTGGGGTCTAGGTTAGGAAATAGGTTTAGGTTTTGCAGCCCCGGCTGAAAGGTACAAACCAGAACAGCCATCTTGGCCGCTTAGGGAAGTTCCGTCCTCATGCCTTTGTTTATACAGGCCGTCGCTTTTTCCTTCAGGACTCAAATGACAACCCCCTGCAGAAGTGCCTGATGGAAAATAGGTTGTTAGCAAGAGGAGAGGCCGGGATGCTCCGGGCACAGGGTTCTGACCAATGGCAAGTCTGCATTCCGCACTTGGAATCGCAACTCTGGAATGTCAGAGAGTGGGATTTCCCTGAAGAGTTGCCCATGTGACTAAGTACCCCTCGGGTTAGTGGAGTGAACTGTTTCCCCAACTTCAGTTTCTTTGTAATCAGGTAAAATCTCAGCACATCTAGAATGCCTTTTGACCATTGTCTCACTGACTTCTTACCTCAGGGAGCCCAATTTGAAGGAGTTGCTAGAAGCAAAGAGAGAGAGTTTGAAATGAATTCAGTCAGTTGTCAGCCAGACCTGTGGTAGGGGATATTTCCCTGCTTGGTGACTGTGCTGGCTCCCACAGCCACCCCCTAACAAGCACCTGGCCTGGCAGAGTTAGGAGGTGGAGTTCTGTGTCTGTTATTAATATCAGTGAGAATGCCTTTTTTTTTCCTGTTAAATCTGAGTACTAATTATCATCTCTTTATATCACAGACTTCAGGGAAATCACAGAGCAGACTAAGAACAATACTGCATATGGATGCCTTACTTTGCAACAAGCTGGCTCTAAGAAAATGGCGCAGCTCGTCTGTACAAACAGTTGTCTTTTCCCTGCCATTAAAGCAGGAAGGTGTTGAATTCATGATGGTAATGGACATTCTTTAACCTACCAAGAAAGCTAGGGCATGTTATTTTATCATATGGAGCTGTAATCTCCCAATAGTTTAAATAACGATGGTGAACAGATAATTACTAAGGTTCTCTTAGATTCTAAAAGAATTATACTCTTCCAAGTGAAATAATTGCCAACTAGAATCAAATGGGTGAGTCAGTGGTAGAGCTTGACACTTCCACAGAAGGAACCCAGGTTCAACTCCTGAGTAATACAGTATGTTTCAGTGGCCTGCCTGGTTTTTGAAAAGTAACATAATTAAGAGTTAATAGACTTAGGATCTTGATCTGGTTCTGTCACTATTAGCTGTGTGTCAGTGAGTGAGTCACTTCCCCTCTCTAGGCTTCAGGGTTTTTTTTTTTTTTTTCTTTTTTAATTTTAAAAATAAAAACCTTGAACCAGATCACTTCTAAGGTCTTTTTTTGTTTTTGTTTTTGGCATGAACAGTCTATGATTCCGTACTGATAAAACTGCAATACTTTAAAAATACTTACATTTTGACTACAATCTTCACTTTGTCACATCTTAAACACTTCTCTATAAAGCCTAAGCCTAACCTCTAACACAGTACCTGATGCACAGCTAGTACTTAGTAAATGGTAGATGGTTGAATGGATAACTCCTGCCTATATCCATCTTATATTTTCCACTTGTGGCAACTTTCTAACTGTGTGACCATTGACAAACTGCTTACTGTGTATAGCTCAGATTCATCATCTGTAAAATAGAGGTAATAATAGTACCTGTCTCATAGAGTTGTTACAAGGATAAAATGAGTTCTTACATGTAAAGTATCTATAGCAGGGCCTGGCACACAGAAAGCTCTTTGTAAGTCTTAGCTATCATCCCCATCCCCATCATCATCATCATCATTACCATCATCTCTACTCACTCTATTATTCTTCATACTTGTACATTGTCTTCAGAATCATCTCCAGATGCCTGTGTCATTTAGTCATTCAGAGATTACTTCCTTTCACTTTTGATGGTTAATCCTCTTTTGCCATATTAAAAATCAACCTAGCACTTTTTCTCAGAACTTTGGGAAGTGAGTTTTTCCTTGTCTAACAATGCCCATTTGTCTTTTTTGTTTCTCTCAAATTATTTTAAACTGCCGTATCACATAGTTACTTTACTTCCAAGTGTCTCACTTCTTCTATAGTCTTACCAACTTCTTTCTTTGGCTTAAACAAAGCCCTTCATTGCATCTTCTCATTTCTGAGAGATACCACTAGCAATACCAGTGAACACTTGCCAAAGATGCTTGGGTTTCAGCTGAGTGGGAGTCTCATCAGATATCTGCACAGGTCATGATCATCATGGCGGCATCCTTTTAATCAGTGAAAGTGTACTTATTGAGCATCTTATGTGTGCCAGGCTCTTTTCTAGGTGCTAATAATTTCAGACCCTGAGTGTATCATTCACATCCCCACAGGTCCAGCCATCTGTTGAACACATCCCCATTGAGACCCTTCTGTTAGAAGTATAATCTTTATTTACTTATTTATTTATTTAGAGATGGAGGCTCACTCTGCTGCCCAGGCTGGAGTGCAGTGGCACAATTTCAGCTCACTGCAGCCTCTACCTCCCAGGTTCAAGTGATTCTCGTGCCTCAGCCTCCCATGTAGCTGGGATTACAGGTGTGCACCACCCCTGTAATTTTTGTATTTTTAGTAGAGATATGATTTCATCATGTCGGCCAGGCTGGTCTCAAACTCCTGACCTACAGTGACCTGCTTGCCTTGGCCTCCCAAAGTGCTGGGATTACAAGTGTGAGCCACCATGCCTGGCCCAATCATCACTTTTTGTATGTAAACTTTTCATATGTACAGTAACTAGTTTTACTGGCAGTTGCTTGATGCTAGAAATAAAAAGCTGTGTGCAGCACACTTGTTTTCCTTGAATAGCAGATCTATACAAGGATTGTAGCCCATCATGGTAAGGGCTCTAATAGAGGTACAGTGGCTAAAAGAAGCATCCTGCTTCTCTGAGGCTACCTTTCTTAATCTGTAAGGTGGGCATGACCTTACTCACGTCCTCAGACTCTTGTGAAGCAATCCTCCAGCTTCTTCTCTTCTCTAGCTACACTTGCTCTCCAGGGGCTTCAACCAGTCCCGGGGCTCTGGATACCACCTCTCTGCTGATGAGTCCCAGGCAGTAGCAGCTCAGACCCAAGTCTTGGTAATTATTCTCTACTCCTATCTTTCTTTCACATCGTATATTTACCTGACAGCAAATCCTCCCAACTCTATCATTAGAATATATTCTGATTCTTCCCTCCTCACATCCCATCTACTCTCATCCAAGCTAGCATCTTGCCTCCTGGGACCTTTTCAGCAGCCTCTTAGGTCTCTATGCATCCATCCTTGTCAACCTGCAGTTGGTCGTCTCCAGAGCAGTCAAAGTAATATTTTCAAACTAAAGTCAGATCATGTCACTCCCCTTCTCGACCTCCTGTGGTCTCCATATTGTGCTTAGAACCCAAAGTGCTGTGCAGGCCCTAAAAGACCATCATGGTCTGGCCTCTACCTACCACTTTTCTTCTTGTTCACTCTGAGCTACTGATTTCCTTATTCATCTTCGAATGTGCTGCCTCAGATGTGAAGACCTTTTCCCTCTTCCTCCGTTGCTTTGCCTCCAGGTAGTTGTATGGCCCACCCTTCATTTCATTTCAGTCTCTGTCCCTATGTCCCTATATCAAAGACCCCTTTTTTAATACCCCAACCTGAAGTAGCACCATCACTGTGTTCTACAAACTCACCTTCTTTAGTACTCTTCATCACATCTATCTTTGCCATCCATTATAAGAGTTGTTTATTAATTTGTTTATGAAATGACCCTCACCTAGAATGCCAGCTCCATGGGGGCAGGGATGTTGTCAGCTTTGTTCACTTCTGTGTCCTCGGGGATATGGCCTAGGGTGGGCACTCAACAAGTATTTTTTGAATGAGTAAATGAATGAATGAGGATTAAATAAGATCATATTTGGAAAACACCAAGTATCAAGTGTTAAGTTTGAGAATTGATTACTTCTTGCTACCACTACCTCACCGCACCCCACCCCATACCCCCTCAGCCTCCCCCAGCTCTGCAGAAGGTGCTGTGCACTCATAGATGTCCTCATAGCCTTCTTTCTTTCAGGTGAGCAATTAATCAAAATCCAGTCTCCTGCTGTTCCTTTTCTCAAGCTCATTCATTCTGAAATACACTGTCCTTCTGTGTTAGCAAGGCCAGGATATTTATTCCTGTGAGTTAAAAAGAAAAAAAAAGAAAAACTACAGAAAATGTAGTGACCATTTCATTTTACAATGAATTGATAAGTTATTAGTTTTTCTTTCATTTACTTTGTCTGTCTCTGGTATCATAACCGCCCTATCCAATCTTCCCCAGATCTCCCAACACATAAATCTTCTGCTCTCACCCATTAATGGAGCTCAGCACATTCACTCCTGTGCCAAGTTGAGTCTGCATATTAGAGATTGAGAAGCAACCAGACCACCAGTTTGCAAACATCTGACTGTTCCCAAGTGTGGTGAAAAGCGAAGGGCATTGGCAGCAGAGACTTGGGTTCAAATCCAAGATTATCATGTTCATGATCTTGGACAAATTGCTTACTGTCTAGGACCCTCTGTTTTATCATCTGTAAACGATCTTCCTTGGGGTTGTTATGAAGATTAGAATGAAGGATCATTCAAAAAGTGTGTTGCTCAGAGATTTGATGAATGCAAGTCTCGCCCCCTTCCCATGTTGGGCTCTTCCTCTTACAATGGTGACATTCATACTCCCCCTTTTTGCAGAAACAGACACATAAGCCCAGTAATGAGACCTTGAAGATATCCATTCCTCTTCCTATGCTCATTCATTCTGAAATATACTGTTTTTCTGTTTTAGTAGGGCTGTAGTATTTATTGATCTGAGCTAAAATGAAAAGAAAAAAGTCAAGAAAGTGTAATTACCCTTACTTTTTAGACACAGTAGTACACTGAGTAGTAATTATTTACTCGGTTTGTGGAAGTGTCACAGTCTTAAAGTCTCAAGAGTTCCAGTATCATTTGAATTTTTTTAACTTAAAAACTATTTCAAAAGAACAGTCTATTTTTGTAGAAACAGTGCAGTATTTGCAGCATAGAGGCATTGAATATTTACTCTATATATGTGTTGAATGATTAATGAATAAATAAATGAAATAATGAATGAATAAATGTGTAATACAAGCAAAAACAGAGCTGCTCTGGTAAAAACAGATGGGGAGGTCTCAGAAGCCTGTGTGCTGGGCCCTCCCTCAACCCAGAAAATAACCTTTGAAATGTGACAACCATAACCTTCTCACCTCTTGTAACACAGTCTGGGTACCATTAATCTGGCCCAATGCCATTCCTATTGCAGACATTTTTTTTTTCTACAGGGTTTTTGATGAGGTTATTATCTTGTTGCTTCTTGGGAAAAAAAATCAGTAAAGGGGACTCATTCTAGTTCTGGACAATTTGGAACTTTAAGAAATATTTCATATTGAGACAAAATTGATCCATTGATTATAGTTCACTTATTCATTAATTCATTTATTCATTCATTCATTTTATTCATTTTAAACACATGTTGAGCATCAATTCTGGGTCCTGCCTGAAGCTTCACTCTTAGCATATACCTTTCTTTTTCATTTTAAATGCATTTCTTCTTATGGTGTCACTCACTGAAGGTCAGTGTAGATTTATACTGAAGGTTTTCTTGAGGAAAGGGAGAATCACATAACAAAATATACAGCAAGAATTTCTTAAAATGGTTTTCCAAGTATTAAGCCTCTTGGACCTGTTCAGTATATCACCAACTTAGCTAACTACCTCCTCCTGTTAGCCACCTGGTTCTCTACCTTTCTTTCCCTGTTCATTTTCCTCCCAAATGACTTCTTTTTATTTTTTTCTCTTTCTTTTT
Organism: Papio anubis; assembly: GCF_008728515.1. Taxonomy (NCBI): domain Eukaryota; kingdom Metazoa; phylum Chordata; class Mammalia; order Primates; family Cercopithecidae; genus Papio; species Papio anubis. The sequence goes on along the minus strand of NC_044976.1, from coordinate 56,259,946 downwards.
ATTATTTATTTATTTATTTATTTATTATTATTATTATACTTTAAGTTCTAGGGTACATGTGCATAACGTGCAGGTTTGTTACATATGTATACTTGTGCCATGTTGCTGTGCTGCACCCATCAACTCGTCAGCACCCATCAACTCGTCATTTACATCAGGTATAACTCCCAGTGCAATCCCTCCCCCCTCCCCCCTCCCCATGATAGGCCCTGGTGTGTGATGTTCCCCTTCCCGAGTCCAAGTGATCTCATTGTTCAGTTCCCACCTATAAGTGAGAACATGCGGTGTTTGGTTTTCTGTTCTTGTGATAGTTTGCTAAGAATGATGGTTTCCAGCTGCATCCATGTCCCTACAAAGGACACAAACTCATCCTTGTTTATGGCTGCATAGTATTCCATGGTGTATATGTGCCACATTTTCTTAATCCAGTCTGTCACTGATGGACATTTGGGTTGATTCCAAGTCTTTGCTATTGTGAATAGTGCCGCAATAAACATACGTGTGCATGTGTCTTTATAGCAGCATGATTTATAATCCTTTGGGTATATACCCAGTAATGGGATGGCTGGGTCATATGGTACATCTAGTTCTAGATCCTTGAGGAATCGCCATACTGTTTTCCATAATTTTTTTTTTTTTTTAATTTAAAGATCGCCCCAAGCCCTTTCCTATGTATTTTGGTCTAATAACCCTTTTCTAACCTTCTACTTAGAGCATCATCCTAACCACACAAAAGTTCTTCCTGGTGGCCTGCCCTTCTTAGAATGGGTGGGAAGAAAGAGATTGTAATTAATTACATGTTATTTTTAACCCTATGTGACAAATACATTATAATTAATTATACATTTTTAACTATATTTGACAAAAAAGAATAAACTGTGATCCCAGCCCTCCAGCAGTTAATTATCACACTTAGTGTAGTGGAAAAAATATTAGAATTCACTCATTCAACAGATATCTATTGAGCACAAACTATGTGTCCATCACTTTTCTAGGTCCTGAGGATACTGCTGTCACGAACAAAACAGTCAGCATTCTTTGCCCTCATAGAGTTTCCATTCTGCAGGAGGGAGATAGACTGATAGAAAAATAAATAAATAATAAGTGTCAGTGTGACAGATAATAATAAATGTAAATGAGAAACATAAAGCAGGGACAGATGCTGGGGCAGGAGGAGAGGTTGGGTTACCTTATTGCCCATAGAGCCACGTAGTGATTAAAATCTAGGACTGTGGGTTGGCCTGGATTCCTGGGCTTATCAGTGTGTGTGTGACATTATTCCTGAGGGTCTCAAGCAAGATGGCAGTGGTGAGATGTGGGGTGATGAGGAGGGGAGAAGTGAGGTTCATAGTTGAGAATCTCTGTTCTTCTGCCAGTGGTGATGTGGGCATTCACCACGGATGGTTCTCTCTGCATCCCAGAGCTCCTGGGATTCCTCCTGAATTTTCCCAGCAGAGGGAGGTGGGAAATATGTGGAGCTGTGGAAATACAGATGAGTGTTTGGAATGTAGGAAAGCTTTTGTACTTTTATACTTAGGTGCTATGAAGAATAGACAGTCATGTGAAAATGTGCCTGAACAAAGAATGGTATGAAAAATAGTAACAAACTGAGGGAGAACCAAGCAAGGCCTGACTGTCCAGGTTCTTCTTGGCCTCTCTGTGTGGCATTCCTTTCCCCTGGGGAACAAGGCAGGACACCTATCATATGAGAGTCTTCAGGTGAAAAGGGAAAAGGTCAGGGAATGACCCTTCTAGGTTTTATGCTTTGGGAGATAAATTCTAATTTATATGACCCAGCTCAGGGGAGAAAGAAGAGGAAGAGACAGGAGGGCCAGGGAAGGTCAGAAGGACCTTGTGCCTGAGACCCCCTCAGTCTCCTTCAGTTTGAAGTGCTCAGCATGCAAAGGTGCTATGCTTTGTGGTATTGTGTTCTGAGCCCCAAGGGAACAAAGAGGTGGAGAGAGGCAATTAGGAAAGACTCCTCAGCACAGGAGTTAGCCATTTGTGAATGACAGTGCAAAATGCATTCTGATGGCCAAAGGGAGCAGGAACCTAGGATGCAAAGTGAAATCAAGAGATACAACCAGAGAAACATAAGCTACTATCATGAAGGAACTTGCATGTCATGAGGGATTGGAGCTTTCACACCACCAGCACTGGGAGAACATCAGAAGTCAGAGAATGAAATGCCCAGATCTTCAGAAAGACTCTTCTAATATCTATGTTTTTCAGGCAAAATGTCACATAGGAAGAATAGAAATGCTTCTTCCAGGAGCAAGGGCAGAGGGGAGTAGGGAAGGAGATATGGAGACCTGCCCAGCCATCCAGTACAATCCCAGTACTCCTCTGCTCAGCAGTCCTGCAGCTATGCCAAGACTCCTCGGATAGCCTGAGGTCTTCTCTCCGCCAGACAGAACCTCCCAACTGGTAGAATCAGCCCACCTCAGAGGTGTGCTCTAGTATTTGGGGCTTTCATTGCTGGTTTGTGTCCTTTGTCTTCATTGTCCTATTGTCCTCTAGGCAGAAATCAACGTCAAAGTGAACAGGTGTTGCTAATGGTACTAGAGACTAAGAATCAGGAAACAACAACTTCAAGGCCAAAATAATAACATTTTAATTGGAAATCTACTGCAAAGAGACTAACCTATGTAGATATATGCAAATCCTATGCAAATACACATGTGGTCTTTCTAACTATTGTCAGAACCTCAATTTGACCCATGGGAATTCTTAATGGTAGATGCTAGCATTCAGCTGAGTCCAAGGGCTGTTGATGAACAATTCTAGGTTTTACCTATGTTTAAACCATAATTAAGAAATATATGGATGGCAACCTGAATTAATTAGCTTAACTGAATGTTGGAATTATGTGGGTCTTGAGAGAGCCTTGTCTCTGAAGCTAAGCTTTGGGGGGCTTGCAGGGGGTGGAAGGAAAACTAAACTTAAAAGCACCTAGCAGAAATGAAAAGGAATGGGCGAGGAGCCACTGGGAGCATTATTAAAGGGGAAAGATTCTTATCAGAGAGTTGAAAGAGGAATGCTTAAATTTCATGTCACGCACAGCTGTTCTAGGTCAGACCACTCAGTCAAATGGGAAAAAAATGATGTTGGAAGGCAAGATTATGAGAGATACGGAGGGGGAAGCAGGCATCTGAGTGTCAGAGTGTATCACATTGAATGTGCCGTCACATAAGATGGACGGGGTCCAGCCTGGCACTTGCAGGTCAGGCCATGGGGCCCCCTCCAGAGCCCGCAGGCCTCTCCACAGGACATGGGGAGGAGCCACAGAGACTAACGGTCAGGAGTAAAGGATTTCCCCTATGAGGTGTGTCTTGTCTTTTATTTCTTAGGCACTAATTTTGTAAGCTATCGAGTTATATAATAAATGGTTTCATTTTCTCAGTTAAAGAAAAGCAAACAAAACTACATTATCTGAAGTTAGGCAATCCTGAAGTTAAATCTCACCTCTGCTCCTTTTTACAGCATGTCCTGTCAGAGATGCTTTGCATCTCTGAGCCTCGCGTTCTTTACTGGTCAGAGTACAGATCAAATCTAATGTGAAGGTAGAAAGGCACTAAGCCACTTTGGTACTGATTAATCCTTACCTTATGTTTGTGTGTGGTCCTAGGATTTGTAAATGGTTGAGCTGAGGTGCAAATCGCAAGGCTTTGTTCCAAGCCTACATTCTTTCCATTAAAGCTTTCTGCTGTAAGACCCTCAGCCCATCTGTCCTGGTTCTCTCCTCTTCAGAGCAGCTTCTTGAGTTTCTGTCCAGAGGTGCTGTCTCCACTTCCTCCCCTCCCATTTTCTCCTGTGCAAGCCAGGTGTCCCCACCTATGTCAACAGAGACCTAGCTGTTGAGTCCAACCTTGCTGTCTGTATCTCTTAGCAGGACTATTGAGGCTCACTTCCCACATAAAATCTCTCCCTTGCACATCTGTGATAATGGACTAATGATAAGAATAAACCAGGATACAAAATTTGAATTATGCTTTCTATTTCATATTTTTTTCTTTTTTTTTTCTTTTTTTTTTTTTTGAGATGGAGTCTCGCTCTGTTGCCAGGCTAGAGTGCAGTGGTGTGATCTTGGTTCACTGCAACCTCTGCCTCCGGGGTTCAAGCAATTCTCCTGCCTCAGCCTCCCGAGTAGCTGGGACTACAGGCGAGCGCCACCACGCCCAGCTAATTTTTGTACTTTTAGTAGAGACGGGTTTCACCATGTTGGCCAGAATGGTCTTGATCTCTTGACCTCATGATTCGCCCACCTCGGCCTCCCAAAGTGCTGGGATTACAGACTGTACCCGGCCTCCATTTCATTTTTATAATTGTGTGCATGCACATACATGCACATCTCTATACAAAGGGAAAAGAAATTACTGTCAGGAAAAAAGCCAAAATGTGTCTAGGTGTTAATTCTGGGCATTGTTGGGATTTTTCAGACTGTACACAAAGGATATATTATTTTTAACTGGGAAAGATAAACATGGTTTTAAAAATGCTGCACGTGCTGGGCTAGGAAGTCCACTAACCTGGGTCTCAACCTGCTCCTTAACGCCTCAAGCCCTGTCCCTAGAGAATATCATTTTTCTAAAAGTGAGAAAGTTTATCAAATTCTGCTTGCCTCCTGCATCCTGAGACTCTGTGAATCATGCCTTCAACTTCCAGATCCTATTAGATCTGAAATTCTGAAATTCTCAAGGACTGGAGAGCCTTCCTTAGACATTGGCCTGTCTCTTTGCTTTATTTTGTTAGATTTCGCACTTCCTGGTTTGTATTTTCATTTACAAGGGTCTTGGTGTGGAGTTACTGCGGGCAATAAGGAGAGGCTGAAAGGTCCAGATGGAGAATAAGAAAGGCAGGCAGAGATAGAGGCCAAGGAGCAGACGGAGCAGCGCCTTCTTCATGCATTTGGTGTAGCAGTGAGGACCTCATACCTGACTCAGTGCTACTCTGGCCCGTCTGGCGTTTCTGCTGACCTTTTATAAACTTTCCTGGGGACGTAGTGCTCCAGGGCTGGTATTTCAGAGAATGAACACCTTGGAGAAATGTAAATTCCCGTATCTCAAGCATCCTATCCCAAGTTTTAGCTGCAAGAGAGGCACATATTCAAGAGAACAGCAGCCCAAACTTGGACTATTACAGAATCAGAAGCTCTATTTTAAAGATTCCATTGAAATAATATTTACCTTTCCACAAATATCTTAAGACATGACCTTTAATCTTGATGTAGCATTTTCTTCTTTCAGATGTGAGGATTATATCCTGGAGTGATGGGAATTCCAGGCCCTGTTAAGTGTCTAATTGCATCAGCACCCCCTTTGAAAAATAGGAATCATGTAGCTGCTCCCCATTACTAAACACTCACATACCACCCTCCTGCCCATGACCACCACATGCAGCTTCAGCTCCAGCTCTAGACTAACCTGGATTTGGGGCAGTTCAGAATCAACTTAGGTTTCTTCAACCTTAGGTTATTTTGCTCCTGTTTTGGCTTGGACACTCCTGATCACTTCTGCATCATTGCTTGTGTTTGAGTCATTGCTCCTGGTATATAACAACTACTTCTGTCTGGCCTAGACCTCTTCTTAACATAACCATCCCTGTCCCCAACTTCACAAGGCTGTGACTCAGTAGAAGTGATCCATCAAGATGTCCAAGTGGTTTTCTCCTTTGAGTTACGATAAGTATCATATTATATTACTATATTTACCTGTGTAGTCCAGGATAAATCCCAGTTGATCATGATAATTCTTTAAATAAAGGATAAAATAGGTTTTCATATATTTGATTTAGAATTGTAGTGTAACATTTTTATGATTGGTTTACATGGTGTATGTGCATGAGTGCGCATGAGTGTGCTATCTTGGTTAGATTTAGGTATCATTAGTGTCTAGATTTATTACATTGTGTTCAGATCTTACAGACTATACCTTTTGTCTGTTCTGGTTCTTTTGAAGTTTTCTTTTATCCTATATGATCACTTTGGATTGTCAATGTTTTAGAACGCATGTCTTGAAAGGATATGCGTTCTTTCTTTAAGGTTGTTTAACATAATAGTTGAAAGGGGCAGGCTCTGGGGATCCCTGCGTTAGTTTCAAACCAGGCTTACTCTTATAGTGATAGTGCAACTGTGTTAAAATCTCAGGAAAATTAGTTAGCCTCTTTGTTCTTCAGTTTTCTTATCTTTAATACAGGGATAATAATCTCCTACCTCATAATAGCCTTTCTCCAACATTAAATGAGGCAATAGTAAATAGTTAGAACAATGCCTGGAACATTGTAAGCACTCAATATGGCTTTTAGTAATTTTTAAAGATATATACATAACTTACTAATAATAGTATTCTATTTTTGTCTTTTCATTGTTAATTCAATATCAAGAAGGTTATTTCTATCATGATCTCTTTACATTTCTAAGAGTTTTTCTTAATATATTTTGACATTAGGTAACAACTCATTTCTTATTGTTTCTATCAATATAAAAATAACCTTCTTGGTCTCATATAATGCTTTTACCCTGAATCCTACTTTGAAATGTTCCCAATTACTGCTTTCTTTTTGTTTGTTTTGTATACTTGATAAATATTTGCCTAGCTCTCACCAATTCCCCTTTTCTCTCTCGTTTTTCTTTTACCATTTATCTTTTGTAAGCAGCATATGGTTGAGTTTTGCTTTTAACCCAATCTGAAAGACTTTATTTTTTATTAGAAGAACTTAAACCATTTATATTTACTGTCATAACTGATATGTTTGGTCTTATTCCTGTCTTTTTATTTTATGCTTTTTCTTCTTTATACTTTCTTGGGGCTTCCTTTGTTTTCCTTTTTTATTTTTCTATATAGGCTATCTTATCTTTGTTGTTGTTGTTATGTTCTTGTTTTTTTTTTTTCCTTCTGTGATTTAAAAGCTGAATGTCTGTTTTTAGCCAGTCCTGGGTAGAACTAAAAAAATCATCCCTGAGCTTATATAGTGACAGAAGTGTAATGGTAGGTAGGCAGCCAGGCTACTGAGCGTGGAAGTCAATAAAATCGGTCTTAAACCTCAGAGGAATAGTGATGGCTGTTCCCTGAGCCACCTTATCGCAGCTGTATAAAGCCCAAGCTCTGCAGCTCTGCATCGTATTTCTGTGCTTCACATGTGGGTCCCAGCCTGCTTATCTAGCCCCATCTCCTACAAGACTTAGTTAAGTACTATGTGCTTCAGGCATGTCTCACTCCAACCATTTCCCAAATCATACAGATTCTTAAGTAGGCATCTCCACACTATGGTTCAGACTGTTTCCTCTTTGCCTGGAAAAACTCTTCAGGACCTAATGCATATTTTCTGTGTGTGTGTGTGTGTGTGTGTGTGTGTGTGTGTGTGTGTGTGTGTTTTGTTCTCTTACTGCCCCATTCTTCCATAGGTATAATTATGCAGTAGAACTCACTGGACAAATCTGGCTGGCTTTGAGTTCCAGCTCCGTTACTTGTAGTTCTAGATGCCCTGGAAAAAAAAATTGACATGGAATCAAAGTTTTCTCACTGGTACAATGGCCATAGTAATATGTCTCCCTCAGAGTAAGGACTGAATAAAATAATGAAATCAACATGGAAAGAGCTTAGCAGAGTAAACAGCACAGAGTAGGCATTCAATGTATTTTTAATAAGTGAACAAAGGAGGGAAGAAATACAGTAGGGAGGAGAGGAAGCACTGATTTTTTTAATTAAGAAAAACAAGTTCTGAGTTGACTTGCTTTAGGAAGACTAAAGCTTATATTTCTGACCACTACTACCAGCTCATTTTCAATAACCCTCCCCCACACTCTTCCCTCTCTCTCTGGGGCAGAGTGGCAGTCATGTGACCCACAAAGCATTTCATGTGCAGACAGCATCTTCATTTATATTGGCCTTCCTTGCAAAGGCCCACGGGCCTAGGGCAAATTTATTAAAGTGGAGTCTATTTATTCAATTTATTAAACAGGAATATTTGAAGGGTTTTCATTTAGTAGAGTGAGTTGATTTACTCTGTTTGGCTTTAGATGGCAGGGCTAAGTCCAATGGGTAAAAGTTATAGGAAGGCAGATTTTAGCTCAACTGAAGATATATCAAAAGGTTTTTTGAAAGAGGATTTATTCATTTAATCATTTGACATGTATTCATCAGTCAGAATCAGTGAAGAGAGAATGACCTTTTATAGGGCTCTTCCTCTGTCTGGGACACTGTGGTAGGGTCTCTCACATACTTTAATGTCATGTACTTTTCTTTAATGTATAAGGAAGCTTATTATCCCCCATTATACAGATATCAAAAACTGAGTTTCCAAAAGGTTGTCACTTGCCCAAGCTGAACAATAGCTAGGATGTGACCGAGTCTGGCTTAAACTCAAATCTCTATTTTATGGAGAATTCATTCTCTTTCCACTTGACTGTGCTGTCTACCAGAACAGATAGAGGATCATATCTGCAAGACTACCAGAAATTGGATACAAGACTGAAAAATCCATCAGTTCACTTTTTCCCCATAATTCTTTCTCCTTTACCTCCCTCCGTCTCTCTATCTTATCCCTGCCAAGCCCCAAACCAGCCCCAACATGCAGTACAAAATTAAACACTTCACAGTTTAATCATCAGATTGTGAATGTTGTCAGACCACTTCTCCAAAGCATTGCTCATCACAGGGACACTTCCTCCCTCGCACAGCCTCACATGTAAGTGGATTCCTCATTCAGATTTAACTTAGAGGTTTTCTAAGGGCCAAATCATAAATGAGACTGGAAAGAGAAGAGTAGCTCTTGCCCGATGCTATCTATGGGAGGATGTGCCAACCAGGGCCCTGTTAGGAAGCAGAATTAATCTCAGATGGTTCTGGGAAGATACTTTAATGAAAGTACCCCTTACAGAACTCTAAACAGGGTTGAAGCATCAAGTAAGGAGTGGTAAAGTACCCAAGGCTGTCAACAGTGGGAAGCTATTGCCATTTCCAGGGCCGAAGGAGCTGGCGGGGGCGGGGAGCAGGTAACTGTTATCTGGGCAGGTGGGAGTCAAAGCTATGAAGGAAGGGCTGCCAGAGACCTACATTCCTGGATGTTTACAGCTACTGAAGAAGAGGCACTAAGTCAGGAAGGGAGAAAATAAGGGCCCCAGTATCTCTCTCTTCCTGTCCCTTGACCTCTCTGAGCTTCCCTTTGACAGAACCCAGCCAGGAACAAGAATGCAATGGAGACCCATGAAGCTGTCCATAGAACTTAGAGCAGGACAGAGAAGGAACCAAAGAGAAAATAACCATCTCATATGGGAAGATTGGATAAGTGATATGGTGGGCAGAACTGAGAGTGAAAACCCATTGTGAATCACCTGGCAGACCTTTTCCTGCTTCTCTGGGCCCAACCTTCAGAAAGGAAGGGGTTAGAAAATTCTGTAATGATTTCTTCTTGAGGCAACTGCCATTCACACTGCAGCCCCTGCCAAATGCCTTGCTGGTCTCAATATGTCTGAGTCTCTTGAAGGAATTCTTCTGGATAAGATTCGTATTCATTCATGCATATAGATTTACTATACATCATACTTTATTCTAAATACCGATAATAAAAAGAGGAAAAAGCAGGACTGCTGTCCTGCAACCCATCATAATATACTAAGGGAAACAGATACATGAATCAATTACTTTAATGTGTTAGAAATAACATAAAAGTATGAATGCTGGTCGGAGAGATCTCAGGTAGGGTGAGTAATTCTCCCTGTAAGAATTACAAAAGAAGATTTGGGGTCTTAAGGGATGAGGAGTTTTACTGTGGTAGACAAAGGCAGGACCATTCCTGGAATATGGCATGGCAAATGCCAAGTTATGTAAGATTGAAAAGAGATGGTGTGTTCAGGGAACAGCCAGAAAGTAACTGTGGCTGGAACATCGGGCACAGATTTTACAGTGGGCCATTAGGCTAGAGAACTTCCAGAATGGGTCAAACTTGGCCAAATTCTTGCTTCTTCCTATATACCACATCATGAGCAAGTGTTTCCAAAGAGGTCAAGTATTGCTGTTCCTGCTTGTTTCTTCCCACAGCCTTCTAAGAGAAAGCAAAGGAAAAGAGATCCCAGAGCCCAGGTTTGCAGCTGTGGGAGGAAAAGAGCCTGAAGGTACATAGGGGAAGCTCCTAGCTGTGCATGGGGCAAAGCCAGGGTAATTCGTTTCAGCTGATATTTCTCCAATACCTTCTGTATTCAAAGTTTTTTTCTGGGAAAATTTTAACATAAGGTATGTCCCTAACCTTAGGCAATTTCTAAATTGGTGAATCTGGGAAGGCTTCCTGGAAAAGACAAATTTTGGCTAATGTCTAAGGATAGAAGGAAGGAAACCAGCAAATTTCGAATCCCTACTCTGCCACCAGATAATGTAGCAGGTGCTTTTGATATGTTATTTCCCATAAGTCTCATGGTGACCCTTTGAGATAGGTATCGTTAGTCCCATTTTGCAGATAGGAAACTGAAGCTCAGAGAAGTGACTTGTCCAGAATCACCCAGCTAGATAATAACCAAAGAAGAATTCTGACTTGACTGGGCATAAATCTAAAACCTACATTCTTGCCATTGTGTTATGTTTGCCTTCAAAGAACCATGCAAGGTGCACACAGTCAAGGGTACACAAAAGAAAAAACCTTTTATTCTGTAAATGGATGCTGGGAGGACTTGGTGAAATAAGATGTGAATGGTCCCTGACTTACAGGGTTCCACTTATGATTTTTAGACTTTATGATGGTGCAAAAGTGATACACCTTCAGTAGAAACCACACTTTGAATTTTAAGTGTTTATCTTTTTTCATTCTAGTGATGATATGTGGTACGATACTCTTTTATAATCCTGGGCAGTGGCAGTGAGCTGCGACTCCCAGTCAGCCAGGCAGTCACTAGGACAGACAACCCATACTGTGCTATATAATTTACTGTATTCAACAAATCACATAAGATATTCAGCACTGGATTGTAAAATAGACTTTGAGTTATAGGATTTTGCCCAACTGTACACTAATATAAGTGTTCTGAGCACACTGAAGGTACACTAGGTGATATGTTTTGGCTCTGTGTCCCCACCCAAATCTTATCTTAGAATTGTAATCCTCACATGTGGAGGGAAGGACCTGGTGGGAGGTGATTGGATCATGTCATTGGATTTCCCCCATGCTGTTCTCATGATAGTGAGTGAGTTCTAACAAGATCTGATGGTTTTAAAGTATGGCACATTCCCCTAGCTTGCCCTCTTCCCTACCTCCATGTGAAGAAGGTTCTTGCCTTGCCTTTGCCTTCTGCCGTGATTGTAAGTTTCCTGATGCCTCTTCAGCCATTCAGAACTGTGAGTCAATTAGACCTTTTTTTTTTTTTAAATTCATAAATTACCCAGTCTCACGTAGTTCTTGAATAGCAGTGTTAAAAAATGGACTAGTACAGAAAATTGGTACTGAGAGAAGTGGGGCATTGGTATAAAGATACTTGAAAATGTGGAAGTGACTTTTGAACTAGGTAATGGGCAGAGGTTGGACCAGTTTGGAGGGCTCAAAGAGAGGAAGATATGGGAATGTTTGGAACTTCCTAGAGACTTGTTGAATAGTTTTGACCAAAATGCTGATAGTGGTATGGACAATGAAGTCCAGGCTGAGATGGTCTTATATGGAGATGAGGAACTTACTAGGAACTGGAGTAAAGATCACTCTTGCTTTGCATTAGCGAAGAGACTTGTAGCATTTTTCTATGCCCTAGAGATCTATGGAACTTTGAACTTGAGAGAGATGATTTAGGGTAGCTGGTGGAAGAAATTTCTAAGCAGCAAAGTGTTCAAGATGTAGCTTAGGTGCTCTTAACAGCATATACCCATATGTGTTCACAAAAAATTGGTCTGAAATTGGAACTTATGTTTAAAAAGGAAGCAGATCATAAAGGTTTGGAAAATTTACAGCCCGACCATGCAGTAGAAAAGAAAAATTCATTTTCTGGGGAGAAATTCAAGTTGGTTGCAGAAATTTACATAATTAACAAGGAGCCAAATGTTAATTGCCAAGACAATGAGGAAAATGCCTCCAAGGCATTCCAGAGATCTTCACAACAGCCCCTTCCATCACAAACCCAAAGGCCTAGAAGGGAAAAATGGTTTTGGGGACCAGGCCCAGGGCCCCACTGCTCCATGCAGCCTTGAGACATGGCACCCTGCATTCTAGCCACTCCAGCACCAGCTGTGGCTAAAAGGGACCAAGGTACAGCTCAGGCCATTGATTCAGAGGTTGCAAGCCCTAAGCCTTGGTGGCTTCCATATGGTGTTAGGCCTGCAAGTGTGCAGAAGACAAGAATTGAGCTTTGGGAGCCCTTGCCTCAAGAAGTCCAGGCAGAAGTCTGCTGCAGAGACAGAGCCCTCATGAAGAACTTCTACTAGAGTAATGCAGAGGGGAAATGTGGGGTTGGAGCCCCTACACAGAGTCCCCACTGGGGTACTGTGAAGTGGAGCTGTGAGAAGAGGGCCATCATCCTCCAGACCCCAGACTGATAGATCCACCAACAGCTTTTACTGTGCATCTAGAAAAGCTACAGGCACTCAACGCCGGCCCATGAAAGCAGCTGCAGGGGCTGAACCCTGCAGAGTCACAAGGGCAGAGGTGTCCAAGGCCATGGGAGCCTACTTCTTGCATCAGTTTGTCTTGGATGTGAGACATGGGGTCAAAGGAGATTATTTTGGAGCTTTAAGATTTAATGACTACCCTGTTGGGTTTTGGACTTGCATGGGGCCTGTAGCTCATTTGTTTTGGCCAATTGCTCACATCTACCCAATTCCTGTGCCCACATTGTATCTTGGAAGTCACTAGCTTGCTTTTGATTTTACAGGCTCATAAGCAGAAGGAACTTGCCTTGTCTCAGATGAGACTTTGGACTTGGACTTTTGAGTTAATGCTGAAATGAGTTAAGACTTTGAGAGACTGTTGGGAAGGCATGATTGGTTTTTAAATGTGAGAATGACATGAGATTTAGGAGGGGTCAGGGTGGAATGATACGGTTTGGTTCTGTGTCCCCACCCAAATCTCATCTTGAATTGTAATTTCCATGTGTGGAGGGAGGGATCTGGTGGAGGTGATTGGATCATGGGAGTGGATTTTCCCCATGCTGTTCACATGATAGTGAGTTCTCATGAGATCTGATGGTTTTAAAGTGTGGCACTTGCCCCGCTTGCTCACTTTCTCTCCTGCTGCCATGTGAAGAAGGTTCTTGCTTCCCCTCTGCCTTCCACCATGATTATAAGTTTTCTGAGGCTTTCCCAGCCATGTGGAACTGTGAGTCAATTAAACCTTTTTTTTAAATTATTTTTCATAAATTACCCAGTCTGAAGTAGTTCTTTATAGCAGTGTGAAAATGGACTAATACCCTAGGCTAAGCTGTGATATTAGGTAGGTTAGATGTATTAAATGCATTTTTGACTTATTATAGTTTCAACATATATCCTAAGTTCAGGAGCATCAGTACCCTCTTGTTTCACACTTCTCTGCCTTTGGATGTGCTGATCCCAGAGTCTGGAATACACTCTGTCCCATCTCCACAACTCCCCGTAGCTCTTGTTGCTTATACTTTTTCTATATCCTTTTAGCTTTAGCTCAGATATTCCTTCTGCTAGGAAACCTTACACTGATTACATAGTATTAGATATACCTTAATTATTTACCTCTCCCACCAGACACTGAGTTTTCTTCTAACATTTCTATGTGACTTCAGCATCACCCACAAAATGCATCCTGGTGACTAAATAAATGCCTATCAGGGAAAGCCCATGGATAACAGGTGTTTTATCAATAATAGTCTCCTACTTATCCTCTTTCTGGAGACAGCATTTTGAATAAAGACTCAAAGGCCAACAAGAAAACAATTTGATATGAAATGAGCCTCTTCCAGGAAGTCTTGTCACATGGAAGGCTGCCTCCATGCCTGTCTCTTATCAAAAGAGGTAAGCACTGTGACACTGACTTTTTCCAAGCTGACCCTGCACAATGACATCCAAGTCCCCTTAACCTTACACGGAAAGGCTGGGATCCTACTTTTCCCAGTGGCTGTCTTTTGCCTGGTAAAGTGCAAAGCCTTTTCCACTTACAGGGCAGAGGCAGGGCTAACTGATGGATTGACAAGAGCAGAGTAGCACACAAAGTAACAGTAAAACAGAATGATAATGCATTTCCTAATGGCCTCCTTCACAGCTGTGTACACTGATTTAATCTTTGCAAAGCACTCTATTGTTTATGAGGCCTCTGGGTACAATTTTATGCCTGACTGAAGAGGTTGCTAATAGCTGCCATATTTGTGTTTAAGGACCTGCAAAGGATTAAACGAAGTATTTTAGAGCAATGAGCCATAATAAACTAATAATATATTGCAAATAATAAATGTTTTTCAGCCAATAATTGACTACAAATCTGGTGAACTTTAAATGACAAAAAATACTAATTATAAATACAGTTGTTCCATGTATCTGCCAATGGAGGTGAAAAATCAGAGAAGAATAGGAGAGATCTGGGGCACTTCAGGTCATAGGGAATGTTGGCACAGACAATGAACTCTTTCCCTGGCATCATGGCTGAGAACTGTCAAAGTCACTTAGTGAAATGCTGGGTTTCATTTCTATTTTTTTAAGGATGGAGCAGGAGTCTGAGGCCTAAGTCACTCACTTAGATGGGTTGTTATTTATTTATTTTTTTTACTGATTCATTTTCTAGGCCTAAGATTTCTAGTGCTTGGTTTGCAGTTAGGAGAATTACTAGAGAAATCCTCCAGAGAATCCTGAAAAGAAGGGCTGGGACTTTTGAGAAAGAATGTGGCTGGGTGCAGTGGCTCATACCTGTAATCCTAGGACTTTGGGAGGCCTAGATGGGAGGATCACTTAGGCTAGGAGTTTGAGAACAGCCTGAACAACATAGTGAGACCCTGTCTTTACAATAAATAAATAAATACATTAGCTGAGCGTGTTAGCATGCTTCTGTAGTCCCAGCTACTTGGGACACTGAGACAGGAGAATTACTTGAGCCCAGGACGTTAAGGCTACAGTGAGCCATGATTGTGCCACTGCACTCTAGCCTGGGTGACAGAGAGAAACCCTGTCTAAAAAAAAAAAAAAAAAAAAGGATAAATAACTTATAGTTTACCTAAGTAAGTCTCTGCAATGAGCCAGTTTGTCTCATTCTTTGGATGAGAAACCTGAGACACAGAGAGATGAAGTGTTTGGTCTGAGGTGGTATGGTTGGTAAATAGCAGAGCCACAGTCAGCTACTGGGACTCCAACACCCATGCTCTTTTCACCAAATCATAATATATCTCTTTTATGAAGCCATTATGGGACACAGAAGAGGAATTTTTTTCTTTCCAACACTTTGTAAGAATATATTTCTATACTTTCCACATCTTTCAATCATGCCAGTTATTTTTTTTCTGTTCTTATACATAATATATGTTCATTACCTAAATTTTAAACCATAGTTTTTAAAACTCATGATGAAAATTAGAATTACCCATGTTTATGCCACCCAAATAAATCATTCTCAACTTTCTGTTGCATTTTCTTTAAGATTTTTTTTCCATGTAAATGTAACAAAATATTTGGATTCTTTGTTACATTTATTCTATTGACTTCTCAATAGCCTAACTTTTTGAAAACACCGTTCTTTGATATTATTGCATGTTCTTTGAAAAATGTCATTTTATAAGTCTGTGATATTCCATGGGCACAGGGATAAAGTAGCCTAGAACGTTCAGAGAACTCCAAGTGATAGAAAGAGGGAATAATACTTAAGAGTCTGGATTCTGGAGTCACAGTGCCTAGGTTCAAATCCAGATATGTGACAAAATATAGAGAGGCTTAGCAGAGTGCCTATAGCAGAGTAAACACTCAGTAAATATCCACTGGTGGTAACAGTGGGGGGAAATGATGGTGGTAGTAGCATGGAGATAGTTGCTGATACTGGGGATTGGGGTGATGGAAGTGATAAGAATAGTAAGGATAGAAGCAGTGGAGGTGGTGGGGGATGGAGTTGGGAGCAGAAATGGTGGAGATGGTGGTAGTAATGGTAGTGGGGGCGGAGGTAGTGGTAGAGGTGGAGGTGGGGGTGGTGAAGGTGGTGGAGATGGTAGGCATGGTGGTGATAGAGGATAAAACTGCTCAAGTATTAAATGCAAGAAAGGTGAATCAAGCATGTGTGTATGGGGGAAATCACAGCAAAAGATGAAGCCAGAAGGATGTGCAGATATCAGGATAATGAGGATTTTGTGCATGATCTTAATATGTTGGGCCATTTTCCTGGAGGCTTTGGGAGGGGAGGGCAGAAGAGGGTCTCAAGTAGGGAAGTGATGTGTTCTAATTTGGAGTGGGCGAGATATTTTAGGACAGGAATCCTTCAAATATCACCATCTAGGCATCCACCCACTCTGCATATGTACAAGGTCAGATATGATTTGGATCACAGAATAACCATGCTTCAGGCCAAAGAAACACAACCTGGATGTTACCTGGGAGAAGTCAAGTAGAAAGGTGAGAGGACTAGAAAGCATGGGGCAAGGGTGGAAACATGAGTGTACTGGAGATGTTTCACCAGCCAAAAAGGAGATTTGGGGAAATGAACAAATAAAACCATTAGCACCCACTGAATGGTTTTAAGAATAGGAAAGTGGCACAATCAGATTTGTTTTTTATAAAGATCATTCTGGTTACTGCTTGGAGAATGTATTTTGGGAGAGGGATAGAAAATCAAATAGGAAAGAGGGATCCATTATGAGACTACTGTTGTAGCCTGAGAAAGACTGCCAGTTTGGACTAGGTTAGTGGCCATGGAAATGGATTGACACACATTCGGGAGGTGGGTTTGGGTTTTGTGATGGATTAGAAGGAAGCGATGAAGGAGGGAGTAGAGCCAAGGATCACTCCTAGGTTTCGGGTTTGAGCAGTCAGATGGATGGAGATGCATTCTCTGAAACAGAGCCGCTGAGAGGAAAGTATGTCCAGGGGGCCGTGAAGAAGTGCTCGGTTTGTTGAACAAATGAAGAGACTGTATGCCACAGATCAGGGCATATTTCTGGCTTTTATTTTTTAGTAGGGAGATAGGAAGGGTGTCAGGAGAAAGGTGTGGAAGGCTCTGAAATAGGAAAAAAGACAAGATCTCTGTTAGCTATTATGTGTGGCAATAACCCTTGCTGTGTTTATTGCCCATTTAATAGAGTGTACATTACAACCCACAGTGATAATCAAGAGATGGGGGATGCCGAATGAGATGCGGAGATACCATACGTGGGAAATTTATTTCACTGCAAAAAGGTTCACATTTATGAAAATGGATTCTGAATGAGTCAGCCCCTGGCTCCCTCCATCTCTCCTTCCCTCATCTCCAGAAGAGTGAGCGTAGAAGCTTTTGAACCAGAATGATTGGAGGCAGACAGTCATCCTGAAATTAGAAGAGTACCATCGGAGAGAAGGAGATAGGATGATGAGTGGCTTACCCGGGGATTCTAGAGTCAGTTATTTTACTTGACATGCCAGGTATTGAAAATAATCTTTGCTGACATTTTCCTGGAAACTGTGTAGGCATGGAACACTTCAGACCAATGGTCAAAATCCTTCTTTACCCCAGATTAACTATATTACAGTTTGATGAATTTCATCACCTTTCTAGCTTCCATTTCTCACCTGTTAGAGGGATCATCATAATTTCTTCACAGAGTTGTTGTAATGATTAAATGAAAAAGTATTCATTAGACATCAAGTGCAGTAGTGGTAAGGTAATAAATATGAATTCCTTCCTCTTTCTCTCCCATTCTTTTCTTTCCACATTTTATGGACTTGAACTTGTCCATGAAGTATGACTGGCCTTGAGTTGAGTTTTAAGTGAGCCTCAGTGAAGGCAAGAAGTTCTGATATCTGGAATTACTAATCCTTCATTTGCCTTGGGGCTTTGACCCAAATGGGTAGAGTGCTTGTGTTAGCAAAGGATCAAGGCAGCTATTAATGAATGTCATGGGGCGTTGGTGACCTAAGCAGTCCTCCTTGTGTGTTCCCAGGAGCTTGGCCGCATTCAGGTGTCTTTTGGAAACAGCAGCATCTGGTGGCTGCTTGAGTAGTAACCCTGCTGCAGGCTTCAGGAGGAGCAAATTGCAACATCTGTGTTTCTCCAGCAGGGCTATTAAAATAGCTCTTAGGCACGATCTATCACTGCACTGTCTCCCTTGTTTGCACAGGCAGTAGCTGGGGAAGTGAGAGTCTGACGAGACAGTAATCATGGAGGACTAGAAGAGAACTCTGGAGTCTTGGGCTCATATCTAGGCTTTCCCAACAACTTGCTGGGTGACCTTGGCCAAGTCACTTGGACTCTCTGGGCCCCTGTTTCCTGACTTGAAAGCTCCCAGAGGCATTCTGTGGTTTCTAATGACAATTTCTGCTTGGGAATAGTTAGAATTAATGACGGAAGTCTCCTTTGTTATGTGACATTGGAAAAAGTGTTCAATTTTTAAATGAGTCAGTTTCCTTATCTGAAAACAGGGTTGATGATAGCTAACGTAAAGAGTGGCTATGAAAGTTGACAGTGATGCTGATTATAAAGCCCTAGACATGGTTTCCTGGCTTATAACAAGCTCTCAGAAAATGTCAGATGCCTTTCTGCCCCTAGATCATAGCATTGCCTGATACCAACACTGAATCATAAAGCCACTGTTCTTTAGTCTATGCATAGAATCTAAAATCATGTTGACGATTATTATTATCAAGTATGAGCTGCCCATTATTCCCACCCTACACCCTAGCCACGTTAGTTTCTCATAGGTGCTTTTTGCACATGCCAATCCATCAGTCAAAGAATATCCTTCCTTTATCATTCTTTAAGATTGAGCACAAATGTCCTCTTTCATGAAACTTTAAACTCTCTGTAAGGAGAACGGATGACTCATTTAGCGAAATTGAACCCAGACCTCTCTTAACAAGTTTAACAAAAGGTGGGGAAAATAGACTTGGGAAGGAGGGCCTGGGTTATCCTGTTCACTGAAATACACTTCAGTTGACCACACAGGAGGACAAGGTTGGCCTCAGCCCTCGAAGACACACATGGCCTTTTCGTTTCCTCTGCTCTCTGGCATCTTTTACACTTCTAATTATAGCTTTTATCATATTTTATGTATATATATTTTAAACCATATATATAGTCATGTCTAGTTGTACATATATAATATATATCTATACACATATGTATATATACATACACATATGTATGTGCACACAGTTTTATATATATGTAAAACTGTGTGTGCATATATCTATAACTGTGCACACACATATATATATATATAAAACTGTGCATATATAAAAGCTATATATATATATTCCCTTCACAGACTGAAACATTTAATAAGGCAACAATGACTGCTGAATCCCTTTTTGCTTTGGTATATGTAACCTAGTGCCTGGTACATGGTATGTACTAATGAAATATTCAAAGAATGAAGGAAATATATATCAGTTCCACAATAATTATTCATTGAGTATCTACTGTGTTCAAAAAAGCAGTCAACATAAGCTTTTTCCTTATATTAGTTAGCCTCTGTGTATGTTATTTTATTTTCAAGACAAAACTAATTGATTTCTTTTAGTAGAATGGGTGAGAGTATGGCAGCAAAATTTATATTTCCTTAAAGCTTCATTTTGTACTTCAAACCTCCATTTCTTGTCTCTGTGGTGTTGTGGACAAAACTGTGAATTTACTGCAATCTAAAATCACTGCATTACTATTACAGTGCTTATTATTATATTTGCAGTTGTTTAATGCTACTTTATATTTCCACATTTTATATTCTAATGCATTAGACTGCAAAATATTCCAATTCATCTTCTGTTTGAGATTTTAAATAGGTTAATAGGATGCAAATACAAGCTTCGTTTTTGCATTCTGTTACAAATATTGTACACAGATATTGCTATGCTGTTTGGGCAAAATGTAATGAAATGTAATTTAATATGATACTTTCAAGCACATTAGATTGTTCCTGAGGGCTTTATGGCCATGGTCCTAAACTGTGTTAAACCATAGCTAAAACAAGTCTGAACAAAATGAGTTTCTTTCTTCATTTTACTGGCCTCTCCTAGTTTGATGACTTTTTGTCATCCATGTCAAATGATGTTTTGGGTATCATGCAGTTAGGCTAGGCTAGAAATTGAGTTTGAAAATATTCAGTTATCCTCATGAGAAAATATTGCTGTTTCTACATTTAGCCTACTCGTCAATTCACCAACTACTTTTATTTATTTATTAATTCACCAAACTCACTAACTCATTCACTTATTTATTCAACTCTCCATCTTGCTTTATTAATGCTCCTGACATTAATCTTTCTGTTCCCCAACACTGCCCTGAAGCATAAGCTGTGTGGTCCTGGGCAGCCAACTTAACTGGAACCAAGGACAATGCCTGACTCTTAAAGGGGCTGAATGTACAAGAACAGGAAGCATGGATGTGAGCTTTCTTTTTTATAGTGAAGATTCCTTTATTATAAGAATTAAATGAAATAATGTCTGCAAAGTACTTGGTACGATGTGAAACATGCAACAGTTAATGTTCATATAAAAGAAATGCATAAATGAACCTATTTCCAAATCTATAGATTAGGAACTAAACACCTATTTACAGGTTTGTTCTCGGTGCCTGGCATATAATAAAGTTTAATCCGTTCTCTTTTCTAAGAGAAATAGTAGGATTCACCACCAGTAATAGGCAATAACAACAACCAAGTAAACACATTGGGAGCAAATTTGTAAGTTTCTGACTTACAAATATCCTAGAAAAGTACTGTGAGCACAGGATTGTTTTTTGTTTGTTTGTTTGTTTGTTTGTTTGTTTTTGAGAGGGAGTCTCGCTCTGTCGCCCAGGCTGGAGTGCAGTGGCCGGATCTCAGCTCACTGCAAGCTCCGCCTCCCGGGTTCACGCCATTCTCCGGCCTCAGCCTCCCGAGTAGCTGGGACTACAGGCGCCCGCCACCTCGCCTGGCTAGTTTTTTTTTTTTTTTTGTATTTTTTAGTAGAGATGGGGTTTCGCCGTGTTAGCCAGGATGGTCTCGATCTCCTGACCTCGTGATCCGCCCGTCTCGGCCTCCCAAAGTGCTGGGATTACAGGCTTGAGCCACCGCGCCCGGCCAGGATTGTTTTTTTTCAGTCTCAGTCCTTCCCAGGCTCACTTATTTCCTTTTTGTGCCACCATTACAGAGCTTCCCTATCCACAGCCTGAGAGGCATCACTGTAGGTTCATATGTGTGTTAGGATTTGTGATGGAAAAGGAAAAGAAGAGAATCTTCACAGTTTTTCATCCCTGTCTTCCAAGCCCATAATAACTCCTTAAGGCCAGTTTTGGATGGACTGTATAGCACACCCCCAACCCCTACAAAAATACCCAGGCATCTGAGCCCAGTTCCCTTGGAAACATAAACAAATCCACTTCAGTCCTTTGAGTAACCAAAGACTCAGGAGAGAACAAATAGAAAGACTGCAGCTACTTTGATTCCCTCTGTCTTTTCTCTCTTTGCCCCTCCAGAAATTGAATCTTCTCCATTGACTGCACATCTGCATTTCAGTAGGCAAGCTGCAATTATTCAATGACAGCATGCCCTGATTTTTACCATGGAAAACTGGGGCTGGTTGAGATGACCCAGGTGTGACCGTCCTCTGTCAGCAATGCAAGAAGGAAGTATCTGACTAAAAATCTCACAGCAATGGAGAGCATCGCTGTTTACCGTTCTCATAGGCTGTTCAAAATGTTGGACCAAGATCTGTCCCATCTAGGGCCCAGACACCCCTGAAGATTCCTTTCTCTGTACACCTCAATAGGTCCCATTTATGCTCTTAAAATTGTCCTTGTGACAAGAATGGCTATCCAGTGGTATGATTGTCACTTTTTCTTTTCATTTATTGGCCCAGGTTTTAAAGCTTGGAAGAGAAATAGGAAGTATCCCCAAAAGTCTTATTATTCTATTTCCCACCCTCTTTTCATCTAGTTGCTCTTGACTTGTCCTTCAGACATCAGCTCAGATGTCATTTTCTCAAGGACACTTTCTGTGACACTGGCATGGCTCTTTGTACTGCTCTTCATGCCTCAGATCACAGTTGATCTTACATATACATATGCATGGATTTATGATTTAATTATACATGTCATATGCAAGTATATATGATATAATTATGCATGTACACATGCATATGTATATGATTTAATCGTTATGTGTTTGTCCTATTATGTAACATGTGTCTTCTCCACTGGAATATAAGTTTTATATGAGGAAGAGCCATGTCTGTGTGTTCACCTTTGTTTCCACAGAACAAAGCATAGTCTCTGGCACATAGTATGTTCTTGATGAGTGTTTATTCAATGAATCATTGGAAAAATAAAAGAAAACGGGCATGGTGACTCATGCCTGTATTCCCAGCACTTTGAGAGGATGAGATAGAAGGAATACTTGAGCCCAGGAATTTGAGACCAGCCTGGGCAACAAGTGAGACTGTCTCTACAAAAGATACAAAAAATTAGGCAGGCACAATGGCATGCACCTGTAGTCCCAGATATTCAGGAGGCTGAGAGGGGAGGATCACTTGTTCTCCAGAAAGTCAAGGCTGCAGTGAGCCATGATCCTGTCACTGCACTACAGCCAGGGCAACAGGGTGAGAACCCTTCTCAAAAAAAAAAAAAGAGAGAGAGAGAAGAAAGAAAATAAATATGCATTATTTGGTTAATATAATTTTTTCATGGCTTATGAATGAAGCAATATTTGGTGGGGCTACCTAAGACTAACCATGCTTTCAGTGATTCACTCGAAGGACTCACAGGATTCAATATCTTAACATATAGTAATACTCAGGGCTAAGATTTATTATGGAAGTACCCCCCAGATATACAGCTAGATGAGTAAGGGAAAAACATTAGTAGAGTCTGAAGGAATTCATATTAGGTTTCCTAATCTCTCTCCTTCCCGGGAAGTATTACACAGAATGTACTCTACCCCCAGCTGCAAAAATACAGCAACATTTGTGATGTTTCTGGCCTAAAGAAGCCCGCTTGGGACTTAGTACTCAAGATTTTTTTTGGGCGCTAGTCACATATGCAGTCTCCATCTAGCAACTACTAAAATTCTAGACTCCCAGAAAGAAAGGAGGTTTTCTGCACAAACTGCATTGTTTGCATAAACAGTCTAGGTATAGTAAATCAATCTTATCAGTTAGGGACTATTTAAAGAGCCAAGTTGCCAGACATCAGCAAAGAACCAATCTTGTAGGCAGGCCCTTCAAAAGGTGTGCTTCCGGCCTATGTGTCAATTCTTTCCTGCACAGGGAACTATATATATATTTTTTTTCATGTGTAGGGAGACATACATACTCACATACATGTATACACATTAGCCAATAACTGGGTGAGAGATGCTGTTCAGAGACGTGTTTGAGAAGGCCAACTTTGAGGTCAAGCTGCCAGGGTTTAAATCCTGCCTCTACTACTTGCTCTGTTGCCTTGGACAAGTTTTATAACCTACCTGCTATTTAGTTATGTTTTAAAAATAGGAAAAGTAATAGGCCTACCTCATAGTATTACTGCCAAGATTGAAAATGATGAAGTACTCATTCAACAGTGTTTGGTAGGGAGTAAGAACATGTTAACTGATAGTGTCACCATTACTTTTGTCATTCTTATTCAGAGGATTCCAGAGGTTTCATGGTCTTTCGTTGCTCAGGACATCTAAGCTGAGTGACTGAATGAATCTGTAAGTGACAAGGTACCTGCGTTCTAATCATGTCTCTGTCAGTCACTTACAGAACATTCTTGGGCAAGTTAATTCCTCTCCCTAGCCTCAGTTTCCTCATCTTCACAAGATAGCAGTCCTTGTCTGGCCATTTCTCACAGCAGAGCAGGAGAGAGGGTAGAGTGTCGTGAGAAGGAGTCAGATACAATTGGACAAACACCAGTCTCCAACCTGTAATGTGAACATATCAACATAGTATCATACTTCTTAAGTACTGACTGCTGTTATTATTAGCACTGCAGTAATGCTCACATGAGATAATGGATGTAAGAATGGTCTGTATTTACCCATGTAAGGAATTATTTTATTATCAGAAAAAGCAATTTGGGGCTGTAGTTGTACTTTAAAGAAATCTTGCTACTTACGAACCTTCAGCTGGGGTGGGAATCTCTGGGTGGAAGGGAGCAGGCTGAGCAAAGAGGTTGCAGAGAAAGAGCTGGGCCTCCACCAGACTGTGAGTTACCCAGACCTAGAGACTGTCTACCATATTGTTTCCCTGGCATCTGGCACAGTGCTTGTCACCTGGCAAGAAGCTCTCAATAAACGTGTGTTAGATGAATAAATGAATCCTATCAACTGGAAATATTATTACTCCAGAGAAACCATTGATTGAATGTTTACTGCCTAGCAAGAATTTTGTGCATTATCTCTTTACAGAATAATAGCAGTCTTGTAAGGTAGGCGGCATTCTTCTCATCTTATGCAGATGAGAAAACTGAAGCCCTGTGAGCTGAAGATCAGAAAACAAATACGAAACAGCCAAAATCAAAGCTATGTTCTCTGAGGTTTAAAACTACAAAACACTTTTGACTACCTACCACTGAAATTGTTTTATTGTTTTTATACTTCATTTTTCTTAAGCGAGCTTCTTAAATTTTTAATACAATTGTTAGTTAACAATCAGATACTGTCTCGTAATTCACTTTTAAATTTTTCATAATGCACCTTGGCAAGAGAAGAATGAGCCTCAGCTCAGATGCTATAAGTGAACCTCTGCCTGTCAGTTAAGGCTGTAATCCAAACAAGGTGAATGCTTGATGGGAGGGGGTTGGGAAAAATTAAACATTTATTGAATTATCTAAAAGAGTGCTCTACTAGGCTTTCTTAAAATATGCTTTCAAGGTGATAGATTAACTGAAATAAAATTATTGAATTGAGAAGCCATTCATTAAGAGGGAATTTGAGGAAACCAGAATGCTTTTTATAATATTACCACCAGAGCTGCCCATAAAATGAAAGTTATGTATTCTTAGGTGATATTGAAATCACTGGTTTGTCATCTTTTCCTCTCAGTCTTTTTTCTAAGAGTGTAAAAACTTATAATTTACAACTTCTGATATAATTAGAAAGTTAATTAGTTTTTCTCAGATTCCACCTGCTTTATTTTAACCACAATTTTCTTAGCCCATCCTCCTCTTTTTCTGGATTGTCATTTATGTCAAAAGTAGGATACATTTTTCTTTTTGTCTATCCTTGCTGTCAATTGAAATCTAAGACTCAATACATTAGCCAAGTCAGTCTCTGCATGCATACACGGCTGCATCCATTTTTCTTGTCTCATTTTTTTTTTCCTTGACTTGATTCCAATACTTTAATCAACCGGTTTTTGTTGAGCATATAATATGTGGTATCACTGAAACAGGGGAAAAGCCAGAACACAAAGAAAAAAAAAAAAGAAAGCCCACTCTCAGTCCCCAAGATTACTGCGGCAGGAGGTGTGGTGGGAGATAAGATAAAAATGTATCAAAAGGAAAACTGTATGGTGCTGTGGAAAAAGCAGGAGTTTTAAAATCAAACGTCCACAGATTTGCCATGTATAAGCAGTGAGAACTTCAGAAAAGTTTTAAACCTCTCTGAACCTCAGCTCTCTCCTCTGTAAGATGGGGATGATTGGCTGGGTGCGGTGGCTCACGCCTGTAATCCCAGCACTTTGGGAGGCTGAGGCAGGCGGATCACGAGGTCAGGAGATCGAGACCATCCTGGCTAATGCGGTGAAATCCTGTCTCTACTAAAACTACAAAAAATTAACCAGGTGTTGTGGCAGGCGCCTGTAGTCTCCGCTACTCAGGAGGCTGAGACAGGAGAATGGCGTGAACCTGGGAGGCAGAGCTTGCAATGAGCCGAGATCGCGCCACTGCACTCCAGCCTGGGCGACAGAGCAAGACTCCGTCTCAGAAACAAAAACAAACAAACAAACAAACAACTATGGGGATGATCACGTCAACACCGTTGGAGTGTTTTAACAAATAATAAAGTAATATAAGTGAGGGGCCTGGCATAGGACCTGGAGCAAGGTAAGCTCTCAGGGATTGTCAGTGGCACCGGAGCTTTCCTGCTCTTTCCTTGCCCCCATCCTAGTGCCACCTTTATGATACCTGTAGGCAGGCCAAAGGGAGTACAGAAGGAAGTAGCCTTTGTGTGTTCCAGATAAGTCACGAAAGGTAGAAGACATGGCTCTTAAACTGGACCTTGAAATACTAATAAAATAATAGTCATCCTCCCCATTATCATTATAGGAGGAGGAAAAAGAGGAATAGCTACTAATTATGGAGTACGAAGTATTGCCTGGCACTCCTGGCACTGTGTTAAATTCTTCACCATCTTCCATAATTTATTTTTCCTCATAAAATTTGATGAGGTGGATGTTATTATTATTCTCATCTTGAATATTGAGAAATAGGTCCAGAAAGTTTAATTGTCCAAGGTCACAGAATGACTAAGTAGTAAAGCTGGGGTTGCAGAAAAGGAATGTTGACTGCAAAGCTAGAATTGAGCCACCTTTTGAGTTATCCTAGGCACAGACACTAACATGTGTAATTGACTTCTTTCTTCCTGACCAATGGGTCCTAGTTGGTTTTCTATAGTACAGGATCCCTTTAACAATGGCTGAACTGTTCTTCATTTTGATATGTGTTTGAAGTCCTACAGGAGAAGGGCAGGTTATGAAGGGGAAACAGGCATAAATGTTAAATAAAAAAAGGGAATCAAAAACTGGATCTGGCCTTTGGCAGCATTAATTTTTCTCCCAGTAACTTATCTAAGATTTAGCTCGTCTTATATTAAACAATAAAGAGTTACCATAGCAACCTCATTGCCATGTAATAACATTCACATCCTTCCCAACCGTAAAATCAAAGCCAGAGAGGCAAATAGAAACCATCAAATTACCAAATACCCATCTTCTTCATCTCTTTTTCCTTTGTAGAATGATTATTGATTACTTTCTTTATTGTAGGTCAGTGACACTATTACTAATTTTTTTCCCTTCCCCCTGTCTCTTGGTCTCTATGTGAATAAGAAGAAATGGGAGAGGAGCACATGGCAAGTGCCTCCAGTCCTCAGAGTGGCAGAGCACTTCCTATTCCAGGAGGACAAAGCTTGAGTCAGTGCCATCTCCTGCCAGCTGCTGCCAATATTGCTCTGGGGGCATTTATATCTCTTGCTGGCTGCAGAATGCTTGATTAACCCTGTGCACTTGCCACATCTGCTCCGATGCCTGTTTGCTGTATCTCTTCACTTTCTGGCAGGAATTCGCTGTCCATGTTGGAGCCCTGGGAGGCAGTGTCTATAGCAGATGTTCCATCCATGGTGCACAGAGTGGGGCAACTTGCTGCCCTCCCTACTATCTCCGCATACCTGCTGCTGCTTTCTCCCTCTCTTCCTTTTGGATAATTCCTAGTTTTCCTGCAAGATTCAGGTCAGGTATTACCTCCATCACAAAGCCTTCCCTAGTGTTCTCAGCATAGATGAGATGCTCCTCTTCTGATATTCTACAGGTCCTGTTTATTCCTCTTCCACAGCAGTGCTCACACTGTGTCACAAGAATGTACTCATATCCTGCTCATCATTATATGTAAACTACTGGAGGTAACTCTCTGCATACATATATCACATCTCCTAATATGCGAAGCACACAGTAGGAACTCAATAAACATCGCACACCCCACTTCCTTGGCAGTGGATAGCATGAAACTGTTTATTGGCACTAACCTATGGATAGTTAATCAGACTGATTGGTTCTCTGTTTCCTTCTTCTGAGGTTTTTACATGTGAATAAAAGTAGATGGACTGAGAAGCAAGTTTGGTTTATCTGCTGTACCCTAGCAAACCACATCTTTTTAATTTCATGCACCAACGGAATGATACACCACACCTGTTACAGCGGGACAGCTTGCTACCTTGTATAACTCAACATGCTGATGCAGCTGGGCTTGCAAAATTATTCTAGGGGAGCGGAATCAGATCCAGGAGATCAGAAATGGTACCAAGTCTCCTGAGATGGTGTTTCTTTACCCTTTCCTCATGACCTCATCCTCTTGTGGGACCTGACCTGAACAACATTCACACATTCACTCAATGAAGGACAATTACACCTTACTATACACTGGGTCCCAGCAGCAAAATGCCTAATAAGAAAATTTATCTTATTTGAGATCATATAGTCATTTATTCAATCAACAAATGTTCATTGAGGACCTCAATACTTGTTTGTAGAATAAATGAGTGAATGAATGAAGAATTAAGGATCTGTCTACTCTTCAGTCCAGTTTCTGCCCTGCTACCAGATCTATTATTCTAAAACCCACTCAAGTCACCTTCCTCCTGCCCTTAACTCCTGTGATGATTCTTCAACTTTTATAGAATAAAGTCCAGAGATCTAAACTCAGTGAGGCATTCACATGCTTTGACAATCTGGCTTCAATTCCTACTATAGCCCTGTGTGCCTTCTTCTATACAGTCTTGCCTCCTCTGATGTTCTCACTTACTTGTTCTCTACTGGAAAGTAACTATCCTGAAGCTATCCTATTCATATTCTTGAATTTGAGGGCTTACGAAATAAGTTCCTCTTGGACATCCAAAATCTGCTGTTTCAAGCTGGATGATCATCTTCAAAGATGGTAAAGATGTTAGAGCTTTCCTTCTGAGCAAGCTAGGGGCCCTAAACTCTGACTCAGTCTGGGGTCACCAGGAGCCAAGGCTTTGTTCCAGAGTGGGAATGAAGTTGAATATGTTAGCATAAAATTGTAAGGATCTTCAGTGAAACTGGGTCAACCTTTTCATGTTACTTCTGAGAAAGCTGAGACCCAAGGTATGAAGTAGCTTGTCTGAAGCCATGACATTAAATCACTACGTGGGCACTAACACCCAGTCTAGGCCTTTCCCAGTTTATCCTGATCAATATCCAGCATCCCCATGGGAAGCACTCCCCCAAGGCCACTCATCAGTGCAGTCTGGGATCATTCATGTCTTTCTCCATGCAGGTCACCGGTCATCTCTTTCTCCCAACTGTGGAGTTGTGAATCTCTCCAGGAAACTTTAGTGCTCCTCTGCCCATCTGCTGCTGGAATCTCTGAAGCTCGACAAAGCAGACTGTCTGCTGGCTAGTGCTCTGGATGAATGCCATAAATATTAGCTGCAGGCAATGAATGACTGACACAGGGAATAAATATTTGTTTTCTCTGAGAGGCTACACTATGGTGTTGGTTAAGAGGCATATCCCACTGTTGGCTTTGGGCAAAATTGCTACTAAAAATGTGACATGTATCAGTCTGTGTGCATGTTATTGGTGAGGTCAAATATAAATCCTGTGCTGAGAATGTCTGTGTTGTGTTACACTTGGGTCAGTAATGAAGCTCTCAGGCTCTCCTGTAAACACATTATGAGGTAACATGTCTTAGATACCCTATTTCTCTAAATCACACCCTGGAAGAATTAGTCAAATTTCAAAAGCAATCCACCATCGTTCATATCCCAAGAACAAAATATAGTAAGTCTGTGCGCTGGGCAAATCTCTGACTATTACCCTACAGTGTGACCACATTCACAGCACAGAATGTGAACCCCCACCCTCAGCCACAATAAGCACTTGTGGGTGAGCAAATGCTATGGATGCTGGGACCAAACCACCAAGCTTCAAATCCCAGCTTGGCCACTCACTGGCTGTGTGATTTTTGACAAGTGGCTTAAACTTCCTGCCTTCAGCTTATTCTATAACATGGAGATTATAGTAACATCTACCTCATGGGATGGTTGAATAGACTAAATGAATTGACATAAATGCTTAGAACTGTGCTGGCAACCTAGCAAGTGGCATATATATATTAACCATGATTATTACCATCAGCAGCACATTATTACACTTATCCTTCTCAAAAGACATTCACCAGCTGGTTGGACAGCGTGATATGATAAAACGAACATGGGCTTCCTAATCAGACAGGTCTAGGGTCAAATCCCAGCTTTGCTATTTGCTAGCTGGTAAGGCCTTAGGCAAGTTTGACCTCTTTGAGTCTCTGCTTCCTCATCCATAAAGTGCGCTTAGCATTCCCTCTCTCAGTGTTACTGTATTAGACGACATAAGCCTCATGAGGTTCCCAGAGAATGGGGGACCCAAAAATGGCAGTTACCCTCCCTTTGTGTCAGGGCCAGTTTCCTTTTATACATCAATTCCTGGCAAGTCATTTACCCAACAATTGGGATGAAGTTAATACTTTGCACCAGACACTCTGCTAGGTGCTGGAGACACAAAAGTGAATTATGTACTCACACCTGAGGAAGCTGGTAGTCTTGTCCACATCCTGCTTGATTATCTATTTCTTTCTAGAAATGCAGAATTTTTTCTCCTGTATTCCATAGATGCGTAACCTGCTTCATCTTCTCCAGAAGACCCCTCCTTACTTTTTGCACAAAAAACGTTACATTTATGGTGTCCAATGTACCATTGATTTCCCTTCCTCCTCCTCGGTGTCCAACCTCCCCAGTCATAACCTTTGCTTCCAACTCAGGTTTAGAATCCCTTCCACTTGATTAAAATGTGGTTTTTATTCTTTTCTTTTCTTTTTAAAAATTTTTTCAGCTGGGCACGGTGGCTCCCGCCTGTAATCCCAGCACTTTGGGAGTTCAAGGTGGGTGGATCACAAGGTCAGGAGTTCGAGACCAGCCTGGCCAACATAGTGAAACCCCGTCTCTACTAAAAATACAAAAATTAGCCGGGTGTGGTGGCACATGCCTATAATCTCAGCTACTCAGGAGGCTGAGGCAGGAGAATTGCTTGAACCCGGGAGGCAGAGGTTGCAGTGAGCCAAGATCATGCCACTGCACTCCAGCCTGGGCGACAGAGTGAGACTACATCTCAAAAAAAAAAAAAAAGAAAGAAAGAAAAAAAGAAAGAAAGAAAAGAAACAAAAAAATTTTCCTACATTATTTTCTTCATTTTATCTAAGAAATCTAAAGGGTTCTTTCTTTTCTCTTGGGAGCCTCTACCTCAATACACTCAAAGCCTACCTATTCTTCAAAATCTGGTTTGAAAAAAGGAATATAAATATCTGACTAATTTTTTATAATGATTCCATGTTGAAATGGTAATAATTTAGATTTACTGGTCTAAAAATATATTATTAAAATTAATTTTATCTTTTTCTTTTTACTTTTTAAATGTGGCTACTAGAAAATGTAAACTTACATATGTGGCTGACATATTTCTTACCTTTGTGGTAAGAACTTACGTATGTGGTAAGAACTTACATAAGTTTACAAATGTAAACTTACATATGTGGCTGACTTATATATTGGATGGTGCTGATCTAGAGTAACATCAGTAACCTTCTTAAGTCAGAACAGGACAATATTAAATATTTTATCTGGACTTTCATGCAATCACCGTATGAGTAGAGTGATAATGTTGCTAAGTTTGCCCAGGTCAGTCCCACTTTATGTCTGTTGTACAAGGGTAACTTATTAGCAGTGACCCCTTTTACTATTAAAAGAGCCCTGGTTGAAATAAGTTCTGAGTAAAGATACATCTGGAGCTCTTGGATTAGTCTGCAGATTCTTCTCTCAGAAGAACCAGTGATCCCCCTAACCAGTGTGGCCATGGCAAGGGTCTCAGCTCTGTCCAGAGAGATCCTCTTCTCTGTGGTCTTGAAAGTTATCTGCCTGCCCTATCAGCACTCCCTTTGGATAGAAGAAACACTTCCTACTTGGAATCTCAACTAGAAATAGTCTTCCATTTATGATTACCATGGACAGCATGACACTTCCTGTCCAACACTATGAAACATTTATCTGGCAAATAATTCTAGGTTGAATTCACAGGTATTACCCTTTAATTCACTCATGATATATTTTGTGTACATTGTATATGTAAACTACAAAAATGGTCAGATACGTACTGCACCTACTGTTGGCCGTTCCACTTCCCAGTTCCGCCACCTGAAGGAAGCCTGCAGCCTAGTGGGCTAGGGACGGAGACGAGATACAGCCCTTGCTGAACCTCAGGCTCTTCACCTCCAAGCAGATTTGAGGATAAGTTCTACCTCACAGAAATCGTGAAAATTTAATAAGATCATAGATATTAATTAAGTCCTCATCAGAGTACCATGCACATGCAGGGGCTCAGTTAACCCTTTTTCTCTTGCCCTTTCCTACAGGCAAATTCACTCTCTAAAAAAATGGAAGAAGGTGACGATTATTTTGAGTTTTTAACTTATTATGGAAAGCCTGCTGGCATTTCTGCCTCTTCCTTGGCTCTTGGTGCAAAGTAGCCTCGGCCTTATTAGAGTCTTTTGCATCTAACCTATGGGGTGCGTTCCATCAAGTGAGGAAAGACTTCCTCAAATATTCTCTTAGTCAATATAGTATCCATAATACCTCCAGGTAAGCCTGATAACCCAGGGAGCTGCCTAAGGAATCTGTTCCTTTGGGTAGTCTATGGCTCCCAAATGGTTGTGAAAGTTTTATTTAAACCTATAATGGGAAAGGGAGAAATTCCACTTAATGCATAAGCTGCTACCACCATCATAGCTGTGACAAATGGACAACTGACAGTGTAGATCCTGCCAATTACAGAGCTGCTCATTGCCTCTGCTTTTGATAAACATCAGTCATTACAGGGGCTGGAGAAGCTGTGTTTCCCAGTCATTTGGGAAGGGTGCTTTTTATTATTATTATTCCCTCCATCTCTTCCTTATTGAGTGTACCTTCTGGCATGAGCCATACATGCTGGTTGCATCATTAGGTGCTGAAACTTCACATCTTAATTCTGTGTGAGAGGTTTTCCCTGGGGGCGATGGTGCATCTGTGGAAAAAGAACTTGAGTATACAATGAAGGTGATACGTTAGAGGATGTTGATGGTATATTTAAGGAAACAGCTGTCCAGAAACGCTTTTCTTTTTGGGGAGTGAGTGAAAGGGAGAAGAGTAAGAACTGGTTTGGTTTGGTTGTCCAGAGACTAATGTGGAAAGTGTTGGCCAGGCTTAGAGGTTTGCTAAGGAAAAGCTATAAAGTACTTAACTCGAGCAGAAAAGAACATGGATTTAGGATGTGGAATAATTTGCAGAACTTATGTTCTCTTTATGTCTGAGAGGCTCATAAGCTATTGAGCAATATCTGCAATTCCCACTTTCTTTTGGATGCCTCTTAATATTACTTAATACTCTTTTTGACAGAAAGGGGACTAAACCAGGATGAAATTATGGTTTAATTTTTTAATGTAATTCCTTGTGAAACAAAAAGATGTCTGTGTTCAGTAGCTGGATAGATGTATGGCAAATAGGGGAAAGGCAAGCTGTGTAACATCAGGACTAGTTTCTATAGCAACAAAAATGTCAGCCATCCTTTTGGCTGATCCTATTAATCTGGAGTAGAAGCAATGATACTGACACATTCGAAATGTATTTAAACCAGAAGGTGAAAATATAACCCAGCTGTAGATTTTAAATAGAGGTAGAGTTAGGCACCAGTATGATAGGACTTTGAAATAGCTATGATGTAAAAGAAAGTAAGAAATTCTCAAATGCAGCCTCTGGATTTAATTTTTTTTTTTAAGTGACTAAGCTTTTCACCAGAAGTTAATTTAAATCTTCTTGGACCCAACTACGAAAGAAGGAAAAGGGGAAGTTTTAATCAGTGTGTACTATTCAGAGCTGGGCTGTCTTTTCAGTAGTGTCAGCTCAGAGGAAACACTTGACATTAATTGTTTTTAAGATGGTGAAATGTGTAACTTTGAGAAGCTCCTGACAATTGTGCACCTTCTCAGCAAGGAAACAGTGCGAGAAGGAATCCGGTCTTTGGCCCAAGCATCATGTGGCTGATTTCTGCTCTTTTAACTACAACAGGGCTGGTTTGACGCCTGTGAACAGTGGTTTCTGTTAATGGAGGTAATTGTCTTGGCCCTGTGTACTTTGCACGGCTGCTCTTAAGACCAAATGAGATAATGGATGTGGAAATACTTCGAAAGAAGCCTAAAGTGCTATAGGGAGGTAAAGGATTATTATTATTAAGGAACTGCCAAAGAAATACTCTTTTCTAAATAGCACGAGTTGCAGACAGAGTTTAGGAGGTGAGTTATAAATTCTAAAATCTGGGTCAGCAATTTGAGTTTTTTTTTCTCCTAGGGAGACTATAAAGCTATTATTCTGTGCTGTTCCCCTTTGGTGCCTCTTTTTACTTTCGGATTATTTAAATGGCTAAATATTTTCTCACTTTTCAAAGCAGCATGACAGTTCCCAATATATTTTGCTGTGGGAGCACAAAATAAATGGGAATGCAGATCCATGTCATTATGATAAAACATCATCTTTTCATCTTTATCTGAGAATTTCAGACTCCTCAGGAAAGATGACCGCCTCTCTTTATGGAAAATGAATTTGCCAGCAAAGAAAGCTCTCTCTTAACTTGTTCTTGATTCTCCCTGTTTCCAAAAGCATAAAGGAAAATTAGGTCTAGCTGCTATCATTAACTTATTATTATTAAAACTGTTTCCATTTCCTCCACCCACTCCTTAAGTCTCTAAAAATGACTGTGAAACAACAGAAAAGAATGGAGACAGAACCCAGCAAGGAAAATTAAAAGAGCACATACTGTTTTGATTAAACAGGATATCCTCCGTAAAGGAACAGAATCTGTTTTTAGAAATGAGTAGCAAAAGGTCTGGATGTTTCTACCCCTGTCTGGATGCACTTTCTTATATTTCAGAAATAATTAACACACACAAAGCAAAGGAGATGCTTTTAACGGCACCTTGAAATAAAATCTTTCTACACAAACTGCAGCTGGGGATATGTTGCTGTCATCTTGAAGCCCTGCTTCATGACTGATGATCTGGGAGGTTCCCCAAATCTCAGACTTTGTCTACATCCATCAGTCATGTAGTCAAATATGTATATAGCACTATGCTAGGCTCATGGGGATAGAAGAAGGGAGGGTAAGAGAGCATAATAACTAGAATTTTTAAAAATATTTACTAAATTTCGGGCACCAAGTTGCTATCTTTCTATTAGTTCATAAAATTAAGGTAAAATTAACTTCATAGACTTGTGTAATTGAAGAGGCTAGTTGATTAGTTAGAATTAACAGATTTCAAAATTCCTGTTTGTCTTTCAGCACTCACCTCTTCTGTGAAGGTTTCCTAATTGCCCCGTTAACCATATGCATATACACACACACACATTATATACAAATAAATATTATGTATATATATAAAATGTAGTTATTAGCAGACTTGATTTAGTAATCAGCTATATATTCAAGTTTAAGCTATATCACATACTAGCTGGGTGACTCTGGGCAACTTTTGTGACTTCCATTTCAACTGCTGTAAAATGAAGAGCAATAGAACATAATTCTTAGGGTTTCACAAGCATTAAATAAGAAAGTGGGCCGGGCGCGGTGGCTCAAGCCTGTAATCCCAGCACTTTGGGAGGCCGAGACGGGTGGATCACGAGGTCAGGAGATCGAGACCATCCTGGCTAACACGGTGAAACCCCGTCTCTACTAAGAAATACAAAAAACTAGCCAGGCGAGGTGGCGGGCGCCTGTAGTCCCAGCTACTCGGGAGGCTGAGGCCGGAGAATGGCGTGAACCCGGGAGGCGGAGCTTGCAGTGAGCTGAGATCCGGCCACTGCACTCCAGCCTGGGCGACAGAGCGAGACTCCCTCTCAAAAAAAAAAAAAAAGAAAGTGTATGTAAGGTGCTTAGCCAAATGGGTAACATATACTAAGAATCCAGTAACTAATATTAATAATAATTATAAGTGTTAGCATTACTGTCAATATTATCTAGTATTTTGACCCATCCATTTTATTTCATTTATAAAACAAAGAAACATATTTTACTACTAAGTGAAAGGTATAATAAGTATCTTCATGTCTCTGATGCTTGCCTCTTCTAGGGAGGACTTAGAGGTAGAGAAATATTTAGGGATATGGGGTGTTAGAAGTGTAGTGAGACTGAGAGTTTGAGAAGGACTTGGCAGTGGAGGAATGCATGTCTGTTGCACATATTCCTTTGTGTTTTAAGGCAGCATTTTTATATCTTACTCAATCATTTTCTTATTTCTATTTTCAAATGCCTTGCCCATGTCTTGACATGTACTGACCATCATTATAACACTCCTCACACTCCATAGTATTATCTAGCTCTCTTTCTCTAACTGTTATCTTGTGATCAATAGAAAGCAGAAAATATATATGGTTCTTTTTCAACTTACCCATCTAAATATCAAGTACTATTCCAGGGAGTTTAGGAGATGAGTATTTGTTGGGTGAATAAATAGACAAAGTAATTTTTTAAAAACTGAATAAAAGTCCTTATTTTAAAAAATTTCTAAGGAAGCATTGAAGTCCTCCCTAAGACAGTGTGATAATGAGTAAATATTGCTGCCTATAGACTTTGAGCTGGCCAGTTTGCAGCTAGGCAGAAGAATAAGCCCTTGAAACCTTTTGGAATATGAGCTCTGTCCTTGGGTGAACAGTGACATTTTTCTGGGCTTGAGGAAAGCACAGACTTAGATGCTCTAAGAGGGTATGAATGGACAACCTCTCACAGTATACCAGCCCTATTATGGGTAGGAAACAGGCCCCTTTGCAGCTCTTGCCCTCATTTCTGATTCACATACTCAAATCAATAATTTTGAGTGGGGCTGCCAGAAGAAGAGCCAGTGTTGCCTGACATTGAGTGTTGCCTGAGGAGCCCTCCACCCTTGGCTGCCAAGAAGTGTGACCTGCTCACTCAACGTTGGCAGCCTGAGCTGAGAGCCCCAGGCAGCTCCTCCTGAAAGGCCAGAACAGAAAATATCTTCCAGAGCTGCAGGGGGATGGGGATGGAGAGATGAGGATGCTCGTGATGTCTGAACCTTCATGGGCAACTGGCCATGGCCTGGACCTGACATCTGAAGCAATCAAAAAAATGCTTCTAGCATTATCTATTTTCATTCTAAAACCATCTTCTTCCTTTTATGCACTTGGTCCAGTAAGGAATCTCCACATTACCAATGCTTTGGATCTTTGCCTCCTCTCTTTGAATGACCCATCTCAATGCCAACCTCCCTCCAATTACTGGTTTCTGCCAATTACAATGATAAATATAATAATCATAGTAACTAATATTTGTCTAATATCTATTATGTGCCTGGCACAATTTAAGTGCTTTGCCTCTCTTTATTCATTCAGTCTTCCCCATACGTTAAGGAAACTGAGGCACAAGGTAAAATATGTGATGACTAGAGAGAAATTCAGGTATAGCTGAGTAAGCCTATGACGATTGGGTCAGAAATGGCATAATAGAATTATGAGATAATTTCGTCTTGAGGGATAAGGAACAGAATGAGAAGGGGACATGCCATTGCAGAAGGACATAGATATGTAAAGGACTCTTTTGTTTACTGCTCATGGTTAGCGCGGTACCTGGTACATAAGAGGCATACGGTAATCCTAGGTTGAAATGAATCAAATAACGTATTCGTGTGAACATTGCAAATTTTGAAAAACGGAGTGGTAGGCCAGACGTAGGAGTAATAGCCTGGTATTATCATTTTCAGAAGATGTGGATGAGTGATGAAGGCTTTTATAAAAGTGAGAGTAAATTTTATGACTGCAACTCACAGATTTCTCATAATAATGACTTCTCCATTAAATGTCCTCCTAATCCACAGTGGCTGATGAACAGACCCTCGAAACAGAAAGTTCTCAGGAAAGTCTATGGGAGTAGCAACATATCAGAGCAGATGAATGCAGTGTGTCATCAAAAATTGCAGGAGTCAAAAGGAAGATGGGACTGTTTGCCTGGACTGTGTTTGAAAGCCAGATAATGAATGATGATCCCCGCTATGTGTTGTCATCCATATTATCTGTGTGTTTTCTATCCATATTAGCCATAGCTTTAGTCACTCGTAACTTAACTGGCTTTGAAGAAAGAACATAACTAGAGGAAGGTGTTGGGGTGAACCTGCAAGAGCACCTCACTGGGAGTCATGACGGCTGAATGGCATAGTGAGATGGAACCTTAGAGATCACCTAGTCAAAAGAAATCTTAAGGTAGAGCCGAAATCAGTGAAATAGGTAAAAGCAATGAACAGACTCCTTTAGTGGTGTAAATCTTCATCATTTGGCAGACAAGGACTTCTCACTGTTTATGGATCCCCCAGAGCACACACATATATGGAGAGAATTACTTTGAGTTCAGTACCCTCACTTTACCAGTGAGGGAAACATTGGCACACAGCAGAGAAATGGCTCCCTCAATATCATCCAGAAGGCCAGTGGCAAAGTCTGAGCCCAATAGGCATCCAGAAATCTTGACTCTGCTTTTGTTTGAGAAATATTTATTGAACAGCTACTATGTTAAGGACACTGCCAGGCTGGAGGATACATTAAAAGCTCATGTTCCTGTTCTTAAGATGTTTGGAGACAATTGCAAAAACCATTTTAATTGGTTTTTGCAAAAAAGTGCAAAATTAGAGATATGTATGTATTACGGTTTACCCAGACATCACAAATTCAGACGTTTCGGGGTCAAGCAGGTAGCATGCTGAGAATAAGCCATAGTGGCAGCTGAAGAAACCAGAATATGCCTGTTTGTTGAGTGCATTCTGTTCTTTTTTTTTTTTTTTTTTTTTTTTTTAGTTGAAAATATGGAGGAAGGAAAACAAAATACATTTATGATTTCTGGACAACTAGTTTGCTCCCTTGGCTACCTCTCTTTACATTTTACAAATCTCTTTCATATTTCAAGGCTTAAATTTACAGTAACAAATGCATTTAGCATCACAATTTAGTACCTACATACAGATATATAAGCGAAAAATGAATTTTACAAAACTGTACTTACTATGGGTGAGCTACTTCCCATTCCAGTCCAGTCCAGTCCATTTCATTCTATGTGATTCCATTCCAATTATATTTTCCTTGGAAAATTGTAGTTTTGGCCTGGCGCGGTGGCTCATGCCTGTAATCCTAGCACTTTGGGAGTCCGAGGCGGGCAGATCACGAGGTCAGGAGATCGAGACCATCCTGGCTAACATGGTGAAACCCCGTCTGTACTAAAAACACAAAAAATTAACCGGGCGTGGTGGCGGGCGCCTGTAGTCCCAGCTACTCAGGAGGTTGAGGCCAGAGAATGGCGTGAACCCAGGAGGTGGAGCTTGCAGTGAGCCAAGATCACATCACTGCACTCTAGCCTGGGAGACAGCGAGATTCTGTCTCACAAAAAAAAAAAAAAAAAAAAGTAGTTTTAATTCAGGAAACTGATTTCCAGACCCACAAATGGTTCCTGAATCACAGTTTGTAAACTCCTACTACAGCATCATAGCCTCAAACAGCCCTGCGAGCTACGTAGGTCGTGTTTGCCATTCCCATTTTAGGTATGAGAAGAACAGACTCTCAGGGCACTAAGCAGTTTGCTCACGCTCATACAATGAATGAGTGGCAGTCCTGGACTGGAAACACAGTCTCCTGATGCCTGGTCCATGTGGTCCTTCAAGGAAACCTCACAGCCCTGACAGACTAGAAGACACTAATGAGAGCAGGTTCCAACTCAGACTCAAATCTTGATTTTGCATTGCCCTTGATAACAGGAAATTCTTCATTCTGGCATTTATTTCTTGTCTCCATCTATTTGTTGGAATTGCCTCTTCTTGGGCTATGGAATAGCCTTCCAAGAAGGAAACAGATTTAAATACAAACTTGATAGCTCATACATGCTGTTTGCAGTGCCCTGTGTGCAGTTTGAGAAATCCCAGCAAGCCGTTTTCCTGATGTTTTTGTGCTATTTCTTGACCCTGAGAGAGTGGCAAATGAATATATATTTTTCTAGAAATTTCAGGCAGTTGCCGTCATGGTGCTGGCTGAAGGAGGCTTCTTGAGCCCATATGTAAACCCTGCTGCTGCTGTTTTCCTGCAAGTTTAATAAGGCCAGGGCCATAATTGTAAATATTTAAAAACTCGATGTGTGGCCAGATGGATTCATTATAGACTATATCTGTACTTAGATTCATATTTTCCAGTTCAGCGCTGGAAATGTCACATAGAAAGACACACAGGGTTCAGGATCAGCTCTGCATCTAAATGCCAAAGGTAAAACACTCATTTGTGTCCTCGCCTCCAATTTTTCTAACAGTTCTTCTTATTTAGCCTTGCCCACCCATAGACGGCAGCCTGATGAAAAAATAATAGATATAAATTGTGCTTTAGTCATTGGCTGTTTATCTTAAGAAGAGAAACTTGTTTCCAGTCTGCCTGATAATTGTACATCCAAAAAGTTCACTGAGAAAGTGAAAGAATGGGATAAGCCAGAGTGAAAAGAGACAAAAATATTTATTTTCTTTCATTAGACAATGGGAAGAGGGTGCTGATCCTTTCATTTTTCTAAGTTGTGGACTTTATTGTTTATTGAGTTTGACATCTGCTACCTAAACAGTCTATGAATTATCTATAAGGCTTTGATGCAATGAATTCCCATATTTGACTCTCTACGGAGGGTGGAGAGCTGCAGCAGATCAGGCTTGTGGAAAGAAACTGTAGTCTTCTCCTCATTTAGTTATTCCTCCATTGTTTCATTCAATAAATATTTATTCTGTGCTTTTCATCTAACAGCTCCTACACAGCATACTCACTTCAACATCAACTCTATCTGAAATGTCTCCTATGAACTAAACATGACTTAGACATCCCCCTTCTGTGTTCCCATGGGTTAGTGCAATGAAAGCACTTGCCACATTGTGAGATAATTGCTAGATTTACACATCTGCGTGTTCCTCTGCTGTGAGCTCCTTGAAGGCAGGGACTGTGTCTTAATTTGTCTTTGTGTCCCAATACAATGCACAGTGTTTACCACACAAAATGATCTTGATGTTTGAGATCTTTGAAAATATGATGATGAATGAGTCTTTGCTCAGGAGGAGTAAGGTACATATTCTCATCAGAATCTAGCCTTGCAATCTAAAACATAT
Organism: Papio anubis; assembly: GCF_008728515.1. Classification (NCBI taxonomy): domain Eukaryota; kingdom Metazoa; phylum Chordata; class Mammalia; order Primates; family Cercopithecidae; genus Papio; species Papio anubis. Next base: position 56,218,927 of record NC_044976.1, on the reverse strand, counting down.
ACAAGTGTTCTATATTGGTTCTTAAGAATTGATTATCATTTGCCATTCCTTTAGTTATTCAAGGTAAAGAAAGGCTTCCATGTTACTTCATATTTCACCTGAACATAATGCTTTTCTCTTTGCACTCTCTCATTGCTGTGTTAAGTGCTTCCCTGTTAGACATCTATATTATAGGTACATGTAAGCATGTCTTTGAGTAGGATACATTATGATATACATACATATGTATAAGTGTGTATATTTATATGTGTGTGTATTCACACATAAACACATATATAATGTGTGATATGATCCTTTAAAAGACTAACTTGAAGACTGAGTTTTATACATGTAGTAGTGTAGACCACACACCAGAGCAGCAGTTGAAACAATCCATCTAGACTCACTAAGGATATGGTCACAAGGAGAAATTCACATTCTCTCTGAGCCTCTGTTTCTTCGTCTGTAAAATAGGGATTGTGAAAGCTGTCAAGCCTTCCTCTAAGGGGTTAGTATGAATCTCAAGTGAGCTAAAACAGGAAAACCTTTTGCTGATTGAATCTATGTAAAGAATTAGAAAATATTAAATGAGCCATGTTTATGACAAGATTGCATTTAACAATGCCATTTACTGTTTGTGAATCTGAATGAGAAAAAACACACTTTCAGAGAGGTTCCTGGCACAGGGCTGCGGTTCTGAGAGTAGTGCTGGCACTGCTGAATGTATTCCTGCATGTTTGGCAGCTGCAGAGCCCACTTGTCAAATTCCTTGGGATCTGTTCCCTTGCTAACCCTGACCTCTATCTGTGGCCTCCCCTTTCTTTGCCTCCACTGTTGGCGTGCATGCACATATCTTCACTCAAGGGAAGCATATAAGTCTACATTTTAGGGTCATTTCTAAGTGGTCTGTGGCCCCTTCTTTGTCTCTGAGTCTCCCCCTGCCTTTTTTCTTTCTTTTTTCTTTCTTTCTTGTTTTTTTGTTCTGTTTTGTTTTGTTTTTTGCAATGAATCCCAGAGTGTGTGGTTTTTCAGGGACTTGGGCAGCTGGAAAGGAGACTTCTTGAGAGCTGTTTCCCGAAGAAAGACCATGAACTCTTCCCTTTGGAATACACTAATCTTTAGTTTATGCAGGGATTGTGTCTTTTTATACTGGCATCTTCTCCATGAGGCTACTTCATGGGATGTGTCCCATTCCATCAACAAATAAAACTAAAAGCAGGATACCTTTGCCATTCAGAAGAGGAAATTCTATTTCCTAAATTTAAACAGGAGAGGTGTAGGCTTCAGAGGCTAGGTGGGAACCAATATTATTCTTTACATGGTGACACAAGACTCTTTAAAAATGTTCTTCTGCCTGAAGCCCTTTGGTGACTTCCTACTGACCATCTCCTCTATAGGCTAAGTTCCTCACTAGGCCTTGTAGAACTTTACATATTCTATCCCTGCCCTGTGAACAGCCTTGTCAACAGTCACATCCACATGGCTTGGGTTACCTAGAGCCTCAAATTTTCCATTCATCGACTAGTTTTGTTTCTTTTCAACACATTCCTTGAGCACATACTATGGGCTGGACAACTGTGTGGGGCACTAGGGATGCAGCAGGTAACAAGATCATGCCCATGATAGCAAGGACTTGGTGGTAGGCTAAATAATGGTTCCTGAACATACTCAGTTCTTAATCCCCAAAACTTGTGAATGTTACTGCATTTGTCCATTCTCGCATTGCTATAAAGAAAAACCTGAGACTGGGTAAATTATAAAGAAAATAGATTTAATTGGCTCATGGTTCCACAGGCTGTACCAGAAGCATGATGGTACAACTGCTCAACTTTTTGGGAGGCCTCAGAAAACTTAGAATCATGGCAGAAGGCAAAGGGGAAGTCAGAACTTCGCATGGCTGGAGCAGGAGGAAGAGGAGATGCGGGGAGGTGCTACAGACTTTTAAACAACCAGATCTCAGGAGAACTCACTGTCACAAGAACAGCACCAAGGGGGATGGTGTTAAACCATTCGTGAGAAACCACCCCCATGATCTAATCACCTCCCAGCAGCCCCCACCTTCAACACTGGGGATTACAATTTCACATGAGATTTGGCTGGGGACACAGATTCAAACCATATCAGTTATCTAATAGGGCAAAAGACACTTTGCAGATGTGATTAAGTTAAGGATCTTACAATAGGAAGATTATCCTGGATTATCAGGTGGGACTTAAATGCAATAGCAAGTGTCCTTACAAATGAGAAACAAGGGGAGATTTGATAGAAGAAAAGGAGAAGGCAATGTGACCATGGAAGAGAGATTGGAGTGATGTGGCCAGAGCCAAGAAATGCTGGCAACTGCTAGAAGCTGGGAGAGGCAAAAGCCAGATTCTCCCTAGAGCTTCCAGAAGGAAATAGTCCTACTAACACTATGAGTTTAGCCCTGTAAGACTCAGTTCAGACCTATGGCATACAGGACTGTAAAAGAGTAGCTTTCTGTTGCTTTAAGCCACTAAATGGTGATAATTTGTTATAGCAGCAATAGGAAGCTAATAGAGACCTTGGGCCTAGTTGTAAGCAGGCAACTTCAGTCTAAGAAGTCTAACTTTTAGGGAAGTACAGGACTTTTGGGAGATGCAAAGTGAGGAAACATATCTTGGTATTGGGCCATTGGTGAAGGCTTTTTGGAGGGTATGACATCTCAGCTGCACCCTGACAGCTGAGGATGAGTTGTTAATCAAATGAAAGAGGTAAGGCCAGGTCATATGGTCATACGTAGAGCAAGATTTATGTACAAAGTGTACCTCACCGCTTCACACCTTTATGCCTCTCACCTGCTAGTTTCTTTTCCCTTTTCCTCCCTGCCCTCCCAACCTACTCCCACACAAATACACACACACAGTTATTTCGCATATGCACACTTCCTAATTTGCTCACTTGGCTAATATTTAATCATTATTCAAGATTGCTCCCGTGTCCCCTCTGTAGAAAAGCCTTCCTCTTCTCTCCCTCCATTGCTCCGTGCCAGCCTCCTTTGTCTCCCAGGCAGAGTTCATCAACAGGCAATAGGCCCTCTTCTCTTAAGGAGCACCCCTTCTTAACGATACAGCTCTGAATTGTAGAAATGATGTGATGATGTGTTAGAAAAATCCCTAAGCAGAACTGAATGCCAGCCTCAGCTACTGCCTTTTTCTCCCTCTCCCTTCATGAATCTAAAAGGTTGGGGGAGAGGTTTTAACAGAGATACTCTTATGGCAGTGGCAACTGAGTTGGAAACTCATTAGGGAAGATTTTATGGTCTCCCAGCAAATCTCTGAAGGCTTCTGTGTTAGGATCTTTGGTACAGGTGCTGTGCAACAGGAAATTTGGAAAGCCCTAGTAACACTTTCGGATTAGCTGGATCTTCTGGGTCAGATGGGGTTTTGTCTTGGTTGCTGCTAGAATAGTTTAACATCTTTCAAGGAAGAGAAGCACAGTAGGAAACGTGGATGTTCTGGTTGTATTTGACATGTAAGAGTAAGAAGTCAGGTCAGTTATCTCTTTCTCCTTCCTTCCACCTAGAATAAAAGACAACAACAGTGTGATCGTAGATTTTTGTTTTCCATTTTTCAACTGATTGCTATGGTGTCATGTGGGGAGAACACATGTGCAACTCACAGTGTTTTGTATCAGGAGGCGACTGTCAGTCCTCAATTAATTATTTATGCTTTCATTAGGAGCAATAATGAGAAATAGTTTAAATGACAGGTTTCTCAGATTACCAAGAACCCTAAAATATTTATTTATCCTTTGCTTAGCAAATCTTTTTAAGGTAAAGGGAGTACTAACTTTGAAATCAGAAAGATCTTAGTTTAAATCCCAGCCACTTAATAGCTATGTTTTAATGTAACATTTACTTTACTTCTTTGAGCATCAGTTTCCTTGTCTAAAATAGGGATAATGATACCTGCCTCTGGGAAATGCCTAAGGTTAAAGATAGTGATGATAAAGTATTTAACACAGTGCCTGATACAATAGTTGGCTCAGTGTAGCTGTTCAATTAATAGTATTTCTTAGTGATAGGAAAGCTATAATGAACAAGGTGTTATTCTGATCTGATTTAACTTAATTCACAGTTAGTCATCCTGTTGATTTTGAATGATGCTTTTCTGCTGTTGAATACAAAACTTTTACTTGGAGATACAATTGCCAGTATGCAAATGGTCATGTATCTATATATGGAATATATTCATCACAGTTATGAAATTTGAGGGCATTAAATTGCATTTATTAAATATATCAAATGCTTCTCTGTTTGTAGGTTTATATTTTCCAAGGAGCTTCTGTGATTCTATTTAGCCCCCAAAGTCTGTGAAGCAGCGTCTGTCCTTGAGAACACTATGTTCCATTATGTTCACTGGAAAATAGAAAGGTTACGCCTTCTCCGAAAGCTCACACAGAGTTGCAACCTAGTTCACAAGCAGCTGAGTTCAGCAAAGGATAAATGACATGAAAACCTGCTCATGTTATATGATGAGGCATAAGTGATTCTATGACTTCTTTGTCCCTAAATAATTGGAGTAGAATCAAATGAGATAATGCATGTGAAAGCATTTTGAAAACTAAAGTTTTCATTATAATGGATCATTATTATTCTAATTACTACTAATATGAAGAACCTAATATAGCATGGACCAATTATCAAAATAAGAGTATTTCTAAAGTTGTGAACATTTGGTACTTAGTTTTACACTGTTTTGCTTTGTTCTGTAATTGTTTCATACATTTTAATCTTACCATTCTACCCCAAGTAAATTCTGGGTATGAACATTTACTCATTCAGTACAATTCATTATTTCAAAGCCATTTTCTGAATGCTTACCATGTGCCAAGCACAGAGCTAGGTAATATAGCCAACTGGGTGAATCAGATGCTTTTCCTACCCTCACTAAGCTTCCTCTCTGGTGGAGGAAGCTATCAACTGAGGGTTGACTAGAATACAGGGTACCGAGTGCTCTGACAAGCTCAGGGGCCCTGAGAGCACAGAGGGTGGACTAGGGCTAAGATTCAAAGAATAGTTACAGTTAACCAGAGAAAACTAGAGGAGTTTTTTCTAAGGAGAGAAAACAGCATGTGGAAAGGCTCAGGGGTGTGTGTGTGTATGTGTGCATGTGCGTGTGTGTGTGTGTGTGTAAGAGAGAGAGAGAGTCAGAGACAGAGAGGGAGAATATAATACAGTTGACCCTTGAGCAATGCAGGAAATAGGGGCACTGATCCCCACATAGTTGAAAAACAACATATATCTTTTGACTCCTCCAAAACTTTACTAATAGCCACTTTTGACCAGAAGCATCGCTTATGAACAGTCTAACAACAAACACATCTTTTGAGCGGTATACGTATTATGTACTGTATTTTTATGATAAAGTAAGCTAGAGAAAAGAAAATGTTGTTAAGAATATCGTAAGGAAGAGAAAATATATTGACTATTAAGTGGAAATGGATTATTATAAAGATCTGCATCCTCATCATCTTCACGTTAAACAGGCTGAGGGAGGAGGGGAAAGAAGAGGGTTGGTTTTGCTGTCTGAAGGGTGGCTGAGGCGGAGAGATGAAGGATGTGAAAGGCAAGGTGGGAGAGGCGGGCACACTCAGTGTAACTTTTATTGAAAAACAATTTTTAATATAAATTGTGGGTATAAATGGATCCACACAATTTGAATTTATGTTGTTCAAAGGTCAACTATGCATTCATAGGACTACAATAATTCAGCATAGAAGACAGGATATGAGGAGGCAGTATTTGGGATGAAGCTGAAGAAGTTTTAATTATCTATTGCTGCAAAACAGGTTAGCCAAAATCTTGGTGACATAGAACAATAAGAAAACAATTTAATTGCTCATGCTACTTTAATTTGGTCAGGGGCCTGGGGGAAAGTTGTCTCTGTTCCAAGTGATACTGACCTACGCTGCATAGTCACAGGGCATCACTGTGACTTTTCTGCTCGAGTATGAAACTTTCACTTGGAGATACAATTGCCAATTGTATCTGCCCTGTTCGATTGATCAAACCAAGTTATAGGGCCCTCCCAGATCGAAGGTAAAGGGAAATAAGGTCTACAGGGGCAGAGTAAGTATACAGAGATGGAAGGAATTGTTAGTAGCTATGATTTTCCAGACAGTCCACTACAGAAGTGTAAACATGGAGAATGGACTGGAGAAGGTGGAGCCAGCGCCGAAAGGCCAGTTAAGAGCTAGTGCTATCGTCTGGGGAGCACTGAGAGAATTGACTGTGATCATGGCAGTGGGGGAGAGCACACATAGGTTCATTCATTCATTTACTCACTCAAAAACATTTACTGAGTGACTACTACATGCAGGTGTGCTAAGAATTCAGCAACAGACAAAACAAACAAAATTCCTGTCCTCCTGGAGCTTACCTTGTAGTGGGGGAAACAAAGTAAACATAATAAGTATATAAAACATGTTTTAAAGAATAAAAACAATGGAGAGAAGGGAGGTGGGACATATTAGCGAATGTGTTAGTTTTTGGCAAAGTGCCCAAAGAATGCTTTAGTGAATAAAGAGGTAAAGGAGTTAAGGAAATATGTCATGTGGGCGACTGGGGGAAGACTATTCCAGGTAGATGGAAGAACAAGCAAAAAGGTTTTATATTCCTTTTCTAGGGATGCCATAACAAAGTACCACAAGCCAGGCAGCTTAAACAACAGAAATGTCTTGTCTCACAGGTCTGGAGGCTAGAAGTTTGAGATCAAAGTGTCAATAGGGTTGGTTTCTTTTGAGGGCAGTGAGTAGAGAATCTGTTCCAGGCCTTCCCCCTAGCTTCTGGGGTTTGTGGCCAGTTGTTGCCTTGGTTTGAAGACATGTCACCCCGATCCCTGCCTTCATCTTCACAGACCATGCTTCCTTATATGCATGTCACTGTGTCCAGATGCCCCCTTTTCACAGGGCCATCAGTCTCATTAGTTGAGGTTCTATCCTAATGACCTCATTTTAACTTGAGTACCTATGTAAAGGCCCTATCCCCAAATATGGTCACATTCTAGGTACTAGGGGTTAGGACTCCAATTTATAATTTTGGAGGGACACAATTCAACTCATAACAGGCCCCAAAGTATGAATAGATCAGGCAGATAAAGCTGAAAGGAGGCCACGTGACTAAGTAGAGTGAACAAAGGAAAGAGTACATGGAGACAAGTTCACAGAGATAACGGGGCCCAGAATGGGTTATAGGAAGAATGGCAGCTTTTCCTCTGTGAAATGGGAAGCCATTGGAGTACTGAGGCACAGGAATGACATCACTTGTCTTCTATTTTTCTAAGTTTGCGTTACCTAATTTGTTAGGAGTAGACTGAAAGAGGGTAAGGGAAAATGGAGGGACATAGTGAGAAGGTGCCTCAGTAATTTAGAGGAGAAATAATGATGGTTGAACCAAAGTAACAACAGCAGAGTTGGTGAAAAATGGTCAGATTCTGGGTGTAAGGATTAGTTGATGAATCAGATAAGGGACTAAGCATAAAGGAGGATTTCAAGGTTCAGGATCTGAGCAATGGAAAGGTGGAGTTGCCATAAGCTCCAGGTTTAAGGAAATATATGAAGAACTCAGTCATGGGCATGTTAAGTGTGAGATGCCTGTTGGATATCCAAATGGTGATGTCAGGACACAGCTGGATATGCAAGACTGTATTTCCAGAAACAGTCCAGACTAGGGATATAAATTTGGAAGACATCAATACGTTAATGATATTTGAAGACATACAACACAGAATTATCTATAACAGTAAGTTACCTTCGCTGAGTTTTTCTATGCAAAACAAAAGTTTGTACTCCTCCCTCACAGCATTAAGTAATAATCAACTGAAAATAACCTGGGGAAAAGCCAAGAAAACTGCAAAGCAGGATCCAAATGTGAGGGATTCATATAAAGGTCTCTCAATAAATGCTCATTATGTGGGCTAAATTTTAAATTAGTGAAACCTTGGTGACTATCCTGTGAATTTCTGCCCCTTGTTGATCTCTCCTAATGGCTGGACTTCATTTCCAAGCATCTTGAAATACTTATGTATTTCTTAAGGAAAGTCCAGCCTCTTGCAGACAGATACAACAGCTTCATAATCCTCGCCCATCCACAGTTCAGAAGTGGTTCCGAGAAAGTCCGTAGCAGCATGTAGAGGGTTAATCCTGCGCCAGTGGGGATGTGCAAGCCAGGAGCCATTCCAAATCTCAATACCACATGCTGCCTTAGGGATCATCATGTACTAAAGCCCAAGATAAAAAGGCCTGACAAAGATTATTGACGGTTTACCTTTTAATGAGCAGCTTGGATTGATTCTGTTCCCCTCTGGGATAGCTTTCTCTGTCCTTCCTCCACCCGAGAGGCTGTGGGGAACAACAACAACAAAAAATACAAATCTCCAATTTGAATAATTGCAAGGATCTGCTTGCTAGCAAATAAAGTTTCCATGGGTGAGAAATGGCTCATAGCTTTAAAAATATATATTTAGAATTGTTATGATTATCATGATGATTATTAAGCACTACCAGTACACTGGATATTTTCGAAGAGTCTGGTTGCCTCTAATTGGATATTCCTTGCAATTTCCCTCTGGGTAGGTCAGCAGTGTTAACTCTTAATCATCCAAAGCAATTAAATGCATGCAATTCTAACCTATGCACCAAAGCCTGCTGAATTGTTAATATAGTTATAATAGTGGGGCCAGACATAAGGGTGCAGCTTAGGAGGAAGAGACTGACAAGCAGTTCTGTGAACTCTTACATGTCTACTTTGGAGAGGGAAATCATGTATCTGCAAATGGTAATGGGTAGAAATTCAGGAAATATTGAACCCCAGGCTCATCCCAGTGTGCTTCTCTCTGGATTTAATTTCCCCTTTGCAGAGGGCCAGAGCTCCATCCAGACCACTGAGCCATTTGCCAAGCTCCAAAAAAGGCCTTCATGTCACCCCTTGTGGTTCCTAGAAGTGATTGGTGGTAAGAAGGATCAAAGAAGAAAAGAAGGAAGTTTGAGATAATCTTTTGGATAATTTTAATATGTTGTGATCCTAAGAAAGCAGTTAAGTTCCATACCAGCTTTACCACCTCCCAACCATGAATCTCACACTAACCCTGATTTTCAGCCCTGCGCCCCAGTTTTGATCCATTGTAAAAATGGAAGGGGGAATGTCTGTAATACATATTTTTGATAGTTATGTTCTATGACCTCAAACTTACAATTCCAAACCATATCACAATGCCAGTAACCAGACTTTTTATTAGAACCCATAGGAGACACATATTTTACGTTTTGACTCAGCTCATATATTTACAGCTGAAACATAGAACAACAATCACCTTTTTTTACATGCAGTACATTCTGATATAATCTGTTCTATTCCATTTTTTGTAAAAAAAAAAAAAAAAAAAGTAACCATCACAATTAAATTGATGAGTTATAATACACAGTTTGTAAAACACTGAGCTAGGAAAAAGCAAGGAAGTCTCCGGCGTATGGTCTCAAAAATCAGTGACACATAGTTAGAGTAGCTTATCTCAAGAGAAAACAGAGCCATGCCAAGTGAGAGCTTCACAAAGACTTTCTTCCTGTAGCTTTTTTCAAGGTCTAGTTCTAGATCCAGAGAAGAAGTCTAATGCACTAAAACTGACATTGAAGGAGTCACAGGATTTCACCATGGGCTCTTAATTTTGGTCAGACCCTGGATTTTTTGGTCAGTGACCTGGATTTTCCCAGATCGTCTAACAACCACTTAAATCTTAGATCTGGCACCAGATCGCTGGGTATTTGTGGCTTGTCCCTCCATATATGCAATGTACCCTTCCGCCCTGCTTTGTGGCAGGAAGACTGCATCGACTTAGGTTGTTTTCCTCTGGCTTCTGTATGGATTCCCCAATGGTAGGCACCAGCAGAGGAACATAGGAGAAAGAGGTCAGAAACCCTATGTTCTTAGCTCCCCACTAACAGGTTATGGGTTGATAGTTGCTGCGTCACATCCCGTGCAGTGTAGCTTCCTGTAGTTACAGCCACGACTGCAGTCCACTCTAGGTTATGGCAACTTTCCTTTGCCCTTGAGATCAATGAATACAGTTCACTACAATTTGCAAGTAACGATGTGGCATCTTTGTAAATTGTTCCTTCTCTGAACCCTCCTCAATCATCCATTTTTCCATCAATTTCATTTCGGGTCTTGTGATAGACAGCTTAGAAATTCTTTCAAGGAATGACAAGTTACCGAGCTGCATGGAGTGAGGTCAGCAGGCAGATAGCCTCCAGGTGGCAGCTCCTTCAGGGTCTACCTCAGCTTCAGAGACACACCTTGCCTGGGTCCTGCTCTTCCTGGGCAGCCCTCTTGTGGTGACTGATTGAGGCAAACAAGTAGACCTAGAAAGGCCAGGCTATTTAGGCCAGATGCAGGACAACCATGACAGACTGTTAATCTGTTCTCACACTGCTATTTTAAAAATACCAAAAACTGGGCAATTTACAAAGACAAGAGGTTTAATTGGCTCACAGTTATGCAGGCTGTACAGGAAGCATGGCTGGGGAGGCTGCAGGAAACTTTCAATCGTGGTGGAAGGGGAAGCAGGCATGTCTTACATGGCAGAGGAGGAGGAAGAGAGAGAAGGTGCTGCACACTTTTAAACAACCAGATCTTGTGAGAACTCACTCACTATCATGAGAACATCAAGTGGGAAGTCTGCCCCCATAATCCAGTCACCTCCTACTAGGCCCCCCCTCCAACAATGGGGGTTATGATTTGACACAGGATTTGGACGGGGACACAATTCCAAACTGTATCACAGACAATATTCATTCCAGAGCTCTCCACCAGGCTGGACAGACTTTGTTGGGTCTGCCTCCCAATTCAACTTCTCCCTCTGTGCAGTCCTACTCTTCCGCCTTCCCCTTTAGGTGTTGATCTCTGTTTAAAATCTGGTACCCCAACTGTGTCTCTGCATCTTCCTCCAGAGAACTCAATCTGTGACAGGAAACAAACTGACAGCCAGGGTTATCCAAAGGCCTATTTTAGCACCAGAGATATCACTGTATTGGTCTTTCTACCAAAAGGACAACAGCAAAGTAAGTAACAGCCTTACCCACCAGTCCCCACTGTTGGACTCGAGGCAGAGAAAGTTATTCTCAGAGTTGGAGGCTCTTTCTTAAGAATGGGTGTGACTGAATAAATGTTCAAACGTTAGGTTTTTGGCTCTTATTGCACCATGTCTTGCTTTTTGTTGGAACCTAATCTCCCCAATGTGTTCAAGGGCTACTGAAGGAACCTATTCCAATCTGGATCTTAGCCAGAAGGGTATGCACCCCAATAGTCTCTACCTGTGACTGGTGTGAAATACTTTTATAATATTCTGCCAGGTGCAGTGACTCACACCTATAATCCCAGCACTTTGGGGAGCCTAGGCAATTGGATTGCTTGAGATCAGGAGTTTGAGACCAGTCTGGGCAACATAGTGAAACTCTATCTTTATCAAAAATACAAAAATTAGCCAGGTGTGGTGGCGTGTGCCTGTAGTCCAAGCTACAAGTAGACTGAGGCAGGAGGATCGCCTGAGCCCAGGAAGTTGAGGCTGCAGTGAGCTATGATTGTGCCATTGCACTCCAGGCTGGTTAACAGAGTAAGAGCCTGTCTCAAAAAAAAAAAGAGTATTCCCTGGGCTCCTCATTCTGAGGTGGAGGAGGAGGACCTTTTCACACCTAGGTGACACAGTTCCTTTGTCTTGCTTAGCACAGTGGTTGTAATAGGTAAAGGGAAGATGTAACCATGCATAATTTTGTTTCCTTCTCGAAAAGTAACCATGCATAATTTTGTTTCCTTCTCGAAAAATTTGTTTCCTTCCAAAGGTAAGTCTTCCATTTTTTTTTTCATGCCACTGAATGGTATTCCATAAGATTCCTTTGTGAATGGGAAAGCATGAGAAAAAGAAGAGGTTCTGTGTCCCAACTCTCTCCCTGCTTCTCCCCCATTGAACCCAGTTCATTTTCTTTACATACCCATGGCTAACCCAGTCTGTCATCTTACAGGTGAGAAACCAAAGGTCCAGATAAGACAAGTAACTTGTCCAAGGTCTCTCAACAAATCCATATCAGAGCTAGGAATAGATGCCAGTCTTCTTGCTCACTCCTTTACTTATAGTCCAGTGTGGCTCTTTCTTATAAATTCATCTATCAGAAAATGACAGCATATTCAGATACAAATGACCAGAGGGTGAAGAGAAATGCTATGTCTTGATGTTGTGTTTTGATGAAATGTGTGAGATCTCCTTATCCTATTTAAAATCATATGCTAGACTCATCACTTTATTGGTAGAGATATGATTTATTCTTCTTTGGAATTCTAGCACCAATTTCAAGCTTGGCATAGAATAGGTTCTCCGTAAATGCTTGTCTATGGATGAATAAATGAATGAATCAATAAAATGTTTAAAATTCCTAATACCAGCAGCTCAGAGCTAAGACAGTCACATCCATTGTCCTACTTTACGGGTAGGACTCATCTTAGCTGATGCTTGATATTTCAGGTGGGCAGCAGGGAAAGAGCCAAATTATACTGCTAACAGTTCACTGGAACTGATGAAACAGGGTTGGGGTGGGGGTGAAAATTAGATGTAGGTTGCCATTAATGCAAGTAATCATGCGATGTGATGTATTTCTTCCCGAGACTGTAACTTAAATCCCAATTACCTTCTGGTGACAAATTAACTCGCTGAGTAATTCATTTTGACTGTTGGAGCTCCCACCTTCTGTGTTACCATCGCATGGGGAAGGTGTATGACAAATTTCCAGATTTAATTTTAGTGCTTGGGAGCCCAAGTGGCACAATTACCACATCAAGAGTGATGGCAGAATATTAACATGAAGAGTTCATGTGAAACCGAGTTCTAACTAAGAATGCTCATACTCATACTCTTGCAAGCAATGTGAAGCTCTAACTGGTCCCAGGCACCTAGACTTTGGGTTTTTTTCTTTTCTAGCTTCATTCTGATCATTCCCATTCAAAAGTCCCCTGGGTCCTGCTGATTGTGTCTCCAGCACATCTCTTGAATTCTTCTCTTTCTGCCATTCCCTGCCATCTTTCATTTTGACTGTTGAAAGCAGTAGGCATAACGATCAAGGGCACAGATCCTATGGTCCATTGGTAGGATTTCAAATCATGCCTCTGCCTTGCCCTCCCCATGTAACCTTGGCCAAGTTGCTTAGATGCTATAGAGTTGTCCTGAGTATTAACATAATTATACAGATAAAACACATGGCAGATCGTAAATGCACAATTGATTGTAGTGTTTATATTAGCATTAGCATCCTAATCTGGCTCCTGTCCATTATTCAATGACTCTGGTCCAGGAGTCTGCAAACATTTTCTGCAAAGGGCCAGATAGTAAATATTTAAGCTTTGTGGGCCCCATGGTTTCTGTTGTCACTACTCATTTCTGCCCTTGAAGCAAAAGCAGCTACATACAGTAAGCACACAAGTGAATGTGGCTGTGTTCCAATAAAGTTTGCTTTAGGAACTCTGAAATTTGAATTTCATATAATTTTCATGTGTCATGAAAAATTATTCTTTTGATTATTTTTAACCACTCAAAAATGTAAAAACCATTCTTAGCTTGCATATTGTATAAAAACAGATGGCAAGCCAGATTTGGTCTGTGAGCTGTAGTTTGTTGACCCTGGTTCTGATCCATTGTCTCCTCTATGGCCAGTTTAATCTTCCTGAAAGCCCCTCTAGATCTTTTTTTTTTTTTTTTCCTCGTCTCAAAACCTTCAGTGACTCTATATTGCCTAAAATCAAAACAAATCAGTCTGGTCTGGAAACACTTTGAAACCATGGCTCTGGCAAACCTCTCCATTTGTCATTCCCAAGCAGGGTCTGCCCAGGTTTTTAAGTCATATTCCCAATGAGTTCCATCCACTGTTTTCAAAAGTTTATGGACTTTATCAATTTACCTAGTATAGAAAGAAGTGGAAGCCACCAAAGGCTTAAGGAAGGGGCTGTTCTAACAGCAGCCCAGTTTCTCTGGACAAAGGAGCCCATTCACAGCTGTGGGGCTGGGGCTACCGAGGAAACCCTTCCCTAGCTGCTCTATAACTGCTCTCCCTAACTTGCTCTGTTGTCCCAAAGGCTTTCCATTCATCACATCTCATTTCACCTTCACAGACACTTGATAAAAATATATACTTATTTTGCAGCCAAAGAAACTCATTCACAGAGAGGTTATGTAACTGCCCTAAGATCACACAGCTAGTACGTAATGAAGCCAGGACTTGAATTCGGGTATCAAGAATGAGGCAGTTCATTCTCTTAATCATTACATTGTACTATCTTATTGAATATTTTCTTGCATGACAGCTGGTGACCTTCTGAGAGGAGCTTCTTCAATTGACAAAAATAAACGTTCCATTATGTGCATGAATGTGTATAGGCATATGTAATACCTTCCCCCAAAGTTAAATTTCCCCTTTCTGTCAAACTCAATGATAACAGAAGGAACACGAGATACCTTATTTACAATTGCAAAACTGTACTGTTCCCTAATCCACACAGACAGTCTTGAAAGTGAGCCCAGACATGGAAGAAATGCTGCTTTCAATGTATACTAATCCACAGTGAAGGACTTATCATATTAAAACATTTCCCATCTCCCTGCATTATCATCACCAGAGGACACGTTTTAGGCAGAAAGGGAGAAGCTGCTAAAATGAATTAGTTGCCTCGTTTTCCAGCAGAGAGAGGTGAGACCACATGAATGTAATATTCCATGACATGAAATGGCCAAGTTCCTTAACAAGACTAATTCAACCTGATCGGCACGTAGGTAGGGGAGGTGTGAGATGCTTGCATCTTTCTCCTCTGGACCTTGAGACTTCTGAGAAGATCTTAGTGGCACAGCAAGCATAGAAGACAAAATGCCTGAGGTTGTCTGTCTTTGGCTTCCTGACCCCTGTCAAAGCAGGCAGCCAATACGGTGTAAAGTTGTCCATAGACCAGAAGTTACGTACCTTCATTCCCCACTCAGGTTTGCCCTTAATTTGCTGTGTTATTTTGAACAAGTCACCGCAGCTCTCTGCTTTGTGTCTCTGGCATGACAAACCTTACATCGTTGGCCTTCCACTCTTTTCCAGAGTGGAAAGCACTGCAGCTCGGTCAGTGGTAAAGAGCTTCAGCCATGAAGGCGAGCCATTTAGGTTTGAATGTTGAATCTGTCACTCATTGCTGAGTGACTTGGGCCTGCTATTTAGCCACCTCACGCCTTGATTTTCTCATCTGCAAAATGGAAGTATTAATAACAGTACCTCTCTCACATGGTGTTGTAAGGATTTAGTGACCTAATCCCCATAAAGGTTTTAACCACACTACTAGCACATGCTAAGCACATAATAAATGATGATGGTAATTATCATAGTCTTCTGTGAGACTCTAATTAATACAGCAATAACTAGCATTTGTATAGCTTGTTACAACTTTCTATATAAATTAATCCCATTTAATCTTCCTGAAAACCTCAAACAATATTACAGGTATGGCTTATTCCTAATTCAGGTGAGGAATTTAAGAACCACATGGGATAAGTAACCAGTCCAAGGCTACACAAATAGTTATTGTAGGTTATTGACTGAACAATGCACTCTTTTCTGTCTTCTTTCCACAGCTTGTAAGCAATAACCTCTTTTATACATATAAGGAATGATTACTATCACTGAAGAATCAGGGATCTCTGAACTTCAACATGTTCTGGTGTTTGTAGGTTTTCTCATATTTGCTTTTATACAACACTAAAAATGCTTTGAGTTTTCCAACTAAAGGTAAGAGTAGTGTTCTAAGTGGCCAAGACATCTATCTGCTTTAGCCAAGATTAGATTAAATGTGTCATAGAGGAATGCGAAGAGAAAGAGGGGAAGTATTATTAATCTCTTGCAAAGTAGGATCATACAGTGACACAATAGGCTTGTAAACCGGAATTTGCCTTCAGAGATAAATTCCCAAGCCTTGATTCTCCCCTTTACCCTGTCTGGGGCTGAGCCTAAGGGACCTAGTTCTTAGCATATGACAAGAAAGCCATGGGAGCAGCTGCTCCTTGGTAGGAGGATCTAATTCAGAAGAAAGTCCCTTTCTATCCCAGAGAGTTGTCTGGTGAAGAGGAAAAAGAGAAACAAGGTGGACACATGTGTTCTGATATTCCCCTCTTTAGGCCAAAGCCAGGAGCTACATTGGAGAAATACGGGAACTATATTGATGGCACCATGTTTTTATTTTCATTCATTCCTTAGGACTCTAGAATGAGCACACTTTTGTGACTACACCACAGGAACCTGCAGTGGGGCATAATGTTGTCAAGCAGAGAGACACAGAAGGGGAAAACGGCATTCAAACCACCGGGCTCCCCAGGCAGAGATCATCACAACAGGCTGCAGGAGAAATGACTGGTCAGTGAACCGGATGTAGGATATGACAGAGATGTGGGGATCTGCAGCCAGTAGAAAGTGAAGGGAGGGTGACCAGGATCAGACCAAGCTGAGGGAGGGACCAGACTATGACTCATTCCAGCCACAGGGAGAGGAGGGCAGCAGAACCAAGCAGTCAAGGCTGATGGTTCCAGAGGCCAAAGCAGGTAGAGGCTGCTATGCCCAGTGACTCAGCTCCCCTTTGCTTTCTCCAGTGGGTGTCAGCCACGGCCTCAGCCTTGTGTATCTGGACACTATATGAAGGCAGGTGCAGGGGAAGAGAGAGACCATCCAAGAAATAGATTATTATTTTTTAAATCAGAGAAACTGAGCACCACCTAAAGGGACTTAAATTATGCAATTGGAATGAACCTAAAGTGAATTGAACATTTAGTTTCATTTAGATTTTATTTTTCCTGCCAACTATCCTGTGAGAGTTTGAGAGGGAGCCCAGATTAGACTTCAGGAAAAATAAATAAATTGCATTTTATCTGCACACATGAATTCTCAAGTGAGTTAAATTTACCACAGCGTGCATATATATGTATATATATGATACTTTGTTTTATATAGCTCCTTATAGTTTTAAAAGCACTTTGTACATTAACGACATTTGATTCTTACAATATTTTCAAGACTTTGGCAGGACATAAGTTATTTTTCCCACTATACTGACTAAAAAACTGAGGGCTAATTATTTCTTCAGCATTATAGTTTTAAGTGATTGAAAGGATTGGGCTTAAATTTATCCTCTAAATCTAAAACTAGTATTTCTCCCACTATATCATGTTGCTGAAATACATGTGTATGATATATATATATATATATATATATATATATATATATATATATATATATCCAAGCATAATGTCTCATGGATGGTTATATTTTGAAGAGTATAAGTAAAATAAAAAGTCATTCAGACTATACGTAAAGAGACAAGTCATTCAGAAATGTTTGTATAGGACTCTGCAATACTCTGAATCCTACTAATGAAGATGTAGAAAGTGTATAATAATTACACTTCTTTGGTACTTGAGAACTTCCTAGATCTACCCTCTTCCTGTGTTTCCATTTCTGTGTTCTTTTGTCTGGAAATCTTATCCTGTCAAAGATGCTTCCCTGGTCCTCCAGGGAATTTCTTCTTCCAGTGATTCCCAAACCATGTTTTACAGAATACTAGTTCCCTATGGTGTAAATAGGTATAAAAAGGAAAAGGAGTTCTAATGCTCAAATAAATTTAGAAAACATGAAGTTAAACATATTAAATAGATGTCTTTGCTAACAATTTTTTTAGATGCTTTGATGTGATAACTTAGGTTTATGACTCCTAAAGGGAGATAAATGTGTGGCATTTCCTACCTTATATAAACATGGAACCATTTTGGTTAGTGGTATTCTGTATTATTCATGTTCATGTTCTTTAAAGCACATGTTAACACTGCCACCTTAATCAGTAACTCTGATGGATGGCAGAGAGTTCGGGCTATGACATGGGTCATTCCATTGACCATTAAGGTTGATTCAGCTGATTGGGTGGATGGATGGTTATAGCCTGGTGCTACATGCTCCAGCAAACAGTGTCATCTTCCCATGAGGACCACTATTAGGCCAAGTGGCTGTAGTCCCCTAAGATCTTGATTCCTGCTTGAGCACTTCTTGCCATAAGTCAGATATCTATAGCAATGGGTCATTCTGGGAGAAAATTAGGTCTAGGTGAGAAGAGTGCTAGGAAAACTAATTTCATTCATTAAAGCAACAAATATTTTTGAACACCTGCAAAGAGCCAGACATTGTGCCATGAGCTCGGGATATAGTAATAAATAAATAAAGTATAGTCACCATTTTCCTGGGCCTCACAGTCTAGGGGGCTGGGAGTTGAGAAACAACACACATAGAGACTAGAATGATAAAATAGTGTCATGTTACATAAGTGTATGCTTAGGTACAATGGAGGCATGTGACAAGAAGTGCCTGGGTCTGTCCAGAAGAATCAGAGAAGGCTTTAGAGAAGAGAGAGTACCAAGGCTGAGGCTTGTAGGATGAGCTGTATTTTTGTCTGCTGAAAATGTAGAACATCCCAAAAAGAAAGAAGAACATGTAATAGAGACCTCTTAAAGAACATGGTACTGTTAGAAAACAACAAGCAATACAGAAACTGAAGGATGTGTTGGAGGATCTAATGCTAGATACACAGAAACCAAATTACGATAAGCCTTGAGCCCCATGCTGAGGAGTTTGGACCTTACCCTGTTGGTGATGAGAATCTGTTTACTATTTTCCTAGGCTGTTCTGACTCTCCTCCTTCTCCACTGATGTTGACAAAAAGTTGGATTGTGATAGAAGCAACCAGCAACCCAAATCTTGGGTCCCTGGGGGTAGGAGAATCTAGGATTCAGCCAGTCCAAGGGAACAAGTCTTGCATTTGGAACACAGTAGCAGGATTATTCTGAGGCACAGGTAGGATTTATGGTTCAAGGAGGATCCAACACCATGGGGCAAGATCAATGAGGAGCCTCAGGACCCCAGCCTAGCAGCCAAAATATAGCTGTCTCTCACTCGTGGCAGGGCATTCAAAAGTAATCAGGACACCGGGACAGATGCTATGCCCCATCAAATAGGCAAACACTCTGTGGATTCAGAAATGGGCTACTAGTCATGAGACACACTGAGGACTAGAAAACTGATCCCCAAAGCTGCCTCCTTGTAAGGTTGAGTCCTCTTACTAAAAGCCTAGTGATTTACAACCGTTGTCTCATGTAATCATCACAACAACCCTAGAAGGAGGTTTCACTATCCTTGTTTTACAAAAATGGAAGCTGAGTTTTTGAGGCATAGTGAAACTTGTCCAAGTATACACTGGGAGTTAGCAGACAAACCAGAACTTAAAATCTGGTCTGTGTCACTCTGAAGTCTGACACAGCTCAACCAGCACGCTACACTTGCTATGCAACACTGACCAGCATTGGTCAGTATTGGCCAAAGGATGAGCTGGGACTCCCTTGAAGTTCCTCAGTACCAGCAGCAGAGAGGAATAGAGTAAATCATGGCCCACTGTATCTGCTGACTTTGCCACTCAAGGGCCACCTGTCTCTTCTTCATGACTTTGTAGGTACTTCCATACAAATTGTTATCAGGATCAACATTCCTATGGCACCTTCCTCTGAGAAACATAATGCATTATGAAAAAATTATCGCTTTAATCCCCAGCCATCCATCTGAGGTAACAGTCATTTCTAGTCTTTTATTTCCAGTACCCAAATTAAGGGGACTAATTTACAAGGTAATAGAGAAAATTCTTCCAGGAGTCACCAGCTAGGAAAAATGTCCTGTTCATTTATTTTCTCTGCCTCGGCTATGCACTCTATTCTGTACCTTGGGGCTCTAGCCTAGATATTGTGTCTGGATTACTAAAATTGCTTAATGAATTCACCAGCAAATTTCTATTAAGTGCCACTAAGCTCATATTTTGGGCCTAAAAGCCCACTTTAGATAAGACTTTTCCCCACTTGGAGCCTTAGCTTCCTCATCTACCAAAGGAAAAGATGAGCTCTGTGATACTTAAAATCATGTGTAACAATGTCATTCATACCCATTTTACAGATGATGAAATTGAAGATCACAGGGTTAATGGTTCAAATACATTTCAGAACTGTAATTCTAACCAGTTAGAATTCTAACCAGTTGGTAAGGTGTTACTTTCAAAGAAATCAATGCTTAAAAATATGTATTGAGCTCCTATTACATGCAAGGCCCTATGGGGGTACATAAATAAAAAGAAACCAAGCTCTCTAAACAACTATTGATATATTAGAGGAGAAAGATATATTTCAAAATTCCAACATGATATGAGACGAGTTACAGTGAAAACATTAATAAGGTTTCAGGAGAACAGAAAGAAAAATTGCTACCTAAGCCCAGGATTTCTAAGAAAGCTTAAAACAAAGGCAACACCTCAGCTGGGAGGAAGAATTAAACTGTGAGTGGATGAAATTGACCAATGACCAGTTGCTCCTTGGTAGCTTCTAGAAGAAGACATCCTAACTTTACTTTCACTGCTTTTGGAATCTAAAAATAGAAAACTTTAGCAAATAGAGTCTTAGGATCTGCCCAGTGGAAAAAGAGCTGTAAAGAGATCATAGAAAGGCTAAATAGAGAAGGTCCTCAAAAATAAGAGGTGTACGCCTAGAACATCAGCCTGCTATCTAGCAATAAATATGGTGGGCATAAAAATAAATAAATGTGTCTGACAAGAACAAGGGGAAATAAAAGGAAAAGGCATTGAAAATAATAGGAACCTGCACATTGTCCAAGCTATCCAAAAAACCCTGGTAAGATTAGAGTGATTTTAAAAGACAAAACCAAATTGATAAGGGGATGTCAAGATGAGAATAGCAAGGGAGACAACAGTAAGGATAGAGATAAATAAGCTGTTTTTCAAGTCCACATTCAATAAGTCCTCAGTGGAAGGGTTGTCAGGGCCTCAGAGACTCACTCAGTGTAATTTATAGACAAGGGAAAGGCATTCCTTTAAAAAATTAAGTCTTTGCCTCAGTGACTGTTCACAGAAGAGGTTGGGAAATGAATGCTAGAAGAGAGCATA
This sequence comes from Papio anubis, assembly GCF_008728515.1. Classification (NCBI taxonomy): domain Eukaryota; kingdom Metazoa; phylum Chordata; class Mammalia; order Primates; family Cercopithecidae; genus Papio; species Papio anubis. Next base: position 56,197,893 of record NC_044976.1, on the reverse strand, counting down.
AATTCCCTTCTAGAGGAGAGAGAGCAGCACTTGGAGGAAACAAAGGTGAATCCAGACAAGAGGAAGTTGATTAAGAAGTAAGTGTGCTTGGAGATTGAGAGGGTGGTCAAGTCTGGGGTGATTAACTGGTGTGTCTGAAAAGGCACCTTCCAAATTGTGTAACATCTCAGCATCTCTGGACTGTCAGTGGGGAGGACAAGGTGAGTGTGGGGAGCCCGGGTCTCAGGCACACAATGAGCTGTCTTGCTGTTAGATATGCAGGAGATGGGGAACTGGTATTTGTTGAAAAAGAAATTACCTGCTGGGCACTGTGATAGGTGCTTTACATGGCTTGTCTCACTGATTTCTCATCTAACTCTGCAAGACGGTTATTATCATCAGAAGACTGAGGATTAGAGATGTTAAATAACCTGACCAAGATCACATGGTAAGTAGCAGACCTAGGATTCGAACTCCAGATCTGTCTGATTATAAATATGCGCTTTTCACTCCACTCCATATGTGAAATAGTCATATCCTTTTATATTTTCATACTGAACGTGTCAAGCCTAGTAACTGGTAGGAGCTCAAATAATAGTAGCTAGTAAAAGTAGAAGTAGGAATGGAAAGAGAAGGAAAGGGAGGATCTATGTGTAAAAGGATCATAATATGTATCTCAAAGAGCTGTTGTGAGAAACAAAATAATGTATGTCAAGTTCCAGCATAGGGGGGCCTAGGGCATAGTGGGAATTCAAAACTGGTGGATCCTTCCTTGGTACTAGACACCTTGTATCATATTTCTTCATAAGTTTTCTATCTGTTTGAATTCCTCTATTAGGCTATAAACTACTAGAGGGTAGAAATTTGCCTAATTGATCTGTATTTTTCACAGAATCCTCCACATAATGAACCCAATGTGGATTTATTGAATGTGGGCAAGTGCAAATGAATGCAGATTAGGACTAAACAGTATAAAAATGTCATATTTCCCTTTGCAATGACTATTGTCACTAATACTATTTTATTATTCCTAATAGCTATCTATCATATTTAAAATACACACACACATATGAGTGCACATGCATATGAGTGTGACTGTGTGTGTAGTAATGTACCAGGTGCTTTATATATATGTAAAACCAGTTTATTGAGGAACCCAAAATCAAACACATATAAACATGATGTTTTCCCCCACTCACTGTTTGCAACATGCTGGTAAAATCTCCTTTTCTGATTCTTTAGCGATAGATATCTTAGGCAGAATCTATAACTTTTCAATCATCTTCTGGTATTAAAAGTTCATCCAATATACACCTCCCATCTCATACCAGATTTCATACCCGCCCCTCCTCTGTGCTGCCTAGAATTGTGACTTAGGGACGGTAGAAGAAAGTTGCTTTGGGCTTGTTGTGGGATACTTCTACTTGTCTTTCCCACATTCATCTCCTCTGACATTGGGAGTTGGAGGATGAGGGGAGTATGGATGGGAGTATGAAGAAATACCTGAGACTGGGTAATTTATAAAGGAAAGAGATTTAATTGACTCACAGTTCTGCAGCACTGGGGAGGCCTCAGGAAACCTACAGTCATGGAGCAAGGGGAAGCAGACATGTCCTTATTCACATGGCAGCAGCAAGGAGAAGTGCAGAGTAAAGACACGGGGAAAGCCCCTTGTAACCCATCAGATCTTGTGAGAACTCCCTTGCTGTCATGAGAACAGTATGGCGGTAACTTCACCTATGATTCAATTGCCTCTTGCTAGGTCCCTCCATGACATGTGGGGATTATGGGAACTACAATTCAAGATGAGATTTGGGTGAGGACATAGCCAAACCATATCAGAAAGGCAACAGAGCAGGAGGGGCAACTACCACTTTCTTACCAGCTCATGAAAATAGTTCCACTCTCTTGGCTGGGTGCTGCTTCTATGGCTGACCCTCTTATGGTCTGTTGGTGCCTCCTGTTAGGCATATATTCAAATGCCGACCTGGAAACGTGTATTTGTGAGGTTCTTGACAGGGCTCAGTGTGGTACACTCTACACTGCTCGACCTCTGCCATACCTTGGCAGGTCACAGCAAAACTTCTTGTTGAGAATCCTTTCCTGACAAGAAATCTTCTTGGTCAGCAATCAAGACAGCCCATACCTACCTGACTTCTGTGACTTCTGAACCACAGATAATTACTCATCCTTGCTACATCAAACCATAGGAGTACGTGAAGACTGTGTTGTTAATTGAATGTTTGTGTCCCACCAAAATGTATGTGTTGAAACCGTAAGCCCCAATTGTGACGGTATTTGGAGATGGGGCCTTTAGGAGGTAATTAGATCGTAAGGGTGAAGCCTTTATGATAGGTTAGTCTCTTTCTAAGAAGAGACACTAGACAGCATGCTTGCCTTTTCTCTGCTCCCTGCCATGTAAGGACATAGGAGGAAGACAGATAACTACAAACAATGAAGAGGGTCCTCACCAGAACCCAACCATGCTGGTACCCTGATCTAGGAATTCTAGCCTCCACAACTGTGGGAAATAGATTTCTGTTGTTCAAGTCACCCATTTCTGTTGTGTAAGTCTAAGGTATTCTGTTATATCAGCCTGAGCTGACTAAGACAGACTGATTTGAGGCCATACCCTCTGTTTCGAACCTATCATCTCTCCCAATTCCCTTCTACCTCTTCTCCTGTGGGCCCAAGAAGCTGCTTGGCTGGTCTGCTGCATGAATAGATTCTCAGAGAGAATACCTGGCCTTTTCCCTTGTAGGCACCCCATGCTCACAGCAGGGGTGGGGGCAGGGCCGGGGGGCAGGATCTTCCTGGCACCTTTTCTCCTTTTCCCTGGGGGCAGGTGGTGGTTCAGGGAGGTGAAGGAAAGGCCTCTACACTAAGCTCTCAACCCTTCCAAAGCCTCTAGTATCTTCCTTCTCAGCCCTCTTCTCCAAGATGTTTGTTTTGATTTGTTTTGTTTGTTTAAGTGAAGGGTGGGAGGAGTTGGTAATGCTTGAGAAGTGGGGTCACGGGGGTGACAGCAAAGTCAGTTTTGCTGCTTTTAAATAAGTCCTAAGGGAAATGTCTGACCTAAATTTTTGGTGGCAGCTCTTAGATATGAACCCTTTTGTCTCAACACTGAGTTCCAGCTGCCAATTTTGAAGCAAGATAGAGTCTCAATCAACAACCATTTACACATACTTACAATATACACATGTGTACTCTATGAAGTAAAACTTCTCCTCCTTTCATAGTTAGAAGAATCAGGCTCAGAAAAGGAAAAGTGAGTTGTCCCAAGTTCCTCACAGGAAGTAACAGAGCTGGTGTCCAAACTAGGTCTGCCTGACTCTAGAGTCCATCCTGAGGAAAGAGACTCTCTCTCTTAAGCATGGGTGGGAAATACATAGAATATTTTCATCGTGCTAAAAGTTAGTTCCCTCATACTTCTTTGTGGTTTGTGCTCTCCCCGACCTCCAGTTCCTGGAAACCACTAATTTGATTTCTATCTGTACAGTTTTGCCTTTTGTAGAAGGTCATATAAAGGTCATCACACAGCATGTAGCCTTTTGTGTCTGGCTTCTTTCACTTAGCATAATGATTTTAAGGTTATCCATGTTGTTGCTGCAAGCATCACTCATACAATCCTGTTTATTGCTGGGTGGTATCCCGTCATATGAATGTACCCAATTTTTTTTTTACCCATTCCTCAGGTTATAGATACTTGTATTATTTCCAGTTTGGGGAAATTATTAATACAGCTACTATACATATTAACGTTATTTATGTACAACTCTTTGTGTGGACATATGTTTTCATTTCCCCTGGATAAATATCTAAGAATGGAATTGCTGGATTATTGGGTAAGCATATATTTAGTTTTATAAGAAACTGCTAAACTGTTTTCCAAAGAGATTGTAACATTTACTTTCCACCAATAGTATTTGAGAGTTCCATTTGCTCCATATTTTCTCCATCACTTGATATTCTCAATTGTTTTCTTTTTAATATTTAACCATTATAATAGCTATCTAGTGGTATTTAATAATGACTTCATTTTTATTTCCATAATGATGAATGATACTGAGTATCTTTTCATGAGCTTATTTGATATTCTCATCTTTTTCTGATAAAGTACATATTAAATTATTTCCTCATTTTAAAAATTGTGTTGTCTTATTGAGTTTTAGGAGGTTTCTATGTATTCTGCTTATGAGTCCTTTAACAAATACGTGTTTTGCAAATAAACATTTTCTACCAGGCTGTAGTCTGCCATTTAATATTCTTAATAGTTTGTTTTGAAAAGCCAAAGATTTTAATTTTAGTGAAATTCAATGTATCAATTTTTTTTTCTTTTATGGTTCATGCTTTTTGTGTCCCATAAAAGCATTTTTGCCTAATCCAAGATTACCAACACTTTTTTCCTATATTTCTTTCTAGAAGTTTTACAATCTTAGATTTTTAGTTTATGTCTGTGATCTCTTTTAATTAATTTTTGTATATGGTGTGACTTTGTCATGTTTTTTCCTTTGCAAATGGGCATCTAATTGTTCCAGTGCTATTTGAAAAGACTATTCTTTCTCCATTAAATTGCCATTGTACTTGGTTAAAAAAAATCAATTGATTATATACATGCAGGTCTATTTTAGACACTGTTCTGTTCCATTGATGTATTTGTCTATTTATATGGCAATACCACACTGTCCGCGCTGCTTTGACCACTGTAGTTTTATGGTAAGTCTTGAAATCAAATACTCTAACTCCTACAATGTTGTTCTTCTTTTTCAACATTGATTTGGCCATATTAGGTATTTACATTTTTATATACATTTTATAATTGTAATGCCTGACAATTTTTTTTTAAGTATCTACTAGAATTTTGACTGGAATTGTGTTGAAACTATAGATCAATTTGAGGATAATTGATATGTTAATATATTGAGGTTTCTAGTCCACTAATACAGTTTATCTTTTCATTTATTTAGGTCTTTTCTAAATTCTCTCACTGATTTTTTTTTAATGGTAACAGCATAAAAATTTGCATCATTTTTGTTAGATTTATGCCCATTTCATTTTTTTAATGCTATTGTGAAGGATTAGCTTAGTGAAGAACACCATAATGGTATTTTATTCACAGAATTTTCCCCAGAATCCAGTCGTGTTCCACAGTCGTTAGGGTGGAAACTTTGCTCAGATAGAGCTATCTCTAAACTCCAGCACCACCAGTTTGAGAAAGTAACACAGCATACTTTTCAAGAGCCTATATTCTAGAGTTAGGCTGCCTGGGTTTGAAGCCTCACTGTACCATCACTGACTGGCTTTTTAACCCTGGGTTTTCCAGGGTTCAGTGTCTTCATCTGTTAAGTGTGCATAATAATGTGCTTACCTCATAGGGTTGTTAACAGGATTTAATGAACAGTGTCAAGCAACGTCAAGCACATAGAAATAACTCAAAACATATTAGCTTTTATTATTTCTTACTAGCTATATGATCTTGGGCAAGCTAATTTTGATAAGCTTCCATGTCTACTTTTGTAAGTTAGAGATAATAATAGCATTAAAAGGATTGTGTTGATGATTAAATTAAAATTAAGACTTGAAAAGACAGCATACATTGCCTGGCACATAGTAAGTCCTTATTAATGGTAGCTATTAATAGCATCTATATTGGTACACTGTTTGACATGTATGGGCATACCTTAGAGGTATTGTGGGTTTAGTTCCAGGCCACAATGAAGTTCATGTCTCAGTAAAGACAGTCATGAATTTTTTGGCTCCCAGTGCGTGTAAAAGTTATGTTTACACTATACTGTAGTCCAAAATCATATAATGCTTTTGCATTGTGTCTTTAAAAGACAGCGTGAATACCTTAATTAGAAAATACTTTGTTGCTAAAAACCGTGAATGTTTGTCGGAACCTTCAGTAAGTGGAGTTGTGATCTTCTTTGCTGGTGGAGAGTCACGCTATGATATTGATAGCTGCTGATCGATCAGGGTAGTAATTGCTGAAGATTGGGGTGGCTGCAGTAATTTCTCCAAATAAGACAACAATGAAGTTTGCTGAGTCAATTGACTCTTCGTTTTGTGAAAGATTTTTCTATACATGTGATACTGTTTGATAGCATTTTGTCTGCAGAACTTCTTTCAAAATTGGAGTCGATCCTCTCAAACCCTGCTACTGCTTTATCAATCAAGTTTATGTAATATTCTAAATCTTTTGCTATCATCTCAACAATGTTCACAGCATCTTCACCAGGAGTATATTTCACCTCAAGAATTTTTATTTTGAACTTTCTGTGATCATCTATAAGAAGCAACTCCTTATCTGTTAATTTTGTCATGAGGTTACAGAAATTCAGTCACATCTTCAGGCTCCACTTCTAATCCTAGTTCTCTTGGTATTTCCACCACATCTGCAGTTTCTTCCTCCAGTGAAATCTTGAACCCCTTTTCAAAGTCATCCATGAGGGCTGGAATCAACTTCTTCCAAACTCCTGCTAATGTTGATATTTTGACTTCCTCCCATGAGTCACAATATTTCCAATGGTATGAAGAATGATTAATCTTTTTCCAGAAGGGTTTCAATTCACTTTGCACAGATTCATCAGAAGTACTCTCTATGGCATCTATATCCTTATGAATTGTATTTCTTAAATATTTGAAAGTCAAAATTACTCCTTGATTGATGGGCTGCAGAATGGATGTTACATTAATAGGCATGAAAATAATTTTAATCTCCTTGTAGATATCCATCGGAGTTCTTGGGTGACTATGTGTGTCAATGAGCAGTAATTTTTTTGAAAGGAATCTTTTTTCTGAGCAATAAGTCCCAACAGTGGATTTAAAATATTCAGTAAATTATACCATAAACAGATGTACTGTCATTCAGGCTTTGTTGTTATACTTCTAGAGCACAGGCAGAGATTTAGCATAATTCTGAAGGGGCCTAGAATTTTCAGAATACTAAATGAGTATTGGTTTCAACTTAAAGTCTCCAGCTACATTAGCCTCAAACAAAAAAGTAAGCTATTTTTTGGAGCTTTAAAGCCAAGCATTGACTTCTCCTGTCTAGCTATGCAAGTACTAGATGGCATCTTCTTCCAATACAAGGCTGTTTTATCTTCAGTGAAAATCTGTGGTTTAGTGTAGCCACTTTCATCAATGATCTTAGCTAGATCGTCTGGATAACTTGCTGCTTCACCTTGCACTTTTCTGTTATGGAGATACTTCTTTTGTTATGGAGATGCTTGCACTTTTATGTTATGGAGATACTTCTTTCCTTAAACCACAGGAACCAACTTCTGCTAGCTTCCAACTTTCCTTCTGCAGCTTCTTCACCTCTTTCAGCCTTCATGAAATTGAAGAGTTCAGGGCCTTGCTCTGGATTATGCTTTGCATTAAGGGAATGGCTCAGCTGGTTTGATATTTTATCAAGACCCCTCAAAACTTTCTCCATCAGCAATAAGGGTGTTTCACTTCCTTATCATTGACGTGTTCACTGGAGTAGCACTTTTAATTTTCTTTAAGAACCTTTCTTTTGCATTTATAACTTGGCTGTTTAGCACAAGATACCTATCTCAGCTTTTTTTTTTTTGACACAGGATCTCCCTTCAACACCCAGCCTAAGTACAGTGGCACAATCTCGACTCACTGCAACCTCCACCTTCAAGGCTCAAGTGATCCTCCCATCTCAGACTCCTGAGTAGCTGAGACCACAGGTGCATGCCACCATACTTGGCTAATATTTGGATTCTTTTGTAGAGACAGGGTCTTGCCATTTTGCCCAGACTGGTCTCAAACTCCTGAGCTCAAGTGATCCACTGGCCTCCAGTTTGAGCTCAAGCTCCCATATTGCTAGGATTATAGGCATGAGCCACTCATTACGCCTGGCTAATAAGCTATACTTCTCTCAACTTTTGACATACCTTCCTCACTAAGCTTAACCCTTTCTAGTTTTTGACTTAAAGTGAGAGATATGTGACTCTTCCTTTCACTTGAACACTTAGAGGACGTTGCTAGGGTTATTAATTGCCCTCATTTCAATATTGCTGTATCTTGGGAAATGGAGAAGCCTGAACAGAAGGAGAGAGATGGGAATGATCAGTTGGTGGAGCAGCCAAAACACACACAACATCTGTGGATTAAGTTGTTGATTTTATATGGGTGCAGTTTGTGGTGCCCCACAACAATTACAATAGTAACTTCAAAGATCACTGATTACAGATCACCATAGCAGATCTAACAATAATGAAAAACTTTGAAATATCGCAAGTATTCCTACCAAAATGGGACACAGGCACGAAGTGACCACATATGGTTGAAAAAATGACACTGATAGAATTGCTAAACACGGGATTTCCACAAACCTTCAATTTGTAAAAAATGCAGTATCTGCTAAGGCAATAAAGTGGTGCACAATAAAGCAAGGTGCCAAAATGGACATTAAGCAAATCACTATTTTAAAAATAAAATACCTACTGGACAATGAGTACTTGCAGAAAAGCTTGCAGGAGAAATTAAAAAGTCATAAAAGTGGACTGGTGCATATTTAGATGATGCACAGACTGACATTGAAAACTATTTTCAGCCAGGTACAGTGGCACACACCTATAATCCCCACACTTCGGGAGACCAAGATGGGCGAGATCGCATAAGTTCAGGAGTTGCCTGGGCAAGATGGTGAAACTCCATCTCTACAAATAATGAAAAATTAGCCATGAGTGGTGGCACATGCCTCTAGTCCCAGCTATTCAAGAGGCTGAGGCAAGAGGATTGCTTGAGCCTGGGAGGTTGATGCTGCAATGAGCCGATATCATGCCACTGCACTCCAGCCTGGACCTGGGCAATAGAATAAGACCCTGAAAAAGAAAAGAAAAGAAAAAGAAAAAGAAAGAAGGAGGAAGGAAGGAAGGAAGGAAGGAAGGAAGGAAGGAAGGAAGGAAGGAAGGAAGGAAGGAAGGGAAAGAAAGGAAAAGAAAGAGAGAGAGAGAAAGAAAAAGAAAGAGAGAAAGAAAGAAAGAGAGAAGAAAGAAAAAAGGAAGGAAGGAAGGGAGGGAAGAGGAAGGAAGGAGGGAGGGAGGGAAGAAGGAAGGAAGGAAGGGAAGGAAGGAAGGGGAAGGAAGGAAGGAAGGAAAGAAAATGGACTATTTTCAACCATTCATGCTAAATGGTTTTCTTTGGTTGTCCAGTATACTTTCCGTTTCCATACAGTGTTTCTAAACCCCAGCGCAGATGGTGGTTTTCAAGCTTCAAACAAAAAAAAATCTATTTATTGCAATGTCTTCTAGTTTCATGCACCCAATTATCACCGTCATTCAGAAAGCAGTGGCTGCTGATATTGAGCGGCAATGTGACATTAGGCATTCAATGATTGTAGCTTCAAAGCATTACCTGCTCACCCAGGAAAAATTTGAAAGCACCCAGGATAGTACCTTTTGTTTTTAATTCTTCTGCTTTCTAAAAAACAAAACAAAAAACCTTGCCAACTTATTAATGCCGGGCAAGGGAGAGACAGGAGGTTCTAGAAGACATAAATGCTGATTGAGCATTTTTGGTTATGACATGATATTGGCATAGATAACATAATATCTAGGGAAATTCGCCGATTTAATTTCACATACATATATTGAGTGTTTGCACAGATCAAGACATCATGGGTAGCATAGGAAATCACAAATCAGTGGTATACCACAGGAAGTGGCGTTGAAGATTTAAGTCACAGATATGAATGTCTAATTGTTGTGAGACTTAAAAAGCTGTGTGTCTTTGACTGTGTCACCTGACCTTTTTTTTTCATATTCTTCATCTGTAAAATATGGGACCAGTGTAATGAAGTTGATTGGAACTTAATAATCCAGATTTTATTCTCTAGTTTTAAGATCCATTCTCTGCCTTCAAGCTGGTTTCATTCTCATTGGAAGAAAAGGAGCCTACCTGCAAAATAATTATGGTAAGTGCTGTTTGAGTAGGAGTTGGATTAATAACCTCAAGGTGATAAAAATCCTGCATTATAGGAGATATGAACTAAATTAACATTGCAGACTGTCTTCTCATCTATAAATAGGCTTAATTATCATTGCTTTGTGGTGTGTAGAATTAGTGAATTAATGTTTTTCAAACTCCTAAAATAATGAAAATATATTGAAAGTTAGTTGCTTGCCCTTCTGGATCTATTGTCTACTTAAACATTCCCAGATGTTGTGTTTTTATATAATAAGGAAAACTGTACCTTGAAGACATTTGAATCATAAACCTGCCCCAGAAAGGTAAAGATCAAATCAGTTTTACTGTCTTCAAGGTACCAAATTATCTATTATTTTAATGTAAATAATTGGCCCAATTTAATCAGCACCAAATTACCCACTACACTTTTGCTTTTTTTCCTTCCTCAATTGTTTTAAGCAGATGCAAAGTCCTACCTTGATAACTATTCCATATTGGGATCTATTTAAAAGCTTTGAAATCATTTTGACCTGTGCTTAAAATTTCTTTCTACTATTTATACAACTGTATTACTTAGATAGTTAACTTTCTGTGAGCCTCACTTTCTCCATCTGTAAAATGGGAATGACTCCGCTTCCTAGGTATTTTGTGAGGTTTAAGAGATTAAGTAAGTAAAGCTATTAGTAGAATGCTGGGAATAAAATAGGTGTCTCTAAATAATAGCTATTGTCAGGTTTGCCTCTCACCCCCATGAAATAGAGACAGGGTTTCTGAAATTGTTCTTTCTTTCATCATATCTTATTTCATCAACTGTAATACCAGATTCTTCAAGTAGTTTAAATGAAAGTAGCCTAAATGAAGCATCTTTTTAACTTCCAGCAATAGGAGAAAATTTATATCTATATAATAGGAAACTATTCAGCTTTAACAATAATCTGATACTATGGAATCACATTATAAAGCACATTGAAAAAGTAATTAGGCAACTATATATATATATAGTTTGATATATATATATATATATCTCAAATAAAAAGAAAAGAAAAGAAAGAAAGAAGGAAGGAAGGAAAAGATTTAAAGTGGGTGGTAGTAGGAATATGGTAATTTTTTTCTTTTCCAACTTTTCAAAATATTGACAAATTTTTATACATTTCAAAATACGTATTTTTTTCCCTTTTTTGTCTTCCAGTTTTCAAAATTGTCTATGTTTTAACACAATGAACATGTATAACATATTACCAGATAGAAAACTACATTTATTTGAGAGCAAAGTAAAGAAATTGGTATATACCAATTGCTGAAGAAGTTTCAAGCCTCATGAAGAATTCCCAAGACAACAGCCCTCTCTGACAGGGCCATGCTACTTAATAATCAGTTTTAGTTTGATGAATATTTATCAAATTCTCTCCCAATCTACTTCAATTGCTTTTCTTGTTTTTTCACTTTTGCCATCTCCTGAGGATCACTTTATATTTAATTTAAATGCCTATGCTATGTATAGTTAAGAATGACACACAAGATCAACACGTTAAAAATGTATGAGAAATATAACTGGTCCATGATTGACACAATGTGGATATATTTTTAAATTTAAGAGATGGAAACTCCAAGTGTTTAGAATCCTGATAGCTCTAGTTTTGGTCTTTATAATAGGATACTCAGTTTGGAGCCATGAAATCCCATTATGACCTCCAGAGAATAATCTAGCTGTGCCCAAAATCCATTTAATTAAGTATGACTTTTTCTTGTTTTACTTAAAGCATCCTTCTCCTATCTCAAGATTAGTCACTGGTAAGCAAGCTGGGGAGAGCAGACTGTCAGGTAAGAAAAATAGAAAATGGCTTTGGTGGCCTCAGGCCTCTCTTCTTGATGGAGAATGGCACACAGCCTAGTATCCATGGAAAAACTGGAGAGGGAAAGTGTGATAGGGGAACTGTCTGTGGGTAGAAAGTTTTCAGACTTAGCATCAGTTTTCAGCTCACTAAGGATTTTTCTGTACTCTGCTCAATAATGGTAAAGAAACAGCCACAGTTACTTGGCATATGTCTAACTTCCCAAGAAAATTGTGAGATGTAGGCAGTCAGAGAATATCCTCTCTATTTCTGCTCCGCACAACATATGGCATATCATATCCACTCAATAAATATTGGTGAAATTCAATTTACATTGTACAAACAGGCCTTTGAAATTATAGCACTGTTAGGAGTTTCCATAGAGGAGATGGAATGATTTTGAAAAACCAGAAATCAGATTTTATTATCACTCGTTTGCTTATAAAACAAACAAACAAAAATCTCTATAATGACTCTTTCCATGGCACTTCACCTTTAACCCGGGCCTCTGCGGCTCTTGTGAATTGGTGGTCCCTGACTGCCTCTCCCAGTTTATCTTGTACCACTGATGCCATCCTTCATTTCACTTCAGTCACACTGGCCTTTCAGTTTCTATAATAAATGTTCTCATTCTCACCTCAGAGCTTGCAGTTGCTGATCCTTCTGCGTGAAATGCCTTCCTGTTGTCTCTTTATATTCTTGATTCCTTCTTACTTAGGTCTTAGTTCAACTGTTAACCCCCCAGAGAAGACTATCTTAATGGCCATATTCAAATCCAGTCTTCTCATTACTCTCTGATTACATCACGGTTTTATTTCCTTCATAGATTTTTAAATTATCTTACATATCTTCTTTATTTGTTAATTCCCCTATTTATCCTTACTAGAAGGTAGACTCAAGGTAGGCAGGAACTTCCATGGTCTTTGCTACTGATTCTCCATGTTCTGTAGAATAGTTGTGGAATGAAGGAGAGAGAGAGAGGAGGGAGGGAAGGAAAGAATAAAGAAAGGGAGAGAGTGAGTAAGGAAAGGAGGGAAGGAAGCAGGAAGGGAGAGAGAGACTAAGGAAAGGAGGGAGAAAGGCAGGACAGGAAAGAAGGAATGAAAAGAAGGGGAAAAAGGCAAGGCAGAATACATTTTAGATCAGACAGTCATTACAACTCTCCTCTATGACAGGATCCATAATCACAACGTTACAAATGGGAAAATTGATATAAGAAGAAGTTATTTATCTATATAGCAATTGCAGATGGTGAATGGAAGAACTAGAATTCTAAATAGAATCTTTTTGAATTAAAGAACAGCTCTTTATCCTGACAGACATTCTGAACTTCTGCTCCAGATGTGTTACAGTAACTCTTGCCAGACTTAGCCTTGTACTACAAACAACTAGAAAACTGGGAAAAAATATAAGAAATAGCTCATAGAAGACACTGAACAATAGACAGCTTAGGAATGTGATCCTTGATAAGAAGGTAACAGACAAGGTGAAAACGGCACTTGCTCTTGCTTTCTGCCGGGAAGCACTTTTGGATTGCAGCAGAGGGAGGTGCATATCAAGTAGGGATGGCAAACTGAAGAACTGAGGAAATGATCAGAGTTCAGTGAAACTGAGGCATCTAGAAGTAGCAGGACATAATTTCAAAGAAGAAATTGGTATATAGACATTAAGCTCCGGAAATATGCGTGATTGTCCTTAAGATGCATATGATCATATCATATGTGTATCATATCATGATATGCCTATCATATCATATGAATGTGGTAACTTATGAATGCATAGGACAGAAGCCCACTTAGCTGATCAAAGAACAACTAGAGAATCTCTAAGCCAGGCAATTCCAGAGTGTATAAAGGAGCTTGAATTTTGAGCAGCAAGAGGAGGGATATTTCAATGAAGACCCCGTGATTGGGTTAAAACAAACCCAAGAGTAAAGACTATTCTAGGCCTGCCACAGCAAACTTAAAAACAAGCCTTTAAATGTTCAAGGTGATCTAAAAGAAACTGCCAAAATGAACTTCAACACTGTATAAAGGAAGACAACAAAATCTAGAATTCAATAACAAAACATTTACAGTGGCCAATATCCTGTCCCCCCCAAAAATTACAGGACAGGAAGAAGCAGGAAAAGATGACCTAAAATCAGAAAAAAATAAATCAGTAAATAGTTATAGATCAACAAATGGCAGAGATACGGACTTAGTAAACAAGAACTTTAAAATAGCTACTATAAATATGTTCATAGATTTAAAGGAAACTTTGAACATTAAGAAGATACAAATGTACTATATAAGTAAAAGAATCAAGTAAAACTTCTAGAGTTGAAATATGTAATATCTGAAATATATATTTCACTGGAAAGTCTTAACAGTAGATTAAAAACTGCAAAAGAAAAGATAAGGGAATTTGAAGACTGCAATAAAAATGATCCAAAATAAAATACAAAACAATTCTCAGTGACAGAGACCATGGGATAATATTCAGTGATTTAATGTTTATGTAATTTGAATCTCAGAAGGAGAGAAAGAGAACAGAAAAATTATTTGAATAATGGCTGGCAACATTCCAAATTTGACTATAAACTCAAAGATTAAAGAAATTAAGTGAAAATCAAGCAGGATAAAAAACAAAACAAAACTATGCCAGCATACATCACAATTAGATTTCTGCATACAAGTGATAAAATGAACATCTTGAAAGAAGCCCAAGAAAAGGGTACATTAAGTATAGAGGAATACAAATAAGAAGGTTCACTGATTTTTTTATCAGAAAGAAATGAAATTAAGAAAATAATGGAAAAATCTTTAACGTGCTTTAAAAAAAAAAAAAGCTGTCAACCTAGTATCCTTGAAAGTTTTCTTCCAAAATTAAGACAATTTTGGAAATTTTTTAGAAAAATAGAAGCTGAGAGAATTTGTTGCCAAAAGTACAGAATATAAGTAGCATTAAATGAAATTTTTCAGATAGAAGGAAAATTGTATCTGCTGAGGACTTGCATCTGTACAAAGTTGTGAAGAGTACCAGAAATGGTAAACATGTGAGTAAATAAAATCATTTTTCTTCATTTTAAATTTTTATTAAAAAATAATAAACCATTTAAAACAAAAACAGCAACATTGTGTTGTGGAGCTTGCAACATATGTAGAAGTAATGACAATATTACAACAGATAGAAGGGGGAAATGGAAATATACGTTTGTAATATTCTTATATTACGTGTGAAATGGTATAATATTATCTGAAGTTAGACTGTGATAAGTTGTAAACCCCAGAGCGTTTACCTAAATAACTAAATAGCCAAATATATAGATAATAAACACTAAAAAGAATAGCTAATAAGGCAATAGTGGAGACAAAAGAGAATACAGAAACATACTTAATCTCAAACGTGAAAAGGATACAAAATAGAGCAAAAAAACCAGATGAAAACAAATAGCATGACAGTAGATTTAAATTCAACTATGTCAATAACTACATTAAATGTAACTAATATAAACATGCAAATGAAAAGGCAGAAATGATTAAAAGCAAAACCTGGATTAAAAGCAAGACCTAATTATAGGCTAAGTATCCCTTATTCTAAATGCCTGGAGCAGAAGTGTTTCAGATTTCTGATTTTTTTTGGAATTTGGAATATTTGCACTATATTTATGGGTACAACATCCCCAATCTGAAAATCCAAAATACTCCAGTGAGCATTTCCTCTGAGTGTCACGTTGGCATTGAAAAAGTTTCAGGTTTTGGAACATTTTGGATTACAGATTTTTGGATTAGAGATACTCAACCTTTATATGCTGTCTACAAGAAACATACTTTCAACATAAAGACACAGGTTAAAAGTAAATGGTTGGAATACACCAATCATAAAAAATCTAGAGAAACTATATTAGTTTTAGACAAAGTACGCTTTGGGACAAGAAATTTTACCAGGGAAAGAATAATTTTTCATAATTATAAAAACATAAAGATATCACAATTTTAAATTATAAAAACATAAAGATGATATTATAATTCTGAAGCTTCAAAATACATGAAGCAAAAACTGAATAAGAACTGAAAGGAAAAATAACAAGATCACTGTTAAATTGTGAAATTATAACATTTCTTCTCTCAGTAATTGAAAAGATAAACAGACGAAAAAAAATCAGTAGAATATAGAAGCTTCGATCAGTATGATCAACCCATTTGAAATAATATTTTGTAAAACTCAATACTCAACAACAGCAGAATACACTTTCTTTTCAAATGCTCATGGAACTTTCATCAAAGTAGAACTTTTGCTGAGCCATAAAACAAGGCTCTCTGTTCTCTAGCATGAAACTAATTAGATTAAAAATCAATTTTTTCAATATCTAGAAAATACCAACTAAAACATGTACCAAAGAAAAAATAACAAGTGACTTTAGAAAATAAACTGAAGTGCACCACAATGAAAACACAACATATCAGCTTTGTGGGATGCAGCTAAAACAGTGCTTAAAGGGAAATATATATCTTTAAATACTTATATTAGAAAAATAGAGTCTTAAGTCAGTTAACTCTATTATGAACTCTCTACCTTAAGAAGCTATTAAAAAGAGCAAATTAAACTCTAACTGAAAGAAAAAATAATAATAAAGAGAAGAGCAGAAATCAGTGTAATAGAAACCAGGCAAACAATAAAGAAAATCAATAAAACCAAAAAATTGGTTCTTGGAAAAGGTCAATAAAACTTTAATAAACATCTAATTATGCTAACCAAGAAAAAAGAGGAAAAGACATAAATTCTGATATTAATAAGGAAAGAGGAGACATCACCATAGATACTATAAATGTTAGTGTTAATAAAGTAACATTAGGAATACCTTTATGCCAATAAATTCAAGAACTTAGATACGTAGGAAAATTTCTTGAAATGCAAACCTTTAAAAAGTTGGTAGAAGAAGAAATGGAAAACTTGAATAGTTCAACATGTACTAAAGATATTAAATTTATAATAATAAACTATTTTCCCAAGAAAACTTCAGACACAGATGGCCTCATTAGCAAATTCCATCAAACATTTGAGGAAGATAGTACCACTCCCACACAAAATCTTTCAGAATTTAGATGAGGCCAGAGCCATGCTAACAATAGCAATACATTCTGGCCAATAGGGTTTATATCCAGAAAACAACATTGGTTGATAATTTGAAAATTAATCAACATAATTTATGATACAATGTGAATGAAGAAGAAAAACTATACAACTATCACCATAGATACAAAAGAAACATTTGACAAAATTCAACACTCATTCGTAACAAAACCTTTCAGCAAACTAGGAAGAGAAAGGAACATACCCAAGCTAATAAAGGCCATCTATGAAAAGCCACAGCAAATCTCTTACCTAGAAAGCTAGATACCTTTCCATAAGATCAGGATCACTTTCATCATTTCTATTCAACATTGTACTGGAACTGCTATTTAGTAAAATAAATCTAGAATATAAAAGACATAAGGCTGAAAAGAAAGAAGTAAAACTGTTCATGTTCACAGATGTAGAAAATTTTAATCTCCAGAAATGTACTGGAATTAAGAGGTGAATTTAGCCAAATTGCAGGATACAAATTCAGTATACAAAAACTAATTATATTTTCACATACTGGTAATAAGCAATACAATAATGTATTAAAATACCATAGAAATAAGTTTAATACAAAAGTGCTAGACCTCTATAATGAAAACTACAAAATATTGCTGAAATTTTAAGATTCAAATACATGGGAAGCTTTACCATGATGCTGAAGTAGAAAACTCAGTATTTTTATGATGTCCATTTTCCCCAGATTGACTCGTGATTCAATGAAATCTCAATCAAAATTACAACAGGGGCTCCTCCCACCAAAATTTACAAGCCTATTCTAAAATTTAGAAGAAAATGCAAAAGACCTAAAATACCCAAAACAATTTTGGAAAAGATTAACAAAATTGGAGGACTCATGATACCTTATTTCAAGACTTTTCATAAAACTACAGTAACAACACATAATAGAATTGATGTAAGCATATCATTAAATGAAACAGAACAGAGATTCCTGAAATAGACCCACACATATACGCTCAATTGATTTTCAACAGAGTTGCTAAAACATTTCAATGGGGGAAAAGACTGTCTTTTTACCAAATGGTAGTGGAATTACTGGATATTTATGTGAAAAAGAAAAGTACTAGACCCTCATCTCACATCATACACTTAAATTACTTGAAATGGATAGTAGACACAAACATAAAGACTGAAATGATAAAGCTCCTAGAAGAAAATATATAATCAAATATTCATAACCTTGGGGTAGATACATATCTCTTAAGACATATAGATCATAGAACATAATATGAAAAATACATAAATTTTACTGCACTAGAATTAAAAACTTTTGTTCTTGAAATAAAGTCCCTGTTAAGGAAATGAAAGACAAGCCATAGACTTGGAAAAAACATTCACAAAGTATTTATCTGACAAATAACTGGCATCCAAAGTGTTTGTGTGTGCATGCATGTGCATGTGTGTGTGTGGGTGGGTGTGTGTGTGTGTACAACTCAATAACAAGAAGATAAATAATCCAATTTAAAATGGGGCAAAATATTTGAACATTTAATTCACACACACACTTATATGTATATACACAGATAATTAGCTAATCAGTACATGAAAAATGCTATATTAATTTCCTAGGGCCCTTATAACTAAGTACTGAAAACTGAATGGCTTAAAACAACAGAAATTTTTTCTCACACAGGTCTGCAGAGTAGAAGTCTGAAATCAAGGTATCAGTGGGGCCATGGTCCTGAATGTTCTAGGGAAGGATCTGTTCCATGATGCTCTCCTAGCTTCTTGTGGCTGCTGGCAGTTCTTGGTATTCCTAGGTTTATACATACATTATTCCAATTTCTGCATTCATTTTCACATGGCATTCTCCTGTATGTGTGTGCCTATATTTAACTACCTGATCTTCTTTCAAGGACACTAGTCATTGGGTTTATGGGCCACCATAATCCAGTTTGACCTCAACTTAACATGATTATATCTGTAAAAATCCTATTTCCAAATAAGGTCACTGGGAATTAGAGCCACAACATGTAATTTTGGGAGACACAATTCAACTCATAACAGAGGCCCAATATCATCAGAAAATTGCAAATTAAAACCACAGTGAGAATGCCTACTAGAATGGCTAGACTTAAAAAAATCTAAAAATAATAAGTGCTGACAACAATATAGAGCAAATAGAATTCTCATGCATTGTTGGTGGGAGTGTAAATGTTACAGCGACTTTGGATATCAGCCAATTTCTTACAAAGTTAACCATACTATCACCCTATAGCCCAGCGAGTCTATTCTTAGGTGCTTACTTGAAAGACATAAAAACATATGTCTTTACATAGAGCTGCACATGGGTGTTCATAGCAACTTTATTCACAGTAACCGAAATCTGGAAACAATCCAAATGTCCATTAGCAAATGTCTTCGTCCATTTTGTGCTGCTATAACAGAATATCTGAAGCTGGATGATTTGTTTTTCAATAGTAAACACAATTTCGTGAAGAGCTTGGCAATTTATAATTAACAGAAATTTATTTCTCACAGTTCTGGAGGCTGGGAAGTCCAAGACTGAGATGCCAGGGTCTGGTGAGAGTCTTCTGGAAGCAGCATCCTATCGTGGAAGGAGGAAAGGCAGGAGGAGAGAGGTTGAGAGCACAAGAGGGGGCTGCCCTTATCCTTTTATAAGAAGCCCACTCCTGCAATAATAGCATTAATCCATCATAAGTGCAGAGCCCTTATGGCCTAATCACCTATTAAACATACCACTCTTAACAGTGTTGCATTGGGGATTAAGTTTCCAACACAAACTTTTTGTGAGACACATTCAAACCACAGCAACAAGTGAATAGATTAGCAAATTGTGGAAGACTCCATACAAAGGAATAGCAATAATAAAAAGAAATAAAGTATTAATACTTTCATTGACTTGGATGAACCTCAAAATTACTATGGTGAGTGCAAGAAGCCAGAAGCCAAACATTGCTTATAGTAGGTATAATCATTACATGTATATAAATTTCTAGAGTGGAGAAAACCAAAATATATCATGACTGAAATTAGATCATTGGTGTCCTGGGGCTGGGAGTTGGAGTGAGGAGAGTCACTGAAAGACATTATAATAAAAACAATTTGGGAGTGATTTACATGTTCTATATATTGATAGTGGTGGTAGAGGTACAGGTGTATGAATTTGCCAAAACATAATGATTGAGTATACTTAAAATAGGCTCATTTCATATCACATAAATTATGCATCAATAAAGCTGATTTTTGAAATACAACCATCTGTTATTGGAGTGAAACTCCTCTGGGATAACTACTCTTCTCTAACTCACACTTAAGCCAGGCAGTTACAAGAACTAAATAGAACAACATGGGCTAACATCCCATGTCACACTCTACTATAAATAGCCAATCAGAGCACTTTCCTGTTAGGAAATTTTAGGGCTTATGACATAGTGTTAATATTTATATTTACATTTATTTCATGGTTGCTAATTATTCTATTTCACAGATGTGGATAAATTACACCATTTTCTGAATTTTGCTGGCCTTGTAGCTTTTATGAATTACAAATTCCCGATATAAACTTGATTGTGGTATAGTCAAGCAAGCCAGCCAGTAGGCATCAGTGCTAATCAGTCTGCCACTTACCAGCTGTGTGACACTCACTCCTTCATTAAAGAACTATTTTTCAGGCAATAGTGATAAGCCAGGTATTTCCCAGGTATGGGGCATGTACATTAATGCAACACCCCTGCCCTCATGGAGCTTACATCTTGTGCTTCAACTTACTTCACCTCTCCAAGTTTCTAGGGTTTTCATCTGTACAATGAGGTTGTAATACCATCTTCCTAGATTGGGGGGATTAAATGAGATCGTGAAGTAATCTGCTCAGTATGGATTAGACAATGAGTTAAGGGTACCCTCCTGCTGTGTCCATCTATGTGTCTCTGACTTTCTTACTGTCCTCTCCTTCTCTCCCATCCTAGCCTACTTTTCAGCCATCATGCATTTTCTTTCAATATCCTTCTATACTATAATAATATACTATAAGTACCAATACTTGTTTATTTTCTGAGCTAAAAATGTTATTTTCATCTCTGAATGAATTAATTCCATTCTTTTCTCTTTTAAACTATTTTATTATTCAGCTTGTACTGGATGGCGTTAAAAAAAGTTTCTGAACTGATTTTTGAGTTAATCTTAATTAAATGGAGCATGATATTCCTTAACAGTAACTCATTATATTAGAATAATTATATTAGCATTTTACCTTGACAGGTTTTTTTGGGCAGGCACGAAGGCTCATGCCTGCAGTCCCAGTGCTTTGTGAGGCAGAGGTGGGAGGATTTCTTGAGGCCAGGAGTTCGAGACCAGCCTGGGCAACATAGCGAGACCACATCCCTGCAAAAAATTAAAAATTAACTGGGCATGGTGCTATACACCTGTGGTCCCAGCTATTCAGGAGGCTGAAGTGGGAGGATTGCCTGAGGCCAGGAGTTTGAGGTTGCAGTGAGCTATGATCACACCACTGCACTCCAGCCTGGAAGACAGGTGGGACCCTGTCAATCAGTCAATCAGTAAGAAAAAAAGGCTTTTTATATTGTTACCTCATTTAATCATGTCAACAATCCTGTGAGGCCAAAGATGAGGATTATCATATGTACTGAACAGATTAGTATACCAAGGTTCTTCTAGATTGAAAAGGCATTTAAATCAGAGCTGGGATATGATCCTGCTTTTCTTGATCTCAATTCAGTATACTTTTCATTTGTTTATGTATTTTATGAAATTTGCTGAGTACTGATTGCAGACCAGGCATACATAATCTAATGCTACCCTTAAGAAGCCAGTGTCTGTGGGGAAATCAGGCCTGACTGTAGAGTAGTGACTATAACACATGTTGAAGATATAGTGACAGGGCACAGACAAGTATACAGGAGGAAGGGCTGTCACAGAAGAGCAAAGACTCAGCCTCAGGACACAGGAGAAGGGACTGTGCTGTGCCATGAAGCAGAGCATTGAGGATGATGATAATTTTTCCGCATGAACAAGGAAGCGAAAGGCCTTTCTAAAACACCCCAAACAGGAACTCTTAGCAGTTTCTATTTCGTCTCTATTTTTGTCAGTGTCGGGTTATTCTTCAATTTGACAAAAAAGAAAAATAAATCACAGAGAATAGAGTCCCGACTCAGGCACTCACCAATAGGACACGTTTCCTACGGGTATTTCCTGGGCCTGTCCCTCAGGCCTGGGCCTGCTCAGCTGGAGGAGCCTGTAAGGGGAGGGAGTGGGGATGGGTTTGTGTTCATCAGTATGCATTTCTTGAAACTGGCCACCAGCAAAGAATCAAATCTCCTCAGAATATTCTTAAGCTTCCTACATGTTTGATTAGTTTTCCCCAGTAGGGAATGAAATAAAGGCAGCAGCTGTTGAGAGAGAGAGCTTGCTCTCTGCATGGTCCGAGACCAGCTCATAGCATAATGTTGATCCTCACAAGACCCAGGAAAGGTCAGAATTATTCAGTATTTAATAGAAAGGCTACTAGTGGTTGGTCTTTGTGGTCGATGGGGGCGGAAGAGGACAGGAGAATTTGAGGGTTCTTTTTGACTGTTCCACAGCCCTTTGACACTCTTTTGTCTCAATTTCCTTTTCCATTAAAGAAGATACGGCACACATACATAAGGTTATTTTGTGCATTCATTTACTTAATAGCCCACGGAGCATGTACCATGCAGCAGGCCCTCCACTATGAATAAGAGACAAGTAAGATACCACTCCCTGTAGGTGCTCCTGCTGGAAATGGCCCCACAGACACAGGGCTGTAGGTGGGTGAAGGGCACTGTGAGCCCAGATGAAGGGGCCAAGTCACCCTGGAGGAAGAAGCAGGGAAGAACTGCATGGGGAGGCAGGGAAGAGAGAAATCTGGTTGGTAGTGTGGCCTAAGAGCAATTTTGGTGGAAAAGAGAAATATCTAATGAATAGCTCTTAAATGATTTTGGTGATATATCATATAAGGCCTCTCTTCCAAGCCCCCTATAAAATATTAAGTAAAATCTATATGGCTCATTAGTGTTTGGTGGATTGGATTATCTTTAGGAATAAAGAGAAGTGCTGAGCCCTGCTGCAAAGCTTGTGTGGGGCACAAGAAGCTGTACACAGAAAAAAATAGAAAGCCAATATACAACTTTAAAAAATACATGTATACATAAAAAAAAATGCTTGTATATCAAACTCAAAAGCTAACCCACTATATATTGAATATATATACCTTACTATATATATGTTTGTGTATATATAGATAATATATATATTTATAATTTAGACATATACATGTATACACACATATCTGTATATGTGACTATGTGGTATATAGGAAAATCCCTCTTAAAAACTTCTTGGGGAACAAAAAATAAGAGCGTTATTTGGACAATATATCCTTAGTATAATAACAAGCTAACACTTACGTACTTACAGTATAGCAGGTCCTTTTCTGAATACCTTAAATGCAGTATGTCTCCTTCGATCTTTACAACTGCATGAGGTAGTCCTAACATTATCACCATTTTGTAGAGGAAAGATCTGAGACATAGAGAAATTAGGTTACTTGGCCAACACACACAGTAAGAAATAGAGATGAGATTTGAATTCAGGGAGCACAGATGTAGCACCCCAGCTTTTTTTTTTTTTTTTTTTTTTTTAAGACAGAGTCTCGCTTTTTCTCCCAGGCTGGAGTGCAGTGACACGATCTTGGCTCACTGCAACCTCCATGTCCCAGGTTCAAGTGATTCTCCTACTTCAGCCTCCCAAGTAGCTGGGATTACAGGTGCACGCCACCAAACTGGCTAATTTTTGTATGTTTAATTGAGACGGGGTTTTGCCATGTTGGCCAGGCTGGTCTCGAACTCCTGACCTCAGGTGATTTACCCGCCTCAGCCTTCCAAAATGCTGGGATTACAGATGTGAGCTACCACACCCGGCCAGCACCTCGACTCTTAACTACTATGCCTATTATATATGATATGATTCATTTTTCATATTTTTGTAAGTAATTACATTCTTCCTAAAGCAAAGGGTATTGATTTCAGAGCAGTCAAATGTGGAGAACAGAGGCTTCCTCTTTCCATGGTGGATTTAAATGCTCTGCTCCCTGAGCTTGGTTGTAGGTGTGGATAAGATTTGTTAATTTGGTTCTTTGATTCATTAACTATTTATTGAGTAGCCACTATAATGCCAGATTCCATTTGAAGTGTGAAAGAAAGAACAGTGAATCAAATAGGCAAAGTCCCACTGATGGAGTTTACATTCTAGTAAACTCTAGAAGAATCAATTGATGGTTTGTACAATCAAGATAACTGCTGTAGAGAGAAGAGACATAGTAGTGAGAGTACAGAGGAGAGACAGAGCTGCTATATTATACAGAAGGGTCAAGGGAAGCCTTATTAACTAGAAGACATTTGAGCAGTATGGCATAAGAAATACATATTTGGTCTTTGTCCTTGTTCCTGGCAAACAGCTCCTAAAACTCTTGGAATTTCCTGAGTGATAGGGGTGATAGGAGCATCTTTTGTTATTCATAACACACCCCTTTCAACCATACCTGAGTTTATGCTAATGAGTTGACTCTGGTGGGCCCCTAGATAGCTTCAGGATGGGGAATGGTTACCAGAGGATCCAACCAGGTGACTAAAGGTTTGGAACTTTCAGTACACCCTCCCACCCCACCTCTGTGGAGGCAGGAAGATTTGTGATTTAATCAATCATACCTAACTAATGAATTCTCCATTAAAACCCCCAAATGATGATGCTCAAAGAGTTCCCGGGTTAGTGAACACATTGATGGGCTGAAAAGATTGTGTCTCAGAGAGGTCATGGAAGCTCCACACCCTCCCCCCATACCTTGTTCTATGCATCTCTTCCATTTGGCAGTTCCTAAGTTGTATCATTTATAATAACCTGGTAACTGTAAGTAAAGTGTTTTTCTGAGTTCTATGAGTCCTTCTAGCAAATTTTTGAACCTGAAAAGGGGGTCGTGGGAACTCTTGATTTGTATCCAAGTTAGACAGAAGAGTGTGTTGCCTAGGGACCCAATATTTGTAACTGGCATCTGAAGTGAGGGGCAGTCTTGTGAGATTGAGCTCTTAAACCTGTAGGTCTAATGCTAACTGCAGGTAGTGAGTATCAGAGTCCAACTAAATTGTAGGACACCCACTAGAAGACTAGAAAGCCAAAGAAATGGTTGGTGTGAGGAAAACACCCATACATTTGGTGCCAGAAGCTTTGTAAGTAAAAGCGGCTCCAGCAGAGACCCAAAGGAAATGAAGGAGAAAGCACAGCAGCAGCTGGGAGAAGAACATTGCATTCACAGAAAAGGCAACACCTTGAGGTGCAATTGTGCCTGGCATGTTTGAGGGACAGAGAGAGACCAATGTGTCTGGAGGAGCAGGTTGAGCTAGAAAAAGAGTGGTAAATTAGGAGATGAGAGAGTTAGTGGAGACTTTGGTGCTTACTCTGAGATAAGAAGAAATCATGGGAGAAGGCTGGGCAGAGGAAAGAAGGACTGATTTTTTCTACTTAAGTTTTGGTTTTTTTTGTTTTGTTTTGTTTGTTTGTTTTTTTCTTTTAATCTGCCTGCAGAGTGAAAAATCAACTACAGAGAGACAAGAGTGGACACATGGGGGAAAAATCAAGTAACTATTATAACAATCTAGGCAAGAGATGATGGTGGTAGCATTAGTGGTGGTGAAAAGTGGTTAGACTATATTTTGATGATAGAGGTGGCAAATTTGAGAGTTATCACAATACAGATGATATTTAAGCCATAAAAGTGTCTGAGATCACCCAAGGAGTGAACCTTGGTAGAGAAAAAGAAATGGCCAAGGATAGAGATCTGAGAAACTTCCATGTTTAGAGGTTGAGGAATGTGGCAGTCTAAGAAGGAGTACTGGCCAGGCATAGTGGCTCATGCCTGTAATCCCAGCACTTTGGGAGGCCAAGGTGGGCAGATCACTCGAGGTCAGGAGTTCGAGACCAGCCTGGCCAACATAGTGAAACCCTGTCTCTCATTAAAAACATGAAAATAAAAAGGAGTAGCCAGGGAGGAGAGGAAACTCAAGAGAGTGGCATCATGGAAGTCAAGTGAAGAATGTGCCATATGAAGGAGGAGTGGGTAGCTGTGCTGCATAGTATTGACATCAAGTAAGGATTGAGAACTGACCATTGGATTCAGCAACATGGAGGTCACTGCTGACCTTCACAAATGCTGCTTTGGTATGGTGGAGGGCATGAAAGCCTGACTGGAATGGCTTAAAGAGAAAATTGAGTTACCCCTAGATATGCTTTCACATGAGGTTGTCATCGAAGTAGAAATGGAATCTGCTTTCACACTCCTCAGAGGCGGCTGTTTTGTCCCTAAAAAACCAAAGCTTATTTAGAGGCAGCAAATAAGAAAGTGAAACCTTTGAACTTGGGAATAGTATTAAAGTTACCATCTAGGCCTTGAAATGTTGGAGTCACAGATCTTGCTCCAGGAAATAAAATAGACCAGCTGCTGAGTGTATTCTGGTCCTCTGCCTAAGACTATAGCTAAAGCATCTTTTATATATTGACCCAGGGAATATATCCTCACAGCCTCCCTTGACAACAAAACATAGTGTGTTTAAAATTTTATATTCTTTGGGGACAAAATTTCTCTCTCTGATCAAAATTTCTTCTTCATGGTTCATAGTTCTTTTCATTTGTCAGTGTAGCATCCTCTGAATGTCTGCTGTGGTTCTGTGAACACTGGGCTAGAACATTGTAGAACTGAATTCTAACCCCTGCTCTGTTACTAATTTGTTTTGTAAAAATAATATTGTTACTTTCCTGAATACCTCAATATTTCCATCTGGTTTGGCCAAATAACTTCTAAGTTTTGTTTTAAATCTCACATTCTCTGATTCTTTCTAAAACATAAAGTTTCCCAAGTTCCAAATTTATCTCAGTCTTCTTTTCTTTATGTTAACTACAGATGCCTCTTATAAGAGGAATAAGGGATATTTTGTAACAATTTGATCATCCTTGTAAATCTTCTATTATTTTGAGTAGCTATAAATTGTGGGGACAACACTCAAGCTTGATGTCTCAAAAACTCAGGGCTGTGAAATAAGCCAGGAAAAGAAAGTTAAATACCTCATGTTCTCACTCATATGTGGAAGCTAAAAACCCTTGATCTCATGGAAGTAAAAAGTAGAACAGAGGATATTAGAGGCTGGGAAGTGTAGGAGAACAAGAGGGATAGGGAGAGATTTGTTAAAAGATACAAAATTTTGGCCAGATAGCAGAAATAAGTTCCAGTGTTCCTATAGTCATCATTGTAGGATGACTATAGTAAATATATAGTTTCAAGTAGCTAGAGGGAGAATATCGAATATTCCAAACACAAAGAATTGATAAATGATTGAGATGATGGGTATACTAATCACACTGATCTGATCACTACATGTTATATGTATCCAAACATGACAAGGTGGCCCATAAATAGGTACAATTATTATGTGTTAATTAAAAAATACAAAGGTCGGGCATAGTGGCTCATGCCTGTAATCCCAGCACTTTGGGAGGCCGAGGCAGGCGGATCACGAGGTCAGGAGATTGAGACCATCCTGGCTACGGTGAAACCCCGTCTCTACTAAAAAAAAAAAAAAAAAAAAAAAAAAAGAAATACAAAAAAATACAAAAAATTAGCCAGACATTGTGGCAGGCACCTGTAGTCCCAGCTACTCAGGAGGCTGAGGCAGGAGAATGGCGTGAACCCAGAAGGCGGAGCTTGCAGTGAGCCGAGATTGCGCCACTGCACTCCAGCCTGGGCGACAGAGTGAGACTCCATCTCAAAAAAAGAAAAAAAAATACAAAAAGGAAAAAACCAAAACCAAAACCCACTCAGGACTGAGTAACCAAATGGCAACTAAGACCTGAATTCATGGCCCCTCTGGAACTGAAATGTTGCCATCCGGTGCTCTGGGACTGATTGCCTTCTTTGAGCTCTTTCAGTGTTAGAGTCAGTGAAGTCTCAGGCACCCATAGCTGGCTTTGTGCCCTTGGTCAAGATAATTAACTTCTGGTTCTCTGGCTCCTGAATGAAAAGGAGAATATCGTTATCATATATTTTGAGAGAACACATGTGATAGTCTTTGCAACTTATCTGAATGTGGCTACTCTTATCTACTTACCTGGTAGACAAACAGTTTGTATTTGTCTGGCAATCTACACTAAATTCAGATTTTGATACGCAAAAATGGCCAGAGAGGTTCTCTTAACTCAGGACTTTATGGAAACAACAAAGAAGTTACACGAAAGTCAAACACACTATCAAGAATGAAAACTTTCCTGAAGTCTTTAATTCTGCTTACTGTACAGGGGATTCAGAAATCAACTCCTAGTTTCCCCGCACTTTAACCCTGTGATCAGGAGAATCATCTCTGTTTTGGTGTGGCCTGCAATTAATTATTTTTCTTTGAGAGATAAGGTCTTGCTCTGTCATTCAGGCTGGAGTGCAGTGATTCAGTCATAGCTCACTGCAGCCTCCACCTCCTGTGCTCAAGCAGTCCTCCTACCTCTGCCTCCCAAGTAGTTAGGACTATAGGCATAAACCACCACACCCAGCTAATTATTATTATTATTATTATTTTGTAGAAACGGGGTCTCACTATTGTCAGGCTTGCCTCGAACTCCTGGCCTCAAGTGATCCTCCTGTCTCAGCCCCAAAGAGCGTTGGGGTTACAGGCATGAGCCACCACACCCGACCTAGACATATTTAAAATATACTTCAAGGACTAAATCTTACCATTACATTGCGAAACAGGTTTGACTCCCTACAGTGCAGACTGCAAACTTACTGGCTATGTGTCTACACACTGGCTCTTGCCTACTCTCTTTCCAAGTGTCCTCTTTCTATACTTTGCATTCTCTGTCGCACCTTTCAAAAAGCAAGAGGCATTTTAAATGTTGGGTGGGAGGAAAATTCAGCCTTTCAGTCTCATTTGGGATTCCCTACAATGAAGAGAAATTTGGACTATGTGATACATCCTGTGTCGCATCATTAATCATTTGCTTATTTTGCAAATTAATCACTTGCTTATTTTGCAATAGGGGAGGGAATAGTAGAGTGGAGGACAATGCCTACTTACACACCATTTCTATCTTCTCTTTCATCTCTTCTGCTACCATATGAGCCCCTTAGGGAAGGATGGTGCCTTTCACTTCTGCATATCTGACGTCTAGGTCAGGGCCTAGCCCACATGAGGAACATACAATAGCTGTTGGAATGAATAGTTACTTTGAATTTACCATCCTTGCCTTGGAGTGCAGTACAGGGTGTCATAGCATGGTGGGGTTACTGATAAAGGACATCTCTTAGGGTGATCCAGGCTCTGGGCGATTCTAGAGAAGATCACGGTTTCCCAAAAATTTGTAGGCTGAGTAGAAATTTTTACTCTGAGAACAGAAGTCCCAAATTCTGCTCCACAGACTGGCATTGGTCACTAGTCTTCACTGAAATAAAACAAAAATGGACAATATAGTGAATTTTTAAATAAAGCTAAATTTATGTTTTTAATCTAAGTTTATGGCCATTCTGAATGTTTTTTATGTCTTGCTGCATTGAAAATAACCTTCTTTTAGAATTATGGTAAAGATAAATGGCAGATATTTTTCTTAATGCTCCTATCAGGGGAAAACATTGTTACCTTACATTGCCTCCCCGTTTAGTTTAGTTTCACTTTGACATTTTTCTGCCCCATGTAATCTTTCTCAGGAACAGTGTTATAACAGTGATTTATAATGAGACATGAACCATTTTGAAAATCTGATCTAAAGTTTTATACCCTTTTCTCCAGAGAAACCCATATATGTATACACACACACACAAACCTTTACCAGTAATTTTGGAAGGGCCACAGGCCTCTTTAAGATTATCCATAGACTTTTTAAGGACCCAACAAATCCAAATTAAGAATACCTGGACCAGAGGAATCAACAATCTTATTGTGAGAAAATTACTATTTAAAATTCATGTGCTTATTAGTGAAATATTGAATGTAAATAGAATTTTTCTATCACTACCTTTTAGGACCATTAAAAGTCCAGGGAACAAAGGCTTGAGATCAGAGATTTAATAGATATTTTGAAAATGCAAATGGCACTCTGTCCAAGGCAGCTGATTCCAAGCATTTGAGCCAGTGTTCTGTGGGCACAGTGGGTACAGAAATCACTCTTCCCTTCGGCATGTTTTGCTGAGCATATGTTGTGACCCATCCTCACCAACAGGGCTCTGCATCTCCCTGGCTGTCTGGGAGAGTCTTTTTGAAGGCATTTCAGCCATCTGTTTTGTGTTTCCTGTTCTCAAGAGTGCTTTGATGCCACAAGGAAATGTGACATGACATTTGGAATCTGGGCCCATGTGCCACAATGCCAAGGGCAGGGGCAGCCCTGGGTTGACTGACTCTGGTCCGTTGTGTAGAGATGAACATGTCAATCAAATACCTCTGCCTGGGCAGTCATATTGGCAGCTGGGCTGCTCGTATTTAGAGGGGAGGGGGAATGAGAGGGCTTAGAAAACTTAAGAAGAGAAGGACAATGCCCCCCTCTGCTCATCTTCCTCTGGGAAAGCCTTGGGGTAGAAGTGAAGACTGCAAGCTGGAGCAAGGAAATTGGCAGCAATCACAAGACCTCAGAATTGTAAAGATCATCAAACCCAGAATTTCCCAAACTTCAGTTATTCAAACCCCATAATCATGATTTTTTTGTTATCTGTATGCCACCAATAGTTGATTTTATAATTTCCTTAAATATTTGCTATAACTACAAAATAGATTAAAATAAAATAAAAACAAAAGCAATCTTTTGAAATTCTAGCTAGATACTGTGGCCAGCAGAAGGCTCCAAACCTGAGGTCTGCTAGTTCCTTGTTAAAACAGGAAATCAGTAAGGGATAGAGGCTTGTTAAAAGACACCAACTCAGACTTTTTCCTCAATGTGCTGGAAATACTGAAAGCAAAATCAAAAGTGAATTATCACCACTTTATGTGCTTAATATTAGTTAATGCCATGTCCAAGAATTCACTAAATGTGAACACATAGATCTGACCCAAGTTCCTTACTTAGGAGTTGAAGAAGCTTAGAGATTGGGAAAGATTTATCCAAAGTAATCATGGTTCTGTATCCCTCCTTATGCCATTTGCCAATTTTGCACCTTCTTCTGCTACAGGCAGATTGTAGGTGGCTGCACCTTGGCTTTGAGACTTGCCTTGTGATTTGCTTTGACTAACATGATGCTAGCAGATGTGGTGCAAGCAGAGTCTTCAAATTTGTTTGCAGAATTGGGCTTGCTTTCCTGTACTTTACTGTCACCATGAGAAGGACATGTCATGGCCAGCCTCTTGGTCTAAGAAGGATGAGAGATATTTTGAGCAGACCTGGATCCAATCTGCAAAACAATTCAATATTGGACTCCAGCCTGCTGACTCCCCTTTTTGGTGCAGTGTGTGTGTGTGTGTGTGTGTGTGTGTGTGAGAGAGAGAGAGAGAGAAGCTGCGAGAGAAAGAATTATATGTAGAAGAGTAGAGAAAGGAGGAGAGGGCAGGGAGAAAAGAAGAGGGAAAGAAATGGGAAGGGGAGAAGGGGAAGGGGAAGGGGAAAGAGAAGATCCATGTTCTTAAAGACCTGGGCCATATCTCATTCATCTTCTGTATTTCCGAAAGTTACCACAGGCTCTCAAAAATGATAGCAGTAAAAAAAAATGCTTTATATCTTATTTGACAGCTTTCATATTCAAGAAGTATTTACTAAGGACTCTGTTATGTGCCTAGGACTGAGCTAAATATACTTGGGAATACAAAAGAAGTTGTTTTGGGGCTGTGAGACATTACCATGTATCTGGGTGGCAAGGCCATACCTGCATAATGTGGCTTATCAGCAATTCAAAGCCATATAGTTCCTGTGCATAAGTGACAAGTGCAGCCTTCCTCAAATATGATGGCACCCCTTCTGCCAAGCTTTGACTGTGCTACTCTCTCAATCTACGGTGCAATCCTTCAGCACCCCACGGAGAGTTTCAGTTCTCCACAAACCTGATTTGTGGAGAATTTCTTCCTTCCGTTCCCTACAGACATTTCTATTCGTGTCCTTTTTCTGTTGTTCTCTTTGCTGTTGTTTCAGAGCATACAAAGGTCCCTGCACACATTCCAATGCATTGCTCTTGTGTGCAGTTGTTCAGAAACCCAGGAGTCATGGTTCACATTTCCCCTCTATAATTGTTACCTGCCTGCACAATCGCCTGTAATTTACACATTGAGCCCATTTTGTTCCACCTCCTTCACCTCCGCCATGGTCAATGTCCCTGTCATGTCCAGGGGACATATTCCAGCTCCTAACTGGTTTCTTAACATCACCTCTGCCTAGTCTATTCCCCAAAGAGTAGATAGAATAATCCTGTAAAATGTTAATCTGTTCATTTAACTCCTCTGCTGAAAACCACCTCAGTGGCATCCCACTGCAATTAGAAAAAACAAAATGAAACAATGCAGACTTGTAACTGTGGCCTAGATATAATACTCTGCATGATGTGGGCACTGCATAGGTCTATTTTGTAGATAAGACTAAGAAGATTCCGTACTACAGAAGTGACAACAATTTCAAGCCTATCATCATGCCAGAATAATTATAACCACCATCATAATTACCATATATTGACTGTATACTATAATATGCACATAATTAAGCTCTTTACACATATTATCTTATTTAATGGTCACAACAGTTCTATGAATTAGATACTATTATTATCCCAGTTTTGCATGTAAGGAAACTGAGGCACAGTATATTTAAGCAATTTCCCTGAGGCCACACAGCTTGAAAATGACAAAACCAGGGTTAGATCCCAAACAGTGTGGCTCCCTTTACCACTATTGGGCCGTGCAGTGACCCCTGGAATTGACAAAACGGAAGAAATACGATGAAACTGCCACCTGCTTGTCTATAACTATCATTTTCCTGGCTGGGTGTCGGGCTATCTGTATCTTTTAACAGCTTAAGAGAGCATTGTTTTTTCCCCCTCCAGAGACACCTGAACGTAATAGCAACAACAACAACGATTAGGAATCAACTGTTTAAAATAGATAATGTAGCTAAAGAGCTGAGGCGATCTTCTTCCAAAGAGGTAATCACAAGAACCCAGTGAGGACGGAAAGCATTTCACAGAAAATGGAATATGAGCAATCCTAACGGAAATGTCAGAAGGATAATGTGTTTTGTAAATGTGTATTGCAAACAGACAAAAGTAGGTTCAATTACTCATTGCAGCCTGTACATTTCTTTCTTTATTGAGTAGAAGACACTCAGGTGTTTTGTTTTTCACAAAATAAAAACATAAAACTTATTTTCCAGGATGGCATGGCTGTATTTTTAGTTTTGAAATTTTGATTGTGAATTTCTATGGCCTGTTAAAAAATGCCAATGCAGCCTTGATGTATGACAAAAACTGATGAACATGATGAATCCACTGGACTTCATATATCACCTCTCCTTGGCTCCCTCCCTCCTCCAATCCCTGAGCTTTCTGAACACCTCATCTGTGATACTGGGCATTTCAAAAGTAGAATCCATATCCAGCACATGTCCCTACATGGTAAAATAAAAAAAATCATCACTTCTCTGCTGTTGCTTCTGCAGGAGAGATTTTTTTAAGTCTATCTTGACTACTTCTTCCCCAAGTTAGGCCCTTTAGAGTGAAAATAAACATCATGGGCTTTGGAGAAAACTGAGTTTTAAATCTTAATAATAGAGTGACTTTGTACAGACTCCTTATCCTCATTGAGCCTCAGTCTCTTCTGGTATCTAGTGGAAATGATGTCGCCAGCTTCATGAGACAGTTGTCATGGTTAAATGAGATTTATTAGAAGTACCTAGTGCTTAGTAGTTCTTAACTATAATGGTTTGAGCCCTTATTGGGTGCCAGACCCTTTACTTCTGTTACTCCACTTCATTCTATAAAGTAAAAATTATTATCCCCATTTTACAGATAAGCAAATTGAGTCTGGAGGCTGAGGAAGCAGAATTGCTTGAGGCTAGGAATTCAAGACCAGCCTGGGCATCATTGCAAGACCCCATCTCTACAAATTTTATTTTAATTAACTGTGCATGGTGACATGTACCTGTAGTCCTAGCTACTCAGGAGGCTGAGGCAGAAGGATCAATTGAGCCTAGAAGTTCAATGCTACAGAGAGCCTTGATCATGCCACTGCACTTCAGTCCGGGCAACACAGCAAGACCCTGTCTCAAAACTAAAGAAAAATAAAACTGAGGCTCCAAGGGGTAAAACAACTTGCCTGTTATGGCTTGAATTGTGTCCGCGCCAAAAAAGTTAAAATGGAGTCCGAACCCTCAGTACCTTAGAATGTGAATTTATTTGGAAATGAAGTCTTCACAGAAGTAATCAAATTAAAATGAGGTCATTAGGATGGATTATAATCCAATATGACTGATGCTCTTATTAAAAGGGGAAATTTAGACACAGAGACAGACATGCATAGCACAGCAGAGGATGATGGGAAGTCACACAGGGAGAAGATTGCCATGTGACTGCAGAGATGCACCTATGAGCCAAGAAATGCCCAAGATTGGCAGCAAATACCAGAAGCTAGAAGGAGAAAGGGAGTATTCACCCTTTAAGTCTTCAGAGAGAGGATGGCCCTGCTGACAGATTTCTAGCCTCCCAAACTATGAGACAACAACTTTCTGTTGTTTTAAGCCACCCAGTTTTTGGTACCAGCAGCCCTAGAAAACTCCTACACTGCCTAAAGTCACACCGTTAATAAGTAGCAACATGAGGAGTTAGTTCCTGGTCCATTTGACTTGAACCCTGGGCTGTTAGCCTCCATCAATGCTGCTCAAAAAAGAAAAAAAAAAAAAATACTGCCCCTGAACCAGCAGCATGGATCTCACCTGGGGGCTTTTTAGAAATGCAGAATCTCAGACTCCAAACCTATAGAACCAGAATCTACATTTTTACAAGATTCCCAGATGATTCTTAAGCACTTAAAAATTTGAGAAACACTGCTATACACTACCTTCCATAGCTGATCCACAAATATTAACGCCCTTCTCTTCTTCAGCTTCTCTTTTGTGTGCTATTGCAACAGGCTTCTGGTGGCTCTTTTTGTTTCCAGTATATTCTCTTTCCAATCTATTTTCCATTCTGCTCAGCATCCTTCCTGAATCTCCGAAGGTGAATTTTGGCCCTTACGTATGGTAGGGAAACTGGGGTACACTAAAAAGACAACAGGGTTTGGACCCTATTGAACTTGTTTTAAAATCCTGCTTTACCACTCAGTAGGTGTAGAGAAGGCTACTTACCTGTCCTTTCTGGACTTCAACTTTTTTATCTGTTCCTAGTGCTGTTACCCTAGTAGAAGCTGTTATCATCATTTTGTTTTTGCCTGCCCGACAGAAGTGGCCTCGTAAGTGGACTTCTCATCTCCCCACACTGATCTCAATTTATTCTCCTCAAGGTAACCTTAATGATCTTTCCAAAAAGCAAATCTGATCATGTCATTTCCCTGATTAAAACCCCCCAATACCTTCCCTGCCCTTAGGATAAAGTCTGAATTCCTGAAGCTGGCTTCCTGTTATCTCATGTCTCTTGCCAACCCCCACTCCCACTTTCTTATCTATTCTCTGGGCGCTCTAACCTTGCTTTACTGTCCCAACTCAGTAATCACCTCTTTCAGGATTCTTCACTGCACTACACCTTTCTCCTGTGAACTCCTATATCTCCGTGTGACTTCTCGGTGCTGTTCGGTGTCATGATATTAATCAAACTTCGTATTAATTGCAAATTGAGTTGTCTATATCCCCCACTATACTACATAAAAATGAGGGCAATGTAACTGTCCTTATGATATTTGGATCCCAGCACCTAGCCCTGTTTTGGTGTATAGGCAGCCCTCAATTTTCTGAACAGATAAAAGAAATCAGGAGATGACCCAGTTTTCAGGTGAGCATTGTGCATTCTCTTAAAAAAAAAAAAATTATTTCTGAAACCCCACTGCCATTTTACAGGTTAGTTGCCAGTTGCAGAGTAAGTACAGGAATGAGCAATATATTCTTTCTGAAATTTCTTTGTTCTTTGCCACATGATGCAGCCTCCTAGATCCTACCTCATTGCACAAAGCTAAAGTATTTACTCCCATTTGTTTTAAGTAAGGCCGATGTGATCTAATCGCTTATCAGAGGCTTGCATTTAAGAAAGAAAAACTGGCTAATGGGATCCAGTAATGACAGTATTAGGGATCAGAGCTCTGTACGTGGCGGCATGATGATGGAAGACACACAGTGGGGCTTAGAGTCTTTGGGCCTTAAATGGCTTTATCATCCCCAGAGATGTATACGCACCAAATCCAAACCTAACAGGAAGAAGACATTCTGGCAGAGGATGAATGAGCAGGAAGTTGATCTGTAAGATCTGAGAACATGTCACTTTGGTACATTGTTAGTAGTAAGAAATGCTGGAAGTTTAAAGTTTGGTTGTTAGAAATACAGAATGAAGCTCATGAGCCATTTGTGAAATTGGCACAAGAGTAACAAAAGTGGCAAAGTTTAAAAAACCAGAAAATTTCATTCATATGGGATGGACCAATTTTGTTCTCAAATATCCCATGGCTCAATAAATTCTTATTGAATGAATTTCTCATGTTGGACCTTTATAGGAAAATATACACATATACACATATCCACACAAACCTTTATTAAAAAGCATAAAAGAGAACCTGAATAAATGGAGAGTGTGATACCCTATTCATGGATAGGAATACTCTGTTATGAAGATGCCACATTTTCCCAAGTTGATTTATAGATTCAAAGCTACTCCAGTCAAAATCCCAACAGGGATGTCAATCCCAAATTGACAAACTGGGCCTAAAATTCATGTGCAACAGGAAAGGGCCAAGAAAAGCCAAAGATCTTTGAAAGAGGAGGAGATGAGAAAGAAAGGGAATCGACTGACTCTACTAGATACCAAGATTTACTTGGAAGCTATATATAATTTTGAGAAATATTTTCTGTTTTATTGTGTGTTTGATTACCTTTTTACTTGCTTGGATTTTTTGGTTTTTTGTTTGTTTGTTTTTTGTAAACTGGTCATTCAGGGAACTGAGTTTTGGAAAACTTGTCTAGAGTCACTCTGTACTGAGGGATTGGTTTGGATGAAAAGTGAAAACGTGCATTGGGAATCTGCCGTCTTAGAGCTCAGCTTTGATATTGTGGGCTGGAGCTCAGGGCAGTGGAAAGAAAAGGAGGCCTGGAGTCAGATATACCAAGGCTGAGCCCCAGCTCTGCCCTCACTAACTGTGAGACCTTGGACCAGTAGCAGAACTTTAAGTCAATTGTTTTCGTTTGTTTGTTTTGTTTGTTTGTTTGTTTTAGACGGAGTCTCGCTCTGTCTCCCAGGCTGGAGTGCAATGGCACACTCTCAGCTCACTGCAACCTCTGCCTCCCTTTTTTTCAAGTGATTCTCCTGCCTCAGCCTCCCGAGTAGCTGGGATTACAGGCGCACGCCACCACGCCCAGCTAATTTTTGTATTTTTAGTAGAGATGAGGTTTCACCATCTTGGCCAGGCTGGTCCCGAACTCCTGACCTCAGGTGATCCACCCACCTCGGCCTCCCAAAGTGCTGGGATTACAGGCATGAGCCATCAGGCCTGGCCAAGTCTCAATTGTTTAATCTACAAAATTCAATTAAATAAAACCTAATTGGAAAAATTCATTGTTGGAGTACATTTGGCTGCTTTTAAAATCTGTTTATTCAAATTAGAAATAGCTTTCTGTAAAGTGGGAGTTGCCAACTCAGATATTTACAGAAACCAGCTAGATAATGCCCAAGTATGTAGTAGCTACATAAAAGATGATGGAGAGGGAATATCATGGCAAACGGTGAGTGAGCATAAAACAGGGCTGTGGCCAAATCTGCCCCCTTTTCTCTGGTTTGCAATTTCAATTCAGGAGCAAAGAAGCTGGCCTGGGACTCAGAAGAGGATGAGATGAGCTCTCGTTCTTGCTCTGCCTCTGACAGTGGTGTGACCAAGGCAGGTTAGTTCACTCTCTGGGCTTCATTTGTCCACTTCTAAAATGGGAAGATTAGACTCTCTATGGGTGATTGTGTCTCTGCAATTCTGAAACTCCTTTCTACGATTCTAACTTGTGGTCGTACTTGCCAGTCTTACTTCTAGAATTAGAAGTAAAAAACATTGTACTTCTAGAACTGGAAGATTTAGGTTCAAACACCGACTCTGCCGTTTACAAACATGCCACTTAAGAATGTCCCATAACTTCACTGCACTTCAGATTCCACCACTAAAATATGAAAGAAGAGTAATTATATCTTCTTCACAGAGTTAGCGTAACAAGTGTGATGATGAGCTATAAAATGTTTTGTAAAGAGGGCAACAATAGGATGAAATGTGGATAAACATCATAGAAAGAGATGTAGATAAACAGTCTACCAGGTCACAGACACCTAACGCTTTTTTATTATTTGAAAATCCCATTTTCATGAGATGTAGGCCCTGCTATTCCCATTTTACATATGAGAAAACAGAGATTTCAAAATGTTCAATAGCTTGCCTCAGAAGTCAGAGAGCTACTAAGGAGGAGACCCAGACATTGAAATCCTTTCCTGCTGGTTCTGAGACCCATGCACTTGTTTTTCTATATGTTTCTTCCTCAGAGGGGTCAGCCAAGTTCACTACCAGAAGCCTACAGTTCTCATAGGTCCAGAGGCATGTCCAGAGAAATCCACTAAAGCTAGGGCTTCGACCCCTATAAACGAGGCAGTCAGCCATGTTTGTATAAAGTTGTGGGCTTTTTCTATGCTTCCTGTGTTAAATGTCATGTTGAGGGCAGGCAGCCCAAGACTGCAGTTCCTGGACGTGAGTAAGAGTAGGCCAAAGACCCCAGGTGAACTCCCTCCTGTCTCAGGCAGAACACAGCTGCTTCAAGGAATCACCTCTCATTCTCTTTATGAAACCAACATGCTGTTCCAGCCCCAGGGAACACAGGTCAGCAACTTCATGAATTACCCTTTTGCTTGTAATCCAGTTGCAGTGGTGAAATATTATGTTGCCTTGGGCAGGGCTATTCCTGGCTCTTAGCTGTTTAAATTACCAAGTTTCTTGTTTGGGAGGAAAGAAGATTTATTGAATGCCTACCAAGTGTCAGGCATGTGACCACTCACTTTGCATTGATGACTTCATTTAACCCTTACAAGAACTGTATACATTAGATTCTGTTACTTCAGTTTATCAGATGTTAAGGGGGAGGCTCAGACAGGATAAAGAAATTTAACCAGAAGCCACAGTTCAGTACATTCTAGAGCCTTGAATCATTATCCCTGGCTCTCAAACTCCAAAATCTAATGCTTTTCACAATGCCAGTGTGCTCATCAGTGTGACACTGATGACAAATTGGCCTGTGAAATCAAAATATACTTTCATTTATTAATGATCTGTAATGGAAGAAGACCTCTAGCCCAGCCAATAGAAAGCTTATTTTGTTTTCTGAACAGAGAATAATTCATTCATTTGCTAATACTCCATCCCAGCTAAAAGCAGAGCCAAGCTTGCCTTTAATCTCTTATAAAGCATAAAAGCAACGATGTCCCCATACCCCATGCCTCTAGAATATCCCATTTGGGACCTGCAAGAATGGTGCTTCCTTTGTCTCAACATCAAAACCCAGCTTATATCTTGACAGGTGTATATATGGGTTGAAAAATATAAATAAATACAGAAAATCAAACCCCTTGGGCTGCCCAATTGTCCCATTTGCCAAGAAAATGAAAGCAAGGATAACTTAAAATGAATAAAAATATACTCTCCATTTGGAAGTTTGAAATTGACAGTGTTTACCAGAAATTATATGAGCGGAGAACTTGAGCTTCTATTTGATTGTGTGTTTGAATCCGCGCCTGAACTCTGAGATTCTCTCTTTGTGAGCAATTGCTACTGCTGGGGGAATTGGCAGTGTGACCAGGCCGAGGCAAGGGATAAAATGATTAGGTCCAAGACTTCATTGCGAAGCTTCTTCCTCTGAGATTTAGAAACCATCTCTCTTTCAGTCTCTTAATGTTTCCTGAACACCGTGAATTTCTCCAGGGGGCTTTACGGCCAGAACTGATCGCATTCAATTCTCCAGGGAGGAAACGGGCAGGTTTGTCTTATTTATTTATTTATTAAATGAAGAATAGAAATGAAGAGGAGAGCCCCATTATCTTTATTGTTGTGGTTGAGGAAGGAACCCTGAGAGTTTCCGGTCCTCAGCCTGAATCTCTTCCCTGTTGGATCTAACTGCCCCCGTTAACTGCCCCCACCCTGCCTGCCTGGTTCCTTTGCATTCTTTCTCTCCCATGTTTTCTTCCTCCATCTTCCTTCTTC
This sequence comes from Papio anubis, assembly GCF_008728515.1. Taxonomy (NCBI): domain Eukaryota; kingdom Metazoa; phylum Chordata; class Mammalia; order Primates; family Cercopithecidae; genus Papio; species Papio anubis. The sequence goes on along the minus strand of NC_044976.1, from coordinate 56,157,632 downwards.
CCTTCTTTTTTTTCTCTGTCCTCTTCCATCCTCACCCTAATCTTCTGCAACAGGTTTTAAGCCTTTGATCTGGTCAGCCCCTTGTAGTTAAAATTCACCAAGTCTCCCTCAAAGCAGTGCAACTAAAAGCAGATTTACTGTGAGGACTGGAACTGGAGAGTCATCAAGGCTGAGAGAGAGTGGCTGAGAGGTCGCATCCCCCTCCATTTGCTGCTCAGGAGCCCCTTCGTTTCCCCTTATAGACACATTAGTGTCTCAGGACCTGCTTGCTCCCTTGAACTCAGACTTGCCAAAACCCCTCGAGGTTGTGGCCCTTCTTCATGGCCCTGCCTTCTCCTCACCTTTCCCTGTCTGCATATGTCGTTTTTAGCTCATCCTTCTAGCTATATTATGCCCTTCACAGTTCCTAGTTTAGATTCTCAACAAAGAATCTGATGGCCACACATTTTCTCTGTGGTGCCCTCCTATTCTTCCCCTTCACCTCCTCCCACCAGGCCACCTCCCAGGTAGTCAGTCGGTCTGATCAACCTTTGGATTGTATCCTGTAGGAACAGGTGCTCAGCAGTATCCAATCAGCTGAGGCTAAGCAGTAAGCCTCATTTAGCCACCTTTGGTGGCTGCCCCAAAGCAGCAGTTTGCAGGAAACAGTATCCCCCAGGAGAAGTCTTGGGTGGGACTAGAAATATGATCAAAATGTTAAAAGCAGCCCTAGAGTCCTGAGACTTCTGACATCAGTAAATGAGAGGAGTTTGTGTGGCTAGAGCTGCTGCATCAGTGATAAAATCCGATATTTTATTGAGCTGCAGTGTCATGTCAGGCGGTACAGATACAAAGATAAAGGGATATGACCTCTACCTTCAAGTCTCTCACAGCAGGTAAGAGAGGCAACTTGAGGATGCCTGCAGCTCAGCAAACAGAGCATTTGGCTTTAAGACATCTGAGAGATCTAGTTTAGCCCCTTCTGTTTCCCAGGTCAAGAAAGAGAAGACCACAGAAGTTAACAGACTTGCTGAGAGTTGCATTGGTAGTTACAGGTAGAGATTTCATTTCAACTACTATTTATTAAACATGTTATCTAGGGACTGGGATAGACCTTTTAACATTTGTTATTTCATCGAATGTCTATTACAATGGTGTGAAGTAGGATTTATCCAGAGAAGAGACCTGAATTTCAGAAAGGTTCACTGACTAACTGAGGGCCACACAGGTAGGTGGGAGAAAAATGAAAGGTATGTGATCTGTGTCACAAAGGCAGTGTTAGAAATCGGAAGTATAGCATCAAAATGTCTGTAAGAAAAGCATCCAAAGTTCACTGATGGGGTCTTTCCTGCTTTTTGGGAGAACAGATACTGAATGGTTAGAAATAAAGCAGGAGGGAGGACATTTTTGAGAGCCTGGATATGAAAGGAATGTGATAGAAACATAAAAAGGGAAGGAGAGATGGCATCTTCAAGGTGATCAATACTAAATATGTGTTAATCGAGAGCTTTTGAATATCCCAGGGAAAGGATCCATTTCCATGTAAATAGGATGGCCCAGCAACAAAGGAAAGGAAGAATCAGGTGGGGCCTTGACTGTAGGTGGCACAGGGCTTGCTCAGTGCACCAATGAGACATTCCATCCTTATTTTCCTTACCCCCAAAGCCCTCTGCTTCACCAAAAAACGATTTGAAATATCATGCATATTGATTTTTTTCATCAGGATGGATTTGCAATGTTTCCTAAAATAAAAGCATCCAGAACAAGATGTGAACTGAGCTACTGGCATTTGCAAAATTGAAAAGCTCTCCTGGTCAACTGAGCACAATGCAGAGGCAGGATAATGTTTTTGGTTGTAGCATCTCAAGTCCACTTCTTGGCTTTGGATTTTTTCATCTTCCTCTTTGCTTTCCATCTCATTTCCTTCTATTCTCTCTTTCCCTGTTCTACTTTCTCCCATCCTCTTCCATCTCCTGCCCTATGTTTTTATAGCATAGTACATAGAACGGGGATCATGACTCAAATTGCCACATGGATTAAGGGGCCACTAAAATTAAGATGTGACACTACAGGGAGTGGAGAGGACTATGGACAACTGGGAAGCACATGCCCTGCGGCTTACTGGGGGCAATGGCTACTCTGCTCCATCTCATTGTCACCATGCCCAACTGTGGACCTGGTGTTGCCAAGGCTTCCAACTCTTCAAAAGAACCTGGAAATCTAGATTTGTCTTTTATGAAATGCCATGAATTTTAAATGTTATCAATTAATTCAATTCCTTTTCACATTCTTACAGACTGGTAATGACTTGTAGGGCACTGGCTTCTGACTACTAGTCTACAGTAAGAAACAGTTGAAATCCTGGCTTCATGACTTCTAGCTGTGTGACTCTGAGCATTGTCTCTTAACCACTCTGAACCTTAGTTTCACTGGCTGTCGGGTAGTGGATAAGACAGGATATCAAGTGCCAAGCTAACTGCCTTATGCAGAATAGATACACTGTCAATAATAATTCCCTCCCCTCACTTCTACTCCATCCCATAGGGTAACCATGGTGTTTTTAGTCATGTACACATCTGATTCCAGAGAATATTCAGTCTATAACAAGACTAGTGGCTTCTCCAACATCATCCTGAGTTCCTCCTGCAAATAATTGAATCACAAGAGCTCCCAGTGTGTTCTCACCCTGCTTTGTTGAAAGCCATTGCCCAAAAATGCATTTTATGTGGGCAATGAGTCTCTATTCATGCACAATTTCACATGAAAAGATTTGCCCTTTTCATCGTACGCATGGCTTGAATCGGCCAGCCTGCATGAAAAGATTTCCATTCATTAGCATGCCAAATGATGTCACTGGCCTGGAACATGGGTGGATATTGCTATAGACTCAAAGAATCCTAACACTCTAAAGATTCTCAGAAGAAGTCACCTAGTCTAACCTTCCACACAGTAGTCCTTTAAATGCAGCTGAAACCTCTCCCTAAGGTGGTAGGGGCTCACTCTTCTGGGAAGCTGCCCTGACCACTCTAGTTATTTGAAATGTCTCCTTGTATCAAATTTAAATCTAAATTTCAGTAACTTCTGCCCATTGCCTCGGCTCTACCTTCCAGCAATACTGAGAATAAGTTTTGTGCCAACACTAGATGATATCCAATTAAATAAGCATAATAGAGAATGTATATAACACATGTGCCAAGAACGTTTTAGATTTTTAACATACATTTATTTATTTAACATGCACAAACACTCTATAAGGCATGTAATAATCACATTCTCATTTTAAGAATGAGGAAACTTGAGGCACAGAACAATTAAATGGCATGACCAAGATCTCATGCTCCCAAGTGGGAGAGCCAGGAAGGAAGTTCTGGCAGTCTGGCCTCATGGGCTTAAGGACTGCAATATTCTGCCTCTCTATGGCACACCTGTACCTGCACCAAGGTTTAGTGTTGGGGCAAGGTCTTTGACGTTGCCCAGAGGACATATTTTACATCTTCCACTTCTTTGCAGAGTGAGCTTTGGTAAGTTACTCTGTATCCCAGACATTTTAAGGACGGTTATGCCACTTCTCAAATGTCTTGGAAGTAAAATTTCTGTAAATTGCCTTGAACAGTGCCTGGCAAGTAGTAGGCGTGTGATAGATTTTTGTTGAGTCAACAATAATGATCAAGACTCTAGACTACGCTTCACCAAGTCCTTCCACTTTCCTTCCATAGCAGACTTTCCAAGTCTTTAAACTTCCTGCTCAGCCTTCCAGGGACACTCTCTATTTTTTGCTGTCCCTTTAAGCATGGATATTTCAGTGCCAGTTGGCCTAGCTCAGAATATAATGGTATTCTTTTTTTTTTTAGACGGAGTCACGCTCTGTCACTCAGGCTGGAGTGCAGTGATGCGATCTCGGCTCACTGCAAGCTCTGCCTCCTGGGTTCACACCATTCTCTTGCCTCAGCCTCCCGAATAGCTGGGACTGCAGGCACTCGCCACCATGCCCAGCTAATGTTTTGTATTTTTCGTAGAAATGAGATTTCACCGTGTTAGCCACGATGGTCTCGATCTCCTGACCTTGTGATCTGCCCGCCTCGTCCTCCCAAAGTGCTGGGATTACAAGCATGAGCCACCCCGCCCTGCCTACAATGGTATTCTTATGAATTTAACTCTCTATTCCCATCATTGCAGCCCAAGACTGTGCTGATACCCTTCTTTCTCCTCTCTCTCAAGTGTGTATTCTGTTCCAAATACTATATTAGTAGCTGAAAACAAATGTGTGAATTAAGACAGAAGCTTTGTCCTAAGTACCCCTCAGGTAGAATAGAATGCATGCAAGAAAGTTATGGATAAGGGTACAAAGAGGACAGGAAGGAGAAGGACAACCCTACTTTTCCAAGGGTGGGGCAAACACATAAAACATTTTTGAGTGAGGAAGGCAAGGGCAAGAAGGGGCGAATACGTATGGTTTAGAACTTTGGGAGAACTTAAATGTCAAAAACCAAACCTTAAAATCATTAAACTCATGTGAGACTATCTAAATGGTCTTCAAGTGGGTCATGGAGAAATTCATAAATATGACAAAAAAGCATAACATATAAAGGATAAGACTGGTAAATTTTACTACTTCAAAATAGAAAAATGAATGTATGACAAAAAAGAAAAACACAAAAAGTCAATGTATAATAAGAGATGTTGGTTATGTGGTCACCCACTTGAAAATACTTTCATCACATATAGCACAGGGTGAATATCTAGAATACACAGAGAAATACTAAATCAGTAAGTAAAAGACACACACACACAAAAAATAGGTATTCTTGGCCTTCCATATCCACGGCTTCCACATCATGGGTTCAACCAACCACAGATTGAAAATATGAAGGGGGAGGAATAACAATGTGTAACAATAAAAAATAATAGAAATAAAAAAGATACAATATAACAACTATTTACATAGCATTTACATTGTATTAGATGTTATAAGTAATCTAGAGATAATTTAAAATATACAGGAGGATATCCATAGTTTTTATACAAATACTCTGCCATTTTATATGAAGGATTTGAGCATTTGCAGATTTGGGGGTTTCTAGAGGGTCCTGGAAACAATCTCCTGCAGACACCAAGGGAGAACTGCATTTATAAAATGAATAAAGGAAATGTGCAGGCAATTCACATAAGAGAAATCTTAAATGCAGATAAACATATTCTCAACCTTAGTAATCTGGGGAATTCAAATTGAAATAATAACAAGAAATACAATTTATCATCCATCAGATTAGCGAGTATTTAAAGGTGTGACAAGATCAAGTGTTGGTGAAGAAATAAATGGGAATCATCATATCCAGAAAAAATACCAAGACATGTACATTGATAATATACCCTCAAAGAGTAATTTAGCTCTCTGAGCGTATGCATTCCTATGACCTAGTAATTCTGAAAATACACACACATATACGTATTTATACTTACACACACACATACACTAGAGAATATTATGGACATGTGCACAAAAAGACATGAACCAGAAAATTAATTGCAGTCCTATTTATAACTTAAAACATTTAAACCACCTGTATGTTCATCAATTGGGGAAAGGATGAATCAAGTGTTTATATAATGAGACAGTTAAAAAGAATAGACTAATGGTGAGATCTGAAACATGTAAGTTAAATTTGAAAATGTGCACAATGATATGTAGTATATGTACAATATAATGCCATTCATGAAAATCTTTTTTAAGCCACTCACAAGGATAAATCAACAACTTATGTTGTTCATACATAAAATATGTAAATAATAGACTGTTAAAGATATCCGTTTAATTCATGAAAGTAGTGGCCACTGGAGAGGGAAGAAGAGATGGAACTGACAGTGACAATCAGAGGGGACTTTAAGGTTTGAAATGTTTGATTTGTTTATTTCAAAAAGATTTAAAACAACTGTGACAAAAATCTTAGAAATTATCACTTATTGGCGGTTGGTTCAGGAATGTTTATTTTATAATTCATTGCATTTTTTGTTATTTTTATAAATGTCTCAAAAACTTAAATATAATCCCAAGAGAAAAAGAGCTCCTTTAAAAGTCATATCTGGTTGATGAGTGAAGGTGGGGAGGTAGGTCAGTTTCCTAGGGTTTTTTCCCTGGAATGGCTGTAGTATAATTCAATTCCAGCTCACTATAAAGAAAAGTAACAGAACAATTCAAATGATCTCTGGATATAGACTTAACAATCCTCACAGAAATGAGTAATATAATTGTTTGCTAAAAATCAAATATAAAATATTAAGCAAATTAAGTGAAATTCAGAAAATTTCACTTTTGTGTATTCAAACTCATCTAAAGTTTCAACAAACATTGGTGAGCCCTAAACCTGTTGAGGTCACCATGCTAGGTGGAAGGGACACAGATAAACAACTTCCGGAGAAGTACAGCACCAACGCCACACTTCACTGGATACATTCCCTTACCTCCAAATCTCCCTGCCACGGGTTTACTTTGGTAAATATTTCCCACAAAACACCTGAGAAGTAGCTATTACTATCCCTAATCTACAAATAATTCTATTGACATTCAGTAATTTGCCCAAGGTCATTACCAATTACTAAATGACAGAGTTCATTCTCAGACTCAGATTTTCTGACATGAGATTCATACTGCTAAAGTAGACGTTGGATCATTTAAGAGAATTGAGATTAGTGCTCCTTAGAAATGTACAGGGTTCTGTGAAAAACACAACTTTCCAAACTGTGTTTTTTGTCCTTGAAACTGAGAAAGAAAATTGCAGGTGGAACTAATAGTCTTTGCACAGCAGGCCTGCCTCCCATTTAGCTTTTGTTCCTACTGGACAGGAACCATGTCCTTGGCCATAGTTTCTGTGCTGAGGATGTACGTGCTTAAATGGAGAACATGCCTCACACCTTCCAGTGGAGAATGGCTACTTGGGAGGTCTGTGAGTACCTCATCAACTCTTCTTTGTTCAGAGGACACTTGCTCATGTGGAGAGCCCAAGGAGCAAGATGTTGAGGAACAAGAGACATCGGAATCCCAATATCATAGTTTTCTTTCCACTTCCTGGGTGACTTCAGCCAAAATAACTTCTAACTAAATTGTAAGTACTTAGAATGGTGCCAGTCCTTAGCTTATCAATATATTAAGGAGACTAAATGAATAAAATATGTCCAATAACAAAGTCATTGTTGAGCTTTTTCAAATGGTTTCTCTTGATCCTCAAGGAAGTTCTGTGAGATACAAAGAAAAATTTTCAGAGGAGACTCAGAGAAGTTATGTAACACTCTACTACATGGTTCTCTGCTCATGAGAGGTATCTTTAGGCTAAACCTGCATCCTGACAGCCTGTCCACCAATTATCATTCTAATGGATGCCAACAGCCTTCCAAAGTTGCCCAGTGGTTTCACCTCCTTCTCAGAGGCAGGTGAAGCTCAGCACACACCTGTAGGCCCTGCTCAAGCACCTTCTCCATGAAGAAAGTACCCAGGGCTGGCTCCTGGATGACCTTGGTCAAGGTACCCTTTCTTAATGACACCCTTGCTCAGAGGCTCTTTGAACTCAGGACAGCCTGGGGACAATAAAGGAGCAGTTGTAAACAAAGAGTCTATGACATGAAACAACTTGTTTCTATGTCACCAATAACTGATGTCTATACCAGTAAGTACATACACACCTCCTCGTGTATACAGCGGCATACAATACAAAGGCATGGGTATGGCATACTTTGGGTATTAACTCTCAGCTTGGTCTCAGGACCCTCTTGCCAGACAGTCCTGATTTTCGTGCTTCCGCACCTTCACACTGGTGCTTCTCACTGCCCAGATACCATCCTGGGTTGCCCTGGCCTCTAAATCCCGCCACTCCTTCAGATGTCAGCCTTTGCATCATTCCCCATCATTCCTGCCCTCCCAACTCCAGATTCAGTTGTTCCCAGGCATATTCCCAGACAGCCTTGTCCTTTTCCTTTTGTGATATGTAACACATCAAATGGATAATCATTGTCCTTGTCTGCGCTAGGGGAGGAGCAACAGGCCTGTGGAGAGCCCAGAAATTTCCCCAGTCTGCAGGCCCATATTTGTATTTTTACATAGAACTAGGTTCCTAGCTTGGGGCATTCCTACAGGCCTCCTGCCCTCCTTTATCATGTCACTATCATAAAGAGAGTGGTTTGGGGCTCAACACAGCAGGATGGTCCCTCCTCATTATATCTCACTGACACCAGCCAGTGAGTCAGGGTGACTTTTCTGGTTTTTCTCCATCCCTCATCCTTTTGATCCCGCATTTTGATAGAAAACTGTTTTTCCTTAAATTCATTATTAACACTGTTTCTGAAACAGCATGAAATCTAGTTTTATATTTTTATTTTACGGTCCATCACCTGCTACTGCTGTGCCTTGGTTTCCCCATCTGTAAAATAAGAGAGTGAGAGAAGACAAATCTCCAAGGCCTTTCCTAGGCTATTGTTCTGAGTCTGAGAAATGCATTACTGGGTTAAGGAGCCCAAAAAAAATCCCCATATTCTAAGTGGCTATCATCTAAGGGTCATACAAGGCAACTTAAATGAACACTATTTACTATATTCTGAAATATTTTATTACCCTACATTTTTTGTTTCCCACTTTCAACCTGCTTCAGGTGGTTGAACCTCCACCCCTATGGGCCTCTTAGAGGATTAGTGCTCCTGTGGAGATCCAATACATAGCACTTGAAAACTGTAACAAGGGAAAGTTTACAGTGATTACAATCTATTTGCCTTCACCTCATCTTATTACAGGTTATACTTGTATATTAACTTCATCATAATTCTCTGATTACCAAGGAGTTCAACTGAGGTCCTGGGTCTCTCCAGTCCTAATTAGCCTTGTCCAGCTGAGCTCGTGCAAGACTGAAACATCACTACTCTATTTCTCACTCAGCAGTGGAAGCAAGAATGATTCATTCTGGGAGCTCTGTCTCCTTTGCTGCAAACGATTTGCATACCATGCAGATTTCCATAGACCTAACGTATGGTGAGACCCAGAAGCAGTCTGCTTTCACTCCCTTCACCTGCTTCTGTGAGAAATGGCTGAGCATTATTCAGTAAATGGTCCCGACTGGGAAATTGACATCACTTCCTCATGGGACAGAATTTAAATCTAGACATTTTGAGAGGCAGTATGGCACCGTGGCTGTGTACATATTCTTGGAACAGGTAGGCTACGTTTTAAGCTAATGGTTGATTTTGGAAGAGTTTTCCAAGGTTTCTAAGCCTCAGTTTGTTGGTCTATCAAATGGGAATAACAATAGTACCCATTGCAGGATTATTGTGAGTATAAAATGAAATCCATAAAGTTCATGGCATATAAGAAACATTCAATATATTTTAGTTTTTGTTATTATTAATATTAATAATTGATATTTGTGGAATGATGGAATAGTAGAGAAGCAACAGAAGATTTACTTTATGAATCAGGAAATGAAGTATACGAGAAGTGACTTTATACCTTCCGTAGACGTTTGCCAAGGAACACTTACCATGACCTAGTCCCTCAGCACTTAAAACTTAATGTCTAACGCTCATCTCTGCCCCTCAAACAATAAGATGTAGTTGTTAACTGTGCCTATGGGATCAAAGAAGACTTCTCAGAGGAAGTGTCAACCACATTGGTCTTAATAATTCAGTTGCATCCTTCAACACCCCACCTCAATCTTTAAAACCAAGCTTAAGTGTCCCTCCTCCATGAAGCCCTCCTTTACTCCCTTCTTTCTGCCCAATACATGGTTAACCATTTTCTCCTGCATTTAATTTCTGTACTTTGTCTATACTGACACGTTTGCACATAAAATCCATACAAAAGGGGAGATTTCTTACTTCTCTGCCAGTTTTTTATTTCACTAACACACAACCCAGTATGTGGAAGACAGCAAAGACAATCAGAATCGCCGACATCTATGATGTGTGAACTGTATAGAGGCACTCTTCTAAGTTCTATATTTACATCTATTTACTTAATCTCCCCACAAATCTGTGAGGATACTGAAACATGAAGCAGTTTAGGGATTTGCCCAAGATTACTCAACAGCCAGGATTTGAACCCTAGCACTTAGGGAAAGCCTTGCTCCCAACCATTATGTAATACTTCCACTAAGTGTTCACTGAACTGGACACTGTAATGTCTACCAAGTGCTAGGCACTTTACATGTATTATTTTATTTAATTTTCATTACAGTACTCAGATGTGGGCTGTATTCTAGTGCTGAGATCTAGTACCTTTGTGTACCTTGCCAAGAACACATGGATAGTAAGAAACCAGAGTTTAAATCCAAGCCTGTTATCACCAGAGCCTGAAACCTAGTCTACTACCCCAATATTTCCAAAAGTGTTATGTGAGCATTCCGAGTGCTATATGAGATTATTTTTATGTGGCTTATGGATGAAGATTTTAAAAATATTATTATTTTTGAGACAGAATCTTTCTCTGCCACCTAGGCTGGAATACAGTGGCACAATCTTGGCTCACTGCAACCTCTGCCTTCCAGGTTCAAGCAATTTTCATGCCTCAGCCTCCTGAGTAGCTGAGACCACAAGTGCATGCCACCAAGCCTGGCTAATCTTTGGGGTTTTGTTTGTTTGTGTGTTTGTAGTAGAGATGGGTTTTTGCTATGTTGGTCAGCCTGGTCTTGGACTGCCAGCCTCAAGTGATCCGCCCGCCTTGGCCTCCCGAGGTGCTGGGATTACAGACATGAGCCACCACACCTGGCTGAAGATATATTATTTTAATACTTGTATATTTGTTATAATGCATGCTGCAAAAAAGGTGACTAGATACTTAAATGCATGATTTTACTGATGAAAATTCTTAGCATGAGGAGGCTGGAGTAGATTTAAGTGTTAGATTGTGTCATTTGAAAAACTGTTAAGTAGGTGGATGTGGTGGCTCACGCCTATAATCCCAGCGCTTTGGGAGGCCGAGGCAGGCAGGAGTTTGAGATCAGGAGTTTGAGATCAGGAGTTTGAGACCAGCCTGGCCAACATGGCAAAACCCTGTCTCTACTAAAAATACAGAAAATTAGCCCGGCATGGTGGCATGTGCCTATAGTCCCAGCTGAGCTGTTTGGGAGGCTGAGGCAGGAGAATCGCTTGAACCTGGGAGGGGAAGGTTGCATTGAGCTGAGATCGCATCACTGCACTCCAGCCTGGGAATAGGGGAGGGGAGGGGAGGAGAAGGAAGGGGAGGGGAAGAGAGGAGAGTTGGATTATTGATATGAGAAGTTGGTGCATAGACGACCTGAGGTTCGGGAAGCTGAGTGTTATTCTTTCCTGACTCCTCAATATGTGCAAAAGATAGTAACAGAAAGAAATGTGAGAGCACTTCAGACTGTGGATAGAGCACGAGCAAAGGTGTGAAGTCAAGTTCACACAGGGTATTGTTCTGAACTTGTCTGCCTGGAATTATGAACTTTATTCTGTAGAAAATGGAGAGCCCACAGAGATTTAGGACCAGAAGTGGATGACTCTCTATTAATATTTATCCTTTAAAGTCATTGTGTGTTTATTATCCATCTGGATTTACAATAGCTTGACAAGATCAATGGGTAAACAATATCACAAATATGTATTAGCTGACAGCTCCCTAGCCATCCTGCTCAGGAGACAGCGCTATAAAACCTGAAAGGTGATGACGCAGGCTCTGATGTGCATAAGTGATTTAGGGTCTGCCTCTACCATTTACCTGTGCACTTTACCATTTAGGACATTCTCCTCTTTTTAGAAAGTTGTTTCCAACCTCCAAGTGTGGCAATCTTGCATCTTCCTCTATTTGAAATAGTAAAACTAATTGAACAATTCATTGAACCTAATGGCTTTGGAAAAATCAATAATTGCCTCACGTTATTGATATAGTGGAATCACATGGAAGAAATTACCCAATACAGAAATAAGGCAGTTAAAATAAATAATTCAACAAGCTGTCTGGCAATATTCAAATTTTGAACTTGAACAATTACATGGAGTTTCTTAAGTATAAATAATCAAAGAAATGCACTCAGTGCTGCCAGGGTGTGCACTAACAGTACAGGAGCAAAGGTATCAATTCCTGACACTCACCCCGCTGTCTGGACTGATAGAATTACACACAAAAGATGTGGTCAAGAAAGAGGTTGTTGGCTGTAGGGTGTGGATTGGGGTTATGTGTGGGGTTGTGCATGGGGGAGAGATGACACTGGCTCCCAATTAGGGTGATTAGTATTTGAGATTAGATCATGGTGTTAATAATAATACATTACAAAGGGCTTTCACATCCACCTATATCTCGCTATAAATCAGCTAGATATTTTGCAAATGGGGAAACTGGGGACCAGCAACATGAATTGATTTATAATTTAAACTATAGCATAGGTTTGCACAGTTTTCAATTATTACTAGCTTTGACTTTTTATTACTTCCTACCTTCAAAAGAGTCTGTAATACTCAAGTCTCTGTTTTCTACCTAAGAAACCTACAGTTAAGAAAGGAACTGTCATTTATTTGGTCAAGGTCGCATAGCTCAAATAGGATAGGGCTAGGATTTAAACACAGTTCAGGCTCCTAGTCCTGGGCCCCTTTATCAGACTCCTCAGTTATTGATGTGTCTGTTCTCAAGGCAAGGAGGTGAGGTAATCAGAAAAAACAAAGTCTGGCTGAGGACCCATGACATTCCACAGCAGAACTCGAGACCTTGGATTGAGCAGGACTTTCAGCCAGTTTTTTAGAGTGACGTGCTGCTCTGCCCAAGTTCCAATCGTCAGAGATTGAGGGAGAGGGGGGCAGATGTTTGTAACTGACAGAAACCTGGGTCATAGGTCCTGATATTCTGAAGACAAGAATTACAAAAGGATTGTGTGAGGGTATAATAAAGTGAAATGACCATACTCTTCCCTGCTACTCTTCCCCCATTTATCTCCCCTTCTCAAAATGGTTGTGTCACAGAATCACATCAGAAAGCAAGAAAGAAAAAGCATCGAGGGGATGGTCCAGTGTGGGTTGCCATTCAAGATACTCCAGGAAGCCTTCCACTCACTCATTGTTCCTGCTCACAATTGTATCCCATGAAAAATAATACGAGGTGATGCTTAGCACAGCACTTAGTCCATTCTGGGCACTGTCCTAAGTGGTCTATGAATTTTAACTCATTTAACCCTCACAATAATCTATGGGTCGATACCTTTATTACCACCATTTAACAGATGAGGAAACTGAGACGTGCAAAGGGTAAGTGCTTCATGATCCAAGGCACCATAGTGGTAGAGTAAGAATTCAAATGCAGCCCAGTGGCTCTAGAACTCAGGTTGTAAACTGTGACATGATATTCCAGTGGTGAATGGCCTATGCTTGCCTATTCAGATCCATTCTACATCCGGACCACATGGTTCTGTGCCACAGAGTTAAGTGCACTGCATCAACAAGCACCATTGTCTTCTGACTTCTGCTTGAATTTGGCCAATGGGAGGCACCAACAGGAAGTCAGATGGAAGAAAGGTGGGTCGGGCAATTAGTCTCTTGACTCCCTTTCTGTCAAGGCCACAGATGCCTCCACCGGAAGCCATAGCTCCTGTTGAGAAGACCTCTCAGGTAGCTACAGCCGCAGTTTCAGCTCTATCCTGGCTCGGAAAACCCGCCTCCCATTTCCTCCCTCAGGCTTAAAGGTGGAAAGGGCTCCCAGCTCTTGTTATTGCTGGAGCTCTTCACTATCCCTTGTAGGTTTCCCTTTGCCCGTCCACACCTATGTTGTGTCTTCCTTAAACTGCCCTCAGTTTGAATGAACCACCTGTTTCAGGCTGGGATATTGACTGACACAACTGACTCTAGCAGTGTTGTTTGCACAAGGTAAGCACTTAATAAATATATGTTAGAGAAAAGAAAGAAGGAAGGCAGGGAGATGGAAAGAGTGAGACAGGGAGCGAAGGATGGAGAGGCAGGAAGGGGAGAATTAAAGGCCTCTATTAAATGCATTTAGAATACCAGTCCACCTTATTTCACCTGGATTAGTCACTGTTTCCTTAAAAAGAATAATAATTTGGGTCATAAAAGCTCTATCATAAGTTCTTTCAACATATATATTATTATGCCCACTTTACAGTTCACAAAACTGATCCTCAAAGGGATGAAATAATTTTGTATTTTGACAAAATACCTGAGCCTAGACTTAGTATGGAAATTCTGATTCCAAATCTAATCAATTTTCCTCTCATATGCTGCAATGTATGAACGTTCGGTGTCTCCTTCTTGACAATGAGCCAGATATGCACGAAGTCAAAACTACCACAGAGAAATGTCTTTCTGTTTTCAATGGCATCAACCATAATGGGAGTTTGCTTTGGGGTCCTAGCATCCTCATTGGGTTCTGCCTCTTTGTGTTTCCCTCCCACTGTTCTCTGGCTCCCCTGAACACCAATGTTAACTTTATCTTGGGAGGGAAGAAGAAAAATGACTCCAATGCTGAAAAATATATTGGTTCTATGTGCTTCCTTTCATCTCAGTCTTCCTAGGTAGCCCAAGAACCATTTTTATAAGGCAGTATATAGCCATCCATACGGGGAGGCATTAGTGTACTTTTCTGATAGCCAACTTTGAAAATGAAGTTCTTGTTTTTAAACTTAGAGATTGATATTTGTACAGATGGGTGGCATTTGAATGTATCTCCATGAAATTCCTTAAGGACTTGGAAGGTCCCTCTGAGAAATGTTTATTTAAGAACCAAAAAGGCTGTCATTTCTCTACAGCCCATTGATTTCATTCTCTAGAAGTGCATTAATCCCAGACCCAGACAATGCCTTTAAAGTAGACTGGATTTACCGGTTAAGAAGCCACATTTTTTTCTGACGGGAGGAAAAATTATGACTATGTGTGTGGATATTTAACATTCCAAACAACTGGCCAAAAAATGAATCTAGAAGTGGATTTTGTGAACAAAAGTCAAGACAAAAGACTGAATGAATTTTTTTTTCAACTATACCAGGAAATTGTTTTATTCTCTATAGTGACTTTAAAATCAGGAATTTTTTAACTTAAAAAAAAAAGGACAAGCAAACAGAATGGGAAAGAGAACATCTAGCCAAAAGGAGTGGATTCACTCTTTTGTGTCCTCTGTTTGACAGTAAGCTTCTTACTAGAGAAGCATTTTATTTTGCTTGGTTTTCATCCTAGCTGCTAGCACACCATCTAACATATAGGCAGTACTTATTAAATAGTTATTGAGTGAATGACTGACTGCTTAAATGAATGAATGGTTCATACAATTCTTTCTCATTTTTCATTGAAACTTCAAACCTCCAGTGAGATAGGCAGGGGCAGCAATTATTCTTATTCCCATTTTATGGAGCAGAACCTGAAGTCCAGATAGGTGATGGATCCAGATAGGTCACATCACAAATCAGTAGCAGAGCCAGTAGTAAAAACTTGGTCCTTTAATCACAAAGGCAGTTGCCTTTTCAATTTCTTCACCTAGTCTCACTTCTTTTCCTTCATTTTAGTCTTCACTTGGTCTCCAAAATTACGCTCTGGAATGGAAATGGCATTTGGGAATTGAAGGACTGAAAACAAAACATTTCCCGAATCAAAACCATGAAATCCCTAAATGAAATGGGAGGCATTGAATTCCCTGATACAGAGATCAATGTACTAGAAGAAAAGTGAATGACAGATATGAAATTAATGGCATTTAAATTTATGCAGTTACAATAGAAAACAATTCTTCTGGAATGCCTTCCTGAGGCTTTGATATGTAGTGGTAATTAAAAGAGCTCCTTTAAATCATTTATTATAATTATGTTTTAAATGATCCAGTCCTGAATGTAGCGTGCTTTTTGTTGTTTACTGGTAGCTGGTGACATTTGGAATTGACTAGACATTTGCAATAATTTGACTACTTTTCATATACACAGAACTGAACTGCCTCTGCAACTGAAATGGAAAAGTATATCCTGTTCCCTGGGGACCCCTCACTTCCCTGCCTGCTGATCTGATAACACTCCTAGGGCCAAAAGAATCAGCAAGGGTTAAAGAAAGTTGCAACTTAAGTTCAGACACATTCTGCAACTTTCAAAGGTAAAAAAGGTATTATGAAAAAAAAGTGGAGAATGGAATAGATGCTTCAGTTGCAAGATTTGACCCTCTGTAGATCTAGGCTGATTTTGAGTGAAGTTGTCAGAGTTGGCTAAAACCTTATGCTAATGGGGTTGGAGTTATATATCCAATCCTCAAGCTAGTCGTTTTTCTCTATATATTATCTTTTATCTTTGCTTTATGATTTGTGGCTTATTGGTAAAGAAAGTAAGGCTCAGAGAGCTTAAGAGGTTTGCCTAAGACCACACAACTCATAATGAACTGGGGTTCTGGGGCTGGGGAAGGTATGACTTTTAATTCTGAGTTGAATGACTTCTCCAGCATAAAAGTGTGCCCCCATTTGAATAGCCAGATTCAGAACAGTGAGGTGACTCACTTGCTCCAGGGCACACCATGAATGGCAAGGACAAGACTTTACACAAAGTTTGTGAACAAAGTTTCAAGACAAAAGACTGGGTTTTGTTTTGTTTTTTATCCAAGCCTCCTGAGTCCACATTTAGGATTCTTTTCACTAAGGTACAGCTGCCTGGTTTAGATAAATCAAGCAAGTGCAACCTTGGGGGCTGGGTGAAAGTCATGCCTGGGTCAGTGGAAATAATCTCCTCCAAATGTGGGGCTGAGTCCCAAAGAAATGCCCACCTTTCCTGAACTCCTAAGATAATTTCTGGTACCCTTCCTGTTCATTTCCCTTCCCTGCGCTTCCTCTCCTTCAGAAGGACACCCAAAGCCACCTAGAGATCACAGCATGGTTCCCCCAATGCTGACTCTTCCCTCTGCCATCTCCCCCATCTCACTCCCCAGTTTCTCTTTCTCAATCTCTCTGCCTTTCTTCTCCCTCAGACCCTAATCCTCTTCTGCAAAAGCAGGGGCTTCCTCTATGTTAACATTTGGCAAATCGCTCAGCCTCTCTGAGCCTCAGGTTCTCTATTGTAAGAGTATCTCTAAATTGCTAATATCTATATTGAGGGCAGATCCCCGGACATATCTATATTTGTCCCTCCAGGACCCAATTTGGCTCCTATGCATAGTAAACAAATGACCAAATCTTGTAAGGTCCTTGGAAGGATTAGATGAGATAAACTGGTTTAGCATAAGTCTTCTCACATATTAAGTGCTTGCTTCATTCTTTTGTGTACGGAAAATCCACTGGGGGCCTACAGCATACCAGGAATTGTTAGGAACTTTGGATACATCAATGAATAAAACAGCTACAGATTCCTGCCCGCAAGGAACTTACATTCTAAGAGGGCAAGACAGACCATAAATAACAAGCCTGCTAAATTAGTAAAGTGTATAGTACATTAGCAAGTAGCAAATACTGTTGAAAAAGTTTTGAAATTCAGCGGAGAAATGGCTATCAGGTGAGGGGTTGGGAGAGCAAGTTGCAATTTTAAATAGGGTAGTTTAGGACAGTCTCACAGAAAGGTAACATTTGAGTTCAGTGGTTGATTTCCTTACCTTTGCTTTCTCCCCTCTCTGTCTTTCTGTCTTTTCCTCCCTTAATCCAAGTCCTTGGTATATAGCTCTTGTTTTCCTGACAAGATTAGAACTTTGGACAGAGTAGGCACCTAGTCATATTGAACTCTCTACAGAACTGTCTATATAATTTGCAGGGCACCATGCAAAAGGAAAATTAGGACCCTTTGCTTAAAACTTACTATGGATTTCAAAATAACAATGGCAGAGCCTTAAACCAAGAATGGGTTCCTTCTTCACAAGTCATAAAGGTGCATGAAGTGGCTGGCTGTGGCCTCCAGAGATCTGTCATTATTGTAATTGCATTGACCCAGGACCAGTCTCTCCTGTCTCCTGTTTGACGCACCACGAGGGAGCCTCCCTGCCTGCTTTCTAGCTTCACTTTGTCCTGTCCTGGACAGGAGTCAGCCTCATTTCTCACCAGTCTTCTTCACTACCCTTTTTTCCTGCCCTGCAGCTAAACCCGACACACAGGTGATGATGGATTTTTAAAGCCAGCAACTGTCCTTAGGAATCAGTAAACCTCCCTGCACTGTGAGTTTATTTTCTCCAGATTTAATAGCAAAGGAACATAAGTAGGTGGAGGGTTGAGGATTTATTTCCTTCTGATAATCAAGAGTACTCTCTCCAGTAGTGCCACTTACCTGATGAATCGTAGCAATAGGTCTCAACGCTGATGAGCCTCTCTCTGCCTGCTCAGGCTGCTGCCTCATCCCGACACTTAGCAGTCTCTCCCTACCATGCCTGGTCCAGCACTAGACTGCACAGTCGACACTAGCGGAGTTTGCCTTCAGTGCACAGCACTTCCCACTTTCCCCCTTTTCTTTACCACACTTACCCCCACCCTAATGGTCGCTAGGGCAAAGGTTTTCATCTGCATCTTCCAGGTGAGGCCATGGAGGGACAAAACCTAACCTGACCTGCATAATACCCCACAGTAATTGCCCTGGGATTTTCAACCAGATCAGCTGACTCTGCCACCACTGTTCTTCCCAAGATTGGCTTGCTATGTGTGCCTTTATTCTGCATGCCCGCCTGCCTCCTCTGATAGGAACTGACCACAGGATTCTCATTCCAGAATGCCCTTCCCTACCTGTACCCTTATCTAAAAATCACATAAGGTCCTGGAGACTGGAGGTTCTCAAATGCAGTTGGTCGCTTGCTTGGATGCATATTATTATGAAGAAGTAAAGATAATTCTCAAACAGGTATGTTTCGCATTGTAAGCAAACAGGAGGGACTGAAAGAAACTGTAAGGAGTGTACTTGTGATATTCACCCATCAACTATTGATTTTTTTTGTTTGTTTTTTGTTTTTTGTTTTGAGACAGAATCTCACTCTGTCACCCAGGTTAGAGTGCAGTGATGTGACCTCGGCTTACCGCAACCTCCGCCTCCTGGGTTCAAGAGATTCTCATGCCTCAGCCTCCGGTGTAGCTAGGATTACAGACATGCACCACCATGCCTGGCTAATTTTTGTATATTCAGTAGGTACGGGATTTCACCATGTTGGCCAGGCTGGTCTCTAACTCCTGACCTTAGGTGATCTACCTGCCTCGGCCTCCCAAAGTGTTGGGATTACTTACAGGCGTGAGCCACTGCATCCAGCCTAATTACTAATTCTTTTTTTTCCCCATTTTTTCTTGTGGTAAGATATACATAGCATAAAACATTTTGATCATTTTTAATTACGCAGTTCTGTGGAATTGAGCACATTCACATTGTTGTGTGACCATCACCACCATCCAACTCCAAAACATTTTTCATCTTCCCTAACTGATACTCTATACTCATTAAACAATAATTCCCCACCCCCAGGCCCCTGGAAACCACCATCCCACTGTCTGTCTGTATGAGTATGATGAATATTCTACCTCCTCATGTAAGTGGAATCGTGCAATATTTGCCCTCATGTGACTGGCTATTTTACTTAGTATTATGTCTTCATGGTTCAGCTATGTAGTAGCTTGTTTCAGAATTTCCTTGCTTTTCAAGGCTGAATAGTAATTCATTGTACGCTTATGGAATGTTTCATTTATCCATTCATGTATCTCTGGACATTTGGGTTGCTTCCACCTTTTAGCTCTTGTGCATAATGCTGGTCATGCACAAGAATATGGGTATACAAAGGTATACAAACGTCTGTTGTGAATATGGGTATACAAACATCTATTCCAGTGCCTGCTTTTAATTCTTTTGTGTATATACTGGACTGACTGGATCAAATGCTATGCTTAATTGTGTAAGGAACTGCCATATCATTTTCCATAGAAGATGCACTCTTTTACATTCCCATCAGTAATGCACAAGAATTCCAGTTTCTCCAACTCACCATCACTTATAATTTTCTGGAGTTTCTCTGAATAGCCATCTGAATCAGTGTGAAATTGATATATATTGACTCTTTTATTCATCTATCTGTCTACCAAACCACAATGGGAACTTACTTTGATTCTGTAGATCAGAGAGGAAGAAAGCCCGGTCTTGTCCTGAAGGAGTTTAATGTCTCATGCGAGAGGGAAAGATCAATATTCAGAGTTCCACAACCATGTCTACCTCCCCATGCCCCAAATCTACAGGCCCATCCGCTGACCTTGGTTTATAATGACTACGTATCCTTCCAAAACTCCCCCTTCAGGCCCCCTTAAGTTTGGAGACATCTACACTTGGTTTGAATTAGAGAAAAAAAGAAGAGTTCTCTTGCCCTCTTGGCTCTGACTAGTTGAACACATCTTCTGTCTCTCCTTCTAGGAGGAAATTTAAGGAGATTTAATGGGAGATTTGAGAGTAGCTACTCAGGAGTTAAGAGCTTTGGAGCCAGCAGCTCTGGTTCCAGGTTCCTGCTCCACAGTTTTACGGATATGACAGTATCCTAACAGAACAAGTGTATTAATGCCCCTGAACCTCTTGTTTTCTCTCTTTCTGGGTTGTGTACAAGATTAAGTGAGTTAATATAGGCCTCCACCTATGTGACATCATCCTGAACACTTTTGCCCAGTGACAAGCATTATCTGAAACTCAGAGCACGGACTTACACCCAGTAGGTGCCCAGTTTGAGAGGAAATTAGAATTTGATGACTGATGCCTTATAACCCAATAACAGAGCATAGCAGATAAGAACCGAGACAATGATGTCCATCAGACCTGGGCACAGATCCTGGCTCCCCAGCTGCCACCTGATTCAGTTTAACTGTGCTATGTCTCTGTTTTGAAAAGCAGGGATAATAATAGTGCCTTTAATTAGTTTTTTTTTTTATTTTTTCTTTTAGAGATGGGATCTTACTATGGTGCCCAGGCTGGTATCGAACTCCTGGCCTCAAGCAATCCTCTGGCCTTAGCCTCTTAAAGCACTGAGATTACAGGTGTGAGCCACCATGCCTGGACATAAGGTTTTATATGAAACACTTAGAAAATAACAGATGTTGCCCTCACTGTTGCTGACCAAATTGTAATGTTTGCAGAAGGCAGAAATAATACAGACAGGGATAAATCAGCTATTTGTTCCCTGCCTGCCAGCATGCCATTCTCTGTCTTCTGGAGGGCCACTGAAATATGTATTTCTAGAGACCAGGAGATTCTGTGAGGCAGGAGTGTAAACAAGGCTTTTATCTGCTCTGCTCTGTCATTTATGTGGCTTCTCAGTTCTCCCCCTCCCAGTGCCCACCTGCTCCTTATCCCCAACTCCTTACCTCTGCCTGGACAGCTGTGGCCAAAGTCCTCCTTATCCTTCCTCCCTGTCAGTGCAGAGAGGATGTGGTGGGCAGCAGGGCAGACTGCTAGAGGCACATCACCTGCCGGTGGGCTCATATGTGACACCCTGTGAGCTCAGGGATGTAGGGGACTGGCTGCCTCCAATGGTAGTCAGCATGGACGACAGAGGAACATACACAGCCATTGCTTTTGGATGCCAGATCTGACCCATTCTGCATCCAAATAACATTTCATACAGGAACCGTTGCCCTACACCCGGGCAGGACCAAACTTCCTTAAGGCCACTTTTCTAGGGATACCTGCTTACCTGGTTTCCCCCTTGGAATTACTGCAGCTTAACAGTTCCCCAACCCAGTGCTCTATCTCTAATAAAATGTAAAATTACACATAAGGTACTTCATTAATTCTGGAAAATACCTAAAACTATTATCTGCAATGAGAACACTATATGACTCACCTAAAAGGTTGACATAAGCATAATTAGTTACAACAAAAGATAAAAGACAGGCTAATAATAACATTGACACAGCTTTTATCATGCCTGGCATGATGTTTTAAATACGTCATCTCATGGGAAATCTTACACCATAGAAAGGGGAGCGCCATTATTGATCCCATTTTGCAGATGCGGAAGATGAGGTATGAAGATGAGAAAGGTGTTCTAGTTTTCTTCTTCAGGTAGGAAGAGCAACTACTTGATTTTGGTTTCTTTTGAAAACAGGTTTCCCACAACAGGAAGAGACATAGATTCCAAAGTATCATTTTGTATAGTACCAGTAAAGCTCCCACCACCTCCTCACACTGCAACCACTGATATCACATCTCAGGGGGTGTTCTTTTAAATATTCATGTCCAACATTGTATTTGCTAAGCTAAGTTTGTGAACTAACCAAACTTAAGCAGAAGAGGCTTTGGTTTTAATGCAGAAAAATAGGCACATGCGTATCTCTTCTGATACAATCTCTTTACAGCACACAGATGTCACCTTTGAGCCCAGACAACACCCTGTAGGTCAGGGTTTTCTAAAGTGTCTTTAGTAGACCATCAATATCATTAACTTCTCTATAAGAAAAGAAATCCCTGGCCAAATAGTTTTTAGAAATGCTCCTGCCAAAGACTGGGCGGGAGACTTCAAGAACCATAGCATGAGGCCCACATTCTTCCTCCTACATCTGTCTGCCACCCTCCCCCACCCCACTCCCAGCCTTGAAAACGAAACTTGTCTGGTCCTTATTTATCTGCCTCTCTGTGATTTGCTGAGCCAGATATTGTGAAAAGGTGACACTTAAGAGTTAAATGTAGGAATTAAACAGGATTTTCCAACCACACTCCATTATGAGAGACAGAGGGAGAGAAGGGGAGAGAGAAAGAGAGAGGAAGGAAGGAAGGAAAGAAGGAAGCAAGGAGAAGAGGGTGAGAGACAGGGAAAAAGAGAGAAAGGAGAAAGAGACAAGCAGAGAGAAATTGAGATTGTCTACTGTCTCTAGAGATGTGCAGTAAGATTTGTCTCTCAATACATTATGAAAGTGGCCCCAGGATCCAGAAGCCATTTATGGAACATTCCCAGTGACGCAGACAGAATCCCATTCATCATGATCACGGCGCCATCCCTGCCTCGCCTACCTGTGATTGCAGCAGATTACAGATGTGCCTTCTAATAGCCAGGTAATAAGATGTGAAAGAACAGGTGACACACAGGCTGTCTTAGTCTACGCACGCCATCACTTAGCAGCACTCACCACCGACTCCTGTGGGTGCTCGCAAAGTTGTGTAAACAGCTGCTGAGCTTTAACACATCAATTATGGTTAGGAAACTTCTCGGTGGAGCAGTTAGGCCTGCCTGACATTTCTTGAAAATAGCAGTGCCTATGTGCTGGCTTGAACTTCCTGTCCCATGGCTTAATTTTAGTGTGAAATGTAAGTAAATATTTTGGAATAATGAGAGTCTGGGCACTTCCCCTTCTGGATTTCAAAGTTGAATTGCAACTGCAGTCACCTCTAGCCAAGAGTATTTCAATGGTCTCTGACTTGCTGGTCTTTGTGTTCCACATTGTTTCTCACCATCATTCTTGGTCATGGCTGCCTTAGTGTTCTTTTCATAAATTCACACTCAACTGGTCATGTCATTTTTTAAAACCTACAGAGCACTCCTTTGGATAAGCTCCACTATCCATTTTTAGCTTATGCGTCCAGTTTTAGGCCCTGGTTTTCCTTATCCCTCTGCTGCCAGAGTGATCATTCTCAAACAGAAATCTGATACCATCAGAGGTAGTTCAGGGTAGTGACTAAGACAGTGAACTTGGCAGCCAGATTGCCTGGGTTCAAATACTGATGCTGTCACTTTTGAGCTACATGATTCTGAGCAAGTTACTTAACTTCTTTGTGGTTTAATTCTCCCCATCAATAAAATGAAGATGATTAATAAGAATAGAAATTAAAGTTGTTTGAACTATTAAATGAGGATCATATACATAAAGTTTTAAGTATATAAAGTGTTTAGAACAGCACCTGACTTAAACACTCAATACTCTTTAGCTGCAATGGTAATAATTTTATTTCCTCAAAATAAAGCCCAAGATCCTTCACTTTTATTCAAAACCTCCTTGATGTGCACCTGCCTTTCTCTGTGGCCTCATTCTCAATTTCCATCATGTAGAACTAGGTTATATTTCCCAGTGCATCCTAGCTGTATCCTATGCCCCTTGGTACTACCTGTCCTGTTCCCATTCAATGAAAGGCTTTCCTAGTCCGTATTCCTGATAGTCAGGCACATTTCTATTTAATATCCAGAACTCAGGCCTTTAAGCAATCTCCCTTCCACTCCTAGAGTCTGGTGTGGTAGACAAAGTGATGACTTGTTTCCTTATGCCACTATTCTGCTTCGTGCATCCCTTCCACCTTGGCTAATCACACCCTGTTACAACTTTTACTTTACCCTTCTATTTTCTCCCCTAAGTCACAAGCTCTTCAAAGTTAGTAACTACTCATCCCTGTATCTCCAAGAACTAGAACATGGACTAGATGCGCTAGTTCAATGGGAGATTACTGAAAAAACAGATAGGCTGGGCACGGTGACTCCCACCTGTAATCCTAGCACTTTGGGAAGCTGAGTCTGATGGATTGCCTGAGCTCAGGAGTTCGAGACCAGCCTGGGAAACATGGTGAAATCCTATCTCCACTAAAAATACAAAAACATTAGCCAGGCGTGGAGGTATGTGCCTGTAGTCCCAGCTACTCGGAAGGCTGAGGCAGGAGAATTGCTTGAACCTGGGGGACGGAGGTTGCAGTGAGCCGAGATTACACCACTGCACTCCAGCCTGGGCAACAGAGTGAGACTCTGTCTCAAAAAAACAAAAAAGAATAGATAAATGAATTTCTTCAGCTAGATGTAATAAGCCTGTTCTCTAATCATAGTGGTAATAATAATATTATTTAAAGTGTATTTACCAAGTGCTAGGCCCTGAACTAAATGCTTCTCTTTCCTTATCTAACACAATGTTCCCAAGTAGTCTCTGAAGTAGTATCAGCCCTCAGATCCCCGCAAAGACCATCAGAAATACCTGCTGATTAAGCAAAGCTATGTTAATGAAACTACTCTTGCAAGGAGAATACCACCTTAGCCTGGTGTAAATAGTATCTCTGAAGGGGAAAGTCAGAGGAAGGCAGGTATGAAGTTTTAGGGCCTGGAGAATTGGTTGGGATTGAGTAGAGTATACACCATCATGACTTTGGGTTGGTGGGCCCAGCGAGGTGAGGATTCTCATGTGAGTCTTGGAGAGCATGCTGTGAGTCTTGATAAGCTATTTTAATTTGTTCTCATTTTTATCTTCCAAAAGCAAGTATTCCTGGAGCAAGTAATCATTCCTGCTTGATTTCAGAATTGTTAAACAGAGATAGGAAAATAGATTAAGTCATGGTTCATAGTGCTATTATCATGGCTTTCCCAAGATGAGGGAAACTAGCCCATGGCTAGTAAATGATCCGTCAGGAACCACACCCAGGTTTGTATTAGGCCACAGCCCTTGTACTTGACCACTGTACTGTGCTGTCTCTCCTGGCACTAAGTTTACATTTCTTTGACTGCACCTAGCACTTTCTACCGTGTATCAGTTACTTGGGTAACTTGTACTTGGGTTGTCTTATAGTAGTGGATAACTTGCTTGCATTCATTCATCTGTATATTGATTCCTTCATCATTTAATGAGCATCACCTATGTGGCAGACACTGTGCCACATAGGTGGCACTAAGGAGTGGGGGATAGTCACCGTCTAGAATTCCAGGGAGATGGGGCAGTGGGAGAATTGAGGGAAGCAGGCCAGCTTGGTAGAGCTGCTCCCCTTCTTCTTTCTTGACCCGCAAGAGGCTGGGCTGCACTCTCAGACAGGTCTGCTCATGGCAGGAAGATCTTAGTCTGGGAGCTCAGACAAAGAGAAAGAATAGGCCTCCTGGGGGAGAAGGGAGCCCGCAAGATGACCCAAGGCTGTGCAATTTGTAACATGACTATTTCCCATTAAGCTTCTGATTTTTAATAAAACTACCAAACTCACTCATTTCAGAATTTCACTCCTGGTTTGATGCAGGGAGTATGCAAAAGTTAATAGGCATTCTCCAGGGAGGCACAAGGCAAAAGAATTGGTAAGACAAAGCAATCTGCTACATCTGTCAATTGTCCCAGTGACTAAGGGCAGGATCTCTCCCTCTGAGGACTTCCTCTGTCCCTTTCTTCCTGCCTCCCCTCCCCTCCCCCGTTCCCTCCCCTCCCTCCCTCCCTCCTTTCCTTCCTTCCTTCCTCCCTCCCTCCATCCCTCTCTCCCTCCTTCCCTCCCTCCCTCCCTTCCTTCCTTCCTTCATTCTTTCCCTCCCTCCCTTCCTTTCTTTCTTCCTCCTGCACCATCTTGATCCTCAACAGCTCCTGCTCAGAGAATTTGAAAGTGTAAGTGAAAACAGAATGCAAATCAGAATGATCCTACATTTAAAATCAAGAATGAACTACCACCACCAATTACTACCCCGGCTTGTCCATCCATCAGCAGGAAGTTCACTTACCCTTGTCTCTGATTCATAGCTATAAATGTTCTGCATTTCCTTCCTAGCTAATCTTCAGCTTTTATTTTGACAGGATTGAAACAGAAAAACAGGCAGAAAGAAAGACTAAACTAAAATTGGAATTGAAAATAGTTACAGGTTTTTTTCTTGAATATGAAATGCTACTAGCTGAAATAGAATGAAGCCCACAATAGTTTTTGCTTCACTCATCTGCCATTTTAACAAACTTCTACAAGCTGGAAATCACAAAGGGCCAATCAATAACATTGCTAACAGAACCCTGAGAGCAGTAGAAACAAAAAAACCCATGTGGGTTTATCCCCCAGAAAAATGTAGCCACAATCAGCTAATTGGGAGCACCACATATCTGCATACAGGAACTAATGATAAGAGAAACCAGGGACAAAGGCTTGGGGGAAAAGAAAACAAAACTCTGCTTTGATGACCTCAGGCTTTCCACATCTCCACTCCTGCCATTTGTCTGTGGATGCAGAGAATTCCCTGTGAGTGTGAGAAAAGCTTTGTACTAGTCAAGCTAGCCTGAGAGAAGGCTCTGTCCTGCAAACCCAAAGTTGTCTTCGTGAAGGATAAAATACTCTTTCTGGATTTGGTATAGGGTTTCAGAGCATAAGATAGAGACAGAAGCAAACAAGCACAGACAAATGGCATAAGGCTGTGAAACAGGCACGCCTTCATAAACAGACATATCAGAAAAAACATTCATATGAGTACATAGAACTAAAAATACACATAATAACTGACATTTGTTAAGCATGTACTCAGACAGAGCGAAGTGATATTCTAAGTGAAGTAAGCAAAGAACAAAGAGTTTAAGAAACATGTCCATGATCACACAGCTCATTTGGGGAGCTTCAAGTCTACTTTAGCTATGAAATTTAAATGAAAAAAAAAGTTTTCTAGTCAAAAAGTTGACTAGAAAATTAGACAAGTTGACTAGAATTAAATATGGAGGGGCTGGGAGCTCAGAATCGGGCAACTAAGATGGCAATATCAGTGGTAGAGTAAGGAGCTTGGTTTTTATCCAGCAGGCCATGAAAAGCCATTGAAAGTTTTTGGAGATGAGAGCACCATACTCACAGAGTGCACTGAAATGATCCCTCTGACAAGGTTGTCTTAGATACCTTCGAGTGGGGGGTTAGCTGTTCTTCTTTTAGTTGAGGAAATTTAGGGCTTGGGACAGATGACTCAGGTGATCTGAGTCCCACAGGCCCAAAGCTACTCCTGCTCAATGTAGCCTCAAACCTATCATTTTGCTTCGTATGTCAGTGCCAGCTGGCAGGCCCGTTGCTCTCACCTTTCTCCTTCTAGAGAACTCTTTCTTGCCCATCAGTCACACATGAGTGCCCCAGTCCCCTCAATTGGAAAGGCAGGTATGAGATGACATTGCAAAATTATGCAAAGATATTATGGATTATATCGCATTGGACATGAGATTGGATAAACTCATTGGACCACTTCTCAGGCTATACAGAGATGAAAAATAGGCTTCACTCTCACATTCCTTATCTAATCAATGGGTGTTCACTGCTAGGAATACTGTGTTGAGAAGTTTGAGAGGGTGCTAAGCTTAAGTCATGATGACAGCTTTGTGTTTATTATTCAAGCCTTTTAAGGGCACAAGAGAGGCAAGTGGTAGGTAGCATATACGCCAAGTATTTGTGACTGAAGCTACTGGAATAACCCAAGTATGTCCTCTGTCTCCTTAGGGGTGCTTTTTTATTCTTATGGCTGCCCTTTTCCAGCTTCATCATGGAGCTAGAGCATATGACACACTCAGCTCACCAGCTCAGTACCTCTTCTGTGTATAGCATACTTATTGCTGTGGGCTTTACATAAAGTGTGAATTGCTCCCTGCTTTCCGGATGTTGCACCTATTCTTTTGAGACAACACTGATGAGAAATGGTCACATTGCCTGTGTGTTAGGAAGGCAAAGTTGGTTCTTGAAGTTCCGCACATCAACACTGACCTGGTTTGGAGAGACTCCATGCCACTGAGAGCCTTTGGAAGACAGTAGGGTAAGGTATAAAATAGCACTGGTTGAAAATCCTGCCTTGGACAAGTTACATATCTCCTCTGTGTTTGATGTCTTCATCTTTGTAATTGTAATGGGAATCATAATGGCAACAACACAGGAGTTCAGATCTTAACAGTCTACTCCCTTAACCAACTGGACAGATTAATCAACACTCTGCCCTCCTTCCACAAAGCACATAGATGGATGCCCACAGCATGCCAAATGCTTCTGGCTAGGAGCCACTCTCTAGTATACCCACTCTTTTCTGCTGCAGGTGACCAACTACTGTCCCCAGTCCCATTTCCTAAGAAGCTCCTGCTGTCCCTCAACCTAGAAGCTGCTCAATATAGTGGCTAAGAGCCTGGATTCAGAACTCAGATAGCCTGGGCTCAAATCCTGCCTCTGTTACTTACTACTGGTGTGGCCTTGAGGGGATGACAACCTCTCTGTGCTCAGTATCCTCATTTGTAAGATGAAGACTTTAATCCCATCATCCTGTCTATTTCATAGGGTGCCTGTAGGGATTTCATGAGTTAATATTTTTAAAGTGCTACCATAGTACTTGGCGCATACTAAGTGTTAACTGCGTTTTTGGTGAAAGTCTGGCACAGAGTAGATTCTTATTTATCAGATCCACCTTTTCTTCTGAATTTATTTAAGTTCAATTTTTTTTATAGTTTGCTTCTCTGTATACATCCAAAGATGCTGCATTTTTCAACTGCAGGCAACCGTATCACTGGTAGGGTGTGATCTCCAGTGGCAGGAATTAGATCACTCAATTTTCTTGCCTTCATAAGCATATCCTTTGTTTATGGCATCACCAAACATGAGTGGCCACATTTGACAAGGTGGAGTTGCTTGAGGAAGCTGACTGGGAAGAGAGGGCGGCTGCAGGTCAGAAATCAAGAGCCAAGGTAGGTCTGGGTGTGAAAAAAGTTGACTAGAAAATTATAACGTCAATATCAGCAGACAGGCTAATGAAGGACTGCAATTTGTAGATGCCTATCTCTCACTTTCTCTCCCTTCAAGGGAGATGGCGTATGCTAATCAGGATCCTCTGAGCCTGGCCCAGGGCCAGTGCAAGTGATTTAAGACATGTTTCAAATACAAGAGGGTGATTTTCCTACTTTGACCAAATGGTGACCTTTAAATATTTAAAATCTCTCTAGACAAACCAGACACCAGTAAGACAAGGAGAAAACTGGAAAGAAAGTGGTCAGACCCTGAAAGAAATAAGACTACAGGAATGAAGGAGGATGACAAGAAAAGAAAAAAAAAACCCTCCTATTTATGTACCATGTGATAGGCATTGTGCCAAGCACTTAATATTATCTTATGTCCCACTACAACACTATTGGGTTAATATTGATATCCCCATTTTACAGATGAAGACATAGGCCTGGAGATCCCAGCAATACACAGGTTCCACATGGAAGTGCTAAGATAAATTCCCAGGACCATCTGATTACAGCCTTGCCATCTTCCTCTTATACTGCACTCTCTTCATGCCGGGATTAAAACAGACCTTGGGGACACTTCCCTGTTATTGTTATTGGCAGTATGGGGCAGTGGTTAGCAGTCAGATACCGAGGGCAATAAGACATAAACTCTATTCCAACCTTGACTGCATCCCACCTCTGAAATCTTAACTATCTCAAGTACTCTGAGCATTGGTTTCTTCATCTGTGCTATGAAACCCACGCCATAGGATTGCTTTGAGTAGGGAATGGGATCATGGATGGAGAGTGTGACCCATAATAAAGTGATAGAGACCATGGTGTGCAGTGCATCGGAATGTGCAGGACACAGAGTCATTCCCCTAGTGCTTTTAGTTTTATTGTTAATTTAGTTAATCAGCTTAGGTAGGCTGGTCTTATTAATTTTGTGTAATTCTGAGATTCTTGAGGATTGTGACCCTAATTTAGAGAATCATCAAGATTTCAGAGGGAAACAGAGAAGCCATTGAAGCCTAACCCCACGTTTTACAGATAGGAACAACTAAACATCAAAGAGAGAAGTAATTTGGCCAGGGTCATGTAGAATGATAAGTAACAGTTCTGATATAACACCTATCATACTTTCAGATATATGGAAAATAGTTTTTAAGAAATACTCAATTCTGTTTTCTTAGTTTCCTTCAAATCTCATGGTATTTCTCATTCACTAACTGGTTGAGTGTATTAGTTCTCTCTCACACAGCTATAAAGATACTACCTGACACTGGGTAGTTTATAAAGAAAGGAAGTTTAATTGACTCACAGTTCCACACGGCTGGGGAGGCCACATAGTGGCCTTCGTAGTGGAAGGTGAAGGAGAAGCAAGCACCTTCTTTACAAGACCACAGGAGAGAGAGCAAAGAAGGAAGTGCTATAATTTTAAACCATCCGATCTCATAAGAACTCACTCACTATCAGGAGAACATCAGAGGAAACGGCCCCCATGATCTAATCACCTCGCACCAGGTCTCTCCCTCAACACGTGGGGATGAAATTCAAGATGAAATTTAGATGAGGACACAGAGCCAAACAATATCATTGAGGAACTTATTAGGAGATCACATCTGAACTTGGGGGAAGCCTTCTTGGTGACCTTGGCCCACCTCCCTGTGGTTTATGGTTTCTTTTTTAACTGCACAAACCCTGCTTCAATTTTCTCCAGGGGAAGCCAGAAAATTAGCAGCCATGCTGGCTCCTGTAAACAGCAGAGCATTTTTAAAAGGAGAACAGGGAAGAGTGTTAAATGTTGTGGTTATTTGTGGCATTTCATCAGCCAACAATGTAAATTAAATTAATTAAAAAGCATTGTACATTTCTAATTCCAACACTGGATTCACTCAGTGGCCATGGAAATTTTGAATAATGGATAATAGTTTTCTCTAATTTCTCAACATATGTTTTTTCACTTACACAGCTGTGAAAAAAATTATATTTATATTTTTGTTGATGCATAATTTCCAGCCTGAAAGCAGAATTCATATTAGCATTAAACTGCCAACAGGTGTCATCATTTTTTTTTTTTTTTCCTTTTTCTGGTGAGCTGGAATAATCCCCTTTTTGGCAGGAAATCAGTATTTTTTTCACAGTCACTTCTGCATCCTTAAGAATGCTTTTAAAATTATTTTCTACTTGATGAAACACATCATCTCAAGGCTTCATTATTTTCACCCTGGTGTTATCTGATTGAATATTTCAATCATGAAAAATATGGGAGATTTGAGTAAACCAAAACTGCATAGTAATACAACTGGGGATATTGATAACATTTTGAAGATTTTTTGCTAAGAAATATCCATGACTTTACCTGACTTGATTGCATTGTAAGCCTGGATTCTGTATATTTTAACTATTGATTAGAACATATCTTTTAGATACAAGATAATCAAGTGAAACGTAACTGATTCCTGCATTTCATTCAGGAAGATCTGTAGAAGAAGAAACAATCCCATGACAATGGCCAGTTTCTTCAGAATTGCCTGTTTCAGTCATCAAAAAAAATTCTTCTGGACACCAACAGACTTTAAGGATACAAAACGAAGTGGAATTAAAGTGAATAGTTATCCTGAAAGTTAATTCTTCTTACTTCTGTATTCCTCCCCGTTTAGCATCACATCATCCATCTTTATCCCCCTTAACCCAACCACCATCCTAGACTATTTCTTTTTATTTTTTCTGATTAATTTTTAATTTATAATAATCACATATTTGTACATATTTATGGAATGCAGGTTGATATCTTTATACATGTATACATTGTGTAAGGATTAAATGCGGGTAATTACCACATCAGTCACCTTAAACATTTATGATTTCTTTGTGGTGATAACATTCAAGATCTTCTCTTCAAGCTACCTTGAAATATACACTACATTGTTATTAGTTGTAGTCACCCTACTATGTAATAGAACACAAGAACCTGAAGTCCAAGAAGGAAGAATAAAAGAAAAGAAAAACACCACCAGAACTTATTCTTCCTATCTATCTATAAATTTGTACCCTTGACTAATCTCTCCTGGTCTTCACTACACCCTCCCCACTATTCTACTCTCTACTTCTATAAAATTAACTTTTTTAAGATTCCACATATTAATGAGATTATTAGATTTTTGTCTTTCCGTGCATGAGTTATTTCCCAACTCATAACCTAACATAATGTCCTTCAGGTTCATCTACATTGCCAAAATGACAGAATGTTATTTTTATGGCTGAATAATATTTCATAGTGTGTATGTGTACATATATATACACACACGCATATATGTATACATAAATATGTATTTATATATAGTTACATTTTCTTAATCCATTTATCTGTAGATGGGCATTTAGGTTAATTTCATATCTTGGCTATTGTGAATCACACTGTAATAAACACGGAGGTGCAGATATCTCTTCAAAATACTGATTTCATTTCCTTTGAATATATGCCCACTAGTGGAACTGCTGGATCATATAGTAGTTCTAGTTTTAATTTTTTGAGGAACCTCTATACTATTTTCCATAATGACTCTACTATTTATATTCCCACCAACAGTACCTAAAAGTTCCCCTTTCTCTACATCCTCAGTGGCATTTGTTATTTGTCATCTTTTTTGTAATAACCATTCTAACTTGGATGAGATGATATCTCATGATGGTTTTAATGTGCATTTCCCTGATGAGTAGTAATCGTGATCATCTTTTTCATGTATCTGTGGGGCATTTGTATGTCTTCTTTCTTTTCTTTTTTATTTTTATTTTTATTTTTGTTTTTAATGTTTGAGACAGAGTCTCGCTCTGTCGCCCAGGCTGGAGTGCAATGGTGCGTTCTCGGCTCATCACAACCTCTGCCTCCTGGGTTCAAGCAATTCTCCTGCCTCAGCCTTCCGAGTAGCTGGGATTACAGGCACCCACTACCGCGTCCGGGTAATTTTTGTATTTTTACTAGAGATGGATTTCACAATGTTGACCAGCCTGGTCTTGAACTCCTGACCTCATGATCCACCCATCTCAACCTCCCAAAGTGCTGGGATTACAGGCATGAGCCACCGTGTCTGGCCCATTTGTATGTCTTCTTTTGGAAAATTTCTATTTAAGTCTTTTGCTCATTTTAAACCTGATTAGTTGCTTTTCGGCTATTGAGTTGAAGTTCCTTATAAATTCTACATATTAACTTGTCAGATGTATAGCTTGCAGATACTTTCTCCCATTCCGTAGGTTGGTCTCTTCACTTTACTGATTGTTTTATTGGCTGTGCAGAAGCTCATTAGTTTGATGTAATCCAATTTGTCTATTATTGTTTTTGTTGCCTTTGCTTTAGACATCTTATTTTAAAAATCCTTGCCCTGTTCGATTTTATGAAGTATTTCCCCTGTGTTTTCTTCTAGTAGTTTCACAGTCTGAGATTTTTACATTTAAGTGTTTAATGCATTTAGAGTTGATTTTTGTATGTGGTGAGAGATAAGGTTCTCTTTCTTCTGCATGTGGATATCTAGTTTTCTCAGCACCACTTATTGCAAAACTGGCCTTTCCCCAGTGTGTGTGCTTGGCACCTTTGTTACAAATCAGTTGGCTATAAATACATGGATTTATTTCTGGGTTCTGCATACTGTTCCACTGGCCTATATCTCAGTTCTTATGCCGGTAGCATGCTATTTTGGCAATATAGTTTTATAATGTATTTTGAAGTCAGGTAATATGATGCCCCAGCTTTACTTTTCCTCAAGATTTCTTTGGCTATCCAGGGTCTTTTGCATTTTCACATGAATTTTAAGGTTCTTTTTATTTCCATTTCTGTGGAGAATGTCATTGGGTCAGGCGTGGTGGTTCACACCTGTAATCCCAGCACTTTGGAAGCCCAAGGCAGGTGGATCACAAGGTTAGGAGCTCGAGACCAGCCTGGCCAACATGGTGAAATCCCATCTCTACTAAAAATACAAAAAGATAATTGGGCGTGGTGGCAGGCGCCTGTAATCCCAGCTCCTCAGGAGGCTGAGGCAGGAGAATCGTTTGAACCCAGGAGCAGAGGTTTCAGTGAGCCAAGTTCATACCATTGCACTCCAGCCTGGGCAACAGGGCAAGATTCCATCTCAAAAAAAAAAAGAAAAGAAAAAAGGAAAAAAGAATGCAATTGGTATTTTAATAGGGATTGCATTGAGTCTGTAGATTGCTTTAGGTAATATGGACATTGTTAACAATATTAATTTTCCCAATTCATGAACGTGGGCTATCTTTCCATTTATTTGTGTCTACTTCTTTTTTTTTCATGATTTTATAGTTTTAAATTGTAGGGATTTTATTTTTTTACCTCTTTGGCTAATTTATTTCTAGGTATTTTTTGGTAACTGTTATAAATGGGATTATTTTTCTTGATTTCTTTTCTAGATAGTTCATTATTGGCATTAGAAATGCTACCAATATTATATGTTGATTTTGTATCCTACAACTTTACTAAATTTATTAGTTCTCACAGTCTTTTAGTGGCGTCTTCAAAGTTTTCTGTACGTATATATCATGATGTTGTCTGCAAATAGAAACAATTTGGCTTCCTTTTTTCCAATTTGTATGCCTTTTACTTCTTTCTCCTGCCTAATTGCTCTGGCTAGAACTTCAAGTACTATGTTGAATAAAAGTGGTGAATGTGGGCATCCTTGTCTTGTTCCAGATCTTAGAGAAAAAGCTTTCAATTTTTCATTATGATGTTAGCTGTGAATTTGTCATATATGGCCTTTATTGTGTTAAGGTATATTTCTTCTAAAACTAGTATGTTGAGCACTTTTGTAATAATGCAATGCTGAATTCTATCAAATGCTTTTTCAGCATCTATTGAAATAATCATATGGTTTTTGTCCTTGACTCTATTAATGTGATTTACCATGTTCATTGATGAGCATATGTTGAACCATCTTTGCATCCCTGGAATGAATCCCACTCGATCATGGTAAATGATCTTCTTGATGTATTGTTTAATCTGGTTTGCTAGTATTTTGTGAAGATTTTTGCATCTATGTTAATCAGGGACATTGGCCTGTAGTTTTCTTTTTGGTGTGTGTCCTTGTCTGATTTTGGCATCCAGGTAATGTTCATCCTGTATTATTTCCAAATGTTCTTTAACTGTTCCCTTTTCTTTCAGTCTTGTTTATCACTCCCCAGCCCCCAACACCTTTTCCCAATCATAGCTTTACACCATGACTCAGTACTTCTATAAAAAAGCACATTTAATCTGGTCTCTGTCTTGCTTACCACCCTACAAGGACTCTCCCTTGACCTGAGAATAAACTTGGAATTCTTGATGTACACACAAAGTTCTTTATTATCTGGTCCCCTTTGCCCCTAATTCTTTTTCCAGTGTCATTCCCAGTTACTCACCTCTTCAACTCTATTGTGCAGCGATGTGGGGCTTCCTGGAGCTCCAAGAACAAATATGGAGTTCCATTTCAAGTTCCAGTAACTTTGTTCATGCTTCCTCCTCTGCCTGGTTGCCCCCATGCTATACATCTCCAGAATATCTTCTTCAAGACCTAGCTCAGGGGTCTTCTCCCCAGCAAAAGCTTCCCTGTTTTATTAACAGCAGTGTTATCACCCTGAGGTGATAACCTTACCACAGATAGACTGATATTTCACGTTATCTTTTAGTTCAAGAGAAAACATGTCATAATAGTTCAGAGCTTGGGTTCAAAAGCCAGATTTCCTGGGTTCACTTCCCAGCTCTGCCATTTACTAGCTATGTGACATTGGTTAAGATACTCAGCCTCTCTACACCTTGGTTTTCCCATCATAAAATGGGTAAAAATAATTATACTTACTTACCTGATAGGCTATTTATGAGAATTAAATGAGATAATACATGTAAATTACATAAAACAGGAGCTGGCAAGTAGTAAATGCATAGCTCATTATTGATAGATTTCAGTTCTTATCTGTATAACTTTATTGTATTTGTTTATCATCTACTTCCCCCACCAGACTGAGAGTTCTCTGAGGGCTGGAATGTAGTTCTATCATCTTGTATCCTGAGTGCCTGGTACTGTGCCTGACATATAACAGGTGCTTAGGAACAGATGTAGGTGGAATGAATGAATAAATCAATATAGACAGACAATCTGGAAGCTCAGCAAACAAAGAAACATTTCCCCCGTCAGTTATGTAATGTAGTTTTTATGTCTCTGACACTTCTTACATTTTCTTAACTAAAAAACTCCTCTTTTCATGATTACTAGGCTAAAACATGGGATGAGTGTTTGCTGCACATTTGCAAGAGTCCAACATCCATACTCTGATCCAAGTTGGTTTGAGTCCAACATCCATACTCTGGTGGCCTGACTTGTTCTATTTTACTTTCCTTTGCCATTGCCAAAATGAATATCCATTGATGGGATTTGTAGTATTCATCACATGCAGCCACCAGATGGATCTGAATAGTTTCTCTAACAACCAATTTGCATTTGGATTTTGCTTCCAAAATGCCTTCCCATTATAGCTTCCCTTTGCCTTCCATGCACTCCATCATCTTCTCCTCTTTTCTGAAGCCCGTACCTCTAATTTTGGAAATCATGGATCAATTTGGTACAACCAAGCTGCACAGAGTTAAAACAAGGACTGTATTTTGTTGCCAAATCATGACTTGCTCATATATTTCAGCTTGTACCATGTAACCTATCAAATTTATTATAATCTTCTTTTGCAGAGGGTCCCCAAGGTATGGTTGCAGGAGTGATTGTTTTCTCCCTACCTCTCCTAAGCCTTCATCCTTAGGTTATGTTGCCTAGTGGGCATGGTTCTTGAGCTGAGATCTTCTTGTTAAGGATGTTATGCTTATTTGGGGCTCATGTTAGGTTTCATGAACTTAAATGAAGAGTAAGTAATAAATTCATAGAGGAAATTGGGTTAGCATGTGATTAACATCCCGGCTGATGCAGATGAGTGTACCAATGATGGAAACATGTGCTTGTATCATGATGAAATGCAGATTAGAGGCCCTGGAGCCAACCCAAGGAAATTAGCCCAAAACTGTTTCATCTCTGTCAGTTTTAATCTGATAGAAAGAAAGCGTGCTTTAGTGCAGCGAGAAAAATGTGAATGCCTGATATAACCAAGTGGCACTCTATCTTCCATTAAGATGTTATGAAAATACTCTCATTGTGGTACAGTAGAAAATATACTGGAGTATAACTTAAAAGACCTGAATTAAAATTTCATCTTGGTCACTAACTTATGCTGTGAGATCTTACAGGTCTTAAGTTTCTGTGTCTGTAAAATGAATGTTCGTGGTTAGACCAATGGTTTTCAATAGATTTCTCCTCCACAATTCAGGTAAAAATAATATTTACACACTCTCCTGAGCAGCCCCAGAATTGCACACAATTACCCATATACTATATATATAGCTCAGTCCCTTTCCTTCTGCTCAAGTAAGCATATCAGAGCACATGAGTGAGACTGACATTTTAAGATAACCTTGAATCCTGTTCTAATTGAATTAAAACATTAAAAAAGCAAATAATTTGGAATATTGGGTACATCATTATTAATTTTTAGAAGGTGATTTGCTACACAATTCCCAAAAAGTATGTTACAAAACTTGACTCAATTATCTCTAAACGATTTTAACTGTCCCTTGTGATACAGATATTATTCTTTATCTCTATGAGTTAATCAAGGTACCAGCAGAGAAAAGTCCTAAGCCTTGAGTCTTTAGCTATTTGGAATAAAATTACAAGGAGTACATTTTTGTAGGTAGGCCTCACTTTGGTGGGTATTCTCATTTCCCCTTAGAAAATTTGTGGCAATAGTAA
Source organism: Papio anubis (assembly GCF_008728515.1). Lineage (NCBI taxonomy): Eukaryota > Metazoa > Chordata > Mammalia > Primates > Cercopithecidae > Papio > Papio anubis. The sequence goes on along the minus strand of NC_044976.1, from coordinate 56,119,532 downwards.
CTTCTTGATTCTTATGTTGATGTGCTAAGCAGAGCCATGTTTCTAAAATGAAATAATAATGTGTCACTTAAAATAAGATGGAATACTTTTTAAAAATTCAATATATATAGTACTTGACTAAAAACAGTAGTGAGTCATGTTTTGAGGTGTCTCGTAAAAAATTTATCTGCAGGGGAAAACTCCAAATGTTTGTAGTATGGTGGCTATTAAAATTCTGAATAATATAGGAAAAAAATAATATAAAAGCTGCCAAAGGACTATTGAAGTTCAGTATAAAACTTGAATATAAAAATTACCTATACAATTTTTGATTTCCAACAACACGTTAGTCTAGATAACCTGAAAAAGCTTTACACTATACCTGGATAACATTAACCTTTGTTTTTCTTCTGTTTCCATAGACATGCCTCTTATTAAAAATCAGTTTGCCTTCATCACATGTAGAGGCCTAGCCCATCTGCAGTGCCATCTCCTGATACGGGAAACAGCTGTTTAACTGAACTGATCTAGTTTCAGGACTAGGAAACTGACTAAAAAGATATGGGGCAGTATATTTAAATCTACTCTTTCCTGCTTATCCCAATCTGTCTTTCTAACAACCTACTCATTAACTTATAGTCTGCTGTTCACTTAAGTGCTGTGCTAAAACTGTGGATGAGAGTACTAATGTGCTTGTCATGCGAGCCTTGACCAGGCACCAGTGAGTACAGGCAAAGAGCTGCAAAGCAGCAGTTTCACTCCTATTCCCCTGGAGCCAACTGCTATCCCCACCACTCCCCCTGTCAGCAGGAAGAAGCTAGAGTAGGCTAGGCCTTTTTCCATCTCCATAGCCCACACCTTAAGAATAAGGTTTTATGAAATCCAAAGGGAGGGATTGAAACCACCTTTGCAAAATTATGACAGTAAGATAAATCCGACTTGGCTGACTCTATCTTGCTTCTAGCCTCACAGGCTGGCTGTCTTCGCTCATTTCTAGACTTAGGCCAAGCTAACTTTGGGAAACATTTAGTTTATAGTTTAAATGATAATACGCCTTTGACAAAACTCAACTGCATTTATAAAACTAATGAAAGGATATCAGGTTAGGAGGATGAGTGAACCACTTTTGCTAAGGTGTAAAGATAAATGATTACCAGCCATTATTCCTGAGGTCACAAGACATGTAACTTCCACAATTACTCCTGCAGATAACATCGCTATTGTAGAATCTAAGATTGGCCTTTTGAGATGTCTTTTCAGGTTTTTGCGTTTCTGACAACCAATAACTCCACCTGGAGCAGCCACCTCCCCGACCCTCCTGCCTGCCCCAATCTTGGACCTGTCCTGTGGCCCCACACATAAGGGGACTCCCTGGCCTACCATCCTTGAGAAACCCTAGCCTTTGAATTTTTGTGGAGATTGAGTTGAGTAACAACTTTGTCTTCCATGTGTCATGCCTGGCCTCTTGTCTATTAAACTCTTTCTTTATTCCACATACACATTAAAAACCTGGATAAAGTAAACCCTGCATGCAAGACTGAGTGCACAAGAAATAAAGGGAAACTACAAGAGTCCTAAAGCAAAGAATGACCCCCCTGTAAGAAAAAAGGATAAAATTTTTTAAAAGCCAATTAAAATAGTGACAATAAAGCCATGAGATGGAGAGAAAAATTTCCACTCCCAACAACTTGGGGACATAGGTTTTAAGTCAACTTTGGGAAAACCGACTAGTACTTAAGCTCTCTCATGGTGCAACTGGGAACATGCTCATAAAGCCTGACTCTGTATAAAAGACGGTCTTAAGAAAAATTCACCTACGGAATAAACAACAGTGAAGTTTGTACATCTTATTTTGAGTTACAGATGGTGAAAACTTTTTCTTTAAGAACTTAGAATCATGGAATTAGACTAGAGATTTTATTGTACACTATTCCATAGTATGAAACTCTAAACAAAACGTAAAATTGACCCTGAGACACCAGGCAGAAGTAAGCAGAAAGCCTGCGGAGGTATACACCTTCAACCCAGGCTTCACAGGATGTCCACAGACAAATGTAATGATGAAATCAAAATCCAGAATTGCAAAAACATACAAGGAAACAAATTAACCTGGGTGAGAGTCAGTAGGCACTAAACAAAAACATTAAACACCCAATAACTTCAGGTGATATTGATACAGGAGCTAGAAAGAAATTATTTAGGAAGATAGTGAGTGTAAAAGGAGTCCTCGGCAAGGCTTCCCTTTTAATAAAAAGCAGCCCCCAAATCATTTCTTTTCTAACAGAGTAGCCAGAAAAATCAAGCCTCAAAAGTAGAAAAGCAAGCTGAAAGCTTGCACGGATGAATGCCGGCAGCTGTGCCAATAAAAAAGGGCTACCTGGAAGCCAGGTATGTTGAACATGGAGGCTCCATCTTCCCTTTTGTCACCACCTGTACAGGAAGGAACAAGAAACATAGCACCATCCAGGTAGGGAACCCATCTGCATAATAAAAGTGGGGGGTGGACAGATTTTCACATGCTATGCAAATGGCACACCTGGTCCAACCAATCTTGTGTGTAAGTCAGACACCACCTCCTCAAGCTCATCTATAAAATCTCCTGCATTCCACTGCAGAACCAGCAACCCATTTTCTCTGGGACCCTTCTCTGTAGCAAGAGAGCTCTTCTCTTTCTTTTACCTATTAAACTTCCACTCTTAACCTCACTCTGGTGTGTCTGCGTCCTTGTTTTCTGAGGCCGTGAGGTAATGAACCTCGGGTATTACCCCAGACAATAACAACTTCAATATAAAAGTTGAACATATATCTAGAGAGAGAGAGAGAAAGAGAGATAAGAGGGAGGTTTAAATTAATAAAATCATAAGTGGGAATTGAAAAATTTTAAAACAATGAATAAGAAAGCATGGAAAAGGAAAAGAAAAAAATCTTTGAAATTACCAAATGGAATTTCTCCCAATGTAAACTATAGTCATTAAAATAAACTCCATGGCTAGATTAAATAGTAATTCAGATATAGTTGGAAATATAACTAGTGAACTGGAATACAGAAATATCTGGAGTTCACAAAGAGAAATAAGGAAGTAAAGAATATTAAAAAAGAATTTAAAAGTAGATAGGGAGAATAGGACCAAATGTTCTAACTTATTTTAATGGTATTTTTCAGGAAAAGAAAATAGAAAAAATTGGAATAAAAAATATTCAAAGAATTGTAACAAAACTTTTCCAGATTTGATAAAACTGCATGAATCCTTAGGAGGAGGTGGAACAAGATGGACAAATAGAGCCCTCGTATGATTGTTTCCTGGAGGAACACCAGATTGAACAACTATTCATGCAAGAAAGCACCTTCGTAGGAACGAAAACAATTAGAGTGATCACAGTGCCTGATCTGAACATACTATTAAGGAGAGAGGCATTGAAGAGTATAGGAAAGACAGTCCTGCATTGCATGCACCATCCCTCACTCAAACCCAGGCAGCAGAGCATGGAGAGAAAATCTGTGCTTAAGGGAGAGAGAGCAAAGTGAGAGTGGGACTCATACTGTTGTATCACAGTGGAACATAGCAAAGGGTGGAATTCTGCTGGCACCCAGGACAGGAGCCTTCAGACCAGCCCCGGCCCACAGGGAAATTCTGTGGCCTAGTGGGAGGAACCCAAGTCACAGCCAGCTTCATCACTGGTTAACTGAAGTGGCCTGGGACCCAGAATAAATTTGAGTAGCAGTCATGCCACACGGAGCACAGTCCTAGGGCAAGCCCTGCTGCTTTGCTGATCTCAGAGGCAGTGGACTTTGTGTGCAACTCAGTGCAATACCAGAGCCCAAGAGACTGCCTGCATCACCTCCTCCAATTCAGGCAGTACAGCTCCAGGAGAGACTCCTCCCACTTGAGGGAAAGAGAAGGAATAGTACAGAGAACGACGTCTTACAACTTGGGTACTAGCTCAGCCACAGTAAAATGAAGCACCAGGTAAATTATTGAAGCCCAGATTCCAGGTCTTTGCTCCGAGTCAGCATTTCTAAAGCCACCTTGAGCTGGAAGGGAATCTGCTGGCCTGATGGAATAGACCTAGTCCAGGCAGCATTCACCACCTGTTGACTGAAGTGGTCTTGGGCCTTGCAAAAACATCAGCAGCAGCCAGGGAGTAGTGGCTGTGGGCCTTGGGTGAGCCCCAGCACTGTACTGGTCTGTAAGGCTTCAGGTGTGACCTTGTGCAGTGCCAGCTATAGTGGCCATGGGAGTGCCCGTATGACCCCTTCCCTAACTCAGGGCAGCCCACATGGAGAGAGACTCCTTCCAATTTGGGGAAAGAATGGAAAGAGAGTGACTTTGCCTGGTAACCCAGGGAATTCTTCCCTTTCTTACCCAAGTCCACCAAGGCAGTGTATGTAGGGCATCTGCAAGAGTCACAGAGTTCCTGGGCTCAGAGAGCCCCCTAATGCTAAAACAGCTGCAGTGACTTCAGGCTTAGATCACAACACTCAATCCCCTTTGAATTCATAGGAAGCCCTCTTAAGAAGGATGAATACAAACAAGTCCTGTCTGTACAGACTGGAGTAAATACTTGAATTCTCAGAAATAGAAAATGTCAATATATAAAACACATAAATCTATGCCTAGATAGATGGACACAAGAATGTAAAATGGTACAGCCAGTCTGGCATATAATTGGGCAATTTCTTATAAAATTAAACACATACCATACAACCCAGCAATCACACTCCTGGGCATTCATCCCCAGAGAAATGAAAACCTCAATTCACAAAAACATGTACATAAATATATTCATAACAGCCTTACTTTAATAGCCCAAAACTAAAAATAACCAAAATGCCCCTCAGTAGTTGAATAGTTTAAGAAATTGTAACACATCCATATTATGAAATACTACACAGAAAAAAAAAAAAAGTTTCTTATTTTCTTATTCACACAATAATGTGAATGGATCTCAAGAGCATTATGATGGATAAAAAAAAATCTAATACCTAAAGGTCACATACTGTGTGATGTGTGATTCCATTTATATATCCTCAAAATGACAAAATTATGGAGTTGAGAACAGATTAGCAGTTGCCAGCAATTAGATAAAGTGGAGTAGGGTTGGGAATTGGAGGGGTCTTTGCAGTGACAGAATACATCTGGTTTTTTTATTGTTGTTTGTGTGGGGTTTTTTTTTTGTTTTTTTTTTTTTTTTTTTTGAGATGGAGTTTCGCTCTCATTGCCCAGGCTGGAGAGCAATGGCGTGATCTCGGCTCACTGCAACCTCCACTTTCCAGGTTCAAGTGATTCTCTATCCTCAGCCTCCTGAGTAGCTGCGATTACAGGCGCCTGCCACCATGCCTGGCTAATTTTTTGTATTTTTAGTAGAGACGGGGTTTCACCATGTTGGGGAGGCTGGTCTCGAACTCCTGACCTCGGGTGATCCGCCCACCTCGGCCTCCCAAAGTGCTGGGATTACAGGTGTGAGCCACTGCACCAGGCCTAGAATGTATCTTAATTGGGGTGGTTACTACATGAATTCACACGTGATAAAACAGCATACAAATATATATACCTAGTGCACAAATTTCCTGGTTGGGGTAAGATATAACCATTGGGGGAAATTGGGTAAAGGTCAAGGAAAAATGGGGAGAAAAGATATTGATAAACATGTAAGTAGGCTGGGCACCATAGCTCACACCTGTAATTGCAGCAATTTGGAAGACTGAGGTGGGCAGATAACTTGCAGGGTTCGAGACCAGCCTGAGAAACATGGCAAAAACCCATCTCTACAAAAAATACAAAAATTAGCTGAGCGTGGTGGTGTGCACCTGTAACCCCAGCTACTCAAGGGACTGAGATGGGAGGATTGATCACCTGAGCCCGGGGAGGTTGAGAATGCAGTGAGCACTGATGTTACCACAGGACTCCAGCCTGGGCAATGGAGTGACACCCTGGAAAGAAAGAAAAAGAAAGAGAAAAGGAAAGAAAGGAGGGAGGGAAGGAGGGAAAGAGAAAGAGAAAAAAAGAAGAGAAAGAGAGAGGGAGGGAAGAAGGAAGGAAGGAAGAGTAAATATTAACAAACATGATTTTTAAAAAAACAGATTTATGTATTCAGTCCAAAAATATGTATTAAGTACTCTGTGTTGTAAAAAAAAAAAGGATTCAGCAGTGTCACATGAGCACATGTGACCCCCTGCAGTATTTTTGTAACTTTTTGTGAATCTGTAACTATTTCGAAATAAAAAGTTTAAAGTATAAACACTATAAAATTTAAGCTATATACCTTAAATTATATATTTGAAAAAAACGTAAGCCATGAAAAAGTAAGATGCAAAAAGAAAAACGAGGAAAAAAGATATTACTAAGCATGTGACTAAATGTCACCAAGCATTAGCAGTAAAAAAAAGAAAAAGAAATCCTAGTATTGTATTGATTCATTGGTCCAAATATATGTGTTAAGTACTATGTGTTAAACATTATTGTAAATGGGATGCAGCAGTGTCATATTTCTGATAGGAGAGAGACGTAATAAGCAAATAATCACTACTCTGTGGATTTAAAAAAAAGATTGATCTATAATAGTAGGCAAAAATTAAAGGTAAGATAAGCAGCAAAGTGATCAGAATTAAAACGAGTTTAAGCTATGTATTCATTTATTTTCTTAGGGGTAGGGACAGCTTTTTATTAACTTTATATTTTAAGTCAAATATTCTTATTAAAAGAATAGAAAAGAACGAATGTCTTCTAAGCTGGTAGAGAGAAAAATGGAAAAAGTAAACCTAATCCAACAGAAAAGAGAAATGAAGGAGAAATATTTTTAATGCAATGTAAATAGGAAGTACAAACTGTTAAAGCAAATCCATAGTTATTAGTAGCCATATGTAAATAGACTAAAGTCTGTTAAAATACACAGATCACAATGGATTAAAAAAATCCAAATATATGCTACTTACAGAAACTTACCTAAACTATGAGGATGCTGAAAGATTAACAGTTTAAAAAATGGAAAAATATATGCCAGGTGAACACTATATAAAACAATCTTCTGTACCTATAAAAATCTGAGACATCACCAGAAAGCAAAATATTTGAATACTTGGGAAGACTTGTTTGTCTAGCTCTTAGAGTATGCATTTATTAAGTAGGTTTATTAACCACAACTATGAGTAGAATACTATGTAAAGGACTATGGGTAATATAAAGGTGATGGGCTGCTGTTTATGATCACCCTGCTCTTATAATTTAGGACTATTTTTATTATGCCACACTAAAAGCTCAGATTTTTTCCCAGAATTTTAACTTGGGTTCTATAGTGAAATCCCAGACGATGCCCACAACGTTTGCCGGTTGCGCCGAATACGGTTGACCTGATGAAATGGAAATGGTAATGAATGGTAATGGAAGGAATGAAGGAATGAATGAATAGGGCCGATTGGTGATCTGACGGAGCTGCGCCAGGACAGAAGGAAGGAGGAAAGAGTGCTGGCGGAGGAAGGATGGAGGAGTGAGCGATGGTTGAAAGAATGAAGGAATGAAAGAATGAAGGAAGGAAGGAAAGGAAGGAAGGAAGGAAAGAAAGGACAGAAGGAAGGGAGGGAAAGAGGCAAGGAGGGAAGGAGGGAGGGAGGGAGGAAAGGAGGAAAGGAAGGAAGGAAGGAAGGAAGGAAGGAAGGAAGGAAGGAAGGAAGGAAGGAAGGAAGGAAGGAAGGAAGGAAGAATGGCGGAAATTGTAAATAATAAGTTCAATAGACTAGTAGATCTATTGAAACTATTTGCATAATGCAATCAGAAACAATTAGAATTGTCTTCTCAGATTCAGCTTCTTTTGTCAGATACATACGAAATTACATATTAATTAACAAAGGAATAAAGTTTACATTACTTTCTGGAGTTGGCTCTTCTACCAAATGCATCCTTGTAAACTTGTATTTCAACTGACTTTCTCAAAAAGCCAAATAGTTAATAATGTCTTAAATTCTCTGGTTTAGAAATAAACTAAAAACTGAAGTTATCCAGGTTCCTTTGCTGTTCGAGATTACTTTGTGTTTGAGAATGGTACTTAGAATCATAGCATCTCAAGCTTGGAATAAACCGTTATTAAAACTGAATTCAACTCTCATCTGTAATTGATGCTATAATTTGTATCACAAAATGCAAAATGCTTAGAGGCCAGGAGTTACCTTAAATTAGTTACATTAGCTGGGAGTAACATGAGAGGCATGGTAAGGACTGCAGCAAACTGGAGAGAGCCTAGCCCTTAGGAAACAACTTCTGTTTATTGCTACAACAGAGGAATTTAAGTCTGTCTAGTCTTGACAAAAGCTTCTAATTTTTTAGAAGCCAGGAATCTGGCTTTCTTTTTAACCTTTAAGTTCAGGTGTACATGTACAGGTTTTTTACATAGGTACACTTGTGTCATGAGGGTTTGTTTTACAGATTATTTTATCTCCCAGGTATTAAGCCTAGTACTCACTAGTTATTTTTCCTGATCGTCTCCCTCCTCTCACCCTCCACCCTCCAGTGGGCTACCATGTGTGTTGTTCCCCTGTATGTGTCCATGTGTTCTCATCATTTAGTTCCCACTTATAAGTGAGAACATACACTACTTGATTTTCTGTTCCTGTGTCAGTTTGCTAAGGATACGGGCCTCCAGTTCCATCTGTCTCCCTGCAAAGGACACGATCTCATTCTTTTCTTATGGCTGCATAGTATTCCATGGTGTATGTGTACCACATTTTCTTTATCCAGTCTACTATTGATGAGCATTTAGGTTGATTCCATGTCTTTGATATTGTGAATAGTGCTGCAACGAATATACATGAGCATGTGTCTTTATAATAGAATAATTTATATTCCTTTGGGTATATACCAGTAATAGGATTGCTGGGTCTAATTGTATTTCTGTCCTTAGATCTTTGAGGAATCACCACACTATTGTCCCCAATAGTTGAACTAATTTACACTTCCACCAACAGTGTATGAGTTTTTCTCCGCAACTTTGCTAGCATCTGTTTTATTTTTTATTTTTTAGTAATAGCCATTCTGACTGGTGCGAGATGGTATCTCATTGTGGTTTTGATTTGTATTTCTCTAATAATCAGTGATTCTGAACTTCTTTCCATATGATTGTTGGCTGCATGTATGTCTTCTTTTGAAAAGTGTCCATTCATGTCCTTTGACCACTTTTTAATAAGATCATTTTTTTCTTGTAAATTTGTTTAATTTTCTTATAAATACTGGACATTAGACCTTTGTCGAATGCTTAGTTTGTAAAAATTTTCTCCCATTTTATAGGTTGTCTGTTTACTCTGTTGATAGTTTATTTTTCTATGTAGAACTCTTTAGCTTAGTTAGATCCCATTTATCAGTTTTCACTTTTGTTGCAACTGCTTTTGGTGGCTTCATCACAAAATACTTTTCCTTGTCTATATCCTGAATGGTATTGCTTAAGTTATCTTTCAGAGTTTTCATACTTTTGGGTTTTAAATTTAAGTCCTGTATCCACCTTGAGTTCATTTTTGTATATGGTGTAAGGAAGAGGTCCAGTTTCAATCTTCTGCATATAGCTAGCCAGTTATCCCAGCACCATTTATTGAATAAGGAATCCTTTCCCCACTGCTTATTTGTGTCAGGTTTTCGAAGACCAGATAGTTGAAGGTGTGCTGTCTCATTTCTGGGTTCTTTATTCTGTTCTATTGGTCTATGTGTCTGTTTTTGTACCAGTACCATACTGTTTTGGTGACTGTAGCCCTGTGGTATAGTTTGAAGTCAGGTAGCATGATGCCTCCAGCTTTGTTAGGAATCTAGACTTACTAAGAATTTGCCTGACTTCTGAAAACTAATTCAGAAATTTACTAAATATCTTCCAAATTGCAAGTACTCCTCTAGATTCTGATGATACCAAAATGACTAAAACATGGCATATATCCTAAAGGAGCTCAGACTATTGAAAAATAAGTTGTATAATGGAGAAAGTAAAGTGATTCTATAACATCATAGCATACCTTTATGCTAATATAGAGGTAGATGCATTAGAGGGAAAGTATTAGAGGAAATTGTGAGAATTTGAATACATTTTACAAGCTGGAGCAAGAGTAGAAATGGCATCCTGGTGGAGAAACACCCTTTGAATTATGCCTTAAAATGTAAATACTTCTTTTTGCATGAGTAAAAGGTAAGGGAGTTATAAATATCTATAGCGTTCAAAAGGGTAGTGTAGAAACAATCTGGCTTTACTCTTTTAGCCCCCACCAAAATAAAAAAGAAATATCCACCACCAAAGTAATCACCAGCATTATCCCAGAACTCAAATCTGAGACTGAGACAACCCGCTGGTGCCACAGACAAGTGAAAAAACTCCAAGCAGACAGTGAATTGCAAAGAGCCTCTAAGCAAACTTATTCAAGAAAAAATAAAGCCAGACAGCAAAGACTGGAATAGATAACTAATCCATCAATGCTAAGACATAAACATATGTCCTCAAGAAACAGCAGCAAACGGGGAACCATGGCCTCCTCAAATGGACAGAGCAAGGAGCCATTGACCAACTCTAACAAGATGGCAATATGTGAGCTCTCAGATCAAGAATTCAAAATAGCTGTTTTAAGGAAATAGCAAATTCCAAGATAGTACAGAAATAAACAATTCAGAAATTTATCAGAGAAATTTAACAAAGAGATGAAATAATAATAATAAAACCCCCAGAAATCCTGGAACTGAGAAATGTATTTGCTGAACTGAAAAAATATATTAGAGGCTCTTCACAGCAGAATGGATCAAGCAGAGGAAAGAATCAGTGAACTTGAAGACTGTCTATTTGAAAATACAGGAGAAAAAGAAAGCAGAATGAAAACCACCTACAAGATATAGAAAATTACGTCATAAGAGTAAATCTAAGAATCATTGGTGCTCAAGAGGGAATTGAGAAAGAGCAAGGGGTAGAAAGCATATTCAAAGAAATAAAAACAAAACTTCCCAAACATATTGAAAGATATAAATATCTTTCAGGCATAGAAAAGTCAGAGATCGCCAAACAGATTTAACCCAAATAAGAATGCTTAAGGCATATAATGAAAGTCTCAAAGATCAAGGACAAAGAGAAGATGCTAAAAGCAGAAAGAGAAAAGAAACAAATAACATATAAAGGCGCTTCGATTCATCTGATAACAGACTTCTCAGAGGAAACCATATAGGCCAGGAGGGAGTGGGGTGACATCTGAAAGTGCTTAGACAAATATCCACAGCAGGTTCAGCAAAAGATGAAAGGAACAGAGTAGCTGGAGATAAGGTGAAGGTGATATAGATAGTAGCCAGTTTGGAGCTGGGTATTTAACTCCAAGTGAAGGAGTTTGCTCTCTATCCTGGAAGGCTGAGATGCATACAATGATTGTTACCAAGGTTTTTGTTTTGTGTTAAACTTAGTTTTAGTAAAAGTATTACTGTACTTTAAAAAGCATGGTAATGGTAGCTGGGAATACAGTTGAGGGAAATTAAACTGGAGTCAGGGAAACCAATAGAGAAACAAGGAAAATCTGAACTCAAGTAATGGCTGTGGGGACAGAGTGAAGGAATCGTTTTCAAATGACCAGTTGCACGTGAGGATGACCAATTGCACCTGAGGAGAGAGCAGCCAAATAAAGTGGGAAACTGGTTGACTGTTGATGCTATCAACAGGTTAGAAAAAAAAACAAGAAATTCAAAAAGGAGGAGAGTAGGAAGACAGTGAAGAGACAATTATACTATTAAAATACCATCTTTAAATTTTACACTAGAATGTTTCCTTATGAATTCTTTCTTCTTTTATTTTTCTTTGAGACGGAGTCTCACTCTGTCACCAGGCTGGAGTGTAGTGGTGTGATCTTAGCTCACTGCAACCTCTGCCTCCTGGAATCAAGTGATTCTCCTGCCTCAGCCTCCCGAGTAGTTGAGACTACAAGCACGCACCACCACACCGAGCTAATTTTTGTATTTTTAGTAGAGACGGGGTTTCACCATATTGGCCAGGATGGCCTCAATCTTTTGACCTCGTGATCTGCCCGCCTCAGCCTCCCAAAGTACTGAGATTACAGGCGTGAGCCACCACACCCGGCCCCTTATTACTTCTAATCACAATTTTTCCTCTGTAAGTTAGAGTCACTTCTTCTGTAAAACAACATCTCTCCATTTTGTCTTACTTCCTCATCATCCCAACACTCTACCTTAAGAGTCTTGAATATATATGGGCAGCATAGTTAGAAAGCATCAAGGATGTTTACAAAATGTATGTTCACTAGCTGTATGTGATGTTTTCTTTTTATTCAGCCTGTGAAAGTAAGCCTGGAGACAGAGCCACTTTCTAGTTAGGTGACTTAGGGTAAGTTTCTCAACTTCTCTTTGTCTCTCAATTGCTTAATTATAAAGTAAGGATAAGAAGAATAACCCGCCGGGCGTGGTGGTGCCTGTAATCCCAGCACTTTGGGAGGCCGAGGCAGGCCGATCACGGGGTCAGGAGATCAAGACCATCCTGGCCAACAAGGTGACACCCCGTCTCTACTAAAAGTACAAAAATTAGCCGGGCGTGGTGGCAGGCGCCTGTAGTCCCAGCTACTTGGGAGGCTGAGGCAGGAGAATGGCTTGAACCCGGGAGGTGGAGCTTGCAGTGAGCAGAGATCACGCCACCACACTCCAGCCTGGGTGATAGAGTGAGACTCCATCTCAAAAAAAAGAAGAAGAACCATTATTTCCTAGATATGTGAAATGTTAGTAAGTTGCATGTTAAAAAGTTACTATTTTTATTATATATAGAGGCTGGACACCATGACTCACACCTGTAATCCCAGACTTAGGGAGGCCAAAGTGGGAGAATCGCTTGAGTCCAGGAATTCAAGACCAGCCTGGACAATATAGTGATACCCCGTGTCTACTAAGAAAAAAGTAAAACTTAGTCGAACATGGTGGCATACACCTGTAGTCCCAGCTACTTGGGAGGCTGAGACAGGAAGATGGCTCTGCCCAGGAATTCAAGGCTGCAGTGAGCAATGATCATGCCACTACACTCTATCTTGGGCAATGGAGAAAGACCTGGTCTCTAAAAACTTAATTAAGTAAATAATTTTTTAAAAATAACATGGAAAGCATGCCAGTAGTTCTTGTTGATGTTATTACATTTAATGAATCTAATTTAGATCATAAATTAATATTGACAGCAAGTTAGAATTTTGAAGATATCACATGTTCTTTATTTCTTTCTGAATTCAGGAAGGAGAAAGAGAAGCTCCCAGTACCAAATAAATAGGCTTATGGTCAGACTATCCATATACACTATGCAGAGGGAGCCATGTGCTGATGAACATGTTTACTCACTCATTTATTACCTTGTTCATTTATTCAATCATTTATCTCTCCGTCCACCCATTGATTTGCCCACTCAACAAATAATTATTGCAGGTCAATTATTTGCTGGTCACTGGTCTAGACATTAGGAACCTCCAGAAGACATAATCTTGTTGGAAACATAGGTAAATAAATAAGTAGTTATAATGTGGTGACACATGAAGTCCCTCCCTAAAAAAAAATATCCGCAAGGAGCAGAAAGGATTCGTTGTTTGTCTTGAGTTATTCAAATTGGTCCTACAAAGTAGACAATGACAGGCACTGTGACTGACGCCTGTAATCCTAGCACTTTGGGAGGCCAACGCAGGAGGATTGCTTGAGGCCAGAATTTCAAGGCCAGCCTGGGTAACCACATCTCTACAAAAAAAAAAAAAAAATGTTTAAGAGTTAGAGGCCATGGTGGTGCATGCTTGTAGTCCCAGCTACTTGAGAGGGTGAAGAAGCAGGATTCCTTGAGCCCAGGAATTTGAGGCTACAGTGAGCCATGATTGTGCCACTGTCACTCCAGGCTGGGTGACAGAATAAGACCCTGTCTCAAAACAAAAAAAAAAAGTGGACAAGTTTGTCAGACCGAAAAAGGAGTAACAGATGTAAGACAAGGAGACCTGTCTATGCAGTCAAAATACACCAAACAGGAAAGTGGTTTTGAGGAACAGCTTGTATGAAAATTAGTTGAGAGGAAAGCACAAGGAGGATGGAGGAGCATGTAAAAGATGGAGTTAGAAATCTACCAGCTTTGAATCCAGTGCTAGGGAGATTGGGGTTTTTCCTGTGGGCAGTGAGAAAACCCTGGAGGTATTTGAGTGACACACTGAAATTTATATTTTTGAAAGAATCTCCCTAGTAGCGCCGTGGATTGCAGAGAAGACAGAAAGAACGCAGCCCAGTGGCAGTTCCTAGGTAATCTCTCTTCAGCTCCTAAAGAAACCTGAAAAGTGATCATTCACAGGGTATGTTTGTTGAGCCTGTGAAAGCTGAAGGCATTTCATAACAATTTCTCCTTACTTTTCCTCCAAATCTTTAAACTCAGTAATTCTGTATTATCTTAGGTCTTGAGATGTTAATGACTTTGACTAATTGTCAACACTTGCAATTACAATGACTGATACCTTATCATTTCTTACAATGAGCAATGCTAATTAAAATTGATTGTGCTAAAGCTTTAGCAGCAATTGTACCTCCCCTCTCCTTTTTTTTTTTTTTTCTTTCTTTTTTTTAGAAACGTGAGCTTATTGTACTGACTTGGTGAACTATCACAAGGTAGTCTTATTATCCCAGTTTTTATTTTCCAGTTCTGCTAGTGAAGCACATTAGCAACAATTATAAAGTATCAGGAGAACAGTAAGAGTTACTGAATTTGTGCAGTAAGAAAGACTCTAAATTTTGGTTGATTGATCCATTCATTCATTCATTCATTCATTCATCTGACAGATCTTCATTAGATATCTATTATGTGCCAGGAACTGTGCAAGGCATAGGAGAAGCAAATGAACAACTATGACTTGAAAAATGTCTAGCCTAGTGAGAAAGACAGCCTCATTACAAGATAATTGCGTATAGTATGTAAGTGCTACAGTTGATTGACATTAGCTCTGGCTATGAGAGTGCAGTTAGATTTCACAGAGAAGGTGACTTTTGGATGGGAGCTTTAAAATGTAAGCAGAAACTTCTTGCTTTATACTATTATTGCTACTTGTCTATACCTGGTAAATTTGTAAGAATTATAAAGTGTCTCAAAAGAAGAGCACGTGTAGTATCATAATGATAAATTAGCCGGATAATTAGGAAATCAAGACCAGGAATCGTGCTTTGAAAATTCCAGGATGATATGAAAGGAAAGACATGTCAGATAGGTTCCATGAAGTATGTAAACACCCAGAGAAGGTAAAAGGAGTCAATCACCTGCTCTAGAAAGGGTAAGGTGACACTTGTGTGGAGTGCATAGGGGACAGTGGCAGGCAGTCACTCTGGCTATGCAGTTCAATTAGACAAACACCAACTGAGCTCTGCCCAGAGCCCCCATTTGAGGTATTCATGCTTTCGCAGGTGCTGACAGTGTTGGCCAGCTCTAGGGTGTAGCTGAGCCCCTCTCTAGGCACTGCCACTGGCACAAGTGAGTTGCTTTTCACACTGTCTGAAGAAGCAGCTTGTATTCAATGACTGTCCCAAACCTCTTTCCTGGAAGGATACAATTTTCAAGGGTTTTCCCAACCCCACAGTTTCTTATACTATCAACTGAAGATCCTCTCCCAACTGCACCACAGTTCAACTTCTCCCTCTGCCCAATCCTGCTTCCCACATCTCCCACAGACATAGTTTCAGAGGGTAGTCCTTGACAAAACACTTGCTTGCAGATTTCCATCTCAGGCCTGTTTCCCAGGGAACAGAGACTAAAACAAGCATTCATTATGGGCTAGATATGGGGGATTCAACAATGCAAAATATAAGATCTCTGACCTCAAGAAATTTACAATTTCCTAGAAGGTTAGGGCTTTTAAAAAGGAATGCCAAAACTGCTAAGCCTATGCAATATGTGAACAGAAGAAGGAGGAAGAAGAGGAAAAAAAGACTTCTGAGTACACAGTCTAAAATTGTGCTCATCAAACAAATAGTTCTTGGGTGTTAAGGTTCTCTATGAATTCATAATAGCTTCAGAGTTAAATAATTTGGGATTATTGGGACTACAAAAAAGAAATCTTCCTTCTAACTGGTCATCTAGTCTCCATTTGCCTTGTTTTGTTTTGTTTTGTTTGAGACGGAATCTCGCTCTTGTTGCCCAGGCTGGAGTGCAGTGGCATGATCTCCACTCACTGCAACCTCTGCCTCCCAGGTTCAACTGATTTTCCTGCCTCAGCCTCCCAAGTAGCTGGGATTACAGGTGCCTGCCATCACACCTGACTAATTTTTGTATTTTCAGTAGAGACGGGGGTTTCACTATGTTGGTCAGGCTGGCCTCGAACTCCTGACCTCAGGTGATCCACCCACCTCTGCCTCCCAAAGTGCCGGGATTACAGGTGTGAACCACTGCGCCCGGCTCTCCATTTACCTATTTAAGGAGACATGGATTCATGACCTCCCAAGGCGACACATTCCAACAGGCAATTTTCCTGATTGGAAAGTCCTTCCTTATATTTTGCTGAAACCTTTACTCTAGTTCTATACTCCACAGTCATACCAGTCATACATACAGACAGACATACAGACTTAATTGGCCCCTCATTTTTTTTCTTTCTTTTCTTTTCTTTCTTTTTTTTTTTTTTTTAAGAGAAACAGGGTCTTGCTCTGTCACCCAGCCTGGAATACAGTGGAGAGATCTTAGCTCAATGCAGCCTCCACCTCCCAGGCTCAAGCCATCCTCCTGTCTCAGCATCCTGACTAGCTGGGATTACAGGCAAGAGATACTTTGCCTGGCTAATTTATGCAACTCTTTTATTTATTTGAAAATAAGAATAATTTACATATTAAAATTATTTTTTTTTAATTTAGGAGATAATGGAAATTTTAGTATTTGTTGGTATTAAGGGATTTTTTTTTAAGGTATGATAAGAGTTTATGCCCAAGTTTAAAAATATCTTTATATTTTAGACATACATACTGAAATGTTTAAGGACAAAATAATGTAATGTGTAGCATTTGCTTCAAAATAATGTGGAGGAGAGGAGTGGGTGGGACAGAGATAAAACAAGAGTGGCCATGAGTTTTTCACTGTTGAAGATGGATAATGGGGATTTATTACACCTTTCTGATACTTATGGAATTCTTGGAATGTCCCAAAATAAAAACATTTTAATATATTTTTATCTTATTAAAATGATACACATGCATCATTAAAAAATATCCTTAGTACGAAAAAGCCTAATAATGTAAAGCAGTGGTCCCTTGCCTACTTCCTTTCCCCA
Organism: Papio anubis; assembly: GCF_008728515.1. Classification (NCBI taxonomy): domain Eukaryota; kingdom Metazoa; phylum Chordata; class Mammalia; order Primates; family Cercopithecidae; genus Papio; species Papio anubis. The sequence continues at coordinate 56,102,302 of NC_044976.1, read as the reverse complement.
GTCCCACTCTCCAAAGATAACTAGTTTTAACCTCTTTTTTAGGGGAAGGGGGGGCTTTCTGCAGGTTACCTCTATATCTCTAAATTAACTGCTTATCAAGTTGTCAATTGTTTCTCTATACTATCTGTAGTGTTCAGTGAAGATTTTTTCCATTTCATAAACCCACTCTCCCCAATATATATTCTCAGTTCCTCCTCTGGTAGCACACTCCACATCCATTTTCTGTCCCATCACCCAGAGCCCATCTCTCTTGACTCCCAGTTTTCTAAGATACTGCCATTACTAAGCTCAGCCTTCAACCCACATTTCTTCCCTACATCCAGCATTGATAGCACTTGTTTTCTGTACTGCAACCATGACTAAGTGTTCAGTGAATTATTGGTAATTTTATTTCAAAACTTAAAAATTAATCACAGCTATCTATATCCAGAGGAATGAAACTTGATCCCTCTCTCTCTCACCTTATACAAAAATCAAATCAAAATGGATTAAAGACTTTGAAACTACTGCAAAAAACACTGGGGAAACGCTCCAGGACATTGGTCTGGGCAAAAATTTTTGAGTAATATCTCACAAACACAGGCAACTAAAGCAAAAATGGACAAATGGGATCACATCAAATTAAAAAGTTTCTGCATAGCAAAGGAAATAATCAACAAACTAAAAAGATCACTCAGTGTATGTCCAGAATGTATTCCTTCCAGTGGGTTCTTGGTCTCACTGACTTCAAGAATGAAGTTGTGGACTTTTGTGGTGAGTGTTACAGCTCTTAAAGATGGTGTGTCTGGAGTTTGTTCCTTCAGATGCATCCAGAGTTTCTTCCTTCTAGTGAGTTTGTGATCTCGCTGACTTGAAAAATGAAGCCACAGACCTTTGCAGCGAGTGTTACAGCTCTTAAAGGTGGTGCAGACCCAAAGAGAGCAGCAAGATTTATTGTGAAGGGCGAAAGAACAAAGCTTCCACAGCATGGAAGGGGACCCGAGCGGGTTGCCACTGCTGTCTCTGGTGGCCAACTTTTATTCCCTTATTTGGTCCCACCCACATCCTGCTGATTGGTCCATTTTACAGAGTGCTGGTTGGTCCATTTTACAGAGTGTTTAGTGCATTTACAATCCTTTAGCTAGACACAGAGTGCTGATTGGTGTGTTTTTACAGAGTGCTGATTGGTGCATTTACAATCCTTTAGCTAGACTCAGAGCGCTGATTGGTGCGTTTTTACAGAGTGCTGATTGGTGTGTTTACAATTCTTTAGCTACACACAGGGTGCTGATTGGTGCATTTGCAATCCTTTAGCTACCCACAGAGCACTGATTGGTGTGTTTACAATCCTCTACTAGAGAGAAAAGTTCTCCAAATCCCCACTCGACCCAGGAAGTCCTACTGACTTCACCTCTCAATCCCCCCTCTAAACAGGACACCCCAACTGCTGTTGGTAATTGGGTGATGACTGCTCTAGCTACTTCCTGATGGATGGGGCAAAGACAGGGCCCTGCAGTTGTAGTGTCCTCCAGAGGGGAACTCTTTAGGCCAGTGAAAGGGCCAGTGGATTGACCCAGGGGCCCTTGGTAGAACTTGTTAGTTGAGCTCATTTGGGGTTCCATTTGTAAGACCATCTGTAGTTTGATGGCCTTGATTCTAGAGGAAACAAATTTGACAAGGAGGTTAAAAATATAGGGCCCAAAGGTGAGTAATACCTAAATGGTTGTTATGGGACCTAGAAAGGGGAGAAGCCATGTTGTCTAAATCCAGAGGTTGGTATAAGAGTTTGAAAGGCATTGTCTGATTTCAGAAGCCTTTTCCTGTAAATGCCAGATGGCATCTTGTACTAACCCTGTCTGGTTATTGTGAAAACAACACTCTTCTCCTAAGAAGGTGCAGAGTCCTCCTTTCTCAGTGGTGAGGAGGTCTAGGCCTCCACGGTTTTGGAGAGTCACTGCTGCCAAAGAGTCTATTTGGGATTATAGAGTAAGGATAGATTTTGTTATTTCTTGCAAACTGTCTAAGAGGCAGATACAGGTTGAAATTCCACATAAGAAGAATATGCCTTGGCTGAGGAGACAGAAGTTTACCCTGGCTTTTAAAGAAATAGGGTACACTGTTTTTTCTTTACTACTTCCATCTCTCTTTCTCTTTGACTTCTTCTTTGTCTCTCTCTGACTCCCTCTTTGTCTCTTCCTCTCTCTCCTTGACTTTGGCTCTCTCTTTGACTCCTTCTTTGTCTGTCTCTTCCTCATTCTGTCTCCTTCTCTTTGACTTCCTGTCTTTCTCTTTCTCTCTTTTTCTCTCTTTTCCTCTCTCTCTCTCTCCCCTCTCTGCTGGTCTTGCCCTGCCTCTGCCAGCCACTTATGCTGTGGTTCTTCCCTCTTCTTCCCCTTTTTGATGGCTTTGGCAGTGTGAGACTGCCACCTCCTTGGGTTTTTACACGGCATGCAATACCTCCATGATTTCTTTGTGGTATTTAATGGGGGTTCCCCTTTCTTTCCATATTGCAGCATGGCCATGTAGGAGTAGATAAGCATACTTACTATCTGTAGCAAAGTCTTCCAATTACAACTGAGGAGGTGGGAGACATACCTGGTTACAGGCTGTCCCAGGGTTCCTTGGATTGTAATGGACCTTGAGGACAGTCGTCTGGGACAGGAGATTAACACTGAGAAGGCTGTGCCAGTGTCCAGGAGGAAGTCAATTTCCTGGCCCTCAATGGTTAAATGTACCCGGGGCTCAGTGGGGGTGATGCCATGAGCTGGCACTTGCCCTGGGCATCCTCAGTCCTGTTGTTGGATCATCTGGTAGGGGGCTCCTGGCCCAGAGAACCTTTGCCTTCTGGGGCAGTGTGCCTTCCAGTGATTGCCTTGGCATAGTGGACATGGGTGAGGGGGCAGCTTGTTTCTCGTTGGACAATCTTTTTTAAAGTGTCCTTGTAAACCACATTGATAACAAGCCCTACTGAGTGATTGGTCTGCTCCATTTTCTGTCCTCTCTGAACCACCAAGGTTTGTTTGTCTGAGGGTCATGACTAAGGCTGTGGCCTTTCTCTGATCTCGCTTTTCCTTTTGGACCTGTTCCTCTTGGCCCCTATTATAGAACACCAAGGTTACCAGGTTTAATAATGCCTCCAGATTTTGTTCAGGGCCCAGGGCTTGCTTTTGGAGATTCTCCTGATATCTGCAGCTGATTGGGTAAGAAACTGATCTTTTAGGATCAATTGACCCTCAAGTGAGTTGGGTGACAGGGGAGTATATTTTCCTAAGGCCTCCTGTAGCTGCTCGAGGAAGGCGGTAGGATTTTCTTCTTTTCTGAGTTATGATGGACATCATTGAATAATTCATGGGCTTTTCCCTAATTCTCCTTAGTCCCTCTAGAACACAGGTCAACAGATGTTTGCGACTCCAGTCCCCATGATCTGAGTCAAGGTCCCAGTGGGGATCCATACTGGGGATGGCTTGCTGACCAGTAGGAAATTTGTCCCTTTCTTTGGCTGTCATTCTATCATTTACTTGACTAAGATGCCAGGTATCTCCAAACTCTCAGGCTGCAGCTAAAACCACATTCTTTCCATTAAAGGCCAGGGTTTGATCTAATAGCATGACATCTCTCCAAGTGAGGTCCAAGGTTTGCCCTAGACCTTGTAGGACATCTATGTACTTATCAGGATTACCTGAAAACATCCCCAGGTCTACCTTGATCTGCTTTAAATCAGAGAGGGAGAAGGGACATGTTCCCTTGGTGGGCCAAATTCCCCTCCCCCAACAGCTTGAAGGAGACATAACCGATAGCCTGGGGGTTTTTGTGGTGCCTTGGAGATTTCTTTGCTTGTTTCCTTCTGGGTGGGGGAGATTAGAGAAGGCTTACCATTAATAGGAAGGGGAGCTATAGGGAGGCTAGGATATGGAGGTAAGCTGAGAGGTCCTCCTGTGGGATGTAAATTGCAAGCTTTGCATGGTTGCGGATTCTGCTTCAATGAAAAGAAAGCTTGGCCATAAGGTATTTCACTCCATTTGCCTTCCCTCTTACAGAAAAGGTCAAGCTGCAGGATAGTATTGTAATTTATACTTCCCTCAGGTGGTCATTTTTCCCCATCAGAGAGAGAAAACTGGGGCCAAATCATAGTGCAGAAAAAAATGAGCCGCCTCTTTTTCAGCATTTGCTGGTCAAATTGGTCCCAGTGGCTTAGGAGGCATTTCAAGGGTGAGCCTGTTGATGCCTGAGTGTTTCCCATCTGAAAGACAAAACCACTCATGGTTTTGGTTTGTTTGTTTCTCCCCTGCCCAAGAACCTGCAACAGACCCTAGACCTTGCTGATCGGAATAGTTCACTCACCGATGCAGCAGCAGAATCACCTCTTGCCCAAGAACCCACAACGGTCCCTGGACCCTGCTGATCGGAATAGTTGCACTCACTGACGCAGCAGCAGAAACACTAGTTTTCCTCCTAGACCACAAGGAGGACCAAGGAAGGTTGGCTTTAGTTGCCCTTACTGATGCATTGTTGAAAAACTGCACCCTTGCCTGTCCCCCTAGACCACAAAGAGGACCAAGTAAAATCAGATTTAGTGGCCCTTACTGACATATTCTCAAAAACCTGTTAGAGTCCTAAGCATTCTCCTGTTAGCATTGGGATTTTACCCCTGTCCTATAAAGATGTTATGCCCCAAAAATGAAGAGGAGGACCATACCCTGAGGGAGGGAAGGGATCTCCAGGGTTGGAAGAGTGACATCTTTTGTCCTCACTTGAATAGGAATGATATCATTTCTGAAGCTCTCCATATCCTAGCTTCTGGAATAGCTTTTGTTAGGCTTGGTAGTCTGAGGAGGGATCCTAAAATTCCAGATAGTCCCCCCTATGACGGGGCTTTGGGCAAAAATTATGTCTTTCTGATTGGTGAGCCTGGGTGCCTAAAGAAGGGAATAGAGTCCTGGAGTTTATACTAGAAATCATTCTTCTAGGAGTGGCTAGAAAAGCACCAGAGACAGGGAGTAGTTTTAGAAGCAGGACTAGCCTCGGAGAAGAGAGGTGAGAGGAAGTTTGTCTGACAGGCATTGGGACCCAGGAGGCAAGGGTCAGGATCGATAGGATAGATGGGTGAGTCTCACTTGGGCAACGTGACTTTGAGACTTCCACTCATGGCCGCAGGGTCAACCAACTTGTTGTCGGGACCCCAGAGCTGAATAGCTTTCCACTCTGCTGACCCTCAGCTCAGCCCAGAAGTACAGGAAAGTGGAAGCTGGTTCCAGGCAAACCAATGCACCCAACTCTCAATAGTCGGGGGTTGTTAGAGAGCCCTTTCCCAGAAAGCCTGACACTCATGTCTTTAGTCCAGCGGCCATGCTAGTTGCTTATAACTGGCCGAAAGGTGCCCAGTATTTAGCCCCCAAATTCTAAGGAAAAATAGGACAGAATAGCAAGTGAAAGGGGTCTGATAGTGCTCACTGCTTGGCAATAGTCCCTTCGTGGTTGCCAAAATGTGTCCAGAATTTATTCCTTCCATTGGGTTCTTGGTCTCGCTAACTTCAAGAATGAAGCTGCAGACCTTCATGGTGAGTGTTACAGCTCTTAAAGATGGTGTGTTCAGAGTTTGTTCATTCAGATGTGTCCAGAGTTTCTTCCTTCTGGTGAGTTCATGGTCTCTCTGACTTGAAGAATGAAGCCACGGACCTTCGCGGCAAGTGTTACAGCTCTTAAAGGTGGTGCAGACCCAAACAGTGAGCAGTAACAAGATTTATTGTGAAGAGCGAAAAAACAAAGCTTCCACAGCATGGAAGGGAACCTGAGTGGGTTGCTGCTGCTGTCTCTGGTGGCCAGCTTTTATTCCCTTATTTGGCCCTGCCCACATCCTGCTGATTGTTCCATTTTACAGAGTGCTGATTGGTCCATTTTACAGAGTGCTGATTGGTACATTTACAATCCTTTAGCTAGACAGAGTACTGATTGGTGGGTTTTTACAGAGTGCTGATTGGTGCATTTACAATCCTTTAGCTAGACACAGAGTGCTGATTGGTGCATTTTTACAGAGTGCTGATTGGTGCATTTACAATCCTTTAACTAGACAGAAAAGTTCTCCAAGTCCCCACTTGACCCAGAAAGTCCAGCTGGCTTCACCTCTCAATAGAATGGGAGAAAATATTTGCAAACTACCCATCTGACAAATGATTAATTACCTGAATATATAAGGAACTCAAACAATTCTATAGGAAAAAAATTTAATGATCCAATTTTAAAATGGGCAAAAGACTTAAACAGACACTTCTCAAAAGAAGACGCACAAATGGTAAACATGCATATAAAAAAGTGCTCAACATTATATATCATCAGAGAAATACAAATCAAAACTACAATAAGAATTTCTCCCTGTTAAAAATATTTTTTATCCAAAATGCAGGCAATAACATGCTGGTGAGGATGTGCCGAAAAGGAAGCTGCCATACACTGTTGGTGGGAATGTAAATTAGTACAACCACTATTGAGAACTATTTGGAGGTTCTTTAAAAAAACTAAAAATAGAGCTACCATATGATTCAGTGATCTCACTGCTGGGTATGTACCTATATTAGTCCAATATTGCACTGCTATAAAGAAATATCTGAGACTGAGTAATCTATGAAGAGGCTTAATTGACCCATGGTTCTGCAGGCTGTACAAGTAGCATGGCTGGGGAGACCTCAGGAAACTTTCAATCATGGCAAAAGGTGAAGGGAAAGCAGGCATGTCTTAGATGGCTGGACCAGGAGGAAGAGAGAGAAGGGGGAGGCACTTTTAAACAACCAGACCTCATGAGAACTCATTCACTATCATGAGAACAGCAAGAGGGAAATCTGCCCCCCTGATCCAATTACCCCCCACCATGCCCCTCCTCCGACATAGGGGATTACAGTTTGACATGAGATTTGGGTGGGGACACAAATTCAAACCATATCAATACTCAAAGAAAGGAAATCAATATATTGAAGAGATATGTGCCCTCCCATGCTTGTTGCAGTCTTGTTCACAATAGCCAAGATTTGGAAGCAACCTAAGTGTCCATCAACAGATAAATGAATAAAGAAAATACAGATACTTATATACAATGGATTACTATTCACACAGGAAAAAGAGTGAGATCCTGTCATTTGCAGCAACATGGATGGCACTGGAAGTCATTAAGTTAAGTGAAATAAGTCAGACACAGAAAGACAAATATGATGTGTTCTCACTTATCTGTGGGATCTAAAAATCAAAACAATTGAACTCACAGAGACAAAGAATAGAATTATGATTACCAGAGGCTTGGAAGGGTAGTGGAGGAAAGGGGAGAGGTGGGGATAGTTAATGGATACACCCACAAAAAAGAAGAAGGAATGAATATGACCTAGTATTTGATAGTACAACAGGGGGACTATAGTCAGTAATAATTTAATGTACATTAAAAAAAACTGAAAGAGTATAATTGGATTATTTGTAACACAAAGGATAAATGTTTGTTGGGATGGGTACCCAATTTTCCCTGATGTGGTTATTATGCATTGCATGTCTGTACCAAAACATCTCATGCATCCCATAAATATATGTACCTACTATGTACCCATAAAACTTTAAAAAATTAATTGCAGCATTTGACTTGTTCTTACTAGGTAATGATAATCACAGCAGAGCCAAGTATCATGCTTGGATTAAGCCTCCATTTCTTTAGGTACAATGTCAAATCCTTGTATCACTCAGAGAGGGAAGACTTCAGCATCAAGTTTAAATGGAATCTTCCTTTTCACACTCAACCAATGCCTTTTCTACAGCATCAGCATTTCCCAAGTTCTAAATGATAGTCATTAATCTTTTAAACCCCATTATCACCTTCACTACCACCTCCGCCTGTTTTTACTTGGTGACCTTCTTCCACAGACCTGGGCACCTGAGCCAATCTGCATTTTTTAAATATTCCACCTGTTGTCCTAGGACATTATGGGATAAAATATCCCCCTCCTTGGTCTGCTACCCCGTTTCACAAGACAGCTTCCTAAAAAAGCTAGATAAACTTTCTGAGTCCCAGCCTATTCTAAATCTATCCTTTTAATTAGCTGGGAAGGAATTTCAAGGACGCATTTTCCCTCAAAATGTTTTGCTTTCTTCTTTTTAAAAAAATAATTTCAACTTTTATTTTAGATACAAGGGGTACATGTGCAGGTGTGTTACATGGGTATATTGTGTGACACTGAGATTTGGGTATGGATCCCATACCTAGGTAGTAAGCATAGTACCCAACAGGTAGCTTTTCAACCCATGCCTTCCCCCTTTCCTCCCCACTCTGGTGGTCCACAGTTTCTATTGTTCCCATCTTTATGCCCATGACTACCCAGTTTATCTCCCACTTATAACTGAGAATATGTGGTATTTGGTTTTCTGTTTTTGTGTTAATTCACTTAGGAATAGGGTCTCTAGCTGCATCTATGTTGCTGCAAAGGACATAATTTTGTTCATTTTTATGGCTGCATAGTATTTCATGGTATATATGTACCACATTTTCTTTATATAATCCACCATTGATGGGTACCTAGGTTGATTCCATGCCTTTGCTATTTTGAATAGCACTGTGATGAACATATAAGTATATGTGTCTTTTTGATATAATGACCTATTTTCCTTTGGGTATGTACCCAGTAATGGGATTGCTGGGTCAAATGGCAGTTCTGTTTTCAGTTCTTTGAGAAATCTTCAAACAGCTTTTCACAGTGGCTGAACTAATTTACAATCCCACCAACAGTGTATAAGCATTCCCTTTTCTTCACAGCCTCACCAGCATCTGTTATTATTTGACTTTTTAATAATAGCCATTCTGACTGGTGTCAGATGGTATCTCATTGTGGTTTTGATTTGCATTTCTCTGATGATTAGTCATGATGAGCATTTTTTTTAATGTTTGTTGGCTGCTTGTATGTCTTCTTTGGAGAAGTGTCTGTTTATGTCCTTTGCCCATTTTTTGTGGGGGGGTTGTCTTTGCTAATTGATTTCCTTAAATTCCGTATAATCTGGATATTAGATCTTTGTCAGATGTGTAGTTTACAAGTATTTTCTCCCATTCTGTTGGTTGTCTGTTTATTCTGTTGATAGTTTCTTTTGCTATGCAGAAGCTCTTCAGTTTAATTAGGTACTGCTTGCCAATTTTTGGTTTCATTGCAATTGCTTTTGGGCACTTAGCCAAAAATTATTTGTCAAGGCCAATGTTGAGAAGGGTATTTCCAAGGTTTTCTTCTAGGATTTTTATAATTTGAGGTCTTACATTTAGATCTTTAATCTATATTGAGTTAATTTTTGTATATGCTGAAAAGTAGTGGGTCTAGTTCCATTCTTCTGTATATGGCTAGCCAGTTATCCCAGCACCATTTATTGAATAGAGATTCCTTTCCCCATTGCTTATTTTTGTTGGCTTTGTCAAAGATCAGATGGTTGTAGATGCACAGCTTTTTTTCTTGGTTCTCTATTCTGTTCCATTGGTCTTTGTGTCTGTTTTTGTACTAGTACCATGCTATTTTGGTTACTGTAGCCCTATAGTATAGTTTGAAATTAGGTCGTGTGATGCCTACAGCTTTGTTCTTTTTTTTTTTTTTTTCTTAAAATTACTTTGGATATTCAGGCTTTTTTGTTGTTGTTCCATATGAGTTTTAGAATAGATTTTTCTAATTCTGTGAAAAATGGCATTGGTAGTTTGATAAGAACAGTGCTGAACCTGTAGATTACTTTGGGCAGTATGGTCACTTTAATGATATTAATTCTTCCAATTCATGAGCATGGAGTGTTTTTCCATTTATTTGTGTTGTCCCCAATTTCTTTCAGAAGTGTTTTGCTGTTCCTCTTGTAGAGATCTTTCACCTCCTTGGTTAGTTGTATTCCTAGGTATTTCCACTTTTTATGGCTATTGTAAATGGGATTGTGTTCTTTGATTCTCAGCTTGAATGTTACTGGTGTATAAAAATGGTACTGATTGTTGTACTCTGATTTTGTATCCCAAAACTTTACTACAGTCAATGATTAGTTCTAGTAGCCTTTTGACGAAGTTTTTAGGTTTTTCCAGGTGTAAAAATATATCATCAGTGAAGAGAGGCAGTTTCACTTTTTCTTACTTTATTCGGATGCTTTTTTATTTCTTTCTCTTGCCTGATCTCTTTGGCAATCTTCCAGTACTGTGTTCAATGGGAGTGGTGAGACTGGGCATCACTGTCTCATCTCAGTTCTCAAGGGAAATGGTTTCAGCTTTTGTCCGTTCAATGTGATGTTTGCTGTGGGTTTGTCATAGATAGTTATTATTTTGAGGTATGTTCCTTTGATGCCTCATCTGTTGAAGGCTTTTATTTAAAAAAAGGGATGTTGGATTCTATCAAGAGCTTTTTCTGCATCTATTGAGATGATCATTTTTACTTTTAATTGTGTTTATGCAGTAAATCACATTTATTGATTTGCACATGTTGAACTAGACTTGCTTCCCAGAAATAAAGCCTACTTGATCATGGTGTATTAACTTTTGTATGTGCTGCTGGATGCAGTTTGCTAGTATATTGTTGAGAATTTTTGAATCTGTGTTCCTCAGGGATATATGGCCTGAAGTTTTCTTTTTTCATTGTGTCTCTGACAGATTTTGGTATCAGACTGATTCTGGCTTCATAGAATGAGTTAGGGAGGAGCCCCTCTGCCTTGAGTTTTTAGAATAGTTTCAGTAGGATTGACACTGGTTTTTCTTTGTGCATCTTGTATAGTTCAGCTGTCCAGGGTTTTTCTTTTCTGGTTGGTAGGTTTTTTATTACTAATTGAATTGTGGAATGTATCAATAGTCTGTTCAGGTTTTCACATTCTTCCTGGTTCAATCTTAGGAGGCTGTGTGTTTCTAGGAATTTATCCATTTCCTCTAGAATTTCTAATTTGTGTGCATAGAGTGGTTCGTAATAATCTCTGAGGGTATCTTGTATATCTGTGGGATTGGTTGTAATGTCATCTTTGTCATTTCTGATTATACTTATTTGGATCTTCCTTTTTCTGTTAATCTAGCTAGTGGTCTAGCAATCTTGTTTATTCTTTCAAAAACCAATGTTTAGTTTTATTGATCCTTTGTATGGATTTTTGTATCTCAATTTCAGTTCTTCTCTAATTTAGATATTTATTCTCTTTTGCTAGCTTTGGGGTTGGTTGGTTCATTTTTTTCCAATTCCTCTAGGTGAAAAGTTAGATTGTTATTTTGAGATCTTTCTAACTTCTTGATGAAGGCATACAGTGTTATAAACTTTCCTCTTAACACTGCTTTAGCTGTATCTCAGAGATTTTGGTAAGTTGTATCTCTATCTTCATAAATTTCATATAATTTTTTATTTCTGCCTTAATTTTGAGGTTCATCCAGGAGTTATTCAAGAGCAAGTTGTTTAATTTCCATGTATTTATGTAGTTTTGAGAGATCTTCTTGATACTGATTTCTATTTATATTGCACTGTGATCTGAGTGTGTGCTTGGTATTATTGCAATTTGTTTAAATTCATTGAGACTTGCTTTATGACCAAGTTTGTCGTCAATCTTAGAAAATGTTTTGTATGCAGATGAGAAGAATGTATATTCTTTGGTTGTTAGGTGAGGTATTCTGTAGATGTCTATTAGGTCCAGTTGGTCAAGTGTCAACTTTGAGTCCAGAATTTCTTCATTAATTTTCTGCCTTGATGATCTAACACTGTCAGGGAAGTGTTGAAGTCTCCCACTATTATTGTGTGGCTATGTAAGTCTTTTTGTAGGTCCAGAGTAACTTGTTTTATAAATCTGGATGCTCCAATCATTGAGCGCATGTATATTTAGGAGAGTTAAGTCTTTTTGTTAAATTGTACCCTTTATCATTATATAATACCATTTTATTTGTTCTTAATAGTTGTTAATTTAAAGTCTGTTTTATCTAGTATAAGAATAGCAACTCCAGGCTGGGAGTGGTGGCTAACACCTGTAATCCCAGCACTTTGGGAGGCCGAGGTGGGCAGATCACAAGGTCAGGAGATCAAGACCATCCTGGCTAACATGGTGAAACCCCATCTCTACTAAAAATATAAAAAATTAGCCAGGCATGATGGCATGCATCTGTAGTCCCAGCTACTTGGGAGGCTGAGGCAGGAGAATCACTTGAACCCGGGAGGCATAGGTTGTAGTGAGCCGAGATCATGCCACTCACTCCAGCCTGGGTGAGAGAGCAAGACTCCATCTCAAAAAATAAAAAAATAAAAAATAGCCACTCCTGCCCTTTTTTGGTTTCCATTTGCATAGTAGATCTTTCTCCACCTTTTTACTTTGAGCCTGTGGGTGTAATTACATGTGAAACAGCAGACAGTCAGGTCTTGTCTGTTGAACTGGCCACTCTATGTCATTTAAGTGGGGAATTTAGCCCATTTACATTCAGTTTTAGTATTGATACATGAAATTTTGATCCTGTCATTGTGATGTTAGCTGGTTGTTATGTAGACGTCATTTTATAGTTGCTTTACAGTTTCTGTGGGCTATGTGTTTAAGTGAGTTTTTGTGGTAGAAGGTGTCATTCTTTTGATTCTATGTTTAGCACTACCTTAAGGACTTCTTGCTCTTGTGTGACTGATCTAGTTGTAATGAATTCCCTTGGCGTTTGCTTTTCTGAGAAGAATTTTAGCTTATGAAGCTTAGTTTGGTGGAATGTGAAGCTATTGGTTAGAATTTCTTTTTTTAAGGATACTGAAAATAGATCCCCAATCTCTTCTGGCTTTTAAAGTTTCTGCTGAGAGTTGTGCTGCCAGCCTGATGCAGTTCCCTTTGTATATGACCTGACCCTTCTCTCTAGCTGCCTTTAAGATTTTTTTTTCTTTTGCATTGACCTTAGTGAATCTGATGGGTATGTGCCTTGGAGTTAGTCATCTTGCATAGTATCTAGCCAGGGTCCACTGTATTTCTTGAATTTGAATGTCAACCTCTCTAGTCATATTAGGGAAACGTTCATAGACTATATCCTCAAACTTGTATTTTCCAAGTTGCTTACTCTCTTTTCTTCTCTCTCAGGAGTATCAACAAGTCATAAGTTTGGTTTCTTTACATAATGCCATATTTCTTGCAAGTTTTCTTCATTTGTTTAATTCCTTTTTCTTTATTTTTGTCTGAGTTGATTCAAATAACCAATCTTCAAGCTCTAAGATTATTTCCTCAGCTTGGTCGTCTATTCTGCTGTTAATATTCCCAACTGTATTATAAAATTCTTGAAGTTAATTTTCCAGTTCCAGAAGTTCAGTTTTGTTGTTTACTAAACTGGCAATTTCGTCTTTCAGCTCTTGGATTGTTTTACCGAATTCTTTGGATTGATTTCAACTTTCTCCTGAATATCAATGAGCTTCCTTGTCATCCAGATTCTGAACTCTATGTCTCTCATTTCAGTCTGATTGAGAACCATTGCTGGGTAGCTAGTGGCCTCATTTGGAGGTAAGGGGATACTTTTGCTTTTTAACTGCCAGAGTTCTTGCACTGACTCTTTTTCATCTTGATAGGGGCTGGTGCTCCTTTCACTGTGGTGTAAGTTGAGGATAGTCAATTATATTCATTTTTGGATGCTCTTAGAGGGCAAAGGCTCTGTACAAGATCTTTATTTGTGGATGAATTCTTATGCTTGGTTTCACAGGGATATATATTTTTTGGTGTTGTAGTTTGGGCTGCAATCCAGTAGGTGAAGCTTAAGAGTAGCAGCCAGTAGATAAGGTCTTATTCAGTCACATGGCTCTTTTGTATTTCCTTGCATTCACAGGTGCGCTCTGTGGTGGAGGGTGGGGAGAGATGACCCACTCAGCAGGTTCACTCCCATCACTGACACTGCACTCATGTTTCTTTTGTTAGTGTGCCAGGTTGTGGGGCTCCCTCAGGCAGAGGCCACAGCAGGGAGATAGACCATGTTCTTTCAAGACAGACCCAGCAGAAGGAGGCATGCCCTGCTCCCACATCAGCCCATGAACCCACATGTCTCACACCTCTCAGTGGTCTAAGAGTAGGGGTTCCTCCTCTGCTGAAGTGCGGGCCACAGACCTTGGCTTGCCACTCTTGAGCTGGATGCTACAGTGCTGGGATGCCAGGATGGCCTGTGGCTCAGGATCAGGCTCTCTCTGTGCTTGGGGATCCAAACTACTGCCAGATCACCAAGAAATTATTCAGGTGGAGCAGAGTACACAGGCTGGGCAGCAGAAGCTGTCCTGTGTACTCATTCCTGTAGGGAAGCTAGACAGGGCCCCTGGGAGGGGCCAGTAGGCAGGAGGGTCTACAAAATAGACATCCCCAGTCCTGCAGGAAAGCTATCCCTGTTCTCTCCTGTCTGGCAGTCAACTGAGGCTAAAGCCTTTCAGAGGGATATGGGAAGTCCTGGGGGATGGACACCTATGGCTGCACTCCACTGGAGCTTCCCCCCACACAAAAGCTCCTGGACCACATACACCCTGGCTGAAGCCTTGTCTCTGCCTACCTCTGGGCAAAGCCCCTGCCAGTTCACATGCCCATGGGGGACATGGGGTCCCCTGTGTCTAGAATCCCAGTGATCTGTGGCGAGAATGGGCTATCCCTCGGTCTCCTTATTCACTCCTTTCCCAGGAGCCATTCAGGTACCCTGTGCAGGGTTCCCAGCTTCTTCCTGCTTCAACTTCAGCATCAGTGTCATCTCTCCATCCACTCGCCATGTTTTCTCTCCATAGACCTGCCCAAATTATGTTGGTTTATTCCATAATTTGTTCTCTGTCAGTGGGAGCAGCACTCCTGGCTGCATCTAGTTGGCCATCTTGTCTTTCATCTGCTTTTTTCTTCATTTTATTTCTTTAACTTTATTTTCTTATGCTGCTACAGATTTTTCTTTTATTGTTTTCTTTGAAATCATATTTTAATAGCCAAGAGTTTGTTCTATTTTTACCCATTTTTTTGAAATTGCATCTTATGTTTATGGTTACAATACATTTTTGACTGTTTTAAAGGAAACTAATTGGATGTTTTAAAAATTCTCTTTTGATTCCTGAATATTTCTATCCCTTCCATGTTTACACCTTTGTGGCAATATATTATGATCTTTCGTTTTATTGTTGCCGGTGTTCCTCAGTTATCTAATCACCCCTGGCTGCCTACTCCTGTTTCAGAATGAGATGTTCGGAAGCCCATTAAGGGCTCTGAGGAAGTAGGTGGGGCCCATAGGCTGGCAGGTGTTGCTGAGACAACCAAGCAGGGACTTTACTGGGGCAGATGCCTGGCAGCTGGGTTCATAGTGCTGGCTTTGAGGCATGGGGCTGACTGATTCTTCTATCTCCAGGTTTCTAACTAATCTTCCCATTTTCATCCTCACAACTCACTCCACATCTTCTATCACACTTACTTTCCCAAGCATGGAAACTCTCAGGAACTCAGCAGTGCAAGCAGACTTTCTTCATCCATCAGTAATCAGTCCTCCCTCCTCTCTATTTTTCAGAGAATTTTAAAATGTCTTATCTACTGACAGTTCCCTTTTCATGTTTGACATAGTTTTGGGTTTATATTCTTTTTATTTCTTCACCATATGTAGTACCAAATGGGTACTTCTCCCATTTGGTACGAAGTGAGAGAAGTACCAAATGGAAGAAGAGATTTTATTTCTTTATTTAAAGACCCATGGTTACTCCTTCTACTTTTTCTAATATTCTGATTGGCCACTGCAGAAATATATAGAGTAATGAGTTGAAGTTTTTTCCCCACCCCCAACAAAAGGATATCTTGAAATCCAAATACCCAGTACCTTAGGAAATGACCTTATTTGGAAATAGAGTTTTTGCAGATGTAGTTAATTAATTTAAGAGGTGGTAATGCTGGCATAAGATAGTCCCGTAATCCAATACAACTTGTTTCCTTATAAGAAGACAGTCATCTGAAGACAAAGAGATACAAAGGGGAGAATGCCACATGACAATGAAGGCAGAGATTGGAGTTATGTAGCTGCAAGTCAAGGAATGCCATGAGTTGCCTGCAAGCCACCAGAAGCTAAAAAAATGTAAAGGAGGATTCTCTCCTACAAAGTTCAGAGGCAGTATGATACTGCTGACATCTTGGTCTCAAACTTCTAGCCTCCAGAATGTTGGACAATAAATTTCTATTATTTTAAGTCATCCAGTTTGTGGAATTTTCTTATGTTAACCCTAGGAAATTAATGCAATAGAGGGAGACAATGATCAAGAACTTGATAAGCATTCCATTCAGAGATACTGATGTGACCCACAGAAATACCCACTTTGAAACAACAATAGATTAAAATTACTTACTTCTGAAAATTAGAATGAGGGAAGGAAGTAAGACAGGGAACTGTTGCTTTTCAGTATAAGCCTTGCTGTGCTGTAGCATGGTTTTCAACCACCTTCTCACATCCTTAGACATCATTCTAGTTGAACTAAGACACATGGCAAAGAAGAATGTACTTTCAAAATAGAATGAAGAATGCCAACAGCTGATCTTAAGATGAAACAAACTTCAACTCGATGTAGTCACAAGAGTCCTTAAAAGTAGAAAAGGGGAGCATAATATGGGTCAGAGAAAGAGAGATACCGTTGAAAACGAATCACTGGAGTGATGAAGGGATGTGATATGAGAAGCCTCAGTCATCATCACTAGCTTTGAAGATAAGGGAAGGAGAATACAAGCCTAAAAATTTGGGCAGCCTACAACAATGGAAAAGCAAGGAAACATTCTCTCCTGGAGCCTTCAGAAAGGAATGCACCTCTCCTGACATCTTGATTTTAGCCCAGTGAGACCTGTTTCAGACTTCCGAACCACAGAACTGTAAGATATAAAATTTGTGTTGTTCTAAGGAACAAAACTTGCAATAATTTGTTATAATAGCAATAGAAAACAAATATACCATTCCTTTGAAGTGTGGGCTCAAAAATGAAGCATAGTTCCCAGCTAAGAACCAGCCATTGCTGAGTACCTTGGAATTTTCTTTTCTATCTTCGATCCTAATTTCACTGTATATCCCACATTTGCTTTTGTAGCTGCCACCTAGTGCTGTTTTCTCATATTGAATTTGCAGAAAATGAAAAACTGTAAGACTGTAATTGCAAGTGGAAAGATTACACTTACCACATTGCTATTTCCATCATAACATAGTATGGACCTTGGAGTCAGGAAGAACTGGGTTCTAATTCCCATTCAACTATTTACAAGCTCTGTGACCTTGAATGAGCCATTTTACTTCTTAAGTTTCCATTATACGAACACATTAAAGCTAGTAACAGTACCAGACTCAATAGATAACAAGATACCATGTTATCCAAAAGAGATGATATCTTCAAGGAACTTAGTACAGTGCCTGACTCATCTTACACTTGAAAAGCGAAGGAGTAGGCGGGTGTTGAGTTTAATCAAGAAACTCTGCTTCCTGTTGCTATTCCCAAAGCCTTAGAATGAAAATTATATGTCTCTCTCACTTTGTTTTGTATATATAATCATATATATAATGACCTGGAATATACTAAACACAGGCGTGTGTGTGTGTGTGTGCACGCACGTGTGCGCTTGTGTTGAACCTAATTAATGGCTTACAAGCACTACTAAAACAATATTAGATGAAGTTTGAATATGCAGAACATAAACTTTAGCATTACTCAGTAGTTATTCTTTGGTCTTTGGTAACAACACTGTTCTCCCGTATCTCACCTGCACGGCCCTGGCCTGAGGACTGTGAATGGTGCTCTTAGAGTGGCTAAAGATAATGAAGAGCATGTGCTTCTACCTACAATCTTGTCCACATTCCCTTTTCTGGAGTCTGCAGCCCATTCCACAGTTAATAGGCGCCTTTAGCTATCAGCTGCCTACATATTATTGAAACAATCCACACCTTTTCTGATTTCAAGACATGGAAAGGAATCTTAGTTTCTTTATCTCACCCTCACCAACTTGTCTCCCTACCTCACCTTCCCTTAAGAGAACACCTTCAGAAGATTAAGAGAATGGGCTATGGGGTCTCATTCAGACCAGATCTAGATTCAAAACCTTGGCCACTTAGGAGCTATTTGAGCAAGTTGTTAAACTTCTCTGTATACCATATTCATTCTCTAGAAAATGAGGATAACAGTTGCCTCACAGGTGGCCAGGGGCGGTGGCTCATGCCTGTAATCCCGGCACTTTGGGAGGTCGAGGCAGGCAGATCATGAGGTCAGGAGATGGAGACCATCCTGACTAACACGGTGAAACTCTGTGTCTACTAAAAATACAAAAAAAAAAAAAAAAATTAGCCGGGCATGGTGGCAGGTGCCTATAGTCCCAGCTACTTGGGAGGCTGAGGCAGGAGAATGGTGTGAACCTGGGAGGCGAAGCTTGCAGTGAGCCAAGATCGCACCACAGCACTCCATCCTTGGTGACAGAGCAAGACTCCAGGAAAAAAAAACAAAAAAACAAACAAACAAAAAAACAGTTGCCTCACAGTACAGATGCCAGAGAAGATATATGGAAAATACTGAGCGAGATGCTTGGCATTGTAAGACTAACAATAGTATTAGTAATCATCACATCAATACTACTTATTGCTTCTGTTTTCTCTCCAACGATACCCTCCAGCCTTCCTCAGGCCTCTTTTCCTAGTCTACCCCCTGAGGTCCTATCTCTAGAGGTATTTCTCTGCTATGCTGAATTACAACCTTTATGATGTTAAGTGAATAACTGGTCCCCATAGTTTATATTACATTAGTTATTGAGTCAAGCAAAGAATGTTCTTCAATATGGCATCATTTAATAAAAGCCTAACCTGCCCCCTACCTGGCAGGGATGATGGGAGCTTATTAAGATAATGTCTTTCTAGTACTTACAGCCCCTTGAAAGGCATTCACTAAATAAACAACAGCATTTGATTTTAGTGTTGTTTGTTTTAGTTCTTAATGCATGCTCTCTGAATGGTATTAATGGGTCCTCTGCAATGCCTCTCACAATATGGGCACTTGTTAAATGCTGTTAAATGCTACATAGTAGTAAATGTTGCCCATATGTGCCTCTGCTTTGCTCTTTCTCTTCCTCTTTTCTCTACTTCTTTCTATGAATCCTGGAGACTTCTCCCCCTTCTAGGTTTCAGGTCCTTGGATTTTCAACCTTGTCTGCACATCAGAATCGCTTAGGAAGCTTTTGAAACTCCAGACCATACCCTAGAACAATTAAATCAAAGCCTCTAGAAGCAGGACCCAGACCAGTGTTTTCCAAAGTTTTCCAGATGATTCCAACGTGTAGCCATACTCGTGATTCTAATATAACCTACCAGATCCCAAACAAATGATACCTGTGGACAAATACTTAGTATTTTACTTCTACTCAAGTATGAGCTCCTTGAGGGCCAGTACTATCTTATTCTTCTTTGCTCCCAATGAATAACAGTACCTTGCAAAGAATGAGCATTCAATCCATATTTCTTTTGACTGAAGATACACCCTTCCCAGCCCAAAGGATTTCCACATGCCTCTGATTTCTATAATAATTGCAGTGAATACCTCTAATTAATTCTAATGATCAGTTGGTTGTTCAGAGTATCTCAGCCAAGCAATTCTATTATTTAAGAGTAATTTTTTGTACTGTTTTGTGGGGAAAACAGATCATTGCCACGTGGTATGAATGCTACAGTGGGGGTGCAGATAGTGTTGTGGCAGTCCAGAGGAGGCCTGGAATGCAGAAATATAGGGAGGAAAGAGCACAGGCCTTCTGGTCACACAGACCCAGGTTCAGATCTCAACCACTGTATGCCTATAGGACATTGTCATGTCTCTTGAACCTTGGTCTCCTTTCTGTGAAAGAGGGGATGATGCATACTACTCAGGTGTTAGGGTCACTGAAGGACTTAATGTAAAGAAAGAGAGACAGTGACTCTATTAGTCCGCTTGGGCTGCCGTGACAAAATACCACCGATTGGTGGCTTAAAACAGTCATTTTATTTTTCTCAAAGTTCTGGAGGCTAAAGTCCAAGAGCAAGGTATCATCAGGATTGGTTTCTGGTAAGGCCTCTCTTTCTGGTTCACAGGTGGCCACCTTCTTGCTGTGTTCTTACATGGTGGAGAAAGGGCAAGAGAGAGCTTTCTGTTGTCTCTTCTTATAAGGACACTATTCCTATCTCCTATCAAATCAGTACCCCACCCTGACGACCTCACTTAACCTTAATTACCTTCTTGTCAGCCCTATCTCCATATACAGTCACACTGGGGCTTAGGGTTTCAATCCATGAATTTGGGAGAAGAATGCAATTTAATCCATAGACCCCTTCTCTCTTTCTCTTTCTGTATCTTCCAGTTCCCCTTGAGAGAATCAGAAAAAGTTAAAAGAGAAATCAGAACCAGTTCTTGCAGATTGAATAGGAATTTCTTGGGCAAACAAAGACAAAGTCATTCCAAGCAGAGGAGATAGCACTTAAAGCCCATTGAAAGGCATGGCATATTTGGAGATCAGCAAAAATTTCACCAGAATTGGGAGGTGAGTCGTGGTAGAAAATGCAAGAGATGTAATTTCGAGGCATATCATTAACAGTCAAGGATGCCAAGCTGAGGACTTGAGATTTTTCCCTTGGGCCAATAGTTATCGTTTTCTGGTGCCCTCTTCTTTTCCCAGCTAGATGGTTGAGTTCTTAGGGGCAAGGGCCTTACCAAATATCTCTTTGTAATCCACTGCTCATCTAAGACACTGA
This sequence comes from Papio anubis, assembly GCF_008728515.1. Classification (NCBI taxonomy): domain Eukaryota; kingdom Metazoa; phylum Chordata; class Mammalia; order Primates; family Cercopithecidae; genus Papio; species Papio anubis. The sequence goes on along the minus strand of NC_044976.1, from coordinate 56,081,658 downwards.
CTTAAAAATGTAACAGGAATTGCTGCATACCTTGGTATGTAAGAGCTATCCTATCTGTTTCATATGTTTAATTTGAACTAAAGCCAACTGGAGCCTCCTTTGATCAGATTGGTATGAAATCCAGTATTTCTCTACTGAGACTCCATCATTCTTATCTGCTTCTTGATTGTCAAAGAGCTTTGGGTCCTAAATATTTTGAACAGAAGGTCTTCTCTTCCTGAATGGAAAAGGCCCTGGTGTCTGCTTGCTGCAGCATGTTCTCCACATTGCCTTGTAGGCACTTGCATCAGAGCAGCTCTGCTCATCCTTCATCACCTGGCCACACAACTTCTGCATGCTATAGCAAAGCCTCCCTGCCCTATGTTGCCATGTCTTGCTGGCTTGTCTCTCCATATAATGAGCTCCACTTCATTCCTTAAATGCTGTGTTTATCCCAGGATAGCCTCAGTTATAACTCTGGCTCCAGTCCTTAACTCTTGGTCCTTACACACACACGGAATTATTGTTTAAAGCATTGTTCTCTACCTCTGGGTGCTGTTTCACTACTGGCTTAACTGTCTGTCCCTTCCAGCCCCAAATTTATTTCTATTTCTTCTTGAAGTTTTGCATGTTTCTGTTAATAATCTTCAAAGCACAAAGCTTTATTCCTGTCCCTCACTTGGGCAATCTGAATTAATTGTGTTGATGGGCTTGACCTCTGAAACACAAATGCCTGTTTAAAATAAAAGGCTGATTATTATATAATGAACTATATTCAGTTTATTAAATAGTTAACTTCAACATAAATATATGTATATATTTATGCTGAATAGATGTATAATTTATGCTAATGATAATTACAAATAATACAAAAGCATAATAACTCCACTGCAGTGCTGGTATTCATTATCAATGCTTCATTTTGCTTCTGCTCAACAGTCATATAGTGACAATTTGACATGCTTCAGGAACTGTGCTGGGCATTGAGGACATAGAGATGGTTGTGATATCATCCTTGTCCTCAAAGCAATTGGAGTTGAGTGGTAGACTGAGACAGGTATATAATAATAGCTAATGCACTAGGGAAGCCCTTATTAAGGAGTGATTAAGCTGATGCTTATTTTATCATGACTCTGCAGAGCTTCCTTATTTACTATGCTGTTTCTATGTTAGCCTTGTGTTACCTTGTCCACGTCTAGAACCTACATTCGCCCTTATTTTCTTAGACACTTCCTTCTGAGGTATATTAGGTAAATTAGTTAGGCTTGATTATGCTCTGCTGTTGAAACAAAATATCCCCAAATCTCTGGGTGTAGGTACTGACACGCCAAAGTTTGTTTTTTCTTACTCACATGAAGCCCAGTGTTAGGGAACAGAGACTATTCCATGTGATCACTTGAGAATCCAGGATCTCTGGGCTTCCTACTTCATAGAAATTATAATTCCACTATCTCAATATATGGTGCAATAGAAGTTGCATGGTACACTAGCTTTTCATTGTTCCTACCCAGGAGTGACACATTCATTTCTTCTCACAGACCATTGGTCAGAGCTACTAACAGGGCTTCAAACTAACTGCAAGCAAGACTGGAAAATGTAGTGAAGCCAATGGATTATTTGCTGATTGTTACTGTGGCCACCATTGGAATAGTGATTTTCAAGTACGAACTTTGAATAATCTGAATGCTGATTATCTGTTAGTTATTCTTGGGGTCTCCAAGGGGAGAACACAATAAATAATACCCCATTTTCATGCTGAGTTCTGAATATATTAAGAAATAAAATAAAATAATAAAGACAGAGACCAAAATAGTATTTATATTGGTGACTGAGGAGCAGTTGCAGGAAGTGGCCTTATTAGCCAAGTGGACCCTTTGATGAAATCCCAGAGTTAGGCTGACTTTTGGACCAGGCAAGACTGGTAGCCTGATGAAACAGAGAACTCATGGCTTCTACAAGACCGCTGACCCCTGAGAAAGAAGGATGAAAGCAGAAATGAGCAGAGCTTACTCTTTGCCTCCTTGCCAATTAGATCAGACATTCCACCGCTCTAGGAGTGGACAAGTAAATAAGATGCAGCTTGCAAAAGAAGCTCATGGTGGGGAAACCCATTTAGGTCAGTTACCAGGCCTCTCTGAGTGTCAATTTGCTCATCCATAAAATGGCAATCATAATATCTCACAATATGTCTTCTGGGGTCTTTTATAACTGCTGGAAATTAGAAGATGTGCTGGACTTGTAATGGGAAAGAGTTTTTCAAATGCCTTCTATAAAATGCTCATGAATACTTGAGACAGAATTACTTCTAGTTTATAGAGACCAGATGGTGTTAAACACATTTTCCACCCCCAACACAGACATAATTTTAAAAATCTTTAAAGCTGATTCTCTCTGAAAACCTGCCCCCCTATTACACAATAAACATTTTCTCAACAATCCTCTAGGGTGGTTCCAGTTCCTAATGGTAAATGTCTGAAACCAGCCTTTTCCAGCAAAAATGAAAGCTATCCTCTTAATGTCTCTCCATGAAGATTTCTATTTTAACTCTTTCATGACTGTTTCCATGTGGATGTGACTGGTGCTCAAGAACAGAAAATACCCAAATCAAAATTGTGCCTTTTAGAAAAGTGAGACTTCCATTTTTCTAGTGAAAGACTAATTAGTTTATGACTAGAGAGCCTAAGGTTGATCCTTCACAAATAAGACATTAGTTTTTTCAAATCTAAAGGAATTTTAAAAGTAAAAATGTTTTAAATGAAAGTATTAAATTATACAACTACATGTGTAGACTCTGCCATTGAGGGAGTTATTTTCATGGTGCAGGCTGAATCCAGCATAAAAATATTTACTGCTCCGAAATGTCAATATGAAATAATCAGAATCTAAAATTAAATATTTACTGTATAATCAGCCTGCATTCATCCATCCACAATGTTCCCTGAGAAACACTGATTACACTGAATGTGACCACCTGGATTCCTCCTAATATTTTCAGGATTAGAAAAAAACTGCCAAAGTCTCATTCACCGACATTTTCTAACAACTTGCCAAGGACAAGACTTTGTAGAGCAGAGAAGTATGCAATGGTGATGGTGATTACTTAAGTAAGTTTCAAATAACACATGCACTGCATTAGAGCGAATGTTTGTGCTCCTTCCTGTTCATATTTGAAACCTAATCCCCAATGTGATGGTAGTTGGAGGTGGAGCCTTAGGAAGAGTGGAACCCTCATGATTATGATTAGTACCTTTATAAAAGAGTGCTCAGTGAGGTCCCATGCCCCTTCTCTCATGTGAGGACACAATGAGAAGAAGATGGCCATCTATGAACTAAGAAGCAGACCCTCGCCAGACACCTAATTTGCCAGCACCTTGATCTTAGACTTCCCATCCTCCAGAAATGTGAGAAATAAATTTCTATTGTTTATAAGCCATCCACTCTATGGTATTTTGTTAAAGCAGCCCAAATTAACTATGACACACACACATACCCTCACCAAAAGATGAGTCACTATGATGATCTCCCTTGATCACATCTCTTAGGTTTAACCTCAAAGCAATAATTAAATTAAGTCTTCACGTTTTTACCAACTCTGTGACAAAAGCTATGTTAGCCCATAGAGATATAGATGTGGTCCATGTTCTTTTGGAGCTCAGAATCTAGTGCGAGAGAGAGATGAATGAACAAAGACATTGCATTGTGATCAGCGCTATATTAAGGGTAGGCTTAGTGTCAGAGAGTTGGGAGGTCCTGAAGAAGGCCATGAAACCCGCTCTAAGATATTATTCCAAAATAAAACCAAAGGCAACTTTATCTTATTAATTCCATGTAATTGGAAGGATAAAACCTGATTTTAACTTACTGTGAATACCTCATTTTCACATTTATTCAAGCGATTGACATTCAGTCTGCCTATTCATTGATGCGGAATGAGCTTGACTATAGGTGACAGCCTTGTGAAAGTGTTGGGCAAGAGCTGACCCAGTAAGACCTCACTAGAAAGCAGAAGGTATGGATTTATCTTGGGTTAAAAAATAAGTGCTCTCTCATAGCAACTGTTCCATTTTTTGGAAAACAAGGGAGCTAGACTAGTTGGTCTCTTAGGTTCACTCCACCTCTGAACACTTATATTAACTACGTACCATTCTTACTTTTTAAATTAAAAGAGATCCTGCAAATGCTTCAGCAGGGGGTGATAATAACCTAATTCAACTACAGATTTAATTTGTGTATTTTACATTAATGAGGCAACATAACAGGTCAAGAGCAGAGACTTCAAAGTCCATTAGAATTGGGTTTGAGTTCAAGATTTGTCACCTGACTGGATATGACACCATGAGTACTTAACTTTTCTGGGCCTTTCATCTGTAAAATGGGGAGGTTAAAGCATATCTTAGATGGAAGTTGTGATAATTAATCAAGATAATGAATGTAAGAGCTTAGCATAGTGCTGGATGCAAGAGATTCTTAATAAACAGTATATTATTGTTGAGTACTTCTCTGTGGCACACACTGTCCAAGGTACTGGATAAAATACCTATTTCCTGCTTATAATCTGAAATAAATATAGATATGTAAACCATGTCTAGTCCATGTGGAAAGTGATACAGTAGAGACATTAACAAAGTAATATCAGAGCACAAGAGGACTGATATTGACTTAGAGTATGAGGTGGAGATAGAATCTAGGGAAGGCTGTACAGAGAAGGTAAAATGTCAGCAGAAATTAGTGTACGAGTGAGTTACTATTTTTCAGACTTTGACTAGTCTAGCAAGGCAGGAGAAGGCAAAGGAGGGAGCATAAGCAAAGGTGCATAGGCCTTATAGGGTATGTGATTCGAAAAAAATGGGCATCTGATGGATCTACAGTTAAGATCAACAAGGCAGTCTGGAGTCACCTTCTGAAAGGCCACATGAAGGAGTTCAAGTTTTCATTAAATGGGGACCCATCAAAAGTTGATTTATATACTATATATCCACTTTTAAAATTTTAGACTTCAGATTTCATACTGAGTCAGACTCCTTAGAAGACTGCTGCCTCATTGGTCTAAATTGGAAATTGACAAATGGCCTGCAGATCAAATCTGGCAGGCAGATTTGGTCATTTTTTAATGGTTGCATTTTAGATGGTTATACAAGTAATGACATACTTGATTTTCCCCTATGCCAAAAAGCATAAAATATTTATTATTTGACCCTTTATTAAGGAAAAATGTGCTGATCACTTGTTCAAATAACAAACATGAAACTCATTTTGATTAAAAGGTCAAAATGTTAACCAAATTTTGTAAACACAGTCAGCCCTCTGTATCCATGGATTTAAGCAACTATGGATTGAAGATATTCAGGGGGAAAAAAATTCCACAAAGTTCCAAAAAGCAAAACTTGAATTGTCATATGCTGAGAACTATGTTGAATCCATGTGAATGAAGTGACATGTAGGCATTGTGTTAGGTATTATAAATGATCTGGAAATGATTTAAAATATATGGGAGGATGCCTGTAGGTTACATGCAAAAACTATGCCTTTTTATGTAAGGGACTTGAACATCTGGAACAAATCCCCCATGGATCCCAAAGGACAACTATGTTTGCTTTGTGCCTATTATGTGCTTGGAAATGTCTTCTCCCTGAAAGTATTTCTTTATGTTCAACCTACCTTTTACATTAGGCAACAGGTTCAGGATTCAATGGCTAGCACCATTCTTCCTTGTATTAATTGGCTACCTGAGTATAGTTTGTAGTCTCTTAGATCTTATGACAATTAGACAATAGGATTTTATGTTGTTCCACCTTTTCTTCTTCTTTCCAACAGTTAGCCAATATTACCACTGATATCCATTTTCTTTACCTGAAAATAAGAATTTCCCTCTTTTCGAAGTCACAAAAGTTGCAATGTTGTATGGGATTTTTATTAGTTTAATTATAGATAACTGATCCACATATAAAAAGAGACATCAAACAACAGTAGCTTGAACAAGGTAGAGCACATTTCTCTATCTCATACATTCGTCCTAGGGTAATTGATCAGGGCTGAGATGGTGGCTTTGTTCCATAGGAGTTTGCAGTGATTGGGGCTTCTCTGCCTTATTGCTTCTCCATCCTTGCAGGTCGCTCTTTTCTGAATGATGCAAGATGATCCCCCACCACATTACGTTCCAAACAAATGAAACAAATATGGTGAAAGGATGATACCTACCTAACAACATTATTGCAAAATTATAGATATGTAACACCCACAATAAGTAGTGCTGCAGCTCTCTATTATTATTAATAAATAGATAATTGCAAAGGGTCGAATGAAGTGCCAGCTATTTTGTATGTGCCGAATAAAAATAATTTCAGTGAAGCTGAATTGTGAAATAAATATACAGATACACGTTTTATCTTTTCCATGGTCCGAGGAATATGATGGCTATTATCATAATGAATGTACCAATATAGTTATATTTGAGAAGAATTTTTTTGTTATATTTTGTTATGAAGCAAAGGTTGTCTTAAAGATTTCAGTTCTAGAAAATCCTGAATTCCATGCATAACTCAACAGCAGATTCTTCAAATCCCTGTACTGTTTTTCAGACTTCTTGCCTGTAGCCAAATCCTATTAAATATATTTCCATGTCATGTTGTGCTTAAATAATGTGGCAGGACAGGGCCTTGACTTAGAAAGTGACACCCTTCCTCCAAGGAGGCTTCGATCACAATCATGGCATACAGAAATCATATCTTGTATTTTGTCTCTGTGGAAATGGGCGATGTTGTTAAAAATTTATTTCTGCTGCAAGAAAATCTGATTCTTGGTTTATTGCGTCAAACAGCTGCTAGTATACAGTGCTGGGCAGCTGTCCTGCTGTGAGGTTCACATAAATTAATTTAACCCTCAGATACATTGTGAGGCCAATTAGAATGGTCCCTCCAGGTGCAGCAGTAAGTTAAGAACAATTTTCATGGCGGGCAGGGGGGCCGTGTCCAGATAATTTGATGATGCCCAGAGTCCTGTATGGAATATTTTCCAAATGGCAAGTTATCATGTAAAATATATTTTTGACAGCCTGAATATATATATTCTTATAGTAGTGAGGAAAAATCATAATAATACTTAGGTGTAATATCAGTTTACAGAATGAAGTGTGTGTTTTTTAGAGCAATTCAAAGCGTTTGACTAAAATTATATTGGATTCTGTCAATAAAAAAATCTGTCTCTTCCTGTCTCCTCATCTTTCCTTCTCAGCACTTTTTCTAGTGAGACAGGATTGAATCGGGTAAGTCCTGTGCATCAATTACTTTAAAAGTAAAAATACAGAATAAAATTCTGTGGACCTTTCATGTACCTCCTGTGGTCCCCAGAATCTGGTGTAAGGAACACGAAATTAAAGATTCAATTACCATAGGTAATTAACAGAAGCAATGCAGTCATAAACATAATCACAAAAGCTGGCATGGAAATCTCACAGCTTTGCCCATTTATAAAAAGGGAGCTATTGATAATGTTTCTGTCCATATAACTTAGCATATGTGTATGTAAATGTTTAAGATCATAATAAAATACATAAGGAAAACATAAGATTATAATAGAGTTCTCATGCTCCAAATAATAAGTCCAAAACCTCTTCAGGGATCGGATCTTCAGACATGGAGTTTGAGAAGTACTAGATCAAATCAAATTTTAAAGTTACTTATCTCCAGGTTAAATGCATTCTTTTTAGGATCTAGATAGTCTCCTTTTTTCTTAACTTTTATTTCACTTGATTCGAGTTTGTTAAGAGGCAATGTTATATGGTGTTTCGCAGAACAGGCTTTGGGATCAGTACAACTGTTTAGGTTGTGGCGCTGTCCTTTGGTTGGAGAATGCTTTGGCCACCATATTTCCTACTCACTCCCCCACCTTAAGATTTACTTACTCATAAAATACTTTCAGAATGTAGCTCAAACACATTTCAAAATTATGCCTCCCTTCAACTCATAGATAAGTACTGGCCTCTTCTATATGTACCTATAATATCCTATATTTCATAATAGTAACAATGACACAATGATGACTAACATGTACTGAGCATTTGTTATGCCAGGGGCTTTACCTGTAAGGTAGGTACCATTACTGTCCTTTACAGGTGAAGGAACTAGAACAGTGCTGTTCAATAGAAGTATAATGCAAGCCACTTATGCAATCTTAAATTTTTTAGTATCACATTAAAAAAGTAAAAAGTACATTAATTTAAATAGTATCTTATAAAATGTAGTGGTTAAAGTGAAATGTAGTTCTGTAAAAACCATAAAGCTGAGTTTATTGACATAATATTGAACACTAATTCCACTTTTAAATTTTAATTTTAAAAGTAAAAAATTCAGTTCCTCAGCCACACTAGCCATATTTCTTTTTTTTTTAAATTTTTTAAATTTTACTTTAAGTTCTGGGATACATATGCAGAATGTGTGGGTATACATGTGGCATCGTGGTTTGCTGCACCTGTCAACTCATCATCTAGGTTTTAAGCCCCTCATGCATTAGGTATTTGTCCTAATGCTGTCCCTCCCCTTGCTCTCCAACCCCCGACAGGCCCCAGTGTGTGTTGTTCCCCTCCCTGTGTCCATGTGTTCTCATTGTTCAACTCCCACTTATGAGTGAGAACATGTGGTGTTTTCTGTTTCTGTGTTAGTTTACTAAGAATGATGGTTTCCAGCTCCATCCATGTCTCTGCAAAGGATATGATCTCATTCTTTTTTATGGCTATATAGTATTCCATGCACACTAGCCATATTTCAATGCCCCCAAATCTTCTGTAGCTAATGGCTACTATACTGTATAGCACTAGTCTGCCATGGTCATTCCTACATTTTCTCAGTAAATATTTACTAAGTATCTATGACAAGACAGGCGTGGTCTCTGGAGACATGGCAGTACACAAAACATAGAAAATGACTGCTCTGGTGAAGATTTCATTATAGTAGGGATGGGATGAGAGAAACAATAAACAAATAACTAAAAAATTTATCAGGTAGTATTAAGCACTCTGAAAAAGAAGAACACAGGAGGAGAGATGGTGACAGACAGGGCTACTGTGTCTATCAACTCAGTCTGCACACTGCCCAACACCAGTGGACACAATTCATGTTGACTGTGGTCTGAATACATTTCTTGAAGCTATGCAAAACTGCTGGAGATGTGGGCTGCAATCTTTCATAGGGTAATCAGGGAAGGTCCTCCAGGAATGGAAGATCATTTTAGCAAAGATTTTAACACAGTGAGGGAGCAAGCCACACAATATCTGGAATAAGTTGTTTGTGATTAGAGGGAATACCCAAAGCAAAAACTCTAAGGCAGGAACAGTGCCTAGAAGAGTACCTAGTATGTTGTAGGAACAGCAAGGGAGCAAGTAGTAGGAAGAGCATATTGAGCAAGGAGAAGAATGGTGGCACATGAAGTCAGGGAGGTAGCCAGAAACTGGATCAAGGTAGGAGTTTTCTAGCCATGATGGAAAAGCTCTCTCCCTATCCCTCCCTCCCCCTCCCCCTCCCCCTCCCTCTCCCTCTCCCTCTCCCTCTTTTTAATTAAAAATTACCCTAGCTGCATTGTTGAGAATACACTGAAAGAGGATGATAAGTTGCAGGAAACTGCCAAGCACGCTATTGCAATAATCAAGGTGAAAGATGATGGTAGTTGAGAATAGAGTCACAGCATGAGAAATGGTGAGAAATGGTTGGACTATGAATGTGTTTTCAAGGTAGAGCCAATACTGATTGATTAGAAGTGAGATTTAAATTAAAAAGGAAAAAGTCAAACATGATTCAAATTTTTTTGGCCCGAGTAACCTATAGAATGCGGTTGCAATTTTCTGACATGAAGAGATTGAATGAGTGACTATTGGTTGCACAAACATTTTCTAAGTACCACTGACCCACCTGCATATCTCTCTCAGCTTTTTTTTGCTCAGGAAACAACCATTCAAGCCAAAGTCTATTTCCTAGGAAGTTCCATGGCCAGTGCCAATTTTGTTGGCCCCATCCATTTGGCCCCAGTTTGTTGTACAAATCTAAATTAGTTGAGGGAAGAACATTACTGAATTGTATTATGTGTGCCTGCTTTGATATTCTATTCTAATGTCTTTTCTGTTCATTACGGTCACCTCCTCCTTTTCTCCCTAAGCACACATTTAAAAGATAAAGAAATATCATTTATCTTCCTATTTCCTTGCATGGTTTTCTACAGCTAAATGTGCTCCTCATAAAATTGATTTAAGATTCTTACCAGACTTTAAATTGATTGCAAACTACCTCTAACTTCTATTGCTTTGTTTTTCCTCTAGCAACTTTTTAAACTTAGACAGTTAAATAGGCAAATATTCCTCTAGCTATCTCTATGTTAAATGCTAGCTCCTCTAGACTTTCCTAAGGGCAGAAGAATATCAAACAGTTTTCCATTTTTATTTCATAAATGGAGTTTTCAAGTTGAAAAACTAACCTGTACTCATTAAAGGAAATTTGAAAACACACACATGCACATGAAAACACAAATACATGCACACACGCGCGCACACACACACACACATCATTTTAAAAAAGGAAGAAGAAAAAAACCAATCCTATAACCCAAAAACAACAGATATATTTATTTGGGAATGTGTGTATGTATATGTGTGGGTGTTTTTGAGTGTACACACATATTCATCATGCTTTTTCACTTAAAATACCACATACATTTTATTTAACTACAAAGCACCCTTAAATACTGCTGTGATAGCTACATACCATTTTGAAATGAAAATGTCACTATCTCCATTACAAATAGGCATGTAAGTTGTTTCCAATTACCCTGTCATAAATAATGTTACACTGAACATTTTTGTTCACAATATGGATTCTGTATTTAGAGATTGCTGTATTCAAAATTTCCCAAAAGAAAATTATTTAGTCAGTCAATAGTTACAAATACTTATTTAGGGCTGTTGATACAAATTGCTTATGTATTTTATAAAAATGTTGTACCTTTTTAAACTTCTACCTATAATGTAGCAAAAGCCTATTTATCTCCCTACTAGCACTATTAAGTAGTTGTCCCTTTTTATTTAAACCATGCTAACTTAATAGGTTTTAAAAAGCCACCAAATTTTGTTAATTTTCATGTATTTGATTGCTTCCAAACTTGACTATTTCCACAGGCTTGTTTATTCATTGTATTAAGTATTTTATTTATAACTTTTATTCATTTATATTGTGAGGCATCAAAATATTCTTCTTATCAATTTGCTTTTTATAGAAGAAACATTGCATTTGTCAAATATTTTTATACAAATAATGCTTTTTCAGAATGTTGTTTGGGTTTTCATATTGTTTATGGCGTGGGTTTTAATTTAAATTTTAGAAGGTCGGCATCCTCTAAAGTAATAATAAATATGGTAGAAATTTTAGAAAATGCAAATAAGCAAAAAGAAGAAAATAAAATTGTCCCACTCTTAGTATTCAGTGGTAACTGTTCACAACATTTGATGTATATTCTTTCATCTTTTTCTTATATACTTAAGTACTTTTTACAAAAGTAGGCTCATCATTATGCATTCTACTGTCCTATTTTTTTCTACTTAATATTTAGGAAAATGTTCTAATGGTATTAAATATTCTTTATTATCACTTAATGGCTTTATAATATAGATAAACATTTATTTATCCAGACCACTGTTATTGAATCTCTTTACTTCTTTTACTGTAATAGAGATGTATAGATATCTTTATGGCTGAATCTTTGGACACCTCCATAATTATTAAATTATTTCCTTAGGGTGAAGTTCCCTAAAACTAGGCTTAAGCAAATTTTAAGGTTTTTATTATATATTATCAAATTGTCCTTCAAACTTATGTCTTAAGTTTATGGCATTGAGTTTATGTTGACATAAAGTGGTAACTGTGTACATAATACTTGAAATAATTTAAAAAGAGCAATTTACCTAGCTATACATGTATTGGAAAAGAAAGATAAATAAATATGCAATGTGCCAAGCACTCAAATTTCCAGAGCAGATAGCTCACAATTTACAAATCTGATAGTTATTTGAATATATCAATATAACTTTATTCCTAAATGTACTAGAGGAAATTGAGTTTGAAAAAATCCCTTATTTGCTTTGTCTATAACAACTTGTCTTTGGTCCCACAAAGTGATATTTTACAGATCAAGTAAAGATGTGGAAGCAGTGGCTCAGAGAACTAATAGTTTATCTACCAAATGCTTACATGTGCCAAACCCTTGCCAACATCCTTTTCTTTTTTTTTTTTTTTTTTTTTCCCCCACTTAATTCTAGAACAGCCTCATTTTGTGGAAGAGGAAACAGCTTCAGAACAGTTGAGGAATTTGTCCTAAGTTGCAGAACTGATATCTGTTTCATTCCAAAGGAGCTCAGTTTTTACCTCCATATTGCTTGCTTATAAACTCTAAGACTTCAACATGAATTTTGGTCCTACACACCCCATTTTATCAACTTTCGCTTGCATTTGCATTTACATTACAATTGACTTTAGAGAACCAAGCACAAGTTCTAGTTGCAGCCTTTGGTCTCTCTCGGTTCCTGTTTATTTTAATTAGGCCATTGTAAAATTGTACATAGCATCCTAACCAGAAGAATTTAATATTAATAAGGATATGCCACATGCATACTATAAAATAATATAAATTAACCCCAGTGGTGATTGTTTATAAAGCCTGAGATACATCTTAATATGCCTATTATTCAACATTGAGCAATGAGTTGTGGTTATTTTTTAAAAAACATAAAATATTGGGAGGGAAAGATGTTCAACTCTCATTACCGCAGACAATTTAAAATTTGTAATTAACAAAGTGAAGTATTGTACAGTGCAGTGAGACACAAGAAACATCAAGTCATACCTGTTCAGGTTACTGATGCTTAGTAGAAAAAGTGATGATCTGAGGCCACAAATCCTTTGACTCCCATCTTGACCTTTTACTCATGTATAACTTAGGACAAATCCCTTCTTCCCTCTAAGTTTCTATGTACCCACCTGATGTGGTTTGTGTTTGTGTCCCCGCCAAAATCTCATGTCAAATTGTAATCTCCATTGTTGGGGGAGGGGCCTGGTGGGAGGTGATTGGGTCATGGGGCAGATTTCCCCCTTGCTGTTCTCCTGATCATGAGTGAGTTCACAAGAGATCTGGTTATTTGAAAGTGTGTAGCAACTCCCCCTTCTCTCTCTTGCATCTTCTCCAGCCATGTAAGAATGCCTGCTTCTCCTTCGCCTTCAGTCATGATTGCAAGTTTTTCTGAAGCCTCCCTAGCCGTGCTTCCTGTACAGTCTCTGGAACTGTGAATCAATTAAACCTCTTTTCTTTATAAATTACCCATTCTCAGATACTTCTTTTTTTTTTTTTTTTTTTTTTTGAGACGTAGTCTTGCTCTGTTGCCCAGGCTGGAGTGCAGTGGCGCGATCTCGGCTCACTGCAACCTCTGCCTCCCAGGTTCAAGCAATTCCCTACCTCAGCCTCCCGAGTAGCTGGGACTACAGGCGCCCGCCACCACGCCCAGCTAATTTTTTTGTGTGTATTTTTTGTAGAGATGGGGTTTCACCATGTTGGCCAGGCTGGTTTTGTACTCCTGACCTCGTGATCCGCTCAGCTTGGCCTCCCAAAGTGCTGGGATTACAGGCGTGAGCCACTGCACCTGGCCATCGGATAGTTCTTTATAGCAATGTGAGAATGCACTAATATACCACCTTTAAGAGGAAGTGAAATTTTCCTCAAATGCTTAGGTGGGTTGAATTCAGTATCAAACATGGTAGTCCAAATTGCAGAATAGTGCTAAAATACTGGTAGAAGAAAAACAGAAAGAATTTGGAATGTCAGTAGTCAGAATGAATACCAAATGATTTCCACCCCCCATTCCCCACCCCAGCTATTATTTCATTTCCCATAGGTGATCTGTCCACATACCATGTCCTTTGACTCCTGGAGGCAAGCACTTGAGCTGGTCTCTCCACCTGACCCGCACTATTCCCTTGCCCATCTGGACTATACTAATCTCTTTCTCATCTAAGAGCCTAGATGAGATTCAGCTCAAGCATCACCTCCTTAAGAAGCTATCTCGTTTTTTGCCCAGGTCTGCTCTAATGCTGAAGGTTCTTTTCCCTGTACTCCCACAATGCTTTGCACATGATTCTAAAACGTGGTTGTCTCATTGTCCTGCCTATGCGGGCACCAAATGAATGAGTGATATAACAATCTCTAGGCCGGGTGCGGTGGCTTATGCCTGTAATCTCAGCACTCTGGGAGACTGAGGTGGGCGGATCACCTGAGGTCGGGAGTTCGAGACCAGCCTGACTAACATGGAGAAACCCCATCTCTTCTAAAAATACAAAATTCGCTGGGCGTGGTGGCGCATGCCTGTAATTCCAGCTACCTGGGAAGGCTAAGGCAGGAGAATCGCCTGAACCGGGGAGGCGGAAGTTGCAGTGAGCCGAGATCATGCCATTGCACTCCAGCCTGGGTAAAAAAAGCGAAACTCCGTCTCAGAAAAAAAAAACAAAAAACGAAACAAAAACAAAAACTCTAGACAGAGCTTTTGTAGTTAATAGAGCTCTTTTTCTTTACCCAGAAAAAGTGGAGGAAGGGAAGAAAACTTAATAGCAAACCCTGGCCGGGCGCGGTGGCTCAAGCCTGTAATCCCAGCACTTTGGGAGGCCAAGGCGGGCGGATCACAAGGTCAGGAGATCGAGACCATCCTGGCTAACACGGTGAAACCCCGTCTCTACTAAAAACACAAAAAACTAGCCGGGCGAGATGGCGGGCGCCTGTAGTCCCAGCTACTCAGGAGGCTGAGGCAAGAGAATGGCGTAAACCCAGGAGGCGGAGCTTGCAGTGAGCCGAGATCGCGCCACTGCACTCCAGCCTGGGGGACAGAGCAAGACTCCGTTTCAAAAAAAAAAAAATAGCAAACCCTGAGCAGCCAGGAATCTCTGATTGTCTTCTTGGCATTTAGCTCCTGGGCTATGGCAATTGAGAAGCTAGATATTCTCCAAACCTCAGGATATTTTATCTTTACAGTCACCCTCAAGTCCCAACATTCCTTTTATTCCTGAGGCCAAAACTCACCAGGAGCATTCCTTTCATTATTACCCTCTATCAGAAGCCCACTTTATCAGCCCTCCACATCCACCGGTTCTACTAACTGCAGGTCCCACCAACCACGAATCAAAAATATGTTTTTTAAAAAAATAAAAATAACAATACAACAATAAAAATACAAATTTTAAAATGCAACATAACTATTTACATAGGCTTTATATTGTATTAGGTATTAATATTATAAGTAATCTACACATTATTTAAAGTATATGCAGGATGTATACAGGTTATATGTAAGTAATACTCCCTTTTATATAAGGGACTTCAGCATCCATGGATTTTGGTATGGGGAGTTTCTGGAACCAGTGCCCTGTAGATACCAAGGAACAACTGTACACTATCTTCTAGTGAGTTCCAAGGCAAGCTAAGGGCTGCACAAGAGAGATTCAAAGACCCATTGTGTGAAATCATTATCCTGTAAAGTTGCAGCATTTATCTCTGGGAATAATTCTAGAGAAAGATTCTGGTGTCAAGAAGGTAACAGAGTGTCACAATAGTCATGCAAGTTGGGAATCATCCCCATTTTGTAGTTAAGGACGCCGAGGCTAGTGAGGTTCAGTATAATAGTCAAGGTTGCACCGAAAGAGCCAACCTCTGACTGCAGCTCCAGCTGGAGCCACAGTTCCTGTCCTTTCCACTACACTACAGTGCCTACATTGTAACAATCTGCCTCCCTGCCTGAACTGAGCCTTTAAAACTCAATCTCCTTTAGCAGGGAGCACTTTGAGACAGAGTGAGACAATTTCCTTACTAGTACCTATTTTTTTTTTTTGCCTGAACTATCCAAGACCAGAAGTCTCATCACGAGGAATAAGATTTGTTTGCAAGTTTCTTATTCTCTACAAATGCACCATTGTTTTCTGTTTCTTCATTTGAGTTGAATTATTTGTTTATATCTTACTTTTTCAAGGTTTCACAGCAATTGCAAGTTCACTTTCCCAGGAAGCCGGCTTTGAGACACATTTGCATGTGGAAAGTTTACTAGGGAGTGAAGGTATCAGGGCCAGTCAGAGTGGGAAGCTAAACAGTGATGCAGTCACAGTAAGGGCTTCAGTCAGTTCCATGGGAAGCTCTGAAGCTGAGATGACCTGCAGAGTTGTGCCAAATTGAAGCAAGGAGGCCAAGGTTTTATATCCTCCCCCTTTGCTGTCAGTCACTGAATACTGAGTGGCCCTAGAAAAGTGGCTGTTCTCCTGGGAGAGGAGGTGCTCTTCAGCCAAGGACGTTAGGGGAGCAAGTTCTCAGCGGCAAGCTGTCAGAGGGCAGCCCTCCCAGCCTCGGCAGAGTGAGAGCTTCAGTGTAAAGGGAGAATCTGTCACATGGTATGTCTTTAGGCTCCTGGGAGGAATCACCTAAGCTGATCTCTCCATCTTGCCTGCGCTACTCCTTTTGCCATCTGTACTTGTGTGAATGGTATACAAAAGGTTGACAACACAGGGCCCACTATCCTTGGTATATCTCAAGAGTCCTATAAGTGCTAGTGGTGGTAGTGAGCAACCTGTGCCTGAGGCCCTAAGAAGAGGCGGGATGATCAGACACAGCTTGGTGGAATAGCCTTTGACTAAGAGTAGAAAACCTACTTTTGCTGTTCTCTTATGGATTTGGTAATGATTTATTTGTTCTCTGAGCCTATTTATTGGGGTTGATATGAGAAAGTCTTTAGCATAGCTCTTAGAATATAGTAGGCTCTCCATGAATGCAAACTCAGTCTCATTTTCCCTTCATTTTATATGGTGAGTATTGGGTTAGATATTAACTAATATCTTTCCAAGTTCTTAAATCCATACTGGAATATCATAATACATTCTCAGATTTTATTGCATTTTTATTATGTGTTCTTTATCGACTAAGCTTATAATTGTCATTATCCATCTTTTTTTTTGGGGGGGGGGGTGGTGGGACAGAGCCTTGCTCTGTTGCCCAGGCTGAAGTACAGTGGGACGATCTCTGCTGACTGCAACCTCTGCCTCCCAGATTCAAGCGATTATTGTGCCTCAGTCTCCTGAGTAGCTGGGATTACAGGTGTGCGCCACCAAGCCTGGCTAATTTTTGTATTTTTAGTAGAGATGGGGTTTCACCATGTTAGTCAGGCTGGTCTTGAACTCCTGACCTCAAGCCATCTGCCCACCTCAGCCTCCCAAAGTGCTGGGATTATAGATGTGAGCCACCACGCCCAGCCCCTATCTTTTTTTCATTTGATTTTTATAGCCATGAAATTCCTAGCTGGAGCAAACCTCAGAAATAGTCTAAACTCCTTATTTTACTCATGAGTAAATGAACACAGTGGTCAGGGAAGGGGAGGAAACTGACTTATTCAACGTCACATAGCAAGTAATGACAGAGTAGAGAACACCATTCATGTTTCCTGACCTATCCCAAAGCTTGTCAACCACCCCACGAACCCCAGCTGTTGCTGGTATGTTCCAGCCTATAAGGCAACATGATTTGCTTTCCTTGTGTTAACATTATTCTAGCATGTAATGTCTGTGTTTAAGGCAATGACCTGAGAAGTACTTTTATTTCCAGTGCTGCACTTATTTTGCAGGGTTTATTAATTTTATTTATGTATTTGATCTCTCAAATGAAATAATAAACTAATTAGTAGGACAATTTACTGATGTGCTCTGCCAAGGGTGTTTTACAACCTTGGTGCAAGCTTGTCTAACTGTGATGTCAGCAGATCCGCTTTCTGCCCTGCTGCCCTTAATTTCAGCCATCAGATACGTGTGGCAGGTGGCCCTGTGGTGGGGACTTGTGCCTCTGGGAGGCATGACCAAAGATGTCAGGTCATGGGGCAAAAGACTTTTCCCCCAGAAGTCTCCTTGGAATTTGATCCACAGACAGGGTGTTTCATATTGCTTAAAGGGGTGGGACTGGGGTTCCCAGGGAACAGAAGTAAAGTTCCTAGAACAAGAATTTCCAGAGAATGAGGGAAGCTATGTGTGGCGAAGCATTGGAAGTCACAACTGAGAGGTCCATAGTCCATCAAGATTAAGAGCAAAGCAAAGAGGCTGGGCGCAGTGGCACAAGCCTGTAATCCCAGCCCTTTGGAAGGTTATCTGCTTGGGGCCAGGAGTTTGAGACCAGCCTAGCCAACATGGCAAAACCCCATCTCTACTAAAAAATACAAAAAGAAAATTAGCTGGGCATGGTGACATATGCTTGTAATTCCAGCTACTCACGAGGCTGAGTCATGAGAATTGTCTGAACCTGGGAGGAGGAGGTTGCAGTGAGCTGAGATCATGCCATTGTACTCCAGCCTGGGTGATACAGCAAGATTGTGTCTCAAACAAAAAAAAAAAAAAAAAGAAACTTTGGGAGGCCGAGATGGGTGAATCACAAGGTCAGAAGATTGAGACCGTCCTGGCTAACATGTTGAAACCCCGTCTCTACTGAAAATGCAAAACATTAGCCGGGCATGGTGGTGGGCGCCTGTAGTGTCAGCTACTCCGGAGGCTGAGGCAGGAGAATGGTGTGAACCCCGGAGGCAGAGCTTGCAGTGAGCCAAGATCACACCACTGCACTCCAGCCTGGGTGACAGAGCGAGACTCCATCTCAAAAAAAAAAAAAAAAAAAAGAAAGAGAAAAGAAAAAAAAATGCAAAGCAAGGGGCAGTATGGGGAAATCAATTCAAAAACAATAGACACTGGGACATTGCAAGACACAGAAGCAGGGTAGAAGAGGTTCTGGAAAACACAAACTCATTGGAACAAATAGGGAAATAGTGCCAAAGTTGTGTTTGGTGTACGTGGACTTTCCTCCAAGGTGGCCCCATGTGTGTTCTCATAACAGCCAGTACTTACCTCTATCCTTGTCATTGTTTACTTGTCTGTACTCATTTGACCATGAGCACCAGTACATCACCAGGGTCTAGAACCATGTCTAGAATATAAGAGGGCCTCAATAAACATTTGTTGAAGAAAAGGAATGATGAATGGATGACCCAGTAAATGAATAGGTGAATCTATCTGTCAAAGCTACTGGGGGTCCAAGATTTATGACCTATATTATATTCATCTGCTGTCTTTGATGTAATCAGCAGAGCCCAACCAAAGACAACATTTTTCAATTATTCATATTTATTATAGACTGATTCAACATAGCAAAGGAGGATCTAACATAAAAGTTTTGAACTTCTCTTGATTAAATTTTCTTTCTTGTTAATGCCCACTACATATATGAATGTATTCTTTTGGGGTAGAGGTAAAGGGTCTCCATATTCTGAAGTTTTGAACTTAGAATAATTTCATCCAGATTCCAGACTAACTTCTAGATGCCTCCACTTGTCTACTAGCTGCCTTGCAGATATGAATGCTGTCACTGTCCTGTCTGCTGCTAAATTGTCACTGCAGATTAGATGCAACATGACAGTTCTTGTTAAATCAAGTTCCAAATCTCTGGCTGGGAACTGGCTGGAACATTAGAAAGGAAGAGGGTCAGTGGCCCCCTGCAATGGGAGCTAAGAAAGCTCAGGATCCTCACACTCAGCAGTGGGGAACTCCTATCCTGTGATTGGTTCCCCTAGGGTTTTTATTGATCATACCTTTGCTATGATTGGATGTATGCAAATTAGAATATTAGATATAATTTGTGTACATGCTGGCTCTGCTACCCTCATCCAACAGCTGTAGAGTTTTGGGGGATGTGCAGATGAGGTAACCCTAATACGATGCTGTTTACATATGGTGGTTCTCATTGGGACACAGGCAGTCCTCGTGTGTTGATGATCATTAAGTGGTAGGGCCAGAATTGAGACTTGTGATCTTAATTTATAAACTCACTCTCTGTATGGCTCAGACAGGACCAAGCCTCAGAGATGCTGGGGTGGTAAACCCAGGCAGGTGCCAGAGCATGGAGATGTCTTGGAGATCTTTTGCAAATACATATAATTGTTTGAATAATAAGGCTTATAAGGCCTGCCATTCATTCTATGCCTATCACACACTAGTCACTATACTAAGGTCTTTCAAAGTAGTACTTAATGTTACAGCAAGCCTGCAATGATATATTCTCCCATTTTAAAGGAGGAAATTAAACTTTAGAAAGGGGAAATAACTTGTCCAGAATCACACAGAGCTCACATGTTATTAAGAAAATATACTAAATTTTCACAGAAAGTAGTAATCATAACCAACAAAGATGTAAAAACTAGGGTAAAACAAATAAATGAAAAGCAGCTATCTATTGTCTTTTTTACTCTGTGATTAGAAAGATAGCAAAGGTAGTGCTTATTAAAAGGTTTACTCTGTAGTACCTATGAACAGCTTATTTCTGTGTTTTTTTTGGGAGCTATGCTTGAGAACTTTGGGCTTATTCCAATATCTAGAAGCAGAAACTTTTCTAGGCTTCCAGACCCTCTCAGCTAACAAAATGCAGTCACATTCTGGTCCAAGACCTATGTCATGTGTAAGACCACAATAAAAGACCAAATACTAGGTTGTTGCAAAACTAATTGTGGTTATTGCCATTAAACATAACTGCAAAAACCACAATTTCTTTTTTAGTATATGTGTTGCCAAAGCGAGCACAAAAAAATCACAATTACTTTTGCACCAACCTAACAGAATGTGTGTGTGCTCAGGTCTCTCCTTTGAGGTGACTAAAATTGTGTCTTGGGCAGTTCATGCAACTGAAACAGAATATCATGGCTTAACCAATAGCACTTATCTCTCACATTTCTGGAGGCTGGAAGTCTGAGACCAGGGTGGCACCATGGTTGGGTTCTGGTGAGGGCCCTCTTCTGGGTTGCTGACAGCCAACTTCTTGTATCCTCACAGAGCAGAAAAAGAGTGAGAGAACTCTCTGGAGTACCTTGTATAAGGGCACTAATTCCATTCATGAAGGCTCTACCCTCATGACCTAATCACCTCCTAAAGGCCCCACCTCCTAAGACCATCACATTGGGGGTTCCAATTTCAGTAAATAAATTTAGCATGGGTGGAGAGTCATAAACATTCAGACCATTGAAAACAGACTTTCCTATGTAGTCACAGCTTGGAAAGAACTGGTTAAATTTTTTATCTCGTTAGGGGTAGAGGTTCTTCACCAAAAGTTGTTAAACAATGCTAGATCCCAAACACGAGCATTTTAAATTTTTCTCCAAATCCTAAAGTTCTATTGTATATTTAAAAGAAGTTACTTTTTGTCCCACTGTATTTGTAGTTTGTGTATTATTTCAGTCAGTAACGTGTGCCAGATCCCCTTTCCCTGCTTCATGTTTCTCCATGGCACTTATCGCCATCTGACATACTTTCTATTCAATTATTTATTTGTTTATTGTCTTTATCTGTCCCCCAGAATGCAAGTTCCATAAGGGTAGGAATATAAGTCTAGTTTGTTATTAAATCCCCAGTGTTCAAATCAACGTTTGGTGCAGTTAGACTCTCAACAAATATTTATGAATGTATAATGATGTATGGGTGGATGGAAGAATAGATAGGTGGATGTATGAATGATGAAGGATGGAAGGATGATTGATGATGAAGAATGGAGAGTGGGGGATGAATGGATGGATAGATGATGGATGGTTAGATGGATGGATGATTGATGATGAAGTATGTAGGGTGGAGAATGAATAGATGGATGTGTTGGATGTATGATGAGTGGTTGGATGGATGGATGGAAATGTATATAGTTGGTTGATGGATGGATGGATATGCCTTATTGGCTATGAAAATTTGGGATAAAATTATAGTAATTAAGATAGCGTGAATATTTGCACAGAAATGGAAAGCTGGTGGAACAAAATATAGAGCGCCAAAACAGACTGTGCATAGTAGAAACTTTGTCATCACAGATACATTATTTCAATGTAGAAATGATGAAATGAGAAATAAATGATACCAGGACAAAGCATAGCTATACAGAAACATTACTTAATTCTGACTTTATATTATATAAATAATATCAAAAGTATAACTTTAAAAATATTAGAAGTAATTATAGGTCTTTATGAACCAGGTATAAGAAAGAATTTATTGAGTAAAACTAAAAAGAAGCACTTACCTTAAAGGAAAATTAGGTGTTTAATAGTGAGCATGAATTTTCTCTTATTTAAAGTGGAAACATAAGATAAAATGGAGAATGCAAAAGCAACAGAGAAAATAAATGAAACAGAGTTGGTTCTTTAAAAAGATCAAAATTTACAAATCTTTAGCTAGCTTAAGAAAAATGAGAGAAGAATTAAATATATTTCATTACATTAAAATTTTAAAAGTTTAATATGTTATTTTAAACAAAATGTTCACATAGGAAAAATATTTTCAACATATATACCCACATAAAAGTTGGTATTGAAAGCAAATAAATTTAGTATAGAACATAATGATAACACACCCCCATATACCACCACATATCTTAGTCAAATAATATCATTTTACCATTTTACTCTTTCCTCTACTTAGTATCCTCTTCCTATAACTTGTGCCCGCACCTATTTTAGGACTTTACTAAATGTCACCTTCTGGTGAGGTCTTCCATAACTACCCCATTAAAAATGGGACTCCCATCCTCAGCACTCTTTTTTTCCCTTCTCTGCTTCTAGTTTTTCCATGGCACATATGACCATCTGACATACTAGGTGTTTTACTCTCTCTTTATTGTTTATTTATTATTTATTTATTTTTAGTGTGTGTTGTCTCTCTTCTATAACAACCCAATAGAAAAATGGACATATGGAAAAGCAAATCACTGAAGGGAAAACCTAAATAGGCAATTAAATAAACTACAGAAGAATGTTCTATCTCACTATTGTATTTTAGTATGTAGATCAATACATGGTAAAACACAATAAGATATTTTATATCTATCCAATTGGAAAAATGTTTAAATCTGATCCGACAATACCAAATGCTGGTAATGATGTGAACTAACACCAGATTGGTTTACATGCTGCTGTCACTCTGTAGAGCAATATCTAATAGGCCAGGCACAGTGGCTCAGGCCTGTAATCCCAACACATTGGGAGGACGAGGAAAGTGGATCACTTGAAGTCAGGAGTTGAGACCAGCCTGGCCAACATGGTGAACCCCGTCTCTACTAAAAACACAGAAATTAGCCTGTCGTGGTGGCGGGCTCCTGTATTCCCAGGTACTAGGGAGGCTGAGGCAAGAGAGTTGCTTGAACTGGGGAGGCAGAGGTTGCAGTGAGCTGAGATAGTGCCGCTACACTGCAGCCGGCGTGCGGGGTGGGGGGGCGCGGTGGGGCAGGGGGGCGGGGGGCAGAGCGAGACTCCGTCTCAAAAAAAAAAAAAAAAAAAGTAATAATTTTGAAGATGCATGTACTCCATGGCACAACACGTCCACCAATAAATCTCGCACATAGGTACCCAAGGAGTATACGTTGTCCATTGCAGCATTACTTGTGTTAGCAAAATTTGGAAACTGCCCAAATACCATCAAATATGGATCATTAGGCTAAAATATAAACATGTGATAAAATACTATCTAAATGTTAAAAAAATTATTTCTAATGGACAAAATCTTGAAAATATAGTATTCGAAAAAATAGACTTTAAATGGATACCTACAGTTAGGATAGCATCTAAATAAAGTTCTAAAACATGCAAACCAGTAGCATATATTGTTTATGAATACAAATTTGTATTAGAAACAGAAAAATTTGCATGAAAATTTAGGAGAGTTGTTATCTTTGTGGAATTGGGAAGGAATTCATGGGAGAGTTTGCTTATTTCTACAATGTTTTATATTTAAAAACAAGATCTGAAGCAAATAAGACAATGATAATATCTGACCAAGCTGACATCAGTACATAGGTTTTTGTTATAATTATGTCTATATTCAGGTTCATGCTTGAAATATTTAATAAGAAAATAAGTAGGAGGCACTTAAGTGTGACTTAAGAGGGAATAAAATTCAAGTTGTTGCATTCCAAATAACAAAATGCAACAAGGTAAAACTGTAAACTGAACTTTGTGTGAGTCAGAGCCTGTGTCCAAACCCAGATTTAGTGCCTTCTTTTCGTAACGGTGAATGAGATTCGGTTTTGGAACCAGACATTCTGGGTTTGAATCTTGGCTCACGCACTCATTAACTGTTTAATACTGAGCATCAATTTTCTCTTATTTAAAGTGGAAACATAAGATAAAATGGAGAATGCAAAAGCAACCGAGAAAATAAATGAAACAGAGTTGATTCTTTGAAAAGATTAAAATTTACAAATCTTTAGCTGGATTAAGAAAAAATGAGAGAAGAATTAAATAACTAAAATAAGAAATGAAAGAGGGGACATTTCTTCCAATTTTACAGAAATCAGAGGATTGTAAAGTAGAAAACAGGACTTCCTAATGTAACCACACAATGATTACATTCTTGCATGCTGCCCAGATGGAGCCAATTTTTCAAGGCAGGGAAATTGCAATAGAGAGTTTTTTGCACGTAGAGCCAGCTAACGGAAGACTGGGATTTTATTCTGACTCAAATCAGCCTCCTAGAGGATTTTGGGGCAGGATTTTTCGCAGGTAGTTTCGGGGAAGGGGTGGGGGTGGCTAGAGCAGTGGGTGCTTGCTGCTGATTGATTGGGGTACAATCATAGGGGTGTGAGAAATGATCCTTCTGCAGTGCTGGTCACAGGTGAGGTCACAGACATGGTTGCTGGGTCCAGGTGGAGCCACAGGTCATCAGACATGCAAAAAAAACTGAAAAGTTATTTCAAAAGGCCATTCTTAGGTTCTGCAATAGTGATGTTATCTGCAGGAGTAAGTGGGGAAGTTGCATATCTTGTGAACTTTGAATAATGGCTAGCAATGATTTCACCTTAGCAAAATTCAGGTTTCTCTATCCTCCTAGCCTTCTGGTTTCTCATTAGCTTTAAAAGGTGGTTGGGATTTGGGAAGGCTATTATCATTTAAACTATAAATTAAGTTTCTCCCAAAGTGACCTTGGTTTAAGCCCAGAAATAATGAAGGGCAACTTGAAGACTCAAGGCAAGAAGAGAGTTGGTCAGGTCAGATCACCCTCACTGCCGTAATTTTTTCACTGATATGATTTTTGCAAAGGTGGTTTCACTAACACCAAATATGATGAGGATTAAATGAGAAAATATTTGTAGAGTGCTTAGCATACTTTATGGCATATAATATAAAGGAAGATCGATGTATGTTTAAGAGCTCCGGGTCTTTACGTAAAAAGATATGAACTTGAAGCCTGTTTTGAATTCCATGCTTTCTGTCATTTTTTTGTTTGTTTTCTACAATAACCCTGTCAGGTTGGACTTATTATCCCACTTTATGTACAAGAAAACTGAGACTTAGAGAAGTCAAATAACTTGTTCTAGGTTACCTAACTCTTAAAAGACAAAAATGGGAATTAAATCAGGTCTACCTCCAGAAAAATATAACTGTATATTAATACCCTGGCTATATATCACTAGTTTTATGAGTAGATTAAGTTGAATTTCTAAAAAGCACTACAATAATCTATCCTGTAACCTTTTTTCCCTTGAACAGGGAGTCAACCATTCATTTCTGATTAAAACTAATAATAAGCCTCTACTTAGTTTATATATATGTAACTCCAAATGTGTAAAATAACTGAGTTGTTGTAATGGGATACTGTTACTAGATAAATATTCCTGCCTTAAACAGATTCTTGGTCTTGGAATACATTGGAAAATCACTAGGCTGTGATATTTTATTATATTGAGTTTGTGTGTGTGTATATTTTTAACCATAAGATCTCTTTTTTTGTTTTACTGACTGCTCTGAAAAATTGCTGCCTTTCTGCTTTCCATCTTCTTGTATCTTTTATGAATCCAAATGGAACATCACTTTTTATTGTCACTGATTATTTTGAATGAACAATTTTCTTAGTATAATTTTCGTCAGGTCAATTTCATTAATTAATTCTTTTGTTCATTCATTCACACCTTCATTCCTCCCTTAGGCAGCAAACATTGATGGAATGACAATTGTGCCAGTCTCTGACTAGGTTTATGGGAAGCAAAGTTTAATAAGGCATAAAAACGTTATCAGAGGCACTCACAACCATGGGAGGCAGAGATGGAAATGGATAATTCCAGTGCCGTGTTACCTTCAGAATGGAGGTATTCCTGGGGAATAGGGAGTCCCCAACTAATTGAGAGAAGTGATACAGAAATTGTGATATTGGAGCTGAAACTTCTGTTTGCTTATTTTCTGTCTGGAAGAATAATGCATGCTGTCTGTAGAAAATTTGGAAAGCATAAAGGAACAAGGGAAAAATAACTTGCAATCATATTCCAAAGATGACCACTGTTATTTTTGAGGACCAACCCATGGATAAGCTTAAACTTTATCAACAATTTTGTTACATTATACAAAATATATTTTCTAGATACTCAACATTTAAAAATTTGTTTTTATATGTACATATTATTCTTCTACGCAGAAATACCAACTTTTTTTTTATTCCTCTGTGGGGTGTTTCCCTCTTACGAATAACCCTATGATGAATATCCTCGTGCATAAATACCAGTCTGCCTTCATAATTGTTTCCTTAAGAAGGAATCCAGCCAGCCTGGGCAACATGGTGAAATCCTGTCTCTATAAAAAAAATGCAAAAATTAGCTAGGCATGGTGGCACACCTGTAGCCTCAGCTACTCAAGGGGCTGAGGCAGGAGGATCACGTGAGCCCAGGAGGTTGAGGCTGCAGTGAGCCATGATTCCGCCACTGCACTCCACACTTCAGCATCGGCAACAGAGTGACACCCTGTCTCTAAAAAAAAAAGAAGACGAAGAAGAAGGAATGCAGAAGCTGAATTACAGATTAAAGGGTCTGATCACTTTTCAGACTCAACATATTCTCCAGTGCCTTCCTGTTACTGATCTCAAGGCAAGAGAACCCAAGCTCTTTAGAAAGTCAGATGAATTACAAATGTGGGGAAGTTCTTTAAAAATTCTTATGCTCTTTTGTGTATGTGTAGATATGTATGTATGTACATATGTATGTATCTCAGACGCAAACAGACACACATATCCTGATTCTCTTCTAAGAGGCATTCTGTGACTACCTCTTGCCTCATGCACAGTGGTCTGTTTTTGTTGAATTTTTTGTCAGTTGTATTTTTATTTTATCCATCTCTCTATTTCCAGTGCCTGGTGTATGGGAGGAAGTTAGCAAATGTTTCTTGACTGAGAGAGAAGAAAAACAAGACCATTAAATAATTAATGTTTACTTTTTTAATATCATGTTTTGTTTGTTTTCAGTACTCAGGAAGACATGGTGGTGAGCCCTGACTCTCAGTCTTCATGATTGAAGAACTCTTTTGCACAACACAAGGGTAAATATATCTTTCTCCTTGGAAAAATTTCCCACAAATATCTCTGGGTTCTCTCGAAGTGGTAGCTTTTGTATTTTGTGTTCCTTCTTAAAACACATCAGAGGGTTCATGGAGCCTTTGGAATTAGTGCTTCGGGTTGCTTTTCTCTAGTCAACTTTGTGTTTATCGTTACAGGAAGAGAATATTGATTCTCTTTTGTCTTTTCTTTAAGTACCTAGAAAATGTCATTAGGATCCTTAGGTTTTCCTGCCTCTGTTTTAGCCACTTCTAATAGATCATCTCAGATGGGCTTGATTTTCAACAGAACTGTGTTAACTCTCTTTCTTAAATGCACCGCTCCACCCCACCGCCCATTTCAATATACTTACCAACAGAGGAAACTATTCTCAACTGTGGAAAATAAAGTCAAACAATATGTAAGATAAATGCAGAAACATGGAAAACAGGCTTGCAGATTTATGAGCACAAAGGGAAAGTACTGTTATTTTGACGTCCTAAACTTTTAAATGATGGCAACACTGAATTATGTACTTCATACAGGAGCCAGAAAGGCACAATTGAAAACGCCTATTCTTTTGACAAATTAGAAGCATTCATTCCAATATCTATTTCTTGTTTACTGGGGATAATGCTGAATGAATCACAGACTGGTGGATGGATGTCCCTTCCAACACTTTTAATTAGCAGCACTGCCTATTAGGATGAACAGAGCATTGCTCTTCTGCCATAGATTACCCCAACCCCCCTTAAATGGAATAGAAATCTTATTCTCCACAAGGTAATATTCATCTCTTCCCCAGCCAGACAAGCATAGAAAATTAAACAATGGTCCATTAAAAGCCCAGATAATATATTTATCATTTCCAGTTTATGTGAGTTTGCAAGGCAAATATGAGTGGGAGCTATTTGTTATGGTACCTTGGGGAACAACAGGACTGGAGAAGGAGCAGGGAGGCTGCAGGATCTGAGACTTGTAAAAATTCATTTAAAATATGAGAAGCTATTGGAGATAGAGGAAATTAATTACTCTGAGGGACTCAAATGTCACTACTCATTTAAGTGACCTGGTGAGGAAGCTGAGAAACCTTTTTACTGAGGGTTTCTATAGTGGAGGAAGTTGGGAGCTGGGATTCCTCAGCTGTCAATTTTTGTATTTCCTTGGTGGCTTATTGACATGTTAAGCTGATTTGCACCCCAGCCTCCTCTAATGAGTAGAGTTCAATGAGAAATGGGGTTGGGGTGGGGGAACACTTGCCTCCTCCCTCTGCCCCACCACCACCACAGGCTGGCCAGGTTATTCAGATGAACTTCACCATGTAAGTAACTGCTGGACCTAGGGGAAACCTGTAATTTGCTGTAATAGAGAGAAAAGGCTGATCATTTGATGCTGGACTGAGTTTGATCTTTTATTATTGCCTTTCCATCCACAAAGCTATTCTCTGAGGTAAAGGGAATTTGGGAAGACAAATTAAGGTTTTCTACCTAAGGAGGACTAGGGAGCAGTAGCTTCTGAAAACAGTCATCTTTTCTAGATTGCCTGTCTAATAAATCTCTTTAATGAATTCTGCCTATAGACTGAGGTTGAAAATATATAGATTTGTGATGACTTAAAAGTTTAAAATCAGTAAGCATTGAGAGCAATGGAGTAAAAGCGTTCTCATACATGTGCCTTACCTAGGCTCAGAAATTCAATGTTTTAATTTGAATTCTGCCATTATGCCCCTGTGAGGCCGTATCCAAGGCACCATAGTCCTTCCAGCGTCTGTTGGATGATTTATAAAGCAGGAACAACAATATCTATCTTCTGTGATTGTTAAGAAGATCAATGTGCCAAAAGAGCTTTGAAGGAAGGAAATAGCATCTGGGTGTGTGGTATCCTTATCACCTATTGGTATATTCTGTTTTAAAAGTATTCATTCTCAAACATTGAGGAAACCCAGTGGTCTGCATTCTTGCTTGGGTCAAGGTTAAGGGGCTCAGTAGTACCTCCTGGCTTGTTCAATTAGGAATGGTAAATCAACAAGCCAAAGAAGGAAGAGCAAATGTTGACCTGAGGACTTCTCTAGGAAGACATTATTTACATGGTTTGGGGAAAAAGAAAATAAGTAAGTGAAGCCTACCCTTGGAGAAGGTGGGAGCCCTGGATGTTCGCCTCCAGGGGAGTCCCAAGAAGTTACCACCTCTCCAACTGGAAAACATCCTATGCTTTTGAAATAGAGACACATCATTTATTTGAAGGTGCATCACTGATAAAATCATGCATTGCTGAAGGTAGTGGAGGCAATGTTTGAAGGTTATTCATTTATTCCTAGAAAGAGATGATGAAGTAAACTAGGGCAGTGTCAGTGGAGATAAGAAAAGAGAGCTTTGAGAGTCCTTTGCAAGGAAGAACTTCCATGCTTCAGTAGCCCTGGTGGCAAGCATGTAGAACAGGGAACAGTATAGTGACTCCACACTTCAGAGTGTTCCCTAGGTGCTTGTACTGTCATTAATGGAAATGTCAAAAAGAGGAGGATGCAATCTCTCCCCACAAGGAGCTCAATGGGTAAACAATAATCATATAGAGCAGACAGAAATAAGCCCAGGAGAGCAATGCTTGGAACTGTACTGAGAAAGGGTGCTACTTGAGCTGGACCTCAGTGATGAGCAGTCTGTGCTGGGCAAGAAGAGTTCAAGGCAGACATTCCACAGAAGACCAGCTGCATACAGCAGCACTGAGCCACAGTTGGTTAGAGAGAAACACACTTGGCCTGTTATATTTCTTCAGCAACCAGAGAATTTTGGGGCTTGTTTTCTGGGGTTTTTTTTTTGTTTTTTGTTTTTTGTTTTTGAGATGGGGTCTCACTCTATCACCCACGTTGGAGTGCAGTGGCATGATCTTGGCTCACTGCAGCCTCAACCTCCTGGGCTCAAGCGATCCTCCCACCTCAACCTCCCAGGTAGCTAGGACTACAGGCACACACCACCATACCTGGCTAATTTTTTCATTTGTTTGTAGAGATAGGGTCTTGCTATGTGGCTCAGGGTAATCTTCAATTCTTGGGTTCAAGCGAATCTGTTATCTCAGTCTCTCAAAGTGCTGAAATTACAGGCATTAGCCACCATGCCCAGCAGCAACCAGAATTTTGTACACCAGCATGTGTTCAGTGATTTTCATCTATTGATGAAAGGCTTTCATGCTATTGTTGTGTCCTAGACATGGTAGACTACCTGCCTGTCCTCATTAGCCACTCTTGTAGTAGCCCAGGGACCTGTCCTGAGAAGGTTCAGAATGCATTCTGAATAGTTGCTAAAGCAACTATCCTCATTCCTTAGTGTTCTCTTGTGGGTGTTTTGTTTTGTTTTGTTTTGTTTTGTTTTGTTGTTTTTTTTGCCATTACCTTTTAGAATTACTCGAAAGTCTTCAGTTGGCATAATTGAGCCATTGGTTATTCATTTATTGTATTGTTTTAATTTGTCCATCTTTATATTCATCGGTAGCCATCATAGGTGAGATAGTATGCCTTTCCCATTTGGGTAATAAGATGGTAATAAGACAGGAAAATGTTTTCTTGCTGTTTTTTCTTTTCTCCCCTTTCTTCAATTCTTCCCTTTAGTGCCTCCTATATGACTCTTTATTTTTATTTTTTCAGATTACCTGTACTTACCCTTCTACTTTTCTTCTTCATTCTTATAGAATCATACATTTTCCAATTTGAAAGAAAGTAGAAGATTCTAGATATCCAGGCCCCAACTGTAAAAACTTTGAGAGGGCTCTTAACCAGGTGGTAATTTCCCCTTTCTTCTCTGTTATTTTTGGTGGCAGTGGTGATGCTGCTTTTCAAAGCTGAATGTCTTAGATTCAAATCTCTGCCCCAAGACGTAACAGCTGTCTGACATTGAGCAAATCAATCTCTTTAAGCTTCAGTTTCACATCAGGAAAATGAAGGTAGCAATAATACTTTCCACAAAGGATTGTTGTAAGACTTAAACAAAATAATGCACGTGAAAGGGTCTGGAACATTACATAGTCTTGACTTATAATGTTAGCAGTTACTAGTGCTCATAATAATAAACACATTCTTGTAAACTTTTAAAATGCAAAGGGCAGATATGTTCATCTTTTTGACAACAAGGAAGGAAGAAGCTGAAGAGACTCTTTCCTACTTTATAGCTGGTCTTATAAAATGAAAATTCCTAAGGGCAGAGACACTGACAGTAGCTAAATCCCTGGGTGCACAGGGAACCCTCTCTGGCTGGAGAATGAACTGACTGCTAAACAGTCAGAAGGCCTGCTAGGTTTCTAAGCTTCTCCTGAGCCTCCAGAGAGCATCTCAGTCAGCCCTCTGCCAGCTACAATATTCCTTCCTGAATAGCATGGTAGCTTTGTAATATACCAATGTAACTAGATTGAATTACATTACCAAGAATCTGGTTTCTTGGTATGTTTTCAGTTAGGTAGGCCACAGGGAGACTTGGGGGATATAGGAGGATAGAAGGGAGGTGGCAGCCATCCTAT
Source organism: Papio anubis (assembly GCF_008728515.1). NCBI lineage: Eukaryota > Metazoa > Chordata > Mammalia > Primates > Cercopithecidae > Papio > Papio anubis. The sequence continues at coordinate 56,049,778 of NC_044976.1, read as the reverse complement.
AACTCACATGCTATTGCTCATCTGTGGATCCAGATGAACCTTGGTAGCATGAAGCAGCATGTGGGCCTGTAACTGCTTTCCCCCTCCCTGGATTCTCCTTCAGCTTCTCCATGACCATGTCCAGATGTGTGTGCTTAGCTCTTTGACAAAAGACTCTGGCTTCTACAGGTCACCCATATCATCAAGCTGTGAAGCAGTAAAAACCAAGGTTCTCATTCATTCTCATGGGATTTCAGCTTATGCTTCCAGATTCTGAACTGCTCTCAATTTCCCCCTTTAAACCTATTTTCCCTTCCTAATGGCCTGCCCAGTGGGCTTCAAGCTCCAGCATCAGATGTGAGACAACAGACTTACAGACTGCCTAACCAGTCCCCACAATTGCATAAGACCAAATCTCTCTAGTAAATAAATAGTGCACATATAGTTATAAAATATATATATTATATAATGTATTCATTTATTCATTAGTGGAACAGAACCAACCACTAATAGATTATATATGTGTGTATGTACATATGTGGGCATGTGTGTATGTGTGTGTGTGTGTGTGTGTATATATATACACATAGACACACATATGTGCATGCACATATACATCATCTACAAGTGCTTGTTTCTGCTTCTCTGGTTGAACCCTGATTGATTCAGACAGGCATGAGCTTTTTATAATAGAGAATTCCCTACTTCATAAGGGAGCCCATTTATTTTCTCGCTTCCCTCTATGACTCCCTTTTCTGTAATACAGCAAAAAAGAAATTAACCTTGTAATCCAAAAATGTTTTTCAGCCCTGATATATCCTACTTTCTCTTCTGGATTTGTGCCCCTCTCAGCCCTAAAGCATCTTACCACCTCTCACTGCCACAGACCTCACCCATTCCAGTTCATTCTCTCTAGTTTCTCGCCTTTTTTGAACTTCCGAATCAGGCTCCTCATAAAATTAACCCCGTAAGTAGTACTATGGCTGGAGAGGCTCTTCTGACCATTTCATTTTGCCATACTTGTTTCCTCTTCATCCTCCCTGTGCCTTTTGAAGATAATGCCTTGATTCTGAATGTTGATAAGGCACAAGGTGATATAGAGGGAAAAGAGGAAATCACAGAATTTAGAATCAGAAGACCCTTGTTTGTGTCTGGTCACCACAGAGTGCATCTGTTTATTTAGCTTCTAAGGGCCTCAGTTTTCTCAGTTGTGAAATGTGCACACTAATCGTTGATCAGCCTATTTTCAGACATTCTCTGAGTCCACTGAAACCTGAGCATCCCTAGATGTTTGAGGTCCTTGAAACTTGAATCCATCTACCCGATCTTGGATTAGCCCAAGCCTAGGTTAGGGAAGTTCCAATTGTGACCAGTGTCGGGCTTAAGAATTTGTAATGGAACGGCAAATCAGGACACATTTTTTAATAAAAATAAATATCTTGAAGTAGTAATAACCTAAATTTGTATACTATTCAGGATCTACCATAGTAAATTTTTGCCTAAATTGTTTCCTGAAGAAGCTGAAGAAATTGAATATATAGTGGTTCCTTTTAAATAAGAGTATATGTAAAATGTCCTTGTATATCAAAAATATCACAAAGGGAAAACACTGAAATATGAAAGAATAACTAAACATCCTCTTCCTTAAACCAGTTAATAACTAACATAAAAGCAAGTGCAAAGCAGACATGACAGAACAATCTATTATAAATCTGACTACAAATGAGGAACTAAAAGCTCTAAGTAAGAGACTTTTAAATAGGAACACAGCCAAGTGACTAAATTAAGTATATACAAATGAAACTGTTATGAATGAATCATGTAACTATCCATTCAAAGACCAGAGCCCCTGACCTCTCAAGCAGAGGGTATCCATGCAAAGAGAAGAGGTAACTCTAGGAACATCTTATTCTTAAAGTGCAACATAGGCAGCCAATTGTGAGTGCACAAACCTGGCTGGAAAAATCTCCGTAATTGGCAGGTATATTGCCCCCAGACAGAGATGTGGAGGATAAAAGGTGACAGCTGAAATCCACATTGATGACCAAGCCTCATTCTGCTCCCCTGCACACATTTATATGTGAACAATAGCCAAAGTTGAATAGCTGGCTTTTCCCCCACTGTCCTCCCCCAGCACACATCCTGCCTATCTTACAAGCATCAAACAAGTGCTGAAGTCCAGCATCTGGCACATGGTAGGTGCTCAAGTAATATTTGTGTGAGGGGCACAGGTATTAATGAATTGCCAAGGGACTCATGGAGAAAGTCTAGAGATACCAGCAGACATTATGACAGCATCTGGGACAAAATGATATGGAAAAAAAATGCCCAGGAGAATTATTCTCTACTAAAGATTTAACACGCTGATGTTCATAACACCTCACCTGCCAAAGGTATCCTATTCAAAATGAAGGAAGCAACAGAACAGGATTAAATTGGCACAGCTGGAGAAGGTCTGCCTGTGTGTGAAGAGCCGAATGTTATCTCCAGGCAACGGATGGAGTTGTAACATGAGGATTTTTATTTTTAGTGTTGGGGAGAAAATGAATTTGATCCAAGAGACACCTAGGGTTGATAAGAGAAGATGGGGCTTGAGGGAGGGGGGGGATATATAATAAGCTCAAATCAAGAAGGCTGAGCAAAGAAGTAGAGTAGAGGGGAGATGTATGGAAGTGGATCTTGTTATTGCAGAGTGGTGCCAGAATGTGTAATGAGGTGCTCCAGGGCACCTGGTCAACACAGGCTCCCTACTGCTTGGGACAAGCAACTTCAGAGTAGGCACCTAACAGCCAGGGAATCAGCTTCCAGTAGATAAACAATATCAGCAATCCTCCTGTATGGAATGTCTATATCCTTTGGGGAACAGGAGATTCTTTATTAAATCACTTCACATGGTATATATTTGTCTGTTTGCATTTTTCTCTCACTCTTTACATTTTCCTATAGTACTGAGACATGTTTTTTCATTGTTTGTTTGTTTTGCATCTTTATTTCTAGCACCTAGCTCTGATAACTTAAAAAAAAATCACTGAGCACTTCCAGATGCTAATTATAATAACTCAGACACTGGACATGTGAGAAAGCTATTGTTATCTGCATTTGTAAGTAAACAAGCAGAAGATCAGAGATGTGAAGCGGTTTGCTTATAGTCACACGGCTGGTGAATTGCTGAACTAGGACTCTAACCCAGACCTATGCGGATGAAATTTGCCATCTGCTCACAGTTTCCCTAAGTCTCGGAGCCTATAATTGAGCGGGTGATCTCTAAGTTCTTAAGCACTTCTTGGAAGGAAGGAGGCAGAGAAGGATACAGGATGAGAGGATAGATCATGAAAGGGCAAAGGAAAAGATCTGAATACCAACAACCAGACTTGGAGAGTATCTGTTCTGGACAGATCATAGACAAATAAGCCTGACACAAGTATCATTCAGAGATTACGCTGGGGGTACTGAATTATGAAAAAAAGGAATCAGCACTTTGGGAGGCCGAGGCAGGCGGATCACAAGGTCAGGAGATGGAGACCATCCTGGCTAACATGGTGAAACCCCATGTCTACTAAAAGTACAAAAAAATTAGCCAGCTGTGGTGGTGGGCGCCTGTAGTCCCAGCTACTTGGGAGGCTGAGGCAGGAGAATGGCGTAAACCACAGCAGCGGAGCTTGCAGTGAACGGAGATCGCACCACTGCACTCCAGCCTGGGTGACAGAGCGAGACTCTATCTCAAAAAAAAAAAAGAAACTGGGAGAGAGTTTCAGCAGGGAACACTGGATTTTATCCATAGAGAAACCAGAAATTTAGACTAAGTCAGGTATATAAGAATGTAACATCAAAGTCGGAAAGGGAGTGAGCTGGAGTGTTGTGTGAAGCAGAAAGCTCTGCTGGTTGGCTCCCCTGCAATGAGCTAACCCCAACTCACCCATCCCACCTCCACTCCCAGGCCTCAATTTGCTCATTTTATCCTTATGGCAACCTTAGAGGAAATAATTATTATGTTTTAAGGATGAGGAAATTAAGACACTAATTAACTCACTAATGACAGGAGTGAGTTTGAACGCAGTCACCAAGATTAAGTTACTCAGACACCAAACATTGTGGGAGTGTCCAATTTGCTGCAAGATGATGCTTCCAAAGGAGATTTCTATGGGAATTTCATCTAACAGCAGCCTTCATTTAAGCCAAGCATGTCTCTTTCTATAAGTGCATTCAGGAAAAATAAAAAGACTCTCCTGAGCTTGCATGCCCCTAGATTCTTTACCTCTCTGCGGCTCTAATGTTACTCTAATGCTGGTGTCTTTATTTATCAGTGTCTCCGCTGGGGACACTAGCTCTGGGTGTCCCACTGAAGGTAATGTTCCCAGATGGCTCACAAATTAGGTTCAATAAAATGTAGCCATTCTTCTCTTTTAGTGAGTCCTTAGTGCTGAACCCATTTAACTTATCTAATACCCTATTTGAGTTGTTATATCCTAAACATGGATTGATTAGAACAAGGGAATAGGCTCTCAGGGGAATGCAATGAGCTTTTTGAAGTGGATAGAGGGCCTGCTGTGAAGCTGAAAATCTAACTTAAGGCTCCTTTTGCCTCTTGTTAGCTGTGTGGGCTTGGTTTCTTGGGACATCTCCCTCATTCATTTAGCTTCAATTCCCTTACCTGTAAAAAAGGAAAATTAGAAGACGTTGTGAAGAGTAAGAGGTGATATATATGTGAAAATACTTGGCAAAATATAACTGGTTATAGAAACATAAGTTAATATAACACGTTTAGATATAAAATATTAATAAGAGTGTACCACCTCACTGGAAACATACCCCTCAGCTGGACATTTTAACAAAAAAAAGGAATCAGGAAATTTTAGAAATCTAAGGAACCTCAGAGATGATCTATTTCAGCTTCCCTTTGGACAGATGAGGAATTTGAGGCCCCAGATGATGAGTAATTCACATTAAGTCACATAGCAAATGACACACAGAGCAAACCTATAATACACAGGACCTGTGTCTCTTGTCATCATCTTCTGCCCACAGCCTCTACTTCCTCCAGCGCCATGCTTCTGCAGACTGTGGCCTTTGATGGAACCATTCAAACCAAGAACTTTCAACTTCACATGCCGGAGAGAAAGTCCATGCCTCTAAAGCCTGACTATTCCAAGTATTTTGGGAACCTTTCTTTTATCTGCAATTAGGAGGATGAATATTACAAGTTTTAGAAAGACGGCCTATCTAATGTGATTTCTGTGGAACTTTGTGTGGTTTGTCTTTTCAGCACTGAAGGGAGTTTCTAGAGTACTTGTTGATTCTATCTCTGAAACAGACTCAAACATTTTCTTCCCTCTCCAGTACATTAGAATGTAAGCACTCTGAGGGCAGGGACCTTGTCTGTAATCCCTTTCAGAAGAAGACATCCCCAGTGCTGAGCACAATACACAATGCATACTCAGTAAGTATTCGTTGAATGAAAGAGGGCATACCTGCTGGCTTTGCCTTAGTTCATGGTCACATTGTTTTCTCAAGAGCTTCTTAAAGTGCTCCAACTGTAGTCTCACTCCTTCCAAACCCTCCTTCACACTGCCCTCTGAGTATCCTTCTCAATTACAAATATGAAAAGGTGACTCCTCTGCTTAAAACTTTTCAGTGGCTCCCCTTTGCCTACTGGAACTGGAAAAGTTCCTTATTGGAGACTTTATGGTTCTTTATTAAAGTTCTTTATAAAGTTCCTGGCTTTATCTGTAGAATCCTCTCTTTCCATCCCCACCTTTCAACACACACACACACACACACACACACACACACACACACACACACACCGCTTACACCCTTGTATTTGTTTCTGGCCACACTGGATTACCTATGACTGTTACAAGAAAAGATCCAACTCTTTCCATACCATTTCTTCTACCTGGAATGCCCTTTCCTGCCTTTGCCATTTGGTGAGTTACGTATTCCTCAGGCCTCTTCCTTCACTGCTTTGGTGTCTTCTGAAGTCCAGTTCATTAGACGGACTCCTCAGGAACATGAACTGTGTCTTTGATCCCTGTGGATTAGGAAATAGGTGATTACCCTGAGCATTAGACCTTTCCTTCCAGCAATACAGATTATTGAGATGAGGTTAAAACTAAGCTGAGTTATGATGATGAGAGCATTTGTGCTAGATCTAAGCACTGGGAGAAGGATGGTTTGTGTGGTAGGGTCTGGGGAAGAGCAGAGACTTGCACACCATTGCAGAGGACATCATTCTCAACAGATCTCAGCCATATCCTCTGACACTCCTCACCCAGAACTGCTGAAAACATGTACTTTATAAAATGAAAAAATATATAAACACTGATTTTTATCTCCTCATTTAACTCTAATAAAGTTATCACACATGATTTATTGTTTTTATTAATGAAAAGTAACAAAATGCCATGTTTTTGTAAGTACCATTTTGATTATTTATGTATTCATGAATTTCAATGTTCAAACTAATCTAAACATATTCTATGGAGTTTAGAAATTAGCGAAAAAATAAAATAAACCATCATCACTCACTTGGGTATATTTATTTTTTCTAGTCTTTACATTATACATTTTTATATTTCATTTTATATGACTAGTATCAGATTATACATATAAATATAAAGCCTAGTTTGTTTTACCCATGCCAAAAGTGTTTCTCTATGCTGCCAAATACTCTCAGTAACAATCATTGTAAACAACTGAATAATATTCCATTGAGTAAATGCTCCATTATTAAGTAGATCCACTGTAATTCATTTAGTCATTTCCCTATTGTTGAAGACTGGTTTCCTTGCAAGTTTTTGTCTTTATCAGTTATATATGAGGACACCTTCATAACACAAAGATATTCCACTATTTGTTGTTATTGCCTTAAGATGTCTGTGATGCCTACTACTAATTTGTAAGCACTCCCCTTACTAAAAACATTTAATGCCCTCTTACATTCTACCTCCTTTCCAAGATTGAAGTTGATCCATGCTCCCTAATATGGAATCTGAAGATCTTCATACCCTGGTGCTTGTCTAAGTCCCAGCATCCTGTCTTTATCAACCCTGCCTCTCATGTTACCCCCACCCGCCGACCTGCCTTGGATTTGATACACATACCAAGCTGTGCTTTCAGCCCTGTGCTGGTGCTCAGACTGCATGATGACCTCAGCTGCCCCTACACACACCTGCATATACCCACCACTCTGCTCAAATCCAGATCAGATGGTGCCTACTCTGGGAATTCTTTGCTGGCTCCTACAGAATAGATTAGTTACCTTTCCCCTGGGATTCCATGATTCCCCATGCATATCTTTATCATTATGCTGACAATACTCCACTGAAAATATATGACTCACTGAAGCTGGGAATGCATTTTTTTCATTATTTCCCCAGTTGCTTGAATAATACCGAACACATTGTTAAGTATGACATAGGTGATACACCTATCAGTAGATTTGGCAACTGAGATATTCCTGTAACATGTTATGGGAAGAGCAAAATACATGAAGTATTAGTAGATAGTAAGTATCTCATTTTATCCCATTTTTAAATGGTATGAAATATTAGTAAAGCACAAAGAAGAAAAATATTGTGAGATTGCTGTAAAAAAAAAAAAAAAACCCTGCATACTGAAGAATATGCAAAGTCCCCAGTTAATTTATGCACAGCTTTACAAATAGGTAACTTTTTTTTTAATTTTTATGATCCTGTCTCATTAACTACCATCCATATGTTAATGATATCCATATTTATCCATATTTATATTATCCATCCACATTTCTCTCCAATCCTAGCACTCCCCTGAACTTAGAACTCCATCTGTATCCTCAAACATCTCCATTGGATGTCTGCTGGCAACTCAAACTTCAAGAAAATTCAGAACTAAACTCTTGATTATCTGCCCCAGCTATTCCTTCCACAACCTTTTCCATCTTAGTAAATGGCAACTCCAGTGTTCCAGGTGCTCAGTCAGAAATCTTGGAGCCGCCTTTGACCCACCCCCGTCTTTTGTACATCCCATATCTCACCCACGAGCACATTTTGTTGGCTCTGCCCACAAACTGCATTCAGGGTTGAACCAGTCCTCACTGCCTTCTCTACTGCTAGTACCCTGGTCAAAGCCACTATCACTGTTCATCTGGATTATTGCAAGGACCTCCTGAATGATTGCTTAGCTTTCAACTTTGTGCCCATATTTTACACACAGAAGAAGAGTATCCTTTCAAATCTCCTCCTGTCCTTGTTTAAAGCCCTCTAGTGACAACCCATCTTGAAGTCCTAGCACGGTGTACCAGCCTGCTTGGGCTGCCATAACAAAATACCACAGACTGGGAGGCTTAAACAACCGACATTTATTTTCTCACAATTCTGGAAACAGGAGGTTCAAGATCAAAGTGTCAGCAAATTTGGCTTCTGGTGAGGCCTCTCTTCCTGACTTGTAGGGAGCAGCCCACTCACTGCAGCCTCATGTGGGCTTTCCTCTATGCATACTCGGGGAGTGAATGGGAGAGAGTGCTCCGGTGTCTTCATTTTCTTATAAGGACACCAGTTTTATTAGATTAGAGCAGCGGTCCCCAACCATTTTGGCACCAGGGACTGGTTTCATGGAAAACAAATTTTCCACAGATCAGGGTCAGGGGGATGGTCTCAGGATGATTCAAGTACATTACAATTACTGTGCAATTTATTTATATTATTATTACATTGTAATAGATAATGAAATAATTGTACAACTCACCAAAATGTAGAATCAGTGGGAGCCCTAAGCTTGTTTTCCTGCAACTGAGAGTGTGATGGGAGACAGTGACAGATCATTAGGCAGTAGAGTCTCATAAGGAGCACAAAGCCTAGATCCCTTGCATCCCCTGTTCACACTCCCATGAGAGGGTTCACACTCCCATGAGAACCTAATGCCATAGCTGATCTGACAGGAGGCAGAGCTCAGACTGTAGTGCGAGTGATGGGGAATGGCTGTAAACACAGATGAAGCTTCGCTTGCTTGCCTGCCGCTCACCTCTTACTGTGCGGCCTGGTTCCTAACATGCCATGAACTGGTACCAGTCCATGGCCTGGGGGTTGGGAACCGCTGGATTAGAGTGCTGCCCTTATTACCTCGTTTAACCTTAATTATCTCCCTAATGACTCTATCTCCAAGTAACATCATGTTTGCGTTGGGGCTTCAACTTGTGAATTTGGGGAGACACAATTCAGTTTCCATGTGATTCATGGCACAATGTCCTCACCTCCTTCCGCTGCTATAGCCAGCCCGGTCCCCTGTACCTCCATGAATACTCCCAACATGCTCCCATCTCAGGGATGCTGAACTGGCTGTCCCTTCACCTAGACTGTCCTCCAGGCATCTGCATGGCTTACCCCTTATAACCTTCAGATTTCTGCTCGAATGCCATTTATTGGTTATTTCTTCTTTGACCACCTTATATAAAATAGTATACCCTCCCCACCCCATTGCCATATCTCCATACTCTGTACCTTGTTTAACTTTTCTCTAAAACATTTTCACCACCATTCCATATTTATTTGTTTATTCCTCTTTTCCTCCTCCATTCCACTGGGGGAAGTATAAACTCCTGAATACAAGAATTTCATTATACCTTTTTGTTTACAAGGATATTGCTGGCACCTAAAACAGTCCTGGCACACAAAAGATGCGCAATAAACATTTGTTGAATGAATGAAGTTTCTTTCTTTCTTTTCATTCTTTCAGCTTTCTTATTTCAGCTTCAAACCAAATCTGGAAGAAGGTAAGGTAGATATTTGTTCTATTTTTACACATTAGGAAAACTATTACTTATAAGGGTTAGGTTTCATATCTGTAGTGATCATTTCATTTGTTGGGTGCTTAATATTGCCAAGGGATATGCATACTATTATATTTGCTTTCGTTTAATCCTTAGAGTAATCCTAAAAGATTATATATTATTATCCCTATTTTAACACAATTACTTACACCTTAGAAAGGTTCAATAACTTGCCCAAGGGAGCCACTATTAAGTAACAGCCCAGATCAGAACCCTCATCTGACTTTAAAGAGCTTGTTTTTATCTGCTATTATAGCTCACATTCTTTCAGCACAATGCCGTGTGCCAGGTACTATGCTAAATCTTACATTATTGTCTTCATTTTGAAGATGAGATCAGTGAGGCTATGAGATGTTAACTCTTCAGGGTCACACCAACCTGACCTTAAAGTCTGTCAAATGCTAGCTGTCTTCTTTAAAGAGGCAGGTCTTGAACCTAGGATTTCTTACTTTCGGTTTCCCTGCCTTTGTGCGCTAACTGCCTAAATTAACCCTACGGTCCAGGATGCGCAAGCCATGGCACACTGTAAGTTTACATTTGCAACTCTGGTCTCAATAGACTCTTGTGAGACAGAAAATGTGGACTGACAAAGCAAATTAGTATGACCATTAAAAATATTGACAAATGTTATATGAGCTAATCATATTTAAAAGATTGTTCAGTCACTCCCAGGTTAGGTCCGCTTCTTTGTTCCTATTCTCTTTCTTCTTAGATACCTGGCAAAATGTACGTGTGCTTCACTCCGGGTCTTTCCCTTCCTCTAATGGCATAGCTTAGGTTCAATAGTGAAGAAGGATAATTGAATCTATTTTTCAGACTTTCATCGGCGGGCTCTTTTCTGGGCACATATTATTAGAATTGTGGGAATCAGACATTTCTTTAAAGTAGGATTGTTGAGCTGAGCCAAGGAGATTATTAAAAGACATTACAATGCCAGCCTTAGAAAACATATGGGATACCTAGATTCCCCGCTCTATCCCTCCCTTCCCAGCACAAAGCTTATTCAAACGTCTTTCCAGGAACAGCATTCTTCCTTCAACTGGTCCTCAGCAGCCTGCTCTTGCGGTCCACTTGCCCACCACACATTGGGCCAATGATTCTGAATGCGTGGTTCCAGGTTGAGCAGCATCAGCATCACCAGGGAACTTGCTAGAAATAAAGAAAGTCAGGCGTCATCCCAAACCCACTAAACCGGAAATCCTGGGAGTGAGGCCAGCCTTCTGTTGTCACAAGCCCTCCAGGTTATTCAGACGCATGCTCAAGTTTGAGAACTCATGAATGAGAAGTGTCATCTTGGCCTTCTCCTCTCCTCACAGCCCCAGCCCTGCAGTGTTAGACAACAGGACACAGCTGCTTCCGATCTTACTCTTCCATCAAGCCACAGCTAAAGTGACAGAGAGTTCTACTCCGGGGCTCAGATCCTGACATACTTGATACAGGGCTTTGAACCCGATTTAGAGAACAATATTCTGAACTGTAAAACATATAGATAAGCCATGTTTGCTGAATACTTATTGTCTGCTTTAGAAAAATCATATTACTAACCTTTCCCATGTTGATCATATCTTTGGTCTTACCTAATACAGCATAATAAGAACTACTGTTGAATCTAGTACATTCTGTTTGCTTTAAATTTTTTTTAAAAAAGTATCCGTATGATGCATTTAAAACACATAGTACTATGACTCCTGTCAGAGAATAACAATTCCTTACTTCCCACATACCTACCGCTCTGAAACTTTTATTATTTTAACATTTTCTTCTGTTATTTTACTCCATTCTAAATAACACACTTACATTGCTATTTTCTGATTTGTCAATTTTAGGTGTTATCTCTTGACTTCCTCTTACCATGGGTGAGAATTCCATTCTCCTGAGTTTTCCTTCCCCTCACAACTGTCACACAATTCTCCTCCCCACTGTTTCAACTCCACCCCAACCTTCCTCTGTCTGTGTCTTCCTGGTGCTGAATTTCTGCAGTGAAATTGAGAATTTATTGATGGCATCCAACCCCATCTCCATCCTATCTTAGAGTTTTAGCTTCCTCCACCATGCTAGTCACCTACCACTTTCCCCTCTGCTTCTAGTCTCATAGAGTACTGATACTGACACCTTTCATCTGCTGTGGCTGATCCTAATTCCATGTCAAACTGGAAGTCCACTCACGATAAACACACAGCAAATTTCACACAAACACTATTAAAGATTTATTTTTCTAATAACACTTTAATTAGAAACATCTGGTAATAATATATACTAGAGTAGTACTCCACTAATAATTTATACTAGAGTAGAATTTGTACCAAGTTCCACACCTATGCAGCACTACATTATAATAACCCTCTTACACATGTGGGATGATTATACGAGTCCTTTGGAGACTCTCTAATATTTCATTCTTACAGCAGTTCTGCAATTTAGGTATACCAGGTCCATGGCCTCCCTAAATCCCATATCCCTCAGACAATATCTTCTACTCCCTGTAGACTGTTCCCTCAGAAGCCTACAATGGAACATTTGTTGTGCCTGATATCACCTCTTCCCACTTCCCTGATCAATAACTCTGACACGTCTCCTGATGCTAATACCTGATTACCAATCTATCAGAGGACCCTGTGTCCTGGTATGGAGCAGGGAAAGTATCAGCCTTGAGTGAGGAAAAAAAGCCAGTCTTCTTCGCCTCTGTGATTTGGGCTACTGACCCCTCCTTTGGGTCCTGGTACATTTCGCTGCCGGATGTCAGGTTAATCTCAGTCTGCTAACTCCATTTTAGTGATTGCCAAGTCTGTGGCAAGATAACAATTCTGTTATTTCCATTTTTTGTTTTACATACTATCAGTATTTTATTTTGAAAGCACACAAAATTTATAAAGTAAAAGGTTCAAAGAAACAAAGCTATTTAATGTACTTCAAATACAAAAGCATATAAAGATGATATAAACATCAGGGAAATTTTGCAAAAGGTAAACATAACTGTAATATAAATTATTTGTAGATGTAAATCACTAAGTTAAATATTCAAACCATAAACTAAATAGCATATAAACTAGAAAAATGCAGTTAATTATGGAAATTGAAAATAAAAATGTTACTTGCTCTTTTTAAAATGTGCTAATTAAAAAATGAAATTATTCAAGTGACATCAATGATTTGCAAATATATTTTTATGCAAGCTTCACTTGCTGCTGAAAAAGCTTTTCTGGTGATTTTGTGAATAGTCAGAAGAATGGTGAAGAGACACTTAAGAACTAACCCTAAATATTTTCCTCTGAATTTCAACTTTAAATAATTTTATTTCTTATTTGATAATTTTGAATTTTTGTTTGAACAACCCTTCCTTCCATGCTCATCCCAATAAAGACTATACATAGGTTTTGTATTGACAAGGAGCTATGTTTCCTGCCCGCCCCCACGAAAGAAAATATATTTGATAAGTCTACATCTTCTGTATTTTTATCATGTGTAGTTGGTGGCTCTGATGCACAAGTCCCTGTATCCATTTCCATACTGTCACATTCATATTCTGTTTTCTCAAAAATTTTTTGAACTGCAGCAATAATTATTCTTTCAACAGGAGTTTTGCAGGACCATAATATGGTTGCTAATTACAATTCATGAAGATCTGGACATGTCTAGACTGGTAGGCTTTGTATCAGTTTGTTTTTTCACACAATTTGAATAATTAAATTGTCGATCTTGCTCTACAGATATCAATACCTAGAATTTTGGTTATTTAAAAATAACAAAAATAGCACACCAACAAATCCATGGATATTTCAGTGGTAAAATAGCAGAGTATATTTTAGTTCCACAATTTGGTCATCTCTTCTCCTTCCTCCTCACGTGGGGTGCCCAGGATGCTTTGAGGCCAGGACTCCCTTTTATTAAATGGTACTCGGTGAAGTGAAGTAATTAGCTTGGGGTCATGTGGCTAGCAAGTATCAGCATTAAGATTGGAACTCCTCACGCCTGTAATCCCAGCACGTTGGGAGGCTGAGGCAAGCGGATCACAAGGTCAGGAGATCGAGACCATCCTGGCTAACACGGTGAAACCCATCTCTACTAAAAATACAAAAAAAAAAATTAGCTTGGTGTGGTGGCGGGCACCTGCAGTCCCAGCTACTCAGGACGCTGAGGCAGGAGAATGGCGTGAACCCGGGAGGTGGAGCTGGCAGTGAGCCGAGATCACGCCACTGCACTCTAGCCTGGGTGACAGAGTGAGACTCCATCTCAAAAAAATAAATAAATAAAGATTTGAACTCAGTTCTTTGGATTCTAAAAACAGAGTAACTTTTGCTATCTCTTAGTAAATAACCCTATCCTTTTATATAAATAGACCCCATGTTGTCTATCCTTAGGGTGAAACAAATAACTGACATTTTTTCTCGCAGAAATAATCACTTCGCATAGCTTTAAATTTTCCCGAGGGAGGATTATCGAACACTAGAATGGACTCTTGCAACAAGTTATAACATTTCTTTTTACATCATTCTTAAAAACAATCGACATGAGGAGTTTTAAAATTTGCACGGGTTCCAAATAACCTCTCAAGATCTCCTCCCTACTGCGATTCTGCAGGTCTGTGAAAACTTAAGACAATTAAAATCCGAAGTCAGTCTCCCTAATATTTGGTCCTTTGGCTGTTTGTTGCCCTGCAAATGAAATATCTGGATGACAGGACTGAGTGATTTCTCCCTTATTTTTGAGTCTCATGTAGCCTCAGACTTTGTTTGCTGCTATGCCATTATCAAAGCAGCCAGGTGGAAGGGATATCTCGAGAAATTGGAAATAATCTTGGTTGTCTTTCCTCTATTTGCTCCTTTCATCTTTTTCCTGTTTAATAAGCACAAAGTAAACACAGAACTGATTTTTTTATTCTGAAATGTTATGAACATTAAGCTCTGAGTATTATCATGGGAATGCATTTCATTTGAACTCAGAGGAGCCTTAATGTAATTTTTTAAAGGGGGAAAAAAAAAACCCTCAACCTTTGTAATGCTATGACAATATCTCTTTGCTCCGTGGGTCTAGAAGGCCTCCTTCTGGCAGGTTCCAAATCAGCTCAGTTTTTGTTTTGTTTTGTTTTGTTTTTCAGGTTCTTGAGCTATCTGGAGATCTAAGTTCTAACTACCTAGGCAGCATTGTGAAAGATTTGAGCCTGTAGTAGGCTCTTGACATGAGTTTCTCCATTTAACTCAGACACACTCCTACCAATTAGTTCATATTATCTCATTTTAGTAATAAGTCAATTACAATTCAAAGTGGTTGAATGATGTGTTATGGTGGCCCTAGAAAACTAATATGTTTCAAAATTCTTCCTCCTTGTCTTTCATACTTAGGTTGTGTTAGCTCCTGGGCAGTCCTCCAGTCCCACCTGTCAGATCTCTCTCTCCCCTCCTTACCTCAATAGGGCCCTAGAGCACTCAGGTGTGTTCCCCTAGTTAATGGTAGGTGGGTGGGTTTTTCACACAAACACTGCAGCCAGTGGTCACATGAAATCTACATCAGTCTATAAATATTGATACTGTCAAGGCACAAATAGCTGCTGGCCATTTATAAGAAATGCATGTGTTTCTGACATATTTTTAGTAATCTTTTCTAAAGTAAGCTTAGAATTTCTGCAACATGTAACAGTAAATGTGTCCCTTTCGTGTAGTGCAATACAGAGCAGAGAACTACTCATAAGAATTGTGTGAGTTTCTGAAGATTTAATTACTTATATAATTGTATGCATTGTTACACATTTATGTTTTTAATCAAAGGTTTAAAATTTGTAAGAACTGTAAGAACTCTATGAAACTAGAAAAATACTAAGGAGAGTAATGAAGAGAGATCAAATAGGCAGCTAATTAAGTTAATGTGCATTCAGTGCTTGGAATAGCACTGGGCACATAGTAAGCTCAATATAAGTGTTAGATGTAATTATTGCTTTGAGACAAAACTGAAAATCTCCAAATACAAAGAATCTTGGGAAATATTGAAGAAAGAGTAAAAACTGGAAATGAAAAGAGTAAAATTTTATAAAACTAATTTGATGAAAGTGCCAGATGAAATAACCAATAAGTTGTAACACCTGGAAACAAAATAGGAAATGTGGGTTGTAAATGTGAGTGCTGCAAATAAAGACATTTGGTAATCAGTGAAAGATTTTTTGAATGACTGGTATAAAGGAATATATCACCAAATAGGGTTAGATATTTTATAAGTTTTTAATTGTCTGCCTTCACAACAGACAATGAGCTTCCTAAAGGAAGGGTTGGGATTTTATGTGACTTATTTAAGTAGTTTCAGGGTCTAGTACCTGATACCAAGTGGCCACTCAGTGAATGTGTGATGAGTGAAGTAATGAATGAATGAATGAATGGTTGAATGGTTGACTTAAGGTTCATGAGTTGGACAGGAAAAGGTGGAAGGAATTTACTAAGATAGCCACAATATCTGCCACATCTCTCTTCATATCTGAACTGTCCATTCCTTTGTGTCTTCAAACTGTGACTTCAGCCCGACCTCTAAAATTAATTGCTAACACTTGTGCAGCACATTACACTTTATAAACACTTTTTTACATGTCAATGCATTGACTTTGATCTTAAAACATCCCTGGAGTGCCAGGCAAAGCTATCTGTTTTACAAATGAGGAGTCTGAAGCTCAGAGAGACTGTGACTTACTCAAGGTCACACCCATGAGGTGGAGTCAGGACTCAGTTCCAAATTATCTCAACCCAATCAGGTGTTCTCTTCACTTCACCATCGGCTATGGCACACAAAGAAGGCCATGAATATCTCCACTCTTAGGGGAGTTATAACAGTCTTCCCAAGGAGGTAATAATTGAACTGGGCCTGAAACCATAAGCACTTGGCATCTTCTTCTGCCAAAGTAGCCAGGAAGTAGTGCGAGGAAAGTTAACTCCAAGGATCTTGGAAGGACTAGGCACTGAGACTTGAACAGACAGCAGAACTAAAGGGCCTGTTGCCCATCCCACCCTCAGTAATTGTCGTGATGCAGCATATTCTGCTGGGCTTAGGGCCAGTGCAATGCATTTACACAGTAAATGCAAACAGCAGGGGCTATGGAGTCAGGTTTTGGTTCAAATCCTACTTAGGCCCCTTAGTTATTATAAGACCTGGGAGAGATCTCCTTTTCGATTTTCAATTAAAAATATTCATTCAACATTTATTGTATGCCATTTAGTGACTAGCTAGATTCTGATGACATAGTGGTTTAAAACAAAATTGCTTCTCCCATTACAAGTTGTCTGGTACTAAACAAGTATACCATTTCATATGTAATGAGTACACAAAAGTTGTAATGGATAATAAGCAAAGACCTTAGCACATGTCTGGTACAAAGTAATGGTTCCAGCAATGGTAGCTATCTACAAGGGCTTGAGAGACATGGTGTATTAGTGAGGTTCACTAAAGAAACAGAATCAACGGGATCTATAGGAAGAGATTTATTATAGGGATTTGGGTCACACCATTATAGAGGCTGAGAAGTCCCACGATCTGCAACCTATAAAGAAAAGCCAGTGGGTATAAGTCAGCTCCAGTCTGAAGGCCTGAGAACCAGGGGAGTCAATCATGTAGATTCCCAGTCTGGGTCCAAAGGCATGAGAAACAGGAGCACCAAGGACAGGAGAAGATGGATGTCCCAGCTTAAGCAGTCAGGCAGAAAGCAGTGAATTTCTCCTTCTGCCTTTTGTTCTATTCAGACCCTCAACAGATCGGATGACTCTCCCTCACACTGGAGAGGACGATTTCTACTTTATTAAATTCACTGATTTAAACTCTAATCTCATCCAGAAACACCCTCACAGAAACCCCCAGAAGTAATATTTAATCTGTGCACCCTGTGGCCCATCAAATTGACTCATAAAATTAACCATCACACATGGCACAAAGGACTGAATGTTTATGTTTCCCCACAATTTATACGTTGGAATTCTAACCCCCAAGGTGATAGCATTAGGAGGCAGGACCTTTGGGAGGTGATTAGGTCATGAGGACAGAGTCCTCATAAATGAGATTAGTGCCTTTATGAAAGAAATCCCCGTGAGATCCCTCACCTCTTCTGCCATGTGGGGGCACAGTGAAAAGATGGCCGTCTATGAAGTAGGAAGCAGGCCCTCATCAGACACCCAATCTGCTGGAGCCTCAATCTTGGACTTCCCAGCCTCCAGAACTATGAAAAATAAATTTATATTATTTATAAACCACCCAATTTATGGTGCTTTGTTATAGCAGCCCAAACACACTAAGACACAGGGGAAGGTTGTACCTGACCACTCACCCCCTCCAAGGCTCTGTGAGGTCCAGTTTCGCTAGCTGCCAGCATTCAAGATGAGATCGTCCTCTGACGTTAATGATCCCTGCAGTTAGATCTCTAGACATCTCAATGCCTTCACATCTATTAGGCATTTTAATTACCACAGCCATCCTCTGTGGTGTGAGTATGGTCTTCTTCTAGTAATAGATTCAGGCCACCATAGCTTGTGACCCACAGAACACAGCAGGCTAGAGGAGAGCTTCTGCACTGCCCTGGTGTTCCTGTAGCCCAGAGAGCACTGGCCATCACCTCCTTAGAAACCTTCGCCAGCTCCTCACTGCTACCCAAATAGGAATACAACCTCCTTGACACTGCATACAGAAGTGCTTCTCAAATGCAGATCTGTGGAAGCAAGCACAGTAATCATGATGAATAATCAAGTTGTCACTGCTTTGAAGCAAACTTGAGGGAAAAAAAAGGGATTCCATAATGAGCTTTACCTAAATCTAAATGATCCATTCCAAACTAATATCTTTTATTCTTATTGTTTCTTCTGTTACATTAGGTGTTAACTGTCACCCATTTCATACAATTACAGTGCTAATAGACAGTATTTTGGTAAATGTCTTTATTTAATAAAATAAAGATTTGACCCAACTTTTTGGTTTATTTTTGAAACTGGCCTATGAGATCCAAAAGATAGGGCTTTTGTACTGAGCCAGAACTGGTGTACAACTGTTAGAACTATAAGGCCTTCTTCTTCTAGTCGCTCCCCTGATTCCTGTTCTTCACTCTCTCCTTCTCTTTTCCTTTTTTCCTTTTCTCTTTCCCTCCTCGAATTTAGCTGCCTGACTTTATCTTTCACCATTCCTGAAACTCTCTATAATTGCCTATGTCTTTGTGTCTGTCCCTGCCCATCCCTTTGCCTGGACACCTTTTTTTCATCCTTCAAGATATACTTTAAAGCTTCATCTTCTCTTTAACTTCCGTCTACTTTCCGAGACAGTTCTAAACACTGTTTTGCCAGAGTGGGTGCTGCTGATTGCCGGTGTAATACTTCCACTTTCTTAACAGGATTGTTTGCCTTCCCTATAAAACCCTGAGGCCTACAAGGGCAGAAATGGAGCCACAGCCTTCTTTTTATCCTCTGCTAGTGCCTAGCCCAGTGGCTGGCCTGTCCCTATAGACACAGTGAGTGAGATAAGGAGGGAGATGGGGCATGAGGCAAACAGAGAGAGAGAAGAAATATAGAGAGACACAGCACGGAGACAGAAAAATACACACAGAGAAAAGATAGAGCCAGGTGTAGAACAAGGAGGAGGGAAAAGGAGGGAGGAAAGAAGAGAAGGAAAAAAAAGAGAAATCTGTTGTGAAAAGAAGGATAAAGGAAAGAACAAAGGAGGGAGGTAAAGGAGAAAAGGACCATGGGAGAGAAGGTTGTTGTGGCACATTTCAAACTCGCCTTCTCAAGGTGAAAATGCCTTCCTTCCCAGCATCCGCCTTTAACACATGCAGGGGGCTTTGACTTGTTATTCACTTTTCATCTTATAAGTATTTGAATACATTTGCATTAAATTATATTTAGATTTTCATCATCTCTGTAATTTCCCAAGATAAATAGAAAAATCTTTTAAAAAATGAAAACACTATAGACTGTGTATTTAACCTTACAAAATTGGCAATTCATTAGAGAAAGAAGGCATTTGCTGCTTTAGCAAAAATATTTTGTTCAAGAAGATAGTGTCTGCCAGTATATGTAGGAAAACTCCCAAATAAGTTTTAGAATGACAGATCTTCATTAGCTTAACTCTAATTTTAAAGGTTTTTTTGGTTAGAAATGTATATATGGTTTTGTTAATGTGGGTCATTGGAAAGCACCTCAATTTCATAAAATTACAACTTATCGTTTATAAGTGCATAATGTCATTTTTTTCTAACTTTGGATCTTTAAAAGTAAGTGAAAATTAACATTTCAAACCCAATTCTCCAAATGGAGGCAATGATAAATACACAATTACGGGTGCCCTTGAATGAAAAAGTGAGTTCTCATTTCAAGTTGGGTATAACTGTCTTAGCAACTATGATCCAGGGAGCTCTTGAGTACTAAACACACTGCTTGTCTCGTTAAATATGCCCAACCACATTTTTGTTCCTTTCATCATTTCCATTTCACCCATATGGAAACTGAACTCTGAGAGTTTAAGTCACTTGGGAAAGGTCACATAGCTGGTAAGTGGCAGAGCTGAGTTTCATCCTGGTGTCATCTGACACCAGTAGCCTGTGAACCAAAGTGTTCTTCCTGATATGATAAGGATTTACAACCTGTTAGAGACTGATTGATTCACTGACCTCTAGCCTGAAAAGATGAAAGGAGGAAAAAAGGAATTGTAATTTATTAAGTGCCTACTATGCATCAAGCACCTCAATGTATCCTTCCATTTAACTCTCCAAACGAACCTGTGGGATAGGGACTTTCGCCCCTTCGGCTCCCAAGAGAGGTGAAGCAGCTTGCTTGGGGTCCCCAGAGAGACTCTCCAGTCATTCAGATGCCACAATAAGGCATGAAAATCCAAAGTCTTCATAGCCTGCTTCAGTGGAGGAAAGAAGCATTCTTTGTATTTGTTCAAAGAGCTGAAGCACTACTTGCCAGACAGTGTTTTGTTAGTGCATAGCATGAATTCTCTCATGGACTCCCCACAACAGATCTGTGAAGGAGGCATGTTATCTGGACCTCTTTCTTCACCTTAGAGCAGAGATGGATTTGACTTCAGGGCACGGGCAGGTGTGAGAAGACAATCATCTCAGGAACAAGCTAGAACTGGAGAAAGCGGTCCGGCCTAACGGCATTCAAATTCTGACTATTTCAAAACACATCCCTGTCCACAGAAGCCTGTCTGCAGGCCTTGTTTATTCTGTCAGTTCCTTATCCCAGCCTAGTGGGGTATGTGGCTTCTTGCATGTCCCACTCAGTTTACAGAGCCTAACAATATCATTCATACTCCTATTTTAAGACAGTATGGTTGATGCTTCCAACTCTGGTACTCCAAAACCATCCATTCCACTTTCCTGCAGCTTCAGAAGTAGCTCCACACAGTGCTCTTGTTATTACAAGACCCTTAATTGTTATTAATTGCCATTGAAGGTGATGATAATTAACGCACTGTAATGAAGTGCTAGACCACCATCCTGGCATGTATATTTAACCTATGCTTGTCTAAGGAGTTCAACAAATTCGACAGAGACCTTCCTGCCTCGGTGCTGAAGAAGACACAGGGGCGTATGAGTTAATTTAGAGATCCGGAAGCCCTGGGCCACTCCTTCCGTGGGAAGCTCTCACTGCCTGTGGCCCATGCTTTCCTGCTTCCTGTCAGCTCTGCCGGCCCCCTGCTGCCAGGCGGCTTTCCTTGTTCAGAACAGCAGGCTCGTTTGATGGCATGCCAACACAGATTTCAAACACCAATTACCACTCCGCCGATGACAAATACGAAGCGAAAAAAAGCAGCAATGATCATTTAATAAATTTATTATGAAGACTAATGGCCCTTCTATAAATCACCGTGCCTTATTACTGAAAAACCTCAATTATTCAGACATGGAGACAACAGGGTTAATTTTTAAATCATGGAAGCACAACTTCTGGATGGCCTTAGGAGGACCTTGAGGGATCCTCATGGCCTAAACTAGGGAGTAAAACTCAAAGAAGACCAGGAAGGGGAGACAAGTGACTAGGAAGTGCACAGAGCAAACACCATCTATGTTCTAGGTAGGCATTTTCTCATACACTTTATAGAGAAAAATCCCAGCTAGTCCTCACAAAATTGCACAAGGGCAGTGATGGAGCAGCAAAATGCTTAAGAATATCAGCTTTGGAATTAAGTTAGCCCTAGCTCAAGTCTAGAATCTACCAGATCATAGCTGTGTGATCTTGGTCAAGTTACTTAACCTCTCTGTCTCACTTCCCTAGTTCATAAAACAGGGAAAATGATAGTAGCTACCACACAGAGTTGCTGTTGTCATGATTAAACACAAGAAAATGTGGTGAATACTTATCACAGAAAACATTCCGTATGTTATCATTAAGTCAGTTATTATTTTCGTGCTTTATACATGAGATGATAGACTATCATCAAAGTTTAGTATCTCATCCACAGACACACAGCTAATAGTGCAGCCTGGATTCAAACCCATATCTATGTCCAGCTCTGCCACCTTGGTCTAGCCTCGCAACTTTCCTGTGTGAGTGGGTAATGTCAAGGTTTGCAGTGGCGGGATTTACTGGGCAAAAGATGCCTTGCACAGTCCCCTTCATCTCATTCCAAACCAGAAGTAAGAGTCTCTCCTCCTGCCTCCATGCCAGCTGTCTTCTAATGGGTAGAAATGTCAATACCCGCAAAGGGTGTAATTGAAGATACAGGTCTCTTATTTCTGAAAGTGATTGAAAACATGCATACTCACCTTTTCTGTTTGTTTGGTTTTGTTGTGTATTTCTTTAATAGTTGAGTATAAATACCTGCCCTCCCACCTCTCCTGTTTCTTATCACACATTGCATCACACATTTAAGCTACTGCAGGACTGCTCGGGATATTTGAGTCTGGACTCCACTGCCAAAGCCTACTGGTGCCTTGCTCTATGTCTGTGTCTCTGTATACAAATAGCTCAAGAGCAATATGCAGAAGATTGAGTTGGTCAAGCAATTGGTTAGTTCAAAAAATATCTCAGTCAAGAAGTAATCGGGGGCCTATCTGTGTCAGGCAAGGAACCTGGCAATGAAACCATGCAAATGAGGGAAGCATTAGTACTTTGGAATATGGTTTTGATTGCCCTCAGAGGCAAGTCAGTCACTCTCTGTAGCGAGAATCCGACTTAATACCAAAAACTTGCAACAACATTTACTGAGTGCCTGCTAGTGCTGGATCACATGCCAGATCCAGAGGCGTAGGCAGTCAGGGATCATGTGTGCACTTTTCCATGGAGGAACTTACAATCGCCTAGCCTCAGAGCCCCCAGCCTAAATCCTCTTAGGGACAACCTCAGTTTCCCCCAAACTCTGCAGAAATTGGAAGACCTAAATAAGCCCCAGCGTTGTTCAAAAGTACAGAAAGTAAAGACAGAGGGTAGGAGAGTGCTTCAGTGAGGGTTCATGAGTTCTGCGCCCCCTTCGCTACCCCCATGCACTGTCCCAGCTTGTTATTCCCTCACAAGAGCGGTACAATTACTGAGTAAAAGGAAGGCCTTTTATCGTTTTCAGGCCAAATCTCCCCTCCTCAGGGCTCCTACACACACACACACACACACACACACACACACACACACACAAACAATCCTACTCCCTCTCTTACACACAAACTCAAGCTCATGAATTCTCTCACACACACATGCATGTGCTCACACACACATACACACACACACTCAAGCTCATGAATTCTCTCTCACACACACGTGCATGTGCTCACATACATACACACACACTCAAGCTTATGAATTCTCTCACACACACATGTGCATGTGCTCACACACACATACACACACATACACTCAAGCTCATGAATTCTCTCTCACACACACGTGCATGTGTGCACACACACATACACACACACTCAAGCTTATGAATTCTGTTTTCTCCTCCAATACACACAAGTTCAAGATCATGAATTCTGTCTCTCAGTCTCTCACATGCAAACACTTTCTCAAACAGGCACACAAGCTTAACTGTGTGAACTCTCTGTCTCTCTCTCTCATACACACACACACACACACACACACACATACCCTTGTGACCAACTCTTTGAACCCAAGGCAGAAGGTGAGCATGAGAAAATAGGCCAGTCTGCAAATTGTCTTGTCAGTGAGGAAGCAACAATCTGGAGCAGAAGGCAATGCAAACAAAGCCTTGTGTGCTGTTGCTGCTAACGATTTAGGGCAGTAGGTGTGTCTGCCACGCTGCCCCTCTGCTTCCAGACCCTGAGCCTGTGGCACTGCAGCTGTTGCGTGCTCCTCCTACCTCCTCCTGTCTAGCTCTCCCTCTCTGCATCTGTGTTCTCTTCCCCTGCTCCTGCTGCTGCTGGCCTGAGAAGGAAAGCATGAGGATGGACAGCACATCTTTTAGGTGTCTGGGTGCCTGGCACTGTGCCACATGTTGGGTGCCTCTTAGCTCAAAGTCGTCTTTAATCCAACCCCTTCCCCTCACTCTCACCCCAAGTTTTGCTGATAGTTGTATTTGCGGGTTTATCCCCTCATGGGAAACACTCTATTTCTGTGCATATTTCAAAAGTCAAGTTCACTCAATCACCAGTCATCTGTTTAATAAGCACTTTTTGAGATTCATCTCATACAAAACTAGCATTTTCCCTGGAGTCCTGGAAACAAGTCCGGAGGGACCTGTCATTCTCATTTAACCCTATAAACATTGGTTGAGTAAAGGAATCTTCCCCATCACCCCATATGTACCTATGTAAGAGAATGGGTTAGGACATCCAAACTCATCATCTGCTGGGCCTTGTGTGAAATTGAAAGACTTCATATGGAAAGCCCAGACTGCTTCTCACAGTGAGTTCCTCTACTGGAAGGTTCTCCTTTGGGGGCGGAGTCTCAGCAGGCACCAGAGAAACAAATTCTCCAGGATTGCCATTTTTGCTACCCCTGAAAACAAACCCACAAGCCTGCTCTGGAGGGAATGACCATGGATCCCTACTGGAAGCAGGCAGATGGTAACAAAGTAAAAAATACAGTAAAGGCAAGGATTCTGGGATGTGTCAAATGTCTCCAGTTATTGTTCTTGTCACCAACTCAGTCCTTCTGTGCCTTGACAGTCTCTAGCAGCCTTACTCTCCGGTTCTGTGTCTCAGGTGGTGTTCACGCCTGCTCAACCCTTGGTCAGAGTCCCACTCTGCCCTGGATCCAGTTGACCCCTCCCCTCCTTGAAGTCCTCCCAGACCTCCATTTTCCCAGAATGAAGCTTGGCAGTTGGACAAAGAAGGATTGTCCCTGCTGGCCCTAGAATATTTCACAGGACACTCTTGGCCAACTCCATCTCTCTAAAGCTCCAATTCTTTATCTATAAATTAGGGGCCCTGACTCATGTCTGTAATCCCAGCACCTTGAGAGGCCAAGGTGGGAGAATCACTTGAGCCCAGGAGTTCAAGACCAGCCTGGCAACACAGGGAGACCCTATCTCTACAAAAATAATTTTAAAAATTAGACAGGCCTGGTAGCTAATTGGAGACTGCGGTGAAAGGATCACCTGAGCCCAGGAGTTTGAGGCTTCAGTGAGTTATGATTGCACCACTGCACTCCAGCATGGGCAACAGAGCAAGATTCTGTCTCAAAAAATAAAAAATAAATGGATGACTTAATAGTCTCAACATGTTGTCGTTAAGAAGGATAAGGCAAATCGTGCTCCTAGCACAGTGTTGCCATGTACCAGGTGCTCCATAAAAGTTAGTTCACTCTCTTTATTCCTCACCCAATAGGACTATCTCCTTAAGTGAAGTTTTGTCCCCTCTAACTGTTTAATAGACACTTGTCCTGCAGGATGCTCCATAAAAAAGGATCTGGAACTGCTACCCATCATATTCCTGTCGTAAAGGATATTAACACTTTAGGTCCTGAGGAGTCCTGCAGTTTAAATAAATCTGTTTAATCCATTGTTTTCTTCATTGCCCTTGACAAAATGAGCACATTGTTTGCTTAGCAAACACCTACATAACATACTCTGTGTTTTACAAAGGTTAAGTCATTTAATTCTCATGACAGTTCTGTAAGGTGAGATATTATCATCAGTGTCCTTTTAAAAGATGATGGAATTATAACCTATAGCACAGAGCAGTTCAGTCACTTGCCCAAGGTCACACAGTTGTTGCAGAGCCAGGATTTGAACACATTCTGTCTCCAGGATCTAAATTCTTATCCACTCTACTCAGCTGTCTCTCTAATTTAAAGATACACACACACTCACACATATATACATGTGTATGTATATGCTGATTCTGCAACTAAAAAAATAGCAATGCTATTATCTGTGTAATAACTGTTAATATTCTAACAAACATTAATTCCAGAATATATAGAAAGGCTCCAGAAAGGCTGCCTGAGACTCTCTCCTGCTCTCAATTCTCACTAGTTGGTGACTTGGTCCCACCACAGAACCCAGCACCACTGTCCACCATCCAGGCTTCCCTGTGGACAGGTGCACTGTTTAGAATCACTTCTCAAATGTAAAAGCAAAGTACCAGAACCCACAGGGTCTTCTTTCCTACCTCTCACTTACTGAAACACTTCCCAGCCAAATCTGAAGGAAGACTTGTCAATCCACCTGCTGCTGCTGCTTTCCCTTTTTTTTTTTTTTTTTTTTTTCTACACAGTCTCACTGTGTCACCTAGGCTAGAGTGCAGTGGCATGATCTCATCTCACTGCAACCTCCACTTCCCGAATTCAAGTGATTCTCCTGCCTCAGCTGCCCAAGTAGGTGGAATTACAGGCACGCACCACCATGCCCAGATAATTTTTGTATTTTTGGTAGAGACGAGGTTTCACCATGTTGGCCAGGCTGGTCTCGAACTCCTGACCTCAGGTCATCCACCCACCTCGGCCTCCCAATGTGCTGGGATTACAGACATGAGCCACCGCGCCTGGTCTGCTTCTTCTTTAGTATGATATTCTTTCCTGTATCAGTGGAGTCTGCAGAAAGGGTGTGTCTTTTATTCCCCTTTTCCTGAGGAAGAAGATCTCTTCCCTGGAGTCTTTGTTCTAGTCCAGAAATCCTTCGGTGGGTCTTCTCAACATCACACTCATAGTCCCTTATTTGTAAGCAGCAGGAAGTTCTTTTCTAGGTAAAATGAGAAGTTATGTAAGTGTGGAAATCGCCAGATAGTTAGGGAGCATGTCCCAAGTGCCCAGTTCTGTGCTAGGCAAATAGAACCCAGGAACCTTTTGTCTTTTATGGCAGGAGAATGTTTATGAATGGAGCAAACAAGCATAGGTGAGTCTTGGGAAAAGGAGTTTGACATTTCTTCCATTTGAGTACCTCTGAGTATCTGTTTTCCCATTTTCACTCACAACACAAGTTAAAGTCACCTAAAAAGTGTCATTTTTTAAAATGTAAGCAAAGAAAGGGACCTTAGAGATCTTCTAGCTCAGGGTTTGCCAAACAAGTTTTCTCTCCAATGCTAGTATCAAAGGAGTGGAAGTGTTGCTTGAATTGCTGAGGTGACAATTTTAAGATGGCATCTGAGGTTGTAGGGCAAGAGTGTTCTGATCAATGTAGTGATGTATGCCAAGGGACCAGTCTTAACTTGGGTTCTTCCTTAGACATTGGGCTTGAGATGGGGTACTTGTGGAAATTATTTAGTCAAGGAGGCTCTCAGAAGGAGAGAGAGAAAAGGAGGCTGAAGGCAGGGAAGAAAGTTAAGCAATGATATGGTCTCAGCTGGGGACCAACCTGGGCCACTGCAGTGTGAATTGAGGCAGGGGGCTAACCTTTCATACACTGGTGGCTGGTCATTGGCTATGGATGTGGGGATGGGGATGGTGCATACCCCCAGCCTGGTGGCTCTCCTCAGCAGAGGGCTATTCTTGGAAGAAGGGAGCAGCTGTCAGTCATTAGCAGCTGACACTCACAGCAGCTGGGCAGTATGTGCACCAGCCCAGGAAAGGGAGTCTGGGCAGGGTACCAAGAATGTCCACTAATGGCGGTCCACTGGCTAAGCAGTTAGCATCCTTAAATAGAGCACATCAGCTTATTTACAGGTGAGAAATCTGATGCCCAGAGAGAAACGCTCAAGTCAAAATTCCTTTGCATATCCTCAGGGTTCTCCACAGTTTGGCTCTATGCTTAGTTACCAATCCTCTGCCACCCTCAGAGCATGGCAGACATGCTAGTCCTGTTGATGACTTGTTCCCCAGGGATTCTGGCACTTCTCCTACCACCATGCTTTTGGTCATGCTTCTCCTGCTCCGGCAGTATGTGAAATATCCTCCCTCACTTTTCTATTGAGCAATTTGAAATACCCTGTAGACCCATTTCATAATATTTGGAGTGATAGGGCCATCACAGATTGCCCGAAGGGGGTCTTAGCCCCTTTAAAAAGAATCTGAAAGGATTTATATTCTCAGAGCAGGTGATCTGTAGGAACCCATAGATTATCTATAATGCCTGTACTGCCATTATACATCTCCTATAAGTATCTACAGAACATTATGGATTTATTGTAGAATCCCACGGATTGCCTATGGTAATTGTGTCATGTTAAATAGTCTTTCATTCAACTGTCTAGTGAGTGTTTACTATGTTGTGGAGAAACCAGGTGAGCAAAACTGACAAGGTCTTTGCCCTTATTCTAAGCATAAAAAAAAGATTCAATATGCAGGAAACGAATACCTAATTTCAGATGGCGTTAAGTGCCATTGAGAATGACTGAGGAAAATATTCAAATTTCATAGGTCAAGGAAAGACTTCTCTGAGGAGTAACATCTGAGCTGAGATCTGAACAGCGAGAAAGAGTCTTGTCAGGAAGGTCTGAGAAAGGATCCCTCTGGACAGAAGAAACAGGAAATATACTAGCCCAGAGGAGGGAATGAGCTCAACATAATTCAGAAACAGAGAAAATGTTGGGGTGTCCAGGAAGTGGTGAGTGAGCAAATGAGGGAGGGGCAATAGTAAGAACACTGGACAAGTAGTAGGAGTAAAGAAATAAAAGCCAGCCGGGTGCAGTGGCTCATGCCTATAATCCCAGCACTTTGGGAGGCCGAGGCGGGCAGATCACGAGGTCAGGAGATCGAGACCATCCTGGCTAACACAGTGAAACCCATCTCTACTAAAAATACAAAAAATTAGCCAGGCATGGTGGCGGGCACCTGTAGTCCTAGCTACTCAGGAGTCTCAGGCAGGAGAATGGCATGAACTTGGGAGGCGGAGCTTGCAGTGAGCTGAGATCGTGCGACTGCACTCCAACCTGGGCAACAGCGAAATTCTGTCTCAAAAAAAAAGAAAAGAAAAGAAATAAAAGCCACAGCACTTTCCCTCAGACACACTCCATTCCCATAGGGCGCTTGTAGATAGCAGCAGTTAGTACACTTACTATCATAGTAAGACCACCTGTGGGTATTTACACACTGTTTCAGTACTTACAGAGGCCCTCACACTCAGTTATGATGATCGTATTTCATTATGAACTGCCTGGAGGAACATGACATGTCATCTCCAGTCATGAGTTCTTAGCGATGACCTGAAGACATGTAGTTCCACTGTAAACCCTTAAGATGCTTTCAGTTGGTAAAGCTTGCTAATTGTGTTTGCAGCATCACTAAGAATTGCTTGGAGATTGTTTTTAAATCCAAGACTGTTCCAAAGAACGATTTTTTTCCTTTGACTCAGTTTTCTCTCCCTCTTATTGATTAACATGGGAAATTAATCCCAAGCAAGTATTTGGTACAAATGACAGCACCCAGCTACAAACACGTCCCCCAGTATTGTCAGTTAGGATTAGTTACAGTTCCAAGTAGTACAATAATATTGGTTTAAATAAGAGAGAAGTCTGTTTCTCTTTCACAAATAAGTCAGAAGTTGATGGTCCTAGAGTGGATTTGGTAGTGCTACTCTGTGAAGTCCTCAGGAATCCAGGCTCCTTCCAGCTTCCTGCTCTGCCCTTCAAGATGGCTCTTCAGCCATTACATCCATGTTCCAAGTAGCAGATGTAGAAGGAAAGGAAGAAAAAGCAAGAGAGTATGCTAGTTATTTGTTGAAGAAAGCTTCGAGAAAATGTCCGAATATACTTCTGCTGACCTTTGACCAAAACTTAGTCACGTGGCCACAAAACAGCAAGGAGGCTGTAAAATACAGTATTTATTCTTGCGGGGCACAGGCCTGACAGAATATTCTCTTACTAAGAAAGAAGGCAAAAATGGATAATGAGGAGAAATCAACAGCTTTTACAATACCCACTATGGAAACAACTCATGTGACAAAATTCACATTAGTAAAAATGCCCCAAACCAGTGGTCGCTAGCCCCAGGATGTTAAGAAACAGTAAAACTAAATTTAAAAAGAGAAGGAGTCCAACATAGCACTGGCAACCTATAATTTTTCCAAGCGAGGATGTGAAAAATGGCTTAAACCCATCACCCACTGTCATAATCATCTCACAAGGAAAGAAGACTGTATCACAAAAGAAGAAAGGACTTACTTACTCCTTAGAAATGTTTTAATGGATTAAATTGAGCTTTTGTGGGAGGGGGGAATAAACTTATTTTTTTCATATCACCACAAAACAGTGAAAGCTTCATCACGGACCAGTATTATTAAGTGGTGCTTCAAACTGAACGCATTTCTTTAAGACAGTATGATACTTTCTGTTTCTAAAAGCTCCCCCAAGTTGCAATAATAGTGACGATTTATCTAGAGCACAAACCATTAACTGATGGACCTTAGGTCAGGTTCTGTTCATAGACATTGTGTTTGATCTGATCAGTAATTTTTTTTTTCAAACTTTGAATTTGTTGTCAATATGGAAAGCTTAAGAGATTTTACATAAAAAGTAATAATCGTTCTTGCTTCTCTTGAAAAGTGAGAAGCTCTGGCACACAAGGGCCCTCATTTCCACATGGTCACTCCCAGCTGGATGCAGCACAGCAGCAGCTGCCCCTTTCGATGGGTACACACTTGCCAATTCATTACGGGTCCACCTGGCCAGCCTCTCCTTTATGCAATATGCCAGGTCCCTGTGGAAACCTGAGTTTGTGACTCCTCATTTCATGCTACCAATATACCAGTATTTAGATACATACTTCTAAACTTCACATCAACCTGAAAATTAAACATTATTATCCCCTTTTCACTAGAGCAAAGAACAAAGCAGTAAGGTGGCTTGCCCAAGACTGAAGCTAATAGGTACCCACCTGGAATTTGAACCCAGGTCTCTCCGACTCAAAGGCCTGTGTGCCTTCCGCTGTGCCACCCTAGCTTCCAGCAGGCTTTTGACCCACATCTCTGTCGGCCCTTGTACAGGTAGAATTATTCATGCCATCTGGTTTTTAGGACTTTCTTAGAATTAGCTGAGAAAAGTTTTGAATTTCCTGTTTCTCTTGCAATATTATTTTAGGCTCCTTTTCATATTTATTTTTGAGGGGGAAAATATCCTGGGGAAGCAATGGTGGTTCAGAGAAGAACATCGCCATCCATCATGCAGACACAGCATGCATTTAAACAGCTCTGAGTACATAAATTGGTTACTTAATCGGCCCTAGCTAATCCATGGAGTGCAGAAGCCAAACTACAGTATGGGAAACAGCTTTTACACATGGGGTGCACACATCTGACAGAGCCTAGGGTTCTTGGAGCAGCTGCTGAGTGAGGCTCAAGGCCTTCTGACCCTCCCACCCGCTGTAGGCTCTCAGTGCCTCATGGGTAGTTGTTTTCAGAACATGAGGCAAGCTGGAGCCTTTCATTAGAGAAGCAATTCTGAAACAGAATGAGAATTTTAAAATGTGTATGTCTGAGTTTCTTTTCATTCACAACTGGACTTCTTTACTTTAAGCTCCATGCTGACAACTTCAAGTCAGATAGGGAAAAACATAAAAATAATACTACCTGCTATATTCATATTACATGCATTCCAATTTTCCCTATAAAAGACTACATACTTATGAAACATATTTAACTATGACATTATCAACTATTTCCAGATCATTCCATTTAACAAATGTAGGCTACTTCCTTCAAATCTCCTGAGTTGTGTTGACTGCTGTGTGTCAGGCATGAAGGGCAATAGGTGTGTGGATAGCAATAAGATACAGTCCTTGCCCTCAAGCCACTCTTTTCCTCGTGTAGAAGACACCCATGTAAACATACAGTTCATGGTTTCATTCACTGATGCAACAAATCCTTTTTTTAATGTCTCCTATGACCTAAGCATTCTTCTAAGAACTAATTCCTATATTTATAAAGTTTACAGTTTACATTCTAGTTGTGGGGTGGGGATGGATTCATTTCCTGTGGTTACTATAGCAAAATACTACAAACTTAGTAGCTCAATACAATGTGAATTTATTATTTTAAGGTTCTGGATATCAGAAGTCAGAAATCCATTTCACTGGGCTGAAATTAAGACCTTGGCAGTCTCATTTTCCTTCTGGAGGCTCTAGAATCCACTTCCTTACCTTTTCCAGCTTCTAGGAATGCCTGCACCTGTATTCCTTGACCCATGGCCCCTTCCTCCATGTTCAAATCCAGCAGCATAGCATCTTTTCTCTTCCCTGATCCCTGATTCTGTCCTTACATCTTCTCTCTCTAACTTTGATCCTGCATCTCCCTTTAATAAGAACCCTGTAATTATATTGGGCCCACCCAGATAATTCAGAATAATCTCCCCATCCCAAAAGCACTAATCCAATCATATCTGCAAAGTACGTTTACCATGCATGATAACATAATCACAGGTTTTGGGGATTAGGATAGGATGTGGACATCTTTGGGACCATTATTCACCCTACTACAGGGACAGACAGTAAACAACTAAATTCACACACACACACCCATGCACACACCCACACGCGCGCGCGCGCACACACACACACACACGATCATGCCAAACATGGATATGTGAAAATGGCATAGGGTGAGGGCAGAGAGCAAGACAGGAGTTGCTATTTTAGGTAAGAAACGGATCTTAGGAGGTGACGTTTATAGCTGAATGAGTGAGGGAATGAGTCCTGGGGATGTTCTGTGGGTGGGTGCTGGAAGCTGAATAATCAGTAGGAACAGCAATGCACAGAATCTGAGACATGAATGAGCTTAATGTGTTGAAAAAGCAAAGGGGCCAATGACACTACATCAAAGTTGGTGGGGGGGGGTGTTATGAAGAAAGTCAGATATGGAATTTGAAGTTTATTCTAAGTGCAATAGGAAGACCTTAGAGGATTTATAGCAAGGGAATGAGGTATCTTGATTAATATTTTCAAAAATACTATTCCTTTAGGAGATCTGATTGCTGGGGTGGCAAGAGTAGATGTAGCAAGGCCTGCTAAGGGCTGCTGCCAGATGGCCCAGGACAGGCATGATGCAGGCTTGAGTTGAGGTGATATCAGTGGAGGTAGAGAGAGGTGCTCAGAGTCAAAGTACACCTGGAAAGGTTAGTCTGGTTGGCTTGCCAGTGTTCTAGCTGTGGGGACTTGGAGGAAAGGGTGGATTCGGAGCACCTCTAGGCATGGGATCCGAACAGCACTATGAGATAGGTGTCCTGCAACACTAGAGAGATGACTAAGCCACAGTTGCAAATTTTATCAGTAACTTCATTGTAGACAGGTAGACTTTGTTCACTACAATAATAACTATTCAGATTTCTGCATATAATCAGCCTTTGCCTTATGTTTTTATTCTTTTCCCTCAAAAGAAATGCTAGTACTATGGAATCTGTGATGCAGGAGGTGATAGAACAATAAACATTCTGGGGGTACCCTCAGGAAAAAGATCTGTTTCAGCTGAGTTACCTAAAAGGGAAGGCAGGAATCTTGCTGCTGAGCAGGGCACTGATTCTCACCTGTTAGCTCTTGGAGTCTACCTTGAGACCTGCACATGCCAGGTGCCTGAGTTCGGGAGGCCTGAAACTGGCACACTTGGAAAGATAAATGCAAAAAAAAAAAAAAAAAAAAAAAAGCCGCTGCACACCAACAGTGAGATAGCTGAGCAGAATTGTCACCGACAGTATACTGATTTATTCTAGTGCAAAAGCAAGCATGAGTGAAACTTGAAGGTTGCTAGATAAGCATCTGCCTTCCAGGAGTTTATAGTCCAAAAGGAAGATAAGCATCCAGAAGTAACTAGAGCCCTGAGTGCAAAGTTAAGCACTCGAGGCTTTGACTTTTGAAAATTAAATGAAAAATCAATAAGATCACATGCAAGACTGATATGGTTTGGCTGCATCCCTGCCCAAATCTCATCTTGAGTTGTAATCCCCAGATGCTGAGGAAGGGAACTCATGGGAAGTGATTGGATCATGGGGGTGGTTTCACTCATGCTGTTCTCGTGACAATGAGTGAGTTCTCATAAGACCTCATGGTTTTATAAGCATCTGGCATTTCCCTTGCTGGCATTCATTCTCTCTCCTGCTGCCCTGTGAAGAGGTGCCTTCTGCCGTGATTGTAAGTTTCCTGAGGCCTCTCCAGCCATGTGGAATTGTGAGTCAATTAAACCTCTTTTCTTTATACATTATCCAGTCTTGGGTATTTCTTATTAGCAGTGTGAGAATGAACTAATACAAAGGCAGTGTAATTTTAGTTAAAAGCCTAGGTTCTGGCACCAGACTTATGGGGTCAAACAAAACTTTGCCTGGTGACACTGGGCAAGTCCCATAATCAGTCTGGCCTCTATTTCCTTGTCTGTACATCAAGATTGACAATCATGCCTTTCTCATGGGGTTAAAAAAAAAAATGAATCAACATGTGTAGAGAGCTCAGATTAGTGCCTGGTTCATGGTGAAGCTCAGCAAGAATCAATGATTGTTAATGCATATCAGAAGCTTTTGACTTAAAAGCTCAATAACTGGGAACTACTTTTACTATTATATAGAGGAACAGATGAATTCACTCCACTTCAACAGGAGTGTCTTACAAGCCTACTGTGTACTCAGAATGAAAAGATAACTGGCAAGTCTTGAACTGTAGAGTCCTCGGTATAGAAGAGAGGACAGATCAACAGCAACACAGTTCAATTAGTGGAAGGAGGGCTCCAAGAATCAAGGGCTGAGGAGCCACAGGGAGCATACCAGCAGAGGATTCTAGTCTGTTACCCGACAGTTAGTGGGTGCCCAGTAAATATGCATCCCTGCAGCCATTTCCAAATAGTTCTAACTTTGTACCTGTCCAGAAGAATTATATTTGTCCAGAGTATGTTGTTTTTTAAATACAACAAGACTGTGTTTCAAACAAATTGATCATAAATTTAAGATGTATGCTAAAGTGACTAAACAAGATGTTTTAACATCTGGAGTGTAAAAAAAATGGTGGGGTCTGTGTTTCTAAGTTTATTTTTTGACATAATGCTGAAACTTTAACAAGTATGTTGTTTGTTAAAATAGCATTTTAGATTTCTTTTGCCTTTTAGAATTTTCAGAGTGCCTTCATGTTACTTTATTTAATCTTCATAAAAAAACCAGTGACTATCTATCCTGAATTTTCAGATGAGGAAACCAGGATCCATTTCTGTAGACAATGGCAAGTAAAGGAAAATGCATGCAGGCATACCATTTAATGAACTGCTCTTTTTTCCCTTTTAGATTGTAAAGTCGTCCCTGGGTATTTGTGGGGTAAATTCGTCTCCAGGATCCCCCTCAAATACAAAAACCCACAGATGCTCAAAGTCCTTATATAAAATGGTATAATATTTGCATATAACAAACACACATCCTCCTGTATCCTTTAAATAATCTCTAGATTACTTATAATACCTAACACAACGTCAATGCTACACGAATAGTTGTTGTACTATATTGCTTAAGGAATAATAATGAGAAAAAAAGTCTGCATATGTTCAGTACACATACAATCATCCGTTTTACTTTCTGAATATTTTTGATCCGCAGTTGGTTGAATCCACAGATGCAGAACTCACAGATACGGAGAACTGACTGTATTTATTATTTCAAGAAAGCTTCCAGCCTCTAGTCCAGGGATTACAAATGCAAATGTCTCTCGGGGCCATGCTCAGAAAAAAGGTATAAATAGGTTTGATGTAAGGTCAGAGGGAGTTGGACCCGGCTAAACTGGGGGGTGTAATGCACACCCAGGCATTCAAATTGCTATTTATATTTATAACCTGCATTTTTATGACACATAATTTTATCAAGGCAGAATTAAGCTCAATATCAAATATCCTCACAATAACTTAAAGATGGTAAGAGTGAAGGATTTCCCCTGTTTGACAGATAAGGAAACGGAGGCAGAGTGAATTGACTTCAAGTTAATAGAAGAGCTTAACCACCAGTCAGTAGAACGAAGGCGTTAAGAACATATGTTTTGGAACCTGGTAGATTTAATATAGAAATTTGGATTTGCAACTTGCTGAGCTCTGAGATGTTGAGAAGTTACTTAACCTCACTGAGCCTTAATTTCCCTGTCTGCATAATGGGAATAATAATGCTCATCTGAAAAGTTGTTTGAATACTAAGTGTGATCACACACATAAGTGTTAAGCCCAACATCTGGCATATCACAAGTATTTAATGAATACTAATTTGTTTAATGGTATTAATTAAAAGGAGAATAATTCAAGTCTATTGATAAGTACAGGTTTTTACTCATGGCCTGCCAAGCTTTCAGATGTGAGGATTCCAAAGCTTTACTGCAAATTCCTTTAGAATTCTACCAGTGATGAAGCCTAAGCAAGGAAGCAATGCATTTCTCTCTGTCTTTTTTTTTTTTTTTTTTTTTTTTCGTATCTTTACAGCACATTGGTTGTATGACCAGAGAATAGATATAAATTTAAACACGTGGGAGAGAAAATCATAGATTGTCAGAGCTGGAGGTGATCTTACTTTTCAGCTGAAGACACT
The DNA here is from genome assembly GCF_008728515.1 of Papio anubis. NCBI lineage: Eukaryota > Metazoa > Chordata > Mammalia > Primates > Cercopithecidae > Papio > Papio anubis. The sequence goes on along the minus strand of NC_044976.1, from coordinate 56,013,188 downwards.
TACCCAGAGAGGTTACAGTGTGTATGTATGTGTCTGTATGTGTATTCAATTTATATATTTATAATCTCTTTTGTATATATTTTATATTACATTTATAGTATGTATATGTATATATGTGTGTGTGTATATACACATATACATATACACACACATAGTTACAGTCATATCTCCCAGGTAGTGGGAGGTGTAGCATAGAGTATAGAGATTTTTTCTGGGTATGTGCATGTCTGGGTCTTCAGGTATTATAAGCTGCATATGGGAGTAGAGGAAGAAGAGAGGGCATTGGCTGTCCAGCAGTTATTTTTGTCCCATGTTGCATGCTCTGTCCTACCTGACAAATCTGAATGCTGACCCCTCTGTGGTTCTGCCTGGCTGGTGACTGTGCTTGTCAGCTGAATCCACTCCCGACAGTTATTACTGGACTGTTTGATCCAGGACCTGTCATCCACCAGCCTTCAGACTTTCTTAAATTTGCTTACTTCTCTCATGTGCTGATGGGTCCTCTCTCATTTATTAACCCCTCTGTCTTTTTGTTAGTTCTTTAATTTTAATGAGATCATGGGAGAAAGAGGAAAGAAATGTGTATGATGCAACTAAATTATTTACATAGGCAAGCTTCATTTGAGTGGTAAAATAACATTTCAACTGGGCGGGGTTGAACCCAAACCAGAAAGACCTAAGGTAGGAGCAATGCAATGGTCAGGCAAGAGATGATGAGGCTGACCTAGGGCATCGGCTTTTGTATACGATGCAAAGGAATACATTTTAGGTATGTTTCCAAGATCAAATTCAAAAGATTTTACATGACTGGGTAGACAATAACTCTTAAAAATAGGGAAGGCAGAAGGAAGAACAAGTTTGAAGAGAAGATAATGAATTCAGTTTGGTCATGTTAAGTCACATTGGGCATTACAGAAAACTAATGCTTGCACATAAAAGATGAAGGCATCCTCCAGAAAAATGTGTGACTGGTAGGGAATGTAATTGGAGAAATGGTCACATTAATAACTTTTAAACCTTTTGGACTATGACCCAGTATGTGCACACATGCAACCAAACATGACTCACAAAAGCACACCTTTAACTTTGATAGACTATGATATTTTCTGTTACTCAATTTAATTTAAATTAAATTCTGGTCAAAACTTACCAAACTGATTTAATGATTCACCAATATATTATGAAAAATATTGGATTAGGTTGGGCGCAGTGGTTCACACCTGTAATCCCAGCACTTTGGGAGGCCGAGGTGAGCAGATCATCTGAGGTCAGCAGTTCGAGACCAGCCTGAACAAAATGGTGAAACTCTGTCTCTACTAAAAATACCAAAATATCAGCCAGAAGTGGTGGTGGACACCTGTAATCCCAGCTACTTGGAGGCTGAGTCAGAATTCCTTGAACCCTGGAGGTGGAGGTTGCAGTGAGCCAAGATCGCACCATTGCACTGTAGCCTAGGCAACAAGGGTGAAAATCCATCTCTCTCTCTCTATATATATATATATATAAAACATTATATATATATATATATATAAAATAAAATGTTTACATATATAGGATTAGAATGGATGGCTGTATGAAGAACTTTAGATAAGAATACAAATCGCTCTTTGAGGACAATGCGGTCACAAGTGGTGTGGGGCTACCATCTGCCAGCTCCTGCTCCTGGCTCACCACCATTCACTCTCACTGAGGAACAAAATGGTCAGGAAGTTGCACAGCTTCCATGACTTTTAAAAATACCAGGAAAACACTCATGGAGCCGGAGGTGGTGATTCACCAAATTTGAATCACTCTAAAGAACTGCAATGTAAAATCTCAGGAGATGGTGTGTGCTGACTTGATCAGAGGAGCAAAGGAAAAGAATCTCAAAGGGAAAGAACCATTTTGAATACCTACCAAGATTCTGAGAATCATTACAAGAAAAACTCCTTGTGGTGAAGGTTCTGAGATATGAGGTCATTTCCAGATGAGAATCCACAAGTGACTCTTTGACTTGCACAGTCCTTCTGAGAGTGTTAAGCAGATTATTTCCATCAGTATTGAGCCAGGAGTTGAGGTGGAAGTCACCATTGCAGATGCTTAAGTCAACTGTCTTAATAAATTGATTGCCAGTTGTTTAAAATTAAAAAAAAAAAAAAATGCAAGTCCTGAATATGGTACCCAGGGTCATCAATCAAGATTTTGCTTTAGGGATTAAACTGTGTTTAGAAGAAAACATCAGTGTTCAGTGATACTAACTGAATAAAGAATTCAGTTGTTATATTGTTCTTACGGTCATAAGAAACCTGTGGGATCTAGGCAACATGAAAGTGAATTCTCATAAAAACACAGTCCATGGCAAGAAGTGGAACTTGCACTTAGAGTCAAGAAAATATGTCAGTAAAGGCTTTTCCACTTAAAATAGGGCTGCAGTATTTTCTCTCTGGAGTCAACCCTTGAAACACTGCTGTAAAGGATGGGTTGCACATTTGGTTTCTTCATATAGTTAACTGTATGTCCTTGAAGGGCCAGACCCTTGACAGTTTCTGGGTAAATAGCCATGTGAAACAGAGGCCTCTGATCTACTCTCAACATGATTTGCATTTTATTTAGCACTCATTTACTGAACACCTGCTACAAGTAACACGAACACCCTAGAAGAATGTGGAGATAAATGATAATTCTTGCCCTCTAGGCTCTCACAGTCTATTGGGAAGATAGAAATAAATAATTCTGGGAGCAGGCCAACTGTGATAGATGCTCCACTAGGCATGGAAAGACAGTAGGAAATAAGAGGAAAGAAAATTATTTCAACTCAGGATGTATTGTCTCCTTCTCATTTTAAAGTTCTCCTTCTCATTTTAAAGTTCTCCTTCCAAACATCATCTCGAGTGGTTTGTGCACCCCACTTCCCAAATAACTTTATTTCATTAGCCTGTTTTATATTCTTTATGGCAATTCTTATTATTAAGGATTATCTTTATTGTTAATTTTTATAATCATATGTTATTTGGAAAGAGTTGCCCAAGAGACCAAGATACAAGAGATAGGATATTTCAAGTAAGGTCTCAGTCTGGGTAACAACTAGCAAGGAAAATATGTAAAAATTGATTACACAACTCCTATGGGTCTCACCAACACTAAGTACATGCAACAGTTCAGTTATCACAGGTTGGAATGGGAATTTTGAAGAGGGACTTCTTTGCTGAGAATGGAGTCCCATTTCCTCCATGCGGAGGAGTGGCCATGTCTCCCTGACACACGAACCCTAGTGAAGCGACTTCAAGTGAACACCTGGAGAGGTTGAATATGTTGGAGTTCTCTACTGTGACATCACAAGCTGCCCCAACACTTAGTGACTGTACTTATTATTGCCATATTTTCTGGCTCTGTGGGTCAATAATTCATAAAAGTACATTGGAGAAGTATCTACTACAAAATGATGTCTGAGGTCTCCACCAGAATAACTTAAACAGCTGGGAACTAACCAGGAAACTGTGACTGTCTCGGTTTCCCCTGCTCTTTCCTGTGGCTAGCATGGGCTTCCTCTTCTTTTTTTTCTTTTATAATAAAACAAGAAATGAATCTACGTAATTTTATGTAATTTTATGTAATAAAAATTTTACATAATTTTATGTAATAAAAATTACGTAATTACGTAATTTCTACGTAATTTTAAAGGTGACACAGCACCTTCACCTACATAATCTCACGGAGTAAACACAGCAGCACAGATAACTTATTATCTGTTTCACAAATGAGGGTCTTGAGGCTCAGTGTGGCTAGAAGCAACTTGCACCAGGTTTTGGAGCCTAGACTTGAACCAGCTTTTGTGACTCCACTTCCAGTGTTCACTTCAAGCCTGCTCACTGGCATGCGTACATTCCACAAACACCACCTCCCATCAGACACACTGAAGTCACATGGAGTCATACCCACTGAGGTGACAGGAAGCAGCAGTGCATGGCTTCTTCAGGGCAATGGAGGCCCCCAGCTCCCTGGGGAAACGCCAGCACATGCCGACCTTGAGAAAATTATGGCTGCAGCTAGAGACATAGGTATCAGCATTCATAGAGGGATTTGAGAATGAGAAGTGTGGTAACGGTCGGGTTTAATACTGTGCGCACACTTCTGATGAATATGCAAATGTGGCTGGTACCAGAAGCAGGAGGCGAATAACATTTACTAAACAGCAGTGCTAAACCACTTTGAAAGGGGTGTGTCAGAAGCATGGTAATGTAATTAATCCTCTTCACCTGTGAATTATCAGGGCCTTTGGGTTCCATCCAAAAACGTCTGACTTGAGTTTGCTTTGCTTGGAGCCTCTTGTGTAAACTTGATCTTAATGGAGAATGAAGCCTCAGAAACTGATACAAAATAGGAAGGGGTAAAAGGCACAACTATAAATTTGCCCAATTAAAGGACTACAGGATCAGGGCACCTAGGTTGTGCCTGCCCACCTGGGATGATGCTTGTGGGACACCTTAATGCCTGATGTGGTCCCCACTCAATTGATTTATCAAACAAGAAGACTGATCGTTGTTAGATGGTCAGAGTGATGAGATCAGGACTCACGCTGTCTGACACAAGAGCTGTAGATAGAAGGCACTGAGTTTAAGTGTTCAAGGGAGAGTTGTCTCTTCCGGGCTATAGGAAAATAAAGACCACCTGCCAGAAAAGAACTCTAGACCAGATCTCAAAATAAAGATGAATAGAGAGTATCCTTTACTGACAGGCACTGTGCCACCTACAGGGTACAGAAATGAGTAAGTCTCATGCCTATAATCCCAGTACTTTGGGAGGCTGAGGCAGGCGGATCACCTAAGATCAGGAGTTCGTGACCAGCCTGACCAACATGGAGAAACCCTGTCTCTACTAAAAATACAAAATTAGCCGGGCGTGGTGGTGCATGCCTGTAATCCCAGCTACTCAGGAGGCTGAGGCAGGAGAATCGCTTGAACCGGGGAGGCAGAGGTTGCGGCGAGCCAAGATCATGCCATTGCACTCTAGCCTAGGCTATTCAGAAGATGTTCACCCTCTCGTTGGGGAGTCCCTCATTTATTCACATATAGTTGGTGGTGATCACTTGCTCTATGGGGCCACCCAGCACTCATGCCCCCTCTATTGGAAATAGCACCTCAAGTTCCTTTTTCCCCTTGGGAACAGTCAGAAGGACTGACATTGAAGATGCACTGCCCTCAATGATCTGGGTGGGTGATTCAGACCCCACTTCCCTCCACACACACACAAAGCATTCAAATCTAGAATGCTGTGTAGCATTGATGGGAAGACATTGGAAAGGATTCTTCTGAATTTGGTCTATCAGTTCTCACCTCTTAGATACCTAAATCTGTCCTAGTTTTCATCTCTCTGTAAGCCTGGTCCTGCAGCCTCATTGCCAAACTTATAACTACCTGATCTTTTCCCAGTAAGTTCATGTTTCCATTTAAGCTAGCCAAAGTCCGTTTCTGTTGCTTGCAGCCATGCAGTCCTAACACACTCACCCTCATCCATTCATTAATCTCCTTCACGAAGAAACATTATTCCAGGCAGGGATAGGACAACCTCCTTAGGAAGCTCACTACCTAGGGTGAAAATGAGTCACTGACTCATCATATACCACAGGATCTGGGCTGAAATCAGGACAAGAACATAGAAATATTATGGGAACAACATCAAGGAAACTGAATTATCTTGTGAATGTGAGAAAATTTCACAAGGATCATAGTATCTATCCTACCTTTTAAAGGGTATGCCAGACACAGAAATGAGGAGAGTGCTTAGGCAAGGAAAATCATAGACATAAAAGCTAGGAAGCATTACTTGAGCACAGATTAGGAGATTTATGGAAGAAAAGATGATAAATAAAGGCAAATAATGTTTATACAGCAATCAAAACTAGAAGCAATACTATGTACCCTATTTTTTATGCAATGAATTTTGAGTCTCAAAATGTTAAAGGGCTTTCCCCAAATTACACAGTTACAAAGCTATATGAGACTTCTAATCCTATCTCCTACACACCTCAGAGCATTTCTGTAAGAATCAAATGGAATCAGGTCCATTTGTTCTCATGTCTGTCTTCCTGTCTAATCTGGATCAATCCTCATCATGAAAGATGGCGCATGGTTCATTTTCTTTTCTCTTTTTAAACCCTAGAAATTAGCACAGTGCCTCGTACACACACAAAAAAAATTAGTATGTTTGTTGAATTAATTAACAAATACTTATCAATAACAAAAACAACAAATAACATTTGTTATGAATTAACTTGGTCTCATGGTGGGTCATCAGTCCTATAAAGTGCTTGTAGACAGAATGATCGTCTTACTTTCCCAAAGTACCTACCTCGGATAGCAAAATATGTCTCATTATTAACATCCTCGTTTTTCATTTTTTAAATTAATTAATTAATTAATTATTTTGAAAAGGAGTTTTGTTCTCTCACCCAGGCTGGAGCGCAGTGGCGCAATCTCAGCTCACTGCAATCTCTGCCTCCCAAGTTCAAGCAATTCTCGTGCCTCAGCCTCCCAAGCAGCTGGGATTACAGGTGTGCACCACCACGCCTGGCTAATTTTGTATTTTTAGTAGAAACGGGTTTCGCCATGTTGGCCAGGCTGGTCTTGAACTCCTGGCCTCAAGTGATCCGCCTGCCTTGGCCTCCCAAAGTGCAGGGATTACAGGTGTGAGCCGCCGGCCTGGCCCCCATTTTTCAAATAAAGAAGGTAAAGCTCAGAAATTTCAGAAGTGTAAATGCTAGCTAAATTATGGAGATCTGGAAAGACAGTCTCTGGAGTCTGGTTTGACTCCCTCGGGAAGTATAGAGACACTAAAGGTGGATGAACTAATAGCCCCCCACCCCATCAAAATAAAAGGCATTAACATGTATGCAGTATTTTTTATCTTATAATATTGGCAAATTGAAAAATTGAGTCTCTCTGCATGGAAAAGGAAAAATAGCATTAGGCATCATTAGAAAAAAAAAAAAAAAACTCTCTTTTTAATTAAAATTAAATGTCCACTGTAAGAAAAAAAAAACAAGTGGTGAGCAACAAATACCCACAGCCTTGTTTAATCACCTGTGATGAATTATAATTAGGATTTGAAAATTATTGAACTTTTTTCCCCCTGTTCACCTTGGCGCTCTGAAGGTGAATTTCAAAGAGTGCAGGAGGAATGAATATTAAAAAGTTTGTTTTATACTTGAACGCCAGAGCTCCCATCTCATTTTGCCATTAAAGCTCAACTTTTGAAATTTTTCACTGCTTTGCAATAATTACATCTTCAGCCTGACAACTCATTACATGACAATGCTTATGCTAATTCAATTCTATAGGCGCTAGGAAAGGAAGACAGTGGCTTTCAGTGACTGGGATTTAGAAAGGGGCTTCCTCTCTGTGGTTCAAAGAGGCCCTGCCTCAACCCATCCCGACCCCCAGGGCTCTAAGCATTTTGCATTGACAAGGCTGGATTCTTTTTTTTTTTTTATTTTATTATACTTTAAGTTCTAGGGTACATGTGCACAATGTGTGGGTTTGTTACATATGTATACATGTGCCATGTTGGTGTACTGCACCCATTAACTCGTCATTTACATTAGGTATATCTCCTAATGCTATCCCTCCCCCCTCCCCCCACCCACAATAGGACCCGGTGTGTAATGTTCCCCTTCCTGTGTCCAAGTGATCTCATTGTTCAATTCCCACCTATGAGTGAGAACGTGCGGTGTTTGGTTTTCTGTTCCTGCGATAGTTTGCTGAGAATGATGATTTCCAGCTGCACCCATGTCCCTACAAAGGACACGAACTCATCCTTTTTTATGGACAAGGCTGGATTCTTTTAGTTTCCTGACCCACAAGCGGTACTGGCTATGGTACCCTTGCTCCCAGGCACCTGGTAGCTGGTTTATTTTAAGTCCTGCTTTGTTCTAGAAAGGCTGGAAATGAAATTATTTGTGTAAAGCTTTCCGTCTCAACAATGGGACAAGCCCATTTGTCTTGCTCACCCTGGAGTGGTGACATTTTTTATTTTTCTCAAGACTGTTATTGTTATTCTGATCGATTCCGTTTACAGCTATTATTTGAGTTCCTACTCTGTACCAGGCCTTGGAGTGTGTGAGCGAGATGATGGTGAACAAGACCTCAGACATAACTCCTGTCTGCACTAAGCTTGCGTCCTGTTGGGAGATGCAGACGTGGCAAAAGAGTAGACAATGGCACAACACTGTGAGTTGCTCCCCAATCTAGTAGGATCACTAAGGGGGTACAGAGACATGGCCTGGTGATGGGGTGAGGTGGGGCAGGACTTCCTCGAGAAGGTATCAAATGTGAGACCTGATCTGAGACCCGAAAAATGAGCTTTAGAGGGCCAGAGGACGTGAGGTGTTGAGGAAATGGAGAAAAAGAATTAGTAAACACTTGTGGCAAACCACCAGTCCAAAGTAAAGACAGGACAGTGGAGCTTAGGAAGCTGGAAATTGCTTTGCAAAGCTGGAGAGCAGAACGGAGTGTCAGGAGGAGCTATCTGAGCAATGAGGCTGGGAGGGTAGGGTGCGGATTACAAAGGGCTACAGGCACTAGACTGGGGACCTCAGGCTATGTGCATCCTCAGGGCTATATGTGCAGCCTGTCACCAAAAGTTTTTAACTGGGGAATGAGTGACTTTGCTTAAAACCCTTGAAATGCCCCATCACCGGGCAAACACCTGCTCTCCAGGTGTTCTACATATATTATCATACTGGATCATCACACCCAACTGTCAGTAAGTACGATTATCTCCATTTTACATTTTAGAAAACTGAGGCTCAGCAGTATTTTATAACTTACTCAAGCTCCTGCTGCTGCTTGTCAGCGACAGAGTCGATTTGGTCCCAGGTGGGGAGAGCTGTGGAATTCCAAGCCCAGACCCTGCACTGTAACAGGCTATTTCCAGCACTTCTGGAGAGGATGCCAAATGCATTCATCAGCTTTCTGAGATTCCTTAGGGAAGGGAGAGTGGAGTGTGTAGCCCTGCTTTGTGCTTTTTTTCTCTAACAGAGGGTTGTGAGAGAGAGAGCCCTGCTGGGCATGAGGAAATACGTTTTTAGTACAGGTTCTGCCACTTGCTCACAGGTCATTTCACTTTAGCTTCTGTTTTCTCAATTATAGAAAAAAAATTATTAAGCTTCATTCCTAGAAAAAAAAATAAAGCTCAAATCAACTGGGAAGCATCTCCGTGGACGCTTCAGCTCTAATAATGAAGGCTTTAAAATGCAAACAACCCTCACTTTTAGCAGGTATGAACTCTGTGGTGGGTCTTGGTGGCTGGTAGAATTTAGAAGGCTAGAGGGGTGCAGAAAAAAATAAAAACATGCCTGGAGGGGCTCAGAAGAAAGGCTTAAGGTTGTGTTAATATGTAAGGGAGTTGAGAGTCTTGGCAGAAATCAAATGGCTGTCAGGAACCTGGAAGGGAAAATCTGAGACCTCATGAAATCCTCAGCAAGAGTCCTTTGGCAGGAACTGGTGAATCTGACCTTTGATCATATCAGCTCCTAAAGGCTGCTGAACCCCTGGATATAAACCCGCTCTCTTGCAGTGTCCTGCACCAACTGGCCACTTGATCTTGATTTTTTTTCCTCTCATGTGGACTGGGATGGCAGAAATAAGACTGTCTCTCAGAAGCTTCCTCTGATTCCCATGCTTAGGCTAGTAAGTTGTCTTCTGAGCTGCCCCCGTCACAGACCATACAGCCCACCAGCCTCCCTGCTATTTGGCATCTCCTTGAGAGGGTGTCTTTTCCTTTCTGTATTCCCAGCACAGTGCCCAGTATGGATTATATGAAAATCATAAGATCTGACACTTGCTGCTTGCTTTCTCCCTTGCCGAGTAGGCCAGAGACTGTGCTAAGAGCTTTATATAGAGTATGTCATTTAACTGTTGAAATACACCCATGAGACAGGTTCTAGTGTCATCTCTATTTTATAAGGAGGAAACTGAGGCTCAGAGAAATTAAGTAATTTGCCAAGGGGCACACAGCAAAAGAGTAATGGAGTCAGGATTATCTATGGTCTGTGCAAGGGCCGCATCACCAGGGGGCTTATTAAAAATGTGGATACCGGCCGGGCGCGGTGGCTCACGCCTGTAATCCCAGAACTTTGGGAGGCCGAGGCGGGCAGATCACAAGGTCAGGAGATCGAGACCATCCTGGCTAACATGATGAAACCTCGTCTCTACTAAAAATACAAAAAAATTAGCTGGGCATGGTGGTGGGTGCCTATAGTACCAGCTACTCGGGAGGCTGAGGCAGGAGAATGGTGTGAACCCGGGAGGCAGAGCTTGTAGTGAGCCAAGATCGTGCCACTGCACTGCAGCCTGGGTGACAAAGAGAGACTCCGTCTCAAATAAAAATAAAAATAAAATAAAATAAGTAAAAACGTGGATACGTACTCAAGGTCTAATGAATCAGAAAACACATTTTTAAAAATCTCTAAGTGGCTTGTATGCATATTTTAAAGTTTAAGATGTGCCATTCAGGAGACTTAAAAAAATTAGTTTGCTGAATGAACAAATAATCTATGTCTGTGTCCTGGGTTCACGGCTTACTTGCTCTACAGTTATGTGGAAATGGCATTGCTAAGTCTCTTTTTCCTTATCTGTATTAAAGAAAAAATTAGCTGTGAGGACCCAATGAGATCATGCCCGAAAAGGCTGGCCCATCTAACGGCGCGATAGAAGTTACCTGTTATTGTTAGCTATTCATCCCTCTAACCTGACTTAGCTCATAAAATGTGCAATCCAGATGTTGGACTAAATAAAGGATCTCTGATTCTAACTTCGTGGCCTTGTGGACCCAGAGAATCTTAGGATGGTGCCATTAGGCACCATAGGTTAGGAATGTGTTACTTTGCACTCATTAGTTTTTTTCTCCCACACTCACTGTTGTATCAAACTGCAGACAAAGCATTTTGCCTTGTCCCTTTCTTCCCAGTGCTACACAGCTAGGGAGGGAATTTTTCCCCTGGTTGACTCTTGCCGTCCTTGTTCACAGCTCTGACTCCTGCTCTCCCATTTTTCTGCAAGAGATTTCAGAAAGAAGGGCATGTTGATTTGCTGTATGGCTTCTTGATTAGATGGCAGATTTGTAACCAGGGTGGATGTGACAATCAGGCAGGCTTTGATTAGGCCTTTCTGATATGTAAATCCAGGTGGATAAGATAAGTGGCGTTAGGCTGGGGCTGGCAACAAAGGTAGGAAGAAATCCCAGGTGACTGGAATTAAAGAACTGTCTGAGCTGAGCGGGGGTGTTGGTGCGAATGATGTGAATTTCAAAGAGCCCGGGATAAACACTCACTTTCAGATGGGCTAATTTATGCGGGAAGTCATTTGAGAAACCAATTCTCTCATCCCAGAGAGTTCATAGAAGCCAGCAAAAAAATGGTTAGGCACTGGAATGTAAACATTGGTAATTGGTAATTAATGGGCACACCTACAAGGAAGGCATATGCCAAATTAAATTGATTGCTTGAATCATTCATTGATTCATTAAATAGTGTATGTATTTTTTGAGCTCCTATTCTATCCAGGTGCTGTGTTTAGTGCTGGAGATTCAGAGATAAATAGGACTAGATTCAGCCTTTTAAGAGCCCACAAAGGAAAGGGATGGAATATGGCTGAAACATAGTAATACTGTTGTCTCCTTTCTTCATTTTTTTCTTCCTTCTTTCAATCCTTGCTCTGGGTGAGGCACTAGCTGGGCTGGAGGATACATGGGGAGGAAGACAGACCACTTCCCAGTCCATCCAGGACTCCTACTACTACACTGCTCTAGCCTCAGGACTTCAGACAGTAAGCACCTGGCAGGCATGTAATCGGCTCTTTAAAAAAAAAAAAAAAAAAAATCCGTAAATGGATGCATGAATAGAGACAGCCATTAAACAAATAATATGAGTAATTAATTATTAATTGTGCTAAGTGCTGGGGAAGACAATCTTATGTTAGGGGTGCTCTGAGTAAACAAAACGGTGACTTAATCCCCCATCAGGGATACAGAGAAATCTTCCCCAGGGAAGTGACAACTAAAATAACACCTGAAGGTGAGTAGCAGTTAGCCAGGTCATGTTTAGGAATTTGGAATCAATGCCAAACCTCCTAACAATAACTACACATGGCAGAGCTCCACCACAGCTCAACACAGGACTTTCAGAAGAATGTGTGAATGGTGTCCCTTGGAGTTCTGCAAGGAGAGGGTCTATGCCTCCTAGTGATACCTAGAGAATCAGCCTAACAAAGGCAGAACAAGAACCTGTTAAAGGACAGTGAAAGTAGAGGACTTGCATAGAAAAAAAATCAACAAACAAAACCAAGGTGTACAGTCCGGTCTTACATCGTTATAAAGAAACATCTGAGACTGGGTAATTTATAAAGAAGAGAGGTTTAATTGGCTCACAATTCTGCAGGCTATAAAGGAAGCATAGCAGCATTTGCTTGGCTTCTGGGGAGGTCTCAGGAAACCTCCAATTGTGTCCGGAACTGGTTCCTTCCGGTGGGTTCTTGGTCTCACTGACTTCAAGAATGAAGCCACAGACCCTCATGGTGAGCGTTACAGTTCTTAAAGATGGTGTGTCTGGAGTTTATTCCTTCAGATGTTCAGATGTGTCTGGAGTTTCTTCCTTCTGGTGGGTTCGTGGTCTGCTGACTTCAGAAGTGAAGCCGCAGACCTTCGCAGTGAGTGTTACAGCTCTCAAAGGTGGCGTGTCCGGAGTTGTTCGTTCCTCCTGATGGGTTCGTGGTCTCACTGACTTCAGGAATCAAGCCACAGACCTTCGTAGTGAGTGTTACAGCTCTTAAAGGTGGCGGTCCTGACTTGTTCATTCCTCCCAGTGGGTTTGTGGTCTTGCTGACTTCAGGAGTGAAGCTGCACACCTCTGCGGTGAGTGTTACAGTTCATAAAGGTAGTGTCCACCCAAAGACTGAGCAGCAGCAAGATTTATTGCCCAGAGCTAAAGAACAAAGCTCTCACAAAGCGGAAAGGGACTCCAGTTGCCTGCTGGCGCCAGTGGCCCGCTTTTATTCCCTTATTTGGCCCCACCCACATTCTGCTGATTGGTCCATTTTACAGAACGCTGATTGGTCCATTTTTTACAGAGTGCTGATTGGTGCATTTACAAACCTTTAGCTAGACAGAGCACTGATTGGTGTGTTTACAATCCTTCAGCTAGACAGAAAAGTTCTCCAAGTCCCCACCAGACCCAGAAGCCCACCGGGCTTCACCTCTCACAATCATGAGGGAAGGGGAGGGAGAAGCAGGCATATCCTACATGGCCAGAGCAGGAGAAAGAGGAATGGGGAGGTGCTACACATTTCTAAACAACGTGATCTCATGATAACTCACTCACTCACTATCATGAGAATAGCACGGAGGGGATGGTGCTAAACCCTTCAAGAGAAACTGCACCAGCCATCAAATCACCTCCCACCAGGCCCCACCTCAAACACTGGGATTACTGTTCTACATGAGATTTGGAGGGTGGGGGGGACACAGATCTGAACCAAATCACAAGGCATGGATTTGGAGCCAGAGGAACCTGCATTTGAGTCTTAGAACAGCCACTTGCTCATTCCATGTGTGACCCTCAAAAATTATCCCACATCTCTAAGCCTCCCAGAGAAAGACAGTATACATGATTCTTTGTGGACAAGACTATGTCTACTGCTTACCACATAGCAGCTCACTTTCCTTTCTGTAGCTTTGCTCTAAATTAACCTAGAGATAGTCCCAGGACCAGGGTTAGATTGAGATATTTTGGGGCCCTAAAAAGTTGATATCCTTTCACAATGACTTTGCTAAAATAATTATTCAGTATTTAATGGAAGTGGGTAGAAACAGATTTTTTAAAAACAACAACTACATTCAAAATATAGTTTTTCAGTGTTTACTTAATGGAAGTGGGCAGAAATGGATTTTTAAAAATCAACAGCTATATTCAAAACGTAATTCGAACACTTGAAATTGTGTTAGAATTGTGATTTTTCTGATCCCCTACACTTTCTCTGTTGAAAATTTAGATAAAAGAAATCATTTTTCCTGGGTAAATAGCATTGTGCTTAGGATTATTCTGTTTCGGAATTTCAGCTGACATTTGGCTGGTGATTTCAGGTGACTCCTAGTTGGCTGGTCTCATGGTCCATGGAGGGTGATGAAGAGATTTATGACCTTGCTACTTTTCAAACGGGGGCACCCTGGACAGTCACCCGACTGGCTGGGGTCTCAATCCGGTTCTAAAGTCCTTGAGGAGAGAAGTAAACACAGGGTGCTCCAGAAACAGACCCGGTGACTTCATTTGTTAAAATCCCACGTGTCACGTCTCAAATCCATGATTCTTTTGCCCAGAGACGAAGACATAGCCTAAGGCAGCCTTGAAAAATGAGTGCTCTTTCTCCTCAGAGCCCTTCTTTTCCATTTCCAGATGTTCCTATTTGGAAATCTTTCATAGCTTTCATATGCAGAGCACAAAAATACCCTATGGGGCAAGTGGTCATTAGCAAATTGTGTACTTTTATTTCCATGAAAGGGGAAGTCAGTCTCTTTCAGAAGAGTAGCACAGTAATATTCATCTTCAGTTTTGCTTGCCTTCCATTTTCTGATAACAGAACCCCTCTTTCTTGAGGGGAACCTATTCTGAGTAGTTCATGGTATTCATCCATCCTATCCATCATAGGCAGGGCATGCAACCCAGGCCTGGCCAGTTAGAGGACAGCTTTCTCCGTAACCATAATGATTGGCTCAGAGTTTGACCAATTGGAGCATTTGCTCAGACTTCTGCTAGAACTTTCGGGAATATGGTATTCTCTCCCCTCTAAGATTCCTGGTTGTAAAGACAAGGTTAGCCAAGAGTTGTGCCATATGTGTGTCTCTACTTAGGAAAAACTGACCTTACAGAAGTAAAGTAAAGCAGAGTGTCCACTGATGGAACCCTTTATTTAAAATCCTGATGATGTAATTTGGGCCTTCATGACAGGCACTGCTGTCCTGAAGTTCCCCGTAGTGTGCCAAAAAATAATCCTCCTTTCTTTGTGTGTCTTTTATAGCTATCTTGAAGAATAATTGACATACTATTTTCTGCATATATGTAAGGTATACTATTTGATAAATATTAACATTTGGGTACACTTATGAAGCCATTGCCATAATCACAATCATAAACTTCCATGTATGGTTTTTAAAAACTAGTTTGATTTGTGCACCCATGGTCACAGCAACATTATTCACAGTAACCAAAAGGTGGAAGAACCCAAGTGTCCATTGATGGATACATGGGTAAAGAAAATGTGGTCTACATATACAGTAGAATATTATTCAGCTGTGAAAAACAAGAAAATTCTGACACTTTCTACAACATGGATGAACCTTGACATTACACCAAGTGAAATAAGTCAGCCACAAAAGGACAAACAGTGCATAATTCCACTTAAATGAAGTACCTAGGGAAGTCAAAGCCACAATCCTGGAAGTAGAATGGTGGTTTGGTGGCTGTCAGCGGCTGGGGAGAAGGAGGAATGGTGCATTATTTTCAATGGGTACAGAGTTTCCGTTTTGCAAGATAAGAAAAGTGCTGTGGATGGATAGTAGTGATGGTTGCACAACAATGTGAAGGTACCTAATGCCACTGAATTGTGCGCTTAAACATAATTAAGACAGTGTTGTGGACTGAACTGTGTCTCTCCAACATTCATGTATTGAAGCCCCAACCCTCAGTGTGACTACATATAGAGACAGGGTCCTGTAGGAGGCAAATAAGGTTAAATGAGGTCATAAGAGTACCAGAGCTCTCTCTCCGTGCGCACAGAGAGGAAAGGCAGTGTGAGGACACAGCAAGAAGGCGGCCACCTACAAGCCAGGAAGAGAGCCCTCACCAGACACTAACGCTTCTAACGCCTTCATCTTAGACTTGCAGCTTCCACAACTGTGAGAAAGTACATTTGTGTTGTTTTAGCCAACAAGCCTGTATTAGGTTGGTGCAAACGTAATTGTGGCTTTTGCCATTGAGAGTAATATTTTGTTCTGGTAGCCCAAGCTGTCTACCACAGATAGAAAAGTTTATGCTCTGTGTATTTTACCACTGTTAAAAAAAAAAAAAATCTAGTTTGACTTGGTTTTCTATTGTCTATGACCTGAAGACTCCTCACTAATGTGGCAACCAATTTAAATTTCATCAGTCATATCAAGAATCCCATGTGGCATCTGTGTTAATTGGAATAATATTTCCATTTTTTTTTTTCCATGAGGCCTTGCTGCTTTTCAAACGGGGGCACCCTGGACAGTCACCCGACTGACTGGGCTGTCAATCTGGTTCTAAAGTCCTTGAGCAGAGAAGTAAACCCAGGGTGCTCCAGAAACAGACCCAGTGACTTCATTTGTTAAAATCCTGTGTGTCACATCTCAAATCCATGATTCTGTTGCCCAGAGACTGCTTCCCAGGAAAACATAGCCTAAGGCAGTCTTGAAAAATGAGTGCTCTTTCTCCTCAGAGTCCTTTTCCATTTCCAGATGTTCCTATTTGGAAATCTTCCTTTATCTGCCTCCTTAAGTGCCAACACTCAGGAAGGGCCAGGCCCCACTGGTAGCCCCAGGCTTTCTGCTAAAGGGATTTCACAGTATCAGGACTAACACCTCATCCTATTAGATTGCAGAAATCCTTTCAAGGCAAGTTGGGGCTTATTTGTAACTTATCTGAGAAAAACATCAGAGTGTATTTGTAGCCAGGGATCCTTGCGCAAGAAGGTAATAGATGAAATAACTTATTAGTTTTCTTCCTTCCCAGGATTCTTTAAAGAATGAAAGACTCCACTACACCTACTCATCAGAAGTTTTGCTCTAGACGGTTTCCCCAGAGCCTCTGACACTGCAGACATTCGCACATATGTCTGAGGCAGAAGTGCACTAGTAGTGGCAAAAAAATAATTCTGCTTACTGAGATGTATACGTGCAGACACTGTAAAAAGCATCATACTTGGGTTATTTTATTTATGCCTAATAGTGATGCTGTGAAGTAGATCTTGTCAACCCCATTTTACAGATGAAGAAACTGAGGCTGACAGTCAAGTTACTTGCCTGGATTTACCCACTTAGTCAGTAGGCAGTTTCAGGATTTGAACTGAGATCCATTTGCCTCAGAACCCTGTACCATTACTCTAGGATACACTGACCCCAGTCAGAATGTCAACTTCCCTAAAATGACATTGATCTGGGTATTACCACACCTTGTACTGCCTTTATGAATTTTGACTGGTCCATTCCCTCCCTGAACATTGGTGGTGATATCATAAGGAGATAATATTGATTTTCTGAACATCTTACATTGGCTAGTCACCAGGTCCTGTTCTTAATTTACCTCTAAATCTTATTATACCACTCTGCAGAAAGGTATTGTTTTCCTCATTATTCAGATAATGGAGACTGAGCATCAGAGACGGTAGAGGGTTTGCCCAAGGTCACACAGCCAATAAGGAATGGAGTGAATTCCAGCCACATCTATCTGACTTAACAGCTCAGGAATGCACACTAGGCCACGTGGCCTTTCCCTGAGAGTCACTGCATTCAAGGGACACTGACACTTTCATGACAGGTTCCGACAACAGAATCTTACCTATTCCATAGTCATTTACAAAGCAATTTCACCATCGCCTGGCTATGTATTCGAAGTTAAATTAAAAAAAAATAAATTTTGGGATCTCATCTCAAAAGAATTTGATTTAGTACTGAATTAACCAATTTTGCATAAGTGGAATATTCAAGTTAGAAAACAGAATCTAGGATGAGATGTATGTATACTTTAGGACCAGGTTTTTGCCTTTGTGGTCTGTTTGCTTTTCTGAATCATATTCTGTAAGTGAAATTGTTGGTCATAAGATAAGAATATGTGTGTGGG
Organism: Papio anubis; assembly: GCF_008728515.1. Lineage (NCBI taxonomy): Eukaryota > Metazoa > Chordata > Mammalia > Primates > Cercopithecidae > Papio > Papio anubis. The sequence goes on along the minus strand of NC_044976.1, from coordinate 55,995,304 downwards.
GTAAGTGTGTGTGTGTGTGTGTGTGTGTGTGTTACGGACTATACTGTGTTCTCTTCCACCCTCAAATTCCTATGGTAAAGCCTGAACCCCTAGCATGACTGTATTTGAAGAAGGGGCCTTTGAAAAAATAATTAAGGGGCTAGGTGCAGTGGCTCACGCCTGTAATCCTAGCTCTTTGGGAGGCCGAGGCAGGCAGATCACGAGGTCAAGAGATTGAAAACAAAAAATACAAAAAAAAAAAAAAAATTAGCTGGGCATGGTGGCATGCACCTGCAGTCCCAGCTACTTGAGAAGCTGAGACAGGAGAATCACTTGAAATCAGGAGGTAGAGGTTGCAGTGAGCCAAGATCATGCCACTGCACTCCAGCCTGGTGACAGAGCAAGACTCTGTCTCAAAAAAAAAAAAAAAGAAAAAGAAAAAGAGAAAAAGAGAAAAAATAATTAAGGTTAAGTAAAATCATAAGGGTGAGGCCGTAGTCCAATATGACTCGTGCCCTTATAACAAATTAAACAGACACCAGGCATGGGTGTGCATAGAAGAAAGACCACATGAAGAGGCAGCAAAAGGGTGGCCGTCTGAAAGCCAAGGAGAGAAGCCTCAGAAACCAGACTTGCAGACACCTTGGTCTTGGACTTCTAGCCTCTAGAACCATAGAAAATAAATTTGTGTTGTTTAACCCACTTATTCTGGAATTTTTTTTGTGTGACAGCGCTAGCAAACTAAAATAGTATATAATTTATTTTTTAGTCCAAATTGCCTTTCATAAATTTTGGGTCAATTTGTGCTCTTTCGGCAGAGTCTAAGAGGGTCTATTTATCTCCTATACTGCTTACTATAAAGTTTTTAAAATTTTCGCCAGAATAAAAAATGTACTGTTACGTTAACTTGCATTATTTTCCCCCTATTGAAGGGGAAATATTTTCATAGTTGCATTGGCTACTTTTATTTTATTTCTTTTCTAAGTTTTTTGTTTTTTTTTTTTTTTTTTTTTTTTTTTTTGAGACACGGTCTCACTCTGTTGCCCAGGCGGGAGTGAAAGTGTCACGATCTCGGCTCACTGCAACCTCCATCTCCTGGGTTCAAGTGATACTCCTGCCTCAGCCTCCTGAGCAGCTGGGAGGACAGGCGTGTGCCACCACACCTGGCTAATTTCTGAATTTTTAGTAGAGAGAAACGTAGAGATGTTTCTCCACGTTAGCCAGGCTGGTCTGAAGCTCCTGGCCTCAAGTGATCTGCTCATCTTGGCCTCCCAAAGTGCTGAAATTACAGGGGTGAGCCACTGTGCCCAGCCTCATTTTTATATCAGAGAGCTTGTCTTTTTCTTTATTGGTAGATGCTCTTTATGTATCAAATATATCCTTTACATATAAAAAATAATCAAGGATATTATCCTTTATCTTTCCAAAGGATTGTTCATATTTTCTCTGGGTTATTACTTATGTTTTCCTTTATTTATTAATTTCTCCTTTTCTGGTTTCTCTTCTTGAAATGATAAACATATGTATTTTTATCTACTTTTTTTGTTCTGGACTATATTTAGGGGTAAGATAAAAGGTAGTTATCTTCCCTCAACCAATGATGAACCAGTTGTGCCAATACCTTCATTTAATATTTATCCTTTTCTCCAGTTTTAAAATACCCTCTCCATTATATGCTAAAATGTTATGATATGTGTGGATCTATTTTTGGCCTTTCAATTCTGGTCTTTTGCTCTGTCTATTTTGTTTAAATTACACATGAGCTATTGTTTTTCCTCCAGTACAATATGTATTGCTTCTAAGTGCTACATAAAGAAGAAAATGAGCCTCTTGATTTCAGTATTTGCCAAGATTCAAGTGATTTTCTTTATTTGCTCTGTGTCTTTTTCCCTAATGTAAGCAGATAAGGAGAGGACTCACTTTTTTCTCTGATGTACTCTAATGATGATAAGAATTTAACCTTCTTGGTATTCAGGATTTTAATTCTCTGGTATTTACTGAAATGTCATTAATTGTTTTGATCACAATAAACTAATTTTATAGTAATGTGGCTGTCCTAAGAATTTAGATAGCACTTCCATTTTAATTTGCCAATAATTAACTTAACTTTACCATTATTTTATGGTGTTATCAGTGCTGAGAACAGAACCTTGCAGAAGAACTTTAAGAAAACACCATTCCTTTGGTGGGGGAGGGGGTTGTCTAAGGGAGAAACAGTGTAACAGAATACAGGTGTTTCCCCTTGGTCTTAATGCAGCTGTGGAATGCACATTCCAGGTTAGTCTGATGCTGCCCAGGGATGGAGAAATTAAAATGACCTGAATGTTTCTTGTGTGTGTAGCCAGCCAGTCTTCCTTCTTTCCCCATAAGTCATTCAGCAACCAAAGATCCCACCCAAACTTTGTGAATGGCTAATGTAATTATGTGGGGAGAGGGACAGAGAAAGACTTTAGAATTTGGGAGAGGAGAGCAACAAAGCGGCCCCAGGAGTTTCAGGGATAGTGGGTAAGGAAATGGCTATTGTCCTTGCTGAGAGTGTACATCCAAAAACTCACATGGGAGAAAGATCAAAATGGGACTTAATGGTGGCTTCTGTGGTACAGGGCTAGGCTGCTCACACAGCATGAACCAACTCCTAGTATGACTGATGTCTGTCTTTTTTACCTGGGTTCAATGTCAGTTTTGACATTTATTACCTAATGGCCTTGGATAAGTCTCTTCACTGCTCTGAGCCTCAATGTCTTCAATTGTGAAATAGAAATAATCATACTTCTTTTAGATGATTGAGAAGGTCAAGCAAGTATTTCAAGCTGAAATACTTGAATGTTTTTCAAGTATTTCATGCAGAGTGACTGGAGCAGTAAATCCCTTTAAAATCATATCTTCATCAAGGAGATGACTATTATAACCTTGTGGTAAGGGACCCATGGTACAATTGAGGAGGTGAGAGAATTAAGCCATAAAGATCAGGCATTGAGTCTTAACTCTGCCCTTTATTAACTGTGTGACCTGGAAAAAAAAAGTATACAATCTTTCTGGGATAGAGTCTCCCGATAGGTAAAATGGAGACTAGTAATCCCACAGCAATCTGTGTCTCAGAGTTTTTGTGAGAATAAATTACCTAGTGGTTGGGAAAGAGCTTTGAAAACCCTCTAGGTGTTATTTGCCTTTCAAATGTGAGATATTATTATCCCTTAGAGACCTCTTAGCAAGCCCTGAAACCCTGTAGATGTTGCTAGCCCTGACTCTGAAATTATCTGATGGAAGAATTCTCATGGTCCCAGCAAAGAACAAGGAATAGTAGGGGGAAAGTTAATGTGAGTAAGATTTTGACTCATTTAGGAAGAACTTTCAAACAACTGGGGATATGTGATAGATTTCATTTGGGAAAATTTTCCAAATAGCCTGAGCTGCCTGAGCCCTCCGAAGTTGATAGCATTCTAGCATAAAGAGGAGAGGTGGTTATCTGTCAGGAATGCTATAGATAGAATGAAAGTTAGCATTGATGAGGAATTTATTCACTGAATAAACATTTAGTATTTTGTCCCCAGAATTTACCACATGCCAGACTTTGTAATTGATAGCAAAGTTGAAAAAGATTTGATCCCAGAATGAGATAAAATCTTTGGTTTTTATAGAAATGGCTCCAACCATCTTTCTTTCTTTCACTTTTTTGTTTTAAGTAAAGTATTGAGGAGTTTGCAAAGTCAAGGAAGGATTGAACATCCAAGGGAAGAGAGGAACAAGAACAGGTCAATGGATAATGGAAGTAGGAAAAAATGAACTCTGCTGGAAGAATGATTCAGTTTCAAACTCTTTTGATATTCTGTTAATTCCCTTAAGATTAAAATCTCCTGAAGAAAGAATCTGACCTGATTTTACTTGCCAACCAGAGGAAGGATGTGTATGATGAAAATCTTTATTAACCATTTCATCAGAACCACATGGAATGAGGTGCCAGCATGGTTCTCCATGAAGTGAGTGTTGTTATATAAAAAAAAGAGAGCAAGAGAGAGAGAGAGGAGAAAGAAAAGGAAAAACAAAAGAAAAGAGAAAAGACAAATGTGTATTACATTTTCTGCCCTCAGAGTCCAGAACGGTGCGGGAGACAGACCAATAAACAAAGACATTGCAGAGCTGTGGGGATACATGTAGAGGGCATCAATTCACCCAGCCTTGGGCTTCAGGAGAGGGAGAGGTGAGCTGAATTTTATTTCAAGGGAAGAAGAGGAGGTAGTTAGCTGTAGATGTTGGTGAGGAGAGAAAAGTTTCTCTTAGTCACCTTCTGATTGTAAGATCCCACTATTCTGAGCAGAGGCCCCAGAGCTCCCTTTGCTTTGTGATGCTTTCCATTTTCTATGCTTTTGCTTTTTTTCCCCCAACTAGATCATAAACTCCCAAATGTGAGGGCCTGTCTTACATTCCTTGGATCAGCCCTCCTGATGTGAGAACATATGGTTATTGGACTGAACTCATGTAATTACAGAGCCCTGGAATTAGTTGTGCCCTCTTCATCCCACAGTTGAAAAAATAGGAGCCCAGTTGGCTCAAGTAACTTACCCCAAGGCTCCACAGCGGGTTCAAAGAATGGCAGTCAAATGAATGGTTGAAAAAAAATCTTCTCATTTTAAAATAAGTATTTGGTATATATAGTTGACCGGATTATACATTTATCTATAACTTATTATATGTTCATGTAGTAATCATACTTATGTCAGGATATAATATGTTATATTCCCTGGCTGGGCTTAGTGTGGTGCTGGATGTATGGGGAGGTGGGAAGGGGGAATTGATCATAGAGTCTCAGAACTGTATAAGTGGAGTTGATCTTACTATAGAATTGTGAATGCCTAAGGGGGTAGAAAGAGACCATAAATGCATGAACCAGATGCATTCAAGGTCCAAGACAAAGGGGAGTGATTGGGACTGTGAAGAACCAGACAATGCATGCACATTGAAGGAAAGAAGACTACTTGGCTCATGCCCCATTATTGTGCCATGAAAGAATATGAGTTCAATGTTGCCAAGAGTCTCTAATTTTCAAGAGAAGATAAAAATCTGCATGCACATATAGAATCTTGTGAGTTAAAAAAAAAATTGGCAACAAATTAAAAATTGTTTTAAATATAGTACAATGATATAATCTTTAAAAATCTCCTAACTTTGTTGTCTCTTTGGTTTAAAGGTTTTTCTTACTGTTCTGCCACTATGGTGTGAGTCTTTTTATTTATTTGTATTTTTTTTGAAAAAGAGTCTTACTCAGTTCGCTTTAACAGATTCTGTAGCAGATCTAGAGAAAACAACATAGCCCTAAGGCCACAATGGCATGGAAGCCCCACTTCTTCACCCCTAACCAGGAGCATTTCCAGAGAAGAACCAAGATACCAAAGAGATTCTTTATACTATAGGAGATGGAGATATCATTAACTGACAAGATTCATTTTTCCACCACTATCCCATGGGAGGCTCATGAGGGCAGTTAGAGGAGCTTTGGAAAGTACACGAGTCACATTTTCTAGATATATATGATTTTTTTGATACACAGGGAAACCCAAACATCACTGCTAAGCTGAATCTGGCCCATGGGCTACTGGTTTGCCAACAGGAATCCAATCTCATCATTTAATATAAGAGGAAATCAGGCCGGGCGTGGTGGCTCAGGCTTATAATCCCAGCACTTTGGGAGGCTGAGGCAGGCAGATCATGAGGTCAGGAGATGGAGACCCTCCTGGCCAACATGGTGAAACCCCATCTCTACTAAAAATACAAAAATTAGCTGGGCATGGTGGCACTCGCATGTAGTCCCAGCTACTCGGGAGGCTGAGGCAGGAGAATTGCTTGAACCTGGGAGGCGGAGGTTGCAGTGAGCCAAGATCGCACCACTGCACTCCAGCCTGGGTGACAGGGAAAGACTCTATCTCAAAAAAATAATAATAATAATAAAAGAGGAAACTGAGACTCAGAGAGGCCATGTGTCTAGAATCCCAAAGTAAGTTTATGCATATATGCTTTAGGATGCTTTTGGCTCCTGGTAACAGATAACCTGTATAAAAGTAGCTGAAAATATTGGGGTTTATTATGTAAACATAACTAGAATTGTAGGGTAGGCAGTTCCAGGTTCTGCTAACTCAGCAGTTCAGTAATTTCAGTGCTCTGAGTTCATTTCTCCAATTCTCTTTGCTTTTCCCCTCATTGTCACAAAAAGGCAGCCCTGCTTCAGGCATCACATCCTCACATTCCAGCATATAGGGAAGAAAAGAGATTTTCATCAGAACTGGAAGTCTTTTCCAGAAGCTCCATTTTGTCTCAGTGAACAAAATTGGGTCATAGGCCCACTGCTAAACCAGTCATCTGCAAGAAAGAATGAGATTATCCTGGTTGCTTTGAACAATCATGATCTACCCTGTGGGTTGAACCCACCTTCCCTGAGCATGTTGTTACAGGTTATCTAAACCAAGTCAGGATCTTGTTCATGAGACAGGGACTGTCACACTGTTGGAGTGGCACTGGCCCCTGTGGAGTGGGAAGCAGGGTCCAGCTCTCCTGAATCCTCAGCTCCCACACCCAGTGCCCATGAGGAGGAGGCTCCTATCAGCTCATAACAGTTGTTTGTGAACCTATCTGCCCATGCTATGGATTGAGTGTTCGTGTATCCTCCTGTTCCCTAAATTCATATGTTGAAGCTCTAATCCCGTGTGATGATGTTTGGAAATGAAGTCTTTGGGAAGTGATCTGGTTTAGTTCTGTGTCCCCACCCAAATCTCATCTTGAATTGTAATCCCCACCTGTCAAGGGAGGGACCTGGTGGGAGATGATTGGATCATGGGAGTGGATTTCCCTCTTGCTCTTCTCGTGATAGTGAGTTCTCACAAGATTTGGTTGTTTGATAAGTGTCTGGAGCTTCCTTCTGATCTTTCTCTCTCTCTTGCCACCCTGTAAGATGTGCCTCGCTTCCCCTTTGCCTTCTTCTATGATTGTAAGTTACCAGAAGCCTCCCCAGCCATGTGGAACTGTGAGTCAATTAACCCTCTTTAGTTTATAAACTACCCAGGCTCAGGTGGTATCTTTATAGCAGTGTGAAAATGGACTAATTCAGGAGGTGAATAGCTTTAGATGAGGTCATTGAGGGTAGAGTCCCATGGTAAGATTAGTGCCCTTTTAAGAGGAGGAAGACACCAGAGCTTCCTCTCTCTGTTCCATGGGAGGCTACATAAGAAGGTGATTGCCTACAAGCCAAGAAGACGGTCCTCACCAGGAACCAAATCTGCTGGCATCTTGATTTTGGACTTCCCAGCCTCCAAAACTATGAGAAATAAATTCCTGTTTAAGCTGCCCAGTCTATGGTATGTTGTTGTAGCAGCTCAGGCTAAGACGGCCTTTTCTCGGAAACTTAGCAAAAGCAGCAGAAGATATTTTAATAATCTTCCTAAATGAGCCATGTGTTCTATTTTCAAATAAAATAACCTGAAAATACATAATAATTAATCTAACACACATAATATATATTATATAATAATATATTAGATTTATTATATAGTACATATTATATACTATATAATGTAGTATACAGGACTATATTATTATAGTCCTATACAAATATTTAGTATATATTTCACATAGATGATTTCATGTAAATCATTTCACATAAATGATCTCACCACAATCCAATGAGGTCAGTGCCACCAACTTTATCATACAGATTGTGAAACTGAGAACCAGAGAAGTTTAGTATTTTGCCCAGTCACTCAACTCGCAAGTAGTCAACCCAACATTAGGGGAGGCACAATTTACCTGACTAAAGGAGAGTCTTCACCCAAGGACTTTCCATTGTATTCAAATCCTTTACAGATTTAGGGCATGCAAATATCCAGCGCAGCCCACTCTTTTGAAGCTCATAGTATTTAAAAAAAAATTTAAAGAACCATATTTAGGTCGTTCATTTTATTATTTGTTCCCCTAGAGTTTTTCTCTGAAGTGTTACTCTAAAAATATGTCATTCTATTAATGTCTTTCTTATTCCCTTTCCCAATCCTCCAAAGCTTTAAAAGATTTTACCTTTGTCAAGTGCAGAAATTGTCTTGATTTCTTAAAGTGAGAAAAATATGCCTGGATGTTTGACAAGGAGTTCCGCCAACCTCACAGACAAAACCAGCAGGTATTTGAGTCTCTGAGGCATCTCCAAAGAGGAGGCCCAGAGAGGGCCCCACACACAGGTTGGTAGACAGGCCTCTTGCTTTGGCTCAGCATCTAATTCTCTCAGTCCTGTCTTCTTGGTGCCCAATGGGGCTGGGTTGGGAAATGGCAGGTACCCTTGTCTGAACTCAGCCAGGCAGCCCTGCATTCCAGTGCCAGTTCTTGGGGTACTGGCCAAGTGACCATGGGCAAGTCTCTTCACCTCCACTCCAAGCCTCAATTAACCCGTTTGTAAACTGGATACAATCATACCCAAATCCTAACATTGTTATGAGGATGAGATGAGCTGTCTGTAAAGCACTAATCTGATGCTTGAGGTGTGATTGATGCTCTGTGACTAGTAGCTGCAATTATTATCATTATCATTAGTCCAAATTCCACGGCTAAGTCCCTGTAGGGTCTTAGCTTCTTCTCAAGCCATTACCCTTCCCTGCTCAGGCAAGGGAGATCAAGGAGAAGGAAAAAAAGGAGAGGAGACTTGAATTCCTATTAAATAAAGACCTGCTGGCAAACCCAAGGATAGAGAATATCCTGATTTCAAATGCTGGAAGTGCTGGTATCATGTGAAAGAAGGGTGAAGATTGGTTCATGTGTCCCTAAAAAGGAAACCAGGACCGAGGAGTAGAGGCTGCAGGAGGACAGGTGTCAGGTGGTATCAGGAACCAAATTGTCACAGTCCGTTGGCCAGACATGGATGGGGCTGCCTGGTAAGGCGGGAAGCTTTGTTTCCCTGGAGATGTACAAGCAGAATGGGATGATCACTTGTAATATAGCCTTGTTGTTGTGGTTTTTGTATATGTGTGTGCGGTCATGACCTAGTTTTGAGACCCAGGCTAGAAGCTGCTCAGTTCTCCTTGTTGAGAAGCCGATGAATTCTACAATCCCAACCACTTCCCTTACTGTGTTCCCACACTTTGAGCCACTACCCACCCAAACTAACTACCCCAGGGCCAGGTGCCAGACAACTAGGGACAGCTGCTATGCCACAGAGCACCCTGGAATTACCCAAACTAGCAATCCTAACCCTGTGTGCCCTGCCTTGCCCTTTCCTTACCTCAGAAACCACAGTGAAGTATCTTGCCATAGTTCCCCCCCTCTCTCTGTGACCAACCCTGATGCTTCTCTGAGTGGCCCTGCACAGTAGGCTATGTTTTCCTCAGAGAACTGTGAGTGTAATGAAACCTCTGAGCTCTCCCAGTGTCTCTCTTTTGACCTGCGCCTGGTTTTACCATACCTCACCAAGGTAATATGATTAAAACACCACCTTCCAAGGATGTTGCAGAGGTTGCACATATTAAGAGATTAGGTCAGTGTTTCTCAAAGCTTGCTGCCTTATACACCACAGATTCCCACTGTCCTCTCTGCCCTCCCCAGGTCTGATTCTGTAGGTTTGAGGTCGCCCCTAGGGAGTCTGAATTTTAACCAGCTCTCTAGTTGATTCTGACTAGGCAGCCTATGAACCTGCTCTCCTTCAAACCCATGATTCTGTCATTGTTAAGAAGAAAAGAAAATAGAGATCACTAAGGGAGTAAAAATAGTCATGTTAATTAGATCCACATAAAGCCATAGTTTACAAAGTGCTTTCATAGGCTTCCCCTCAGTTAACCTTCACAGTAGTCCTAGGGAGTGAATATTGTTATAGCACCTGATTTACAGGGAAATCTGAGAGTACCCCCTACCCCCAGGGTCTGAAGGCCAGTAAGTGATAGGGCAGGATTTGAACTCTGCTGAGTTTCTCTTCAAAGCCCAATATCTATCACAGAACAAGGAAACCAACATTTAAGGAACCTTCGTTATGATAGATAAGGAAAAGAGAACAACCTGCTAAAACTAAAACAAATACTCTACATTTTAACTCTCAGTCCCTGGCTTGCTTGAACTGATTAAACACCCAGTTATTCCTCACTGATGTGGGTGAGAGCAGCTGTAGCAACCCTCAAGTTTCAGGTGGGTCCAACCTCAAGCCCATTTCTAAAACTCTGTGGGACCTTTATATGTGATGGTGACCATATCTGACCACCTGCTTCTTGGAGGTGCTAGTTTTTCTTTATTTGGAAATCCAGTTCATCCAAAGTAGCTGGAGCTTTGAATGAAGACCAACTCCTTTCATAGCAAATTATTCATGTATTCAGGCAATGATTCAGCAGCAGGTAGCAAATGCTGACTGTGTGCAAAGGGCTTGACTGTCTCACTTCAGAGAATTAGAAAGGAAGTCAGACATTTAGTCCTAGGCTCAAGGCAAAGAACAGATGCAAATCTACACGAACCCTCCTACCAGAAGTAAATGCATGTGTAGCAAATGAGTGTGTAACCAAATTAATACATTAAGTAGTACAAGTTAACCTTGCACTATTCATCTATATCTCTAATGCATCCTCCCATTGGCAAACACGAGGAATTTACTTATGGAATCGTATGTGGCATATACCGAGCACCTGCAAAGTGTCAGTGTAAAGGGCTCAGATAGATGACCTGAGATTCAGAGAGGTTAAGGGATTTGTCTGATGTGCCCTAATTTATAAGTGGCAGAGGCCAGGCGTGTGCCCCTTGGAACATAAGTTCTACGAAGGTAAGTGTCCAGCCTGGATCAGTGCCCTGCGCAGTAAGCATTAGTTAGATCTAATCCAGGAAAGCCTGTAACTTCAATGCCCATGCAGCTTTTTTCACTGAACTCATAGGGTAAGCAGTTGGTGCTCCCCTGTCTGGATGTAGCAGTGCCAGAAGCTTTGGCCTGGCATCTCTGCAGATCCAAGACCTGCACAGTGGACATACTTCATGCCAAAGAAGCCTGGTACCAGAAGCTCCTTGATTTGATAGAAAATTCAAAAATAGACGCATCTGAAGATCCCTCAGCACAGCCCCCCACTGTGGCCATGGAAGAACCCTCTGGCACAATTTTGATTTGCGAGTCCCTGACATGACCTAATTTAACTTCTTTCATTTGCATGATAAATGAAAATGCCAAAATGGAGTCCCAAAGGGCTTTCTCTGCTCACTGACAGGCACCTCAGCCCAGAGGCTGCCTGGCGGTGGCAGTGGAGATGGCACCTCTGTTGACCCCAGCTGGGGACACTCTTCAGCCTTCACATGGAGATGTGTTGGCTTCAGAACTAGCTCGTGTATATTTCCTCTGCTTGTCGGGGCACATTTTCAGGTCACGTCCGGTTTCTAGAAAGAACTTAAGGGAGGAAATGTCAAGGAGCCCTAAGCTGGACTAAAGAGGATGCAAAATGCCATTTTTGAGAGAATGGCAGCATCAGATCACTAGGGAACATACTAAGTATGCCAAATCCAGAGTCTGCCCTCAGAAATTTGGATTCAGCAGGTTTTGTGGAGCCCAGGAATCTGCATTTTTAACAGCCACCCCTTTCCCTAGAGTGGATTAAGATATGGGTTGAGGAGAGCTGGACTGTGGCTTCAGCTGGTTCTCACCACCCACACCTATGGCCTTAGGAAAGTGTTACAACCTCTCCGAGCCTCTGTTTCTTTAAGGGAGTAACAATACCTACTGCATCGTTTATAGTGAGAACCAAACGATAAAATCAATTTTTAGTGTTCAGTAATCAATTAAAGGTTGGATATTATTAAAAGGCTGTGAACAACTGAATTTTGAAAAGGCTTGTTTTGTTTTTTAGGAAGCCTCCAGCCACACACTGGATCGGGAGGGTTAGAGATCCCAGGCTGTCAACCATGGAGTCTCCAACTAGTTTCCCAACCTCTCCAAGCTTCAGTGTCTTTATCTATAAAATGGGAACTTTTCTAATACCCATCTTTCTGAGCTGTTACGAGGAGGAAATGAAAAGCCTAGCTGATAAACAGTGCTGTAAGTTATAAAGCACTTTGTGGATTTGCCTTGATTTGTGTAATAGCAAAAATGATCTGAATGGGTACCAAAGTGTCCCCCATCAGCAGCCCTGATGGCCTGCTTTCCCGAGCATTACAGACTCATTTCCAGCCGCAGCATCCATTTGTATGCAGACAATTATTGTGCAGTAGGCCTTCACTGTTGCTCCTGCACGGAAGGTGCTAGCTGCAATCTCGTTTACATTATTAATTTGCTTAGTAAACCCTTTCAAGTCAAGTTCACGTAGAGGTGAGCTGGGAAGCAGCCACAGTAGATAAGCCTGCAGGGTGGTGAAGAGAGCCTGTAAGGCAAACGTGTGGCAAGCGGCCGAGGGCATATATTGCTCATAGGAAGCTAGGAAGCCCCAAGTCTTAGTGTCTTTGGCAGTCTTCCACCCATCTCAGAAAAACAGACGTGGTTTTTTGGATTTTTTAAATTTTTATTATTGTTTGTTTGGTTGCTCTAGGCGGTATATATCATCACCTGTATTAGTTTCCTAGTGCTGCTATTTTAAAAGTACCTCAGATTGAGTCTTAAAACAACAGATATCTATCATCTCAGAGTTCCAGAGGCCAAAAATCCAAAATTGAGCTGTGGACAGGGTCATACTCCTTCTGTAACCAGTAGGAGATAATCCTTCCTTGTCTCTTCCTAACTTCTGCATTTGCCAGCAATCCTTAGTGTTCCTTGTAAGTGCATCATTCCAATCTCTATCTCTTCCTTCACATGGTCATCTTCTCCCTGAGTCTGTCTTCTTCTTAAAATGACAGCAGTCATATTGGATTAATGGCCCAGCCTACTCCAGTATAAGCTCATCTGAACTTAAGTACAGCTTCTCTTTGACTCATGATGGGGTTATATCCCAATAAGCCCATTGCATAGTAAGTTGAAGATATTGTCAGTTGAAAATGCATTTAGTACACCTAACCTACCAAATCTCATAGCTTAGCCTGGTCTAGCTTATGTGTGCTCAGAACATTTACATTAGCGTACAGTTGGACAAAAATCATCTAACACAATTCTAGTTTATAATAATGAAACTAAAAATGTTATGATTGAAAAATAAAAATAATAAAAATAAAAGATAAAAATCTAAAATGTGAAGTACGATTTCTACTGAATGTGCATTAGTTTAACAATCACAGAGTCAAAAAAATCATAAATTGAACTATTTTAAGTTGGGGACTGCCTGTAATTACATCTGGAACGAACTTATATCCAAATAAGCTTGCTTTCTGAAGTACTAGGGCTTAAGACATCAACATATTTTTTGCGGGGGTGAACCTAATCCAAGCCCTAACACCACCTCCATATAATAGTTTTACCTTGAGACTAGGTAAAACTAGTCTCATGAGAGCAGAGACTCTGTTCATTGTTGTTTCTCCAGGGTATAGATCAGAACTCAGCATGTAAGAGAACTCAATAATGACTTGCTAAATTAAAGAATGGCTTACAGTCTGCAGCCTGGCTAAGGAAATAAACATAAAGTTTGAGGGGATTAGACAGTCTTAGGTTCATAGCTCAGCCCCAGTACAGTACTCTGTTTTTGCACTAGCTTCTTAACCTCTCTGCAGCTCTGTTTTTTCATTTCTATAACAGACATGGTGACATTTCACTGTTATCATTTTCACTGAACTGTTCTGAAGCTATGCTCTATCTGGTGCCATTTGCATTTTCTACATCATGTGACTCCAATTCTCTAGTATCCACTTTCAGCTCTGTTTTCAACTTTTCGATTTTGGACAAAGAATATTCTCTCAGAGACTTAGTTTTCCAGTCTATGAGGTTGAGAATTGTACCTCCTAGCCCACATCACAAGGTTTCTAGGAGACTGTGCTACAGCAATGTATGCAGAAGCATTTTGGCAACTAAATAGACGTAGTATTTTTATTATCAACTTAAAGGTGCTATTAACACTATTCAACATTTATGTTGCTTCTTTATCAGGTTTAAAAAGCATCATTTACAATTTTGTTTGTGATTCTTTTTTATAAAGGAGCATTTGAATGAGGCCCAGCAAGGTTAAGAAATTTGCATAAGATCACAGGACTATTTGCAAGGTGCCCACTGAAAGCCACTCAGTTCCTGGTGCTCCCTTCACCCTGCTCCCTGTTCTCTACCAAGCTTGTGACCATACTGGGGAGACCCAGCAATGAGGTCAGCAGTTTCATACATTTATGTAAATATTGATAGAAGATTACCAACAACCTCTAATTAGTTCATTTCATCTCCTCCTTCTCCTTCTCTATAAGGTATCTTTTATATGGATGAGGAAATAGAGATTTCCTCTATTTCTATAAAGTGGCCAGAAAGCAAGAATGGCAGGCCCTGCCTACCAGTCCTACAGATTAGGACTGTGTGATTGTGTTTCCAGGAGCCACCTATGAAGCCCTGATCCCTGCCACCTGTGGATTTTGCTATGCCCAGTTCTTGAGCCAAGCCAACCAGTGGGCACTACCCAATAGGAAGAACCCCACCAACAGGTGGAATCTAGCATCTATTTCGTGACCTGGGTCCTGGGGTTCTAGTCTAGATATCTGCCTGCCTACAAAGCTGCAGTCTTCCCTCTTAATCTCTAGCTACCTTGATTACCTAGGACATAAGCCTGGAGAGGAGCAAAGGTTCCTGAAATTTTCAAGGGCTCTGAAATCAAAATGAATCAGAAATTGAATCTCATACTGGTCATTTTGAATCTGTGTGATTTAGGAGAAATGCTTAATTACTTTGAAGTTACTTTTCTCTTCTAAAAAATGGGGATTAAGAATAGAATTAAGAGAGATAATATATGAACAGCACATAGTTTTTGGCACAAAGTAGAAATTCAATAAATGCTTGCTACTTTGCTTCCCATTCTCCACTTTAACCAGGGCCTGCCAAATTCACATCCTGTTTAGCAGCAGCCCTACCAAGTTTCCAGTCCATTCTTCCCCTCTGTACCTCCTGCAAATCCTCCAGCCATACCCTCTTTATGCCCTGTCCCCAAGCACTGGTTAGGTTGTGGTGAAACAAAAGGACTACTACTACCTGATAGTGACCATAGCCTTCTCCCCAGGGACCTCTACTTCTGTGTCCACTTCACCTGGGTATCAGAATCCACTTGAGTTGAACACAAGTTTGGAAGAATCCCTAGGATGATGCAATATGGACTTCTGGCATATCTGGTTACCATCCTTCCAGAATCATTCTTCTCTAAGAATCACTCTTCTTTTTTCTTCTGGCCACCATTGAATACTCAGGGTGCCCCACAGCCCAAGCCACATGAGTTTTGAGACCACTTTCCGCATCTCAATAATCAAGGAGAGTGTTTATTACTTATTCAATCTTTTTACTAATACTTCGCTCATTAATTTAACACATTTATGGAGCACATATTGCACGCCAGGATTTGTGTTAGGTGTGAGGAACCAAAAATAACGAAGTTACGTTATTTTTGGAATTTGGAATGATTATGAACAGAGGTGGGATGACTGGGGAATCCAGCCACATTCCAGCAACTTCTCCAGCCTCCTGAATGCTGTAACCATACGGAGGCTCAGTAGCCCAGGGAATGGCTGCTAGGGTCCTTCATTGCAACAAGGATTTATACCACAATGAATATTTGTAGGACATAGTTAAGAGATTATCCTAATGTGTGTTCAAGTCCATTGATGTCCAAACTCAGAGACAGCTTCTATTTGTTTAGACCAATAACATGCACTTAAAGTATTAGTGAGCCAATTGTTTTATGGGTGCTGGGAGTTTGCTCTCCCTTTAGGTTTTATGCAGGTCTGAAAATATTTGAGGATTCTGACTCAGGATCAAAGTACATTCAATAATAATAATTAATTATAATATGGCCAGGCATGGTGGTTCATGCCTGTAATCCCAGCACTTTCAGAGGCTAAGGTGGGAGGATTGCTTGAAGCCAGGAGTTTGAGATCAGCCTGGGCAAAATAGTGAGACCACATCTCCACATAAAGCATTAAAAAAAAAAAAAAATTAGCCAGGTGTGGTGGTACACACCTGTAGTCCTAGCTACTTGGAAGACTGAGGCAGGAGGATCCCTTGGGCCCAGAAGTTGGAGGCTGCAGTGAGCTCTGATTGTGCCACTGTACTCCAGCCTGTCTCTAAAAAAACACCAAAAAGTAAAACTTATAATGAATATGATCATTGATATATAGTTTGGGTATTTGTCCCTGCCCAAATCTCTTTTTGAATTTTAACCCTCGATTCTGGAGGTAGAGCCTGGTGGGACATGTTTGGGTCGAGAGTGGATCCCTCATGATTTGGTGCTGTCTTCAAGATAGTGAGTCCTTGAAAGATCTGGTCGTTTAAAAGTGTGTGGCACCTTTCCCTCCACTCTGCCTCTTGCTCCTGCTTTTGCCATTTCACGTGTCTGCTCCCCCTTCACCTTCTGCCATGATTGTAAGCCTCCTGAGGCCTCCCTAGAAGCTGAGCAAATGCCAGCACTGTGCTTCCTGTAATGCCTGCAGAACCATGAGCCAAGTAAGCCTCTTTTCTTTATAAATTACCCAATCTCAGGTATTTCTTTATAGCAACGCAAGAATGGCCTAACACAATTATGTAAAAACTCCATTTATTGAGGGCTTATTATATCCCAGGCACTAAACATTTATATGGATTAACTCATTTAGTCCTCACAACAGCCCTATAAGGAAGCTAACACTCTTATCCTCATGTTATAGATTGGAAAACTGAGGCACAGAGAAGCTGTAACTTGCCTGTTATGATATAGCTAGAAAGTATCATAGCAAGGAAGCATTCTGGCTCCAGAGCCCACACTCCTAAATTGGGTATGTGCTTGCATCAAGCACCTCACAAAAATTATTCAGTCCTCTCCACTCTAGGAAGAAGATGTGATAATTCCTGTCTTACAGATGAGGAAACAGAATCCCATGATTAATGACATGCTGAAGATCCCACGGCTAGTCAGTAGTGGGGTGGGGATTTACACTTAGGTGGCCTCACTAGAATCACATGCTTGGCCGCCGTGTGAGAGTTTCATTCATGTGGCTTTGGCCTGACCTTGCCCACAGCTGAAGCTTTTTGATTTCCATCTGCAGGTTCGGGATTTGTTTTCTAGACCTCTGGGCCCTAAAACTAAGTAAACATACTTCCTCACTTCCTTAATGCTAGAGCCACTCGCAGCTGGCCAGGGCTGTCACCTTCAGGATTTGTCAAGGACTGTCCATGCTTGAACCATCACAACATTCCTTTAGCACTTAAAATTGTATTTTCCAAAGCACCTTCCATGGGATAATGTATTGGTTCTCCAGATCACCCCATGAGAATGAGACAGGCAGAGGCTGGCTGCTCTCTCCCGCTGAAGAGGGCTGCAATGAAGGAGCCTTTCCCCACGGTGACTTTGCTCCATAACCAGACCTGGGGCTAGAACCCAAATCCCAGATTTACTTTAGCGGTGCTTATTTCCCTGTTTAATTCCTGTCCAGAGAGAAGTGATCTAAGCTCAGCTTTTCCCCACTATTTTGCCCAACACTTGTAATCAGGATGTTTCACATCTCCCAATGCCTTTATCACCTGAAAAATTAGGAACACATGGTTGTTTTTCTTCTTCTAGCCCAACATTCTTTTCCAGCTGGGAGGAGGGCCCTAGGCTCAAACACTGTAATTTTTTTGAGAGGATTTAATGTACCTCTCTCAAATTCCTAGCACATTTTGGAACACAATTTAAAACAGCTAGTCTATGCCATGTCCGTGTATTCTTACCGAATTTCTCAACTGCTGAGTTGCAAGGTTATCCTCTGTGCAAATTCCATGCAGTGAATAGAGTGCTAGTGTACAAAGACTTTGGTTTTCCCATCTGTAAAATGGGTGTTAAGGATGAAACTAAAGGCAGGGAGAACACAGGGGGCTGATTACATAATTAAGATCCTTCTCATCCTATTGTTCAATTACTATAAAACATCTTGCACAAGGACGCCCACTTTCACCATTTCTATTCAACATAGTACTGGATGTCCTAGCCAGGGCAATCAGATAAGAGAAAAAAATAAAGGGCACCCAAATCAGTAAACATGAAGTCAAACTGTCACTGTTCGCTGATTACATGATGATATACTTAGAAAACCCTAAAGGCTTATCCATAAAGTCCGTAGAACTGATAAATGAATTCAGCAACATTTCAGTATAAAATTAATGTACACAAATCAGTAGCTCTGCTATACACCAGCGGTGACCCAGCTGAGAATCAAATCAAGAATTGAGCCCAATTTATAATAGCTGCAAAACAATTAATAGATAAAATATATAGGAATCTACCTAAGCAAGGTGAAAGACCACTACAAAGAAAACTACAGAACACTGCTGAAAGAAATCATAGACGACACAAACAAATGAAAACACATCCCATGTTCATGGATTGGTAGAATCAATATTGTGAAAAAGACCATACTGCCAAAAGCAGTCTACAAATTCAATGTGATTCCCATCAAAATACCATCATCATTCTTCAAAGAACTAGAAAAAGCGATCCTAGTTGTTTGAAGGGGTGAGAGATAAAATTCATATGGAATTTAAAAAGAACCTGCATAGCCAAAGCAAGACTAAGCAAAAGGAACAACTCTGGAGGCATCACATTACCCAACATCAAACTATAGTCACCAAAACAGCATGGTACTAGTATAAAAATAGACATACAGACCAATGGAACAGAAAGGGAACCCAGAAATAAAGCCAAATACTTATAGTCAACTAATCTTCGACAAAGCAAACAAAAACATAAAGTGGGTGTATCCATAAGGGTTCTCTAGAGGGATAGAACTAAAGGAATATATATATACACACACACACACACACACACACACACACATATATACACACACATATATATATGTGTGCGTGTGTGTGTGTATATATATATTTATATATATAAAGGGGAGTTTGTTAAGTATTCACTCACATGATCACAAGGTCCCACAATAGGCTGCCTGCCCAGTGAGGAGCAAGGAGAACCAGTTTGAGTTCCAAAACTGAAGAACTTGGAGTTCGATGTTCGAGGGCAGGAAGCATCCAGCACGGGAGGAAGTTGTAGGCTGGGAAGCTAGGCTAGGCTCTCTTTTCACATTTTTCTGCCTGCTTATATTCTATAGCTGTGCTGACAGCTGATTAGATTGTGCCCACCTAGATTAAGGGAGGGTCTGCCTTTCCCAGCCCATTGACTCAAATGTTAATCTCCTGTGGCAACCCCCTCACAGACACACCCAGGATCAATACTTTATATCCTTCAATTCAATCAAGTTGACACTCACTAATTAACCATCACCAAGTCCACAGCTTGTCAACTTGAACCCATGTGCATCTCCTGAGATCATACATAATCTTCAAATAAAGACAATGATAAGGCTGTAGCTACACCTAACATAATACAACTATCCTTTGTACAACGGGAAATGCACCAATCCCCAACCCAAATACTATTACATAAAGTTAACAATACTTAAATGCTGATGCAAAATTGATAAATCTTATGTCACATGATAAAGGATAAAGGAAATAAAATGAAGATATTTTCTTAATACAAGTGTATACATGCACAAACATCTTTTTAACGAAAGAAGGAGAAAATATTCATGATAATTTCAGTCCTCATTTCTGCAGCTGGTCATGTGGGTTGTAGCTAACATTGATGACTACCTTCTTCTGCTACCCATTCTGTATTTCCTTTGCCTTTAGCAAACACCTCAGCAGGCCGTGGTTTTTTTTGTTTGTTTGTTTTTTGTTTTGTTTTGTTTTGTTTTTTTCTGGTGGAGTGACCCAAACCTTATTCCTGAAGGGTCTGGGTCATTTGTTGTCCTGCCCGGATTGGACTGTTGTAGTTTCCCATTGACCTTAATCATAGGGCATGGTAATACTAAGAGACACCCTAATGGCCTCCTGTTTATGTATATACTCTTCCTTACCTCCGTTGTAGAATAGTAGACTGATTTCATCTTGCTAGTCTGGGTCAGTCACCCCAGCCAACACTGTAACTCCTTTCTTAGCCTTTTAACTTAAAGTTAGGAGGAGCCCAAAGTGTCCAGGTGGCAATCTTAACTTCCAGGTTAATAGAATCATTATTGTGTCTTCTGGTGGCAGCATCTCTCCCTCTGGAACTAAGACCACCAGGTCAGCAGAATGTAATGTCGTGGAAACAGGAAGCAAAAATTTTGCTAGTGGATCACTAGTGGTGATGGTGAGTGGTGCCACTTCCACTTCCATCCTTTGATTCCTGGATGCATGAATCCTGGCTATGGGAGACACAGTGCCATATATTGGATGCTGATTCAGAGCATACATGGCCTTCTGGACATGCCATAGCCTTGCAAAGTGTTGTCACCTAGTTGGCATTATAATTGTGACTTCAAAAGGCCATTCTGCTGTTCTATCAATCCAACTGCTTTGAGATGATGGGGAACATGGTAAGACCAGTGAATTGTGAATTCCATGAGCATGAGCCCACTGCCACACTTCACACTTCTTTTTTTTTTTTTTTTTTTTTTTTTTTTGAGACAGAGTCTCAGTCTGTCACCCAGGCTAGAGTGCAATGGCACGATCTCAGCTCACTGCAACCTCTGCCTCCCTGGTACAAGCGATTCTCCTGCCTCAGCCTCCCAAGTAGGTGGGATGACAGGAATCCCCCAGCACGTCTAGCTAGTTTTTGTATTTTTAGTAGAGACGGAGTTTCACCATGTTAGCAGGCTGGTCTCGAACTCCTGAACACAGGTAATCCACCCCGCCTTGGCCTCCCAAAGTGCTGGGATTACAGGTGTGAGCCACCGCACCCAGCCTGCCACACTTCTTTGGCCATAAAGTGAGTGCCTTTGTCAGATACAATGTTGTGTGGAATACCATGACAGCGGATAAGGCATTCCGTGAGTCCACAGATGGTAGTCTTGGCAGAAGCATTGCATATGGGATAAGCAAACCCATATCTGGAGTAAGTGTCTATTCCAGTGAGGACAAACCTCTGCCCTTTCCATGAGGGACGAGGTCCGATATAATCAACCTGCCACCAGGTAGCTGGCTGATCACCCTAAAGAATGGTGCTATATCAAGGGCTCAGTGTTGGTCTCTGCTGCTGGCAAATTGGGCACTCAGCAGTGGCTGAAGCCAGGTCAGCCTTGGTGAATGGAAATCCATGTTGCTGAGCCCATGCGTAACCTCCATCCTGGCCACCATGGCCACTTTGTTCATTAGCTCTTTGGGTGGAGACAGAGGTGGCTTCGGAAAGCGGCTGAGTGGTGTTCACAGAACAGGTCATCCTATCCACCTGATTATTAAAATCCTCATCTGCTGAGGTCACCTCTTGGTGAGCATTCACATGGGATACAAATATCTTCACAGTTTTTAACCACTCAGAGAGGTCTATCCATGTACCTCTTCCCCAAATTTCTTTGTCACCAATTTTCCAATCATGCTTCTTCCAAGTCCCTGACCATCCAGTCAAGCCATTGGCTACAGCCCACGAATCAGTATATGATCACACATCTAACCATTTCTCCTTCCATGCAAAGTGCACAACCAGGTTCACTGCTCAAAGTTCTGCCCACTGGGAAGATTTCCCTTCACTGTTGTCCTTCAGGGATGTCCTAGAAAGGGGCTGTAGTGCTACAGCTGTCCACTTTTGGATGGTGCCTGCATATTGTGCGGAACCACCTGTGAACCGGGCCCCAGTCTTCTCTTTCTCTGTCAACTGATCATAGGGAACTCCCCATGAGGCCACTGGTGCAAGCTGAGGGAGAGAAGGCAGGGGGGCAGGAGTGAAGACCATGGGCATTCGAGCCACTTCCTTATGTAACTTACTTGTGCCTTCAGGACCTGCTCAAGCCCAATCACATATATACCACTTCCATTTAATGATGGAATGCTGCTGTGCATGACCCACTTTATGGTTAGATGGGTCAGAAAGCACTCAATTCATGATAGGCTGTTTAGGTCGCATGGTAATTTGATGACCCATAGTCAAACGTTCAGTTTCCACCAAAGCCCAGTAACAGGCCAAGAGCTGTCTCTCAAAAGCAGAGTAGTTATCTGAAGAAGATGTCAGAGCCTTGCTCGAAAATCCTAGAGGCGTCTGCTGTGATTCACTTATGGGGGCCTGCCAAAGGCTCCAAACAGCATCCCTATCTGCCACTGTCACCTCAAGCACCATTGGATATACTGGGTCATATGGCCCAAGTAGCAGAGCAGCTTGCACAGCAGCCTGGACCTGTTGCAGAACCTTCTACTGTTCTGGACCCCACTCAAAACTGGCAGACTTTCAGGTCACTTGATAAATGGGGTGGAGTAACACACTCAAATGAGAAATGTGTTGCCTCCAAAATACAAATAGACCCACGAGGCATTGTGCCTCTTTCTTGGTTGTAGGAGGGGCCAAATGGCAGCAACTTATCCTTCGCCTTAGAAATAATATCTCAACAGGCCCCACACCACTGGACTCCTAGAAATTTTACTGAGGTAGAAGATCCCTGAATTTTACTTGGATTTATTTCCCATCCTCTGGCATGCAAATGTCTCATCAATAAGTCCAGTGTGTTTGCTACTTCTTGCTCACTGGATCCAATCATAATAATATCATCAATGTAATGGACCAGTGTGATATCTTGCGGAAGCGAAAAGCTATCAAGCTCTCTCTGAATAAGACTATGACACAAAGCCGGAGAATTGA
The DNA here is from genome assembly GCF_008728515.1 of Papio anubis. NCBI lineage: Eukaryota > Metazoa > Chordata > Mammalia > Primates > Cercopithecidae > Papio > Papio anubis. The sequence goes on along the minus strand of NC_044976.1, from coordinate 55,972,622 downwards.
TATACCATTGAGGTTGGACAGTAGAGGTATATTGCTGGCCTTGCTGGCTGAATGCAAATTGCTCCTGGAGGGCCTTATGGACAGGAATGGAGAAAAAGAAATCTGCCGAGTCAATGGCTGCATACCAGGTACCAGGAGATGTGTTAATTTGCTCAAGCAATGAAACCACATCGGGTACAGCAGTTGCAATTGGAGTCATCACTTGGTTAAGCTTACAATAATCCACTATCATTCTGCAAGATCCATCTGTGTTTTGCAAAGGCCAAATGAGAGAGTCGAACGGTGATGTGGTGGGAATCACCACCCCTGCATCTTTCAAGTCCTTGATGGTGGCACTAATCTTCACAATCCCTCCAGAAATGTAATATTATTTTTGATTTACTATTTTTCTAGGTAGTGGCAGCTCTAATGGCTTACGTTTGGCCTTTCCCACCATAATAGCCCTCACCCTACCAGTCAGGGAGCCAATGTGGGGGTTCTGCTAGCTGCTAAGTATATCTGTGCCAATTATGCATTCTGGCACTGGAGAAATGACCACAGGATGAGTCTGGGGACCCACTAGACCCACTGTAAGTCAGACCTGAGCTAAAACTCCATTCATTACCTGACTTCCATAAGCCCCTATTTTAACTGGAGGATCACAATGACGTTTTGGGTCCCCTGGAATCAACATCAGCTAAGAGCCAGTGTCCAGTAGTCCCTGAAATGTCTGATCATTTCCTTTTCACCAATGCACAGTTACCCTGGTAAAAGGCCAGAGGTCCCCTTGGGGAAGGACGGGAGAAAGATTCACTGCATAAATTGTCAGTAGTGTAGTTGGGTCCTTCCTCAAGGGGACCCAGCCTCCCCTTCAATCAAGGGATTCTGGGTCTATAAACTGGCTCAAGTCTGGAAATTGAAAGGCTGTGATTTTCTGTTGTTATCATTCAAATGGTGATCTGTTTGACCTCGAAGTTTTCTGCTTATATAAATTAAGTAGGAATGCAGTAGACTTCCTATCAATTTCACTTCTAGGGACACTGTGATTAATTAGCCAATGCCAGAGCTCTACCTGAGTCATACTATTCTGATTGCTGCTTTGCCTCTGCTGTCCATTACGGTAGCTACACTCACCTTGCCTTTGATGGCTGAGTGCTGCCACTTGGCCCCTGCCACCTCAGGATCCAATTATTCCCATTGTATTTAAATTCTGTAGCTGAGTTACTGTGGCTCCCACTGTTAGATCTGATATACAGAGAAGAGCAATTACAGGGCTCTTCAAAGATCCAGGTGCTGCCCACACCAATCTATTTTGTAAGGCATTGGTCAAGGGTATATCTTCTGGACCCTCCCAGCTGGGATGAGTAGGTGTAAAGTGACTAATCCACTCCACCATCCCAGTCTCCCTAAGCCTTTGGGTCCCTTTCTCTACATTAAGCTAAGGAAGATCAGGTATTTCCAGCTCGCTCACAGTGGGCCATCTTTTAATCCGTATTTCAGCTAACCAAGCAAAGAAACTAGTATAATGCTTTTTAACTCCCCAAGTTACTACTTAGTGGGCCCAAATGCATAAATTCAGCCTGATCCAACTCTATGTTCCTTCCACCATTATTCCACACCCTTAATATCTATTCCCATGACTATTCTCCAGATTTCTGTTTATATAAATTAGAAACCTCAAGCAGTATCCATTCCCATGACTATTCTCCAGATTTCTGTTTATATATATTAGAAAACTCAAGCAGTTGTTTTTGAGTATAGCGCACCTCCTCATGGGTCACACTCTCAACCTCACCTCTAGGGGCCTGCTGGGACTTTAGTCTAGTTATAGGTCTGGAAGCAAACAGGGATGTTGGGGGTGGCTCCGGAGGAGAATTTGCCTGGCAACTGCCTCAGGGGAGGTAATCACTGTTGCCTCAGGCAATGCAGGGTTTATCCTCTCAGATAAGAGTTGAAAAGCTCTTGACAGCATGGCTCAGGGAGGGCATGTTGCCACTACTGGGGATGGGGAAGCTGTTTCTTCTGGCAGAAAAGCTTCATCAGAGTTTACAAACTCAGTGTCCCCAGCTTCATCAGGGTCCTCCCACACATCCCCATTCCAAGTTTCGTTGTCCCATTCTTTTCCAATCAATGCCCTCACTTTAACAGTAGAGACCTGGCAAGGCTGTGCATGTACCTTTGGTTGCAGGTCAGCCACTCACATGATAAGAGCTTGTGTCTGTTTTTCCACAATTTCAGCTCTTTCTCTACAGGAGATAAGACTCTCACTCAGAGCAATCTTAGCAGAGTTGAGGCTCAGTATCTGCTTCTGAAGCCAGGAGATAGAATCCCTGAGTTTATCATTTTCTTTCATCACTTTGTCTACTGAACTTAGGAGCAATCAACCAGCTTCATTATGTTCCTTGGTTTTCCACATATGGTCAAAGGTATTATGTATAGAGTCACTAAACTCCTTGCCTCTCACGAATGATGAATCAGGAGTGTCAAATGCGTTTATTTTGCATAACTCTCTAAATGGTTCATGCCAAGGACCATAGGTGTTCTCCACACTATTAGAAGTAGAGTCCTTAGTATTTTGGGGTCTAATCATATTAAGCAGCCAACTCCAGAAACCTCAACACCAATGGAAGAACTCCAGGCTTAAAATTCTGTCCCTCTAGAACCTCTCCTGGTACCAAAGTTTGTATTAGTCAGGGTTCTCTAGAGGTACAGAACTAATGAAATATATATATATATATATATATATATATAGAGAGAGAGAGAGAGAGAGAGAGAGAGAGAGCACCATTTATTAAGTATTAACTCACATGATCACAAGGTCCAACAATAGGCCATCTGCAGGGTGAGGAGCAAGGACAGCCAGTCCAAGTTCCAAAACTATAGAACTTGGAGTTCGATATTCAAGGGAAGGAAGCATCCAGCACAGGAGAAAGATGTAGTCTGGGAGGCCAGGCCAGTCTCTCTTTTCACATATTTTTGCCGGCTTGTATTCTAGCCGTGCTGGCAGTTGACTAGATTGTGCCCACCCAGATTAAGAGTGGGTCTACCTTTCCCAGCCCACTGACTCAAATGTTAATCTCCTATGGCAACCCCCTCACAGACACACCCAGGATCAATACTTGATATCCTTCAATCCAATCAAATTGACACTTGGTATTAACCATCATAGTGGGGAAAGGACACTCTATTCAACAAACGGTGCTAGAATAATTGGAATGCCACATGCAGAAGAATGAAACTGGATCCTCATCTCTCACCTTATACAAAAAAATCATCTCAAGATAGATCAAAGACTTAAATCTAAGACCTGAGACCGTAAAAATTCTAGAAGATAACATTAGAAAAACCCTTCTAGACATTGGCTTAGGCAAAGACTTCAAGAACCCAAAAGTAAATGCAACAAAACAAGGATAAATAGATGGGAGTTAATTAAACCAAAAAGCTTCTTCATAGCAAAAGAAATAGTAACAGAGTAAACAGACAACCCACAGAGTGGGAGAAAATCTCCATAATCTCCACATCTAACAAAGGACTAATATCCAGAATCTACAAGGAACTCAAACAAATCAACAAGAAAAAAGCAAACAATCTCATTAAAAAGTGGGCTAAGGACATGAATAGACAATTCTCAAAAGAAGATATACAAATGACCAACAAACGTGAAAAAATGCGCAACATCACTAATTAGCAGAGAAATGCAAATCAAAACCACAATGCGATACCACCTTACTCCTACAAGAATGGTCATAATAAAAAATTTAAAAAAAATAGATGTTGGAGTGTATGTGGTAAAACAGGAACACTTTTACATTGTTGGTGGGAGTGTAAACTAGTACAACCACTATGGAAAACAGTGTGGAGATTCCTTAAAGAACTAAAAGTAGAACCACCATTTGATCCAGCAATCCCACTCCTGGGTATCTACCTAGAGGAAAAGAAGTCATTATATGAAAAAGATACTTGTGCACACATGTTTACAGCAGCACAATTCACAATTGCAAAATCATGGAATCAACACAAATGCCCATCAATCAATGAGTGGATAAAGAAAACATGGTATGTATATACCATAGAATGCTACTCAGTCATAAAAAGGAATGAAATAATCATCTTGCTCCTTGCTTAAAGCATGTCTTATTGTATATAATTCCTTCTCAATTTGTGTTGGAAACACCATCCTCACTGCTGCCTAAATAAAAGTTTAGGACCTGAAACCAAGATATTGTGACACAAAATATATAGTTAAGTAGCAGGTAGAGCAAAGCAAACAACTTAATTGGGAGTTGGAATGAAAAAAGAGTCATTTTTAAATAGAATGTAAAGGAATGAAAGAGAAGATTCTCAGCTGGGAGATGGATTTCATACCATGTTTCCCAGCACATAGAAATTCCATGGGAAAGACTATGTTTCTCATTAAGGATCAACAGTGATGTACTGAAAATGGCACTAAGTTTGAACTCAGAAATCCGACATTCAAGTTGCAGGTTCTATCCTTATTAGCACTGTGACCCTGGACAAATCACTCACTAAGTCCCAATGCTTTTGTCTGTGAGGATCTTTTAAGAGCAAGAACCGTGGCTTTTTCTTTCTCTGAGCCCAGAGTGAGCACAGCACCTGAATGATGCTGTAAATGACCGTTGCTGATTAGTAAGCAGCAATAATCATCATATGAGTGTGTGTATTTACATGACCTGTGTAAACTCCATAGACTTATTCAGAGGTGATTACTTATACTTTTTGTTTGTTTGTTTAGTTTCCATGAATGCAGTGCTTACACTGCTCTTTTACTTGCTCTTGAAAGAAAGAAAAAAAAAAAAAACAAAAAAAACAGAGACAGACATAAAGAGAGAAAGGAAGAAGTAAAATGAAAAAGAAAAAACATACCGGCCAGGCAGGGTGGCTCACGCCTGTAATCCCAACACTCTGGGAGGCCGAGGCAGGCAGATCACGAGGTCAAGATGTGGAGACCATCCTGGCCAACATGGTGAAACCTCGCCTCTACTAAAAATACAAAAATTAGCTGGATGTGGGGGCACATGCCTGTAGTCCCAGCTACTCAGGAGGCCGAGGGAGGAGAATCACTTGAACCCGGGAGGCGGAGGTTACAGTGAGCCGAGATCATGCCACTGCGCTCCATCCTGGTGACAGAGCGAGACTCCGTCTCAAAAAAATAAATAAATAAAAAATAAAGATACCAAGATTGAGAGCTCTAACATGAGAGTTTTATGTAAATGGAATCTAGATTTAGCCTGAGCCACCCATAATGCTGTGACTCTACTGAATGAGGTGAAGCCAGTCACGCAAAATGCTCTGCTTTGATGAATAACCTCATCAGTGAGTTTCTACATTCTAATATTTTCCATTTTTAAAAGATTTTCTAGAAACTTTTCAAAATCATTTTAAAATACATGCAAACAGAACACTGTTAAAATATTTGTAGGATAGTGTTTCGTTAAAAACCCAAATTCATAAGACTGAAAGCAATAGAAAGTCAATGGAGAAAAAATAGGAGGCAAATACTTCTCCATTATTATATGTATGTGACATGAGGCTGTCCTTATTTAAGAAAACAGTTTTGTTCCAAAAGAGTTTGTAAGAAAGTTATTTGGAATTCAAAACACATTTTTTATATTAGCAAAGGCAACATGATTGGGTTTGCTGATTAGAAAACCACAAAGACTTATCTAAACCATAGTTGAAACTGTATAATAGTTTCCATATAATAGACAGAAACTGTATAATAATATCCATGACTAACACAATACAAACAAGTTAGTGTATTGAGCATTTAGTATATGCCAGGACTGTGCTAAATGCTTTACATACCTGCTTTCATGGAATCTTCATGATCACCTGCAAGAGAGGTAGCCTACTTTACACATAAGTAACACAAAACTAGGAAAATTCAAGCTACTTTCTCAGCTTACAAAGCTATTAAGTGGCAGAGTGAGCAATGGGATTCATTTCTGGCTAACTTGAGTTTTAAACACTGCATTGCACTTCTCCAAGATTATTGGATTATATGGGATTTTTACTTCCTTTTGCTGTAGCCTGGAAGAAGAGGTATTTTCCCTATTGGAGGCCTCCCTACTCTCTATCCCTTCTTCTGTTGTCTCCTTAGGAGATTACTTTATCAAATATCTCCTCGCTTCATGTTTTCTTTAATTCCTTCCTTCTCTAGTTGTTATTTCCTCTTGGGTGACAAGCCTGCTTAGGTCTCTCTCATCCACAAAACGCAGCAGATACAACTTCCCTTTAGACCCATAGTACTGACACTCCATTTGGCTGATGTTCTACTAAAAACTCCAACTCCATATTGCTAATCTCAAAGCTGAAAGGAATCTCCTGAACATTGCCCCAGCTACCTGTTACACAGCTACCTCAGATTTAGAGAAGCAAACCTTCACACCTTGTCATCTGGTTTCCACCTCCCGAATCTGCACCTCTCCAGCCCTAGCTTCTGGCCAGGGTCTGTCACAATGAGCAGCAGCTGTTGCCAGCCTCAGTGAGCGCCCTGCAGTCCTGGCACCATTGCTGTCTGCTTGCTGCTACTCTTGACCCTGAAGCCTCATACAATCGGCCACATTTTTCATACTCTCAATAGTGCTCATCGCTGCTATTGACAATATTGACTCTTTTTTTTTTTTTTTTTCTTGTTTCTATTTAAGAGAAAGGATCTTACTCTGTGACCCAGGCTAGAGTGCAGTGGTGCGATCTTAGCTCACTGCAGTCTGGATCTTCTGGGCTCAAGTGATTTGCTGAGTAGGGAGGCTTTTAAGTTGCTTGCTCACTAGCCTGGTCTGAATTCGTGTGTGACATGCCTCTTAGCTAACTGTCCAGCCTCAACCCTCACTACACTGCTCCTTAAAAGTGTATCTTTCGTAACAATGAGCTGATTGAAGTGTCCTGCACATAAAAATTCTGGTTCACAAGCCTATGCTTTTGCTCACACTGTTTCCTGTGCCTAGGATGTGATCCCTTCTCATCTGAAACTTTCATTTGTTCTCGAGTACTTTGCTCAGCAATTGTATCTTCCAGGAACTATACCCAGACTTCCCAAATGGAGACTAGAAGCCTATCCCTTCTGTTCTGATAGATTCAACATTCCTCTCTACATAGCCCCACACATAATGAATTATAATTCTTTCTCTTCTTGCCGGCTGTCCTGGACAGTGAGTTAATTGAAAGCAGAAATCCTGCCCTGTTCATTTCTGTATTCACAGTGTCTAACATAGTGCCTAGCACCAAGTGAGTGCTGAGTGAATTTATTTGACCTCAAATTGGATTTCAGTTAGCCTTAAATTGGGATTTATTAGAATAAAAAATGACTCATGAAAGGAACTTCAGTAGGGTCTGAAGAAGCTAACCTACTTTTGGAGTGTCTCAGGTGTGAGAAAGATCCCACCAGACTCTCCCTGGCTGTAGCAATGTCCATTGTAAAGCCAGAAGACAGTAGCACTGCCCTGCTTACTGCAATTTGCAGGAGGAAAACAGGGGGGATGCCTAGGAGCAGCTTTCTTCACTGGAAAGGGAGTGAATCTTCTCAGCTGCTCTGCGTCTTCCTGGGCACTCTTGGTTTGAAAGTGTGCATGCATTTTTTCTGCTAGGGGAAGTCATTCATGGCATCCAAAGCCTGCCTTAGAACATAACCCTAGCACTTGGCTCCCTGGTTAGTAATTATGAGTGCCTGTTTCAAGTCTTGGGGAAAGAAGTTTTTTGCAGTCTCTGCTCTGACACTTCTTGCCTGTAAATTAATCCATCAAGAAAATGGCGTTTCTTCCCAGCTCTTAAGGGATTCACGCCACTTATACAAACTCTGGGAGGCTCCAGTCTGAGTTGAGATGACCTAATGAGTTCCAGAGCCAAGCTCTTCAGAAGGCAGGCCTGCATTTGCATATAGAATGTTGTTGATGCAGGCAGCACTGGGATCTCAGGTTTGTCATTCTCTCAAACGCCGACCCCTGCCCGTCCTCATACTATGAGAGGAAAGCTGAAGTGGTTTGTTAAGTTGCCTGAACTCTTGTTTGCTAATTCTCCATTTTCATTTTGTAGAAGGAAGGCTCCAATGAATCTGAGTCAGTGAGACCTGACTCAGTCTCCTTGTAATACATTTAATCATTTATTCATCCATCATCTTTTTTTTTTTTTTTTTTTTTTTTTGAGATGGAGTTTCTCTCTTGTTGCCCAGGCTGGAGTGCAATGGCACGATCTTGGCTCACTGCAACCTCCGCCTCCCAGGTTCAAGCAATTCTCCTGCCTCAGCCCCCGAGTAGCTGGGATTACAAGTGCCTGCCACCACACCTGGCTAATTTTGTATTTTTGGTAGAGACGGGGTTTCTCCATGTTGAGGCTGGTCTCGAACTTCTGACCTCAGGTGATCCGCCTGCCTCGGCCTCCCAGAAGTGCTGGGATTACAGGCGTGAGCCACTGCGCCTGGCCCATCTTCATTATTATCATGCACCTGCTCTGTGCCACAGAACCAGCAGTTGTGGAAAGACAGGATTCTACCAAGGGAGAGGCTGGCATTCCAGCTCTACCCCTGTCCTAGGCAATACTTATAGATGTCTATTTAACGGGATAAGAATGAGATGTTCCCTACAATCCTTATGTACTGAGTGGTGGAGAGCAGGACAGCAAATAGGTGGCACACCTTCCGCCCTTCATTCTACAGTGCCCGTGGGAGGTAATGTTAGTGGCGTGCAAGACGAACGTGCTATTGCTAGTGCAGATGGAAAGAGTGTGATATGGTGGAAATGCATGGTCTTAGTGTCATTGCACCTGACTTCACTACTTCATGTAATTTTGGACAAGACATGTAACCCCTCAGATATCCAGATTCCTCCTCAACTGTAAAGTGGGGATAATGATATCTTACAAGGTTGTTTCTAAACATTCTATTAACTAATTACTGTGTATAAGTACCTAGCATAATGCTTGGTACCAAGTAAGTGCTTTATAAATATTATTCATTTCTCCTCTACAGGTGCAATTTTAGGACTGTTGAACCATACAAAAATGACTCAGACAAGATACTAAACTATGTGCTTTTAGATAGTTTACTAAATACTTTATTTAACAAAAAAGGACAGTCTGTGTGAAGCACCAAGAAGGTAATGCACTCAGGGAATTCAGAAGAAGAGACATGAGCAGAGAAAGTAAAGAGAGAGCTGTGGAGGAGCTAAAACCAAAAAAAAAAAAAAATGATATATGGTAAAGTTGGATGGATGGATGCAGAGATGGATGGCGGGATGGATAACTGATAGATGATAGATCGATTGCAGGCAATAGACAGACTTGTTTTAGAAGGACTCCTGCTATTGATTAGGTGGAGAAGGGGGGTGGGTGGGCAGATGGTTTATCAAAAGATCTGAAGGTGTGAATACTCAGTAGAGGGCAGTATTTAAAAGGTCAGCGAGAGCTACAATTGAAACTGTAATTTAGCAACACATGGTACAGAATCAGAGTTAGTAGAGTGATCAACTAACCCAACTCCCTGTCCACATAGGAGTCCTGTTTATAGCACTCCAGTGATCACGGTCTAGCCTCTGGAGAGCTAAGAAGTTAACCATTTCCCATCAACTAATCTGTGAATGGCATGCAATACTGACAGTTCCTGTTTATTTACAGTCTGCTCAGTACCGTGCTTGTTCTATACTGAATCCTCTCAAGGGCCCTTGAGGAAGGAAGGTGCTATTATCCTCATGTTATAGAAGAACAAACTGAGATGCACAAATCCTGCAGCTAATTAAGGGTCCCAGAATCTGCACCAGGTCTTGATTGTTCCAAAGCCTGTCAAACTATACATATCTCCACATCCGTATCATACTTCTGTTCATTGAGGACACAGCTCCTTTGATGTCAGTCTTGTTTAACCTGGGAACTCTCTTTTCAGAAGTCTTTCTTGCAACAAAAGATGCTTTTGCCCACCTCGTAATGCCTGTAGAACTCTTACTAGTTTTTGTGTTGTGTTTTGTTTCAAATCTGGTACTTAGAACCATCCCTTATAAATCTCATTTCTGTTCAAATTCTGCTTCATGAATTCTGTCTTTGTTCTTTCTTTACATTAGGAAGAATTATCCAAAGATAATTGAAATTTTAAAGACTTGTTCTTGCTCTCATTCATGCTTACCTGAAAAAGGTCTATTATCTGTCCCATTGCACAACCCAACGTCTTCCTTCCACAAGATGTATTAATGTCTTTAGTTATTTAAGGGATTCAACTGACTGAGCATGCTTGGGTTATTATAATTTAATTTATCAGACTCTTAAAGATTGTCCTTGATGGACTCGGCCTGCCTGGGGACTGACTAGGGAAGCTCTCCAGGAGCCATGCCCATCTGACTTTCTGGACTCAGAAGGCAGTGAATGATGTCATCATGTTTGCTAAACTGGTTCCAAAGAGTAAAATGCCTCTGCTTCAAGGGATTTCAGGACAAGTACCATTCTTCTTAACTTCCTTCACAGACCCGCTGCTGTTCAGCCCTATGAGTTAACTAACAAATAAATACAGGACATTTTAACTGTAAACCTACTATGTGTCAGACATTGTGTAAGGTATTGAAGATGCAAAACCAATACCATTTCCTGCACTGGAGAAGTTTACAATTGAAGATCACACAACAGGCTCTCTAACAGCTGTATCTTAGAGTTGGTGATCACTGCTATTACAATGATCTGAGAAAAGTGATGTAGAAACTCAATCAGTGCAGGGATGTTCTCTACAATATCCACAATATTGAGACTTTTAACCTACATTGCATAGATCCGGTCGTAGGATACCCAGTACCACACAAAGCAGTCCATTTCTTCGAGAAGCAATATAAAACACTGGGTAACGGTATAGGCTCTGGAGCCATACCATTTGGGCATGTTATTAAAGCTCTCTGTGCCTCATTTTCCTCAAGAATAAAATGCAGATGATAATAGTATCTATCTCATTGTGTTATTATGAGGATTAACTAAATTAATGCATATGAGGGTCTTAGAATAGAGCTCAGGACATAGTAAAGATGTCTGTTAATGTTAGTTACTGTTGCTGTGAAGAGAAAATGCTAGAAAACCTCCATGTATTAAGTCTAAAGTTGCCTCAGTCTAATATCCATCTGGTAGGCCCCGTGCCATACCCTCTGGGGCAAAAACTATGCCTGGCTCAAGCACTATGTACAAACATTCAAATCTGGTAGGCTAAGTTGCAAAGGAAGGAAGAATGTGTGCTACTCTGTTCAGAAGAAAATACTGTTGAGTCCTCATCACATAAGGTAGTCATGGTATGGACTCTCTCACTGAAAGGCTAGAAGACCCAAAATGGGGTTTGCTTATAACTTTCTGTTTACTTGGAAGGTGTTAGATTTCACAGCTAAAAGTGTAGATCTTTGTTGAACAGACTTTGTATATACAAAACCTCTATTGGTGCAGTAGAAATTGAAAAGGTGAATAAAGAGCAGTTCCTTCTAAGGTGATTAAGAACATGACCTCTGTCATGGGATTTAAATTCAAATCCAAGCTCTGTCATCTTCTAGATGTGTGACATTGAGCAAATAAGTTAACTGAACTTCAAACTCCTCATTTATAAAATGGGATGATAATAATACCTGTGGCAGAGTGGGTTGTAAGGAATAAATCAGATGATATTTTTAAAGCTATTTGGCACAGAACCTAGAATATAACAGATACCAAGCTAATGTTGGCAATTATTAATAAATATCCTATAAGCTCACAGTATGGTTGAGGATGCAGAGACACAGAGAAAGATATTCACAAATAACTTACTATAGACACAGATAATAGACAATGATATAAGAAGAAGGAGATAATGTTGCATTACATGACTGTGAACAGATAGATAAAAAGTTGTTTCTATCACTCATTTATTCATTCACTCAGTAGTGTCTTTTATGTGCCAGCCACTATCCTGGAAGGACAAGGATTGATCTGCTTGTTGGGAAAACAGAATAAACTTTCAATTTTGGATAATTGTAGATTCACAGAAACATCATAAAGACAGTACAGAGAATTCTCATGTACTCGTCACCCAGTTTCTCCTAATATTGACTTCTTACATAACCACAATGCATTTGTTTAAAGTAAACTATAGACGTTATTTGGATTTCACCAGTTTTCCACTCATGTCCTTTTTCTGTTCCAGAATCCAAACCAGGATACCACATTGTATTTATTTCCTTATGTTTTTATGTGCATATTTGTTTGTTAAAAAATAAATACATTCAGTCGGGCACCGTGGCTCACGCCTGTAATCCCAGCACTTTGGGAGGCCGAGGTGGGTGGATCATGAGATCAGGATATCGAGACCATCCTGGCTAACATGGTGAAACCCCATCTCTACTAAAAATACAAAAAATTAGCCGGCCATGGTGGCAGGCTCCTGTAGTCCCAGCTACTCAGGAGGCTGAGGCAGGAGAATGGCATGAACCCGGGAAGCGGAGCTTGTAGTAACCTGAGATCGAGCCACTGTGTTCCAACCTGGGCAACAGAACGAGACTCCGTTTCAAACAAACAAACAAAAAATAATAAATAAATAAATAAATACATTCACAATAGTTTCAGTCAACTCCCTCTCTCTGGGGTTCTTCTGAAGAGACTCGAATGAAGTGAGACCATTGTGCTTTGGTAACATCAGCTGTTCACTTTGCTCAAAGTTCTCAGTACCTACTATCTTGGCAGAAAATAAGTCCTGCAACTGATCCTTTATTCTGTAAGTGAAATTACTAAATTAAGCCAAGCTGCAGTTTTAAAAAGATTTCCTTTAGAAGAATTAAATATCTCAATTTAGTAGTTCTTCTAAAGAGATTCAAATTAAAAGAAGCTTTAAATTTTAGGTACTCTTTTAAAGAAAGAAACTTAAAAAATTAACCCAGATTATAAAAAGATTGTTGAGCCAGTTCACCCAATACACATGCTTAATGTTCTTAAGATAGTACTTCAGTTGGGTAACTGTTGTCTATGCCTTTCAGCTGTGGTCACCCATCTCATTGTAAGCAAAGAAGCCAGTCATAGATAACTGGTTGCCTGGGGTCTTGGCCTTGACTGCTCTCTCTCCCTCTTGCCTTCTTTTGTTATTTTTCTCTTGGCCTCACTTCTGGTTTTTTCATTTCCTAGCTTTGTACTCCAAATCCTGATACCCATCTCAGTTCCTTTTTTTGTGTTTTATTTTTGTTTTCATTTAAAAAATACTATGAATACATTTTAAATAGAGAAAATTTGAACCTTCAGGTAAGCATAAAGGAGAAAATTTTAATTACCCATAATCTCCCATCACTATTAATATCCTTACATTCTGTATTCTGCCCATGTGCATATGTAGACACATATATACAGTCATGCATCACTTGATGACAGGGATATGCGCTGGGTTCTTAGGTGATTTCATCATTGTGTAAACATTACAGACTGTAGTTGCACAAACCTAGATGGTGTAGCTCACTTCACACCTAGTCCATAAGGTGTAACCACCATTTTATGTGTAGTCTGTCACTGGCTGAAAACATTATGCAGGGAGTGACTGTCTTCTCCCTTATAGGCCCATATGGTGATAATGCTCTAACAGTATGAAGCGTTTGCTCATGTATCAAGTCAATTAATTCTCAAAACGTCTTGTAAAGGGGATACTATTATTATTCTCATTTTAAAGATTAAAAAAAAAAACTAAGGCTTAAACAGTAAGTACTTTGCCTAAGATCAAACAGTGAGCAAGTGGTTGAGCTGGGATTCAAATGGTCAGGCTTCAGAGCCTGTGGTCTTAACCATGATGCCAAAATCACACTGCATATTATATTTTACCACCTGCTTTTTTCTACTTAAAATACGTGATGAAGACCTTGCTATGTTTTTGTTTTTGTTGTTGTTGTTTTGAGATGGAGTCTCACTCTGTCGCCCAGGCTGGAGTGCAGTGGCGTGATCTCAGCTCACTGCAAGCTCCACCTCCTGGGTTCACACCATTCTCCTGCCTCAACCTCCTGAGTAGCTGGTACTACAGGTGCCCGCCACCACACCCAACTAATTTTTTGTATTTTTAGTAGAGATGGGGTTTTACCATGTTAGCCAGGATGGACCTTGCTATGTTAAGACATGTTCTCCTTTTAGATATTTTTCAAGTGGCTAGTTTTATACACAATGCTTCAACAAACACCTTAACCAGGAGCCTTAGGACCTGTCTTGAATTATTTATTCAATCTTTCTTTGTTTCCATGACTCTTTTGCTCATCTGTGTTTCTACTTCTGCTTCGTGGGCTGATTGCCTTCTCTTCTCTCCCCATTATCTGTCCCCCAACTTCTACAAACATGCACACACACACGCACACATACACACACACTCATACTCCCTTCTGCTCAGCTCTTAGCTTTGCCCATTCCTTTCATGTTGAAGCATCCCAGCACTCCTGGAAACACATCTCCTCTGCCAGCTGGACTCTTAGGAGTAATTTTTATTCATGGAGAACAATGACTTTATTATGAAATCTTTATTCTGGAGTATTCCTCTAGGTTTATACAAATATTCATTTCAATAAAAATTTATTGAGCATCTATAATTTACGAAGTATTTGAGGGGCACAAAAGTGGAGCACCTGTCTTCCAGGAGTGTACAGTCCTAGTGGATGTCTGAGAGACAAGTAGAACCAACCAGAATGCAAAACAAAGGTATTAATTAATAGTAAAATGAAGGTATTAATTAATAACATGAGGTGGGAGCCAAGGGGAAGAAGCTATGAATTTTTATTGGAAGGAAGGCTTGAAGAAAGTTTCCAGAGAAGGTAACTAGATGACTTATTATCATTACTTGTTCTGTCTTCAGTGGGTATCATACATGATAGTGTGACAGGCTGGGTCACCCAGGAACCAGGGCCTTGAGCCCAACATCTGAAGGGGGAAAAGCAATAGGTTGACCAACTGTTCTGGTTTGTCCAGGACTGAGCGAAGTTCCCAGGACATGGAACTTCCAGTACTAAGACCAGAAAGCCCTAGGAAAACTGAGACAAATCAGTCATTCTAAATAGCAGTGAACAATGCAGACAAAGCCTCCTGCCCTGATGGAGCTCACAGATTAAAAAACTAGTAAAGGAATAAAAGAATATTGTGAGAGGTAGATAGTGTGGTAGAGAAAAATAAGGCAGACTAGGAGGATAGAAAAGGACTGGAGTGCTGGGGCTTGGGTCAGTGATCTGTATTAGATTGGGCAGTCAGGGAAGGCCTTCCAGTGAGTTGTCATTTAAGCAGACATGAATGTAGAATGACAGTTATATGGATACCTGGAAAAAAACATTCTAGGCCAGTGCAGTTCAGGCCTAGAGACTGAGGAAACAAAAAGCCAGGAATGGGATCAGAGAGGAAGCCAGGAGTCAGGTCACACAGGGCCCTGTGGGCCATGGGAGGTGATTTGGATTTCATTCTAAGATAGTACCTTGGAAGATTTGAGGAGAGGCATTATATTAGTTCATTCCCACACTGCTATAGAGAACTGCCCAAGGCTGGGTAATTTATAAATTTTAATTGACTCACAGTTCCTCATGGCTGGGGAGGCCTCAGGAAACTTACAATCACCTCAGGGAAACTTATAATCACAATGGAAAGGGAAGCAAACACATCCTTCTTCACATGATGGCAGGAAGGAAAAGTGCCTAGCAAAGAGGGAAAAGCCCCTTGTAAAATCATCAGGTCTTATGAGAACTCACTCACTATCATGAAAACAGCAGCACAGGGGTAACCACTGCCATGATTCAATTACCTGCCACTGGAACCCTCCCATGACACATGGGGATTATGGGAACTACAATTCAAGGTGAGATTTGGGTGAACACACATCTGAACCATATCAGGCATGGAGTCATCTGCCATATGTTTTATAAGGACCACTCTGGTTGTTATGTGGGAATAGAGTGTGGGATAAAAGTTGGAGGCTAATTAGGGAGTGACTGCAATAATCTAGAAGGACAAAGTATGTATCAGAAAGTACAGAGATCTCAGACAACCCAACCCAGTCATCACTAGTAGGAAAACTCCTTGCAAATTACTTAACTTTTGTTAGCCTTTAATCTTCTTATCTATAAAGTAGGGATTAACAAATTACACAAGCTAAATAAAATAATATATATGAAAGTGACTAGCAAAGCACCTACAGTTCTATTATGAAAATAGGATGCCATAGGAATTAAAATGTTGAATTGCTAATCTGATTCTTAAGGCCAGTGACTAGCCACACACAAATCTGAGTGTTTAGTCAGACATAAATGCATATTCTCATTCATGGTTGGATCCTTCCAGTTCTGTAAGTGTATGTATTCGTTCTTTTTATTTTATTTTTAGAGATGAAGTCTTGCTGTATTGCCCAGGCTGGAGTACAGTGATATGATCAGAGCTTACTGTAGCCTCAAACTCCTAGGCTCTCACCTCAGGTGATCCTCCCACCTCAGCCTCCTGAATAGCTAGGACTACAGGTCCATGCCACCATGCCTGGCTAATTTTTAAATTTTTTTGTAGAGATGGGGCCTTGGTATGTTGCCCAGGCTGGTTTTGAACCCTGGCCTCAAGCAATCAATCCTCTGGCCTTGGCCTCCCAAAGTGCTGGCATTATAGGTGTGTGCCACCACATCTGGCTATATGTTCTTTTTATTGCAATAAAAAGCATTAACAATTTCCTAAATATGCTTAGTAGTTTTGTAGTACTATTTATTTGCTGCTATGGTTTTCTCTGCTCAGCAATGCCATTCCTTCTATTCAAATCGTTTTCTGCTTGGCCCAGGTCCAAATTTACCTTCCCCATGGAATCTTCTCTAAGTCTTTAACCGACAGAGTCAGTTACTACTTTCTCATTATTTTCTCAGGCCTTTGCATGTTTACTCTATTTTACATTATCAGCTTTTATTACAGTTTGTTTTTTATATGCCCATTTGTCTAATAAAAAGATGGAAGGCAAGTACAATGTTTAGTTTATCTAAGATATGACAAGGGTAACCACTTGCTGCATAGCTCAGTCCCTAATAGGAACCTAAGACATTGCTAATGAGTTGGATGGACATGATTGTGCTTAGAACTTGATCTCTGGTATATCACTCAGGAGAATTGCAGAAACAGCATGACATGGGGTAAGGAGTGGATTTGAAGTCAGACAGACCGAAGAGCAAAACCAGGGCCTGACATTTACTAAGCTATGTGGTTTTGCCTAAACCATTTCATCTGCCTGAATCTGTTTCCTTACCCTTCGACAGTGTATTATCTATTCTTATGTAGAAAATCATGAAACTTAACAACAATCCTTAATTATTTCACATGATTACTAAGGGTTAGGAGTCCAGGATCAGTTTAGCTGGGTGGTTCTGTTTTAGGATCTCTTGGTTTGCATGTTAGCTGGGGCTACGGTCACCCGAAAGCTTGACTAGGCTAAAGGATATGCCTCCAAGCTCACTTCCAGAATTGTTGGCAGAAGGCTCTAGTTCCTCTTCACATTAAGCTCTCCATAGGCTGCTCAAGAACATGGCAACTGGCTTCCCCCAGAGCAAGTGATCTGAGAGTGGGAGAGACACAGACAGAGGTGGAAGCTGCAGGGCTTTTTATTACCTAATCTCAGAAGTGATACATCATCTCTTCTGCCACATTCTGTTGTCACACAGACCAACCCTGATACATTGTGGGAGAGGATTACATGAGAATATGAATACTAGGAGCAGCAGGCATCATTTGGGCCATCTTTGAGGCTGACTCCTATGAACAGGAATATTTACCCTAAACATGGTGAATGTTTAAAATGAAAAACTGAGCATCCTTAGCTTGCCCTGCTTAAGGAACTGCTTAATGGTTGCAATTAACCCTGGATAAACCTAAGGTCTCTGGCCTGACTCCCATGTAGTTTTCCAGCCTCTCCCTGCACCTCCTTTGTTTATACATTAAGCTCTATTGAACTCTTGGTCTGTGCTGTTCCCTCTGCTTGGAATGCCCTCATTTTCACCGTCTTGGTCCACCTAGTATAGACCTTATGCTTTCAACCATGCTCACTTCCTGCCCCCAATTCCCACCCCTCCAACCCTTCTAAGTCTCCTTTCCTGACATCTTTGGGTGGTATCCTGGGGGGTGTGGCCCACTGCCAGGCCCGGTAATAGGCTCCTCAGCACAATCTCAGAATAAACCAAACCCATCCACACCATGCTGTCCAAAAAGGATTTCCTTTTGGGTTTAAGGTTTAACTTGGATTTAAGCCCTGGTTCTGGCTGTGTACTGAGTGGTTTCAGGAGGAAGAAAAATAACACTTATGAATAAAAGTGTAACATTTATTATACTCCCAGAGAGCTAGCTGCTGCCTTGGGCACTTTCTCAGAAATTATCTTACTTAATCACATACATTTTTCTATTTGGGCAAGTGATTCTACCTTTTTGGATCATAGTTAACTCATTAGTAAAATGAGAATATTTCCCAAATATGCCCTGGACACTTCCATTCATCTGTGCCTTGCACACAACCTCCCCCACCCTAGGCTGTCCTCTGATCCATCCCCACATGTTCACTCTTGCACAGTCCCCTGCAGTTTAAACCCATTTCTGCCCCTTAGGAGCTGTGCAACCTCAGGAAAGTTACTTTACTTCGCTGAGGCCAGAAAATAGCAGTATTTAACAATGACTACTGGTGCTGTTGGCATGTTGGCAAGTTAGTAGGACTATGGTTGTTAGGAATATCTGAAATAGTACCTAATACCAGTT
Organism: Papio anubis; assembly: GCF_008728515.1. Classification (NCBI taxonomy): domain Eukaryota; kingdom Metazoa; phylum Chordata; class Mammalia; order Primates; family Cercopithecidae; genus Papio; species Papio anubis. The sequence continues at coordinate 55,953,941 of NC_044976.1, read as the reverse complement.
TTGGGTTCAACAAATGTTAATTACCTTGTTTTTATTCTAAGGCCCAAAGCAAACATAGACCCAAATATCACCTCATCTTGCCTACCCAAAACCCAATTTGTTACATCTTCTTTCCCTGATGAGAGTGCTTATATTCAAAAACTAAGTACATATCTCATAAACAAAAGCATTGTTGAGGGGAGCAGGGTGTTTCCTTAGGCTCTACAAACCTAGATGTGGGTCTCAGAAAGCCACCTCTGTTATACTGGCACTATGAAGAAAGATATGTTTAAACCTCTTTGAGCCTCAGTTTCCACAGAATAGGAATTTTTCACATTTTTATTGAAACATAATGTTTGTACATGTTTATGGGGCACATGTGATATTTTGATATATGCATAGAATGTGTCATGATCAAGTCAGAGTGTTTTGGATCTTCATCACCTCGAGCATTTATCATTTCTTTGTGTTGGAACATTTCAAATCCCCTCTTCTAGCTATTTTTGAAATATACAGTACATTGTTGTTAACTATATTCAGTCTACTGTGTTATTGAACATTAGGACTTTTTCCTTCTGTCTAAATGTATGTTTGTACCCCTCAACCCACCTGTCTTCATTCCCCCTACCCGCTACACACATTCCCCTCCTGGTCTCTGGTAACTATCATGCTACTTTCTACCATGAGATCAGCTTATGAGCTTCTGTATATGAATGAGAACTTATGATGTTTGTCTTTCTGTGCTTGGCTTATTTAACGTTAACATAATGAGCCTCAGTTCCATTCATGTTGCTGCAAATGACAGGATTTTATTCTTTTTTTACGGCTAAGTAGTATTCCACTTTGTAAATATACTACATTTTCTGTATCCATTCATCCATTGATGGACACCTAAGTTGGTTTCAGATATTTGCTATTGTAAATAGTGCTGCAATAACCACAGGAGTGAAGGTATCCCTTTGATATACTGATTTGCTTTCCTTTGGATAAATACTAGTTGTGGGATTGCTGGATCATATGGTGGTTCTATTTTTAGTTTTTGGAGAGATCTCCATACTGTTTTCCATAGTGGTTGTACTAATTTACAGTCCCACCAACAGTGTATAAGAGGTTCCTTTTCTCCACATCCTTCCCGGCATTGGTTATTTTTTTGTCTCTTTGATAATAGCCATTCTAACTGGGGTAAGATGATATCATATTGTGGTTTTGATTCACATTTCCCTATTGATTAGTTATGTTGAACATTTTTTCATATACCTGTTGTTCATAAAGTGGCAAAAATTAAATCTGCCTTTAGAAGAGTAGATGGAAGTAATACTACAATTTTAAAAAATCATGGGCCAGAGCTTGGCCCATAGTAGATATTCAATAAATGTGCTAATCCCTCTCTAGGACATGTACATTCCACTTATTCTTGTCAACACTTTGGGCCTCCTAGTTTTGCACGGCCACCAAAATGTGGCATCTATTTATTAAGGGACAGCCTTACTAATTAGTCTTCGCGCTGGAAAACTAATTAGGCCTGGCCCTCATCTATTTGGGTTTATGTCAGCACTACCTTTCTCCATCACTGCAAGCTCTGGACTACCTTGTCAGTGTGCCCAAGTTTGCTGTGAGGAAGAAAGACTTTCCTCTCATTACTCACCTCACGTAGCTTCAATTATTTATGTACAAGTTGGAGATGATCTTTGGCCTTTTTAAATTACATTTATTTTTATTGTCTTCTGTAATCCTATCATATTTTCAATTACCCATTCATTCATTCAGAAGTAGATTTCCCCCTTTGGCAGAAAAAAATAAAACAAGTAATTTTACAAAGTAGCTCAAAGGTTTCTGTTACAATCAGATTTATTTGGCTAAGCATTCTGTCCTCTGGATTCTTGGAGAATTTATAGAAGAAAGGTAATTTCTTAGTTAACAAAAGATACCCACTTCCTCACTTCCTTGTCAATTACACATGCAGTGACTCAAAATAATTTGAAATCTACATTATTATTTTTGCCACAGCTTTGAATGGTAGCAGGAAATAGTCTTTATAAAATAAGTGCTTGAATCAGCAAGTTTATTCTTTCAGTATTACAATTGAATCCCGTACTTCAAATCTAGAAAAACACACTCCCCTACTATTTTAGATTGTGTTATTTTAAAGCTTCTCAGTAATTTTTATTCATTTGTTTGTTTTCCCAATTCATGTAGTCACCCAAGGCAACAATGGGATGATGAAATGTTCATTCTACAATATTTTTTGAAGACAATCAGCATTCTGGTCATTAATTAGACATACTTGGTCTACATTGGCTGAGCTGATATTGATTCTTCCCACTGCATCCCAAGAAGACTGAAGCATCCCTTGAATATTTGAGAACAGCTTATCTGAGGTCTGAGGGAGCAACGTAAGAGAAGGGAGGTGTGCAAGGTTCTCAAAGGAAGGAAGGTATCACAATTGAAATGCTAAGGCTGCAATTTTGAAGCAAGTTCTTAGCATTTTGCCCCTTGTTCCCTGCTGTATCCCAAGCATGCAACTCATTGCCTGCACATGGCAGATGCTCCTTAGGTCTTTGTGACTGGAGGGTTTGAGAGTTGTAGTGTGGGTGAGTGGGCTCAAAAGAATCTCATTGTCTTAATGGTAATGAATATAGAACTTCTGTTTGCTGCTCTGCCCTCCTGATATAATAGATGAGTAAAGTGAGTACAGAGAGGGGAAGTTTAACTCCCAAGGCCATCAGTGGCAGCAATGGGCCTGAAACATAGATCTTCTGACAACTGGCTGGAGGGCAGAGGACCCTGCTCTCTGTTCTCATGTACTGAGTAACAGTACTTGGGCTCAAGGTAGAAAAGGTAGCTGAGGATAAATGCAACTCCAAGCTTCCATCTCCAGGTCTTTCTTTTCTAAAGCTTGCATTTCTTCACCCTTCAGAGTAAAAGGGATTGGTGTGGATAGCAATCATGATAAACTGAGAGAGCACTCTTCCTGCTGCTGGACAAAATTCCAGGGAGTTTTTGTTTTGCAGGAAATAAGACCAGGGAGGGAGGCAGGGCCCAATCCCAGAAGTAGAAGACCTTACAGGATGTGATGAGGAACTTGAGTCTCCTCAACTGTGTCCAACAGTTCTTCTATGCCCTCTGGCAGGATGCTAGGAATGCTAGCTGCTCAGGAAAAGTACATGGGCCAAAGAATAAACACAATAAAAGCCAGAGGTAGAAACAGGAGCCAGTTTAAGCCAGGAAAACATTAAGAAAATGTCAAACTATGAGGAGTGAAGTGTGATCTCTTCTTTCAGCCATAAGCCGGAAGTCACTTGCTATGGTTTGGCCATTTGACCCCTCCAAACCTCATGGTGAAATTTGATCCCAATGTTGAAGGTGGGGCCAGTGGGAGGTGTTTAGGTCACTGGGGCAGATCCCTCATGGATAGATTAATGCCCTCCCTTAAGGTGAGTGAGTTCTCACTCTTAGTTCCAATGAGAGCTGGTTATTAAAAAAAGCCTCGCATGCCCCCCTAGCCTTCCCTCCCGCCACATGATCTCTGCACACTCCAGCTTCCCTTCACCTTCCACTATGAGTGGAAGCAGCCAGAGGCCCTCACCAGATGCCCAGTCTTCCAGCCAGCAGAATTGTGAGCCAAATAAACTCTTCTCTTTACAAATTACTCAGCCTCAGATGCTCCTTATAGCAACACAAAATAGACTAAGACACCACTATTGTTAGAAAGAAGAGATTTAGTGACAAAGAAGATGCCTTCAAATAACTTATAGTCTAATGAAGAAGAGAAGTACCTGTGCATGGAAACCAGAATGCACATGAAAAGCACTGGGGTTTCTATCCCAGGCTGCACTTAAGAATCACCTAGGAGTTTTTTTGAAAAAAAAGTTTGGGCTCTTTCCCTAAAATTGAATCCAGATCTTAAAGATGGAAGGCTAACTTAAAAAAAAAAATCTCTCCAGGTGATTTTGATATACAGTGAGTGTTGGTATCACTGCAATAGAGTAAAGCCCAAGGTAATATGTGGACTCTTGTCTCAGCCTGGGGTGATCGTAGCCATTGGATAGCCTGAAGAGCATCACCAAAAATAGACTCTGGAGCCTCAATTCTGAATCTAATAATTCAGAATTTCCAGAGAATTGAGACCCGGAATCTCTCTTTTGGAAAAGCTCCGAAGGTGGTTCAGATGACCAGGCAGGTTTGGGAACCAGTCTGCTAGAGCAGCTCTGTCCAATAAAAATATAATGTGACTCACATGTATAATTCTACAATCTCTAGTAGCCACATTTAAAAGATAAAAAGAAACAAAGTTAATTTGAATAATGTATTTTATCTAACATAGTCTATCTGACATCATTTCAACATAGGATTAATTTAAAAATTATTGTTTAGCTTTTTTATATTCTCATTTTTTCATACTAGGTCTTTAAAATCTGATAGGAATTTGATACTTAGAACTCCAGACCACACTTGAACTCCAGACCACTTGACAAGGGCAGGGCTGTCTGTTGTTCACCTCTGCATCCCCAGCATCTGGTGCCAGGCCTGACATGGCACAATTCCCCATGCTTTGGGACATGATCTGGGTCTCTACATTCCAAACTATGGGTACCACGGGAACAGAAGCATGGAGAGATAGAACAATGTACTAGGCTGGTTGGCGGGGGGAGTGGGACTGGGGCAGCAGAAAGGGAGAGGTAAGCCATGCTGGAAAGGAGTTTGGAGAGGAAGACAGAGTTCGACCTTTTTTTTTTTTTTTTTTTCCTTGTCTCATGGACCTACCACCAGATTTTAAGAGTAAGTAGGAAGGACTTACAATTCACTCTTTTTTTTTTTTTTTTTTTAAACCTGGATGTCAGAGCTCCAAGGCCTCCAGTACATGTATTAGGTTTATTGGTTTATTGAGATACTGCCTCAGGCAGGTTGACTAAGTGGGCCTCTTTTTGTTGGGAACCAGAGCAATAATGAGGAGAGACTTTGCTGACATTAGGAATCTGCTGAGCATATGCTTTTTCAGTACAATTTCAACTTCAGATTCTGTCAAGGTCCTCAGAAGCCTCACTGTGGGTGCATCAGATACATTTTAAGACAATAACACTGATTCGAATGATCCCATCTGTCAAAATCCTTTTACAGAAATCTGTCCTGCTTTCTTGGCACTAGCTGACTCACAAAGTTTGTCATGGATCAGTTGAGGGATTTGTCACTGGCTTGCCATCAAGTTCAGTGACCAACTGTTCCAAATCAGGGACTGGATGATATATTTTGTGATTTAGTGGGACATGGATCAATTAATGGCAGTGCTGGAACACAGCAGGAGAAGTTGAAGTCAGACCACAGTCTACTGTGGAGCTAATGTTTGCTGATCAAAGGAAGACAGGCCTAGCTGTTTGCAAACAGAAGTCTAGCCGGGAAAGCAAACCATAGAGTGGATAAAGCAACTGCTGCTACAGGTTTCCAAGCCATGCCTCCAGGACTCCAAGTTTTTCAGAAGTATCCAAAGGCAGCAAAGGGAAGCTTGAGTCCTTTCATTCGTGCATACCCATTTTCACCAGTTTTATCTTTTGGATTTCATCGTAACATTGCATTTTAAATCCACTGCACCCTGAAAAGCTTGAAAAAACATTGATGTAGACAATGGGTAGCACTATGGCTGAGTGTTATCAAGAACGTCCAACAAAATATAACAGTAGAATCCTATTAAGACAATAGATTCTACAAATGGTAACTTCAGGCAACTAGGTAGGTAGCTGCAGGGTACTAAATCATTCATTAGTTCATGATTCATTCATTCATTCTATAAAAATATATTTTTCACTTGTTATGACCTAGATACAATGCTAGGCACTGGGAATACAGCTGTGAAAAAGTAGATATTTTCCCTGCCCTCATGTTATTTATATTGTTGTAGGAAAGATAGACAATAAATGTGGACACAATTAAATACAATTATTGCAGCTTGAGGTTAGGAAATTAATGCAGTGGCAGAAATTACAAGGGAGGAGTGCTACTTTAGAAAAGGTGGTCAGGAAAGTCTTGGCTTAGGAGATACCCTTAAGATGAAGCCTGAGGATATAAAGGAGCTAGCTGTGCAGGAGGCTTGGCGACAAGCATTTCAGGCAGATAACACAGTTGATGCAAATACCTGTGGCAGCATCTGGGATTATTACAGAAAATGAGAAGACTCTGTAAAGCCTGAATGAAAAGAGTTTTTGTAACATGATTTTGCAGCACAGCGAGGATCCAGGTCACACAAGACCTTACAGAGTCCAAGGTATCCTCTCAATACGAGAGGCCTTTGCGAAGTTTCAGAAGAGAGACATATTATCTCATTTACACTTTTCAAAGGCTGATTCCACCAGCACATGGCACTAGTAGGAGAGCAAGGGCAAGCAAAGCCTTCTCCTAGAGACTGGTGGGCAGGTTCCTAAACGAGGAACACAACAGGACTCCTGTTCTTAGAGCCAAGACGTAAGGCAAAACACAAGGAAAATGTTCCTACTACTTCACAGCATGAGCTTTCTCTTATGAACCGGGAGGGTGTGATGCCTATGGTCAAGTATGGCTGAAGCCACAACAGGGCTCCCTCCTCAGGGCCTAATTGATCCCATAGCCTGGAGCAGGGTTGAGCTGAAAAGTCAATGGGATCTGCAGGACAAGGAAGAGACCAGCCCAGCACTTGGAAGGAAGAGCTGCAACAGGCTTTAATCTACCTTGAGAGTGTCTTCATCCTGGCAGCCAACACAGACTCACATCAAATCCACTTTCCCCACAAATTGCATCCACATTTTTGCAATTTGGTGTGTATTGATTTTTCTCCGAGGGACCTCTTCTTGAGTTATTTAACTGCCACCATTGCAAAGGGCGGCAAGTAATTTTCAGCGCAGAGCCACTTCTGAAGTCTGCATTGAAACTCCAATCCAGTCCAGTCCTATAATTTCATTTCAGAGCACTCCTGGATGATTATATTACCCAAATCTGGGCATTATTGCAGAATGAATGGTTTGACCATGAAGACAGGGAGAGCATTAGATCTTCTTTTCCATCTCAAAATAAGGTATCAAGCCGGAGTAATGTAACAATGTAGAGGTATTCAGGACTGAGATATTCTTTATGCTTCTACTTTGAAGCAAAGGTGGACTGGCTAGTGTCTTCAATATTTACAATAGAATTGGTTCCCCTAATTTTATGTCGATATTCCTCAAATCATTTGACATTTATCACAAGGGTCATGAGATTAGAATCATATCTGAAGCTGTGTTTACTCTAGTGCTAATTTTTAAGATGATCATTTCTCCTGTCCCTGCTCCATATATAAAATTATAAAATTTCATCCACCAGAGGATCTCTAGGGATGTCTTTTCTCCTCCTTTTTAAACTGATAATTACAATTTTTTTTTAAAGTCGTACATGCCTTTTTTTTTTTTTTTTTGGCTGCAAGGAAGCTGAATGGTAGGTAGTAGGTAGATAGTTTTTTTGAAGTTCAACCACAACAATCACATAACCCTTACGATTCGTGTGTGCATACATATATACATATATATATTTACCTGTTATAAATTTTCTATTTCTGTTTTCTGTTTCTAGTCACATATTTCTGGTTTCAACCACCTCACTTTGTTTTATCACTATTTTACTGTAAATGTTTTAAGTCATCTAAATTTTTTGGGAAAGCATTAAAACGTAAAAAAAAAAAAAAATCATTAAACTTTAATGCTTTCATTCATAAAATATTATGCCAGGTGTTGTAAGAGCATAGATTCTATATAAGAATCCACAGGATCTCAGTGAGAAGCATAGTGAAAGTGGAGGTTGGACATAAGGAAAGAAATCTGACTTCTGAAATATGGTGAGGACAATGGAACTGCAGTACAGATTGGACAGAGGTTGGCAGTTTCACACTGAGAAGATGTTTGGGAGGCAGGTGGTATGGTGATATGTATCATCCTATTATAGACCTTTGGACATGTATTTATCCTCTGGGTAAAAGCATTTTGATATGATGAAAGAGAACTTCGTCTCCGGAGTGAGAGAACCTGGTTCAGAACTTCAGCTGTGTCCCTCGTGAACTGTGTGTACATTTTTGGCAAGTTATAAGTCATCATCGGGTCTCAGTTTCCTTTCTGTCAAATGGGGCTAATGGTAGATATTGCCTACTAGTGTTACTATGGGTTATTAAATGAGTTAATACATATAAAGTGGTTATAGCAATGAGTGGTACATAGTTAACATTTAATAAATGTTAACTACTATAGCTGTTGTTATTCTCTTGCTAGACACTTTTACGTGTGCTGTCTTAATTTTCTCTCACAACTCTACAAGGTGGACTGCCCTTTAAATGAGGCTCCCAGAAGTTGAGTCCCAGAGTCAAGAAGCTTGCATTTCAGCAAGAGCTATTTGATTCCAAAGCCCATGGTCCTCTCACTCTGATATGCTTAACACATCCTGCAAGATGGAGTAAACAGAAAATCTCTTACTGATGCCTATCACAAACAGGATAGAAGCAAGTTACGGTAGTGACTTATTCATTCAAAAATTATCTGTGAATGCTTTGCTTTAGACCAGTCACATGGTAAGCAAAGATAAGGCTTCTTGCAGGCTCTGCCCTCAGATGGCTTCCAAATGGGAAAGATAAACCAAATTAGAGTACAGTGTGAAAAATGCCAGATCACGATATATACAATGACATAAGGCCATAAAGAGAAAGGACATGTAATCCAACTTACTGGAGTCAGAGTCTGGAAGAATGAATGAATGAATGAAGAGCCTACAGGCTCTTCATTAAAGAAGTCGTGCTGTACCATAAGGCAGCAGAGTAATACTTCTGCTCCTTTGAGAATCTCCACACCCACACCATTATCACTCCTCCCCCAAACCCTGTCCCGAAGTCCAGAGAAGCCAACCTAACTGCTAAGGGTCAAATGTTACCTGATAGCTTACCAGTCTTCAGTTTAAACTGAATTCAGTTTAAACCTAGATGGTTTCTAAGAGCCCAAATGTTAAATTATCGGGAATTTTGGAAGCCTGTTTAACAGCCTTTGTTAAAAATTAAATTATATGAAACAACACTTATATTGAAAACAAAGGTAATTAATACGCCAAATGCATCCGTCACCTCCTGGTTACTTCACTACTACTTATGCACTTGAAGTTATTTACATCTGTTGTAAATAGGTAGCCAGTAGAAATGCGTTATAATGGTGTGCTACTATTGCATATCTCTTTCCAGCTCCATATTTAGTGACATCCTTGTTGGTAGCGTGCAATCAGCCACGCTGGGATTATTTATACCACAGAAATAAGCAAATGCTACAAATAATGACTTTGGTTTTTCTCGCAGAGCTGGTTGTTAAATTTTACCAGCACACCATTGGCTGTCAATCATTCCACCTGCTCTTTCCTGCAGTCGCCCTCCCTCCCTCTCTGCTTTATTTAATTTTCATTTTCATTCATTCTTCTTCAATTTGTTCATACCATGCCACCTCAGCTCCCTTACTGGTCTACACTTTTATTTCATCCCTCTTGTTTTTCTGATTACATCTCTTCCTTGTTCACCTAGAACGTCTTTTGGCCAAGAATGAGTTTTGCATGGTCCTGGTTGTCACGCGTGTCCCTGTGAAGAGACCACCAAACAGGTTTCATGTGAGCAATAAAGCTTTTTAATCGCCTGGGTGCAGGCGGGCTGAGCCCGAAAAGAGAGTCAGCAAGGAAGATAGGGGTGGGGCAGTTTTATAGGATTTGTGTGGGTAGTGGAAAATCACAGTCAAAGGGGGTGTTTCTCTTGTGGGCAGGGGCAGGGTCACAAGGTGCTCAGTGGGGGAGCTTCTGAGCCAGGAGAGGGAATTTCACAAGGTTAATCGCTCAGGTAAGGTGGGGCAGGAACAAATCACAATGGTGGAATGTCATCAGTTAAGGCAGGAACTGGCCATTTTCATTTCTTTTGTGATTCTTGACTTGCTTCAGGCCATCTGGATGTATACCTGCAAGTCAAAGAGAATATGATGTCTTAGCTTGGGCTCAGAGGCCTGACACTGGTACTTGATTTGCCTGGTACTTAAATCAAAAGTAAGTCTCTCATCACCTCACTTACTGGGTTTGGAGTGACTGATTTGACAATATTGGCCAACACAAACAAAAGGTCCTCTGCTCATCAAGAGAGAGGAGCCTCGCCTTGAACCTGGGCCCCTGGTTCCGGTCTTTGTTGTTTCCTGTTACCAGGGCACTCTCCGTGGTATTATTCCATGCTTTTTAATGCCTTCCTGTATCATTTAATTGGATTGCAGCACACTAAACATTTGAAAAGAATTCAAGCACAAGCTGCCAGGCTCTCTTAATGAACATTCTGTGTGTCATTGTTTGCCAAGAAAGTCATTCATTGGATAAAAATCAGGAGATTGAATGAAGAAATAAAATTTGTTTTTCTTTCCCTCTCTTCATGATATAATTGCTTGTTTCCCCAAGTAATATTTTGTCTCTCTCCTTCTAGTCATGTGTGGACTGTTTTTCCAGTGGAGAAGATTAACTGAATGTCTCTCCACAAATACCATATTTAATTTAATGCCATTACATTAGATGATGTATTAAAGAATACAAGTTCCTACTGGATTCCATTGTAAGTTAGATATCCACAAATTTGTTTCCTTAAACATGCAGATGGCATATGTTCTGTCCATACAATCCTTATTGGTTCACGTGCCTAACACAATGATATGGAACATGAATCCTCGAGGGAAATGGTATGTCACAATTTACATACTGCACGTAGTAAGGATAGAGAAAAAGGAATATAGCCTCCCAAGCTCTTCCTTTAGTACATGACAAAGCTGAGACCCAGAGAGGCTGTCATATCAAAGATAGCAATGAGATTCTTTGAAAGTAAATTTTAACAGTAATACCTTTGGCTTCATAGGACCCATATAGTATGCTTTCCTAAAAATTTGCATCAAAATATTTGCACATGTCTTCCCATTATTGCATGCATCTCAGGGTGTAATAGCATGTATTTACTCTGGATTCTCAACTAGTCTATGGATACTTTAATCATAAGGGGCTGTGTTAGTTACTCACTGATTTCCTACCACCCATCACAGAGCATAGCACAAAATAGAGGCTTTGTATACTCATATAGCTAGTAAGCACTCGATAAATGTGTATTGAATGAATAGATATTTGTTTATCTCTTTCCCAGAAAGGGACGTGGGTAAATGAAGCTAGAGGTACACAAACATTGATCTATAAAATTATTTTTATCTCTCAGCTAAAAAACAACAAGGAGGAGTAAGAGTTACAATTACAAATGAAGCTTATGATACTATTTTTGGTGGTTGGGTTTTGCAAGGGAGCAATATCTTGGACTCCATGATTTGTCTGGTTTTGCTATTAAGTACACATATGTTTCAGATTGTCACAGTTTCCTGATGAATTGACCTTTTCTTTAATTATTATTGTAAGTTGCTTGTCTTTACCTCTAGTAATATTGTTTGTCTTGAAATCTATTGTATCAGGTATTAATATAGTCACAACATATTTTGTTTAGTGTTTGCATTGTATAGCTTTTCATTCTTTCAATTTCAGCTTCTCTATGTTTTTGTATTTCAAGGGCATTATGTGTAAATGATACATAGTTAGGTCTTGCCCCATTATCCAGTCAGACAATCTTTACTTTTTACATGGTATTTAGTCTATTTACATTTAATGTAATTAAGATAGAGTTGGATTTAAATCTTTCATCTTGGCATTTGTTTTTTATTGTTCTATCTCTTCTTTGTTTCTCTATTCTTTTAAGCTGGACTTCCTTTTGGTTACCCAAGTACTCTTTTAGTATTTAATTTTTATCTCTATTGACTTTGCCTATGCTTTTTGTGTTAATTTTTTCAGAGCTTGCTATATAAATTATCTGTGCACCTTGATTTACATCCTACCTTCAAATAAAGTTGTTACTTATATTATGCTACTTTGTGAATAATGTAATAACTCAATAATTGTATAATTCTATTAACCCCATCTCTTTCTCTTTGTGATCTATTGTCATGTATTTTACGTCTACATATGTTATATACCCTTCTATATGCTATAATGGTTTTTGATTTAAGATGTCAATAGTCCTTTAAGAAAGTATTTGTGTGTGTATTTTTAATGTCTTCTGTCTGGTATTGTTTCCCCTCAGCCTGAATAACTTACTTGAACATTTCTTGTAGTGTGATTATGCTGGCAACAAATTGTCTCCATTTTAATTTATCTGAATATTTAGTTGCTTTCCTTTATTTTTGAAAAATATGTTTACTGAAATAGATAATTTTAGATTGACAGGCCTTTTTCATCTTTAAGTACCTTAAAGTACTTCCATTGCCTTCTGCTCTCCCATGATTCTCTTGAGAAGTCTTCTGTTTATTTTGTTGTGTTTCCAACTTATGGGGTGTATATGTGTGTGTGTGTGTGTGTGTGTGTGTGTGTCCTGCTGCTTTTAACATTTTCCATTATCTGGTTTTTTTGGAATTTAGCTATGATGTGCCTAGGAGTGGTTTCTTTGTATTTATTCTACTTGGAATTCACTGAACTTCTTGGCATACACCTTTTAAAATATCAAATTTGGAAAATGCTTCAGCTAATAATTCATCAAAATAATTTTCTGTCCCATTATCTCTCTCCTCTCATTCTGAAATTATAATTACACATAAGAGTGACTGCTCAATATTTTCATACAGGTCATTGAGACTCTGTTTACTATTTTTTCCAAATTTTATTTTCTCTGAGTTTTAGATTTCTGTTGGCCTCTATTCAAGTTCACTAATACTTTATTCTATTATGCCCATTCTACTGTTAATCCCATTCAATAATTTTTAAATTTTTTCAGATATTACCATTTTCAATTTTAGAATTCATATTTGCTTCCTTGTTACAGGTTTCAAATCTCTTCTGAAATTCCCCATTTCTTTGCTCATTGTGTCCAACTTTTTCTGTAGATTTAAAAAACATTTATCATAAAGTTCTAATTTGTGAATTCTCATTTTTTTGTCATCTGTAAGTCAATTGAATTCTCACTTTTTCATCATCTGTAAGCCAATTTTCTCTGCTTGAGTTTTAACTAAGTCAAATTCTACTTTTTTGCATATCTTATTATCTTTTGTTTATGAGGGAAATTTTGCTCAGCAAAATTCTGGGACAAGAAAACTACTTGATAGAAATTGCACTGTTTGTATTTGGGGATCATCCAGATTTAAACCTGAAATGTCAGCACAAATTTATCAAAAGTCTGCCTGGTTCTTTCTCATACATGCAAAAACTGACCTTCTCTGTCAACTCCCTGATCCTATCCTAAACAACTGGTCCTAGATATGAAAATATAATTTTGTTATTAATCTTTATAGCCCTTCCTCTATTCTTTAGTAACCAGCACAGTGTTCAGTGCAAATTAATGTTTGTTACATTTCAATTTAAATCTAAAAACCCATGTATGCACTTCCGTGTATGTATCTGGATATCAATGTATGTAGTAGGAGGCCGAGTGCTTCAGTAGAAAGAGTATTAACCTAAAGACCTTGATTTGAAACTGACTGAAAAATCTTCCTGGCTCTGTCATCTTGAGGAAGTGATTTGGCTTACATAAACTTCAGTTGCTGTTGCCTTCTTTTTCTCAAGAAACAAACGGATGGGAAAATATGTGTTGCATACTTAGCACAGTGCCTGGTGCATAAAGATTTTAAAAATATTAAAAGGTCTGGTCAAATCTGAGTTAAGAAAAAAGTTGATAAAATGTAAATTAATGTGATACCATTACTTCCAGCAAAAATCAGTCCAATCACCAAGGAGGAACTATATGGGAGCTCAGAGTCCATCTGGATAAGGAATTGATCTGAGACAGGTGTGTCTTGGACAATATCAAGGATTATAACAGTGGCATACAGTAGAAGCATAAATAAAGTGGGCTTTTGCAGAGACTAAGGAGGCTTATGTTAAGATTACAGTTCTCTAGTTTCGTGGAAAGAGCACTGGATTGGAACACAAGAGATGGAACTCTTTTATGTCTTCATTTCTTACCCAGAAAATTATGCTACTAATACTACTAATCTTACAAGGTTGAGGTGAGTATTAAATGGGATCCTGCTTATAAAGACCATGGCTTGAGAGTATCATGTGTATTAAATACTCATAATATAGTCATTATAATTAGCAATTATAATTTACTTAACTTCCCTAAAAAGATGATAATTCTTGCTTGTAAAATTTTCATAAGTAATGTGAAATTACGTTTGAGAAAGTACTTTTATAATCTGAAAAGCACTACATAATTGCAGGGTTATTATTTTTAGTTAGGTAAATGGCTGGACATTCACAAGTTCTGTCACAGAAGAAGTCAAGCTCTGTGAGGACAGAAAATATATCTTTCTTATTTACCACTATACAATAGTAGATAGTCAGCAAATACTTTCTGATCAATAAATGGATCACTTCAGCTCCAGAGTTGCTGCTTACCTGGGCCTTTCTCAGAGTTAGAATGCTTTGGAAGTTTCCCTAGTTTATTCTGGTGGAATCTTGATGCTTAATTTGGTGCAGAAGTTACATCAAAATAAATTAGATGAACCATAGACCTTCTTGGATAGAGTCTGGAGAGTTCAAGACATAATTTTCCATTGGAAAGTCCAATATGAAAGCATGCTTCAGTACAGCCCTCTCAGATATTTCAGCCATTGATTTTGTAGATTTTCCAAAATCTTGCAAAATGAACAAATTTCCTAGATGGCTTTTCCAAATTATTTAGATACAAATACTCCTTACCATAGTAGGTAAGGGCAGAGTGATTATCTTTCTTTCTTATAAAAATGCTATTTAAGGCCGGGCGCGGTGGCTCACGCCTGTAATCCCAGCACTTTGGGAGGCCGAGGCGGGCGGATCACAAGGTCAGGAGATCGAGACCACAGTGAAACCCCGTCTCTACTAAAAATACAAAAAATTAGCCGGGCGCGGTGGTGAGCGCCTGTAGTCCCAGCTACTCAGGATGCTGAGGCAGGAGAATGGCGTGAACCCGGGAGGCGGAGCTTGCAGTGAGCCGAGATCGCGCCACTGCACTCCAGCCTGGGCGACAGCGCGAGACTCCGTCTCAAAAAAAAAAAAAAAAAAATGCTATTTAAGGCTGGGCGCAGTGGCTCATGCCTGTAATCCCAGCACTTTGGGAGGCCGAGGTGGGTGGATCACAAGGTCAGGAGTTTGAGAACAGCCTGGCCAACATGGTGAAACCCTGTCTCTACTGAAAATACAAGAATTAGCTGGGCGTGGTGGCAGGTGCCTGTAGTCCCAGCTACTTGGGAGGTTGAGGCAGGAGAATTGCTTGAACCCAGGAGGCAGAGGTTGCAGTGAACCATGATGGTGCCACTGCACTCCAGCCTGGGTGACAGAGCAAGACTCTGTCTCAAAAAAAAAAAAAAGCTTTTTAAATTTTTAAAATATATTCCCATTTTCATGGTTTAAAACAATCAACTATATAAAATAGCTTTTAATGAAATACAGTAGTCCCCTCTCCCCATTCATTTCCCCAGCTTTTTTTCCGCTAATGCAACAAATTTTTACTCTTTTAACTGTTTTTTTCTTTCTGGTGTATATTTTTATGTTCCATAATATAACATAATAATAATGTGGTATAATAATATGCTTATATTCTTATATCTTGGTTTAACACTTTTGAAACTATCTATTTATATCTTACTCTGGCAACCGCAGATTTAAATTTTTTCTATCACCTTCCCCACTTCTATCTTTTCAATACGTTTATTTCAAGTTATATGAATAGTCAGTTTTACTTCATTATGACTGTGTTGCAACTGTGATTTACCTTAGAGCCCCAGTTTGTATGTCACAATTATATTTCCTTTCTCTTAGAGATTTTCATTTTTCCTAGGATTAATATCTGCATCCTTTTTTTGAATTTCCTTAGCTTTCTGTGTCTACTAGTATTTTTTTTTCAGATACTTCAACAGATCTCTTGAGCACTTAGTGATTCTTCCAATTACCTCACACAGTTCCAAACTTTCCTTTAGCTCCTTTTGTTTCTGATGATGTCACTCCTGCAGTCCCATATTCTGCTTCTGTATGGACTCATTGATTACCAGGCTTCGTGCATTGCTATTTGGGAACTTCCCATGACCACTATTCTGTACTGAATTTTCTGTTTCCTTGGTTCTACATATTCCTATTTCTTGGTTTACTGTGCTTATTTTACAGAAGTACATACTAACTTATCGCTCTATGACTTCCTGTGCAGGAGGTGCAATTTTTGATCCTTGAATGTTTGAAAATATCTTTATTCTACCTTTATCCTTGATTAATCATGTGGCTGAATGCAGACTTTGGGTTGTAAATCATTTTTTCTAAATAGTGTTTCATTGATTTCTAGCACTTAGTGTTGCTTTACGAAGATTAGTGTTGTTTTCTTTCCATATTCTTTGTGAGCAGTTTCGGTCTGGGTGGTTGGTTCATTTTTGTTTGATTTGCTTGTTTATTTTGTTTTATCTTTTTCTCTCTGTAAGTTTTTATGTTCAATTTCTCATTCTTGTTATTCTGAAATTTCACAGTAATATGCTTTGTTGTAAGCCTTTTCCCCTAAGTCACTGAATTGGATTCTCAAGGGGTACTTTTAATTTAGAAACTTATGTCTGTAGTTCCAGGCAATTTTCTACATAATTTTGCAGAAAACTTTCTCCTTTATGTTTTTTCCTCTTCTTTTCCCTTCGTCTTCCCCCACCAAAAGGTCCATTTGATCAGATCTTTTTTGTTTCCTGAGTTGATTCTCTAATCTAAAATCTTTTGTTTCCTCTTGCCATTCCTTTGCCTTTGGTGTTTCTTCCTGTGATGATTTCTAAACTTTATCTTCAAACCCTTTTAAAGATATTTTTTAAAAATTTAAGTGATTGTACTTTTCATTTATAGAACTCATTTTTCTCTAATTGTTCCTTTTTTTTTTTTTTTTTTTTTTTGAGACAGAGTCTTGCTCTGTCATCCAGGCTGGAGTGCAATGGCATGATCTTTGTTCACTGCAACCTCTGCCTCCTAGGTTCAAGCAATTCTCGTGCGTGAACCTCCCAAGTAGCTAGGACTACAGGGATGCACCATCAGGCCCAGCTAATTTTTTGTATTTTTAGTAAAGACGCAATTTCACTATGTTAGTCAGGCTGGTCACAAACTCCAGGCCTGAAGTAATCCACCTGCCTTGGCCTCCCGAAGTGCTGGGATTACAGGTGTGAGCCACTGCACCTGGCCTAATTGTTCCCTTTTTATGGATGTGGTATGTTTTCATCCATGCATGTGATAACAGTCCTTTTAAAATTATGCCTTTTCTATGTTCCCTGCAATATCTTTGCTTTCACTGGATATATTTTCTGCTTATTGTAGACTGAGAATTTCTTACTGGAAACTTTCCTCAGTGTCAGCTGCTCATTGCCTGTTTGTTCATATACAAGTGTAAGGCAATTACGAGCTGATTAGAAGCTATGCGAATGGGGTTGTGATAGGAGCAGAGAGAAGCTTATCAACAAATAGACTTCACTCTTGTCAGCTTTTTTACTATATGTAATATCCTTTCTTCCTCCTTCCAAATATTTATACCTTTGATATTTTCTCTGGAACCAATCTATTCTCTGTAGAAGAGTCCTTAATCTCTTGCTTGAGAAGAGGCAAGAGTCTAGTTTCTGGTATTCTGATAACAGACAGAGAATGGGGGTGTATTAGTCAGGGTTCTCTAGAGGGACAGGACTAATAGAATAGATGTATATATGAAAGGGAGTTTATGAAGAAGAGTTGACTTACATGATCACAAGGTGAAGTCCCACAGTAGGCCATCTGCAAGTTGAGGAGCAAGAAAGCCAGTCTGAGTCTCAAAACGTCAAAGTAGGGAATCTGACAGTGCAGCCTTTAGTCTGTGGCCAGAGGCCTGAGAGCCCCTGGCAAATCACTGGTGTAAGTCCTAGAGTTCAAAAGCTGAAGAACCTGGAGTCTGATATTTGAGGGCAAGAAACCTCTAGCACCAGAGAAAAATGAAGGCCGGAAGACTCAGCCAATCTAGTCCTTTCATGTTCTTCTACCTGCTTTATTCTAGCGTCACTGGCAGCTGATTAAATAGTGTCCACCCAGCTTGAGGGTGGGTTTGCCTCTCCCAGTCCACTGAATCAAATGGTAATCTCCTTTGGCAACACACTCACAGACACACCCAGGAACAATACTTTGCATCCTTCAATCCAATCAAGTTGATTCTCAATGTTAACCATCACAAGTCCACCCCTTGTCAACTTGAACCCATAAACATCTCCTTTGCTCCTCCTTTGTCTCCACCGTGATTGTGAGGCCTCCCCAGCCATGTGGAACTGTGAGTCCATTAAACCCCTTTTTCTTTATAAATTACCCAGTCTCAGGTATGTCTTTATCCGCAGTGTGAGAACAAACTAATACAGAATGTTAGGGGTGGGGTCTTATATTTTAGGACCCAAATTTCACTTAACTCTTCTATTTCTAGTAGGGCTTCTTCCCTTGCTCTTCACTGTGCCTTGTGTCCACAAGTTTAGGGTTTCTAGAGCTACCAAACAGACCTTTGGTCTCCTATAAGCGTGAGAGAGTACTGGTCACCCAGCTGCATGGGGAAGGGGAAGGGCTCTGGTTGTCTAACTGTTCTGTATATAGTCTTAGCCAGACCTCTTTTTGTCTGGAGCCTCATCCTTGCCTTTGTTGGAATCTAGTGCCTCCAAATACCAGCTCTTTCTGAGATGCACTGGGTTTATGAGCTCTTTTCTGTTTGACACTCCATCTGTAGGCAATCGGGGTTCAGTTTCTGCCCTGTTAGCCCATTTCTAATTAATATTCCAAATATTTGATAGTGTTCTATCTATCAGCCACTCTCTCCTCTCCTGTTCACTTTCTCTGTATGTGTTTGTTTCTTTATAAATACTATGGCTGTCACTTTGGGCTGGTGTTTTGGGAGAGAATGAAGATAAATGCATCCATATTTGGTCCATTAAGTTTACCTGAAAGCCTCTACCAGAGTGATTTTTTAAAACAGAGATTTGACTCTTGTATCATTACTTACTCTAGATCTTTCAAAGCTTGCTTATAGTTTCAGCATGAGATGAATATGGTTTAGCTTCCCAAACAAAAAGAACTTATCGTTCAGCCCCCTGCCAGACTCCCAAGATTCATTAGCAACTGCCTGCACATATAAGACTGGTGGGATTATCTGCCTCCCTCTTTTGTGGAATTGCTCCTCTGTGCAGCCCTTGTAGCAGCATGGCCACAGGCACATCTGCCCTTTTTCCTAACATTGGCTTTGTTCCCCAGTCACTACTGACTTACCCATGTTGGGCCAGTTAATCCTTTCCTTAGACATTTTGAGAACCTGAAAAAAACAGAGGATATGGCAGCTGTGCTCTAGGTGATACAGATCTGAGAAGCAGAGAAAACTTGTCTGGAGAGGTGGAAAGACATTGTTGGGGGTAGTCTTGGTTCTCTGGTTCTAGTTCATTCTTGAAACCTATCTGTGTTACTGCCCTTTGTTGCTTGGGTCTCTGAGTGTCTCTATAGTGAATTCCCTGCTTAAAACAGTGTGCAACACATAGCTACTGAATGTAGTTTCTTCTAGTTCCTGGAAGAAGACATTACATTTCATGGCCACATGTCTTCCTAACGTCTTTTCTGTTTGACTGTCCTGCTCCCTCTCTTTTTTTCACTGTTAGATGGCTATGCCAAAACTTAGCTCAAGGACCTGCTCTAGGAAGCTTTCCCTGACTTTCCAGCCTGCTTGCACATCCTTTTCTGAGCATCTGTCTATCATAGCATTTATCAACAAAATTGGCCAAAATTGTTAATTTACTCTTCTCTTTTGATTGTGAGCTCTTCAATAAGAGAAGCTATAATTACTTTGATTTTGTTTCCTGAATATATACAAAAAAAGAAAAACTAAGTTTATCAAGGCAACATGCTGTCTGCTTCCAATTGATAGCAGTGTAACAATGTCTAATAGACATTTTTTCAAATAAGATTCTTATTCTTTCTTATTTGAGAGTTAACCCTAAAAACTGATTTTGGTATAATTTACACTGATTTTTTTCTAATATTGTAATAAAACTTAAGAACAATATATGCAAAACAAACAAACAAAAAATCAACCCTTAACCTTTGTAGAATAAAGTACTGATACAAACTTAGAAAAGAAACGTCTTAACCCTCAGGTCAAGGAATTTAATTTCTTCTCTACCGGTTCAGAAACCATATCAGAATAGAAACTGGTAGCTTATTGGTAAACATGTTTAGAATGAGACAGTAAATATCCTTTGTCTTTTTTCTTTAAAATAAGCCTGGGATTCAAAGTTACAAAGAAAGGAAATAAAAAAGAAAATTAACCCTTCTCGGGAAGCAGTTATGCTCCAGTCACCATGCTAAATGCTACAATATATTTTTGATTGTTGAACTTTCATAAATCTTGTTGACACGTGGTTTAATCCAGATGTTATTGCCTGCAAAGAAACTGAGACTCAAAAGATAAAATAACTTGTTAAAGTCATGCAGCTAGTTAGAATCAGAACATAACCTAAAGCCATGTCATGTTTTTAAGAACTGACCTTTCCAACTACTATATCATTTTTCAAAAAAACTTCTCTGTTGTAAGTTATAACTGGATGATAGGTATATGAGTTATTCATAGTCATTTCAGAGTTTTCTCTATTTTTTCAGTTTTCTATAATGAGCATATATTACTTTTACAATAAAAATTACTTTTTAAAAAAGCAATTCCCTTAGATCAATAGAAGTGCCGGGGGATTATATTCCTTTGAACAGCTAAGTGTTAATTATAAGGCTCCTTATTTTTTATTAATGTGCAATAGGAGATAGGATTCAGGCAATTTTCCCAAATCCTTACTATTAGTTATCATACAAGCCTCGTAGATAACTTATTTCTCAGTACAGGAATCTCTTCTCTTGTGATTCCAATTTCATGCCCTCAAAGCACTCTAGGGGCAGCCTGTACCCCCACCTACAGCATCTGGGGGCTTTGATGTGGAGTAACAAGGGGGTCTGTGGCCACCTACCATGTCCAGGAGAGTCTTTCATCCCTCCGAGTTTTGTCAGTACAGTTTTGTCACCTGCAAATAGGGGTCAAGATACTCACCTGGAAGGCTTTGAGAGAATCAGATGAGGGAATTATGGGCCCTGGAACATGGTGGTGACTCCACATAGCAGCAGCAGGGCAGTGGTGGCAGTGGCGAGAGGTGGTCCAGCAAAGAACTTGGGAGCTGGTGTCTGGGGCAGGGCCCCTGCAGGCTTATCTCAGCTTGGCCACCTGTCATATGACTTTGAACAGGTTACTTCCCTGTGCCTCAGCTTTCTCTTCTGTAAAATGAAGATAAGTATTTATAGAGTTGATATGAGGAATAAAAGAATTAATTCAAATGCAGCATTAAGAACAGAGGCTGGCACTAGTTTGCTGAGACTCAAAGTAATAATAATGAGGTCATTTTGGGGGGCCATTATCACAGGGACTACTGTAAGATCTTCAAAATCATTTCATTCAACAGGCAGGCTCTTTTCTACGTCCCGAAGAAATAGTGGAAAATCAAGGCTTACGTTCTAGTGGGAGAGGACGATACTAAGAGAATGAACAATTAAATAAGTCAGATGTTGTAGCCACTCTTCAGAGACAGGATTGACTCCCACCCCAGAGTTGGCTCAGATGTTGAAACTGATGATGCCACATAGCCATCAACAGGATATAAAAGGTTTATTACTAACATAATAGGCCTTTCTGGAAAGAGCAGGCAGGCTTCCCAAGCCAATCTGAACATGGGATTAGAGGGAGGGTACATGAGACTAATTTGGAGTTTTTATGGTAGCTAGGCATTAGGGATGGGTTGAGAGTTCTTGTGTGCAGGTGGGGGCTTATGTGGTTTGAGCCTCTACTGACACCAAAGCAGGGCACACCAGAGCTTGCTTATCAGCTTTCCCAGATGTGGGGCAGAAGCAGGGGGACAAGCTGTGAGGCTTAAAAGCTGTCAGAAGTCACACATGAAAAAAAGGAGACAGACTCTTTATTGCACCAGACATTTCAGCCAGTTGTGAGCTCTGTTTTTAAAACACGGAAGAATGTGGGAAAGAGTATCTGAAGTATGTAAGGGGAAGTGGCATGGAGTATTTCTATTTTAGCTAGCATGGTCAGAGAAGGCATCTCTGAAGAGATGACATCAGAGTTGAGACTTGAGTGATAAGATCACCAACTATTCAGAAGGGAGTGGCATGCAAAAGCCAGCAAGGCCAGAGTGAGCACAACAGATTCCAGTAAAAGAAAAACACGACCAGTAATGTAAGCGAATGGTGTGAGATCACTGAGAATCAGTAAAGGCTAAAGGTGATGATGATGATGATGACAATTACATTAAGTTTAACAAGAGGATTCAGATTGCTATATTCAGACATCTGAAGTGCTGTTTTATGAAAGAAAGCAATCTAGTTTCTGTTTGGCTCCAGTGGAATCAAGGTATAAAAGAGTCAAATTTCTTGTGCTCAATATAAGAAAGGCCTTTCAGACTGTGAAACACCCTTAAGAGGTAATGAGCAACTTGTCACTGGTGGAGTGACAACAGAGGCTAGATGCTGCTAGAGAGAGGATTCCAGCTGCGGGGTTGAGAAAGTTGAACCAAGTGGCCTTTAAGGTCTTTAAGTTGCTTTCAGCTCTTAGAGTCTGTTTCAGAGAAGGCCCGGAAGAGGTGTATAGGAAACTGCAGAAAACAATGTGGAGAATGTGCCCCCTTAGCTGTAGTGGCTGTCATTGTTACCTACACTGGCTAATGCTAACTTCCTTTTATGCGCAGGTTTCTGAATAGCTATGGGGATTTCTGTTTAAACACTGCCGATTGAAGCTGAGTTCTACTTAGTGGCTTATTTGCATGTCAAATTAGGGTTCAAAGAAATGCAAATATAAAAGCTTATTTGCTCAGATAAATTTGCTTTAGTAACCTGGAGGAAACAGTAGGGTCTAAAACATTCAGACCGAAATTAATGAGACAACTTTGGCCTATCAGCTTTTCTTTTCCCCTACCTTTCACCTACTCTTCCCCATTTCAACTCACTTATTTTCAGCAAACATGATACCTACTGTGTGGAAGACACTGTGCATAGCAGTATATAGAAGCAGTTAGGTCAGCACCTTTGCTCTCTGGTAGAGAAAATAGAAATAATGAAGAAAAAGAAAAGGATAATGAATGCAGACTACTAAGTGCATTAATAGAGATACAAATAAACAATAAAAGAATTAAACAAGGCTAAGGCAGGAGGATTGTTTGAGCTCAGGAGTCTGAGGCTGCAATGAGGTATGATTGCACCACTGTACTCCAGCCTGGGCAACAGAGCAAGACCCTGTCTCAAAAGAAAAAAAAAAAAGGAAAGAAGGAAACAAGCAAATAAGTAAATGGCACTTACTGTATGCCTGACCCTGTGCTAGAGATTTTGAAAACAAAGCTTAATTTTAACTGGCTAGAGAAATCAAAATAATAATATATCAAACATATTTATTTCCCTTCCTCCTCCACGTCCTCAACCTTTGACTAACACTCTGAACTTTTTGAGCAAGAACCTATTTCTCATTTATCTTACTGTTACCAAAGCATGACACTTAGTAGGGTTCTTGATAAATAATTCTTGAGTAGACGGATGAAAAAGTGACTAGCTTACTTGCAGCTGGACTTGCGGGGGTAGCATTTCAATAGAGCCAGGTGATGGAGAAAGCATTCTGGTAAAAACTATTCAATGAGCAAGGCTCAGATGTGGGGAAATAGAAGTTGGCGTTCAAGGAGCCCAACCAGTTCAAGATGGTGCTTTATAAGCTAGCTGCATGAAAGCTGCGGCAGGAGTGGAAAGAAGGACTTCATGAGGGACTTGGAAAATTATGATGAAGAACTTCATTCTGTAGGAAATTGGCAGGCGTTAGAAGTTTCTGAGCAATCAGATGACAAGATCAGAGTAATATGGTTTTATTGTTCTCAACTTGTCATTGTATAAGCAGTAGCTGCCACTACTGATTAAACGACTATCAAGTGAGAGATCAAGCGTTAGAAAAATTTGAAATGGCAGCTGACTTATGGGGGTGTGAATACACATTCCTGTGCTAGTGAATTTCAAGATTCAAGAAAGTCTCCAGTCGTATATCTTCATATACCTTCTGTATAATCTTCTTTTCCTTCTTCGCTATCATTTCCTGGGTCTCATCTCCTTTCTAGATGCTTGCATGTTAATGTGTACATTAATATGTACTTACTTAATTGTCCTCTGGTAAAAGTCTAACCTCATACTATATCTAGTGAAAAATCTTCCTCATTGGTCCCAATATCATGTCTGCAGTGTTTTTCCTGAAGTTTCACCTCTCACCTTCACTTAAAACACAGTCTCTTCTAAGCGTGCCCACTCCAGTCTGTGTAAGCAGTCCCACTTTAATGCATTTATTTATTTATATGAATTAATCCTATCTTACATCCTTTTTGGAGTAAGAAAGAGTCTATACGAGTGAAATGACTTATATATTCAACTGTAAGTCCTAGCATCTCACTACAGGCCTTGACTTGTCTTGCTCAGGGAATCTTCAGTGGGTAAATGGATGATTAGAAGAAAGGTATGAGTGGAGGAAAAGAGACAGAATTGTACTTTCTGGTAGGAAACCTATTATAGAAAAACCCAGCCAATCATTTTAGTTAGCATGAAGACCTGTTAGACTGTAAATGCCCGGAGGGCAAGGACCATGTCCTTATCACTTCTGTATCCTTGGTACTTGGCTCAAGTCTTGGCACAAGAAAGATGATCCATGAATATTTGTTGAAGGAAAGAACAAAGGATCAATGAATGGTAACTGGAAACCCCTTTTAGACATTGATCAGGCATGGTAGCCCAGGGGCAAACACCTCCCAGCAGCAGTCTGATTGACTATCTAGTTCTTTTCACCTTCTGGAAGAAGGTGACTATTGAGATGACTTTCAGAATTCGGCTGATACAAATAAATACCTGGCTTCAAACATTATGTGTTGCTCTGAGGTTTGAACACCAACCATATTCTTGGTTTAGAAGAGTAGAGGACAGCTCCGTTCCATTCCATTCCATCCACTAGGGCTGATTCCGGACCACTCGGGGCAGATCAATTCTGAATCTTCCTTCTTCCTCCCTTCTTTCTTTCTTTCTTTCTTTCCTTTCTCTTTCTTTCTTTTCTTTCTTTCTTTCTTTCTTTTCTTTCTTTTCTTTTTCTTTTCTTTCTTTCTTTTCTTTTCTTTTCCTTTCTTTTCTTTTCTTTTTCTTTCTTTTCTTTCTTCTTTCTTTTCTTTCTTTCTTTCTTTCTTTCTTTCTTTCTTTCTTTTTTTTTCTTTTTCTTTTTCTTTTCCTTATTCAGCCAGTATTCATTATTATTCCAGTGATGCCTTGTTTTCTTTCCTTTCTTTCCTTTTTAGACAGAATAATTGCAGCATGGTTGGGTGGTTCTCTAGGTGCCTAAAGAGAGATATACCTTGATTTCAGTTCTTCCATGGGACAATTTTACAGCAATATGCTTCAAAATAACTAAGATTAACTAGATAATGGTAATAAAAGCAAATAATTATATGCCACTCATGATGTGCTGAGCATTGTTTTACATACCTTGTACATAATTACTCATTAATCCTTAGAACAGCACTATGAGAAAAATACTATTATCAAACCTATTTGATAAATGAGGAAACAGAGGCATAGACAGGTGAAGTTCCTTGCCTAAGGTGACAGGGCTAACAAGGGGAGAGGCTAGCATTTGAACCTAGACAGTCTGGCCCCAGCCTACCCTTTGTCTATACTGTTCGGTATTGCCAGCACTTTGACATGACTTTTGTATTCTCAAAAACTTCTCCAGAGGCATTAACTTCATACTAAGGTACTGGATCTGCTTATGTCCAAAATGTTTGGATGTTGAAATTATTCCTTTACTTAGCATATCTTTGTTGAATATTAGCTATGTGCCTGACACTGTTTTAGGCTCTAGATATGTATCAGTGAACAAAAGACAAAGTCACTGATTTTATGAAGCTTACACTCTAGTTTAGGAAGAAAGACAATAAACAAAACAATATCCAAAGCAAAAGTAACATGACTAAACATCAGAGAAATTCAAATTAAAACCAAAATGAGATATCAACTCATACCTGTTAAATTGACTATTATCAAAAAGATGAAACATAAGTGTTGGGCATGGAGAAAAGGGAACCCTTGTACATTGTTGGTGGGAATGCAAATTAGTACAGTCATCATGGAAAAACATATGGAGGTTCCTTAAAAGATTACAAATTGAACTACCATATTACCCAGCAATCCTGCTACTGGCTTTGTAGCCAAAACAATTGAAATCAGTATTTTAAAAAGATGTCTGCACTTCTATGTTTATCAGAGCAGTATTCACAATAGCCAAAATATGGAATCAACATAGGTGTCTATGAAGGGTTGAATGAATAAAGAAAACATATAGAACAGAAAACTATTCAGCATTAATAAAGAAGGAAATTCTGTCATTTGTGACAACATGGGTGAACCTGGAAGACATTATGGTAAGTGAAATAAGCTAGGCACAGAAAGACAAACACACATCATCTCACATGTGGAACCTAAAAAAGTGGAATTTATAGAAGCAGAGAACAGAATTATGGTCACCAGGGGTGGCAGGGCAGGGGCTTGGAAGAGAGGGTTGGAGAGATATTGGCCAAAGAACATAAAATTTTAGCTAAACAAGAGTATAAATTCAAGAGTTCCACTGTACAATATGGTAGCTGTAGTTAATAACAACGTATACTTGAAAATCGCTAAGGTAGTAGATCTTAAATGTTCTCACCACAAATAAAATGATAAGTATGTGAGGTAATGCCAATGTTAAATAATTTAATTTGGCAGTTCCACAATGTATACATATTTCAAAACATCATGTTGTATAGCATAAATATATGCAATTTTTCTTTGTCAGTTAAAACACTAAATCTTAACAAAAAAGCAAATGCAGCTCTATCTCTCCTGTCTTTTTTCATTCTCGGTTTTCCTCCATCAAATATATTGATTATTAACTAATAGTAAGATTGATGGCGGAAAACCGAGAAAGAAAAAAGATATGAATGAGAGGTGGAGGCTTTGTGCCAGGCTTATTATATAGGTCCTGTTAATGAGGTCGGGAGGGACCTCATTAAGGAAATGACATCTGAGTAGGACTTGAAGTTAGGAATGAAGTGGGATGTGCAGAATCTGGGGGAAGGGCTAGTCAGGCAAAAGGAAGCAGCAAGTGTGAAGGTCTAGGGCAGAGGCTGCTGGGGGATTGAAGGATAGCAAGGATGCTAATAGCAAGGATGCTAACACAGCAGAAGTGAAGTGAGAGCTCCATGGATCATGTGATTGAAAAAAGAAAAGTGGAGATTTTGTATTCAGACAAACCAGTGCCTAAATTTGTGCTCAGCTACTAGTTGTATCATCTTGACGAATTATGTATGCCTTTGAGCTTCAGTTTTCTCCTATACAACATGGGAATACCAATTTGTGTCAGGAGCAAATGAGAAAATATAATAAGCCTGGCACAGAAATGAGAGGCACAGTCCTGGTCTATCCTGGCTCCGCAGGCATTCCCAGACAGTCCCCAGAGAGGCTCCATTTGCACCATCCGTGGAAATGGGTCATGCCCCAGCAGGCAGGAGCCTGCGGGCTCCTTCCTCTCATGATGCCTGTCTGGATGCCATGCCCCCAAACCTAAAGCAGGAATCTCGTTCACCTTTCGTTTGCTTTTAACAGTCCACAGCAAAAGCTGGGGTCCAGGCAATGCTTCCAGTGAGATTATTCCAGTAGCTGCCAAGTGAAGAACAACTTGAGCTGTTACAAACAAACAAAGCAGAACAGTTTCCAAGATGTAGGCCTTTTGTTTGTGTGAGCAGGGACATGAGCAAACATCGGCATGTTTCAGTTTAAAATAGCTTCTGGAGTAATTGCTGGCACTGTGTTCCCTAATTACATAATGTCTGTCTTCTTTGGCAGTGACCTTGGTATTGTCTTTGATGTGAAAAACATCAAGTGTGAAACTCCATAAACTTAGCCTGCTTAACTATTTTGTGTACCTACTTCCTAGAGCCCTCCACCCAGATTTCTTTTGTTTTTTTTGTTCTCTTCCTTTGTGGCTATAAATATTTATTAATAGGTTCATGAAGTGTTCAGACAAACTGGTGGGTGACAGATCTTTTTTTCCACAAATATTTCTTAAACAACAATTCTGTGCCTAGTAGGGTGCTAGATCCTGGGGATGAAAAGAGCTG
This sequence comes from Papio anubis, assembly GCF_008728515.1. Classification (NCBI taxonomy): domain Eukaryota; kingdom Metazoa; phylum Chordata; class Mammalia; order Primates; family Cercopithecidae; genus Papio; species Papio anubis. The sequence continues at coordinate 55,925,670 of NC_044976.1, read as the reverse complement.
TATAAAACTCTCTGTTCTCAAGAAAGTTGGGTGAGACAGACATATAAGAAATTATAATGCAATACGGTATAAGATATAGCTCAGTGCTAAAGAGTGTGACCTTTGGGATTAGATACACTGGGTTTGAATTTCCAATTTCATCTTATTTTGTGACATTGGGCAAATTACTTACATTCTCTAGGGCTTAGTTTCACCATCTTTAAAATGGAGAACATAGTTTCTGTTTCCTAGTGTGGTTGTATAAGGTGAGTTAGATAATAGTTTTAAAACACTTGACACTGTACCTGGCAGAGTAAGTGCTTTAAAAAAATCAGTGATTGTTATTATCACTAGTGTTGTGATAGAGGTGGGAATGTAGAGCCATGAGTGACGATTTTCTGGGATATAGCAACTCACAGGATTTGATGTGTACGCCGGATTCAGATGATAAACGTGGCTTTGCCACATGGTCAAAGAGAGAAGAGGCATTATAAATATATGGAAAAGCAAGTAGAGGGATGAAGATGAAAATATGTCATTTGTTCATTCAGTAATATTTAAGGAGCTTCCACTATGTGCTAGGCATTGTACTACATTTTACAGATATACAGTGAACAAGAAAATGTCTTGCCTTCATGGAGCTTACATTCCTCAGGGGGAAACAGACAATAACCTAGAAAGAAAAAAACAAGGAAATTAATAAACAAAGAAAATCGGTTGCAATTATGTCTACAAAAAAGCAGTGTGATACAAAATAGAATAATTAAGCATTTATGGAGGAGATATTATTTTAGGTATGATTAAGTTGAGCCCTGAAGGATAGAATGAGGCAGTCATCATGTAAAGAGCTGAGCTGATGAAGAGCATTTCATGCAAACACAAAGGCCCAGGGGTGGGAAACAGCTTGCTGGGTGTAATCAGCAGCAAGAAGATCATGTGGTTGCAACATCACAAGCTAGAAGACTGAGTGGCCTTCGTTGGGTGAGGGAGGTTGACAGAAGCTTGTTTTTGTTTTGTTTTGTTTCATAGACATATGGGGAGCAACAGGAAAGGTTTCATGCATGGAAGGGGCACAATTAGATTTCTATCTGTTTGGTGGTTCCACTGTATGGAACATAGATTTTAGAGGGTCTAGAGTATAAGTAGAGGACCAGTTAGGAACTATTGCAATCATCCAGTCAAGAGATGGTCTTTGGTTTGCTTTTAAGAGGGAAGACATGAGAGCATGTCTGCTAAGCAATGGTAGTGGTCTAATAGAGAGGGAAACTGATGATACAAGAAGTTATTTCAAAGGAGTTAACGAAGTTAAAGTGGAGACAGGAGCTAGGAGCAGTGACTCATGCCTGTAATCCCAGCTACTTGGGAGGCTGAGGCAGGAGCATTGCTTGAGCTTGGGTGTTCGAGGATGCAGTGAGCCATGCCCACATCACTGCATTCTAGCCTGGGTGACAGAGCGAGACCCCTACTCTAAAAAATGAAATCAAACACAGTGGAGATAGATGTGTGAAGTTTAACAAATAGAGCTTGATAAGAGATTAAATTGGGGCAGAGAGAATGTGAAAAACGGAAATCAAGGATGACCCTAAGGTGGTTTTCTTAAGCAAGAGGCTGCTATTTATGGAGATGAGGAAGAGTGGGAGAGGAACTGGTGTGGGGGGAGGGTATAAAGAGCTTCCCTAAAGGCATATTAAATTAGAGACCCCAATTAGACAACCAAATAATATTTACAGCTCAGGGTCTGTGCAGGAAATATAAACTTGGGAATCATTAGCATTTCTATGGTACTTTTAAGCCATGGTGAGCTCACTCAAGGAGAACGTGTAGATAGAGAAGACACAAGTGCCCAGAGCCCAAAGGTTCAAAAGAAGAGGAGGAGCCAGCCAAGGAGACAGAGAAGAAGAGGTCAGTGAAGTAAGATGGAGGCCAGAAGGAATGAAATGCTGTGTGGCAAGAGAGGAGAGCAATCTAAGAAGGAGGCGGTGGTCAGCTCTGGAATCTTGCTGAGAGGTAAAGTGCAGGCAGAGAGAGGTCCATTGGATTTGGCAATGTGGAAGGCACTGGTGTCCTTGGGAGAGGCGTGGAAGCCAGCTTGGGATGGGTTAAAAATGTGAATGTGGAAGGGAACTGCAGTTGTGTCTGTAGGGCTTTATTTGCTTTAAAATTTGGCGGCTACAAAGACAAACTATTGCCATTTGTGAATTATGAAGGGGGGTATATGAATGTTTGTCTCTTTACGTTTCTGTATCTTTTTGCTTTTACTTCCTGAAAAACAAAAAGTAATGGAAGTACTTTACTTCCACGTGAAAACAATAAGAGCAAATTGTTAGAGAAATTTGGCTGAAAAGTTGCAGAGATATGGAGCAATAGGTGGAGTTCATGTGGGGTTGAGGAAAGGTTTTTGTCTGTCATTTGTTGTTTTTGCTTTTAAATGGGAACTATAAGGACACAGTTGGTGGATGATGGATGATGAGAAAGTGAGAGATTATGTGTAAAGAACTGAAGTCCTTAGCAAGGGAGCAGCGAGGAGACACAGAGGGTAAGTGGTGGGGTTTGCCTTTGATAGGGGTAGAAATGAGTGAGCATGGGAGCAGGAGGAAAGGCAGTGGGCACAGCTACAGAGAGTTGAGGATGGTATTGTAGAATTGGTGCAGGAAGGTGACAGAATGCTGGGGGCACTTCTATTTTCCATTGAGTATGAGATGAGGTCATCAGCTAATAGGGTGAGGGAGTGAGCAGGGCATATGAGAGGTGAGAGGAAAATGAAGAAGGTGTGAGTTGTTGTCTCCAAGAAAGGGGAAGTTAACATGCTGAGGAAGCAGTGAGTGGAGTGGGGACTAAAACATGTGTCTCCAGCTCCTGATCTAGAATGGCTTCTTTTCAGCCACATGCTTCTCATTTACCACTGAACTTCACTGAGTTCCAAGCATGGTTCTTTGACATCATAGGTCCACAATGCATGTTTGCTGAGTGCATTGTATAGGGGGTGGCAGTGCTGTTTTAAGAAAATAAAGAGAGGAAAGTGAAACTTATTGAGCATGTGTTATGGGCTAGGCACTATGCCAGGCACTTCATCTACAATATCTTTTAATGAGGTTTTAGCGATGAGAAAGCTGAGGATCAGAAAATCTAAATAATTTGTCCACAACCACTCAGTGTGTGTATGTATAATGTGTATATATGTATATGTGTGTTTTGTATATGTATACACACATATAAATGTATTTTGTATATGTATATGCATATATAAATGTATTTTATATATGTACATCATATATAAATGCATTATATATCTGTATGTGCATATATAAATGTTTTATATGTATATATAAATGTGTTTTATATATGTATATGCTTATATAAATGCACATATACATATATAAATATTCATACACACACATTTGTAGTCTAATAAGATTCTCTCCCTATCTCAAGGAATTTAGAATCTGGCAGTCTAGGCAAGGACATAAGCTTCACATACAAATGAATAGAGCAGACATCAGCAAACTATAGCCTATGGGCCAAATCATCCCACTACCTGCCTGTTTTTTGTAAATAAAGTTTTATTGGAACCCAGCCATGCCCATTGGTTTAGACATTGTCTTTGGCTACTTTTCCATTACAACAGAGTTGAGTGATTGCAACAGTGTCTGTATGTCTCACAAAGCCTAACATATTTATCTGGCCACTTTATAGAAAAAGATTGCCAAGCCATGGGATAAAGTATAAGGAAGAAGATGCTGCGTTTGAGAAGATGGAGCTAATTATCTTGGTAGTGATCAAACTGCTTCCTTGAAGCAGTGACATTTGAATTCCCTCTTGACAGATTCACTTTTTGATTAAACAGATACTTTTTAGCATCTCTTGTGTGTCAGGCACTATTCTTGGTGTTCGAGTTCAACAGTGAACAACATAGATAGAAGCCTCTACCCTCATAAGGCATTCATTCATGTAGAGAGGTGGAATTTTGAGAGATGGAAATGGAAAAGAAAATCATTGCTGTTGAAGCCCATCTGGAGCCAAGGCAGAAAGGTTGGAATGTTCAGAGAAAGTTGCAGTGATAGGAAATAGTCCAGGTTACCCCAGGATGTGAGGAGGGCAGTAATGAAGGACCAGACTGTAATGTAGTGATTTTCAAAGTGTGGTCCTCAGACCATCCTCGGAATTATGCAGATAGCTGGTTAAAAACACATATTCTTGGGCCACAGTCCAAACCTAGTTATTCCATATCTCTGGGGATAAGAGTCAGGAATCTACATATTCAACAAGTTCTTCAAATGATTCTAATGCTCACTGTATTTTTAAATGATTGTGGTAGAAATTTATTGGAATCGGATTTAAAAGTATGGAGAGGGAGTGTCAGCAAAAGGTAGGAGGCAGGGGAAAGGAGTGAAGGCCCTCCCATTTAAGACAATTTAGAACCCACCACTGAAATTCAGACTCCTGTAGGCATATCTGAGATACTAATGGATGAGGTCACTTGTAAATGTGGAAGCCCATTTACAAAAGGAACTGTGGAGCCTTCCTAGGAGAAAGCCCAACCTAGAAGACAAAGGAAAGGAGAAAGATGTGGTTGATGCAGACCTCTACTTGTCAGAGGGAAAGGACGATGCTGAGCGCATTTCCAGGAGAGCAAGGAGATTCGACTCGCGGTTCAGGCCCTCACACTCTCATTTTCAAGTCAAGACTGACAGAGCCAGTTCACCAAACATGTAAACCCTGTTAGTGTGTTTGAGAGGCCTGTAGTTAAGACAGTTGAGGTGGAAATATAGAACGTGCACTGAAATGGTGAAAATAAAAGGTAAAATTAATGATAGAGGTAATTAGGTAAGGCCGGACTCCCCGGAATAACCCTGTGATTAAGTGGGACATCACCTTTTATGGCAAAGAGAGAGGAGTGAATACAACTATCCAAGCAAGAGAAACCACTTGAGCAGAGCTGCATAATCAGAGATGGCACATGCATGCTGTAATGAGTGGACCAATTTGGCTGGAATAGGAAATTCATGTAGGGTCGTAATAGGTGATAAGTCTGGAAAGATTGCTTAGGGCCAGATGGTGAAGGGCCTTGAACGCTAAGCAAAGGACTTTGGCGTTTATCCTGGAGACAGTGGGGAGCCATTTAAGTTTTTTAGCAGTGGGGCTATGTGATTAGAGCTGTACTTCAGGGAAATTAAACCAGTGGAAGGATGGAAGATAGATTGTAGATGAGAGAGACTGGAGGTGAGGAGACTAATTAGGATATTGCTGAAAAGGCCTGGGTGAGAAATAATGAGGACCTGAAAAAGGTAGAAGCAGTGGGAATGGAGAGGAGAGGGAATGGCGGGTTGAGAAAAAACAGATCAAATCTACGGGAGTTGGCAATTGAATAGAGAAATGGAGTGCTTCAAGGAGATGAGTCCAAGACAACTCTGAAGTTTCCCACAGGGATAACCACAGAGCCATTGGAGCCATTGACAGAAACTGGGAGGACAGAGATGGATAAGTGGAAAAAGGCATGGAGCCTGTTGGTTTGCAATGTGAGAGGGACAACTGAGCAGGCTGTTAAGTGGCAGGAACTCTGGGGAGGTCAATGATGGCACCATGGGCCTGCACAGGAGTTCCCTTCCCTTGCGATCAAATGCAAGGCCATAAGGACCATCGATTGGCCCCAGCCCAGTGTTCAGATGTTTTCATTCTTTCTCCCTGCATACGCACAGAGTCATACACTGATTCAATAAATTTATGCTGGAAACAAAATCTTGGGTTACACGTGTGTGTAGTGACTAGTTTTGTTCACTTCACCCCATGCGGTAAAACTCATGCCATAAGTCCAGAAAATATGAAGGAAAAAGAAATATTCTGATAACACAGTGTGAATCTACCAGGGAAGAATAAGCAAAACTGATTAGGAAACTGATTTCTCCTCCAAGTTTCATTTTTAAATACATAAAATAGATGATCAATTCTTCAATGGAGAGTATAAATAAAGCTACATATTGATGTTTGAAAAAAAAGTTCCCCTTTCCTCCTTTTTTATTCTTTAATTTCTTAACAATGCAACACCAAATCAAATCATTTCAACAGCCCTGCTGGGCTCAGGAGGACTCTGGCACAGCAAGAAGGGCTTCCCCTAAGTATAAGTTACCAAGCCAAAAATGCAGTGAAAACCTTCTCTTCAGCAAAAGCGGAATGAAAAAATGAAATATTCTTCTAAAATTTATTTTTTAGAGTGGAAAAGGAAGTTGCTTAAGAAATTCAGAAGTTAGCTGGGCGCAGTGGCTCATGCCTGTAATCTTAACACTTTGAGAGGCTGAGGCAGGGCAGATTGCTTGAGCCCAGAAGTTCCATACCAGCCTGGGCAGAATGAGAAACCCCCTCACTACAAAAAATTACAAAAATTAGTCAGGTGCAGTGGCATGCACCTGTAGTCTCAGCTCTGTGGGAGGCTGAGGAGGAAGGTTTGCCTGAGCCCAGGAAGTTGAGGCTGCAGTGAGCCGTGATTGAGCCACTGCACTCTAGCCTGGAGGACAGAGTGAGACCATGTCTCAAAAAAAAAAGAATAAAAAGGCCGGGCGCGGTGGCTCAAGCCTGTAATCCCAGCACTTTGGGAGGCCGAGACGGGCGGATCACGAGGTCAGGAGATCGAGACCATCCTGGCTAACACGGTGAAACCCCGTCTCTATTAAGAAATACAAAAAACTAGCCGGGCGAGGTGGTGGGCGCCTGTAGTCCCAGCTACTCGGGAGGCTGAGGCCGGAGAATGGCGTGAACCCTGGAGGCGGAGCTTGCAGTGAGCTGAGATCCGGCCACTGCACTCCAGCCTGGGCGACAGAGCGAGACTCCGTCTCAAAAAAAAAAAAAAAAAAAAAAAAAAAAGAGAGTGAAATTAAGTAGTTATTTCAAAGTTATAACTTTGAAATCAGGACACTAGTTAGTCAAGAATTCTAGAAGTACAAGAATTATAGAAGGAAATCAGAAGTATGTGAATATCTATAACCTGCTAAGCACTTACATCCCCATCCCATCCTTCATAAGGACACCCACTGCCTTCTGTCACTACCTGACCTCCTCCAGGAGAATCCTTTTGTTCTGGAGGTGCAATATAGTGTCATCACATGCTCACGAATTTTGAAGGCAGGTACTCCCAGATTTCTATCCTGGTTCTGAGCTTTATTAACTGTGACTTAAGGCAAATCTCTTAATTTCCTTGGGACTCAATATTCTCATCTATGACTGTGAGAATTAAATTAACTAATGAGTAAAAAGCACCCCACAGTGTGGCTGGGATGTAATGGATACTTTTTAAAGAAAAAAAAAAAAACTTTTTATTTTAGAATAGTTTTTTATTTAGTGAAAAATTGCAAAGATTATACAGAGAGATCCCGTAGAAGCCACACTCAGTTTCCCCTATGATTACTTCATTTTAGTAAGGTACTTTTGTTACAACAAACCAATATTGATACATGATTATTAACTATAGCCCATACTTTATCAGATTTCCTTGGTTTTTACCTAATGTCCTGTTCCTGTCTCAGCATCCTGTCCAGAGTACCACAGTACATTTCATCATCATGTCTTTTTAAGCTCCTCTTGGCTGTGAAGTTCTCACCCTTGTTTTTAATGGCCTTAACAATTTAAAGGAGTTCTGGTGAGGTGTTTTGTGGCATATCACTCAAATAGGATGTCTGATATTTTTATCATGATTAAACTGGGGTTATAGATTTTTCAACATAAGACCCAAAAGCAAAGAACAATGTTCATGACTTCTCACTGTTGATGTTGAGCTTGATCACCTGGCTAAGGTAGGCTTTGTCCGGCTTCTCCACTCAAAAGTAACTATGTTCACTTCCTTTCCATATGATACGTTTTGGAAGCAAGTCACAATGCCCAGCCCACACTTAAGGAGTATGAAGTTTTGCTCTACTTCTTTGAAGGTGAAGTGTTTACATAAATTATTTGAAATTCTTCTGCACAGGAGATTTATATATTCTCCCTCGTTCATTTAGGTATCCAATCACTTTCGTATGTCAGTATGGACTCAAGGATATTTATTTTATACTTTGTGTTATAATCTAATACTGTTTTCTTTGATTCTCAAATTGTTGCAGTATTTACCATTGGAAGCTCTTTAAATGGGCTTCTGTGTTCCTTTGACATACCCCGTCACTGGGGGGGTGTGTGCACGTGTGTGCGTGTGTGTGTTTTACTTTGCTTTGTTTTAGCACTTCCTTACTTTCTGGCACTTTAGGATGCCCCAGGCTTATCTTGTGTATTGCCTGTCCCAGACCTAGAATTAGCTCTTTCTCCGAAGAATCGTGGTTCCCTTTATTGAAATGGAAATTTTTTTATGTCATTTTTCCCTTTTACTTTAAGGGCACAGAATGAAGCTGCTAAGAATTCATTATGGAGTTTTAAACAACATTAACAGTACAGACAATTTGATGTCTCAGAGTAAGCAAATATTTCCTTTAATGCCTTCTATCTGCCAGATGTACTGCAGGTTTCCAGAGATATTAAGATGACATGGGACACATTTTGAGAGTTTCCTGTGCATAAAGTTACTATATGCACCATTCTAAACATTTCACATTAACTCATTTAACCCTTACAACAATTCGGTGAAGACCCTGTTATTCTCATAAATGGACAGCTATGATAATATACTCCTGCAACCCAAGACTTCACTATTTTCACTGACAAAATACATAAGTAGAGGGTACTAAGAGCAGAAAAGAGAGGCACCCAATTCAGCGGTAGGATTAGGGAGGACTTCCTGGAAAAAGTGACACCCGAGCGAAATTCCGGTGGGTGAAAAGGGATTATGAGCAAAATGTGTGCAGTAGTGTTCTAGGATGAAGAAAGACCTTGAGTAAATACACCAAGAAGTGGAATCCCTTACTAGGTGAGGAGAAGGGTAAGCAGTGAAATATTGCCAGGCAGGGCATGAGTAGAGTTGAGGTTGAGAAGGAAGACAAGAGACTAAGTCTTAGAGTATATGTCTATTCTGCTGGATAGCTTGGACCTTGGACTGGGAAAGAAGGAGTGATAGGATAACATCTGAGTTATGGGCAGATCCTTTTGACACAATGCAGATGACAGATGGAAAGTGTGAAATGAGGCAATAAGACTAGTTAGGAGGGAATAGCAAAGGTGCAGGGGAGATTTTTAGGGTCCCAAACTAAGGCAGAGGCAGTTCAAGTGAGAGAAAGTCATGTGTATTAACTGGCAGGACCTAGAGACTGAGAAACAACAAGGCTACTGCATTTCTTTTCTTTCTTAAATGTGTAGTCTGAGCCCCAGGGCAATAAAAGAGAAGGGATTCAAGGGGAATGCTTTAAGGAGAAGATCGCGAGTCTGTCTACAGTATCCTATGATGTGAATTTTGGGAACCTGAGTTTGCCAGTAAAGCAGGAAAGATAGAAGAACCTTACCCTTTATTGTAGCAGCATTCATCTGCAAGAGGAATCAAGCCAACCAAAGTTGAATTCTGCCTCCTCTACTTAGCTGGGATATCTTGCCTGAGTCGCTGAGTCTTAGTTTCCTCATTTGTAAGGTGAAGAGACAGCAGTACCTACCTGTTGAGGTTGTTGAAAGGACAAGAGTTAATGTACTTAATGCTTTGGACACATAGATATGTGCCATCTATTATGATTGGTTTCAAATTTCCAGGGTTTTATTTTTTGCTTTCTCATTAATTTCATTTAATCTCTCAGCTATCTTTTATGGGTACATTTTAGCATTCCTTCACAGCAAGATACTTCAGCACAGAGAAATGAAAGAATTTGCTCCAATTAAAGAGCTCCCAGAATACATTTTTGAACTTCCAGACCAGAATTTTTCCACTACATTTTCATCAGACTTGTTAAATATGAAAATAGTCCTTGATCAATGACCTTGTTTATTCATTTAACAAATATTTATTTCAAGTACTAGTCTATGGCAAACATTATTACATATGATAAGGATATGGAAAGAACAAAATAGACACAGCTCCCATCTCACCGACTCAACATTCTACTTGGAGAGATATACAAACAAACAAATAAATAAGTGTAAAATATGATATTGGAGATGGTTAAGTGCTGTGAAAGAAAATTAAACTGGAATTTGCCTAACATGCAACAAATTATTTATTCGCCCTGCTTCAACTCTTTTGCCAAGATTAAATTTTCCACAATTGACTGTCCTATTATAGTGGGTTTCTTTCATTTTAAGACCTGTGTCCTCCCCAGTACTGCGGAGAGAGAAGAATTGTGAGGATAGGAAGTAGAGCAGAACAGTAGGCAATGATCTTTCCTAAAAATACTAACAAAAGTTTTGCCTCAATTTGGGGTCCCAGTACTTTAAAACTCATTTGTAGTTGTTGGCTTGGGCCAAGAGAGGAGGCTAAAATTCAATCATGAGGAATAAAGTAGGTGGGGGAAAGCAAGAAGTTGAAAGATAATGAATTCCACTATTAAAAGCCTTTGAAATACTTTGGTGCCTTTTCTCCAGCTGTTTTCTCTGTCACGTAATGAGAATTAATTTTATACAAAAATTTTCAAACTGCTTTTACAAAGCCTTGTAGTAAAAGCACATTCTCATGTCACCAAAAACTCTCTTCAAATGTAATTTGTTGCATGAATATAGCATCCCTTACTTTACCATTCTACTGTTGTTTAATGTTCAGGTTGTTTCCAATCCTTGGCATATCTGGCATCTATTGCTCTGTGTCTATCTAATCCTTTGGGTGTTTCATCCCAAGGTTTAAATGGCTTAAAACAACATTTACCTATTATTTCTCATGTTCCTATTGGGTGTTTAGATGGGTTCTACTGATTTAACCTGGGCTCACTCAGGCAGGTGCTTTCAGCTGGCGGCTCAGCTGAGCTGAAGGTCCGAGATGTCCACATTCACCTGTCTTCTAATTGGTGCTGACTGCACGGGGATACCTCCATTCTCCCTGATGGCTTTCATCCTCCAGTAAGTTAGACTGGCTTTCTTACAAGGAGGTCTCAGGACAGTATTTCAAGACAGGTGAGAAAGCTCTAAGACCTCTTGATGTCTGGGCTCTATAACTAGTAAAATGTCACTTCTACAACATTCTTTTGTTCAAAACAAGTCACAAGACCAGGCCAAAATTAAGGCATTAGAAATAGACTCTACCTCAGGACAGCAAGAGCATCAAAGTCACATTACAAAAGGGAATACCAGTCAGCATCTAAGGGATTTGTAGCTGTTAACCTACCATAAGAGATTACTATACCTTATGCTGCAATGAACATTTTTATAAATTGAGCTTTATGTTTTAGAGGCTAAAGCATTATTTCTTTTCAATCAACCCCTAGAATTTGATTTGCCAGGTAAAAAGCTCCAGATACAAAGGCTCTTGCTTTCCAGAATTCACCTCCATGACCCCTCACTACCTCTGCTTTCTAAGACAAAGGACATTCAATTGGTCAACCCCAAATAAAAAAGTTAATTCTAATGTTTTATTACAACCAAAGGCAGATTTTTTTTTTCTAAAGGACTAAAGCAGCTCAGTGGCAAAGAGCTGGATTTTTCTACTTCTGATTAAGAATAGCGTTCTCCTTGGCATAAACGAAATCTTGAGTGAGGAGCTGGAGGCAGACCAGATTTCAGATCCATCTACCAAACAAATCCCTTGTGATTTGAATGTATGAATTTGTTGAGATTTCCTGATGGCTAACAATATGCCTTCATGTTAGCAATGACAAAAAAACTAATAGCTGGGCACGGTATTAAAAAAAGGCCTCTTTTTCATGTAATTGAATTCTTCAATCTTGCACTGCATTCATTGAGAAGAACTCTTGGGATGAATTTCTTTGAAATCTCTGCTACTGATTTTATTTTCTGATATGTTGACCTTCTTCATCTCGAGACATGTTGCAAGATTGGCAGGCCTCGTTTTCTGTGCATCAGATACAGTGAAGCTGTGTTAAGGCTCCTGCCGTTGAAATTTATTCAGTGTGGATGCTAATGAAGAATTTTAAAACGATCTAGTCTGCTTGATTCCTCTTTTTTTCTCATTTCTCTGAAAGGGGGAGATACAGCATCTCTTTAGCAAAGAGAACTGAAAAATAATGACCACATCTCTCATTCAGAACTTAGTCTGGTTTTCAGCTCACTATGTTCTATTTTGTGAAGCAAACTATAAATCTTTATCAAGGATGATGGTGATTATTATTTTTATTATTAGAGATGGAGTGGATAAATATCTTACTGGTAATTGCCCTGTCTAAATGTCCTCCACACACATCAGTTTATACAATGTATATATTTACCGTTTATCAGGTATCTGCAATGTGAAAAACACCAAGCTAGGCATGGGCAATGCAGATATGAATTAGTTACGCCTCCTTCCTTCAAAGCAGCTCACAATCAAATATGGAAGGTGGACGTGAATCAAATTGACCCAGGTAAGCATAACATTTTCAAAATTGCACCTGGAAAAGGACTCGCATTAAGAATGAATGAAAGAGGAAATATCTTTCATGCAACCAGTAAGCATAAGGAGAAATTCATTGTGTTTATTCAACCCATTGCCCTTAAGTTAGACTAGCAGCACCTGCCAGGACTTCATTTCAGTAACACATTTGCCAAAACCTTTAACTTCCTTGCCTCCCTGGTTTTTCATCACATGCATCTAGAAAGACACCAGTCTGGGCCAAACTCAACCAATCTTTTCCATGGTGCTTATACCTGCATGGCAGGGTCACTTCAGTGGGCAGAATGACATGACCACCAATCTCAAAAGTATCCACATACCATCCAGTTCCTCTGTTCAACTTATTTTCTCACTCTGTGCAATAAATGTATCTCATTTTGTCCATTTTTCCTCAAACTCCCAACTCCTCCCCAACCTCCCTCCCGTACCTTTCTGACTCTCAGCAAATGAGTTTGCCTCTTATTTCACATGCAAAGTGAATCTGTGAAATGAGAAATCTTTCACCTTCCTCCATTAAACATACAAACGTGGCCGGGCGTGGTGGCTCCCGCCTGTCATCCCGGCACTTTGGGAGGCCGAGGCAGGTGGATCACGAAGTCAGGAGATCGAGACCATCCTGGCCAACATGGTGAAACCATGTCTCTACTAAAATACAAAAAATTAGCCTGGTGTGGTGGTGTGCGTCTGTAGTCCCAGCTACTCAGGAGGTTGAGGCAGGGCAATCGCTTGAACCCGGAAGGCGGAGGTTTCAGTGAGCCAAGATGGCGCCAGTACACTCCAGCCTGGCAACAGAGCAAGACTCCGTCTCAAAACAAAACAAAACAAAACACCATATAAACCTAATGGCACCTGGACCCTCCTGCCCCCATGTCCTCCCCAGAGGAGAGTGAGCCTAGTTCCTTTGCCAAAACCAATTTATTCACATAGGCTTCAAAACATGTCTTTTGAAAGATGTTCCTTTCTGTCATCATCTAAACATGCTAGAGTCACTTCAGTCTTGAATCAATAAATAAACTTCCTTCCAGAGACCCTCACACCTGCCACCAGCTATAACATTTTTCCTTTGTCTCTCCTAACTGCATAGCTATTTTAAAAAGGTCTGTCTCTTATTGCTATCCTCATTACAAATCGTGTTATTCTGCCCTAACCTGGCTTCTGATTGCATCATTCCATTGGAACATCCTTCATTAAAGTCGTCAAGTGATATCAATGTCCTTAACTCAAGGGCCTATCTCAGTACCCACCTTCCTTGACCACTGTGCCATGTTGGCATTGTTGACCACTCCCTTCCTTGTGAAAAACCCTCCTCTCTCCTCCACTTTGATGGGACACACTTCTTCAGGTTTTCTCGATTAATTCTGGTTATTCCTTTGTGCCCTTTCAGGTCCATCTTTTTCTACTTGGCCATTAATGACAGGGTTTCCTAAGTTTTCACCATGGGCATCTTCCCCTCACATACTTCCTCCTCAGACTTTCCACACCTACAACCTTGAGGACCACTGAAAACTGCCCAGATTGCATCTCCAATGCACAGCCTTCCCTGAGCTCTAGGCCCACATTTCTTGCTATTTTATATCTGCACCTAAATGTCCCCAAAGCATCTCAAATTCAACATACCCAAAACAGGATTCATGATCTGGTCCTCTTCCAGGATTCTCCATCTCTCTGCACTTGCACAAGTTAATAAGAATCTGAGTTATCCTTGACACACTCTTCCTCAATCCCTAACCAAATTCTGCACATTCTAACTCTAAGATCACCTTGATCCATCCATTCGTCCATTTCCACTTGCTCTTATCTCCACCCTTGTACAAACCATTGTTGCTTCCCCTCTGGGACTAATGCAAGGGCCTCCTGACGGATCATTCTGATTTCTCCCTTATCCTCTTCCAGTTCATTCTCCATATGACAACCAAAATGATCATTTAAGAATACAGAACTAATTGTATCACATCTCTGATTAAAATCCTCCAATGGCTTCCCATGACACAGGATAAAGGCCAAAATCTTTAACATATCCTAAAAAGCTTTGCATGGTCTGACTTCTATCTATTCCTCCATCCATATGAAACCTGCCCTCTGCCATTACCCCTTCTTGACATAAGAATGTATGCTGGTATTTCCTCTATTGGGACATTTATCTTCTACTGTTTACCTAGTTTACACCCTGTTGTCCATCCAGTGTGTACACAGAAAGTCACCTCCTCAGAAGAATCTTTTCAGAATCTCAAGACTAGCTCACTTCTCCTGATGATATGCTTTTCTGGTACCATATAATTCTGTAATTATTTGGTCAATGTCTACATCCATCACTAGACTAGAAACTCCACGAGGGCAGAGGAGAATGTCTTTCTGGCTCACTACTCTTTCCCCAGTGCTTATGCCAGTGCTAGGAACACAGTAGACATTTAACTATTGTTCTCAATGAGCACTCACCTATGTGCCAGACATTGTTCTAGTGGTAATACAGCAATGAACAAAACAAACCTGATCAGTGTCCTTTTGTACAAAAGAAATAAAATTAAACAAGTAAATAAACATATCATATTAATAAGTAATAAGTGCTATAAAGAAAACAGTGGAGCAAGGGGATTTAGAATGTTAGACAGTAGTGCACTGAGGCACTTTTGTTTAGGGTCTAAAGGCTATTTTGGATAGAGAAAGCCTTTCTGAGAAAGTAGCATTTGAGCAGAAACTTGAATTAAGTGAGAAAGCTGATATGGAAAGAATCAGGAGAACTTTCTGAACAGAGTGAAGGCAAGTACATAGGGGAATGAGCCAGGCACGTTTGAGGGGCAGCTGAAAGGTCAGTGTGGAATGACAGGAGAGTCATGCCAGTAGAAAGTGGGGTTGGAGAGGAGGACAGGGGCATATCACCATGTGAGGATTTGCCCTTCAGAGTTGGACCCCTTGTTGTGTAAGAAATACTGAAACATGTATTTTTCAAAGTCCAGATCTCCAGGCTCCAATCCCAGTTCTGCCACCAGCAGCTGAGTGGTGCTGGTGCTGAAAGCAAATCATGTTCTCTCTGTTCCTCGGTTTCCTTATGTGATCAATGAGAATTTGAAATTAGATTATTTCTAATGTTCTTTCGAGATCTAAACTTTATTTGTTATGAATGTGATTTGATAAGGAGAACTGGGTTAAATGTCCTAGTCTGCAACTGTGATTTTGTGCAAGCTTCTTTTCCTTTCTGAGTCTTTTTTAATGCTTGAAAAATAGGAGTAGGAGAGCCTCCTCTCAGGATTGGCATCAGAAGACATGGGCTGTGAAAGCTTTGCGTAAATTGTAGCGTGTTTTAGAAACCTGTTGCTGAAATGTATTGAGAATCTATAGTATACTAGGCACCGTTGAAGGTTCTGTGTGTGTGTGTTTTTTTAATACTCACAGCAATCTCAGGATGTAGGTCTATTTAACTGAGACCAAGAGAGAGTTTTTTTATCGCAAGTTCTCTCCTGTAGTCAAATGGCAGAGTTAGTTTTGCACCCAGATCCTGTTGGCTTCAAGGCTTGAAGACTCCTCACTAGAACACAAGGTCTATCCAAATGTGTGAGTGCAGGGGCAGGGTGGAGAGGTGAGGAGCTGTTTGAAAGCCCAGTCCCAAGGGCATTATTAATATAAAAGAAATTTACCTAATGATAATGCGATATTTGTATTTCAGTATTAAGACTGCTTGAAATAATCTGTATCGTAATGACATTTTTTCAAATTCATACTAAAGAGAGAAACATGTGCAACCCAGAGTTCATCATGGGACAGTAATCAATCATTCTTACATCTGGTCATTCATCTATTGAGCACCTACTATGTGTCAGGTCCTACCCAAATTGGTAATGAGACAGAAATGAAGAAGATGCCTTTGACCTCAAGGACCATACAGCTTCAAAAATGAACATGGGGATAAAAATGATAGTGAATTCTGACAGTTGGGGCAAGCAGAGCCATATGCAATGTCCAGTGAACACCGAGGGGAAGCTGTGCATAAACCAGGAAGAACCTTGCACAAGAAATGTTGCTTAAAGCTGAGATTCATATTTAAGAAGTGGATTTATGGACTCACTAGTACTAAGGAAAGCAGGGTTACCATCTCCCTGTCCTTGAACCCTATACCATATTTCATAAACACTAGCATACATATTTATTCCATGTTTTAATATCTGGGAAATAAGGATGCATCCCAGAGTTGCTGACATCTTATAATCACTGCTGACTGGCAGTCAGCCATCATTACCTATATGCACACACTTGGTCAGAGCTGCTCATACCACCATCACTTCTACTGAGTTGTGCACATTGCTGTTCCTACAAGTGCTGAGTTTGATTGACAGTTAAAGGATCTTCAAAAAGATTACACCATGATTCATCTTTGAAATGAAAAGTTATTTGTACTCAGAAAAGCCCAGAAACAGTGCAGCATGATATTTGGATATAAATGCATCTAAGAGATGTCTCACTAAGTAGGAAACAAAAATCCAAAGTGACAAGAAATTATTGTCATAACTTTTACTTGGCAGCATCTTTTTTCCTCGCGGTACATAAAATAGTAGTACACCTTATATTATACCTGATGCCTCTTAGGCCAAGTGAGATGTTGAATTTCAATTAATCTAGGCAAGTCTTATATTTTTAGAAGCTTCATTAACTCACTTTGAGCTTTGGGCCCAGTTTATGTAATCCAAGCTGGTTTTGTGAACTCCTACCATGCTATCCCTATGCCATTCACTCAAGACCTTACTTTTTTCCTAGCGAGATAGCACTGGGCTAAATTCAGCTCAGTGTTCCAGGCTGTTGAGAATGGCTCGAATTGTGATTCAGTTATCCCATATATTAGCCACCCCTTGTGTCATCCGTGCTGACACTTTCTGGTCACCCAAGGATGATCTTATTATCTAAGCATGTTATTTATAAGGAATTTCACAGCTGAAGCGAGGTACAGAATGACCTACTGTAAACCAAGAGCGATTAACAAGTTTGGAGCCAAGCCAAACTCCAGAACAAGGTTGTTGTTGGCATGATTTTAATCATGATAGACAATTAGCCGAGCTTAATTATATTGAGACGAGAAACCAGAGTGAGTGGCAGTAATGAATTTCTCTGGGAACTCCCTTGTGTCTCCAGCTCATACTGGCTGGCCTATAAAGGATGTAAAATGATAAAAGATGTTTGCCTACATATACAAGCTGTGTTTACCTCGAGGAGCAGCCCATGTGGGGAAGGGGTCTGAAGGACTCTCTCTTCTATGGGGACTTATCACAAGACACAAATGGGATTCTCAGTTCCACTGGCATTTTTGCTTCAGGAAGGAGATGCAGAAGAGGGGAAACATCTTTCAGCTGCGCTTGGGCACATTAAATGTTAATGTGATTGTGTAGCTGGGGATTCTTTAAATGTCGCCCATGGCTGAAGTATTACTGGAGTTGTGCATTAGCACTTTTTGGTGTTATAAAGGCTTAATATTTTCACTGACTGTGTCAAGCCCAAATAGAAACCTGGAACTTCAATAGAATGAGAAAATGATTAGAATGTAAAAAAAAAAAAAAAAATTGTAACAATTTGACACTTCTTGCCTCCAGGTTTAGAAATGGAATTCAAAATGAAACTCTCCTTAAGTCTCTAGTCTCCTTTCCCATTATGGATTTTAATTGACTTATTATAATTGAAATATAGAAGAAAGAAAAGTTCTAGACAATAACTGAAATCCGTAGTTTACATAGTTCTTTAGAGTTCACAGAGTATACTGATATTTAATCCTCACACCACCCACCCCCCCCACGCTTTGGAAGATAAACTGTTGTACCATATTTAAGCTGAATAAGCTGAGGTTCAGAGTTTTTGACTTATCTAAGTGAAATGGCCTAAATACACACAAAACCTCTGATTGCAAGATCGGGTTGTTGCCGATGGAAAAACTAAAAGTTAAATAAATAAAGATTCCTATAAGGCGAAGTTTGAGATTAGCTTTCAGTGGGGTGGACATTCTCAGTGTGAAAGCAATGCCAATCAGTGTGTGTGTGTGTGTGTGTGTGTGTGTGTGTGTGAGAGAGAGAGAGCTGTGAATACATCAGCCTGCCTCCCTCTTTTTCTTCTTTCCTTCATCGTTCTCTCTCACCCTTCCTTCCACTGAATACTTCTAGTAAATATTGTCTGCATTTCTAGGAACAGTACTGGGTGGTGGGAACAGACAGAAATATATAATATACAACTCCATTCATACACCAAGTTCATAGCAGTATTTTTCACAGTAGCTCAAAGGTGGAAGCAACCTGTGTATTCATCTATGGATCAGTGGATTAACAAAAGTGAGACATTCATACAGTGGAATACTATACAGCCTTGAAAAGGAAAATAATTCTGATGCATGCTACAGCATGGATGAACTTTGAAGACATTATGCTAAGTGAAGTAAGCCAGACCTAAAAGGACAAATACTGTACATTCCTACACATACAAGTTGCCTCGTATGGTTAAATTTAGAGAGACAGAAAGTAGAATGGTTGGTACCAGGGGTTTGGGGGAGGAAGGAAGAAATAGGGGGTTAATGTTTCATGGGTGGGAAGATAAAAAGGTTCTGGAGATGGATGGTGATGATGGTTGCACAATAATGTGAATCTGCTTAATGACACTGAACTGTAAATTTAAAATGGTTAAAATGATACATTTATATTATGTATATTTTGCCACACACACACACAAAATTTGATCCCTGCCCTTCAGTGAGCACCAACTGTACTAACAGCCCATGGGGGAGGCGGGCTGCTGTGTGACATGTGCTCTGAGAGTGGGATCACGGGGCAGCCTGGGGGCATGGAGGAGAATTCACAGTGCAGGCTAGGGATGAGCAAGGAAGCCAGGGATAGCTTCATGAACAGTGTGCTGCAGAGGCCTGAAGTAATTCTGAAGGAAATTTGAATTTCTCCAAGCAAAGTCAAGGGGCAAAGGTGGATGATTATTTCATGCAAAGAGAGCTGCAAGTGCAGAAGCACAGAGGCTTGAGAAAGCCTGGTTGGTTAAGGAGATGAAAAAAGTCATTTGCGACTGGAGCCCGGAGCTCAAGACCATCTGGCTACTATTCCTCTCGGAGAGTTAAAGCAACTTGCCCAGTAGGGTTAAAGCTATGTTTGAAACTGGGGTTTTCCTGTTTTAAAAATCCATTCTCCTTTTACTATCCTAGGCTCTAGAGTTCTGCTGTCAAATACGGTGGCTATTTAAATTTAAATCTAATTTATTCAAGTTAACTAAAATTAACAATTCAGTTCCGCAGTCACACTAAGTACATTTCAAGTGTAGTTAGTAACCTGCCAATATGGACAGCTCAGATACAGGATGTTTTCATCACCACAGCAAGTTTTACTGAACAGGCGTTTTCTAGAGTTTCCGGAGTAACTCTCTTGCTATCAATCTCTTTGTATAGTAGAGCATCACCCCAGATCTTGATATTATTATCCCCATTTTTTTTTTTTTTTTTTTTTTGAGATGGAGTCTTGTTCTGTTGCCCAGGCTGGAGTGCAGTGGCGCCATCTTGGCTCACTGCAAGCTCTGTCTCCTGGGTTCATGCCATTCTTCTGCCTCAGCTTTCCGAGTAGCTGGGACTACAGGCACCCACCACCATGCCCAGCTAATTTTTTGTGTTTTTAGTAGAGACATGGTTTCACTGTGTTAGCCAGGATGGTCTCGATCTCCTGACCTCATGATCCGCCTGCCTCGGCCTCCCAGAGTGCTGGGATTACAGGCGTGAGCCACCGCGCCCAGCTATTATCTCCATTTTTAAGAAAAAGAAAGTGCAGTTTAGAGAAGCTGAGTAACTTGATGATAGTTTCACAGCTATTAAGCAGTAATGCTCGAACACAAATTCCAAAACCCTCTGAATACACATTCAGTACACTGTTCATTAATCCATAGCCTCCTGCTGTCTTCAGCTACCTCTTTGCTCCTGTCTCACATTCAGATTATTCTTCCTAAAAGAACATGTCTTTTCTTTGTCAACTGGAGAAAACACAGATCTCTTAGTTTGACACTAAGTCTTTCCACAAATTGGGATAAATATACTCTGCACTTTTTTCTTCTTCTCTTATTTCTTTTTCAACAGTCATTCTCTGCTCCAGGAGCAGAATATATCAGTGACATTTTAGCCTCTGGGCCTTTGCTGTCCCTGATGCCCCTTCCTAGACTAACATTCTCTTCCTTTCTGCCTACTAGACTCTCACTTGACTTTCAAGTTCTAGTTCATGACCCACCTATCTAGAAAGTCTTCCTTGATCAACCTGGGCTGCAAAGAGCTCCCTTTTCTAGCCGGGCATGGTGGTGGGCATCTGGAATCCTAGCTAGTCGGAGGCTGAGGCAGGAGAATCACTTGAACCCAGGAGGCGAAGGTTGCAGTGAGTCAAGATTGCGCCATTGCACTCCAGCCTGGGGGACAAGAGCAAGACTTCGTCAAAAAACAAAACAAAACAAAACAAAACAAAAACTCCCTTTTCTCTCTTTCGTGGAAGCAGGATGCAGCTTATGTGATGCTACATGGGAAACCACTCCTCTGCTTCTATAGAGGCCGCTCTTCTCATTCTACTAATGGAAACACTTGGCATTGCAAAGTGGAATCTCATGTAGACCTCATTCCTCATCTTGGTGAACTATTGGTGCAAGTATTAACCGTCCTTGATAGCTGTACTCAAGCTCTGCTGTTACTACTTGTTGAATTTGCTTTTCCCATATTTTGCTTGACTTCAGCTCTCCCTGCTATATGACAACTATTATATTAGGCACATTTGTTATATTTTTTTATTTGTTGTCCTCCAACAGTTCTATAAAAAACGTATTGTTATCCTTATTTTACCCAAAAGGTAACTGAGGCTCAGTGAAGATAGATGAGTTACAAATTCATAGAGATGTGAAGTGAGATGGGAATTGGACCCAAAGCCTGTGCTCTTTTCCTTGTTGCAGTATAAGCCTTCTCTGCATGTGGTAAGATGTTTCAAGTTATTACAGTGAACATGTGGAAGCTGTGTCCTTCTCAGCTGTGAAAAAATTCTACCTGTATGTTATACTCAACATATATGAAGTAAAAGTCTATTGTAGCTGTTACTCCAAAACTTTGCAAGTTTCATTTATATCAACTCTCTACCTTGGATATGGCATTGGAGTCCACCTAATATCAAGGGTAGAAGGAGCATACAATTTAAAGCCCTGGCCTTCTTTTGAAGCTCCATCACTCATTGTTTAGACATTGTCCAAATAGCAGTAGTTATAGATTTTGACTTTTTGTTAAATAACGTTTTCTATCAGAAACTTTGTGATTTCTCTAGTCATTATTAATGAGTTCTCTAGTTTGTAAGCTGAAACCAGAACACATGTCTACTATGTAGCTTGAGGGTTTAGGAGAAAACACTCACATAGGGAAGTTATAGGTTGAGATTTTTTTTTTTAATTTCATAAAAATCCTAGGGAATTAAAAAGTTAAAGCAGCCTAGGCATTTCTATACATTAAAATGTAAACATTAAAAAATGATGTATGAAATTATGATCACCAAGTTATAATTATTGCTGCAACGTGGTAAAATATTAAATATGTAATAGTAAAGTGAGCACTGAATCCAGATCTGATCTCAGATCTTCCAGAAGCTAACTTTGAAGTTGTCGTTGAACCCATCCAAAGCCCAGGTCTTTCTTCTAGAACACTGTAATGTTATGTAAATGAGTAAATTAATAAATGAAGGTGTTGTGTCTTAGTTCATTCAGTGTGCTATAACAAAATACCAGAAGCAAGCCACAAAATTCTGTGGCTTATTAGCAACAGAAATTTATTTCTCACCATTTGGGAGGCTGAGAAGTCCAAGATCAAAACACTCACAGATTTAGTGTCTGGTAAGGGACACTTCTTCGTTCCTAAATGGCACTTCTTGCTGTGTCCTCACATGGTGGAAGGGGGCAAGGCAGCTTTCTTGGGCCCCTTAAAGAAGGGCAATCATTCCATTCGTAAGAGCTCCACCCTCATGACTTAATAACCTCTCAAAGGTCTCTCCTCCTGAATCAATCACATTGGCAATTAGGTTTCAACATATGAATTTAACAGAGAGGGGACATAAACATTCAGACATTAGCATTTGAATGAGATACTCCCTAAAATTTCTTCCACATTAATAGTTTATGAGTCATACCTTCAATTTTGCTGTATTTACAAGAAAAGTATTCTGAGAAAGAGAGAAGGCTTGTATCATTGTAGTATTTAATCAGTTTACCTATATAAAGAGATCAATTGCACAATTATGTTTCATTCAGCAAAGGTTCCTTGGGCTTCTGCTGGGCAAAAGAGAGGCCCTGGGTTAGACATTTTGGGGATATAACAATCAGTTAGACATGAGGGCTGAAAGTCTAATTTAGACATACATGTAATTGAACCACAGGGGTCATTGTTGAGGGAGGCTTTGTGAGCATGGTGAGGAGAAATGGAGTCAGCCTGGAGGGTCAGGGAATTGAGAATGGATCTTTTGAAGACAGTTTTAAAGACCAATCTGTTTCCCATCCCCAGTCCCAGAGACGGTTTTAATGTGCCTGTTTGTAATGAGATAGTTTGAGAATCTAGTAGACCCAGTGCAACAGCTAATATCTACCAATAGCTAAGATCACAGAGGGATGTGTTTTCTTTAGGGGTCAACTGTTTCTCACTCATGTATTTAAAGGCCTGGCCTGGGATGTTGGTTGGTTGGTTTGTTTTGCAATCCTGCCTCTGTCTCGGCACAAATAATCTGTGCAGATCTGAAAGCTTGATACCTTCTTCCCAGTAATGCCCTAGAAATAGAGTAAGCAATTATGGAGCTGCAAAAGCATCAAGAGGCAGCTTATCCTGACCCCCACTTTGAATAATTGTGGATTTGAAGGCCCAGAGAGTCAAAGGATTTGCCCAGATTGATTCCAAATAATGGGAGAGCTGGGATTAGCATGTGGGTCTTCCATCTACGTGCCCTTGTTTTTACTGTCTGCTAATTGTAAGTTTAGGATTTGCCTTTTAATAGTAGCAGAGTAATAAAAGAGATGTAATTTATTAAGCTTCTAGTTTATGCCAGAGGGCATATATTTATTACCTTTACACTTCAAAATAGATGTTATTATTATTTCCATTTTGTGGATGAGAAAATTGAATTTTAAAAACTTATATAAATTTGCTCAAAGTCAACAGTTAGTGAATGGCAGGTGAATCTAGCTATGTATGTTACTCTCTTATGTTATCTGGCAGTGCAGCACGTATACAATTTTTATTTTTATTTTTATTGTATTTTATTTTATTTTGAGATAGAATTTCCCTCTTGTTGCCCAGGCTGGAGTGGAATGGTGTGATCTTGGCTCACAGCAACCTCTGCCTCCCAGGTTCAAGCGATTCTCCAGCCTCAGCTTCCCAAGTAGCTGGGATTACAGGCATGCACCACCACACCTGGCTAATTTTGTATTTTTAGTAGAGACGG
Organism: Papio anubis; assembly: GCF_008728515.1. Lineage (NCBI taxonomy): Eukaryota > Metazoa > Chordata > Mammalia > Primates > Cercopithecidae > Papio > Papio anubis. Next base: position 55,901,811 of record NC_044976.1, on the reverse strand, counting down.
GGTTTCTCCATGTTGGTCAGGCTGGTCTCAAACTCCCGACCTCAGGTGATCTGCCCGCCTTGGCCTCCCAAATATACAAATCTTTTAATGTGCATACCACATTAAAATTCCATTTTAAGTCAGCCTAATTATACCCATGACCCACGGAATCACTGAGAAAACTAGATATACTCAATAGCAATATAAGATTTAGCTTGTGAGTTCATTTGTGTAAGGATGGTTATTACAATATTACGTATAATGGAAAAGGAAAGGAAACAGTTTCAATGTTTCTCAGTTTGGTGATGGTTAACTACATTATGGCAATCTGTATTATAGAATATTATTCAGCATTAAAAAGATGAGTTGATTCTCTATACAGTCATGCATCCCATAATGATGGAAATATGTTATGAGAAATGCATCTTTTGGTGATTTCATTATTATACAAACATCATAGAGTGTACCTACAAAAATCTAGATGGTATAGCCTACTACACACCTAGGCTATGTGATATTGCCTATTGCTTCCAGGCTACAAATCTGGACAGCTTGTTACTGTACTGAATACTTTAGGCAATTGTAAAACAATTTCAGAGGGTAGAATTAGATGGGGAAGAATATGACCTAGCTTGAATCCTTAAATGGCTAACCAGGTGTTGAGCACCAGAGAAACCAAGTACGAAAGCCAAGTGCCAGAACTAGAGCAGATCTTCACCCTGAAACAGAGGGAAGGTCTGGAGTCAGATGGGTGTTGGTGCAGAGCAAGAGCAGGGCCACATGTGGTAAGGAATCTGCAGTGGTTGCCCTAGTCCCCACCAGCAGTTCACAGTTGTTCTCACAGCCAGTAGGCACCTGGGAGTAAGCCAGGCTGTCTTGATCCTGCAGGGTGGAGGCGGAGGTCAAAGCTGTTCCATGCTGGGACAACCACCTGAAGCTGGAGACTGTGGATGAGGGCTCACTGTGGGCCTCCTGTGGGTATCACTCAGGTCAGAGAAGAATTAAGAGGAACTACATCTACCACTACCTGTATTTTTTCCACCTCCAAAGTCTGATTCCATCACATCATCCCTAAAAGTTGAATGTCTAGACTTGACCTGGGCTACCATCTGGCTTGCTCTTCTGAACAGCAGTTCTGTGTCCCTGGCCAGAAAACCTGTGTTTGATTTATTGGAGCCTTCTAGCTGTTCAGCCCTCTGTTCCCCTCCTTGGGAACCTGTCCCTGACATTTATGGGGCCCCAGAATGCAGAAGTCCTTGTTTTCTTTTCTTTTTTTTTTAATTTTTAATTTTTGTGTGTACATAGTAGATGTATATATTTATAGGTTACATGGTATGTTTTGACCTGTCTTCTTTTATTCCTTCCTATAAGGGTCCAGGACTTAGCCTGCCTTATATTTTTGTTCAGTACTATCTCATGAAGATTTATCACCTCTGTCCCCTGCACTCTTCCCTTCCCAAGCCTATGAGGAGTGGGATATTCTCCTCTGCATCTCCTTTTCCTATTGTACCTGAAGCTGAGCCTACTGGCTCATCCCACTGAGGGTCTTACCATCGTTTAATAGGATAGAGTCGGGGGGAGTGTAACACGGGAAGCAAACTAAAAAAACATATATCTCAAAAACTATTATCCTCATCTTTAGTTTCACAATCCCTTGTTTCTTTGAGTAAAATTCCCCTCAGGGTTACACTATTTGTATACAATTTACTACCATTCCAGGAAGCTTCCACTTTCCATCACAGACAGACAATTAAGACAAAATAACAGGTACAAACTATGCTGCTTGTCATAGACCAGAGTGGCAGTCTCTCCTCCTCTGGGTCCCACAAAGAAGAGCACTTTGCTATATTTCCTCCCTGAAGGTAATAGAAATTAAAGTTAGAGTCCTCTCCTTCGGGAATTTAATAGTAAATCCTAGAAGAGGCAAAGCCAACTCTGAAGACTGGTGAGGCAATTTTAATATACATGCATGAAAATAGACCAAACCAAAGCTGGTCCTCGATTTGGGCAATATCGATGTCCCAGAGCCCCTGACTGTTAATCAAATGTCTGTAAATTGCATATCGTTTAACTGTGCTTTGGGAGCGCATGATTTAAAGCAATCTTGAAAAATCCTCTGATGCTACAACTAATTAACCTAATTTATCTGTTTTGTAAATCTGAATTTACTCCTAAGGATCGAGTGTTTGGAGAATAAAAGTTAGACAAGGTACAATTAATTAGGGAAGCCTTCCTGGAAGGGGTGAGCAGGGCCAAATCTTAGAGGAGACAATGATTACAGATCCTCTAGAAGACTGAAAAAAGAAACACAGCAAGCTTCAGTGAAGGGCAGCCTTATATCTTGGCAGCAATGAATCATCTTGTGAATAACAATGGAAACATCTCTTCTGGGTGCACAATAGTTTACAGTTTACCAAGGACTTTCACAGTGGTTATGACAACCAAGAGGACGTACTGAGTGTGTGCTCTACACCAGTGCTAAGTGTTTAAACACATCGTCACAGTTACCCTACCAACACTCACTGGGTTTGATGTTAGCATTTCCTTTTTAAAGAAGTGGAAACTAAGGCTCACGGTGCTTCAAGTCACACATGTTGTGCTAAAGTCAGCTGGTTAACAGAGGAACAAAGATCTGAATTCAGGTTTATTTGACTCTGTGGTTCCAATGGTCTCATGTCCTGGAGCTCAGAGCAGGATAGAAAAGGCTGGCAGTGGATGACAACAGACATCAGCACGAATATGAATCATTTATTCTGTATTACCTGATGCCAAGCACTATACTAAGCATTTTACATGTATTATCTTCCTTATTCCTCCAAAAAACCTTCTGATACAGGTGTCAAATCCCACTTTATCAGGAAACTGAAGATCAGAAAGAGGGTAAGTAATATATTCAGAGTTACAATGCTAGTAAAAATGTTAGAGGGTCTGACTCCATAGAACAATCCCTTAACTGCTCCTCTCCCATGCACCAGTCTTCTTCCTAAGACACTTGGTGACCCAGGGTATATAAAATCACCATCATTGTCCTCATGACACGAACTTCATTCTCTAGAATTGGAGTCAGACCTGGAAGCAGGACATTTCAATGCTATGCAGCATGGGAAGAAGGGTCACAGGACATACAGTAGCACACAGGAGGGCTGCTTTGCTAAGCCTGTAGATCTTGAGGTTGGCAGCTATCATCCCTGTTTTACAGATGAGGAATTGAGTTACCTACAGCTTTTGATGTGTTCAACTTGACACAAATTGTGAGAGTCAGTGCCAGGACTTGATACCTCCACTCAGTTTCTCTGCCCTCTTTATTATACACTCTTGTGATTTTCCAGAAAATGTTAAAACATTTTTGAGGCAAGTTGTTCACCAGCACCACATAGGCATTTTGCCTATCTGACATCAACTTCTAGAACCAATATTCTCTTTCTCTCTCTCTCTCATTCTCAAATAAAACTTAGAATCACAATCCCAGTTCTGAGACCTGTTTTCCAATTACTCTCTCCCTGGGTGACCTTAACCAGCTTCATGAATTTAAATGCCATCTATATGTCTGCGACTCCCAAATATATGTCTCCAGCTCTGGCCTCATTCTAAGCTCCAGACTGCCTCCTCCATATCTGCATTCAGAAGTCAACAAGTCCCAAACAGAGTTTTTGGTGTTCTCCCAAGCAAGCTCCTCCCTGGTCTCCTCCCTGCCGATCACTGGCAGCATCATTTGAACTCAGGCCAAAAATAAGTAAATAAATAAATCTGGAATCAAATTATTTCTCACCATGCCTTTGCTTGCTTGGACAGGACCATTTGGTCAGTTGCATGAGCTGCTAGCTGGTCTTGATTCCTCTCCCACTCCCCACAAGCTGTTTTCTACATAGCAGCCTGAGGGGTATTTACAACATGTAAATTAGATTGTTCTTGATTCCCCCACCACAAAACACATCTTCAGAAAATGCCAGTGGCACTCTTTACATTTAAATCAATCCAGGGGACTGACATGACCCCCAAGGCCCAGCATGATCTGGCCCCTGATGACCTGTTTTCGCAGCCCTATCTCTCCCTTTAGACCCCGCCTCAGCACTTGATGTTTGCTCCTACCTCTGGCTTTTACCCTCCTTGTTTCCTGCCAGGAAGTGCTTCTTTCTGAGACTTTGTATAGCATGCACTTTCACTTCTTCCAGGTTTAGGCTCAAATTTGCCCACCTTGCCCCCACCTCTCCCTTGTGCATTTGTAGCATTGTACCCTCGCAGTTCCCACAGCATGTATAATCACATGAAATGTTGTTGTTTATTGGTTGATTATCTTATTAATTGCTCATTTTACCTCTAGAAAGTATGCTGCCTAAGGGCAGGGATATGATCTGTCTTTGCAGTTCAATCCCAGTGTCTAGAATAATGCCTGGTATATAGTCCTCTTCCTAAGACCCTTGCGACCCAGGGTGTATAAAATCACCATCGTTGTCCTCATGACATGAACTTCATTCCCTAGAAGTGGAGTCAGACCTGGAAGCTGGACATTTCCTGATATACAGGAGATGCTCAGTAGAAAAGTTGAGTTAATATGATTTTACCACTGCACTCCAGCTTAGGCAACAGAGCAAGACCCTGACTCAGCCAAACAAAAACAGAGAAACAACAAAAAAAGAAGAGTTGAATTAGTAAATGTATTAGTCTGTTCTCACGTTCCTGATAAAGACATACCCGAGACTGGGTAATTCATAAAGAAAAAGAGGTTTAATGGACTCACAGTTGCATATGTCTGACGAGGCCTCACAATCATGATGGAAGGTGAAAGGCACATCTTACATGGCAGCAAACAAGAGAGAATGAGAACTAAGGGAAAGGGATTTCCCCTTATAAAACCATCAGATCTCGTGAGACTCATTCACTACCACCAGAACTCTACGGAGAAACCGCCCCCATGATTCAATTATTTCCCACTGGGTTCCCCTCACAACACATGGGAATTATGGGAGCTATAATTCAAGATGAGATTTGGGTGGGGACACAGCCAAACCATATCAGTAAATTAACTATCCTTTTTCATTATAAAAAAATACATGTTATAAGAGAAATTTGGGAAATAATGATATAAAAAAGAAATGTACATTTTGGCATATTTCCTTGCCATCTTTTTCCTGTGCATAGTTTTACATTGAGATTATTGTGTACATTCAATGTATATTCTACTTTTCTATTTAAGATATCATAAGCAATCCTCTACACTGTGTCTAATATTTCATGTAATATGTATTCAAATAGACCTTAATTTTCTTCTATCTTGAGTTACTTCCTGAAAAACACTTACACAAATATAGTAGGCTCTCTGTGCTCTCTTTTGTGTTGAAGTAAGACAGGGTAGTACATTTGAAAGACTGTAAACGTGAGCAAATTATTAACCTCTCTAGATCTCAATGTCTTTATCTATAAAATGGGGATAATAAAATCCACCATGCTTAATTTATTGGCTTGTGCAAGAATCCAGTGAAGTATTGAGGCAAATATCTCATTAAATATTGGGATGAATGTCATTTTTAAAACCACAGCATTGTACAAGTGGAATAAGATTTACAGGAGGGAATACAATAAGTAATTTGTAAAGCAATTTGAAATTTGTGAATAAAAAGCTATTGGCAATTTTTCTATGCTGAGTGAGACATGTCCTAATGTTTGTATTTAATATGCTAAACAGTTGCCAATGCCTAATTCTAGGTTCATACCCTGCAATAGCTTTTCTTCTTCTTTTTTTTTTTTTTTTTTTTTTTACAACTTTCAGCTGTAAAACTGGGGTCAATTATTTTTAGCTGTTTCTTCAGCCTGTCTCATTAGAAAAGTACTTCGAGGTAATGACTTGGGCATATTTATTTGATGATTGTTCATTTTGAAAGATGTCATTTTAAGACTTTTCTGGAAGTTTCAAATTTGCCTGTGGGAGATCTGTTTTATACCAAAATGTCATTTCAAATTCAGGCCTACATACTATCTTACACTTGGCTCATATAAATGTTTCACAGCACCTGCATTTTTTATCATGGCCCTTTCATGTGAACTTAGATTTCGTGTGGCTCACCTCTGCTCTCTGTCTGAAGGAGAGAAAGTAATATTTTTAAATGGCCTTATTCCCCTTTGTCAGAGGAGATAAAATTTCCCAATTATTTCCCCCTCGTGCATAGATATTTATATTAATATTTTAAATAATGGGTTCTCTATAGTGTTATTCATGAATCCATGTGTTAAATTTAAAACAAATGTATCCTAAAAATGAATATTTAATCTGTGTTTAATACCTGAAACCAGATTCATAGTGGCTTAATTTCTTTGATCATTAAAGAAACTTAGGAAATGATTTAGATTATTTTATTCACTCAACAAATATTTTAACAAGCTTATTGAGTACCTCCTACATTACCTCTCTCTCTTTTTTTTTTTTTTTTCTGAGACGGAGTCTTGCTTTGTCACCCAGGCTGGAGTGCAGTGGTGCGATCTTGGCTCATTGCAACCTCTGCCTCCTGGGTTCCAGCAATTCTCCTGCCTCAGCCTCCCGAGTAGCTGGGATTACAGGTGCCTGCCACCACGCCCGGCTAATTTTAGTTTTTGGTTTTTTTTTTTTTTTTTGAAACTCACTCTGTCGCCCAGGCTGGAGTGCGGTGGCGTGATCTTGGCTCACTGTAAGCTCCGCCTCCTGGGTTTGCACCATTCTCCTGCCTCAGCCTCCAAAGTAGCTGGGACTACAGGTGCCCGCCACCACGCCCAGCTAATTTTTTTTTTTTTTTTTTAGTAGAGATGGCATTTCACCGTGTTAGGCAGGATGGTCTCGATCTCCTGACCTCGTGATCCCCCCGCCTCGGCCTCCCAAAGTGCTGGAATTACAGGCGTGAGCCACCTCGCCCGGCCCCTAATTTTTGTATTTTAATGGAGATAGGGTTTCACCATGTTGGCCAGGCTGGTCTTAAACTTCTGACCTCAGGTGATCCTCCTGCCTCGGCCTCCCAAAGTGCTGGGATTACAGGCATGAGGTAAGTATCATCATCATCGTTGTCATCATGGCTATATTATGAATAAACAAACAGAGACTCAGAGCTGTAAAGCTCCCAATGGGATGGCTCTCTGCTACAGTTTAGGGTCTGAGGTTTGATAGAAGAATATATGTGAATAAAATTCCTGGAGTAAACAAACAAGAGAAGCCAAGTACAACAGCAAGAATGAGAGAGGTGTTGGGGTGTGGCAGGGAGAGACACAGAGAGAGGCCTAGTAGAAAATGGAAATGGAGAGGGATTGGATTTGATTGGGAGGAATCTAGATTGTACATAGCTCCCTATCTTTTGCATCACCTGGGGATCTTTAAAAATGACTGATGCTTGGCTCCCATTTCCAGATTGTGATTTAATTGGTAAGGGATGCAGTGTGGGTATTAGGACATTCTTTAAACTTTCTAAATGATTCTCATATGCAGCAATACTAGGGAGCCTCTAATCTTGGTAGTGCCTGGACTAGTGTGTGTGTAGTGAAACTGAATGACTCAACTTTGTCGGTCATAAGTTCTCGATTTTCTAGTGGGTTATGCTGATTTATAGGCCTTGTTGGAATCGGCATAATGCTTACAAATAGAAAACACAAGTCCAAAATCCCCTTGATGAAGAAAAAGAAAGGCAGTGAGCTTGAATGGGAAGAGGGCAGGCTTCAGTCACAGCTGCTCTGAGCCTCAGCTTCCTCATCTCCAGAATGGCTACTATGATGCCTATCTAGTAGATTTGTTGTAAGAATTACACTAATTATGAAGGCCGGGCATGGTGGCTCATGCCTGTAATCCCAACACTTTGTGAAGCTGAGAAGGGCAGATCACTTGGGGTTAGGAGTTCAAGACCAGTCTGGCCAACATGGTGAAACCCTGTCTCTACTAAAAATACAAAAATTAGCCAGGCATGGTGGCATGTGCCTGTCACCCCAGCTGCGTGGGAGGCTGAGGCAGGAGAATCATTTGAACCTGGGAGGTGGAGGTTGCAGTGAGCCAAGATTAAGCTACTGCACTGCAGCCTGGGCAACAGAGCGAGATTCTGTCTCAAAAAAAAAAAAAAATTACACTAATTATGATGAAATTTTATCTTATCTAATGATATCAGAATCTTTTGCCAGTTGATTGAAAAAATAATAATAATATTTAAGTCCAAGCAGTTGTAGCAGATAGTACTTTCCAAAGATGACTGAAATATATCTCATCCCACTTGCTCTTTTTCAAATGTGACCCATTGTCTCATCTAAGAGCCCATGTTCTTTCGTCTTGAACCTGAGTGTCCGTTTGTAAGTGCTCAGATCAGTGGATCATGGCAGAAAGGACACCATATGATTTCGGAGTTTCAATCATAAAAGGCAACACAGCTCCCATCTGGCTTTGTCTTTCTCTTGCAATGCATGTCTTGAGAGCCCTAAGCTGATTTATATGAAGTATAGCTTAACTGGGTCTGCCATGCTGGAGAGACCATGTGGAGAACTACAGAGAGATAGAGGAAGATGCTCAAGGAGCTTCCATTGTGCCAGCCCCCAGCTATTTAAGTCTTTGTGCATCACCTGCCAGAAATGTAAATACATTAGCCTTCAGATGATCCCAGCCCCCGACCTTTAAGCTGCCCCAGCTGACATGGAGTATAGAGAGACAAGCTGTCCCCAACAAGAATGCCAAAAATCTAGATTCATGAGCTAAATAAATGTTATTTCTATTCTGAACTACAAACTTTTGGGTACTATGATATGCTGCATTAGATAACTAGAACACAGAGAGTTTTATATATATACACATACACGTGTGTGTGTTCTAATTATCTATCTAGCTATATATATATAACACGTATATATATGTTAAATAGCTTGTTTCAAATTAAAACATAAAACAGTTCTTTTATTTAGTAACCTCCTCACCTACAGCCAAGGTCTTTTCTTATACATTATGTCCCACCAACCAGCATTCTGCATGAACTGTCTCTGTGAAGCATTTTTTGTGCGTGTGATTTCCAGGGTCAGTCCCTTTAAAGTAGAATGAGTGCTTAAAAACACTTAAAGCAATTTTACCACTTCCTATTCCTTACAGGTGTCCTGTAAATGTCCAACTTAACTCAACATTTTATTAGGCAGTTTATTTATTTTATAAAGTCTTTCGAAAGCATTCAACTTAGAGTTTATAAAAAGAAAAGGTGTTTTTTGTAATATCATTGAATAAATGCATGAGTTTATCACAGGATTAAAATAACAAGTACGGTTTGAATTAACAACTATATGGTGAGCTGATGTTAGCAGGAGGATACAGGTGTCCATAAGAGAAATCTACTAGCCATTCATATTTTTTAAAGTTATAGATACTAGTCAATAGACTTAGTAAAAGAATGGGAATGGGACCAGGCGCCGTGGCTCACGCCTGTAATCCCAGCACTTTGGGAGGCCAAGGCGGGTGGATCATGAGGTCAGGAGTTCGAGACCAGCCTGGCACACATGGTGAAGTCCTGTCTCTACTAAAAAATAGAAAAAAAAATTAGCTGGGCATGGTGGCACGCACCTGTAATCCCAGCTACTTGGGAGGCTGAGGCAGGAGAATCACCTGAACCCAGGAGGTAGAGGTTGCAGTGAGCCGAGATTGTGCCATTGCACCCCAGCCTAAGTGACAGAGTATGACTCCATCTCAAAAAAAAAAAAAAAAAAAAGAAGGAAGGTTGTTAAACAAATTGGTTAAGTGAAGGTTGGCTAAGAGAGCACCTATTATAACATATATAAAATCACTTGCATATAGTAGGCACTCATTATTAAAATGTTAGTTTCTTTAACCAATAAATCCCAATTTGCCAAAAAATATCCACATACAAATAGTCCTTGCCATAAAATGCCAGCAGAATAATTTCATTAACAAAGTTGCCTTTGACAGCCATCTAAATTTTGTACAATTTCAGAAAATGCATTACATTCCTATTTGTGGAAAATCATTTCCCATGGGTTAGAGTTCAGATCAGGTGTGTAATATTTTCGAATCACTTGTTAAAAATAAAATACATGATGACGAACCTTTCTAATACTGTAACTACTGAATGCTTACAGTTAGAAAGCACATTTACTAGTGCAGCCCTGAGACCCTGAAAACTAGCCACCAGACAAATCTTTGTACAACCTTAAATAGGATAGAGTCTAACATTCTGGGAAAGGCACTGCATTTTAGGATGAGGTGTGTAATTTACTGTAAAGTTTATCATAATAGAATCTAGCAGTTATTCACAGCTTTCATCAAAGCAAACTCCTTGACATCCTTTCAGGACTGGTTTCTGCTGAGCCATCCTACACATCACCACCGGAGTGATCACACCAACCCTTAAAACCAGACACATCAGAATTCCACAGTGATTTCTCACCACTTGCAGAATCAAGTTTCATCTCTGCAACGTGGTTTATGAAGCTCTTTATGATAAGAGCCCTGACTTTTTTATCGGCCTCATCTCTAATCACTCCCCTTTATATTAGGACCCAGAATCAAGCACAATACATAGCATAATCAGGTGATATCTGACTGCATTTCAGCTATGTAAAACTACAGACCTTATAGTGTCCTGAAATAAGTGTTTTCCAAACTTATAATGGCCCTTTCTTTACTAAGGGGTCATGAAATCAATTAATGGACTTCAGCCAGCATTTAAAAAATTAGAATGAAATAGAATAGAATGGGATGGGATGGGATAGGATAGGATAGAATAGAACAGATCAGAGTACACTATAAACAGGGTAAGTATTGTTTTATTAAACTTTGGTTTTAGGGGTGTGTGTGTGTACACACATGCCAAATTGTGATGCAAAATATAATTTTTACGGTAGGTCATAAAATCAGAATATCAAAACCTCACAGCACTCAACCATTTTGCATGTTGTTATGCCACCTGTGAGGCCTTCTGTGTGCAATATATCTTCGTCTCGCTGACAAATTCCAACTCAGAGTCCAGGACACAGTTTCTTCTGTGAAGCCTTGATTAGGATTTTGCTATGTGTCAGGTATAGTGTTCCATGCTTTAGATGTTATATGCCATTTTTATCTTCACAACAAACTTATCAGGTTGGGGCGGTTATTACCTCATTTTCTCGACAGGGAAATGGAAGGTGACAGAAGCATTAAGTAAATTGCCTAAAGTTGCACAGATGCCAAGTGGTCAAACTTGAATTTGAACCCAAGTCCTCTGAATCCAGAGCCTATGCGCTTAGTCATTAAATTGAACAGTTCCTCTCTAACACTCCCCAGGCTGAGCCCAGCACTTTCTCTTCTGTGCGCCACTGACACATAGCTAGTCTGCAGGATGTCACTTTTTACACCATGTTGCAATGATCTGCTCACATGTCAGTCTCCCACACTAAGTTGTAATGTCTGCGAGCACAAGAACTGTGTCCTGTTCCTCTCTTTTACTTTAGGATCACGTACTTATATGTGCAGCACGCTGAAAGCACTTGTTAAATATTAAATGTCATTCATATAACCCTTCGCACTGGCTGCCAATGTGAGTATTATTGCCATCTTACAGATGAAGAAACAGATTTATCCAAGAAAAAGGTTCCATTGTTCCTGTTGGCCTCTTCCTATTATAATAAATTTATTAATAAATTTTAGTAGAAGGGGTGATTACTCTGAATGAAGGTCAGGGAAAGTCAGAGAGCTCTTCACAGAGTTAGGAGAAATTTTACTGACAGATAAATGTCAATAAAATTGACATTTTATTGGGACTCTGGGGCATGTTACACATAATATAAAATACACATTTTTTCCCCATTTTCCATCCATGACTATCCTGTTTTTTGGTTTTGTTTCGTTTTGTTTTTGTTTTTGTTTATGAGGCAGAGTTTCTTTCTTGTTGCCCAGGCTGAAGTGCAGTGGCGTGACCTCGGCTCACTGCAACCTCCGCCTCCCAGGTTCAAGCCGTTCTCCTGCCTCAGCCTACTGAGTAGCTTGGACTACAGGCGCACACCACTACGCCCGGCTAATTTTTTTTGTATTTTTAGTAGAGACGGGGTTTCACAACATTGGCCAGGCTGGTCTCAAACTCCTGACCTCAAGTGAGCCACCCGCCTCTGCCTCCCAAAGTGTAGGGATAACAGGCATGAGCCACTGCACCCTGCCGACCATACTGTTTATAGACATTCCTAACCACCAAGGACATTCATTTATTCATTCATTCATGCATTCATTCAATGAATATTTTTGAGCCACGCCTTGTGGTTTGTCTTAGAATATGAAGATAACAAGACACAGTTCCTGTACTCAAGGAGTTCACAGTCTGTAATGGAGGCCAGTGAATACACAGGTATTTAGAGGATGGCGTTGACCGGCATCATCTAGCAGTAAAAGGCCTGGACTTAGGAGCCAGTCAGTCCTGGGCTCATGGCTGGGTTCTGCCACTAAGGACCCATAACACCTATTCCTGGAGCTTCGCTTTCTCATCTCAGAGCTGCCTAGGACAATGTGCTAAAAGCGCTTAGCACAGAGCCATATGGTGATGTCAGCAAGTGACAAGTAACTATACCCCTCTCTCTGCCTTGATTTCCTTATCCAAATAATAGGCCTGTGAATCTGAATGCTAATTACTATTCACTGGCCACCCTCTAGGTATCCGACATTGACCTGGGCAGGCACTGTGTTAAGCCCTTTCTATCTATGACCTCAGTGAAACCTTAAAACAGACTGGCAAGAGAGGTAGGCTGTTCCACTTTGCCATACCTGGCTTTCTGGGTGCAAGATCCGGGCCGGTGTCTTTTTTTGTTGTTATTGTTTTGTTCTGTTTTGTTTGAGACAGAGTCTTGCTCTGTCGCCCAGGCTGTGGTGCAGTGGCAAGATATCAGCTCACTGCAACTTCCACCTCTGGGTTCAAGTGATTCTCCTGCCTCGGCCTCCTGAGTAGCTGGGATTACAGGTGCACACCACCATGTCTGGCTAATTTTTGTATTTTTAGTAGAGATGGGGTTTCACCATGTTGGACAGACTGGTCTCGAACTCCTGACCTCAGGTGATCTGCTCACCTAGGCTTCCCAAAGTATTGAGATTACAGGTGTGAGCCACCCTCTCCAGCCAGGCCAATTTCTTCTTACAAGTCTTTCATCTTCTTTACTGAGCACAGGCTATAATCTCTCTTTTCCTAGACCCAATACTTCTTCTCTTATTATCCCAACATTTCCAGGTTCCTACTTTATATTTTTTAGAGCATGTGACATCACTATATGTTTATATTATAATACTTCTTAGCCAACATTCCCAAATATATCCTATAGGCCCTGTGTTTTATCTCTCTCAAACACTAACGTTTCAGGATAAAAATTAATATTTTGTAAAGAGCTCTTCTTTTTATGAGGAGTGCCCCTCTTTAGCCCAACTGTGAAATTTCTTTATAAACATAAGATTGACACTTTAATCTTGGATAATAGGATTTTTTTTTTTTTTTTTTTGGCTAAATATTTTACTGCAGAGTCATAAAGCCGAATCACTTTTTCCTAACCCCCAGAGCTTGAGCTCGTTAATTCTCACTGGAAATGTAATTCATACTTCCTAATGGATCCAAACATTGAACCCATATTCACCAAATTATCTCATTGTGATTTTCTCTTTTTAAATTAGATAACATTTGGTCTATTTATCAGACATAAATGGGGTGGGCAAGAGAATGAGGGGAGTCGGACTTGTTTTCGTGGCTGTAAAATGGAAGAAACAGAGGCATCATTCATTTTCCTAGCAAAAAAGTATTCCATGAGTCATAACACCTGAATTGTCAAGTATCAGGCTCTTGCTTAATTTGATTATGTATTTACAATAGCCTTACTGTCTGCTTCACTGGGGAATTATAAATGTAAAAAGTACAAGTTCTCCAGCTATTTTAATTCTTCAGATCATATATTCGGTATTATCATTACTCCAGTATTTTAAAGAGGAGAAAAAGCAAGTAACTACTTTAAATAAATCAATATATTGTTAATGTGGTTTCTTATAAAACTATAAACCTATAAACAGTTTCATAGTTTTCCCCTAAATACTTCCTGAAATCTAATGATACGCATTGTTCTTTTGTTTTATATTGATCGTAAATCTGGTAACACATTTTCATTTCTTGAGAATAGAAACTGTGTTTTTCTCTCTCTGCTATGGGCACCCTGTCTTTAGGAATGAATAGACATATTTACGGTTGTTATGATTAAATAAAAATATATAGAAATGAGTAGAGGTGGAAGTGTTAACAGAATGAAGATGACAAAGATAGAGATGAATGCAGACACCCCCAAGTGTATTCAAGGTATGCAGATCAGATGCATAGATGGCAAGAGGTGATTTTTGAAGCCTCACTCTGTTCAATTTATTGAGCAGCTCTAGATGCTAGGAATTGTTCTGAAAGTTCCAGATATGACTAGTAATATGATAATAGCTACCATCTGGGAACACTTCATGTATGTCAGGCAATGTGAAATTGGTTTATCATTTAATCTTCATGACTCTACCTTAAGTTGATCCCCTAGAATCAGAGCCTAGAAGGGATTCTTATGCAAATGATTTATTGGTGACTTTACTGAGGCAAGCAAGATAGGGCAGGGGAAAGGTCTTAGTAAGGATGTGGTCTCTGGAGCTTGCACTGGAGACATTGTCTTACCTTGTGTCAGTGACTACAGTGGGGAATATCTCAGGTAAGGGCCCTTCCCTTGAAGGAGGGCAATTCTACAGAGAAGTGCGGCAATCAATACTCAGGGCAGCTGGAAGGTGGGTGTCCAGCCCTGGCACTGCCAGCCTCTACCACACAGTGTGAGGTAAGCTGTTACTGTCCCCATCTATTAAATGAGGAACTAAGGCCCAAAGAGTTTAACTTGCCCAGAATTAACTTTCAGTAGATTGGGATTTGAACCCAGGTCTGTCTGAACACAGGCTCTTGACTACATTGCCTCCACCATACATACAATCATGGCTGATGACTTCTAAGCTAAAGTCATGTACAGAGTCCAGAAGTAACATAGAGAATTTTGATCTTTCTAGAGTGGTCAAGGCATTCAGTACAACATGGAGAAATAAAGCAAACCCTTCCTACTCCATGCGCTAAATAGTAGGTAACTATGTCCTTAAAATCCAAAGTCAGAAAGCTGAGGAAGAAAGATTTTAGTGCATTTTTTGCTGCAGAATCCAATTCCTTTGTGCACTGTAAATATAAAGACATGGACAAGCTAAGGAAAATGATAAGAGTAGAGTATTGTTTCAAAGTAAAAATATGTCCCTCATTAACTCAAACTGGTAACAGTATTGCTGCTCTTCTGGAATGACCCTCCATGAGCCTCAGAAGTTAAGATGGCAAATGCCCTTTCCTTTCTAATGACCTGTTCTAAAATGGCACAAGCCAGAACCTGGCTAAGGGGCCAAGAACATGTGCAGGGAAAAGAACCGGGCTAGGAGTTCATTCCTAAGTTGTTATCTTGGTTCTGCCACTTACTCACTAGGTAACTGAGACTACACATGTCTCTGGGCTTTATTTTTCTCATTTGTAGAAAGGAAACAGTATTTTTCTTAATCTCCTGCTTCCTCTGGTTTTAACTGCAATCATTCTTTCTCCCCTTCTGTAATCCTAGATTTTCTCTTCTGTAAGGCTTGATTTCTCCAGTCTATACTCAAAGTCCCTTCTAGCTTTGTGCCACTTATATATTAACCTTGACAAACATCCACATTTACATTAAACTCATCTAAAGTGGCTTTTAGCTATGACCAAAGTGGTATGTAATGCAGATATATGACAATTTTGGAGGTGGCTGTATTAGTCCATTTTCATGCTGCTGATAAAGACATACCCAAGACTGGGTAATTTACAAAAGAAAGAGGTTTAATGGACTTACAGTTCCATGTGGCTGGGGAGGCCTCACAATTATAGCAGAAGGTGAAAGTTGTGTCTCACATGGTAGCAGACAAGAAATGCTTGTGCAAGGAAACTCCCCTTTTAAAAACCATCAGATCTCATGAGACTTATTCACTATCATGAGAACAGCATGGAAAAGACCTGTCCCCATGATTCAGTTACCTCCCACAAGGTCCCTCCCGCAACACGTGGGAATTCAAGATGAAATTTGGGTGGGGACACAGCCAAACCGAATCAGTGACCGATAAACATGTGCATCACAATTCTAATTCCAAATATTATCCCACAATTATGAAGTGCATTGGACATTTTGACTTATATATTAAGGACATTTTTTCTTCACTTTTGGTTAAGACATTAAAAAAGAAATAACACAGAGTGCCTTCCTCTCCTTGTTCCCATTTGGAAGGGGCGAGTTTGCTTTACAACTAATTTTTGTCATTATCATTTCAAATCGGTTTGAAATTGGGTGACAGATTGTACTACCAGGTAATATTAGGCCATCTTGCTGATCTTTGTCTAGAATTTGGTTCCTCATCATCTCCTTAAATATCTGGAAAAAAAAAGTATGTAAAACTGAGATGATCTGCTTCCTTGATTCGACTCCAATATGGTGATTAAATGAGTGTTTGTCTTGTTGCAGATCAATTATTTTGAGGACTCAGAATTTCTTGCTGTGTCTTGAACTGTGCTGATGGTTTTTAAGTAGGCCATAAAAATTCCTGTGAATGATTTGTTTAATTATTGTCTTGCTCCTCATTTACATTTTTATCTAAAACTCTGAGAACTGAAATCTGTATTCAATTCCATTTCCTGTGAGCTACAATTTGCCTTGTTGGGAGAAATATCTGGACTGTGTTTCATATATGGAACAATATCAACCAGGCAGAGTTAAATATCTGTAATTTTGTTCTAATGGCTATAGACATAGCTCTTTTGTGCTGATTTTTAAAGGAATTAGGACAATATTTGATGGCTATTCAATAGTTTTCACTCTTTTACCTCACTTGAGTAATCATCAGGGTCTAAATGTGTTCAGACTTTGCTTTTCTGAATTAGACCACCTGGGAATAGGGAATTCTAGCCTCCTACATGACAAGACTGGTTTATACTGACTTTTTGGGGGCTCTCCCCTTCATGATACAGAAATAACCAAATGAAAAGTAACACACTTAACCCACCATTAAGCCTTAGAATTAGAGATATTTTCAATATAATCACTTTACTACTGTAGCAATTGTGTTGTGAGATAGTGGAAAGAACACTTTAAATTCTAGGATTTTGCTTTACAAACACCTCTGTGAGGCTCTACAGAAGTGTTTTTGAAAATCTGGAGTTCTGACTGAAATAAGAACTGTGAAGAAGTAAAATTCTAGAGGTGAAAAGCTGCAGTTGCAAAAGAAACAAAGCAAAACATTCCTGAGATATTTCTACCCAAACTGCCAAGATTGCTTATGTTGATGAGAGTAATATGAGCATGCACTGGAGTCAGGTTTTTGTGAGTCAAACAGCTCATTTCTCCAGCACCTCAATGAAGACCAAGTTGTAGTGGGGTGAGATGCCTGCTCAAGGTCTTCCATGCGTTAGTGGCAGATTCAAGATAAGAAGTGGCAAATCTTGAGTCCAAGTCCAATGTTCTTTCACCCTCAAACTGCTATAGATGTGACAAAGTATCTTATTAGTTTAGCCTAGTTCAGCATTTCCTCAAGTGTGGGATGTTAATAGGTGTTATATGAAATAATAGTTTCATGGTCAAGTGAGTATAGAAAATGATGTTAAATAAAATTAAACACATTTCTTCATTTCAGGCTTCTCTGAGCTTCTAATATGTTAATATATATTGTGAGTCTCCAAGAGGGAAATCAAATCTACAGCATTTCCCAAACTTATTTGACCATAGAAACTTCTTTTTTACAAAATAACTCATAGAAGATATTTTGAAAAGTTCTGGCCTTCCCGGTAGAATGTAGCCTCTTTGTATCAGTTGGTGTACTGATAGGAATTATAATTCAATCTAGATGGTTCAAATGACAAGGCTAGAAAGGAATTACATACACATATCCGGGCAGAGTAAGGGAAACCAATAAAAGATGGCAAGTACCCCAGGGTGGGCAATGGGAGGAGCATTACTACCTCACTGAAGAAACAAGGAGAGTGCAAGCTCCAGAGTACACCTGGGGCTGTTGGTGGGACCTAGCATCTCAGAGGGATGTGACTTCTGTCAGAGTCGCAGTGATGAGGGAAGGAAGGAGTAGGGAAGACATGAGATAGAAATGTCCCAACTTTTTTCTCCTTTTTCTGTCTGATCTTGTTGATGCCCCTGCTGGTCAAATGTGACTGGAAGCCAGTCAGCCATGAAGTCTCAGTCATGCAGTCTCTAGGTTCAGCCTCTCATAACCAGAGATGTGTGAACCACTTACCCAGGTGCTTTGCATATGTTAATTGTTTCCTTAAATTTCACAACAATCCTATAATGTAGGAATCATGCCCATTTACAAATGAGGAAACAGATACACGCTCACATAGCCAGTAAGAGATGGCTTCAGCCCCAGGTTTATTTGTCTGCCTTCCATTTTACCACATTTTACCACGTTGCTAAGCCAGAAAATACCAGGCTTTCAACAAAAGCTTAAAGAATTTGCAGACGCAGTTCTTCATCTTCAACTTTGAGCAATTTCATCTTATCACTAACACGATTAATCCTCTAACAGAGTGAATAAGTTTAATGTGGAGGTGTTTTTACCCCCTGTAGGAGCAGCAGACCTTATTTTATTCATCTCTGTAACCTTAGACCATAGCACAGTGATCAACACTGAGTTAATATTTGTCAAATGAATGAATAAATGCAAGAATGAATGCATGAGTAAGTGAACTGTAAATCAGCATTCCAAGGAGGTTTTCTCAGAGCTCTATTGGGACAGAATTGGCCTATCAGTCTATTTTTAAATGTTCTGGCTTGTTTGAAATGGGAACTTTTCCATATTGAGCATCTGCTCATAATTTTTTTTCTTGGATGGCTGTGATACCTCTCTTCTTACAACTCCCAAATATACACATTAAAAACACACATGTCACACCCATACGTTGTCCTTCTGCCTCCATCTCTGCCATACCAACCCTTTCTGTTCAGAGCCACCAGACCTATAAGATTAAACTCTGTAAGGTACTGAGATAACCAAATTAAAGATCAGATCTTTTCTATTTCCCTCAAAACCCTATAGTAGCTCCCTATTATGCATTAGCTTAATCCATATCTGTTGAATTTAATTGAAAAATATATTTTCCATTCTAAAATTTTCATTTTTCTGTAGTCTGACTCCATCAAACCTTATTCCATCAATTGTTCCACAGGGAACTCTCATAAAAGGTCAGCCTAGAATTCTCTCTCAAAGTTGCTATGCTCACTCTTCCCTCCATGCTTTTAGCCATGCATGTTCCCCACCCCTACAATGCCCTTTCTCCTTCCTGTATTCATTCATTTATTCCTTGACTCACTTACTCACTGAGCTCTTCCTATATGCCAAGAACTATTGTGCTGAAGCAGATATCAAGAAAAACGTAGCTTGATCTCTGAGAAACGCACAGTCTTTCATGGGAATCTGACACATTAATCAAGAAAATATAGTTCAGTGTGCTGAGTCTTCCAATAAGGGCATGTGGCCAGGGGAGACAGCCAGGGACTGGCAGCCCCAGGAGTTCAGGAATAGTGTCTATTCCAAGCACTCAGAACACAGTTCCCTCTATGTTCTGAGCTCAATAAATAGTGGGAACTCAATAAATATGAGTGAATGAATGAATGAGGCAATATTTTAACAAGATGCTAAAGAATGTCTATCTGTATCTTTTAATATCAGCTCAAGTTTTTCTTTCTGCCCACTGTAAAATAACACGATCTTACAGTTCTTCAAGGCTTCTCTCAAACATGCTGTTTTGAATCATTCTCTATTTTATGCACCCAATGATGGTGAGAGTATCTAGTAAACCCCAATTATGACTTGCAATTCTTTCTTTCATATACCATCTAGCACTGTGCTGGATGTACAGCAGATGATCCAGTTGAGTTGATTCAGTTCAACTAAATCTAACAAAATTGAGATATTTGTATAGATATGTCCATTTGAAAGTGGTAAGCTTGAATAGTGTTTTAGGGTTGATGATATGCGTCCGTTATTCCTAACGCAGTACTTATCAAACTTTAATGTTACAAATGACCTGGAGATTTTGTTGCGATACAAATTCTGACTTTGGGGGATAGTAGTCAAGATCTCCTATTTCTAATATGCTCCTAAGTGGTGATGATACTGCTGGCCTGTGGACCACAGTTGAGTAGTAAGGTGCTGGAGGAAACAAGGACAGAAAAATGACATTCATTGAACTCATTATATATTAAGCATTGTATAAGGCTTTTCAAAACATCAAATCAATGTTTTTCATCTTAGATTCATAGACTGGTTACATTCAGGTTATCTGAGGATGTTTTAAAATATACAAATCCTTAGGACCCACTCTAGAGATTCTGATTCAGAGGGCCTAGGATAGAGACAGAGAAATCAGTATTTTTAAAAAGCTCCACAGTGAATTTGATACCCTGGGTAGTCAGAATTCTATGAGTGATTCTTACGCTTGTATAATTTCCTCCCCTTTGAGCATGGGTGGAAACTGTGAACAAGATAAGCTATCACTCTTGTGATTATGTCACATTATGTGTCAAAATGGAGATTATCTGGGTGGGTCTCATCAAATCACACAAGCCTTTTAAACACAGAATTTTCTCTGGCTTTTGGCAGAAGAAAAAGTTGGAGAGATTTCAAGTGTGAGAAGGAGTTGATGCACCTGCTGTTGACTTGAAGGTGGAGAGGGTCATGTGAGAAGGAATGCAGGTGGCGTTAGGGGTTGACAGTAGTCCCTGGCTGACAACCAACAAGGAAACAGGACCTCACTCCTACAACTGCATGGAACTGAATTGTGCCAACCATCTGAATAGGTTTGGAAGCTGATTCTTCCCCAGGGCCTCCAGATAAGAGCCCAGCCCAGCCAACATCTTGACTTCAACCTTGTGAGACCCTAAGCAGAGAATCTAGTCAGGTCTGCTCAGACTTTTAGCTTGCAGAACTGTTGGAGAATAAATAGGTATTGTTTCAAGCTGTTGAATTTGTGATAATTTCTTATGCAGCAATTGAAAACTAATACGTACGTATCTGGGTTTGGCAATGAATAGATGAGGCTCAGAGGGGTTACATTATTTTCACACAGTCTCACACTTAATGGCAGAACAATCATTTGAATTTAGATTTTTTTTTCTCCAAAGTTTCCTAATTCTAAAAAAGGAAAGTTGTCAATCATTTTGGAAATAGGGAGACTGGAAGACACTGAAGAATAAATGCTCTAGTCAGTATGTATTGAGAAGATGAGTCCTATTTCTTTGATGTGGCCACAGAAATTACAAATTCCAATATGCTCTCTGTATAAGACAGTTTAATGGTCTGAACAAATACGGGAGGGTTGAGATATTCTTTCTGGCTTAATGTCCCATATTTTGTGAATTAGAGGTGACTATACAGTCAATTTCTCTTGATAGTGGCTCTGAAGGTTGGTAATGCAATCAGTGTACCAGGAGACCAAGGACAAATAGCTGGGCTTCCTTCTTAACCAGGGTCTTGCATCCTCCTGGCTATTAAAGAGAGCATTTAGGTAAGACTTTGACAGTGTTTCATCAGCCTCCAAGAACAGAACTTAGTGCATCATGTCAGCTGGAATATAAAACATTGAAACTCAATGAAGCTATTGAATCAGAAATGATCAATCCTGTAGAAGATACAAAGTGTGATGTGTGCTTATTTCAATCTGGTCTTTACATTCAGATTTTTCTCTGTTCACTCAGGTACTGAATAGGGAATCCTAAACAACAGAAACGTTCATTCATTCGTTCATTCATTCATTCATTCATCTGTTCTGCCTACATACAGATTAAGCTCCTGCTGGTGTGCTAGTGGGATATGGAGGCAACTGGGCCTCATTATACCAGTTTTGACACAAAACAATGCATCTTCTTAAGAAAAAGTAAAAATAAAAATCCATCCCCAATTCTGATGTCATCTTTTGAAAAGAATTTCAAACTATATTAATCT
The DNA here is from genome assembly GCF_008728515.1 of Papio anubis. NCBI lineage: Eukaryota > Metazoa > Chordata > Mammalia > Primates > Cercopithecidae > Papio > Papio anubis. Next base: position 55,879,832 of record NC_044976.1, on the reverse strand, counting down.
GTTTGCACAAGCAAGTTCCAAAAATATGTAAAAGAAATTCTACAGAAAGTCATCCAAGAATAATTTATTTAGCTCTTTCAAGTGGAGGCTGCATTAGCTTCACTCACTGATGTTCATTCATGTCATGTCATGTCATGTCATTCATTCATTCATTCATTTGTTCAGGGAATGTGCACCAGGCACATTGTATGTACTACCACAGAAGGCAAAGGTGGCAAATCAAACAAAGTTTTTGCCCTGAAAAATCTAGCACAGATGACCAAACTACATTAAGAATATAATATATTTAGTGTGCAGAGTATTCTGATACAGGGAAAACTGTCCCCAGCCATGAACTCTTGTTTGCAGAAGTGTAACCCCAAAACCAGAGGAACTGTGTAAGTAGCTTTGACTGCTGGGCTGAATTTTTCCTTATTTAATCTGCTTGTAAAACCCTCACTTTCCATGTCTACAGCTACTCCATCAGGAATTTTGATGAACTAGAGGACAGGAAGCCTATCTGTATGTTAAAAAGCTGAGGTATTGCATAGTGCCTTTTGGATTTTTCCTCTGACAAGTGGCTGGCATCTGCTAACAACACTTCTTTTCTTGAGCTTTGTAACGTTGCCAGACTGAAAACTGAGCTTTGAAAAAGGAGATGGAGCTGTTAACAAACGCCTTTGTTATCTCTGGAATTGATTATTGTACAGTGGTTCACAGAAAAAAAAAACTTGATGTGTATCTTGTCTCAATATTTACCTGCTCCTCCCAGGAAATATTGTGCTAAGAGAAATTCCCTGCAGTACAACAAATGTCAACCTGCCTAAGATAACTAGTGCAATTCACCAATCGACTGTCTTTTTCCCATCTGTGGAAACAGTATGATAAGACTCCAGGAAGAATTTCTTATTAAGTGCTTGGAGATCTTTTGAATTTGATGGCTGCTTGAAGTGTTTAATACACCTTTTCCCCACTTCTTTCATTTGAGAAATACTTATTTAATCCTTCTGTGTGCCAAGCCCTTTGCTGGCCTCTTAGATTACACTAATGAATGAAACAAACACAAGAGAAGATGTGCCTCATGAAGATTACGTCTGGTGTAGGAGAGGAAGATTCTACAAGCAATTCCAGTACATGATGATAAGCCAAGATTGCGAAGTACATGCGCTATGAGAGGTATGTAGTAGGAAATCAAAGACAGCTATTTTGAGAAAGTGATTTTTAAACGGAAACTGAATGGATAGGTGGGAGTTAGGAGTTACTCAGGCAACTGGTGGGGGGTGGCAATAAAGAATAAGGAGGCATCGTTTTCTAAGCAGAGAGACCATCCTATAAAACAGATTCCCAAGTGAAAGAGGGCATATGACGAATGACTTTGGGTGAGTGGCATAATTTCCTTAAGCCTTGATTTTCTCATCTCTAAAATAAGAATGATGATAAAACCTACATGATAGTTCTTTAATGATTAATTTGAAATCCATGTAGAACATTTAGTTCAGTGTTTGTTAGTAAGTACTCATGAAATGTTAGGAAGTGTTTATTCATTTATTGAGGATCGAAGACAAAATCAAGATTAATACGGTTGAGTTTCCTGATGTTTTCTCCCAATTTCGTACACCAGGCCCTCTTTGCAGCTAGAATGTAGCCTATGTTATACACAAGAAGGTCTCCAATGTCCAGATGTAGCAAATATTTGTCTTTGATAGGTTTGTGTATGACTTCAAATTATCAGCTCTTTGTAGACAAATGCCGTGTCTTATTTATGTCTGTGTGCACTCACATAATGTAGTGCCTGACACCAAACAGTTTCTCAAGAAATGTTTCATGAATGAATGAATGAATGAACAGAAGGGCATGGGAAAAGACAGAAGAGTGTACAGTAGAGTGGAGTGGAATACAATAGAGTCCAATAGAATCCTGTCGAATCTCATTAATGAGTTAAGTGCTGCAGAAAATTCAAAGAAGAGTCGCTCGTTACTTCTGTCACTAAGATACTGTGCAAGGGCAGATAAAAAGATTCTGTTGCCCCAGGCTGCCAAAAGCTTGGAACAGCAGGACAGTAAAAAGCACACTCTTCCTAAGGATCTTCCCTTTTGCCTTAGGGAATATATTTTGAGCACCGGATTTCTTCTCTATGCCTCCCTCATGGCAAAATGTATAGCTAAACTCTGCTACATAATAAAAAACATAAGACCTCCCCGCAAAATGTAAATCCTCATTATATTGTGATTTCAAGAATTATATGTACATACCTTTTATAATATGGATATTTTTGAAAATATTTTAAATATGTCCAAACATAGCAATAACCTTGGTGCCTTTGCACTTTGTTCTAAACCTTGCAGTCTATCATATACAATCCACTATCATTAATCCTGTTCCACATGGGAGATTGAGGCTCGACAAAGCCACGGAAGCTGTCCAGGGTAGCACAGTTGGTAAGTGGTAAGGTTAGTACCTCAGACCCTGACTAGGTCCTGTGTATGCCATGACAAGAGGGAATAGATGCTTTTTAAAGGTAAAATATGAAGCCCTCGCTACCTTTATGTTTGCTAAACATATCATTTTATATATTATTATATTTATTTTCTCATAGATCTAATGGTACTTCCCTACTAATCCATTTATCTTGATCTCATTCTTGTTTGGGGGTTCTTCTTAAGTTTTACCTCCTTCAAAGAGCCTTCCTTGAGTATGCCAAGCCAGACTGACTACAGCCTCCTCTGAACTCTGTTGTTAGGTCACCCTATTTACATCCCTGGATTAGTGCTCTGCAAGCACTACATTATATACTAGTTTTCTTTTTATTTACATGCTAGATCCTTCGCTCAATAATAAACCACCAAATATTAGACCTGAAAAACTCTTAAGTTCAAATCTTAGCACCGTGACTCCCGAGAGGTGTGTGTCCACAGGCATGTTAACTTCTCTGTGCTTCTGTTTCTTAATTTAAAAAATGGGAACAGTGGGCAGGCGCGGTGGCTCACGCCTGTAATCCCAGCACTTTGGGAGGTTGAGGCAGGAGAATGGCATGAACCCAGGAGAGGGAGCTTGCAGCAGTGAGCTGAGATTTGAGACTCTGTCTCAAGAAAAAAAAAAAAAAAAGGGAACCGTACGACCCTCTCATAGGGTTGTTGTAAGAAGAAAATGAGTTAATACATGCAGAGCACCTGGCAGTTTTCAGTAGTTGTTAGCTATTTTCTTAGGTCAATGTTTGAAGGTATAGAATTCATTCCTTAAAGCTGAATCTAAGGAAAGAAAGTAGTGGAGTTCTATCTGTTTTATGCACCTCCTTTGTGGATACCCCTCACCCCACAAGAATTCTAGAACTCCAAAGAATGTAGTTCTATGTTCTAGAACTCCAAAGAACATAGTTTAAAAACCACTGATTCTTTCAACATTTTTTATGGATTTAAAAAACAAAGGCCTAAGACCTAGAGAGGTGATGTGACTTGTGAAACTCACACAGTCAATCATTGGCAGGGAAGTCTAATCTTGGGCCATTCCTTTTACACTTACACTATGCAAGACTATATCTTATCCTTTATGTATTCCATTTCCCTCCACTCCCACCTCCCCTTAGCAAAGAGCCCTCCATGGTTTCATTCATTCACATATAAATATGATTAAGACAAGACCCCGCATTTGTGGGGCTCACACTCAGGAAGATAGAAACCTAACAGATAATTATGACAGGAGAGAACTGATGCAATGATAGAGGTATGCACAGGGGCACGAATGAGGGATAATTAGTCCAACCTTCAGCAGAAAGTGAAAAGATGAGTAAGAGGTAACGAGGCAAATTGTACAGCTGGGAGCATTCCTGACAGAGGGCACAGCTTGGGAAAACACACAGGGTCAGTAAATAGCATGATGTTTTTCAGAAACAGAACGGTTTCCTTTTTCCTAGCAGAACAATGTGCAAGACAGGAAGTGTGGAGAAGGGGCTGATGAGAAAGTCAGGCATCACATGCTCGGGGTCAGATGGAGGGAGGAGGAGTGTGATGCCATGTCAGAATACCTGAGGATTGGTTTTAGTTTCTAGAACTATGTATTTTAGTTTAAAGTTGAGTGGGTTTATGTTTGAGGGAAAATAGAAAAACAACCCTTGTTTCTGAAGGAGCATTAAAACGGAGCATCACCAAATGTCTGTTTGTATCTTCCGAAGTGATGAAAGAGGGAAAATTCTCCCCAACATTAGACCAGTGCAGAAGTGCTGAGAGTCAGCAAAACAAAGACATTGACCAATAACTCTGTGTGTTGCTGTGGTACAGGTCTGCTTTGATAAATGGAGATTCAGCCATGAGGAGAGTTGCCAAATACTGTTCAAAGCTACCTTGGTTAGCAGAACTTGTACTCTATTTCTACCTAAGAACAAATTTCTCAAATCAGATAAGGGCAGGGGAAGGAAGGAGAGCATCAGGATAAATAGCCAATGCATGTGGAGCTTAATACCTAGGTGATGGGTTGACAGGTAGAGCAAACCACCATGGCACACGTTTACCTATGTAACAAACCTGCACATCCTGCACATGTATCCTGGAACTTAAAATTAAACTTAAAAAATCAGATAAGGTACATTTCTGCAGAGCTTGGGGAGAGACACCTAATGGATAGCTTAATTCTGATCACATGTGGTAACTGGCAGTTTGAGGTACCCTGGTCCTGGGGTCTGCAGGACCTTCTTTATTGTGGCTGAGGGCTGGCGAATGTACCTACGCAGAGAGAATGAAGGGGCCTCTGTGGCTGTGACAAGGAGTCCTGGCAGCTAAAGCCTATTTATTAGTGTATCTACTCCTCCCCTGCTGTTATATTAATATAATGAATTGTTCACAGGTGCATCAAATGAGGTTTAGATGATCACTCGGAGCTTTGTTACCCAAACAGGCCAAATTAGGAAGAGCAGATGCATCAGGCAAACTAGAGTCCCATAGCAAAAGCATAACACTTGAATTAATGAAGGTCGGAGCTCACATTTGGCCTTGATGGCCTTCACAGCGAGGGGATTCAGCCCTCTGTTTAACTCTTGCTTGCCAGGAAGTGCTCTTTGCCTTCATTTCTGTGTGGATAGGATGGATGGGTTGAGTGTCCAGTGGAAATGGTCTTCTCCCTCCAAATAAGAATAAGAATAAGAGTAATGGCACCTATGGATTAGGTTTTACCATATGGTTTTCCCTGCACATGTAAGCTCCCAAACAAGGTGATGGGGATGAATGAGGGCTGAAATTCATCCTCTGTTATGCTCATCAAACCGTGTGCCCTGAATGAGCTGCATCCTCTGGAGGAAGGAACATCTTTTTCTAAGTATCACAACTAATGGTTTGTTCGCTCAGCTAATGGTGCTCTCCAGCCTTTGCACATTTCCAGAAGGAGGGCCTTTTTCTAATCCTCACAAAAAGGCCCTATGAGCTACTGATATTCCCACAAATATTATCCCTCATCTTTGCAACACCAATGTAAGGTGGGCATAGTGTTAGGATCCCTGTCTTACAGATTAGAAAACTGAGGGCCAGGAAGATGAAGCAACACAGTGAGAGTTACTCATGCAGAACAAGAATTTGATCAAATGCTGAAACAAATTCCACTTCCCTTGATGCCTTAAACTAAAATAGTGTCTTCTCCTCAACTCTAGCTCCAGGAAGAAGAATGAGAAAGGGGAGAGAGGATATGTGGGCAGAGTGGCATGAGAGGAGCATTGGCTCAGTAGTCAAGATATCTAAGTTTGATCTTTGTTCTGTGTAATTTGCTTTGGATCATGGATCTGGTGACTGTTCTGAGTCTCTGTTTCTTCCTCTGTAAATTTAGGGTTGTACTAGATGGTGATCTCCAAGGTCTCTTCTAGTTTAATGTCTAAGAAATCCAATGAGTTTTTCCTTTGGCTTATTTTTTCATAAGAGAATATTCAGAATACAAAAACTCCGTGTATTTCAGAGGGCAATCTGGCCACACATACCAAAACCCATAAAAATGCTCATGTATACTCTTATATACAATACTTACAATTTTGGAGAATGTCCCAAGGAAATTATAAAAAAGAAGAAGAGAGCTCTGAATGCAAAATTGTGGCATTCGTCACCATGACAAACTGCAAACATCTAATACCCCACAGTAGGAGAATGGTTATATAAATTGTAGCATACATATATGATAGGATGGTTTTCCATCATAACAATAATATTTCAAATGCTTTGAGTATTGGTGATAACTTTTTAAGTAAAAATATGTGTATGTATTTATGAGATAAAATTAAGTGAAAAACATGGAGTTTAAAATTATAGATAAATTATGTCATAAGTGTAGAAACCATTCACAGATTGATTGAAAGAGAACACAATATAAAATAGTTTACTTTGGTAATAGGTTCATGAGTAATTTAGAAAAATTAAGTTTATAATTTTTAAAAGTGATTATTATCACTTTGATCAGTTAAAGGTTTTCATCAAAACTTTCTAACATGTTTCTCTTTTGATTATAAAAGTAATACTCATTATATAAATTTTAAAATTCAAAATAACTATAAAGAAAGAAAATCATTCAAATTCCACTCATCAAAGGCAAAAGATTTTGGCCTTTTTCTGGTCTTTAAACATCAATTTTGGTTTTCTTTTACATAAATACATTGCACTCTCTAAGTCTGAATCTTGTTCAGCTTTTTCATTCGTTGATTTTATATCATATTTTAATATGTCATTAAAAAGGTTTGTAAACATGAATAATGCATAATTTAATACATCACTTAATTCCAACTCTGTTAGATATTTATATTGTTTTTAACATTATGCTAAATAGTCTTAACATGGTTTTTATAATATATAAATCATTGTCCAAATTTTGGATTATTTGCTTATGATAGAGTCCTAGAATGCAAGAGTAAATACCTTTTGTTTCAAACCAAAGCTTTTTATTCCTGAGCTTTATATTTAATGAATTTGGAAGTTAGTAAAAGTTACTCTTTAAGGATTTTTTTTTCTCAAATAGGAGTACTTGAATGGCATATTTTTTGAGTCCTTGCACATTTACCTGTTGCTATCATACATTCAATAATTTAAGTTGGACCTATTTGCCTTACAGGAATAAACAGAGATATGGGTGTTTATAGTAAAGTTTATAATACCGTTCTCTTTATAACCATAAAGAAGAATAATTTAAATGAGCAACAACAAAGCATTAGTTAAATAGTTCATGATACAATGGACTACTATAGAAATGTTTTAGAATACTTAACATTAGAAAATGTTCATGACACATTGAGCAAAAAAATTACAAAAGAATATATATAGTATGTATACATATATGCTACAAATAAATCTATGTAAATATACTCACATATGAAATATATTACTGGAAGGGGAGCACAAACACAAACACCAAAATATTTGCCACAATTTATTAGGGAGGCAACATAAACCACCTTTCTTTCTAGGCTCTATGTAGGTGTGAGTCTGTTGTTATTGATTTCACCTAAAGTACAGCAAGTTTTTCTCATTCATAGGCCCAAACTGGGGGTCATTTTGCTCTTTGTTTTTCTCTCAGCAAAGTTTTCCTCAATTATATCTTTGATGGTTGCTTCTGTTTTAATTCTTCTCATTGGCTCCTTGGACAATTCTGTAATCCTTAGGCTGGATTTTTCTCTGCTGTCCTCCTTCTTTCCCTTTCTTATTTTCTTTCTTGGGAGTTTAAACTGCTTGTATTATTTTTCCGCCTCTGGGAGTTTTCACATCTCTGCTTTTCATCACAAAATTCCATTGTTCCCAGTGTCAGTTCTGTTCTTTTACCACTTCCAACGCAGACTTTCATTTTACGGTTACATTTTAAGTTCACCTCCATCCATCCTCTCTTCTTCTGGCTTTTCTCTTCCCTTTCATGGAGATCTTATTTTTCTGTATACATTGAGAATGCCAAATGGATTTTCCAAAATTACTTCTAATAGAGATCCAGCAGCAGATAATTTTCAGAAGTCTTCTGAATACATCATTCCTGTTCCCTTGTTCTATAGCACTTTTTTCACTCCCACATTGATTCTGTTTGCCTATGTGATCATCCTTTAACAGAAGAGATCTATTCAGACCTAGTTTTTGCTAACAAATGTAGTATGTGAATGGCTCTTGACCCAATTTCTGTCCATTGCCATGCTGGTCAGATTTCCCTAACAGATCTGTATCTAGTTGACAGATTGGTGCACACAGTTCTTAGTCCAGTTCTCCTGTCTACCACATGTTTGTGAAATGCTGAACTGAAGCAGGCTCTTTCTTCTCCTCCCTCCTTAAGGGAGAAGGGTCTCTGATACTCTGATAAGATGAAGTGTAGATGAGGACCAGTGCTCAGGATTTGCTGCTACAGGATTCCTTGTTTCTTAGTCTACCATCTCTGCCAATTTTATAATTTCACTTCTGAAAATGGGGCCTCCCAGAATTCATCACATTGCCATTAATATTTTGTTTTTCTTCCTGATTCCAATTTTGTTTGTCCTTTCATTCTGGGAGTTATGATTTGGAGAGGTTATAAAAAGAGAATTCTGACATGGAAGGTTAGAAATGGCATTCTGAGTTCTACTTTTATCTTTCAAAAATGGGTCCAGTTTGGGAGAGGGATGTCTGCCCAGTTTTCAACTTGATACAGGTCAGAAATTTCAGAATCAAAGAGGAGATAACTAAGAAGGCCAGAAGAAGCATCTTTCTTAGAATCAGAAAGGCATCACACTGTTGGAACATTATATTTTAAAATAATTCAATGTTTGTAGTTAATGTGCAAATCTTAAATACTTTTTGTTACTATCTTGATACTGATTATTGGTATATTTTATGAGGCTTTTTTTTTCTGCCTTTGTTAGAAGATTGAGAGAAGCTTCCTCCAACTACTTTTCAAATACTGTTTTAAACCACAATCCTCTGGCTATTAAAATTTACTAATAACTTTGTTTTAATATTGAGTATAAATGCAAATCTATCAAGCATTTTTATTTTAAATTTACTTTATGCTTTGAATTCTAATATGGAGCCTATTCCTGGTGATCAGAACCTCAAAGCCAACAACATCTGCAATCTTTCTGATTATGACTGATTTGATTTCTGTGCCGGTGTTAGTCTCTGTTAATGGTTTAGAGATGCTGTGCTTTTGAGTAATTTTCAGCAATTTCTTCATTGAAAACTGAGTAACCATTGGCAGCTTTGACTGCCTTTTATAAAAAACTGTTGAAAAAACTGACTGTTTAGCTTAGAAAAGAGAAAAACGAAATACCTGAGCACTGGTCTTTTACTATTTGAAATACTGCTGTGCATAAGAGAAGAAGCTCACTCTGTACGATCCTAGGAAGCAGACCTTATGTGACAATATGTGGATGTTACAGGGAAATGAGTCCTAATGTTAGATTGTATGTTCCTAAAGGATCCTGTTAGCTTTTGTTCATTGCATCCACAGCATAAAACACAGTGCCTTAACCACAGTAGATATTCAATAAATGCTTATTGAGTAAATGTTGTTAATAATTTCAAAGACACTTTTTGATAATGAATTCAGGCAGAGAATGGACCATCATCCAACAGCAATGTTCTGCAAGAAATCCCTGACTAGAGATGATAGATATATTAAATCATCCCAAGGTTTCTTCCAACTCTAAGTTCTGTGGCCCTGGGCCCCAGCTGAAGATTAGGAGAGAGGTCTTTTCTCTTTATTACATATTCAACAGGATTATGAACGATGCAGCTTGGTGATGCGGAGTCTAGGGCCCTGCCTTCTAGACCCAATTTAGCTGGCTATGCTACCTTGGGCAAATAGCTTCACTGTGATGGAGAAACCATGCCTACTGCAGTAATTTATGTCTTCATTTCTTGTCTGTTTATTAACACTGGTGTCCTAAGTGGTTTCCTGCCTCTAGACACTCTTAACTAATTCACTCCCCACACTGTTGTTTGAGGGATCTTACTAAAACCTACTCTAATCGTAGCATTCCTCTCTTTGAAACTCTTCTCCATAGCCTACAAAGCCTGAACTCCCTTGTAATAATTAAGAGAGAAGGCTCCAGCGTCAGACTCCACAAGTTTAGATTTTGATGCTGTTTATTCCCAGATGTATCTCAGTTTCCTCATCTGTAAATTTGGGATAATAAATATTGCTACCTCAGGTCTGTGAAAATTAAATATCAAACACAGCATCTGATCTGTAGACAGAAAAGTTGGCTGCTCCACTAAATGACCCATCCCTTCCTATTCAATCTCATCCCTGCTACACCTAGGAACTATTTACATGCCAAGCATAACTACTTCCATGCAAAGTCCTCTGCACATGCCAAGCAATGTCCTTATCTTTGAACATGCTTTTCCCTCTACCTGAAATCCCATTGGCACTTCCTCTGGGTTGAGGTTAGCTTTCACCTTTTGAATCCAACTCTGTGTCTCCTCTTCCTTCCCTAATTGTCCTCTCCCTATTAGATAAAGTTGCCCTCTCTCCTTTGTGCCAATTACTGTTCTTTTCATGTATCATTATTAAAGCACTTACAGCACAATATTGAAATTATTTTACTATATTCCTCCTTCTCTACCAGACTGATATCTTTTTGAAGATAGAGATTTCTTTTTGTTTATTGATTTTAGAATCCCCAGTGCTCCGCTTAATTACTGTAGGCATATAGTAAAGGTCTGTTAAGTGAGTGAAAGGTTTCTGGGGTCTTTAGCCACAAAAGTAACTTTTCCTCCCGGTCTGGAGAACTATCTTCAACAACCTGTCACATTGACTTATGGAGACTTCTTCATTCTCCTTTATAACTCCACTTTTTTTTTTTTTTTAAATTTTAGATTTAGGGGTACATGTGCAGGTGTGTTAAATAGGTAAACTCGTGTCACGGGGGTTTATTCTACAGATTATGTCATCACCCAGGTACTAAGCCCAGCACCCAATAGTTATTTTTTCTGCTTCTGTCCCTTCTCCCACCCTCCATCCTCAAGTAGACCCCAGGGTCTGTTATTCATTTCTTTGTGTTCAGGGGTTCTCATCATTTAGCTCCCACTTAAAAGTGAGAACATGCAGTATTTGGTTTTCCATTCCTGTGTTAGTTTTCTAAGTATAATAGCCTCCAGCTCCATGCATGTTGCTGCAGAAGACATGATCTCATTCTTTTTTATGGCTGCATAGATGCCATGGTGTGTATGTACCACATTTTCTTTATCCAGTTTGTCGTTGATGGGCAATTAGGTTGATTCCATGTCTTTGCTATTGTGAATTATAACTCCCCTTTCAAGGTGGTTGAGAATGGGCTCTGTGAATATAAAATGGGAATGAACAGGAACCACATTCACTATAAGTCATCTGAGCATCTAAAGAACAGAAGTTAGAACTTGGCATAGTAAACCTAACCCACAAGCACCTTAGCTACAGGTTTGCAATAAGTCAGGCACCTGGTTTGTAGATGTTCTCTCTTCTTGGCTGAAAAGGGAACTAGATATAGGGAAATACTTGTGTAAGAGTCTGGGAGGAGTTGCTTCAACAAGGATTCAAATACTGGTAGAATTAACAAGATTATCTTCTTTCAAAAGACATTAATCAGTAGGATTTTGTCTTTCTTTTTTCTTCTTTCATGTGTTTGGAGAAATAAAGAAGTAGTGTCTACTGTAAGCAGCTATAACGTTTTTTAATGAGGTAAACTAAAAATACATACAATACCATATAATGCACTTACATCTTAGGTTGTAATTAATGCAAATTATGCAAAATTCCTATACAATGTGATTAGACTTCTCTAACACATAATTTATGGTTGAATTAACAAAGAAGCTGATTAAATGAGAAAATTAATTTCTGTTGTTATCCTGTTTTTTTGTTATATTTTTGTTAAGAATATATCTGAGGACTCAAAGAAATTGGATTACAAAGTTGGAGCTATGGTTAGGACTATTTATTTCACTCCTTTACCTTCTTCGGATCGGCAAACCTACAGAATTGCATCATGCTTTCTGATAACATACTGAGGAACAAGTTTCAGTAAAACAGTATGGGGCTCCTGTAATTCCAAAATATGAGCACATGGATGTTTCTCCAACTAACTAGAATACATTTTTTAAATGGCTTATTGGCCAGAAGCATTTTCTTGAGTCTTATTTAAAAGCACTTCAGCAGGTTTTCTCATACATGAATACAGAAATTGCATATATGGTTAAATCTTCTCCGTGCTTGTAATTCGAGTGGTGGAACTGAATATAAACTTTGGAATAGAAAAATAATTGGAGCTCTTTCTCATTTATTAAGAAAATATACTCTGTAAAATGATGATAAATATTCACAGACATAACTTTCATCTCTCAGACAATAAGATTCTTGATCCATGTCTATATCTTCTTAGTTTCTCTCCCTTCTTTCTACCCCTTTCCCATGTAACCAGCTCCTAAATTCTACCAGTTTACTTCTACAATATTCTTCCTTCTCTCCTTCCCTCCCTCCTTCTTTTATTTTCTTTCTTTCTTTTCACTCTGTCTTTCCTTCCTTTCTGTCTTCCTCCCTTCCTTTTTTCTTTTTTCCTTCATTCCTTTCTTTATTCTTTCCTTCCTCCCTTCCTCTCTCCCTCTTTGTCTCTTCTTTCCTTCCTCCCTTTCTTCCTTCTTCCCACATTTACTGAATGCCTACTTTGGGCCGGGTGCTGAAAATACAATGGTGTTTAGAACAAGGCAGAAAAGGTCACTATTTGAAAGATGCTATTGTAATATCCTTTAAATTTTTTATTTTCTGCAGAAATGAAATGAACTGTTCCAAATATACCAGTGCAGCCTGGCACATGGGATAATAAGAGTCTAAGAGCAGGACCAGGAGGGGAGCTTAGTTTAAGGACCACCTGCCCCCTCCCCCACTGTCACCAGCACCACTACCACTTCAGTTTCATCCTGGTGGCAGTTCTGTCCCTGGGGTGGAGATAAAATGTTCAAGTTGTTTTCATTTCCCAACTGGGTGACTTAGGGCAAGTTATTTCATCTTTCTGAGCCTCAGCTTTCTCATTTTGAGAACCAAACAACCTTCTGATAAGTTGTCTGTCCTGGGAAAAAATGCCCTGGTCATGCTGTTTTTAACCATTAATGCCCACTGACCATTTTATTTCTCATCCTAAAGAGTAACCTACAATTCAAGTGTATTCATCAGTCTCTTGTGAGGTTTGTTATTGTGAGTCAATGTTCCAAGCCTAATTACTTTTAAGACAGAAGAAGATTAATTTTATGACTTTAAGTCTCAGGTCAGATATTATCACACCACTGCACTCCAGCCTGGGTGAGAGAGCAAGACCATGCAAAAAAAAAAAAAAAAAAAAAAGCAGAGAGAGACTAAATCCTAAGCTCTAAACAATAGCTTAGGATGATTTATTCAAGGTAAGTACCATCTCATGGGGCCTATGGACAGCTGGTCAGTCTCTCTTGGGATGATACTCTGGAAGAATGTGCCATCTCTCAAACTTTCCCAGGTGGCTATGAGGGTCACATGCAATAATGAATGAAACAGGGGCTTTGTAAATTATAAAACACTTTGTGTAATAAGGTTCTAAAGGAACCTTACCGGTACAAGCCTCAGTTTTTGCACGCGAAACAGATTGGATCTTCCAGCGTACGATGAGATGCCAGGGTAAAGTGATCACTCAGAAAGAGTTCCAGTTAATAATTCCACTCCCCCTACAAGGAGTTTCACCCCCTCCCCGAAAAAAGACAGGAAAAAGACTTCATTTTTAATATCAAATCCTCCCTGCTGATTCCGTGAAGGCCTGGAAACAGCAGGTAACAATGTATAAGTGACTTTGAATTAAGACTGAACTCTCTGCGTCCTTCGCTTCTCCCTCAAATGTGGAATGATTTTCTAAGAATTTAATTATCTAAGAACACAGCATCAAAGCTGTTAGACCCTTGTTAATGTTAATTCAAACTTAATGTGCATGAGATTTAGAGATCTTGGATACAAGGAAAATGATTTCGATTTAAATAGCCTTCTTTGTCCTACACATCACAAAACATCTTTTAACACAGGTAATTTTAAAAAATAAAATACTATAACCCAGGTCTCTCCCACTAAAAAAGATTCTCACTATGGAGACATCGGACGCTGTACAAACCAGCAGGATGTGATAGAACAAACATGGGCTTTGGTGCCTTAGAAACTTAAGTTCAAATCTTAAAGGTTCACCTTGTCCATGTGTCTGTGGGCAGAGGCTTAATGTCTTTGAACCTCAGTAAGCTAACCTCACAGCAAGGACTCCCAGAGCTAAAGACAAGAGGGTAAGGAGGGGATTGCCGAAGTGAGACAAATGCAGGGGTGTGTCAAAGCTGGTGGTCTTGGTGGAATCTGGGGCCAAGAATCAGCTGGCCCATCCAGGGCAAGGAATACACTGTAAGGAATGCTGGCAGGAAGGATTTAACAAGTCCATTGAGTTTCATGACCTGCGATTCAATCTGGCCGATACGAAAGAAGAAACAACTTTTTCAGAAAACAATTGTTTTGAGAGCATAAAAGAAACCATTTTAAGTGAAATGTCTATTGCACATGTTAACTGTGGGATGATTAGGTAACAGAAACCAGCCAGTCCTACTGGAACACATTTATTTCAAAAGTGTGAGATAAGGTCTGTGACACAATAATTCTTTTGATGGACATACAGGAATGATCAGTTCATTGTAAGCCACTTTAAGTAAGTTGAAGTTCATTGTTTTAAAAGAGTGAAATTAGCACATTTGAAATTGGATCAACAAAGAAGATTTATGTGTTTATAATTAACTGTAAATCAGCACCCCAGACCGCACGTTTCATTCATGTTTTGAAGATAATTCGAGATGTCCACCATGGTATAAAAGTGGTCCTGCCTCATTAACACCTTACATTTGTATAGTCTCTGAGCAATACTGACATTGAAACAAATCTGTGACATAGTAGGACAGAATTTGTTCTCCTTTTAATAAACACATGATTTCAATCTCTCTTTAAGAGGCTAGTTGACTTATTCAGACCTACATAGTAAAGTTGTAGAGCCTAAACAAGAAACCAGAATTCTGATTCCAGAATATTTTTTTTTTCAGCAAAAAAGTATTTCAAAGGACCCACCATAAGCTAAATTATTTGGAAAACTATTTCTCCTCTCATAACACCAAGTTTCTCTTCACCATGATTCCCTGAATTCATAGTCCAGTGTACCCTCTTCTTTGCCCTTCTGCCATCAAGAATTCTATTCATAAAATAATATCGAGTGTCAGTCATTTACACTTTAGTGTGAATTTAAGCCAAGGTGGTCTTTCTCCCGTAGTCTTTTACATTTCAATCACTATCTTCTAGTACAGTAATAGCAAGGTTTTGTGCCTTACAAAAAGGATTTCAGGAGCATAAATAGCTTTAATAGTTTTGGATAAGGGACTTCTTCTAAGAGCTTCCAGTGAAAAATAACCTGCTATACATCTATGAGCCTAATATATAAAACGTCCTTTACACAAGATAGTAAGCTTTCTAAAGGGTGGAATCATAGCTGTCTTGTTAGCTATTATGTCACCAGTGGTTGGATACAGAGCCTGCTATGTATTAGTGCTCTAAACAATTCTAGAATCAATAAAACTAACCTAACATATAGCAAGTGATGTCAAATATGTCACATTTTCATAAACTGGGTAAAGATAATAGACATAAAATGACATATTCTAAAGAGTTTTCCAGCCTTTGGTAGGATTGGAAAATAATCTCTAAAGACACCAAAAAAATTGACCATCTGCCTGGGAGTCACTTATGAAATTAGGTAAAAAAGAGATTAAAATGGCTGGACACGGTGGCTTACACTTATAATCCTGGCATTTTGGGAGGCCAGGGCGGGGGGATTTCTTGAGGCCGGGAGTGTGAGACCAGCCTGGGCAACATAACAAGACCCCATCGCTACAAAAAAAAATTAGCCAGGTGTGGCAGAGTGCACCTGTAGTCCCAGCTACTTAGGAGTCTGAGTCAAGAGGATCTCTTAAACCCTAGAGTTTGAGGCTGTATGTGAGCTGTGATCACACCACTGCACTCCAACCTGGGTGACAGAGTAAGACCATGTCAAGAGAAAAAAAAAAAAAAAAAAAAAAAAAAAAAAAAAAAAAAAGCAGATACAGATAGAGACTACAATGATAAAGAAGGGGTCAGAGACTCCACTAATGTGGTGACAATATGGTTCTTTATAAGGAAACACACCCAGAGTTTGTTTTTTGTCACTATTTCAATGTCATATTTGCATGTTTTTATGTCACAGAACAAGTAGAACCCTGACTTAGGTTTCTGTTCTATCATATTTCTTTGATTTACACATTTCTCCTTTGAAGTGTGGGATCGTTATGTTGGGTTGTTAGATGGGGTCATGTTACAATAACGGGCAGGGGCAAGTTGTGCCTCTTCTCCTGATACTTGGTCATAGCCTTTAAGCTCCAGATGAGATGGGGTGAATGTTTACTCAAGACAAATGGAAATGCTGTTGTTCAGGAGGAATCAAAATCCAAGTCCAAAGTCGAGCACAGAAAAGAAAGTGTGACCATGGGAAAATGAGCCTTGGGGTTAGATTTGGGAAAATGAACATGTAACCAACGTTTGGAGCATAAAATCAATGAAGTTAAGTAATTTAGGACTGAGGTCAATAACAGTGTAAGGCTTATACTTAATCAGTGTTACCTGTGTGTGTGTGTGTGCATCTATGTGTGTGTGTGTCAGAGTTGCTATTTGCTACACTTGCTATTGTGAAGGAGGAGGACAGATCAAATTGTGTCCTATATTGGTTTTTATTTCATGCCAGTAAGACTTCAAAATAAATAGACATACTCCACTTCTTGAAGGCAAGTACAATGTCTTGATCAACAATTTATTCTTTGTTGAGTGTAACAGATGCATAACAAATATTTATTGAATTAATAAATCCATCAAAGGTGACAAATCCTGTGATTATTTGTTCGATAAAATAATTTAACAATCAAATGTTGTTAGTTACAGATTGAATTATTCTGAATATAACTCTCCAAGTTGCTGAAGGATTTTTTCCATCTAACTAGATTATTGTCTAGTAGGGAAGAGTAGTTTGTGTTGTTGCTCAACTGGTTTAAGTTTTTCAATGTTTTGTATTTTATTTCATCACAAGCACAGAGATAAAATCAAAATCTAATTTCAAAGCACATTTCATAAATGGGTGTGGAAAAATATGACAACTGAGCACTTACACTACTTCACATATGTACCCTTGTGCACCTATTTAGACTGCCTAGGGCATATAGTGTGCTATTTCTACAAAGTATTAGGTTATTGGGAAATTTAGGATTTGTCAAGATTCCTAATTATCTAAGAATACTTAATGATTGTCACCGGGGTGACTCAAGGAGGCTGCCAGCAATCCTTCAGCTTGACATTTTCCCAGAAGCAATCATAAATACAGTGGGGATCCTTTGCAATTGCAATTATGTTTTTAGGGACCGCTTATAGGAACAATTTGTTCCCTATTTATTTGCCTGCCTCATTCCAGGAGGTTTTTGAGGAGGCAAGTTGAGTTATGCGTGGACTTTCCTGCCATCATTGCTTCTTTCAGGGAATGTAGAACAAGAATCCTAAAATGTAGACCAAATCTTAGCCCTTCTCCACCAAGAGCCTTTCAATGACTCCTCTCTGACCACAACCTAAAGGAGTCCTGCCTGGCTGGCCGCTGATGTGTGAGGGGATCTTGATAAGAGATGCTGCTGCGGGGTAGGTAAGACTCACCACAGAGGGCCTCTACGCCAGGTCAAGGAGACTACATTTTCTCTTGTAGGCACTGGGGAACCATTACATGATTTGAAATAAAGGCATGTTATAATCAGATTTGGGTTTCACGGTGTGTAACCATCATATAATATTTTTCTCTGGGAATTTGGATCTTTACTGACCTTTCTGAAAATAAAGCCCCATAGAAGGAGCAAATCTTCCTCTAAAAACTAATGACATATATTGAGGGAATAACAGTACAAATGTGAGCACAACTAAAGGTACCATGTTTCTATCTCACGTGGACAGTAGCCACACAGCTGCCCAGAGAGAGATAAGTCTGTGCAAGGATCTCTCTCTTTGGAAGTTCTTTAAGCATCTTAAGAGGGTGATCAGAGTCACTGGTAAGGAATTAGTTGGACTGATTCTTTGAGCTGTAAAAAAGTCCAGTGGACCAGTCACTAAGAGAGTTTTGTCCTCATAGACTCACAGAGGCTCCTTCTTTTAAAGACTTGCAGATCACTCTCCCATCGCAAATGCATCTCTTTGAGGAGGGGGTATGTAAAGCACTCAGTGGCCATCTCTATTATAGGACTCAGGGCATTATTTTGCAAAACCTATCTGTTATCTTCCATTATTCTGTGAGTTACTTTGGAACAGAACTAGTATTTCATTCCTTTATTATCAGTGCCTAGCACAGTGTGTCATTCACGTGGAAGGTACTTGGGAAAGTTTTTTGATCAATGAACATATGACTGATAAAAATATGGATTTTATAAATAAAACCAGACCTAGTTGTTCAGAGAAATAGATTCTAAGGGATATTTTGAAGGCTCCAGTCCCAAGGATACTTAAGGATATAATGGATAAGCTTACATAGGTGTGGGTAATTAAAAATCAATGTGCATTTTTTCATCCTCAAGAGAAACAAACACAGGTACTCCCTTGTTCTCCTTCCTGCCAAACTCCAGGAAACCACTAATCTACTTTCCGCTCTACAGATTTACCAGTTCCAAATATTTCATATAAATACAATCATACAATAAATAAAAAAAAAAAAAAAGAATCACTGTGCAGGTGCGAACGTGACTAAACAACCTTCTGGGTTCCTCCAGCTAAAACTGGATTCTCTAAAATTAGTCATATGTAATAATTTCAAAAAATATGCCAAATTCTAGCAATACAGTTTATTTTATAGACAGCTATTAACATGGATTAATGGTGCATCTACAGTGAAGATGGAACTATTAAGGACATAATGACAAAAAAGAACCTGAGTTTTATAATCAGATGATGTAGGCTGGAATAAATGCTCATTAAATTCGCACTTGAATGGCTGTGTAGGTAGATAAGTGAGTGACAAACTGGTCAAGTTACTTACCTGAAATCATAAAATGGGATGGGTGAAATAAACACAGATAATCTGATTCCTAGAGCTACACTGTCCATTCCCATACAGAGAAAGAAGAAGGAAAGACTGATTTGGAATATTCCTTTTGTATTGATAGAAAGAGATGCAGGTTTTTTTTGTTGTTGTTGTTGTTGTTTTTTGGGTCATGTACCATTATGTAGGAAAGCATTAAACCTAAACCAGAATCATCAGAAAGTCCTCAAATGGAGTTATCCCTAAGTCAGAAATCAAGTGGGAAAGGTTAGTTCTGAAGTGAGTTGGTTTATTCCATGCGTTTTAACATATTTTGGGTGAATTCTTAAATGAAGAGCTAATGCCTGATAAGCTGCTTAAATATTTGAACATCAGAAATGAAATCATAATTAAATCAAGTAAAATGTAGTATAGTAAATGTCTATCTAATGTCGATATTCTCTCTTGGAGTCCTTGGAATTTGAATGGATAAAATTTTTTATCTTATGATTCTTGGGATTTGGCTCAATATATTATCAGTGCAGACCTACACATACTAACTAGTTTAGTGACAATAAATGCTGGGGTCTATATAGATAGTAGCAATGTACCAAATGATTCTAATTAGAATGATGGTATTGTACTTGTGGAAGATACACTAGTAGATGATGGTATGGGAACTATATGAGTAAATACAATTTCCTCAGCCTGAGTTTGCTGTATGACCTTGGGCTAGTCAGATAACTCTTCTCAGTTCCACTATTTTCATTTTTAAAAGTAGGAATTTGCCTAGTTTCGTCTTTAAGTTGCTTCTTCATATGTATGCTCTAAAAATATTACATACCCATAGCTTTTTTTTTGTTTTTTTTGATACGAATTCTCACTCTGTCACCCAGGCTGGAGTGCAGTGGCGCAATCTCGGCTCATGAAAGCTCCGCCTCCCGCGTTTGCCATTCTCCTGCCTCAGCCTCCCAAGCAGCTGGGACTACAGGCGTCCGCCACTACGCCCGGCTAATTTTTTGTATTTTTAATAGAGACGGGGTTTCACCGTGTTAGCCAGGATGGTCTCTATCTCCTGACCTCGTGATCCGCCCGAGGCCTCGGTCTCCCAAAGTGCTGGGATTACAGGTGTGAGCCACCGCGACCGGCACCCATAACATTTTTAAATGCTTATTTTTGTAAAATGAGTCTCATTTCAGTATAAGGTAATGAATAATAATAAATAAATAATAAATAATTTTCAGGATAAGTTAATAAAACTCTAAAAATATTATATACCCATAACATTTTTATATGCTTATTTTCGTAAAATAAGTCCCATTTCAGTGTAAGTTAATAAATAATTTGGCCGGGCACGGTGGCTCATGCCTGTAATCCCAGCACTTTGGGAGGCCGAGGTGGGCGGATCACGTGAGGTCGGGAGTTCGAGACCAGCCTGACCAACATGGAGAAACCCTGTCTTTACTTAAAAAAATACAAAATGGCCGGGCGTGGTGGCACATGCCTATAATCCCAGCTACTAGGGAGGCTGAGGCAGGAGAATCGCTTGAACCTGGCAGGCGGAGGTTACGGTGAGCTGCGATCGTGCCATTGCACTCCAGCTGGGCAACAAGAGTGAACCTCTGTCTCAAATAATGATAATAATAATAATTTGAGCACCAACTGTTTTGTATTCACTGTGGTGAGTTCTGCTATATAATGATGAATGTATACAACTTTTCTTTGATGAACACTCATTCATTTCTTCATTCATTCAACATATTAACTGACCAGCCCTAAGAATATATAGATGACAGTATTAGTATCCCAGGGCTGCTGTAACAAACTACCACAAACACGGTGACTTAAAACAACAGACGTATTCTCTCATAGTTTTGCAGGACGGAAATCTGAAATCAAGGGATGACATCCCTATGCTCCTTCTGAAAGCTCTATGGGAGAATTATTCCTTGCCTCTTCTGGCTTCTGGTGGCTGCAGGTATTCCTGGGCTTGTGGCCACATCACTCCACTCTCTGCCTCTGCAGTCACATTACCTTTTCCTCTTCTCTCTGTTTCTTCTGTGTGTGTCTTTAAGGATACTTGTGATTGGATTTAGGGCTCACCTATATAATCCAGGATCATCTCCTCATCTCATGATCCTAACTTAATTAGATTTGCAAAGATTCTTTTTTTCCAATTCAGGTTAACAGTCACAGATTCAACCCACTATAGTGACCAAACAAACACAAAAATAACAAGCAGATGAAACATTCTTTTGTCCTGATGAAGCTTATAAGCTATTGGGGGAAATAGACATTAAGCCAAGACATAATTGTAAAATATGATCATTCTTTTTATACAGTAATAAACATATAGCTATAAATTCTGTTTAGATCTATTAATGGAAATTACAGAATATTTTGAATTATTATAACAAAGGGACCTTGCTAAGGATGGAGGTCAGGTCAGACCTCTCTGAACAAGTGACATTAAAGGGGAACATCAAGAGTTTATAAGAGTAGGTGCCTGGGGAGAAGCCACTGGAGGGATGGGGGAGACTATCCCAAGCAAACAGAACATTCTTTCCAGGACCTTGAGGTGGGAACCCTGCAGAAGTGAATGAGGGCCACTGTAGCTGGGGTATAGGGAACAGGGGGCACATGGAGTAAGCTGATGATGGGTGATGGGGCAGATGATAGAAGGCCTGGAAAGACTTCATCAAGATTTTAGAAACCCAAGTGCAATGAGGAACCTTCGATGTGTTTTCAGCATGTTATCATCAGGGTCTAAATTATGTTTCTAAACTGCTACTGTGACTAATATTTGGAACACATGTTATAGAGAAGCAAGAGTGCAAACAGGGAGAAGGAAGTACTCAGCAAGAGATGGCTATGGCTTGGTCCAGGCTCATGGCAGAAGAGATGATGGAGGTGAACAGCTTTGAGTTATATGTTAGAGTTACATGTTGGAGGTAGGAATTCCCAAGGACTGGCTATAGCGGAATGAAGCAGAGGGAAGCTGCAAGGATGCCTTCTAGTCTGTTGGAGGCCAGGCATTTAACAAGTATGCTCATAACAAGGGGATTAATAATGATTAAGTAATACAGATGAGAGAGCAAGTAATAGTGCCTGGAACAGAGTTGGAGTAGGTTGGTAGTGCCAAAGAAGCTACATTTGAGTTGGGCTTTGAAGAACGTTAGGTAAAGTAGTAAGAAAGATCATTTCATGAAGATGAAGAGGCATAAGGAAAGACATCCAGAGATATGAAAGTGCATGGTATGCTCAGGGAGCAAGGAGAAACCTTGAAGAGACACGGCACATGAATGTGTTTCGAGCAGCATCTCTTTTAGATGGCCCTTCTTTGTTTCTCATGGTCCTTTGGTCATAGTACTATCTCAGTCCCCCCTATGACCTGGGGCTTCCTACTACAAACCCATGTGAACTGGCACACAACCAGGAACTACAGAGTCATATATCCCTAAACTGCATAAACATTGTGATTGATGGAATAATTCCAGATATGGAAGGTTCCCAATGATTAAGTGTCCTCTTTTAGAATTTGGCAGGATATGTTAAATTATTTCTGGAAGAAACATTATGTACCCATGGTAGACTTGTTTAATTGTATTTTAAAATGAGCACCCAAGATTTCAGACTCTTTTTTCAGGGTTGAGAGAAGTGCTGGTGGGGTAGGAGAGTGCTGTAGCAGGTAATGGGAGAAAGAGTGAAGGAAATGCCTGAAGTAAGGGTGGGTAGGACACATTATGCAACCTTCCTTCTGCTATCAGAATGATGTATCTACTACAAAAATTTGACCCTATCCCCCAAGTGTTCAACATCCTTTGACAGTTTCCAATCACCTTCATAGGCAGCTTCTAAAATAGTTTCCATTGATACACATGTGGCAAATGACACTCACAGGGGTGGCACTCCTCCGTGGGGAATGCCCAGGGACATTGACACTTCTGGGCATCCAAGCCGTGTCTTTCTACCCTTTCTCTCTCTGGAAAACATAATATGAAAACACAAAAGGATAAGAGTAACATTTTCATAGGAATAACCTTGAAACCAATCTTCTATAATATGCCAACCAAGTAAATGTTTGCAAACACAGGAAATTTTATGATTAGTGACTATTGGTTGTAAAAAAGAAATTATCACTCAAATACAATAAGTACCAATGTCTTAATGCTTATCTGGCATATTCAAGGTCATTATTTTAGAAAGTTTGAATACCAGGATTGTCAGCAGTGTTGCCAAAGTCTTTCATGGCTTTACTCTGGAATGTGGTGTGCTTGTTATCCCAAGGATCGCTTTTCTAGAGACAGCTGATTGAATCGAAGAGAGAAATCCATGTCCAAATTAATGATTACTGCTTCGAACTCTACTACTGACAGCTACTGATTTATTACATTACCATATACCAAGCAGTATGACATTCTAACAAATATTATTTTATTTAACAATTAAAACAGACACTGGAATCAGCTACTATTAACCCCATTTTACAATTATTATTATCCCCATTATTATCTCAGATAAGTGCAGCTGAGAATTGAGGAACTCAACCAAATTCACACCTTCACAGTGTCAGAACTAAGATTAGAAGTGAGCCTATACAACAATTATATGAAAAATGCTCAGCATCACTAATCATTAGAGAAATGCAAATCAAAGCCATTCAATAAGATACCATCTCACATCAGTCAGATGGCTATTATTAAAAAGCGTAACAATAACAGATACTGGCAAGGCTGTGGAGTAAAGGGAACACTTACACACTATTGGGAATGTAAGTCAGTTCAGTCACTGAGGAAAGCAGTTGGAGATTTCTCAAGAACTTAAAACAGAGCTACCATTTGGCCCAGCAATCCCATTACTGGGTATACACCTAAAAGAAAATAAATTGTTCTACCAAAAAGACACCTGCACTCATATGTTCATCACTGTGATAGTCACAATAGCAAAGACATGGAATCAAACTAGGTGCCCACCAATGGTGGACTGGATAAAGAAAATAGATGGCGGCTGCGCACAGTGACTCACACCTGTAATCTCAGCACTTTGGGAGGCTGAGGCAGGCAGATTGCTTGAGCTCTGGAGCTCGAGACCAGCCTGGACAACATGGAAAAGCCCAATCTCTACAAAAATACAAAAACTAGGCAGGCATGGTGGTGTGTGCGTGTGGTCCCGACTACTTGGTGGGCTGAGGTGGCAGGATCGCCTGAGCCTGGGAGATTGAGGGTGCAATGAGCTGTGTTCAGGCCAGTTCACTCCAGCCTCTCCAAAGTGAGAACTCTGCCTCAAAAAAAAAAAAAAAGAAAAGGAAAGAAAGAAAGACAGAAAGAGAGAGAGAGAGAGGGAGGGAGGGAGGGAGGAAAAAGACAAAAGAAAGAAAAAAAAGGAAAACAAAAGAAAAGAAAAAATGGTACCTGTGCACCATAAAATACTATGCAGCCATAAAAAGAATGAAATTATGTCCTTTGCAGTCACATGGATGCATCAAGAGACCATATTTCTAAGCAAATTAACACAGGAACAGAAACCCAAATATCACTTGTTCTCACTTATAAGTGGGAGCTAAACAATGTCTATTTTTTTGGACTACTAGAGGAAGGAGGGTAGGAGGGAAGTGTGGGTTAATAATCCACTTACTGGGTCCTGCGCTCACTCTCTGGATGACAGGATCTCTACCCCAAACCTCAGTGTCATGCTATTCACCCATGTAACAAGTCTGCACATGTAGCTCCTGTATCTAAAATAAAATATCAAATTATAAAAAAAAGAAACTGTAATTTCAAATAGTATACTCAATTATTATTCATGTTTTATTCTATATTTATTAACATACAATAATACAGGTAACTGGAAGACATACAGAAGAGACTCCAGACTTCTAATTACCCTGTAGATATTCCCTGGAGAACAGCAATGTCTAACAGAACCTCTGACGATGTCTTTTCACCCTAAGTATAAGAAGGCAGACAAGAGCTATGAAAGGTTTTGCCTTTAGCATCCTTTGGTAACATCCCCCAAACCATAATCCTCTTTGCCATTCTTCCTTTCTCCCTCCCTCCCTCCCTCCTTCCTTCCTTCTCTCTTTCCTTCCCTCTCCCCTTTCTTTCTTCCTTCCTTTCCTCTTTGCTGTGTCACCACTTACCTGTCTTTCTTCACAAGTCCTGGCTGGATTACTGTCTGGGCATTCCTGAATGTAAGACGTCCCCATCTCTTCAAAAGGTACTCTTTATATGCCTTTGATGGATGACTGTTCAAGGTGGAATTAGGACCACATTGGCCGAATCACCCTGGACATTAGTGCAGTGGCAGATGTTGCATGCAGCTCTTTCCCTCTGCAGTTTATAAGCAGCTTAGCATCTACTCTAAGAGATTACAATCTCAATGGGGGATCCAGACACATGAAAATGGCTCCAACACGTTGCAGGGATCAAGATTAGAAGTAGGTACAATATGGAAAGGAATCAAAGAAGAAAGAATGGTCAGAGAAGGTTTCATGCAGCCAGGTTTTGCAGGTTTAGAAGAATTTCAAAAAATGAGAATAGGCAAGAATAAACCTGGAGTAGGAAACAGCATGAGCAAAGGAATGGAGGCAAACAAGTAGAAGTTGAAGTCAGGAAAAAATCCATTATCTGGTATGGTTTTACAGGGGCATATAAGAGTATGTTTTTGGAAGAACATCATAAGATGAATTAGGGAAACATGGAGGAGTGAACGAATTTTGTTTTCCACTGAAGGAAACGTCTGATCCACATGAAATTCCAGTACCATGTTTGTTGAAAGGCATTAATTTCTTCCTTCACTTCTATCATCATTGTCATTGTTATCATAATCACCAATATTAAACCTTATGCGTGTGTAGCCTTTTACTGTTTCTCATTCATGACTTCATTACATCTTTAAAACCTCATCACTGAGTTGATGACATGGCTTTGGTAGAGAGTAACCAAAACTGCAACTAATGCTGGCTTAAATAGTAAAAGGGATATATTTGCTCAAATTACTGTTAAGGTAATGTTGGCTTTAGGCAATGACTTGGTGATGTGACAGGGATTTGATTTTTTTTTTTTTGGTTTCTCTGCGTTGATCTCTTTGGGGTCACTTTTATCCTAAGGCCTGTTTCCTTTAGGAGACTAAGCTGCTGCTTCCTGAACTACATGCTATTTACATTCTTCCCCCTTCAAATCTGGCAAAGTGGGCATTGTAATCTCAGTATTTCTGCAGAAGCACTGAGATTCAGTCTAGTTAGGACAATGGTAAGTTCTCTACCCACCCCTGAACCAACCACTCTGGCTAAGGAGATGGAATGTGTTGACTGACTTAGCTTGGGTCAACCCAGAGCTGAGAGTGGAGTCAACCTCTGAGAAATCACATACTTCCCCAAATGGAAATTGAGATTTTTCATGAAGGAGGAAATGAGGTAGAGATGGGTAGGACGAATGCTAAAGTAAGAAGCAACTGAAGAGTATGCTATGCAAAAATATAGCTACTTTTATTTCCCTTTCACAGCTGAGGAAATGGAGGTTCATAGTACTGTTAGTTCCACAAAGATGGATATAGTTCCCTAAGATCATATATGTCATGTGAAAAAAAATGAACTAAATGTATTATCATGGGACTCCAGAAGATAAAGGGATGTTACTATCCCTTTGGATAGACAGGACAGACAGGTGTCATGGGCTGTGACCCTGAGCAAGTTACTTAATTCTCCTCCTCCCCTTCCTCCTGCTCCTTCTTTATTTTGCTGGAAAATAGAGATAATAGTGGCACCTACTTCATGGTGTTATTGAGAGGAATAAATCAGACATTTGCAAATATGAATGACCAGATGCCTTTCTGTGCATTATTGTTTTAGCCCCCACAGCACCCAAGGAAGATGAAGTTTCTGAGGCTAAGTATGGTTATTGGCCATAGGAAAAAACCAAACCACTATCTTGTGAGTCCAAGCCTTACCCACCCTATTTTCACTGTACCGTACACTTAATGAGATCCCTAGCTCTCTGTATGAACGCCTTGCGTTTAACAGGATTCACACTGAGAGAACTACACATGCAAATTATTATTAGCATGAAAACAGGTAATTATTATTTTTTTACATTTGCATCATCTCAGACGATCTTTGTGTTAGACATTCTTTAGCAAAGAATGACTGACTGAACTAAAGGGCTTGTGCCTCATTCAGACGGTCATTAATTCTAAATAAGAAATTCATTTCCTGTCACTCATGTTGCTTAAACAATGCAAAGCAGAGAGTGGCTACAGAGCAATCTGTAAGGGCTGGGACGGAAGCTGGAAACCACCTAGCCCAACCTTATAATTTACAGATGAGGGAAATGAGGGCCAGAACAAGGAAGGTCACACAATTAATTAGTGGCAGAGGCAGAGCAGGGACTGGAGCCCATTTTCTTTACTTCTATGCCAGAGTCTTGCCATTAAACCATGAATGTGATCATCTTACTTCTATTTGGTTAGGAACTCCTTGATTGTTGAAAACATATTGGGGGCATGGATAGAGAGACATTTAATGTGACAAAGTTTCCAAAATGAAAATATATTAAGAATCCTTCACAAATTCCCATGTGCTGTTTTAATTTTATCATGATTATTTTTACAGTGCACTGTAGGGGCTGGAGGGAATGGGTATCTGTATGTATTGGATGGTCTCATTGGAGTTCTGCCCATGAAAAGGTATGAACTAAAAACATTTTACATTAAAACAGAGAAAATTGCTTATGGTAACAATTGCATAATGAAGGAACACAATGAAGAATTACAGTTTAAATTACTTATCAGGTCTCTTCCATTTTCTAAGTTTTTAAAGTAGAAAATTGCACAGTATAATTACAGTAAGTTAATTTGCATTCATATTACAATTCAATGAGCAATTACATTCTTTTTTATTTTAAAAATATTTTATAAAGTGTGATTTGCATCACTGTGTTTCAAGGGAAGAGTGGTGACTTTTCCCTTGTGAGATTTTTATGTGAATTCAATCATGTAGCCTATACCTTCCGGTAGAGAGTTGTGACCTCTTCATTGTCCTTTGGGACAAAAGGGAAGAGAACCATTTGAAATTTGACTCTGGCTTCACAGTTTGTGGACAAGAACTCTTCCAGGAATCACAGAATATCAAGGTTTGGGAGAAGTTAAAAGTCTTACTTACCCTTTCCCCATTCATTTTCACCATCTGAAGCTTGCATTTCTCTATCAAATTCCTGCCAAGCCATCATCCACCATCTTTTTATTAACTCCTGTGCCAGGAAGTTCTTTACCTTCTGATGGCATCCACTTCATCACTGGACAATGCCTCCATTTTATGGAGGGTGCATCCATCTTGGTGTAACCATTCTCGCATTAATGGAATTTAAAGGGTACTTGTTAGACATTCATTGCTTTGGCAGTGCCCTGCCCAACACAGAACATCCTGTTTATATTGTGGGTATAACGTTTGATTCAGAACTTGCACTATTAGTGCAAGTGTCTGGGGTGAGCCATTGTAGACCAGTGCTCACAAGGGTTGTAGGGGCTGGTCAGTTGCCCCACTTTCTCTGTGCCTGCTCTTTTGAAAAAATTTAAAATTAAGGCAAAATAGACATATTGAAATGTGTAGCTCTTAAGGGTAGTTTGATCAGTCATATGACAATGGTCCTGTAAGATTGTAATGGAGCTGAAAAATGTCTCTTGTCCTCATAATGTGGTGGTGCAATGCGTACTCGCGTGTCTGTGGTGATTCTGGTGTAAACAAACTTACTGAGCTAGCTGTCCATCGTAGAAAAGTCTAGCACAGCCGGGCGCCGTGGCTCATGCCTGTAATCCCAACACTTTGGGAGGCTGAGTCGATTGGATCACCTGAGATCAGGAGTTCGAGACCAGCCTGACTAATACGGTGAAACCCCATTTCTACTAAAACCACATAAATTGGCCAGCTTTGGTGGTGGGTGCCTGTAGTCCTAGCTACTCGGAAGGCTGAGACAGGAGAATTGCTTGAACCTGGGAGGCGGAAGTTGCAGTAAGCTGAGATTGCACCACTGCACTCCAACCTGGGCAACAGAGCAAGACTATCTCAAAAAAAAAAAAAAAAAAAATGTTGTCTAGCACATAGGCTTATGTATAGCACATAATATTTAATGCTGATAATAAATGACTATGCTTCTGGCCTATATATGTATTATACTCTGATTATTATTTTAAAGTGTATTCTTTCTACTTATATAAAAAAGTTACCTTTAAAACAGCCTTAGGCAGGCCCTTCAAGAGGCATTCCTGAAAAAGGCATTGTTATCATAAGAGATAACAACTCATGCATATTACTGCCCCTGAAGACCTTCCACTGGGGCAAGATGTGGAGGTAGAAGACAGTGATACGGATGCTCCTGGGCCCTGTGTAGGCCTAGGCTCATGTGGGTGTTTGTGTCTTTGTTTTTAATAAACAAGTTTAAAAATAAAAAAATTAAAAAATTAAAAATTTAAAAATAGAAAAAACTTAATAGATTAAGAAGATAAGGAAAATGTTTATACAGCTTTACAATGTGTTTATGTTTTAAGCTAAGTGTTATTACAAGATCTAAAAAGTTAAAAAAATTCAAAAGTTTATGAAGTAAAAAAGTTATTACAGTAAGCCAAATTAATGTATTATTTAAGAAGTCAAATTTTGGCTGGGCACGGTGGCTCACACCTGTAATCCCAACACCTTGGGAGGCTGAGTCAGTCAGATCACCTGAGGTCAGGAGTTCAAGACCAGCCTGTCCAATGTGGCAGAACCCCATCTCTACTAAAAATACAAAAATTAACTGGGCGTGGTGGCAAGTGCCTGTAGTCCCAGCTACTCGGGAGGCTGAGACAGGAGAATCGCTTGAACCTGGGAGGCAGAGGCTGCAGTGAGCCAAGATCACGCCACTATACTCCAGCCTGAGTGACAGAGCGAGACTCTGTCTCAAAAAAAAAAAAAAAAGAAAAGAAAAGTAAAGAAAAAAAAGAGGCAAGCTTAAAAAATAAATTCAACGTAGCCTTCATGTAAACTGTTTATAAAGTCTACAGTAGTGCACAGTAATGTTGTAGGCCTTCACATTCACTCACCACTCACTCACTGACTCATCCAAGCAATTTCCAGTCCTTAAAGCTCCATTCATAGTAAGTGCTCTATATAGTTAGAGCATATTTTATCTTTTATATTGT
This sequence comes from Papio anubis, assembly GCF_008728515.1. Lineage (NCBI taxonomy): Eukaryota > Metazoa > Chordata > Mammalia > Primates > Cercopithecidae > Papio > Papio anubis. Next base: position 55,849,633 of record NC_044976.1, on the reverse strand, counting down.
ATTTTTACTATACATTTTGTATGTTTAGATTCATAAATACTTACCATTGTGTTATAATTGCCTACAGTATTCAATACAGTAACATGCTATACAGGTTTGTAGCCTAGAATCAATAAGCTATACCATATAGCCTAGGTGTGTAGTAGGCTCTACCATCTGGGTTTGTGTATTTATACTCTGTGATATTCGCACAATGATAAAACTGCCTAATGATGCATTTCTCAGAGCATATCCCTGTCGTTAAACAGTACTATGCTGTATTTGCCTATATAACCAACACTACATTAAAGATATGTTTATTCCATTATCCCAGAAATTTCCTTCTACCCCTTTCCAGGTAACCTATCTCCACTGAGGCAACTAGTATTCCAGCTTTCACTTGCAGATTTATTTTGCCTGTTCTTGATCCTCATGTAGATGGAATCACAATAATACGCTCTTTGGGGTCTGACTTGTCTTCTTTTACTCAAAATGTTTTGAAGATTTGTCCATATTGCTGCATATGTCAGTAGTGTGTTTTATTTCTTGCTTAATAATATTCTACTGTATGAATATTGCACAATTTTTGTATCCATTGTGCTGTGTGTAGACATTTGGATTGTTTCCAGTTTTGACCTATTATGAATAAACCTGATATACATTTTCTAGTATATGTGTGTATATATGTTTTATTTCTCTTTGGTAAATACCTAAAAGTGGAATACCTACAAGTACTCCTGAGTAGGTGGATGTTTAACTTTATAAGAAAGTGCCAGGTAATTTTCCAAAGGGTGATACCATTTTACAGTTGTACTAGCATTGTATAAAAAGCTCCACATCCTCATCAATTATTTAATGTTTCAAATGCTTAAATTTTAGCCATCTTAGTGAGTGTGAAGTGGTGTCTTATTACAGTTTTCTTTGCATATTCCTCTGGATCAGTGATATTGAGCATCTTTTCACGTACCTATAGTTTTTTTTTTTTTTTTTTTTTTTTTTTTGGTGAACTGTCAAAGTCTTCTGTTCATTCTGATTAGATTGTCTTTTCACTATTAATTGGAAGAATTTCTTTATTTTTTTGGATTCAAGTCCTTTGTCAGATATATGTATTGTGAATATTTTCCCCAAGTTTGTGGTTTATCACTAAGTTTCTTAATGTTTTCTTTGATCATCAAATGTTCTAAATTGTGATAAAGTCCAATTTATTATTTTCTCATGTTCAGTGATTTTTGTCTCCTCTCTAAGAAACCTGTGCATACCTCCAAATCATGAAGACACTTTCCAAGGTTCTCTTCTAGAACTTTTACCATTTTAGCTTTTATATTTTGTTCTATAAACGTATGAGGAAGAACTTGAGGCTGATTTTTTTTCCATATGTTTACGCAGTTTTTTCAGTACTATATTTTAAAGACTTTCCTCAATGAACTGCATTGTCACCTTTGGCGGAAAAATCAAGTGCATTGATCTATTTCTGTATTCTCTATTTTGTCTCATTTGCCAATTTATCTGTCTTTAATGCCAATACCATAAGGTCTTGATTACTATAGCTTTCTAGTAAGTCTTGAAATCAGGTAGGATAAACTTGCTAACTTTGTTCTTCTTTCCCAGGATTGTTTTGGGTATTCGAAGTCCCTTTGCATTCTCATGTATATTTTTAATTTACTTGTCAGTTTTTTCGAAAAGCATGCTAGGAATTTTATTGGGATTGTGCTGAATGTATACTTCAGTTTGGGGAGAAGTGACATCTAATCAATAATAAGTGTTTCAAACCATGAACATTGTATGTCTTCCCATTTATCTGGATCTTCTTTAATTGTTTTCATCAAAGTTTTGTAAATTTTGGTGTAGAAAGCATGCACAACTTTTGTTCAATGTATTTCTGTGTTATTATAAATTATAACTGTTCATTTTTCAACTATCTGATCAGCTGTGTAATTTTGGTAAATAATTTAACCTCTCTGAGTTTATTTCTAACTTGTAAAATGAAAGTTCATGTTTTTCTTTTTTTTTTCTTTTTTTTTTTTTTTTTTTTTTTTGAGACGGAGTTTTGCTCTGTAGCCCGGGCTGGAGTGCAGTGGCCAGATCTCAGCTCACTGCAAGCTCCGCCTCCCGGGTTCCCGCCATTCTCCTGCCTCAGCCTCCAGAGTAGCTGGGACTACAGGCGCCCACCACCTCGCCCGGCTAGTTTTTTGTATTTTTAGTAGAGACGGGGTTTCACCGTGTTAGCCAGGATGGTCTCGATCTCCTGACCTCGTGATCCACCTGTCTCGGCCTCCCAAAGTGCTGAGATTACAGGCTTGAGCCACCGCGCCCGGCCGTTCATGTTTTTCTTAGAACAAAGGTAAGTATAAATATAAATACCTTTCTAGAGTGCTTTACATATTAAATTAAATTATATATAGGAAGTGCATAATATCTGGTATATTAGACAGAAATTTTGGTTGAAAGTGAAAAAGAAATCCAACAACTTGAATTACCTTAAATAATAGAGGGGACATATTGGCTCGTATAACAGAAAAATCTGGGGAACAATGGAAGTTGGCTTCTGGCATGGCTAAACCAAAATTCTTCAACAATGTCCTCATAAATCTCAATTTCCCCACCTCTTAGTCCTCTTCGTTACCTTAATTTTCAGAAGACTTTTTTCATGGAATGGGTTTCTGTAGCTATAGGCTTAACAACTTTCCAATTTCCAGCCTAGTAACAAAGAGAAAGCATTTTTTTTCCCAGTTGCTCCATCTTTTGCTACACAGTTTACCCATCTAACCATCTCTAAATTCTGGTCAAGAAATGTGTTGCTCTGAGTCACCTGTCCAACTCTGGAGCTGGTTCAGGTCTACCAAAATTAAATGGAAAAAAAATTACCAGGTGGAGTAATGGTTTCCCAATGAAATCTAGGTGTTGTTTTAAAAGAAGGAGGAATGGCCCCAGAGAGGCAGACAACGCATACCTGTCATACTTTTAACCTTTAACATAGAGGCTACAAAATATGCAGCAGCTATATCATATGCTATGCTGATTCTTCTCTTTTTCGATATTCTGTAAGCATTGGAAATTCAGTCTCTTTTTTTTTTTTAAAGGAGTCTTGCTCTATTGCCCAGGATGGAGTGCAGTGGTGCAATCTCAGTTCACTGTAACCTCCACCTCCTGGGTTCAAGCAATTCTCCTGCCTCAGCATCCTGAGTAGCTGGGATCACAGGCACGCACCACCACACTCAGCTAAGTTTTGTATTTTTAGTAGTGATGGGGTTTTACCATGTTGGTCAGGCTGATCTTGAACTCCTGACCTCGTGATCTGCAGACCTCGGCCTCCCAAAGTGCTGGGATTACAGGTGTGAGCCACCGTGCCCGGCCCAGCCATTTTTTTATAGCTTTTAGCCTACTCCTATTTTCAGGCATTAATATCACCTTAAGCTCCACTTTATGAGTGAAAAAAATTGGGGGTTTGTATTGAAACATAAGAGTCCTTTGACAATCACTTTAGCTCTCCACTTTTGTTTCTACTGTGCATTTAGCTAAAGAGAGCAGATTGCAGGCATAAATACAATTGCCAGTGTTGCTGCTGTCCTCTACCTGCTCCTTGGAAAAAATGAAAGGAGTGTTATTTATAGCTACTGTAAACCAGAGTCAAGTTTAGTAATGCTGCCACACAACCTTGCGCTGGAATCAGGCAAGGCTGGTACCACGAAAGAAGAGATGTTCTGTTTTGATGAAGTTGCATAGAAATATTTTTTCATTGCTTTTTTGACCTCAGAAGAGAAACAGCAATTGGACATTTTACTTATGTCCAGGGCATACAAGAGAAGTATCTGAAATGTAGTTAAAACAAGGTTTGCAAAGTATTTGTTTCTTGTTGTGTGTGTGTGTGTTTTTAAGTGGATCCTTTTGCTTTCACTCTAAATTTCAAAATTCTGATCATGGCACTTTGTAATTTGTTCATGCATGCTTCTCTAGAGTCAACTACAGCCACTCTCAGAGGGGAATCTCTGTTTTGCCTTTTTACATTCTATCTTTTTTCTTTTTCTTTTTTTGTTTTTTGGCCTGAAATACCTTTTCTTGCTTCACCTGGTTACCCAATTATCTTTCAGGATGATGTCACTTCCTTCATGAAGTCCTCTTCACATGCTACCTTGGGTTAAATGCCCCATTTGATGCTCCCTTAGCGTCCTGTACTTGGCATTGTCACAGTGTTCATCTCAATGTAATATGATTACGTGTTTCCTTCACTTGGCTATGAGTTATTTCAGGACAAGTTTTTGTTTGTTTGTTTGTTTGTTTTTGTTTTCTTTCTCTGCCAATGCCTAACATTGTACCTGGTATAGAGCAAGCCATCAGTAAACATATTTTTAAAATAAAGGATAGACCTTTCTTATTAAAATACAGAATCTGAGTATAAACATGAACTTGAATAAAAGGGAGAGTGAGAGGATTATAAACCTTTGAAATCGTGCACATTCTATGTTAGTATACTTTGAGCATATTATATCTCTATTAAGCTTGGTAGGAGTGTTCCAACTGAACTTTATTAAAAATTGTATTAACTCGAGGCTTTATGTACACAGAAACATTCCTAACAAACACGACAAACTATTTAATGAATTGTGGCTGTGTAATAATTTGTGTTTGAAAAACTCCATTCCACTTACAATATCATCACAAAGGGTGACATATTTAGGAGTAAATTTAACTATCGATGTGAAAGATCTGCACATTGAAAACTGAAATGTTGATGAAAGAAATTAAAGACGACGCAAATGAACGGAAAGCTATCCCATGCTCATGAAGTAGAATAATTAATGTTGTTAAAGTATCCATACTATCCAAAGCAATTGATAGATTCAATGTAATCCCTATAAAATGCTACTTACATTTTTTCACAGAAATAGAAAAAAATCCTAAAATGTATATGAAACCACAAAAGACCTTGAATAGCTTAAGCAGTCTTAAAAGATAATTACAACCCAGAAGCATCATACTACCTGATTTCAAAGTATGATATTGGAATAGTATGATACTGGGAGGAAAACTGACACCTAGACCAATGAAACAGAATAGAGGGCCTAGGAATAAATTCACCCATATACCATCAACTAATCTTTGATAAAGTCATCAAGCATATATAAAGGGGAAAGGATAGTCTTTTCGATAAATGGTGTTGGGAAAACTGCATGTCCACAAGCAAAAGAATGCAATTGAATCCTTATGTCATACCATATATGAAAATTAACTCAGAATGGATTAAAGGCAGATGCAACACTTGAAATAATAAAAATCCTGAAACAAAACACAGAGGAAAAGCTCCTTGGCATTGATCTTCACAATGATTCTTTGGATATGGCACCAAAAGCATAGGCAACAAAAGTGAAAGTAGACAGATGGGACTACATCAAACTAAAAACTTCTTCATAGCAAAGGAAACCATCAAAAAAAATGAAAAGGCAACTTACAGAATGGGAGAAAATATTTACAAGCCATGTATCTGATAAGGGGTTAATACCCAAAATATATAAGGAACTCATTATTACTCAATAGTAGAAAACAAACAACCTTATTTTAAAAACGGGCAAAGGACCCATATAGACATTTTTGGTTTGTTAAAGAAGACATATAAATGGCTAGCAGCATGTAAAAAGTTGTTCAATATCACGAATCATCAGGGAAATGCAATGAAAACCACAATGAGATATCACCTCACACTCCTAGCACTTTGGAAGGTGAGGCAGGAGGATCGCATGAAGTCAAAAGTTCAAAATCAGCCTGAAAAACATAGCCAGACCTTGTCCTTATAAAACTTCTTGAAAATTAGCCTGGCATGGTGGCACTTGCCTGTAGTCCCAAGATACTTGGGAGGCGGAAGGAGACGGGTCCCTTGAATCCAGGGCTTTGAGGCTGCAGTGAAATCATACTACCTGATTTCAAAGTATGATACTAGAATAGTATGATACTGGAACGAAAACTGACACAGATCAATGAAACAGAATAGAGGGCCTAGGAATAAATTCCTAGTGATGGTACCACTACACTCCAGAATGGGTGACAGAGTGAGACCCTTTCTCAAAGAAACAGAACAAAACAAAAAACAAAACAAAGAAACAAAAAAACAGTTTTGTTCTTTTTTTTTTGTAAAAGACAAATGTAAGAAGTATTGGTGCAAATGAAGAGATAAGGGAACCTTTGTATGCTGTTGGTGGGATTGTAAATTGGTATAGCCATTACGAACAGAGTATGAAAGTTCTTCAAAAAACTAAAAACAGAACTACCATATGTTCCAGCAATCCCACTTCTGGGTATATATCCGAAGGAATTTAAATTAGTATCTCAAGGAGGTATCTGCACTACCATGTTCATTCCAGCATTATTCACAATAGCCAAGACACTGAACTGCCCTAATGACTGTCAACAGATGCATGGATAAAGAAAATGTGGTATATATGTCTACAATGAAATACTATTCAGTCTTAAAATAGAAGGAAATCCTACCATTGGTGACAACATGAATGAACCTAGGGGACATTTTGTTAAGTGAAATAAGCCAGACCTAAAAAGACAAATACTGCATGGTCTCATTTGTATGTGGAATCTAAAGCAATCAAACTCATCAAAGCCAGAGAATAGAATCATGGTTGTCAAGGGCTAGAGAGTGGGGAAAATGGGGGGATTTTGGTTAAAGGGTAAAAACCTTCAGTTATATGATGAATAAGTTCTGGAGCTCTAATGTATAGCATGGTGACTACTGTTAACAATTATGCACTATGTACTTGAAATTTTCTAAGCTCTTAACCGTTCTTATCACATGCACAAAATTAGTAACTATGTGAAGGTATGGATATGCTAATTAGCTTAATTGTGCTAATTATTTTACAATGTATATGTATATCAAAACATCATCTTGTACATCTTAAATATACACAATATTGAGGCATTATTTGCCAATTATACCTCAATAAACTACAGAAAAAGAAAAACGTCCATCGTCTACACCATAAAATTTTATTACACTCTAGCCAACGAGTGTTGTAATTGAAATAATTGTAGGAATAAACAGAACTAAATAAAATATAATACACAAAATGGGCTTCTTTGCATTCCTTTCTTTGGAGGAGTAGTAATAGCTAATAGGACTTATGATTTCTGACATTTGATTTTGATTTCCATCATAGGTCAACCAGCACTTACATAGGCTTCTCCTTTGAGTTTCTTGAAAATCATGTGCATAGTTACAAATTATGTAAAGTTCAATAAAACTCTATTTTGCCCATGTGCAGGCTGCTCATGCCTGTGTCTTTTATTTGGTTGACTCCAACATCCTCAAAGGTAGAACATGTTTCTGATTTATCACCATTATTCCCAATGTCTACCACAGTGCCTGACATACAGAATGGACTCCATAAATGCCTGTCAAATTAAAATGAACTATTTTAGAACTATTCTGGGAAGAGAATCAATGTTTATGGGGTGACTGATTTATTCAGTGCCAGGGACTTCCACTTCCTTATCTCATTTAAGGCTCACTGTGATCTCAAGAAGCAAGTATGATCCACTACCATTGTAGGGTTGAGAATTTTGACGTTCAGAGAAGTAACTTGTCAAAGATGAACGAAGCTCATTAAATTCCAAACTCTATACTTTATCCAGTATAATAAGAGTGCCTTCCCCAATGGCCTGTTGTGAAGGTTAAATGAGTTAATATACGGAAAGTATCAGAACTGTGTCTGAAACATAATAAACAATATATACATCTTTGCTGTTCTTATTTTACTGTTTCTCAGGGTAGATGATAAAGAAATGTTCACTGAGATTTTTTTCTTATGCCATTCTTAATACAAATGACATTGTTATTTTTAAAAAGAACAAAAGAAAAAAAAAACCTTAATTCTTAGGTGACTTGTTTCATGACGTGTTTAGTACAACAACTTAAAATGTTCCTTTAAGATTTGGTTTAGTTTAACTTGAAAGATCATTGGTGGGTAGTTTGTGTGCAGTTAGCATCTACATGTTATGCCTGGATTTGAGAAAAGCTTTGCTTGTTACCCCTGTTGAATTTCAGGGAAATTTGCCCAGTTTCCATGGTAGACTTGATTCAACACTGAGCAGAGATAGAGTCTTGTATTTCCATTACTTGGCCAATTCAGTGTCATGAATTCCCTTCAAAGTCTGTAATCATCATGTCAATAGAAAGCCAAACAAAGTGAAAGGTGGGTGAAGACAGGTTTTAAAAGTAGGGCCTTAAGATGCATGTAGATGGCCTTCATGTTCTAAGGCTATCCTCAAAGCACTGAGAAACTTTAATGTTTTTGGTAGTCAATGAGAATTTAGACCTGTGCGTCCATCATAACAGTTTTCTACCCTCCCTCCCCGTTTCGACCATGTCTTCTCAGATTTGTCCCTCTTTTCTTAGTAGAGTTTAGACACTTGAGATGTGTCTTCATAGATGAAGAAACAAGTTAATCTTAATTGAGTTGCCTGGTAAGCCTGAACTTCCTACACAGTGTAGAACCATATCTGGCGTCAACTGTCCTCAGTTTCCAGAACTCTGGAAAACTTGGAGAGACTTGGGCTAGTTTCCCTGCTCCCCACCCTTAGATTATCTGGTCACACCCGGAGGTAGATAGAAACCGAGCAGTATCAGGGATAGGACCTCCCTCCCACCTTTTTGGGAGTTTCATCTGATCATCTCTTCTTGCAATACTGCATTCTGCTATGACCTCACAAATTTTTCTTGTCTCTATGTAAATTGCTGTCTTTTCAGGTGGTGCGTGACAGCCTCTGTTTGCTCAGGCCTCCATTTGTGCGGAAGCTGTTATTATGGAGTAAGTTTAATGGGTCGTGAATTTTGTGCAGAAAGGGAGGGTCTCTTGATGACTCTGTATGTACCAGCCCTGGACCTACTGGCTCCACAAGGAGTGCATTAGGCTACATATTTTTAGCCCATTGACTCTGGAGGTAACAACCCGAAAAGCTTCATTAAATTTCCGTGGGTGAGTGTCTGAAGCTAAGAGGTAAAAAAAAAAAAAAAACCCAAAACAGAAAAGCACAAATCCATCGCATTAGCTTTGTTATTACACAGCTGGAAAACAGAAGTGTAGCCCCCAAAAGAGTAAGGGTAAACTTTTTAAGGAAGGGTTGCTTGCCTCTTGCTTTCCTTTTCTGCACCTGGGTCCAGCAGGGTGGTTTGTGTGCAGTGCGAATCTACACATTATCAACTTGATTTGATTCTCCAGGCTCCTCTCTCCTCCTGCGTTCAGGCCTCTGGAGACAGGTATGCCACACAACAGGGATTCCTGGAATTGAATCCAGTCTCAGGGTGGAAGAATGTTCAGAATGACCCAATCTTTTCTGCGACTTGGTGTTTCTAGGATCTTTGTAAGCTAGGACCCTAAGCAAGGAGCAACCGACTGCGTACTCGCTGGAGCCGCCTCCCGCGCAGCTTCGGATCAGAGGATTGTTTACTCCCAGTCATTCTAGGAGCCGAGTAAGGGAGTTGGGGGGAGTAAGCCGGAGTTAACCGCGGTCTGCATACTCTCAGGGGCACGGGTCTTTCCTAGGACGGAAACGTGACACATGCTAGCCTTTTCCCTCCCAACTTGCCCAACTTTGCCTGGGAAGCCGCAGTCAAAACAGGAGCCACCGAGCCTGCGCTGGCGGCTGGGAGCGAGCGCCCCCTCCTGCCAAGGGGCGTGGGGGCAACATGCCCTCACAGAGCCTCCCCTCGTGGTTTCGCCCATACTGGCACTCCGTATATTTGGGTATGCGTATGTTTTCGAGGCTTGGATAAAAGGGTAGACCCTAGAGAAAAATGAGAGGGGCCAGGCGGAGCTGCGGCCAGTGGTGGTGATGGGGGAGAAAACACTGGATACTTTGTGACAACCCCCTCCCTTACCCTCTTCACGCTGGCGAGGCTGGGGCGGGGACCCCTCGCTCTCGGCTTGTCTCTCCCGCTTCCACGCCAGGATGGAGAGAGAGCGCAGGGGCTCCAGAGGCGCGACTGCAAGCCGCGGCGCCCCCGCTCGCTCGCTCGCTCGTTCTTCCACCTCCTCGTCGCCACCGCGGCTCGGCTAAGCTCTCGGAGCGCGCTCAGGCTGCGCAGAGAGGGCCCTGGAGGGAGCTGGAGCCGCGAGGCCGGGGCGAGGAGCGCACTACCAGGCGGCGGCGGCGGCCGGGGAGCTAGTAGGTGAGCGACGCCGGGCGGGTGCGGGGGCCGGCGGGGCGGGGGCCGCGGGAGGAGGCGGGTCCGCGCGGGTGGCGGTCTCCTCCCCCTACTCTGACGCGGGGCCCGTGGCTCCCGGGGAGGATGGACCCAGCTCGGCGCTCGCCCGGGCTTCCCCGGGCTGCAGAGCGCGCCTGAGTGCCGCCGCCCGCCGGGCATGGGTAGCCGCTTCCTGGGCGGCTGCGGCAGCGGAGGAGGATGCTCTGGGCTAGGCGAGGTGAGGCGCGGCGGGGGCGCGCGGCAACCCTTGAGTTCAGCGCGTCAGGTGCCCCGCGACGACGCGGCGCCGGGGAGCCAGGAGGCTTCGCTGGGGCCCCCGGCGCGGAGGAGGGCTCCTGGGACGCGCCACTCAGCACTTTGGCTAGGGGTGCTGCGAGGATGGCGACTGCAGCAGTTTTTCGCCTTCTCCCTCCACTTGCTGGGAGGAAAGGGGCGACTTCTCTTTCTCTCTCCTGCCACCCACCCCCGCGCCCCTGTCTCCCTACTTCTGACCACGCGCGATCCTGTCTCCAGACTTGTCCACCCTAGACACGCTTCTCTCTCCAAGACCCCCTGCGCCCTCTTTCCTCCTGCGGTCTTGGCTCTGTCGGTCCTCGAGCCTGCCTTCTCCCGCTGTCCTGTGCTCCCGAAACTCCCTCCCTGCCTCTCTGGTGGCCAGACCCTCTTCCTCACTCGGCCGAACCCCGTTCTCACTTCCCTCCTCCTCGGTAGCTGGGTTCGGCTTCGACCTCTCGAAAAACCGACTCTATCCCAGTAATCCCAGCCCTTTCGCGGGCACCGTGAGAACTGGATCCCGCGTTCCTCGGACCCCTGCCTTTCTTTGGATCTTCTGTGGACTCTGTTCTTTGCCGCTCGACCCCCTCCATCCACTCCCCAGCACCCCCCTGCCCACACGCCCAGTTAGTCCCCTCCCCAGCCCGCCTCTCTTCCTTCTCTCTGCTCCAGACGCTCTGACTTGGATGCAGAGAGCTCAGTTTTTTTTTTTTTCCTACCAGGGAAACTTTAAATCTCTGTGGTTCGGCTCGTAAGGCAGGCACACAAGAGGGTGTCAACCGCCGAGAGAACCCAGAGGCAGGGAGTCCGAGATGGGGGGAGGTCGTGTCGCGGCGTCTGAAAGGGGCCACTGGGTGAGTGTACAAAGTAAATTTCAAAACCAGGGTGACTGCTGCAGTCAGGACTCTGCCTCCGCTGGCTGCGTCCCGGGGAGTATTATTGTGACCCCTGGTGGGAGGGCGCATCTTTTCTCTGCACTTTTTAAGGCGCTTTTTCTTTTCTCTGTTTTTGTTTTTTGGTGGTGCTGGTGGGCCTGATGGGGGCCAGTGGGCACAAGGGAACGCTGCCTGGAGAGGCGGACGCCACTTGGCTGCTCCCAGACCTGCCAGACTGTGTACGTTTCACTCCGTGTGAACTACCCCCAACCCCCAACTGCATCGCACAAGTCCTCATTGTTGGGGGTCTGCTGGGGCACTTCCGCTTAGGCTGAGAGAGTCTGAGGGAATGGCGTGGGGGTGGGGAGGCCGGGGGCGCTTGGCGACCGCTCGGCTGTCGGCGGCGGGCGGAGTGGAGAGCGCCGCGGCGCGGGCATCTGTGCGCTCCGGTGTGTGTGTGTCGCGAGGCTGGGGTGCGCGCCCGCGTGGGTCGGTGTCTGCGTGTGCATTTAGTTGTCCGCGCACGCCTGTGTTTAACTCCGTTAGAAAGAGGGGCGAGTGTAGAGCTTGCGGTAGCGAGAGCGCCTTTCTCCGCCTGGGAGCTGGACGGGGGCGAGCCCGCCTGCGAGCTGGATGCTCCAGTGCAGCTCCTAGCCAGCCAACAGGGACCGGGGCGAGAATCGCGCCGTCGTTTCCACCTCCTTCCTGCTCCCCTCCTGCTGGCCAGTTAAATACACTTTCACAGTGTTGATAGTTTTGAATAAAGGCCGTGTGGGGATTCCACTACACTTTACAACACTTAACGTTTTCAAGTAATCATATAAATTAAAGGTGGCTTACGTTTAGAACCCCCTAATTATCCAGTTCACGTTGGTGCATTTATGTGCCAATTATAGGTCTTTGGGAAATCCATAAAATTATAAACCATCCCCACCCCTTGAATTAGCACCCATTGTTTTTGTGATCTCCGTGATGAGTGATTCTGGATGGCACCGGAACTGCGCAGGCACGACGATAGATGGGGGTTCGGAGATGTCAGAAGGAGTAGGGCCCCCCCGCCACCCCCGTCTCTTTAACTCCCTATCCTGACAAGGCTTGGTGACAATTCTGGGAACCGAAAGTGATCAAAGATTTTCTTGATTTCCTATTGAGAAGGGCGACCTAATCAAAGCTGTATAAAAGTCAACTTCTAAGCAATCAGAAATTGTCTGCTGATGTCCTTGATTGAAACCCCAGCATTCAAATGGAGTATTGAAGAACTCGCAGAAAGGTCTTTTGAAGCGCTATTGTTCTTTTCCGTACACAGGCTCTCTTAAAGGTTTAGGAAGTTCAAAATGCAGTGGTTTGAAAGGACTGACTTTGTAACTATTTGGCAACGCTGGGAGGATCCGCAGGGATGAGAAAAGAGGCCGAGGTGGGAAGTGCAAATATGTTGTGACCATCTTCTTGGGAACGGTGCTGCTATCAAGTAGGAATTCAGTTCTACCCATCGAGTTGGCAATTAAGTCTCTTCTAAAGCAGATTTAGAAGATGATTTTTAGTAGTTTTTATTTTTTAGTGGTTTGCTTAAGGTCTGAATAGGCATATCTGAAACGTTTAATCATGTTCATTGTAGTCAACGATAAAATCTGAATAAAAATTACTTATTGTTGATGAAGCTCATCTCACAAGCTGTTTCACAGTATGTTTCATTTGCAAGACACACCATTGTGTGAGGCTGCCGGGAAGAGATTGTATCACGTATTGTTCATTTTCTCCTCCCAACCCAGAGAGGAATGTTATTCTTCATTCCCCTTTGCCCTCCAAAGTAATTTTTCTTAAATGGGTGAGTGTTTGGCTTGGTACCTGATAGTACCCATCTAAAAAATTGCATTTGGTAGATTTAGGATGCTTGGAGCCACCCTGCAGGCAGATGAAGAATCTAATGGAGGCAGCATTTCATTTTGATAATTCACTCAAGTCAAACATTTTGTTTTTGCTGGGATTTAATCCTTCTCTCAAGCTAATAAAGCAAACAAAGCAAGAAAATCACAGTTTATGTCTTTTAGATGGCACTTTAAAAATAGTATAAATTGAAGGGTATTGTCAGGAACTTTAACGTTATTTAGGACTTACTGAGACAAAGAATACTCAGTGGTTGAGTTAGGCAGTTGAGGATGAATCGCTTAACCTCTCACAACCTTGCTTTCATCATCTGCAAAACGGACAACATTACCTACCTTGTGGATCTTGGAGCAGTTTTATGGGGAAAATCGTATGATTGGGTGGTTTGGCACATAGCAGGATTTCAACAGAGTGATAACTCTTAGTAATAGACAGCATGGAATTCTGTTCAAGAAGGTGGATGACATTTGGAATGGGAAGACCAGGATTGAATCCAGCTACTTCTGACTTTGATGTTTGGCAAGTCACCTTTCATGTTAATAAAAAAGAATAATTAACCTTTATGGAGTGCTACTAAGAGTCAGGAATGCTTCTAAGCACTTTACACATATTAACTTATTTAATCTTTAGATAACCCTAGGATGTGGATACTTGTATTCTCATTTGCATTAGCTAGATAAGGAAACTGGGGCACAGGAAGATTTGGTAACTGGCCTGAGATTACATAGCAAATAAGGGATGGAACTAGGATTTAAACCCAGCCATTCTTGTTCCAGGGTCTGTCCTAACCACTGTTATGCTGCCTCTGAGTGAGGAAGTGATCCCAGCTAGTTCCCAGGGTGTAAAATTTAATGGAGAATAATGAAATAGTAAGACTTCTATAGGAGCAAGCTGCATATTTCCCCATTTTTAGATGCTAGCCACACAAAATGGTGTTACCTTATTATCAACAGGGAACGGGACAATGATAGGCATTTTGAACACTTGTGACTCTGTGGCAGTTTCTATCAGGAATTGGTTAGTAATGGTTCACATCTGGTTACTCTGTGAAAATGTTTATTAATTAGGTAACAATTAGTAATCAATTAGTAAATAATTGTTTAGGTAATTAGTAATGCAGAAACAGCATTACTGCTTTTCTCAGTTACTAGCTGTGGTCAGCAGAGATTCTCAAACTAAAAGGTTGTTTGACAGGTGGTAAGGAGTCTGGACTTGGTTTCTGGACTGCCTGGCTTCAGATCTCAGCTCCACCAGCTCTGCAAGCTGTGTGGCCTTGGCCGGCTGATCTACCTTATCTGTGCTTTAGTTTTCTTTATAATGAAATAACAATACTTACCTCATAAAATTGTGAAGATTACAGGAAGTAACACAAAGTGCTTAGAATAATACTCAGCATGAACAGTTACTTAGCTATTAATCCTTCCTTCCTTCCTTCCTTCCTTCCTTCCTTCCTTCCTTCCTTCCTTCCTTCCTTCCTTCCTTCCTTCCTTCCTTCCTCCCTTCCTTCCTCCCTTCCTTCCTCCCTTCCTTCCTTCCTTCCTTTCTTCCTTTCTTCCCGAGCTGGAGTGCAATGGCACAGTCTCGGCTCACTGCAACCTCCACCTCCCAGGTTCAAGTGATTCTTCTCCTGCCTCAGCCTCCTGAGTAGCTGGGATTACAGGCATGCACCACCACGCCCGGCTCGTTTTGTATTTTTAGTAGAGACAGGGTTTCTCCATGTTGGTCAGGCTGGTCTCAAACTCCTGACCTCAGGTGATCCGCCTGCCTCGGCCTCCCAAAGTGCTGGGATTACAGGCGTGATCCACCGCACCCGGCCTAGTGTTATCTTTCAAATGAGATAAAAATCCATCCCCTAGATAATAAAAAGTTTTCTATCATTGATATTCTGAGAGTTATGTATCCCAATAGTATCTGGTCTATCTTTAGGAAGAGATACATTTTAGGATTTTAGGCAAAGTTTTTTTGTTTTTTTTGTTTTTTTTTAATTGGAAATATTTCCTTACACATTTTGGCTGTTTGTGAAGAGGAGTTGTGGAAGTACACATCATGTTAAAATTTCCATGCCATTTTACTTTTCCACAGTTATTCTGAGGAAAGTAAAATGACTTTGATTGAATTCTAGAGGTGTGTTTGTCAACTCTCCTAATTTACAGATTGAAAGAATATTAGACTTGCAGAGATACGTAACTTTACAGCTGAGAGGCACCTTCGCAACTCGGGGTTCTTGGACTCCTTGTCCAGTGCTCCTTTCACTAGACCAGATTGTCTCCTATACCAGGATAGAGACGTGGCTTGAAAATATAAATAAAACTTGGCAGAGAAGGTGTTGTCAGGCTAAGAGCATGAGCCAGCTAGACATTCTGTACTGAAAAAAGCATGTCAGTAGGAAAAGAAAACCCCTCCTCTGGTATGTACATTTATATCCATGAAAACTCGCACTGAACTGAATCTGTGAAATGCATATCAGGATATGAACTCGTGTAAAAAAATGAAAACAATTCATTAATCAAATTAATCACCTGGATATTTCCCTTTGATTGGAGAGCAAATGTTCAGGTTTCTTTTTCTTTGACATGTTCTTTTTATTTTTCTTCCATTTGGTCTTCAGATGGGGGAAGGTTTTGGTTCAGGAATCGTAAAACTCCTCTGGCATCTATTTTATGAAATATGTAGCATATTCTATTGGAAAGAAATGCCAGCTTGCTTTTATTATTATTATTTTATTTTATTTGAAGCTGACATATAACCAATCTGCAATGCCAGTGGGGGAGTCTCATAAACAGAAAGGAAAATAGAAATAAAATTCTGCTGAATAGAAGAGATGACAGCTAAAATGATGAAAATTTTGTGGTGGTGAAGGCGGGCTGTTTAACTTAGGGTATCAAAATAAGGGGATGGGCCCTCTCAAATAGTTGTAAGTAGTTCAGCATGAATTCAAATCAGCCATCTTGACCACCTACAGTGAGTCTTGCAAATTACCAACCCCATGTCTCTGCTCCGAGCTTCATATTGATTTACGATTTTCTTTGTTGGTCAGTCTCTGCATCTCTTGAATGGACTCATGATCTGTTTATTTGGTATCCATCAGTTCAGGCATCTCTTTCTTTGCTCTTTCTTTGTCTCTGTCTTTCCTCGTTTCTATCTCAGCCTTTGTCACATTCAGTCTTTGTGTCTCTTTGTTTTTATTCTTATTAGTGTTGCAATTGAAAATAATAGAAAAGCTGTGAATATGCATTGAGAAAATCTGGGAAATTGAGGAACAAAATTATGGTCATGCACATAAACATCACTTCTATGTCCATTCAACAAATGTTTACTGAACACCTACTTTGTGCTTTGCTCTGGCTCTATGCGAGGCATTGTGAAGAGTACCAAGATGCAACAGCGATGGAACCTTCTGGAGGTGGTAATTTACTCTACCTGGAGAAAGGAAAGCTTGGGGATGGCTTCATTTCACCTAGATGTTGAAGGTTGACCAGGAGTTTCTCAAGGCTTACAGGCGGTTTAGACTGATAGTCAGGCAAGCATGAAGGATGGTTATTGGCTTAGGGATGGGCATAATTGGGTAGAGTGGTAATGTAGCACATGCATCAAAATGAGTTTTTTAATAGTGCATTTTCCAAACTGTGTCCCAGGGAATACTAATGTCCCCTAATATCATTATGAATATTTCAAAAGGAAGAGGTCTCAGACGGAAAAATAAGTTCCATGTCAAACATTTTTGAAAAGTATTGAATTATATATCCTGTTCTTAGTAAGATATGGTATTTACTGATATGTTAAAGGTGCAGAGATTTTCTGCACTAAAGTCATTTAACTCATGAAGAATTTTAAAAATTCATTTGCCACAGAGCCTTTGTTTTCAAGTAGCATCTCTCGGTGTCTTATTTTTTAGATTGGGAAAAATGTAGAGAATCACTTAAGCTTTTTAAGAGTAGTTTTCATTCTATCATGAAAATAATGTGTGTGATTTGAAATGTAGGATGTAATATTTAACCCATTTATGCCTAGTGTTCCTTTATTGGAATGCTAAGCTTGTGGGCGTTATTTATATCCTACTGCTCAAGGTCATCACCAAAGTCTGATTTTTCACAAAAAACAATTTGCAACCTGTGGCATAAATGGGTTAAGACACACAAAAAGTATAAATAACAATATAATAAAAAGTTTTGGCCAGGCGCGGTGGCTTACTCCTGTAATCCCAGCACTTTGGGAGGCCGAGGTGGGTGGATCACGAGGTCAGGAGATCGAGACCATCCTGGCTAACATGGTGAAACCCCTTCTCTACTAAAAATACTAAAAAAATTAGCTGGGCGTGATGGCGGGTGTCTGTAGTCCCAGCTACTAGGGAGGCTGAGTCAGGAGAATGGCGTGAACCCGGGAGGTGGAGCTACTCCACCCTGGGCGACTGAGCAAGACTTTGTCTCAAAAAAAAAAAAAAAAAAGTTTTGTATCTACCACTCAGCTAATGAAATAAAGCCAGACAAACACAGTTGAAACCTCCTAGTAACCTTTCTCTGATCATATGTCCCCTTGTCTTGGCAGACATAGTCACTCTCCTAAATTTGATAATTCTTTTGAATGTATTTTTCTAGAACAAACCTAAATAATTCCATTGAATTCTCATTCACTTTCTGGCTCATCACTATATCTATAATAAAAAGAAATGGTATTTTGTTCAATAATTTTCCTGAAATAAAGGACATTTGTAAACTGTCTAGCTAGTTACTACATAGATAATAAGAAAGAAATAGTATTTGCCTAATAATTATACTGGAATAAAGGACATTTATGAACTACTTAGGAGAAGGAAATGTAGCTTCCCTTTTTAACTCTGGTATCTGGAATGTAGTAGATGCTCAATAAATTTCTGCTCAATTGAATTGAATTAAATGCGTTCAGTCTCCTGTGGTTCATTAAGTTAATTTGGGCAAAAAGATTAGGGTAAATTAATTGTTTTCCATAGACAATATTGAAATTCTTTGTGATCAGTGGACTTGAAAATCATTTTTTATTGCAGTTCTTTATTTTGTAATCTAGATTTGGGAGTGAATTATAATAATTATCTATTGAAAGTCATTTCTGTGTTTTATTGACATCTCTTAAAATCATTAACAATAACTACTTATCCAAATCTGTCCTATTAAAACAGTTGATTCACTAGAACTATCTACCTTCATTATAGGAAAAATTATAAATGTAACTGCTTTCATCCAAAGAGGAAATTTTAAAATTACAGTGCTGTGTAATTACTCAGTACCCTGACATGAAATGCACTGAAAGTTTATGAGGTTCCATTCCTTGGGCGTCCCCAAGAAATAACTTACTATCAGTAACAGAGTGTTATTATTAGATACTATCATGCCAACAGAAGCCTCTCTTTTGATATATGCCAGGGACATCTTCTTGAAAAAGTTTGCCTTAAACATAAGTCATATGTGGGTGAAATTTTCTTTTCTTATTGTCTCAGACTATATTCATATATTATGGTATATATGTGAACATGTAGAGTGAATGGCAGAATATTGGTGAAGAACACATAGTAGAATGAGTGAGAGGAGAAAGGAAATGGAAGACTCACAGGCTCACAGTGGGAGGCTTTTAGTACAAAATCGTGGCTGTGTGGGAGACGGTAGATTACCTTCTCTTGTGGGGTTAGAAGTTGATCTACCCCAGGGTTTTCTATCCTTGCTTTCACTGATATAGATTTCTCCTGGCAGTTTTTGGAGTAGCAGTTAAATCGCAGCAGTTAGCAGAACAAGAGTGAACTTTGTAGTATGAATGATCATAAACATAGAAAAACACTGCACAGAGGGTAAGGAAGAGATGCTGTACAATCCTATTCCCTGGTGATGGTGTAGCAGTGCCTATAATGATGGCATGTGGTGGTGCTTGTCTTGAATTATAGGCCATGTTATTCTGAGCAGTATTATATGTCTTACGACATATATAATGTCTTACAAAAGTTCTAGGTATAAGCCACATCCATTCAAATATACTCAGGTTAAAGCAATAGTGCTAGTAATCTAATTGTGGACAAAGTCAAAGATGGGCCAACCATATGCTGAATCTGAGCTACGGCATGTATTGTCAGAATATAGTTCCAATAAATGCAAAAAGGTTATTTATGCCTTGGGAAGCTGAATAGATTTATAGGCCACATAGAAGTTGGATTTTTGCCAACCTTCTGCTATCTAACTTCTTAATTTTAATGTAGTTGAATTTATCAATCTTTTATGGTTAGCACTTTCTATGTCTTGTTTCGGAAAGCATTTTTTTTTCCACCCTGATGTCATGAAGATATTCTCCTTTGTTATCTTCTAACAGCTTTATTGTTTTGTTTGCCTTTCAAATTTAGGTTCTCTAATCCATGTGGAGTGTGTGCGTGTATGTGTGTATGTGTGTAGTGTGAGGTATGCATTTATTCTAATTTTCTTGCATATGGAAAAATGATTTTCCTGGAACTTAGAGTCAATTTCTAAGCATATGTTTTAGCCACTCTTTTGCCCTAACCAAATAGCTTTTTTAATGAACCTTGGTATTGGCCAGGACACATCCCTAAAAGTGTCCTTCTGCAAAAGTGTCTCAAGAGTGTCTTGGCTTTTCTTGGTCCTTTTTCTTCCATATACATTTTATAATCATCTTTCAAGGTTTCGCAAGAATACTGTTGAGATTTGATTTGAGTTTTATCGAATTTATAGACTGATTAAAAGATAATGCCATCATTAGGACATTGAGCCTAAGTCTTTCTACCCATTAATACAGTAACTCTTTCCATTTATTTGATTCTTATTTAATGTCTTTCAATACAGTTTATAATTTTCATCAAAGGGCATGCACTCTTTTTAGCTTAGTTTTAGGTGGTTTATATTTTTGTAATTGCCACTGTAAATGTTATCTTTAAAATTATGTTTTCTAGCTATATATTAATTTTCATTATATGCTACCTGTATTTCTTACTCTAAATGGCGTATAATCAGGAGAGGAGGAAAACCATGGGTGTTTTTGAATGCTTACTATTAAATAAATTCAGGCATCCATGGGAGATATGGCTGGTTCCATTCCAGACCACTGCAATAAAGAGAATATTGCAGTCAAGAGTCACATAAATTTGTTGGTTTCCCAGTGTATATAAAAGTTATGTTTACACTATACTGTAGTCTGTTAAGGGTGCAATAGCATTATGTAAAAAAATCAATGTACATACCTTAATTGAAAATACTTTATTGCTCACATGTGCTAATGATCAACTGAGCCTTCAGCAAGTCATAATCTTTTTGCTGGTGGAAAGTTTTACATCAATGTTGATGGCTCCTGACTGATCAGGGTGGTGGTTGCTGAAGATAAGTACCTGGGTGAGTTTCTTAAAATAAGACAATAATGAAGTTTGTCACATTGATTGACACTTCCTTTCATGAAAGATTTCTCTATAGCATGCAATACTGTTTGACAGCATTTTACCCACAGTAGAACTGTTTTCAAAATTGGAGTCAGTCCTCTCAAACCCTAACACTGCTTTATCAATAAGTTTATGTAAATCCATTGCTGTCATTTCAACAATCTTCACAGCATCTTCACTAGGAGTAGATTCCATCTCAAGAAACCAATTTCTTTGCTCATCCATAAGAAGTAACTCCTTATCCGCTAACGTTGTAGCATGAGATTACAGCAATTCAGTTTCATCTTCAGGCTCCACTTCTAATTCTAGTCCTCTTGTTATTTGTATCACATCTGCAGTTCCTTCTTCCACTGAAGTCTTGAATCCCTCAAAGTCAGCCATGAATCAACTTCTTCCAAACTTCTATTAATGTTGATATTTAGACCTCCTTCCATGAATCGCAAGTGTTCTTAATGGCATCTAGAATAATGAATTCTTTGTTTTTCTGAGATGGAGTCTTGCTCTGTCGCCCAGGCTAGAGTGCAGTGGCGTGATCTCGGCTCACTGCAAGCTCTGCCTCCCGGGTTCAAGCCATTCTCCTGCCTCAGCCTCCCGAGTAGTTGGGACTACAGGCACCCGCCACCATGCGCAGCTAATTTCTTTTTGTATTTTTAGTAGAGATGGGGTTTCACTGTGTTAGCCAGGATGGTCTCAATCTCCTAACCTGGTGATCTGCCTGCCTCGGCCTCCCAAAGTGCTGGGATTACAGGCGTGAGCCACTGCACTGGTCTAAGAATGATGAATTATTTACAGAATATTTTAAAATTACTTTGCCAAGATCCATCAGAAGAATCACTATTTATGGCAGCTATAGCCTTATGAAATGTATGTCCTAAATAATAAGACTCAAAAGTCAGAATTACTCTTTGATCCATGGGCTGCAGAATAGATGTTTTGTTAGCAGACATGAAAACAACGTTTATCTCCTTGTATGTCTTCATTAGAACTCTTGGGTGACCAGGTCTGTTGTCAAGGAGCAGTAATATTTTGAAAGGAATCTTTTTTTCTGAGCAGTAGGTCTCAACAGTGGACTTAAAATACTCGGTAAACCAAGCTGTAAACAGATGTTCTGTTAATCAGGCTTCATTCTTCCATTTTTAGAGCACAGGCAGAGTAGATTTAGTACAATTCTTAAGGGCCCTAGAATTTTCACAATGGTAAAGTAGCCAGCTGCATTCACCCCTAACAACAGAGTCAGCCTGTCTTTTGAAGTTTGAAATCAGGCATTGACCTCCCCTCTCTAGCTGTGAAAGTCCTAGATGACACCTTCTTCCAATATAAGGCTGTTTTGTCTACATTGAAAATTTGTTTTGTAGTATAACCAACTTCATCCATGATCTTAGCTAGATCTTCTGGATAACCTGTTGTAGCTTCTGTATCAGCACTTACTGCTTCACCTTTCTCTTTTATGTGACGGAGGTGGCTTCTTTCCTTATAATTCATAAACCAAGGTCTTCTAGCTTCAAAATTTTCTCTTGAGCTTTCTCACCTCTCTTAGCCTTCACAGAATTGAATAGAGGTAGGACCTTGCTCTAGATCAGGATTTGGTTTAAGGAAAGACTGTGTCTGGTTTGATCTTCTATCCACACCACTAAAATTCTTTCCATATCCACTATCAGGATATTTCTCTTCCTTATCAGTCATGTGTTCACTGGAACAGCACTTTTAATGTCCTTTAATCTGTTTCTTGTTTGCCCCAAGAAATAAGTGCTGGCAGCGAGCTGCACAGAGTGAGTTAAGATCTTTTCCTTTGCATTCACAACTTGGCTATCTGGCACAAGAGGCCCAGCTTTCAACCTTTCTCAGCTTTCAACATGCCTTCCCCACTAAGCTTAGTCATTTCTAGCTTTTAATTTAAAGTGAGAGACTTGTGACTCTTCCTTTCACTTGAACACATAGAAGCCATTGTGGGGTTATTAATTGGCCTATTTCAGTATTGCTCTGTCTCAGTGAATTGGGAGGCCAGAGGAAGGGGAAAGTAGATGGGGGAACTGCCAGTCAATGGAGCAGTTAGAAAACATACAGCATTTATTTATTAAGTTCATTGTCTTATGTGAGCGTGGGTCATAGTGCCTGAAAGCAATTACAGTAGTTTCATCAAAGTTCACTTATCATAAATAATCATAATTAATATAATATGAAAATGCTTGAAGCATTGTGAGAATTACCAAAACGGGACAGAGGCACAAAGTGAGCAGCTGCTGTTGGAAAATGATGGTGATGGACTTTTTTGATGCAGGGTTGCTATAAACCTTCAATCTGTAGAAACATGCAATAACTGTGAAGTGCAATAAGGCAAAGTACAATAAAAGTAGGTATGTCTGCCGGGTGTAGTGGCTCACGCCTGTAATCCCAGCACTTTGGGAGGCCGAGGCGGGTGGATCACGAAGTCAGGAGATAGAGACCATCCTGGCTAATGTGGTGAAACCCTGTCTCTACTAAAAATACAAAAAATTAGCCAGGTGTGGTGGCGGATGCCTGTAGTCCCAGCTACTCAGGAGACTGAGGCAGGAGAATGGTGTGAACCCGGGAGGTGGAGCTTGCAGTGAGCTGAGATCATGCCACTGCACTCCAGCCTGGGCGACAGAGCGAGACTCCATCTCCAAAAACAAACAAACAAAGAAAAGAAATGTAGGTATGTCTGTGCTGGGTGATTCACAGGTTCTCATTTGATACCTAGAAAAGCCTTAAGGAAAGGACTATGGGTAACTTACCACCACCCTTGACAGGTCACTGCCCTCCTTTGCAGCCTGACAGTGCAGAGGGCTTAAAAGGACATCTTTTGTCCCAGTGGGCCAATGGGAATGTGGAGTAGGGAATGGAGCTAATGAGGGGGTGATCAACCAGGGTAGCCACTAGTCACTTTGTTCAAGAGGCCGAGGTTTTTGAAGGACATCTCTGGCTTTCCTATGGAGAGAGAAGGGATCTGCAAAGGAGGGCACAGTTCCCTTCTGGTTAGACACCTTGTGGAGCGTGAGTAACAGGCACTGGGGCCTGGGGGCCAGAGTCTGGCTCCTGACACACTATTCTGGTATTTCGGGTAGACCACAGTTATTTGGCTGCCCGATGGGCAAATTTTGGCTGGTTGCCCAGTTCTAGCTTGACTTTTCAGGCATATCTTAGGTCAGTGAATGTTATTCCCACTTTCAAATGAGGAGCCACAGGCCTAGAGAAATGGAAAGATGAGTCCAGGTCATTAAGCAGAGCTAGAATAGAGACCCAGGTCTCCTTGCACCCAAACCAGTGCTCTTTCCATTTCATCACATGGATTTAAGATCCTCAGATATACTATGTCAATAATATAGTCAAATACTGGCAGGGTTTTTGACTATGTGAGGAAGCACCATTATGTCTGGAAATTGTAACATATATCTGTAAAAAAAATGGGAGAGAGATATTTGGTGATTACTATCTGCCAGTTTTCTCTCTGTCTCTCTGGTGTCCCTTGTGCCATTAATCTTTCCCTAAGTTCACTCTTACTCTTTCTCCCCAAATTATTTTAGGATCCAGGGCATATATTCATTTCACTCCAAAAGTCATCCCTTATGACATCACTATTGATAACATTTCAAATTCCTCTTCTTCCCTGAGCAAATGCTGTAACCCCTTTCCCCTTCTCTCACATTCTGTCATCAGTACATGTTTCATTGTGTTTTCTGGAATGAAGATAATATATACAGTACCAGTTTAGGTTGATATAAAAGAGGTTGTCTCATATAACATAAGATTAAGGAAAAGAAAATGCAACCACTTGGTTAACCTGATACCACTCTATATTTTCTGTATGTTGTCTGTGGGTTCATATGACTCAGGCTAGATATCATTCTGTATATATTTGACTGTTCAGAATGTATCAGTGGAGAAGGACGTCTTGATTTGTTTGAGAAGCCATAAATCAACATGACTAGGAGTAAGAGAGGCAGGGAGGAGGGGGACTTGGGGACTGGACTAGCATTGCTTTCTTTAAAAAATAAAGGTCATACAGCATAGGCTCAATCTAAGTTTGACACCTGCTTCTGCCTGACTTTCCAAGGTATGTTTCTCTTTCTTAGGCCTCTTGAGCACCGAATTCTGTTAAACACCATACTTCTTTATGTCTTCAATTGTTCTGTTCCACATCCGTTGATCTAGGTTCCTCTAAAGATTGAGAATTTCTGAAGACTACTATCTTGCATGCCCTTTATACTTGGCTTTTTGAGGAAAGTCAGTATAAACACTTGCTACGTTTAATTTTTAAAGTCTACCATCACTGTTTTCATTTTTTTCTTTTTTGCAGTAAAGGGGGAAGTGCCCCGTAGTTAACTATTTTGAGTCAATGAAAAC
The DNA here is from genome assembly GCF_008728515.1 of Papio anubis. Classification (NCBI taxonomy): domain Eukaryota; kingdom Metazoa; phylum Chordata; class Mammalia; order Primates; family Cercopithecidae; genus Papio; species Papio anubis. The sequence goes on along the minus strand of NC_044976.1, from coordinate 55,824,654 downwards.
AAAAGAAGAGTTTTCTACCCTGAGACACGCTTTTAATTTCTTATTATTCCCAAACTGTGCTTCTTCTTTGTTTTCTTGTCCTTTTCTGTCCTGTCCTTTCATTCTTCCTTCCTTTCCTTTTTACCCTCCAGTTTTATCAAATCAAAGGAATTGCATGAAATCAAAAACAAAAAAGGCCTAAAGGTTTAGAGTGTGATTTTACATGTTAATAGAATGTGTTTCCTCTCTTTCTTGCATACATTTTTCAGTGGGGGAGGAAGTTTTTGAGTATAGTCAAGAGTTGGACTTTTTTTTTTTTTTCTTGTTTTTTTTAGAGACAGAGTTTCACTCTTGTTGCCCAGGTTGGAGTGCAATGGCATGATCTCAGCTCACCGCAACCTCCTCCTCCCAGATTCAAGCGATTCTCCTGCCTCACCCTCCCTAGTAGTTGGGATTATAGCCATGTGTCGTCATGCCGGGCTAATTCTGTGTTTTTTTAGTAGAGATGGGGTTTCTCCATATTGGTCAAGCTGGTCTTGAACTCCCGACCTCAGGTGATCCGCCCACCTCGGCCTCCCAAAGTTCTGGGATTATAGGCCTGAGCCACCGCGCCTGGCCGAAAGGTGGACTTTTTAATTCCTTGTCAAATCCCACAGCATAGTAACGCAAGTATTTGACATGTGTGATTGTTTGCCTGGTGTATTATCTGATGCTGGTTTAAAGTTAGCCTACAGATTGAAACTCTGCCAGTCAGTATGTGTGGAGGGTAAAAGTGTCTCTCTATGCTAACCCTGAACATACCCAAAGCATAACAGCCACACTACCATGACTTCAGACACAATCTCATACTTTTAATGACATGCCCTGTATCCGTGACAGCCAGGAGATCCATACCAGCTTAATAGGAAAAACTTAATATAAGAAAACAGTTACAAAGGTGTTGGAAGAACTGAAAGTGTGATAAAGAAGTGAAAGACAGAGATTAGCAGTAGGAGGAAGCCAACCTACCTCTAGATCAGTAACACTATCTGCTTCATCTATGGTATGACAGACCCCAGGAGGTGCAGCCCCCAGGAGGCAGGTGGAACCTTGGAGGACAAGCCACATGGGGAAAAAGGCCAGGAGTTGGACTGCCAGAGCATAGAAGAGTCTACATGGTGGGAGTGGGCACCACACATGGGTGCTCTGAAACCATGGAGGAGACTCCACCACTTCTAGGGGTGCTACCTTGAAGCAGCAAGAGAAAAAGGGAGAGAAATACCCTGTCTTCCCCTCCTCCCCTCCTATCTTTTTCCAATCTTTCCCAATGAATGAATCTAACTGGAAATCAGCTGACAAGAGCTCCTAAAAAATGTGGTTAGGATCAACTTTCTGCAACACTCCATAGAGCAGGGGAAGGGGCCAGGAGTGGATCTGAGAGATAGAGGCAAAGGACCTGTTCATAGAGTGGGAAAATAAACCTCCAACAGAAATGTTTATTAATATCACGAGCTACAGAAAAATAACGAAGGAAGTCCCTTGCTGTTTGGGATTAGCTCCTCATTTCTCCTACCCTATCCCATCCATCCTGGCCCTTGCAGAAAATTGAGAGTGACTCAGCTGGCAGTGGACTCTGTATTGGCAAGGCAAGCTGTGTGAGTGTTGGGTGCCCAGGGAGTAGGGCAGCAGCAGTGCAGCCACGCAGTCCCTTTTCTGCAATTCCAGAATCTAAAAGGCTCTGAAACTCAAAAGATTTTGGCTAACTCATTTAGTGGTAAAACCTACCCTGACTTGAAGTGACATGAGGCTACTGAGAATCTTTATTGATCCCCGTGAGTAGGAATAGTCATCCATTTGCTCCAGAAGCATTGAGTTTCATTACTGGGTGTCACCCCAAGCCCGGGTAGGGCTATTACAAATAAAAGATAAATGTGGTATAGTATGTGCTGCCTTTCTAAAATCCAAAATAAAGTCCGTGTTATGAACACATTAGACCCCAGGAAATTTGGATAAGGGATTGTGAACCCGTATTTCAACATGAAGTAGGGAGAATGAATGGAAACGCGATGTGCTAGCTTGCAGGTCTCAGCAGTGCTTGTGTAAACATTACAGCTCTGGCATTCTTCAGTTCCCTGTCTCAGTCCCTGTAGCCTGACAGAACAACCCACTCATTCTGTAGAGGAGCAGACTTTGCTTAGGGAGGAGACGTGGGCACACAATATTGTAAAGTCACCAAGGAGTTAGTAGTAAAGTCTGAACCATTTATTTCCCCTTTGCTGTGCAACATGTTTGTTTAAGGTCTGACTCTTTGGTTCTTTTCCAACATTTAAATGCTCGATATTTAGATGTAATGAAGGAAGCCAGCAGGTGAATATCTAGGTAAATCCACATTCTAGCAGCGGTAATGTTACATTTGTCAAGTATTTCATATATATATACACACACACACACACACACACTTCAGATATCTTCCTGTTCCATCTTCACAACAGTCCTACCAGACAGACAGGATGGGCATTCGTATCCCCATTTTACAGATGGTCAAATCAAGGCTTGGCTGATATAACTACCTCTGTGACCATGGGCAAGACTCTTCTCTCTCTGGGCCTCGGCAGAAAATTAAGTTCTTATAGGGTTGTTTTGTAAACCCAAAGAAGTAACATATGCAACACAATTGAGCTTATATCTGGTACTCAGTGACATGCCACAAAGGTTCATTCTTCTCTCCTTCAGCCTTTATCTTCAGACAGTGAAATGCATTGCACAAAGTCACACCACCCTTCCCTTTGTAAAGGATCTGCCTCAGGATAGTAAAGAGAATTCAGTAGTTGAATGATGACAGAACTCTCTCTTTGCTTCCGTTTTTATTTTTTCTTTTTCAGTTTTTTAAGAGGAGGGGCTTCAACAAACGCCATCCTGTGCTAACTCTCTCTCCCTTCAAAAACTAGGTCATGGTTTGCTGTGACCTTGGTGGTCTCTGTTGTCTTCACGGGTTAGGAGACAGTTTGACATTTTGTTTACTCCAAATCCTACTGGCGCCGGGAAAACAGTCACCACCACAAACACAATTTGCTGCAGAAAGCAACTTTATGTCTTATGAGCACACATGGGACTTTATCATAATTCACTTTAGATGGGAATAATAAAATATTTTCTGAGTATTTTGCAAGATTAATAAAGCGGCATTCTTAGGGAAAGTTTATTAATCCATAACTTATGGAAAACTCCAGAGGAAGGAGATATGAGATATGTTCTGTAGGTAAAAATATCATGCATGTCACTGCTAGAATTGAATTCTGCATGCATTCTTCTGGTTACATTACCATTTGCTGATATGGTGGTGACTTTGTCTTGGACGTGATCTAAACAAGCAACTCTTTCATTTTATTTTTAAATCAGGAGGGTGTGAAGGAGTAGGTGGAAACATAGAAAAATCACTGTCCACAGGATTCAGATCCTTTCTATCCTGTTGGCTGCATTTCAGCTACATTTGACAGAAAGGCATGTGTTTGGACACTGGCATCTTTGCATACAAGCTGTGGGCACTGGGTCTCTGAGATCTGTCAAACAGAGATTGTGGTGCTGGTAGCAATGATGATACAATGATGAAGATGATGGTGATGAGAAGGATAATGGCTACCTTAGCGCCATTACAAGGAGTAATGATTTATGTGAAAGGGCTTTGTGCTCTAGCACTTCATCCACTTATTCAGTATTTATTGAGCTGCTGCAGGGTACTGGGCAGAATGGTGAAATCCATGGACATCACCCTATAAAAGCCACAGACTTTTTCCCACAAGACCCAGGAATAGACAGGGAAGCACAAATAAACAAATAATAATGCGGTGGCTAAGTACAACCGAAGATATATTTGCCGAAGTAAAAAATAAGACACAGGGATGAATTTTATAAGAGTAAGGGAAGGTTAGTATCTTAAGTATTTTGAGGGTGCCTTGGAATTTTCTGGTGAGTCTTTCATGCATTAAGTCTGTTCTGAATACTGTGCTGGGCTCTGGGCTTACAGGGTGAGGTGTGATGGAAACTATAGCTGCCCTCATGGGCTATTCTGTCTACTAAGGCACAAAATCAACGTTCTCCATCAGGGGACCATGACAAAGTTGGAGACATGTACCATCACATATGGGGAGTCCTAGGTAATTTAGTATGAATGGATCATAAAGTGGTGGGGTGGCAGGAACCAGGGGAAATGAGACAGGGAAGGTTTGCGGAGAAACTTCACAGAGAACCTTGCCATCAAGTGTTAGCAATGAGATTGTGATTGTGTACATGGATGTGAAGTAGCCTTTACTTTGTGTAGCCTTCTCTGCAATTAACTTTATTTTCCTATTGCCTGGGGTCAAAGAGCAATCTAAGAAGAAATATATTTATATTTATTTAGTGAAATAAGAATGTGTGTGTATCAGGTATGGTATAATTTAATGGTCCTTCAGGTGTCTCCTGTTATAAGAACTACGAGCTCAGATGCTTACAAGGGCCAGGTATTTGTGGGCGAAACAGTCTGGGTGGGGAGGAGGTAAACCACTGTTAAGGTTCATCTGATGGTTGCGATAACAGAATGCTGGACTCATGTAGGTCTTTGGCTTTTTCAAGAAAAGCTGGACATCTTATTTTTGTGTGAAATCTCTCTATTTAAAAATTTGGCACTAAACAGACACATGAAAAAATGCTCATCATCACTAGCCATCAGAGAAATGCAAATCAAAACCACAGTGAGATACCATCTCACACCATTTAGAATGGTGATCATTAAAAAGTCAGGAAACAACAGGTGCTGGAGGGGATGTGGAGAAATAGGAACACTTTTACACTGTTGGTAGGACTGTAAACTTGTTCAACCACTGTGGAAGACGTGTGGCAATTCCTTAAGGATCTAGAACTAGAAATACCATTTGACCCAGCCATCCCATTACTGGGTATATACCCAAAGGATTATAAATCATGCTGCTATAAAGACACATGCACACGTATGTTTATTGTGGCACTATTCACAATAGCAAAGACTTGGAACCAACCCAAATGTCCATCAATGATAGACTGGATTAAGAAAATATGGCACATATACACCATGGAATACTATGCAGCCATAAAAAAGGATGAGTTCATGTCCTTTGTAGGGACATGGATGCAGCTGGAAACCATCATTCTGAGCAAACTATTGCAAGGCCAAAAACCAAACACTGCATGTTCTCACTCATAGGTGGGAATTGAGCAATGAGAACACTTGGACACAGGAAGGGGAACATCACACACCAGGGCCTGTTGTGGGGTGGGGAGAGAAGGGAGGGATAGCATTAGGAGATATAACTAATGTAAATGACGAGATAATGGGTGCAGCACACCAATATGGCACGTGTATACGTATGTAATAAACCTGCACATTGTGCACATGTACCCAAAAACTTAAAGTATAATAATAATAAAAAAAATTGGCACTAAATTAGGTAAAGCAAAAAACATTTTGTGGACTAAAGATAACTGGCCTAAGGACTTTTTTTAGCTTATGAACCACCACTGGTGAATTCTGGCCTATTCTTTATAATTAGTATGTTATGACTACATAGATCTCCCTCACGTGCAAGTTCAGTCAATATACCAACGGGTACATCGGACCATTTTTGGTAAAGGAAAAAGTTTCTGCAGGATAGCTGAATGGTGGAAATTGGCCTTCATTTATTTCTGTGTATTTCCTCAATCCCATTGTTTGTTTTTCCTTATCAAACTCTTTTGTTATATGGCACAAGCTTCTGTGAAACCAGTGTCCATGGCAATTCTGGGGTGTTCTTAGCTGTTTGCTGGACAGCAGTGAAGTTTGTATCTGTCTAAGTCTACAGCTGCCTTAATTCAGCTTGTTATGTTCTGCTACCAAGGGCATATCCTTGTAGTGAGTCAAATGAGTAGTTTTAGGGTCTGTAATGACAGCATTCTGTGGCTTTCTCATTTAAGATTGAGATACCAGCCACTAAAATATGCACATTTCAAACCAGAGTGAGAACATGAGCAACTTAGTAGTTACTGTGGAATTCAGTGAATGTCATAAATATTTATTTATCTTTTTCATAGCTAGTATAAAAATGTTAGGATATAAAAAAGTTGTTCACGATGAAAACAACAGAAAATTCATTGGCTATACATCTTTTGAATGCGTGTGTCTCTTTGGGTTTTCATTAGTGTCTAGCAATATACTTTGAGAAACCAGATTTGCACAGAAGCTTCAGCAGAATATGAAAACTTCTAGTGTTCATAATTAACCCATTTTAAGCAAGGATCCGTTGCATATAGCAGCCTTCTGTTAACCATGTAGTGGCTACAGTCAAGTGTAATGAATTTTTCTTTCAGGATTTTTTTCTCAAGAAATTTCTTCTTCCTTGTTTTTTGAATTGGAAAAACAAAAAAATCATAAAAGAGAAAAAAAAAGTCATTTATATTTCTACTCAGTGGCAATTGCTTTTCACATTTTCAGTTCTAGAGAGAAAGAGGCTAGGGTTTGAGGTCAGACCAGCATGGGTTTCATTTCATTCTCCTTCATTCTCTTAATCTTGCCAAGTCTTAATTTTCTCATCTGTGAAACAAGAATAAAGATATCATCTATTTTATCTGCTATTTTGATTAATAAAACAGATATTGCATTAAGCATTTAGCACATTACTTGTCACATAAAAACGTTTTTAAAATTAGCTATTATGATTATTTTTCTGTTTTTTGCTAGACATGTTTTACTTTGTGAAGTTTATTCTGTCAATACATTATTTTTTGTTAAAAACTCTCTTTATTGCCATGTCTCTTAACAGTTTCTAAATGTCCTTTTAATAGTTTAATATTTTTTACATGTCTGTATCATAATTTACCCTTCTCTTTGTCATATTAAAGTCATTGTTAATTTTTTTAAAAAATAAATAATGCTTTGATGTGTATCTTAACACTTCGATGAATATCTTCATTCAGTAATCTCTTGTGGCAGTTTGACTTCCTGGTTAGTATAGTGACTATATCCCCCTTCTGAATGGGCAGAATGACTGCCATCATTTTCCACTGCAACTTTTGACAATGATGGGAATGTTCTATCTCTGCACAGTCCAATATGGTAGCCACTAGCACATGATTGCTGAGCATTTGAAATGTAGCTAGTGAGACTGAGAAACTGAAATTCTTTTTACATTTATTTTTTTTTTATTTTACGTTAAATAGCCCTGAGTAGCTAAAGGCTATCATATTGGACAGCATGGGCTTATATTGTTCTGGTTGAAAGAATAGAGTGAACTTAGGCTGGGATTTTGTTTTCCATACTGACATATCCATAAAACATTTGTGTTTTTTGGTCTTTTAACCCCTGGTACAGTCTCAAGATACTGTATTTTTCCTTTCTATACATTCTTTTAATTTTGAAGGAAGGTTGGTAGAGAGTGCCTCATGTGCCTGCTACCATGTTAAGTTAGAGGCTTGAGTTTAGAATTTTGACTATATGTGGTCTCTTTAGGTTAATGACAAAAGTCTAGCTTATTCTGGCTTCAGTCTGCAAGGGAGTTTTCTGGCTCACCTAACCTCCAGGTGTAGCCTAGCTGCAGCTATGGCTAGAGCCAAGAGCTCAATCAACTGTTTCCACACCACAGCTTTGCCTTCTCTGTACTGGCTTTGTTAGTAAGTAGGCTCTCCCCAAGTAGTGGCACTGATGGCCACCAACGATCCAGGCTCAAATCCTACTAGTTTAGCAACCCTAGCAGGAGAGAGGGCTGTTTCCCAATGGATCCACAGAATGGCCTAAGGCTGGCTTTCAGTGGACCTATTTTCATTCCTGAACCAGTCGCTATGATCAGGGTTGAGGAGGCAGAATTCATACTCAATGGCCAGGACTGGACCTCTGCAGCCAGAGGGTGAGGTCAGCCCCACCAAATGCATGGACTAGAACTGGGATAAGAGAATGAATTCCCAAAGGAAAACCAGGGTGGGAAATGCATGTTTATAACAGTTGAATAATCTGACCTGTATCTTTGAAGCCTTCTTGGGTCTCCCAGTTTTCTTCTTGGGAAAGCCAGTTTGTTGGGCAGGGGTTGGGGGTGATGGGGGCTGGATTTTCTGTCCTGTGATTTCAATCTAATTCACATAGCAGGCTTCTATCATTTAATGGGACCATTCTTTTATTCAGAGGAAGTGTCCTGGGATGCATCTTTCAATTATCAGAACATTGGGATGTTTGGATTCTGTCTGGTCTTGCTCTCTCTGTGTTTATGACAGTGTACTTGCAAGCTAATTTCTCCTCTCTAGGAAGTAGGTAACTATGCCCCAGAGAGTTAACAATGTAAGTAAATCGATGCATCTATTGTGATTATTTTTCTTTATGAATAAGGCAGAAGATATATTGCCTAAGCTCCTTCTTAGAAGGATCTGAATCAAAGCTGATAGGATTTGCATGTCAGACTCCAGATAATCTAGGAATCAGGTAGAGAGTGGGCACTTCAGTCCCCAGCTGGTGTATTGCAGCAATATCTTGGGACTTATGGGTGTAATTAAACCATCCCTATTAGTAATTACAAAAAAGGACTCACTGCCCTTAAACGTGACTGTAACATATCACATCTTTGTAAAAGCATGAAGCTATTTATTTAATCAGCAAAGTCCATGTAGAAAATGTTTTATTAATATTCCAATTTTCTGATTCAACCCTTTGTGTAATAAAATGTGGTGACTAAAACAGTTTCCTTTTTACTGCTCTTGCTCATCTTCATAAGAGAGGTTGAAATTTTGTAGCACCATTTATGCCAATTTTTTTTAAAACTCTCCAGCATAAAGCATATCAGCAAATTAATATTTCCTGACTACAAGATGAGATTGACCTCATAGGTATAAGTTCATTTCTTGTTCTAACATCTACTGTACCGTGAAATTAGAGGTCTTTTTCTTTATCTCTCTCTATATTTTTTTACTTCATTTTCATTGTGGCAAGAGTGCTAATATATCATCAACTTTTAACTAGTAAGTCACTATTGTATAATGGTGTCATTATGCAATGTCAGGAACACAGCTTACTTTTTAGTGTTGTTTCATTCCAAATGGAATCATAGAGAGGCCCTCCATGTTGCAAAGGGACTTAAAAGAGGAAGCTCAGTTTTAGCAAATCTCCATGGGCACCTCTGCTGAGTCATCTATGCTGAACTGAGTTACCTTTGTGCAGGCAAAAGAAATGAAGCCCTGGCAGGCTGTATAGCAGAGAGTCCTAGGATAAAATAGAACATACGGGTTCTCATCTCAGGTCGGTCAGAAAATCTGTCTGTCCTTGAACTGCTGCCTTGGGCTCTCTGGACCTCCATATTCTCAATTGAGAAGAAAGGGTTTGGGTGGGTGATCGCTAAGATCCCTGCTCACTGTGTGATTTTATGCATACTGTGATGTTTTCATATCGTCATATCTCTGCAGTAATGCTTAATGACTATAGTTGGGAGTTGCAAGCACTCTCTCAGAAGCCTTCCCAGACCTAAGCTCTCTCCATCCCTGTTCCTACTGTACTTTTGACAAATGACATTGTATATTAGAGTGGGTGTTTTTATGTGTGTTGCCTCCCTACCAGGCTGTAAGGGCAAGTATCTTTTCATATATGAAAGTATTTTGAATTATGCACTCAATAAATATTTAGCAACCACATGAATAAGCTACATTGCATTTTAGAGATCTTATAGGGAAAGAGAAAAACAAGATACAAATAGGTCTGAAAGGAGATTCCCATATAGTTGTTGTGAAATTGCTTATGTACTTATACCATGTAAAATAAATTCAGTCATTTCTTTGGGAGATTTCATCTTAATATATATGAAATGCCAAATTTTTACAGTTGAGGGTAGAGGTAAATCATTTCACGCACATAATGGAATGCTTTTATGCATATCTGATTATTTAGCACCTTATGGTAGGACCATGCCATGTTACTAATCATGTCAAAATATGGCCTTTTTGGTGGTAAGTTTATTTCAGCACTTTTTTTTTTCTTTTTTTTTAAGAGAGAGCTTTCACCCTCCTCACTGGCGTTTAGAGATTGTTTTTGCATGGCCTCTGGGAAAGCTAGCCTGCAAAGCAAGACGATGTGAATACATCTCCCCAAATCAATGAGAATTGTGCTGTCCTCTAGAAAATTAGGTTTGAGCCACATCAACGTCAGTGCCTGAGACGGAATAAATCCCATTTCATGATTGCTCTGTGTATGACTTGTGTAATGGGTCTAGATAGGCACAAGCTATGATTGCTTCTCTCTCCCCAGCATTACTAGATGCTAATGCAGTGTATTTGTGTGAGAATTCTCTCAAATAAACAGGCCAGGCTACATGAGATCATTTATGGCCTGCACTTGAGAGGCCTCAGTGGAACAGTGTAAGATGTTACTATTAACCAGAAACAATGTGAAAAATACTTTTTTTGGCTTGTTCAAAAATAAAAAATAGAAAAAAGGCTGTTACTGACATGCAGTGCTTGAATAATCCTGCCTCGTATAGTGTCATGGTAGATCCACCATGGTTGTATTAGTGGAAAGAACCATCTGCTTTGCATTTCTTATTGGGAGTTCATGGACAGGCAGGTACCTCTCATAAACTTTGTTCATTCAGCCACTTGAAATAAGCCATGTGGCTTATGTGCCAAGCAACATTTCAGTAACGGATGTTGGGAGTGTTTAGATAGAAACAACTTCATAGACTGAACCTTTTTTTTAAAAAATTTTCTCTCCAACTCAGAGGTTAAATATTAACCTGAAAACTCAATGCTGCGATATGAATGCGCTGTATGCTTTTTGCATGGACTTGCAGACACTCAGTAATGGTGTCTCCAGTCTCCAACAGTTCATATTGGGAGGTGAGCTTTCACATGGATGAGCCCTTGGCATTGCCAAGTAGTAGTGCTATTACAAGTTTTAAAGACATTTAGATGATAATTCCAAAGGTCCTCTTATCTCCAAATCCGTTGGAAGCTACCTGTAATTTCAGTGCAGTGAGTGCTGGGCATAGGTGGCCTTTCAGTGAGTGACTACCCCAAGCTTTGGGAATATAAGACAGGCTATTCTAATCCAGCTGAACCCATATAGAGCAATTATCATTTTCACTCTGGCTCCCAATGCCTTAGATTTACTGGGTCTTCATTGCAAGGCAGGAACCTTGGAGTTAATTGAGTTCATTAGGACTATTATGGCTGGAGCTGATGCATATGATTTTTCTCTTTTGAATATGAATGATCAGCTTCCATGGGAAAGCAACAATAAATTCAGTCCAAGCTGTGTAGCTTACTAGCTGTATGACCTTGGGCAAGTCACTTTACTTCTATCATCTCATTTTTCTTATCTGTAAAATGAAACCTTCTTACCAGTGACATTCTAAGATATATAGATAAGATTCTGGTTTTTAAAATGTGCTTGCTAGACCAGTGAGCTGGTGAGAGGCATTTTGGTCGTGTGTACCCTACAGATTACTGGGATTCTTCAACTTGGCCTACCTTCTAAAGCATTTACTTACTGTACAAGCAAATATGCCTGTCAGTGTCCTAATTTACTTCATAAATGATTTAAGCCTAGAATCGCAGGTTTGAATTAATTTTAATATTTTCTTTAATTAGGACAATTCTATCTTGAGATCAGGAAACTATGCCATTCATCCATCCATCTATCATGTTATGGTCTTATGCAGTATTTATTAATATTAAGCACCTGCTATATGCTTGGTGCTATGCACAGTGCTGAGGAAACAAAGAAGAATAAGATTCATTCACTGTTAACAAATGTCTCCTCACCTTCCACAAAGAAAAAAGACCCTCACCCTAAAAACCAGTTGCTGTTAATTGCATTGCCTTTTGGTTCTGTGTGGCTGGCATCATGTTAATAGTGAGTTGGTAACTTCCAATAGAAAAGAAGAAAAAAAAGTTCCTCAACTCTGGCTTGTGCAGACATCTTTAATCATTTCAAGCTTCAACTACAGACAAAATTGGAAGGAAGAACTGTGAAAAGCCCGTTTATAAACAAAAGCCCGGCCAGGAGTCGGACTGCATTTCCCCAGAAGAAGGACTTCAATACCAGAAGAGCACGCATTCAAAACCCTAAGCCAGCCTTCAAGTCAGTGTTCAAAGGAAGAAACGGCCACACAGAAAATGAAATGTAATTGGGCACCCTGTGAGGAATGGGACAAAACCCAGGAAGCCTTGCAAAGCTTCAGTGCGGCTATCCCCAAGCCCGGAGGCGACATCTCCAGCCTTCAGACAGTGGCAATCGTATGTGTTGTTAAGACATTTACGGTTATGAAATGCAGGATAGAAGAGTTTGCCCTTGACTTGTAAACATGGGGTATTTTGCCTTTCATTTTAAGATAGGAAAGAAATACATTTCTTTAAATTAACTCCCAGATCAAAAGATGAAAGTGGAATGAACTATTTCTGGATAGGGAGAGGTTTGTGAGATGTCATTTAACATACTGTCTCTCAGCAAAGTTCCCAAAGGGGAGACAAATATTGCGAAACAAACAAACAAATAAAAAAGAATTAAGTCACTGGCATCATTTTTAAAAACCCCTTTCCTGCAAGTTTCTAGTATCTGCCTTTTCAGCATCACTGCCTGTTGAATTCCTCCTCATCTTTCAATGCCCTATCAGTTGCTCTCCTTTCCCTCAGGCCTCCCTAGATCCTCTCAGTCTGAATGAATGGCTCTCCCTCTGTGCTTGAGGGCACTCACATAAGGCCCCATGTTCTAGTTATTCATATACATGCTGTCACCTCCCTAAGATGGTAAGTGTCCCAAGCACACTGACAGTGTCTCTTTCACTTTATAATTCTCTCCACCACCTATGGGCCTTGCTCAAAAGGTGCACTTGATAGTGTTGACTGAATGAATGAGCAAATATATGAATGAAAAGCCTTAAAAATCTAGTATCTCGGGTAAACTTGGACAGTCATTTTTGTTGTTAACAGTTTTACCAGGAATTGGGAGAAAGTGAACAACCTGATGGGCAGATAACACAGAGACAAGAGAACCAGAATAACAGGCTAAACACTGATCTTTATACATGAGACAGGTTGACTGAGTTAAACAGGGTAAAATTTAAAAGGGCTAAATGCAAAGCCTTGCATATTCTTAACCTCTGTGCTGGCACTTCGGTGCAAACCATTAAATATTAATAGCTAAGTAGAATGTAGTGACTGGCTATTCTTATGAAAGAGATGGGAAGTAGTTGATTTAACTTAATACATGTCATCAGTGGGCTACTCAGGATGCCTCACCACTCAGGGTAGACTAATAGAAGTCTTTTGTACATTAAGAAAAAGTTGATCATGAATTCCTGTCTCTGACCTGTGGAGAGCCAGTGGGAGGTTCAGCTATGTGGGGACACATCTGCCCCCTACACATGGCAGTGACTCTGTGGATGTGCACACTCTTTTCCGACTTAGCTCCTTTCCTCAGAGCCTAGCACCGGGCCAGGTAGGTAACAGGTTCGGGTAAATGTTCGTGGAATGGGAACTGGTCAAATTAGAGTGTGTCCCTAGGAAGTATGGTGAAAGGTCTGGAAGAAAAAAAATAGATAATCTCAAAAAATTATAAAAGTAATAGAAGCACCTGGAAATATTTATACTGTGAAACGTGTATCTGTTGGTGGGGATGAGTGTATAGGGGAAGTGTGGAGCATGACAACTATCCATATAGTTAAGAAACTGTCATGTGAAAATGTGGAATGGGAATTAGAATTTTTCTGTTTACCACCAAAAGTTTGGAGGTTAGAGGAGGCAGGTTTTGGCTTAAAGAATTGTCTAAGTGTAAAATGGTCTATATAGTGTGCTTTCTTTCCCAAATTTTACAAGCTGAGAAAATTAAGGGAAAGGGGTACTGTAGAGGATCCTTACACTGGAATGGATAAAATGGTTTCTAAGGATCCTTCTAATTGTTATAGTTGATGATTTCTATTGAATAAACCAGTCTTTCTGAGTACAGGAAAAATGTAGTATGTTAATATAAAATATTATTACTGTATTGCCTTATGCTTCTGAAAACATGTTTATTTACATTATTTCAATTGAGCCATATGAGAAATACACACATATATAGAGGAAACATTGTTTTCATTCTCTATAATAAAGATCCCACTTATTAGTATGGACAAGTGACTTGTTCAGCTTCCCTAGAGGAGCTGAGGACTGGACTTAGTAACAAGTTCTTATAGTCAGGTTCTATTTTAGCATGTGAGAACATCCTTAAGAGGCAGCATCCATCTTGGCCCCATTTGACAGATGAAGGAACTGAGGCATAGAGAAGTGCTAGTACGTGGTCAAGACCACATGGCTAGCTGTTAAGTGGCAGAACCAGGGTTTGAACCAGCGCGATTTCAAAACTCATATTCTTAACCTCTGTGCTGGTATGCATTTCTCTAATCAGTGTGATATCCCTGATGATAAATTGCTAAACTCGTAAAGTCAAAGAACAATCCCCATTCAAATTACCAAGATAGAAACTTAACTAGAAGTGTTTTTCCCCCAAATGTGGAATCCTGGGATCTGTGTCAAAGGTTAGCAAGAAAAGTTAAAACAAAACAAATCAAAACAAAACAAAACAAAAAAACAGCTTCCCAAAGGGATTCAGACGATCTGACACCTTACACTGAAACGTGCTTCATGACAGTTATTGATCTCCACTCTGCCTTGTTTGGTATGGAGATGCTAGGTTAAATGGATTTTTCCAAAACCTGCCATCTAATGTTTTGAACAGAGCATTCAAACCTTTTATGTGTTCAGTGCTAGCAGCTAGAATAAGGGAAGCACAGCATGGTGTGTGAGAGCCCACTGAAGTACACTGGCATTTTCTGAATCACCAGACCTCTCAGTGCTTTTGCTCTTGCTGTGCCTTTCTCTATCCCACCTTGTAGCTCACTAAAATACTTTGGGTGGTCTAGCCCCACAAGAAATATTTAATACTTGTTGCCTGCTATGCTTCTGTAGATTATGTTCAGTCTTATCCACATTTGCTTTTACTTCTTTTCTCTGCTGTATTTGCCAGTCCTTGGGACCTTCTTGATTAGTAATATCAGGTAAAATTGGAGGTTGATAGTGGAAAATTGATAACTTGGTGTTTCGGTAAAATTGAGTCAGATAGCCTCTATATTTAAGAATGCTATAGGTCTATGTTCCCTAATATGGTAGCCACAGAATACCTGTGGTAGCCATGGGATACCTATTTAAACTTAAATTAATTAAAAAGTCCAGCTCCTTAGTCACACTAGCCACATTTCAGGTGCTTAAGTAGCTTCATGTGACTAGGAGCTACTGTGGTATAGGTAGTGGACAGCACAGATACAGACCATTTCATCTGCGAAATGGGAATAATAAATAACTACCTTGCAGGGTTGTTTTGAAGGTTAAGTAGGGTGTCATACGTAAAACAATTCTTGGCTTGTGGTAGTGGCTCAGGGGGTGTTCATTCCTTCTTTACATTTCCCATGATACGTGACATCCAATTTGATAGCTCAGAGCCAGTTTATTAGGCTGAGGTTTGCCAAACCTGACTTCAGTATGAGTGGTCTCCCTGGGTGCTGAGTGATAATGTAGGATTTAACATACACATTAGGGCTGGGAGCAGTGGCTCACACCTATAATCCCAGCACTTTGGGAGGTCGAGGCAGGCAGATCACTTGAGGCCAGGAGCTCGAGACTAGCCTGACCAGTGTGGCGAAACCCCGTCTCTACTAAAAATACAAAAATTAGCTGAGTGTGGTCATACATACCTGTAATCCCAGCTACTCAAGAGGCTGAGGCATGAGAATCGCCTGAAACCCGAAGGTGGAGGTTGCAGTGAGCCGAGATCTCGCCAATGCACTCCAGCCTGGGTGACACAGCAAGACTCTGTCTTAAAACAAAAAGCATGTATATTAGTAATTGTTCCTTTGATGGGCAGAAATGCAGAAACAACCAATTTTTAATGATTATATCCTTTCTAAGAGAATGTGGAAAGGGGGTCGTATCCATCAGGAAACCTTATGATAATCTATAATCTAAAAACATTTCCCAAACCACATTCCAAGGAAAATCAGACCTATAAAAGTTTCCTTTGGTCAAATAAGTTTGGGCAACTCTGCATGCTTTATGTCTCAATGCACAGTTAAAGGCTCTGGAAGTCCTGTTAGAAACAAGTATGTTTGACATTTAAAAATTTGGCCTTGGTCTTTTATAGACAGGAAAATGCTCCCTGTTCTTATAGGCACCTATTAAAATCATGTTCCCAAAACCTGTTTTAGAACATACTGCTCTAAGGACATGGTCAGCCGGTTTTCCAGGGGCATCTGCAGAGAAGGTTCATTGAAAAGCATTTCCTTCTGTGCTAACCCCTAATTCAAACATAACAAAAAGAATGTGGTGCATACAGCTTATTCTCTTTTGTAGTTCTTTAAGGAAAGGATAAATCTGAAACTAGTTCAGGACCTGAAAGTAACCTATTTTGTCAAGGTTTAAGGTTCAGTAAACAGCGATTGAGATCTCTTGTATTTCAGAAAACCACAAAAGCTGTTTTTGTACCCGGAGACTAGAGGCTAAGGTAACTGTGTTTCTGTTGGAAAGCAAGTGGTTTTCGAAGCTCTCTGCCTTCAGCAGTTTGCCTTTGCAACACAATGCCCATTGGGTCTGGTGTTGGTCTGATAGAGGAAGGGGAATGTAATTCAACCTGTGTTAAGGAAAAGATCGTTTGAACGAAGCACTGCCTGTGTTGGCTCTAATAATCTGGTAAGATCTACGGTGAATGGCCTGCACCGTATATGATAAAGGTTAACAGAGAAGCCCGCTCATATAAACAATTACAGCATAATGCTACGTTGAGAACTACTAGTTTAGTGACCAAAGCAGGAAAAGATAATGAGCAAGTTTTTGAATCAAGGTTCTAGATTATAGATACACATGTAGATCTACCTATATGTGGGCCACCTATCTTGGCCTTATAGCCTTCAGTCATCTATCTCAAGGGTCATTGAACCTTTTTCTACAAAGATTCAGGTCGTAAATATTTTTGACCTGGCAGGATATATGGTGTCTGTTGCAACTACTCAACTCAGTTGTTGTAGCTCAAAAGTAGCAATGGAAAATACACAAGTGAGTGTGTTCCAATAAAACTTTACTTGGGAAAACAGCAATCGTCCATCCAGATTTGGCCCACTGGTTGTAGTTTGCTGACCCAGATCTATTTCTTTTGATTTTCATTTTTTGAGAAGGGGTCTCACTCTGTCACCCAGGCTGTAATACGATCATGGCTCACTGCGGCCTCTACTTCTCTGGGCTCAGTGATCCTCCCACCTCAGCCTCCTGAGTAACTGGGACTACAGGTGCACGCCACCATGTCCAGCTAATTTTAGTATTTTTTTTTTATAGATGGGGCCACATCATGTTGCCCAGGCTGGTCTCGAACTCCTGGGCTCGAGCTATCACCTGTCTCCATCTCCTAAAGTGCTAGGATTACACGCATGAGCCACTGCACCCTGCCTCCTGATTTATGTCTTTGTTCATCATTATAAGCGCCAGCTATGGGCAGTTCCTGAAATGCTTGCCTGAATCAGATCCCTATGCTGAGGTGAAAAAACCAAAAATTATTTTAATGAATCACTGGCAGTAATGACTTTGCAATACATCTCAGTGATCTGGCATTACTCTAAATGCTCATTTAGCTGTCACAACAACCCTATGAGTTAGGTCCTATTATAATCATCCCCATTTTTCATAAGAAACCGAGGCCAAAGAATTAGCTTGCTCAGGTCACACAGTGAGGAAATAGCTCGATTTAGCCATTCCACAATGTGTATATATATCAAAACATCATGTTGTACACCATAAATATATACAATGTTTACTTTCATTTACAAAATACATTTTAAAAAAGGTCACACATTGAAGAGATAGTACATCCTGAATGTGGAGCCCGGGCAGACTGGCACCAAAGCTTACACTTTTCCTCCCAATATGATACTGTCTCTTAAGGGAATTTTGGGAAAATCAAATCTCTGTGGCTTAATGGGTGGCACAGCATGCTGTCACATGGTGCTTTGTTACTTTACAAATACTCTACTGTCCCTACCTCCATCTTCCCAGTCCCACATGCAGATTGCTTGAGTCATATTGATCTGGCTATTTCCTGAACATGCCAGTTCCTCTCACAAGTCAGGGTTTAGAAATACTCTTCCATATCATGGAATTATATTTTCCCTACCCTCCTCACCTGGACAACTTTCATCCTTCTTTCAAGACGCACCCAAAATATTTCTCCTGTTTTCTCAGACTCTTTTGGTCAGAGCTAATTCTTTCCTTTTTTGTTCTAACTGCATTTCCTGGAATTTAATTTATCGGTTTAAGATTTTTCCTCATGAAGACTGAGGTCTTAGGTTGCAAGGAGCATTGTTTCGCTCAGTACCTAGCACAGTGCATTACTGCTCAACCAACATGTTTCGAATGCAGGAAGAAGATTAAACCTAATAAGTAGGAGTGTTCATTACATGCTTTTTGTTGTTGTTGTTTTGAGACAGAGTCTTGCTCTGTCACCCAGGCTGAAGTGCAGTGGTGCAATCTTGCTCACTGCAACCTCCGCCTCCTGGGTTCAAGCGATTCTCTTGCCTCGGCCTCCTGAGTAACTGGGACTACAGGCGCCCGCCACCACGCCCGGCTAATTTTTGCATTTTGAGTAGAGATGGGATTTCACCATATTGGCCATGGTGGTCTCAATCTCCTGATCTTGTGATCTGCCCGCCTCGAGCTCCCAAAGTGCTGGGATTACAGCTGTAAGCCACTGTACCTGGCCATTACATGCTTTGTTAAATGACTAAGGAAGTTTGGACTGACTGCTGCTGTTTGAAATTATCCTTAAAGTGTACCTGCATGAGTCTGATCTGGTTTATTAAAAACTGCTAAGACATTGTGGAGCCTGACCGAAACTAAACTTATCTAGGAGAGACAAATGAATAATAAATATTGTGATGAGAGTCATTCTTGGTATTAATACTGCATTTTTACCTTAAAAAAATGCAACTTTCCAGCAACATGAAATTGCCCTCTCTGCCTCTCTCTTCTCTCTCTCCCCTTGCTCTCTCTTTCTCTTTTCTCTCTCTCTCTCTGTGTGTGTGTGTGTGTGTGTGTTTGTGTGTTTATTCCTCTGCTTTAAAAAAGACCGGAAGAATGCACAGATGGATTAGTGTGTCAGTGCTCCAGAAGCATCTTATACAGTTATTTTCATCTGATAGCATCAAGACACATTTGTGGGGTTATGAGCTGTCTTGTAGTCTTCTTTGTTTTCCAGAACATATCTGCATGTAGTAGATGTTCAGTAAATATTGGTTGTTAAATAAATTAATGAATCCACAACATACAGGGCTCATGCTCTTGGAGATTCAAGCTTACTGAAGCATTAATTAGTTGATGTTTTTAGTATGCCTCCCGTGTGCCAAGCAGGGAGCTAGACCTTGAATATTACAGAGGTTAACAACATGACTCAATTGCTTGTCTTAGTTATTTTGTTTGATGGATTCTATAATAAAGAATTGTGAGTTACTATACTCATTAGTGCTACATCCTTGCAACAAAATAGATCATGAAGAAGTAACAGATGTCTCTGTTGCAGCCTCTTCTTTGTTCATACATCTTTGAGTGTGTTTATTATATTCTTCTTGCTTCTTAGCCTGAATTTCTTGAATATGTCAGTGCCAAGCATACTACTGGGTTATTAAATGCTTGTGAGTCAATGGACATTCTTGGAAGCAAAAACATGGAGTTAGGGTGGCAGTGTGCTATGCTACAATGAGCTTTGGCTGTGGGTAGGAGATCTGGATTCAAAGCCCAGCTCTGTCCCTGGCTGGCTGTGTGAGGTACTAATTAAGCTTCTGTTCAGCTACAGAAAAAGCATGGCCACTGGGTGCAAGGTGGAAGAACTTAAACTATTTGTGGGAAAAGATCATGTATATCAAGAGGTTAGAAGGACAGCAATGGAATGCTTGTGTGAGCCATGGGCATACACATGTATGTAGGAGAAGGAGGACAGCTAGGAATTTGGGTTTTCTTAAAGCAGATTTCCACCTTAGAATGACCTGGGATGCATGGTTAACATTTGTAAACAGGAAGTTGAGAGAACGAAAACAGCAAAAAGTAAAATAAAAATTGGAGCCGGGCGTGGTGGCTCATGCCTGTAATCCCAGCACTTTGGGAGGCCGAGGCGGGCGGATCACCTGAGGTCAGGAGTTCGAGACCAGCCTCAACATGGAGAAACCCCATGTCTACTAAAAATACAAAATTAGCTGGGTGTGGTAGTGCGTGCCTGTAATCCTAGCTACTCGGGAGGCTGAGTACTGTTTGAACCTGGGAGGTGGAAGTTGCGGTGAGTCAAGATCATGCCATTGCACTCCAGCCTGGGCAACAAGAGTGAAACTCCGTCTCAAAAAAAAAAAAAAAAAATTGGGAAGATTAAGACAGGCTGAATAATGAAATGAAAATGGGTCAAAACTGGCTTTTCTTTCTCTTCTTGATTTCTCCTTGTCTTGTCCTTGGAGGCAGCTGAATTCATCTTTGTAGGCCCCCTTCAAGGGAAGCTTTGAAAGGAGAAGTAACTTTATACAGAATAAATGTTAATTGTCCAGAAGAAGGTTATATGCCAGGGCTCTGATTATCCATGCCACTGGAATAAATTCAGGGCACTTGCTTGCAGAAGTTTGGTTTCCATGAATTAAGGAGCTCCAGGTGATTTTCAGGTCAGGAGTACAATCATGATTATTTTGGTGTCTGAATAGAACTGCTAGAATTGAAATGATACCTTTTGTAAAATATTTTCATAGACATTATCTCATTTATACTTTGGAGTATCCCTATGAGGGCAGGTGTTAATATCTCCATTACAGGCAGAAATTGAAGTCCAAGTTAAGTGATTTGCCTAAGGCCACACAACTAATGAATATTACGGATGGAACTTGAATCCCATCAGGTCTTCTGATTCAAATTCCATATTCTTTTCATCCTGATGGACTCCTGGAAGAAGGTTACAGTCTTACTTAGGAGGCCACATAGGGCCAAAACCTGCGTTGTCTATAATAAGTCTGTGAGCATGGGAGATATTGAAGACTTGTTGAAGAAAGTTTGGTGTGTGTTAATAGTGCCACTTATAAGAGCAGACCATGGATGCAGTATTAACAACATTGGTTTGGGGGCCAGGTGGCCTGGGTTTACACTGTGACCCTGCACTAAAAACTGTATGACTTTAAGCAAATTACTTGACATGTTTGTGTTTCCTCACTGTTTACTGAGGAATAAATGAGTTGATACAGGTAAAGAACTCAGAAGTTTTCTGGGGTGACGTATATTAGCTATTACGTTATTGTTGTTATCAAGCTTGTTTCTGTGGGGGGAGATAGGTATCTAAATTTTCTGTATCTTGGAAAGTATAGGGCTAGTGACCTGCCAGATACATTTCATTTGGGGAACAATTTAGTTATAATTACTATGGAAATAGCTATTGGTCACAAATTGTACCCATGTACTATGCAGTAGTATGCTCCTTCCTTCCCTCTCTCCCTGCCTCTCTTTCCCCATCCCTCCATTTATCCATCCTTCATTTCTTTTGTTGAGTTGAACCCAGAGGGATGTTAGGATAATAGGATAAAGGCCAATAGGAGTTCATCATATATGCAGTGTGGGAACATCATATTTGAGGCAGGGCAACATGAACTACCATGGTGCGTTTCCCTTATTTGAACCCACGTGGGTACAAAGCAGTCCCGTGTTACCGTTCTCCGGTGATCTTGTGTTGTGCTGAGTAGAGGAATTGAGCTATGGTGGTAGGCAGGGGCTAGGGCATGCAGAACCTTACATGCCATACTGGAGAGTTTTGACTTCATGCTGAAAGTAATGGGGAACCAATGAAACCTTGTCAGCTGGGGAACTAATTGATCAAATTTGCTTTTTGGAATCAGTCTGGAGTAGAAGGTGTGAAGGACAGATGGAAATTGACAAGAAATAAGTCAGGGATGTGTGTTTAGGGGTGTAGGAGAGAAATAATTAGGACCAGAGCCAAGATAATGACAACAAGAATGGTAAATAGAGGCTGTGTTTGGGGGTGCATAGAACAAGGATCCAGCCATGTCTCCTGTTTAAAATAAGGGGGAGAGTTGAGGCATGCATGCATTGTCAGCTACTCTTGTGGTGTGAAAGAGAATATCTTTGAAATGTCTTTCTAAAAGAATAACATAAAAAGGAGGCAGGCAGAGCTGGGACAGCTTCAAGGGCCCTGAATGAAAGAAGAGGCCATGCAGAGCTAGGGCACGTTTTGAAATAATGTTTGTTGCTGAGACTTCAGAGTGGGCAAGAGGAGGAGTTTGTGAGAGGGAGCAGAATTCTGTGAAGAAGAGAGATTTAGGGTCACGGAGTAGGAGAGTGATAAAGTAATGTGGGGTAAACAAGAGGGATAAGAAGAAAATGAGAAGGGGAAACGAGCTGTGAGAATAGGAAGCTGAGCTCACTTTCAAAAGTCTGTCTTTGTCTGAAGCGCATAGTGGAGAAGAGAAAGGAGAGGGATGAGCTTTCAGAGAAAGAGACCAGGCAGAGACTAAAGCAGAAAAAGATAGCAGGCCAACTGGAGGTGGAACGGAGTTGCAGAAGGTGGAGAGGCCCAGGAGAGGGGATGGGGCTCAGAGTTTGTGATGAAACTGGGGGCAGGCACAGGTGACTGGACAGAGAGGAGGGGTACAGAGGAGCCTCAAAGATTTTAATGAGATTACATCACTTTGGGACAGAACCACCTATACAAAGACTGGGAAACACAAAGAGCAGAAAATGCCAGAGGCCCATGGGAATCTGAGGGAGGAGATACCTATTGTAATTTTAGCACAAGGAACAGGGCCATCTAGGATGATGGATATGTTCTGGATAAATAGGGCTGCAGGGTTGGTCAATAGAAGAATCATATAGGGACAGGATTGTTGTTTCACAAACATCTGGTGACTGTGTGAAAGGAAATGTTTGTTGAAAGATGTATGATCTTGATGTTTATTTATTGAGAAGGAGAAATAATCACATTTGCGAGTGCACAAGCCCCACACAGAGAGATGTGTAAAGGAAAATGCATGCAAGGATATGAGGACTCAACTGCATGAGTGAAAAAGGTCATTAATGGGAGATGAGTCCAGCAATTCACGAAAGTGCTTGGAAATGGAGATGAAGTCAACCTTCGATGCTTGTATTTAGAATCTGCTGAAAGACTGGAGGAAGAAGACAGAGGGGCATGTAGCAGATAGATCATAGGTGAGTGTAGTTGAAGACAATTTCATCTTTCTTGACTTTCTGGTGGAAGGGCTGGTACCAGGCATTTTAACCTTTGTACCTCAGTTTTCTCTCTTTTTTTTTTTTGAGACTGAGTCTCACTCTGTTGCCCAGGCTGGAGTGCAGTGGCGTGATCTCGGCTCACTGCAACCTCCACCTCCCGGGTTCAAGCAATTCTTCTGCCTCAGCCTCCCGAGTAGCTGGGACTACCGGAGCCTGCTCCTCTGCCTAGCTAATTTTTGTATTTTAAGTAGAGATGGGGCTTCACAATATTGGCCAGGCTGCTCCTGAACTCTTGACCTCATCATCTGCCCACCTCAGCCAAAGTGCTGGGATTACAGGAGTGAACCACTGTGCCTGGTCTGCTCATGGGTTTACAACGTTATTATGATGATTAGAAGAGGGGCTTGGGTGTGTGTATGTGTGGGTGTGTGTACATATACACACATATATACACAAAACGTGATTTGGCAGTAATCTATTTTATTACTAAATGCAAGAGATACACAGTTCAATACTCAAAGATGGACCAGTTGAGATTGTGCTGGCTCTGTACACATCATCTTAGTCTTCACACTAACTTACAGAGGTAAGGAGTATTGTACCCATTTTCCATAAGAGGAAACTGAGGCTTGGAGAGGGTTAGTGACTTGCTTGAGGTCTCTCACCTAGTAAGTGAGGGAAGTGAATCCAAACCCTCATTGACTAAATCCAAAGTCGTATTGTCAACCTCAAAGTGGAGAAAGTAGAGAGCTGGATAAATCTTAAGAAAACAGAGTTAGACTGATGATTATGCGGATTCCACTGCTGAGAGTCCCGTGAGGGAGCTGGATGTGGCTCCCCACCATGGGAAGTAGATGGCTTCCTGGAACAAAGAGCGGATGGGATCGGAAGACAGCTCACAGACGCACCATGGAAGCAGGATAAAGCAGAATCGTTCTACAGCTTAATGTTGCATGGGCCTCAGGTTTTAAGAGGTAAAAATGGAGAGAATTTGTAAACATTTTAAAATTTATTTTCCCCGTCTGAAAAATCTGTTGTGAAGAGCATGTTCTGCCATTACACACACACACACACACGCGTGCGCGCAACCAGAAGATAGAAGAGGGCATTTCAGGAGCAAGACTCAATGTAATGGAGTGAACTTAGGTGAATCTTTTGATCTTTTGAGCCTCAGTTTGTTCATCTGCAAAGTAAAGGAGTTGATCCATTTGATCTCTAGGGTCCTTCCTGGTCCTGACAGGCTCTACTGAATATAGAATATAGAACCTACAATGGGTTCTATTCAGTCTCAGGTTGTTTTGTTACCAGTTTTCCAGGGCTGGCCCTCACCTCCTGTAGGCCCCAGTAAGGCTGACGGGAATTCTGTCCCATGTTTATGGAGATGAAAAAAGATATGTCCTTTTTTTTTTTTTTTTCCAAGGGGCCTAAGTGAGGTGGAGATGAAACAAATTGACCTTCCATTGTCCTAGTGTATAATTGTGTCTATCTGACCACTAGTGTGGAGGTTCCTTGAAGGATAAAGACTCTGCTTTATTTATCTTTGTATCTTCAGGATCTAGAACAGTGCCCATTAAAAGGCTGATGAAGAAATGGATAGATACCATCCGTGCCATTTATGAAGTCCTTGCTACATGCTAAGCTGTTGACTTCCCTGACCTCACCCAACCCTAACAGCAACCCAGAGAGGTGGAAGGCATTCTGTTTCCCATGTTATCCTGCAGAAACAGTCACTGAGTAGCCCAGTCACTCACCCACGGCTGCACGGGCTGTGGAGTGACACCATGTGAATGGAAACCTTTACTATTGCTAACTCTGTAACCCATGCTCTTAACTCACTCAACTGTGCCTCTTTCAAGAGGTGGCTAAGGACATACTTAAATACCTTCCAAGGGGAGTGATCAGTGAACCATCATTCCTTTGTAAGCAAAATGAAATTAGTAATAAAGTGCAGCACCGTTTGGTAGACTCCATGGCACTTTGCCATTTTGGGGACATTTTAATGAGCAACACTACCATATGGCTAGAGTTAAATTGCATTTTGTTCTAACCCAGTACGTTTTTAGGCCCTTTCTCCCTAGTTCCCTGCCTTAATGCCTATATTTCACCCTGACTGAACCATTTACTCTTTCTCTGAGTATGTCATGCTGTCTCTTGCCTCTGAACTCTGCACATTTGAGATGTAATTACAGGTTTTCTTTTCTGACTCCTCAGTTCAACTGTGTCTCCTTCAAGGCAGGGGCTATGTCTCATTTTCCTACACATCACCAATGCCTGGCCAAGAGCTAGCATATGGTAGTTGCTAAGTAAATGTTTGCTGAATGAATGCATTACAGATGATCCAAAAAGTGATTTTTATCCTGCCCAGAACCACACAGAAAGACTACATGGAGCTACTTCCTGCCACACATCTTCTTGCTTTACACAGGCTAAGCCATGTAAGCTGAGAACCTTTCCCTGGCTGCAAAGAACCAGAGAGCTGGCAGCGTAAGAAGGACTCACCATTGTTGGCTTTGTAGATGTAAGAAAAGGGCCACAAGTCAAGGAATCAGTGGCTTTTAAAAGCTGGAAAAAGCAAGGAAATGGATTCTCCCTTTGAAGCTCCAGAAAGGAACGTGACTTTCTGGATATTTTGATTTTAGTCTAGAAATACCTTTATTGGATTTCTATAGCAGTGAAAATAATAAAATTGTATTGTTTTGAACCACTGAGTTTGTCGTAATTTGTTATGGCAGCAAAAGAAAACTAATACAGCACTCAATAAACATTTGTTGAGAATGAATGTATAAATGAATGAGTCTCAGCTCAACCAACAATGGGAGGTAAGGATTCATCCTCATTAAGAGGAAACTGACTCAAGCAAGCTGAAGTATTTTGGTCAGGGGCTCAGTCTGTGGCTAGCAGTGTGGCATTTTGAATCTCTCTGATTTGTAGTCATTTTCCTATGTCTCCTTCCTTGCTGTTGGGTGAGAGTGTATTGGTTTGCTATTGATCTTCCCAAGCACACACGGTAAATCTCATTGGTTCTTCCTCAGATAGGGTGAGTCTCTCAACTGAGACAGGAAGAGGGCGGGTGAAAGCATTATCATACCCTGTACAATTTAGAGGCATAATTGGCAGCCTCAACCCCAGAGCATTTGCTTATGCTTATATACAAACAAGCCACCCAACAGCTTCTTTGTTGTGATCAGCAGGAAGCAGCCACATCTGTCTTCAGCATCTGGACTTCTGAGCCAGGCTTGGGAAGCTCATCAGATTCAGGTCACCCCAGGACCAGGGGCTATCTCTGTCTGGGAAAGCAGTGAGCTCAAACTTGAATTTCACACCATCAGTTCTGAGATAAATCTGGAAACCAATGCCCAATTGTTAATAATAAGGGATGAATGTGGGCGGAGAACCTATAAAGTCATATTCTTAGAGAATTGATTGTACAGACACCACAGATTTATTTCAGTGGATTTGGGAGCCTCTGTACATGGCAGACTAGCTGAGGCAGATGGCGTGTGCAGGAGAAAATGGTGAGGAGACTGGTTTCCTCACAACAAATTTCCATTGAAAGTTGTGCTAGTATGTGACAGGGCTGCTTCCCGGACCTGAACAAAACAGAGATCATCCATATGAAGAGAGAGAGAACACAGCAAGCATTCTGCATGAGTGATGCATGCAACTCTGTGATACCAGGCTGTATTTATTCTATAGACATTGCACATCATCAGTATTTTAAGAGCAACATCTTCTATATAAAAATACTCAAGAGCCTTATGCTTTATACTCTGGACTCCAACATAATTACACTCTCTCATTGACTACATGTAAGAAGCTTGAATTGATTACCCAAGGCTTGTTCCCTGCATTTCTATTTCTCTCTCATTTGACAGGTACCATATCCATTTGTTCTATTATCTTCTAAGTTTGAATTGGAAAAATAAGCTAAATCAGAGCAGTCTTTCTTAAGTTATAAAAACCAACCATGTGAAGATGCTTTGAATGCTGTTCTGCTTGTACATAACTAAGAACTAGCGCCTCATGGTAATTTTGCAGGTGATTAGCCTGTCGTGTAGAAACAGCCCTTCGGGAATGACAGGGAAACATGAGGTTGTATTTCTTTACAATAAGCAGGTTACATGAGAGAATTTCTCTCTCCTTACTCCCTCTCTCTGAAGTCTTACCAATATGTTAGGAGTGGGATGGGATATAAGCTTGGAGGAGGTATAGGAGACTCATAATCATCAACTCTTACATTTCAAATGTAATCAACAAATGGATTGAGGTGCTGCATGTGCTAGGCCTGGAGTTTGAAGGAGGACTTAGGCACAGCCTTTCTGTTGAGAATATCCTTTGATTGTGTGTTCATCAAACTCCTCTATATCCTGCATGTTATAAATCAAAGGCTGCCTCTTCTGTGAAGTCCTTCTTGATTCACTCACGTCTCAGTTCCTGCTGTAATATTTTATTACTGTGCTTTATGTCTCCCCACTAGACCTAGCCATGTAAGAGCCCTGAGGCCAATGCCATTTCACCTTTGTATTCTCATTGTTGACATGCAATATAAACACATTATACTCATTACAATCATCATCATCATTATCATCACCTTCATTACCATCATTGTCACTATGTTCCAGGCTTTGTACTAAGCTGAATTATCTAAACTTCTGGCCACTTTAAGGAAAACCCTTCAATAGGTAAAAACAAAGATGTTAGCTATGGTAAAAAGTACGAAGTGATATCTGATTGACCAATATTTGGGTAAGAGGATGCTTAAAGAGTGTGGTAACAGATTAAGTTAATAATGGTAGCCCTATTTATAAGAACCTGCTCTAGGCTAGGTGCTTTATTTACATGACAACACCATATCAACTTTATGGCAGCCTCCAGGAAATATAAAGCCTAGTTTAGATCAGATGGCTTCACTTCTCAGTTTTTTGTTATTCATTTCTATGTGTCTCTATTTTCATTTCTATAGAATGAAAATAATACGACCTACTTCAGAGGGTTGTAGTGGGATTAAAGGAAATAATGAATGCTGCCTGACACCAACTAGGTGCTCAATAAATATTTGGTGACTGTTAAAACTTTGCAGAGTGCTTGGCACTTACTAAGTTATTGACAAAATAATAGAAACAACAACTATTATTAGTTGAGTGTTTGCTATGTGCCATAAACTTTTCTAAGAGCTTCACATGGATTCACATATGAGCTAATATCACCACTTCCATTTGGCAAATGGAAAAACTGGCATCAGAGTGGTGAAATAATTTACCCAAAGTCATGGTGTTGATGAGTAGTGGATTTTGAATGCAAGTCCTTGATTTTCTTCATGAAGGTCGGATATCTTTCTACTACATCTTTGCAAAATGCTGAGAGAGGTAAATCATAGTCTATAGGTGGCTTGGAGTTCACACCGTCTCCAGTAAGTAATACTGAATCTGCCCTTGTTTGCCTGATTTGGGAGAAAGTTGTTACAGCTGGTGAACAAGGAAACAGCATTGTTTGTTACCCTGGGGCACTCACTTGGTTGAATGTTGGGACCTGGCTGGCAGGTTCCAGCCTTAGGCAGTTGTTAGCATGCAATGATCAAACTGTTGGTCTGGCAGCTAAACCACACCTGATGGGGAAAAGTTACCCAGTTTACCTTTATTCTAACAAATGTTCATAGCAAACTTGCCTGTGAGCTGTAGTATTAATTTCACTCTGGGTAGTTGATTCTTACTTTGTAACTTCCTTAGATACGATGGTTCATGCTTTAGTCTACTGAAAGGTTGACTTGGGCAAATGCTTGTGACTTCACAGTTCCAAATGCAGTGGGATGGAACTAAGTTTATTAAACTCTCTTATGTTACATTTTAAGATAGCTTAGAGATCATCTATTTAAGGATGTATTTGTTTGTTTGTGTTTTTTAAGCAGTGGGGACCTATGTGATCCCACACGTAACTTCAAGGTATGAAATAGGAAAAGATGGTGGCGGAGGGGGTTTCTTAACGGTAGCCCCTCCTTACTACCTGCTTCTTCCTCACCTTCAGGAGCTCTTATGATAGACCTTGAGATAACTGTAAAGAACCACCCTAGGTTTACCCACAGCACAGTTTAGAAACTTCAGGTTAGCTCTAGTCCCCAGGAACTAACAGGGACAGAGGCAGCATCTAGAAGCTAGGTCTTTTGACATTTGCTCCAGTGCTCTTTTCACTCCACTACTATTAATTTACTTTAGAAGAGAAGCTAATCAAAGGTAGGAAATGCTTGGAGTAGCAACAGTTTTTTTGGTAAGCAGTGACATCCTCAATATTCTCCTTTTGGGTCCATGAAAAAGACTGTTAAACATATGTTCTTAACCCCCCTCCAAGTCACTGAGGCATTCTGTGCTGCACTGCCAAATTTTGTACATTCCAGTGACTCCTTCTTCTCCCTAATGCATTGCTAAAAATAAGAAAACTCACACAAAAGCATATGTTGTGGTTTGTCTTTGATTTGGGCACAGATCACCCAAGTGTGAAAACAAAATTGGTTGCTCCATCCTTCTAATGCACAGATTTGCACATCTGTACTGTACTTCCTGGAGGGAATTATAACTTAATATCTTATAGGGCTTGGTAATTTCACAGAGACGCTTAATACCCAATACCTCATGTGATGATTATGGAAGACATATCAAGGTAGGCAGAATGGGTGGCTTTACTTATAGCTATTTCATAATTAAGAAAAAGATTCAAATTTGAGGAGTTCCACAGGATTTAAGACTAGCTCGTCAGCCCTAAAATCTCTTTTATTTGATGATTGCCTGGCTCTCATCTCTAGACAGGGGCAGAATATTACTAGTTTTTGTTTTTAGTGCTAAACTAGCCTTGGGAATGTGGGTAATAATATAATGGCCATTCCAATTGGAGACAGTGCCCCTTTGGCAAAGGAGTCAAAAATAGTGTCGGCAACTGAGTTCTCTTGAGAGAGTTGGAGGTTTGTGCTGGATGTCTTTTGTTTGTCTCTCCAGACCCTGCCTCTATCCTGCTCTGAACCCTGAGAAACTGGCCCATATGATTCCATTAGCATTCTTGCCCTCTGGCCTCTGGTTCATTTGGCGGGGATTGGGGGGGTGGTGGGAGGATGTGGGGGGAACATTTGCAGGAGGCCTCTGGTAGGGCATGAGTGAAGCTGGAGAGTTTATTTCCCATCTCCCACATTTCAGGATTGCTGAAGTCTAGCCATCTTCCTCCACCAGAGGTCACAGTCCTGCAGAAGGGTCCTTTCTATCCAGCCTCTATTTTTAGATTCTGTAACTGCTCCTTCCTCCTGTCCCTCAGGCCTTGGAGTGGTAACAGCTCCCCAGGGTTACTAGCTCTGCAGTACTGCACCATCCCCTGTAGCTTCCCCATAACTCTGCCCATGCCTTTGGAAAGAGTCCCTTTATGAAACCTAAGGTTACGCAGCTGGAGGATGCCATCTATGTCTTGCTGGGGCCCTGATAGAAGTTTCTTAGGTGACATGTAGCAATTATAATGCCTTACATTTTGAGCCTTTCAGGTAGTAAGAGGGAGGACTTGACTGGAAAAAGTCCTCTGCATTACCTAATTTGTAGTTCTGTTTGACTTTCAAATATACCCTTGGCCATGGTAGCAGGAGCTGAAGACTATATACATATGCCTATGATTCTCAATGTTTATGTGCCTAAGAATCACCTGAGGAGGTTGTCTGAATTGACAGTTTCTGGGCACCTCTCCCCAAAGATTCTGATTCTGTGGACAAGAAGTGGTGCTCAGTTATCTTCATTTTTGACAAGGTCCTAGATGAATTTGATGTGGGCATACCTAGACCACATTTGAGAAATACTTCTTCATGCCAATGGACTTCTTATCGGTGGCCTTTTTTTTTTTTTTTTTTTTTTTTTAAGAGGAAGTCTTGCTGTCTCACCCAGGCTGGAGTGCAGTGGCATGATCTAGGCTCACTGCAACCTCCACCTCCTGGGTTCAAGCGATTCTCATTCCTCAGCCTCCCACATAGCTGAGGTTAGAGGTATGTGCTGCCATGCCCAGCTAATTTTTGTATTTTTAATAGAGATGGGGTTTCACCATGTTGGCCAGGCTGGTCTCAAATTCCTGACCTCAAGTGATCTGCCCACCTCAGCCTCCCAAAATGTTGGGATTACAGGCATGAGCCACTGGTACCTGAACAGTGGCCTGCCTTTTAACATTTTCTGTCAGATTCAATCATCAAATTCATATCTTTCAAGTGGACTTAACATTGAGTTCTCTCTACATATATGTATGTGTGTTTAGCTAGGGAAATTTTGTTGAAAAGAACCATTAAGCAAAATAATGCTGTATCTTTTCCATTAATAAAACTAGTTGAAGATGGCAGTTTTTCACTAGGCTGTACATTTTGATGAGTCTCTTTATCTTTGAACAGTTTCCTGTCTCTGTCTTTATCCATTTGTTCATTCATCCAGTCACTCATGAAACATTTATTAAGCATCTACCGTGTGCCAGGCACTTTACTAAGTTCCGGAGATACAAAGTCATCCCTGTCCCTGAGATGTTCACAGGTAGCTGGAAACAAACATGCAAGTAACAGGTATTTGTTTGTTCACTCAACAGATATTTAATGTTTGCCAGAGACTGTTCTAGGCACTCTAGTGCCTAGAACCTAATAAAGGTTTACATGTTCTTGGGCTTGTTGTGAGGGTTCAGTGAGATCCTAGAGATCGAGCACTTAGCTTAATACTAAGAACTCCTTATCACTGAGTGTGCTTAGCTGTGGGGGAGGAAATGAGTGGGAGAGGAGACAGCCACCTGCTCGTGTGGAGGGCTTCTGTGGGGTGAATAAAACAGTCAGATATTCCTGCATCGCGAAGCTTAAATTCTCACGTTATTAATCTCCTAGTGGTAAATAGTATGATCAGAAACAAAAGATAGAGTTTTTACTTAGGTGAGGATTGTAGGAATTCTTCTACGAGGCAGCACCAGCTTAACTGTGACAGTTCCCAGCAGTGTGCAAGACTAAGCCCGGATCCTTGCCCATTGATGATCAGTGCAAATGTACACAGGCAGACTAGAGAAACTGGGGACTGAGAGTGGAAAGGGTTTAACTAGAGGCTGCATATCTCAAAAATGCAGTGTTTTGGAGTAAGTCTGGCAGAGCAGTTGATTTTGGGAAAAATGTAAGGGAAAGTACCCAGATTGCTTGGGTGGAGCAAGCCATAATGGAAAGGAACTTTGGGCATTTTGTGTTACCATGGAATCTCTTACAACACATCCCAGCATCTGTCCATACCTCTGGGAATGCATGCGTCATGAAATATGACAATTGTCTGTGTCTGTGTCTCTGCAGTTATATCAAACTTCCTTAAGACAGGAACCATGCTCGATTCATCTTTCTGTCTGGAAGCTCATGGAAGGCAATACACAAAATGTTCGTTGAATGAAGGAATGTATCAACAGTCAAACAGCTCTTTATTAAATACCTACTGTTTGCCAGGCACTGTATTAGATTCTAAGGAGATAGAAATGAAAAGACTTGCTCTTACATCCAAGTAGACACACACTGACACACATGCATGAGGCTACCATGCTGTGTGCCCAGAGGAAGGACAGGGTCATAGCAGTCAGCATTACCTAGGCTCCAGTGTGGTGGTTAAGAGAGTGGGGTCAAGTGGTTCAGAGTTTGGGCTCTACGACAAGACTGCCTGGATTCAAATGCTGGCCCTCATGTTTAGTAACCCTGTAACCTTGGGCATGTTGCATATATTTCTGTGTCCCAGGCTCCTGTTCTGATATTTACTTTAATCTATGTAAAAGAGCCTCCTTAGAGCTTGTCTGGGACATAGCAAGCATCATATAACTTTTGGCTGTTGTGGAGGTTAATAAGCATGGCCTTTATCACCAGGGCTGGAATCAAGACCTATCTCTGATACTTCCTAGCTCTATTACTTGAGCAAGTGACTTCATCTCAGCTTCTGCCCCTGCTTAAGTGATCTAATAATGTTCTCTGACTTGGGATTGTTGTGAGGGTTCAGTGAGATCCTGGAGATCGAGCACTTAGCTTAATACTAAGAACTCCTTATCACTGAGTGTGCTTGGCTGTGAGGGAGGAAATGAGTGGGAGAGGAGACAACCACCTGCTCGTGTGGAGGGCTTCTGTGGGGTGAAGCTCAATCCTAGGGTGATGGGAGTTCCTTTGTCCCCATCAGTTGCTCCATGTGCACAGCCAGGGACAGACAGAAGGGTTGGGACCTGGAAATCAGAGTGGCAGAACAAGCACTAAATGAATGCTCTATTGTTATGATTAGTGGTTCTGGAACTGGGCAGAAGCCTGTGTCCTGGAATAGAATGGCAGGTCATAGCAGGACCAGCCATTACAAAATGGGATGCTGTGCCCTACGGAGATTTAGGTCGGGATCTTCAACCTTCCTGCTCAAAAGGGTGGGCTTTAGCTATACTCACAGACCAAAGAGAGCCCCTACCACTGGCTTCATGTGAAATATTTTCTAGAAAATACTGACGCACTGGCCGTTTTCAGACCAATTGCACCTTTGTCTCTAGAGGTGCTACCCAGGTATTTTATAAAAGATTTCTAAATGACTGTAGTATGCACCCAGGGGTTTAGAGCTACCCACCAGAGCCAGGCTGTCCTGTTTATGGGCGGAGGCTGAAGAGACCAGGAAGGGCAGGAAATGAAGAAATAATTGTCTAGGTCTCTTGGAAAGATCAAGACTCTTTGAAGCTTAAACACTTAATTTTTATTTCCAAATAATACAACCATAAATTTATTGAGCATAATTGGAAAAGGGGTTTACTCTGGAATAAATGTCTTTTTATGTCAAATATTAATAGAATGGTATTAATTTGAAAAATGATTCACTTCCATAAAAAGCTTGCTTTCCAAACAAAATAATACATGTCTTAATATAAACGTTTGAAAGAAATTAATAAAGGTTTACATGTTCTTGATTTATGAGTAAATAAGGCATTGAAATTACAAAACTTTGTTCTGTTGGGTGATCTATATCATAATACCCTCTGACAAAAATGCTTATCTATTCTGAAGATGTTTTGTTTATTATTTTGTTTACCTTACTGCCAAAATATTTAGCCTCATCATTGATAATAAAATAGTCAATTTTTTCATTTATGCAACAAAGGTTTACTGTTAAAACATAAAGCATTTTTTGGTTTGTTTATTTTAATTTATCACAGGTAAACTTAGCATGCCTGTGTCAGCAGATTCAAATTCCAGCAAAGGGACCTGTCCCCATGGGTTTACCATAGAAAGGTTGCATAAAATTGTAATAAACAATTTTTCTGGGCTCAAAAAGATATGCATACTTCTTTATCCCCTTTGGGATATGCTTCCTGAGGAGTCTGAAATAAGGCTAGAAAAATTGTATCCAATTCTTTAATAATCCTTTAAGTGTCTTCTGATATGTGTTTCAGAAGGGTGCCACAGATATATAATTTGCAACGGGGAAAGATGAACTCGAATTTTATAAGAAACCAGCGATTATGTTCTTGAAATATGTTCATGCCTATGCCCATGGCACGAGAGCCACCCTCCCTGATTTATTCTGCTTGGACCAGAATTTGCGACTGCTGATTTCTTTTCATCCACTTTTCCTAATAGATTCAGGAAGTAATTTTCAGATACGGAAACAATAGATCACAGATAATAAAAGTAGAGCATGGGCAATTTGGGAGGCAGATAAACTTATAGAGATGAGATCTCTTTATACCACTCCTCCCTGTTTTGCGCTTGTGACTGCAATGCATGATTCTCTTTTATTTCCTATTAAATACAAATGCTTTCCAATGGTGCCTCTGAGGGGGCAGATAGGGGGCTGTAACAGGACTGCTTCTGTTAAACACAAAAGGCATACACACACACGTGCACATACACATTTC
The DNA here is from genome assembly GCF_008728515.1 of Papio anubis. NCBI lineage: Eukaryota > Metazoa > Chordata > Mammalia > Primates > Cercopithecidae > Papio > Papio anubis. Next base: position 55,789,524 of record NC_044976.1, on the reverse strand, counting down.
TTTCTTCTAGAGAACTTTATTTGCTGTTAACTGAACACGGCTTATCAGTCCCATTATGTGGTGTTAACATTTAACCACCATTGAGCATCATTAAGAGGTCACAGAACCAGTCAGAAGAGATAGAGGGATGGATCCAACAAACCAGCACCTAAGGATTCTAATGAATTGACATCTTCATTTCTTGCTTTCATTCTTTCTAATTTATTTTAGAGACAGGGTCTTGTTCTGTCACACCCAAGCTGGAGTGCAATGTCACGAGCACAGCTCACTGCAGCCTCGAACTCCCAGGCTCATGGGATCCTCTTACCTCAGCTTCCTGGAGTAGCTGAGACTATAGGTGCATGCCACCATGCCCAGCTAAATTTTGGATTTTTTTTTTTTTTTCCTAAAGATGTAGTCTCACTCTGTTGCTCAGGCTGGTCTCAAACTCCTGGGCTCAAATGATCCTCTCACCTCAGCCTCGCAAAGTGCTGGGATTATGGGCATGAGCCACCATGCTCAGACTTGCTTTATTTCTTTAAGGTAGTCATGGAAGGAGAGATAAGTCGCTTTTTGCTTGTAAAGTGGATACTCCGAGAAGTGTATTCATCTTAAAGGCCATGTGTATAAACAGAAAGAGTTCTTGAGGAAAATATCATACTATTATAAGATAATCTACTGTACATATTGTGTATGTAGGCACTCTGAAAGCAAAATGGTATTTTTAAAAAGCTCTTCAGCCTCGATAGGAAAAAAAAAAAACAAAAAACCAAGAGCTTAGATGTATTTTCTTGAAGGCAAGGTCTGTGAAAATCCTTTTATGGAGCTTGTGCACCAAAGCATGCTGTGTAAAGTCAGCCGGAGGTCATTACCGTTTTTATTAGGTGATTATATTATAAATATGAGTTGGGCCTCAATCATAAGCAGATCCTTTATGTGTGTTTCTGAACATGCAGGCTCCAAAGTGCTAAATTCCAAATTGGAATATTGATTGTCTGATGCCTGAGTTACAGCTTTCCTCAAATCTTGAATTAGGCCTCAGGGCCCATGTGTCTTTCTGGAGATAAGTTCTTCTTGTAACTGGAAGATGTAAGGTCTTAAATAGCAGGCCCCACAAGGTGGAAATCCAAAGGCAGACTTTGGCACCATTCTCTCCCTTGTGAATCAGGAGGTATTAAACATACCAGTTTATGGTGTATATAGAGAAATTGTCATAATTTGTAAATGTCTATGAGTTTCCTCTCGGGTAAGGCAGACGTTAAGGCATTCCTGCGAATGTTTATTATTTCCGTGCAAATCCAATTGAATAATTTGTCTTCGATTCTGTGGACTTTTTCTTAGAAAAAGGAACCACAGGCCTCTTTGCTAAATTTTCTAATTCTGTAAATATTCCTGAGTTTTAAAGTTGGACGTGATGCTTTTAAAATGCTCAAACATACCGTAAGCAGGATTTCCCTGTTTCAGTAGTATTGACATTTTGTGCCAGATAATTCTTTGCTATGCATTGTAGGATGTTTAGTAGCATCCCTGGCCTCTACCCAGTACATTTCAGTAGCACCTCCCCACATCACATGTGACAATCCAAAAGGTCTCAAAACATTGTCCCCTGGGGCGCAAAATAGCCCCTGGTTGAGAATCCCTGCCTTAAAGTGGTGGCTGAACAAAGATCTTCCATGTTCTACATACAAAATGAAGTGAATCTCTGAGAGTTTAAAACAAAATGTAGATACAAACCGGAGCACTACAAATACTTGTTCCTATATTGACTTCCCCTGTAGAGTAAGTCCTGAGAGCAGGGCTGTGAGTTTTGTTTCCCTAAGACCTAGTACTGCCAGGCAAGTCATAGAGCCCCAGTAAATATTGAGTGGGTGAATAAGAGAAATAAATCACCTGTCATTAGATGCTTCCATAAATGTATATGTAAATATCAGTCGTATGTATTCATATAGTTCCATTAAAAACTTACTAAATATTATTCTTTTATATCCCAGTGTCTGAATAGTAATGCGCACAGAACAGACATTGAATTGGTATTGGTCGAATGGCTACCTGGCACATAAAAAGTACATTGAAATGATAAATTAACAGAACACCCATGGCCATATGCCATCAGACATGTTTTTGTGGCGATTACAACAGTCAGTGAGTTGGATGTAGGATACTCCACGGCGGCCGCCCTGCAAGGTCTATTTACTTTGCCTCCTTTGAAATTCACACTCCATGCCTCGGATGTCCAGGTCCAAGGCCTGTCTGGTCTTTCTGAATCCACACTGGTGAGAAGGAGAATTTATGGTTCGGCAGGACATGGATTGTTTTATATTTCCAAGTCACCACAGCTGTGCATATAGCTGCTGCTTATTCCCAGATCTCTCCTTGCCGCCCTGCCAGAGTTTTGACCAAAATTAGAGTGATGGCTCTATTTTGAAGGCCTGAGTTTAAAGTTATAAAAAAAAAAGTCCGGGGATAGCAGCCATTCCCAAGATTTATGCTGAAGCAGCACAGAAGTTTAGTTTATTGAAAAGAATTTGAAATCAGTTTTTAAACTTTAGATTTAAATTTATTTTCTAGGCTTTGACCACTACAATTGTGTTCATTTTAAAACGACCATAAAAAATATTTACAAGGTACAGTGGATTTCTAGGTCAGGACTCAAGGCTTAGGAAGAAAGTGGAATTAAAAGGCACTTCAGTTAAAAATCAAAAACTATGCTAAAAATGCCCTGGTTTAACCTTCTCCATTTATATATGGGGAAACTGTAAGTCATTGGGAAATGAAATCACACGTCCAGCGTTACACATTTGTTTTTCTGCTTGTCTTTTAAATCTGTTTCTCATTTTCCCTTTCTTTCTCTTTCTCTCCCTCACCCCAGTAAAATTAGACATCAGATTCAGATGCACGTATAGATGACGGTTTTCCTACACTGCTAAAACGTTGGACCTAAATTGGATAACTAGAGGTAGTTAAGTGCAACTCTTTTATTTCACTTTATGAGTAAACAGTGGTCTAGAGAATGAGAACTGTGCTGTTGAAATTTTTAAAAAGTCGGTGACTGGCAAAGCTGCAACTTCAATCCAAGTCTCTTCTCTGTTCAGTTATCTTTTCACTAAGGCATGCAACTTTCTTATTATCTTATTTTGCACCTTCTTATTGCAATCATTTTTAGCAAATATTTCCTGAGCTGCTGTTCTGTGTTGAGTTACAAGACAGCAGTTAGCATAACATGGCCACTGCCCTTAGGAGCTCACCTTTTAGTGAGGAGACTGAGAAACAAGCAGACAATGCCTGTAGAGTACAGCATTAGAAATAAGGTGATGTCGTTGGGCTGTGGGTGGGGACTGTCAGTGAAGGTTCCTGTTACAGGTGATACAGGGGAGTGTGAAGGTCATTGCAGAAAGAATGTTGTTCATCACAAGGGCTGAGAAAAAATGCTGAACTGAGAAGAAGAGAAAGAGTTAGCATGATGCCAGGGAAGAGCACAGGTCTTGATTTAAGACCCAGCAACATGACTTCGTAGCTGGATGGTCTTGGTTCAGTTACTCAATACTCTTATCCTCATGGATTAAGATCAGGATGATCGTTACAACACTTAACTTTCATTGTACTCATATATACCCTTTCTTGAGCATTAGGTCTCTGGCCTTAAGTTAATTACTTGGATATTAACATGATCTGCACATTTTAGAGGAGGTGGTTTCCTAGTAGGTGCCTAATAGAGACTTGATTTCTTCCCAAGCCTGAATCCAGAGTCCAAGCTTAGAAGCTGTGCCACCTCTGAGAGTACAAGACTGTTGAGGATTCAATGAGCTGATATAATTATAGGAAAGTAGACACTACAAGAATGTTAGTTGTTTCTTCTGCATCATAAAACATCCTCTATAACCACTTTGTAAGCCCATGCATGGATATATATACGTGTATCACTCATATTTCTTACCTGCTATTTTTATATTAATGGTGGAAAGGCAAAATATGAAAAAGGAAAATGTTCATTAAGAATATAAAGCACTTGGGCCTATAGGGAAAAATATTTTTCTGACTTTAAAATTTTTACTTTTTAGATAATCCTTTGAATGTATGTCATCTTGATACTACGTGGGCATCAGCCCCTGAGGGAGTGTTGGATCTCCTTCCTGTCCCTCCCCATTACATGGTTTATTGAGTTTTTACTCTCATTGATTAAACTCTTGCTATGTCCTAGCCACTCTGATGAATCCTCACAGCATCCATAGCAGAAATGAAGACACAGGCCTGGAGAGATTGCCTGCCTTGCTTCTTAGCAAGTGGAGGAGCAGGGTGCAACCCTGAATCAGTCTAGCTTCACCATTCAAACTGTAACCATGAAGCACTATTGCCTGTCTCCTTGATTTGCATACTTTTGGGCATTTTCTGGCACCATGATGGAGCAAATGTCATGGTTACCTATCTAGAATCCTGAGCTACATCGTTTTAATCTCACCTTGATTTATGACCTTTTTCTTAGTGTTTCTAGTATATGCCTTTTGATAGGTCTGGGAGGTGGGAAGTGAAATTACCTCTTTGGTAAGTTTACCCATATTCAGTGGGAGGGCAGGAGTATGGTATTGTTATGGGATCTTTGAGGTGTCGCCTTTCTGTCTGGAAATCTTTGTTGGCCAGTGGCATCTTTGCCTGAGTTCTTATCCTGTGTCTAGGAAGAATGAGGTATACAGACAAGTGGAGGGTGAGCAAGATGAAGAGGAGCTTTATTGAGTGTTAGAACAGCTCAGAGGAGACCTGCAGTGGGTAGCTCCTCTCTGTAGGCAGATCCTCTTAACGAGTGTTTAGCTCTCCACCAGAGAGGAGGCCCTTCTCTCTGCAGGCAGGTCATCCTGTCATCTCTGGAGCACTCAGCAGAGAGGAGGACCTGGAGAGGTAGTTCTTCTCTGTAGCTGGTCAGCCAGAAGTCTGCTCAGCTCTGACTGAGCTTGGGGCTTTTATGGGCCTCAGAGAGAAGTGGGTGCCTATTGGTCCATGAGCGGCCATGGGTGGGCCCAGAAAAGGCACCACAAGTTCCCACTCTGGTCTGTGGGACTGACAGCCCCGCCCCCATCCTTCAGCCCCTCCTTGGCCTGAAGGTGGGGCCTCACCAGGGACCTGCACCCCTTTGCCAAGGAACCCATCTCCCTCCTGCTGCCATTCATGGAACCCAGACTGTAGGTGACAAGGGGCCCTTGCAGGCCAGCACCAAGCTGCTCTCAGCCCCGTTTCAGCTTCCCTCTTATCTTTATCAGTGCTCAAGTCTAGAAGGGGGCTGAGGTGTCAGGGGCCTGACGTGTCAACAGTGCCCCGAGCATGTGCACACCTGACTGGGCTGTGACAGTGCCCAGGCTCACCCCACTTTACTTCAAGATGGGAGCAGGTGCCAATAGCAGGAAGAAGCCAGGCAGTGGGAGCAGGTATTTCCAAGCCTTTCTGGGCCTCCAAGAGGGCAGGAATACTTGGGTCCACAGCTGTGGTTTGGGCAGCTGCAGCTGCACCCAGGAGGGAGGTGCTCCTGCCTATTCTGAGGAGTGGGAGGCCCTGGTCTGCAGTCATAGTTTGGGAGGCTGCTGCTGTGCCTGGGAAGGCTAGGTTCCTGCTTGCTCTATGGAACAGGAGGCCTGGGTCTGCAGCCATCACTTGGGTGGCTGCAGCTGCACGTGGGGAGTTCCTGCCCCACCAACTCAGAAGGGACAGTACTCCCACTTGTCCCCAGCTCCTGCCAGCTCCACGGAGTGCGGAGCTCTGGGCATTGCCTCCCTGCTGCAGCCACACTGCTGCAGCCAGTGTGATGGCAATGGCTGCTCCAGATAGGTCGCTGCTGCCATTGGTATGATGGTTAGACTTGAAATTACATGATTTCTTTCGGTAGCTGCCATTTTGGGAGCATTTGCCCTTTGCTGATTGATTCTCACTGCAAGCTGATGAGGTAGATGTTACTGCCTTCATTTTACAGAGGAGGAGATGGAAACATGCAAAGCTGGGAACAGCCCTACAGTGTTTGAGTCCCTGGTTTCCAACACCTAGTAGGTTTCTGGAAATATGTGTTGCTCAGGTCCCCAGACAAAAAAGGCACCTAGCTCTGATTAGAAACTTTCTTTCAGACTTCCGAACTCTTACTTTTTTCAGAGTACCATTTTGTATGACTTTTTTTTGTTTTCTTTGAGACAGGGTCATGCTCTTTTACCCAGGCTGAAGTTCAGTGGTGCCATCACAGCTTACTGCAGCCTCAGCCTCCTTGGCTCAAGCAATCCTCCCAAGTCAGCCTTCCAGGTAACTGGGATCACAGATGTATGGCACCATGCCTGGCTAATTTTTTAAAAATTTATTATATTTTATTTTATTTTATTTTTATATAGACAGGGTCTCACTATGTTGCCCAGGCTGGTCTCGAACTCCTGGGCTAAAGCGATCCACCTGCCTTTGCCTCCCAAAGTGTTGAGATTACAGGTGTGAGCCACTTTGCTTGGCCTTGTGCGATTTATATAGTCAGTTTACCTTCGTGGGGTTCATTCTTTCCAGCTCTGCTAAGAGATATTCAGAACAGCATGGAGGTTAAAAGCATAAACTCTGCAGCCAATAGCATGGATACCAGCTGTCCCTTGCTGACTGTGTGACATTAGGCAAGTTCCTAAATCATTTTGAGCCTCAGTTTCGTTATCTTTAAGGTCAGAATAATAACAGTACTAATCTTTCGAGATTACTGTAAAAATTAAATGAGTTAATTTTTATAGATATAATTCTTAGAATAGTATCTGATATGTGATAAGCTTTTAACATATGTATTAGCTATTATAAGTTATTATTATTTAGTTTTCAAACATTTAATAAGCCATTGCCACGTGTGAAACACTGTGTTAGACAATGGGATGGAATCCTGATGTCCCTTTCAGCTCTGACATTCAGTGATGGATGTCAACAACCAAACCTTCCATCTCTGGGGGAAGCACTGCATGGTTTGCTCCAGGGGACTTACTGACTCTCCACTTACAAATTGTTATGTGAAAAATACAAAATGCCTTGAACTATTCCTTTCTTTTACTCATCTCTTTCAAGTAGGTGGGTTCCATTTTACTACATAATTAAGAATAAGGAACAAAAATGGAAGGAAGCGTATTTGTAGCTTATGTGTAGGTTGAAATTTCCTGAGAAAACGGACTCATAAACAGGAGAAAGACAATAGCACTATTTAAATGGGAAAATCCATAGCTATCACAATATGGAGTAATGCCATTTTGCTATTTTGGTCTTGAAGGAGGAAGGCATGAACATATTTGCACATATTGTTCTTGGCTAAAGCTGGTCGTGCAAAGAGCAGGATACATTTGGATAGGAAAATTGTATTCCGACCACCAATTTGTATAGTCCTAACTTTCTGCTCACCTTTCTACTATTGTATATATCAGGAAATATAGTCCTCAACCTCACACAAAGCAGACTGCAAAGGGGAGAATTGGAGAGGCTTAGTATATTTCCTCTCTTTTAGAACTAGGATGAAATACCAGTTTCTCATTGCTTACAGTATACGGGATTTAGCAAGACACACTGGAAGGCGTCAGGATGTTAGGGTCAGATGATCTACTTCTGCCCGTATAAATGTCTACGCAACCTCTAGCAAGACACGATCCCTTTCTGAGACTTTTTCCTTCTTTGTAGTGTGGGGAGAGTGAGTAAACTTGCCTGTCTGTGAAAAGCCTGGTAGAGTGGATAGCACATGGATTTTGCAGTCTGAGAGACCTCACTCGAATCATGGCCTCTGCACTTTACTGAACTGCTCAGAACCTCATCTGCACACTGAAGATATTATTACCCATGTCTTAAAACTGTTATGGGGTTTAATGTTGTATTATGTATTTGGTTGGAATATAGTAGTCCTTCTTTTTAAAATATTAGGGCCCTTTAGACTCTTTAATTTTCCTAGTGAAACCTATTTTTTATTACAAAGTATAGAATATATATATCTTCTT